>NC_141667.1:148306056-149716681 GCF_028749965.1 Puma concolor
TAAGCGTCTGACTTCAGCTCAGGTCATAATCTCCCTGTTCGTGAGTTCAAGCCCTGCATCAGGTGCTGTGCTGACAGCTCAGAGCCTGGAGCCTGCTTCAGATTCTTTGTCTTCCTTGCTCTGTGCCCCTCCTCCGCTCATTCTCTCTCTCTCTCTCTCTCTCTCTCTCTCTCTCTCAAAAATAAACATTAGAAAAATATTTTTTAAAGAATGTACATTCTGACAAGTCTTTAGACATTCATTCATTTAACACATAATTATCAAGCATCTATCATGAGTAGCCATTGTTCCCGGCAAGAGAAACATAGTAATGAACAAGACAGATGAGGTCTCTGGCCTCATGTAGCTTATATGTTAGTGAAGAGAAACCTGCATCTACATATACATGCAGACAAATATATATTCAGGCTGAGGAATAAAAGGAACAGGAGGATGACCTACGGAGTGAATCAGGTGAGGGAGAGAGATTTACCTAGAACATTGCAAACAGGACCTCTGAGAGGTTTGGTCTGAAGAATGAGTCTATCCAATATTTCAGGCACAGGGAACAGTGAATACAAAAGCTAAAGATATGGAAAGGAGGTGAGTGTAGTGAGACCCTGGTGACCAAAGGGAAACATTAGGAGAGGAGTCTTGATAGTAAAGGAGGTAAAGCCAGAAGATAACTATGCCAGCTTTTCAGTACAACTAGTCCATTATCTAACATGCTTGCCTAAAAATCATCCAATTCTCAGGGATCGTAACTCACTTTCCACTTACCACTGACTAAACCCCAGGCATTTTACATTCTGTAAACAGAGAGATAAATTTGCAGAGAACTGACAAATGGATTTTTGCCAGGGTGAGCAAATATTCCCAAAGGCTATGGTTTTATTTCTCTGTTGTGTTTTACCCATATTGTATCTCGCTTAGCATTTACTTCAGTTTTCTTTGCTTTTATTTTTCTACTGATCTTCAACGACACATCTGTGTCTCATATCCTTTGAACCAACTCTGTTATCTCACTGGGTTCCTCACCCATGAGTCAAATAAATGTTGGAAAATCAGGCATTTGCAGTTGGAGAGACAGAAAAGAAGTGTTCGCATGGGGGTTCAACATGGTCATTCGGTATGCCTTTCGGGGTGAGGGTGTGAAGGAGGGATGGTGGCCATGGAACGACTACTGGAGGCCTACTTCAGTAGCCCAAGTGAGAGGTAAAGCAGGCAGAAGAACGGAGAGGTCTGCGGAGACAGAAAGAAACGGATTGAGTTGAGAACCAACTTTTAACCAGCTACTTATTAAGGCTTGGATTGAATAGGGCTCACGGGAATAAATAAGTTCTGATGAGGAACAGTGGGGGGTAAAAGAGGGGAAACATCAAGAAACAATTCTATTAGAGCATGACATTCTTTGGAGGGAAACCCACAGCCTTAGATCATTATGTCGGACACGAAACAACACACCTTTCTGATGGGTAAGAAATAAGGCTCTTGTGTCCCTTCCTTCTAGTCCTACATGGAATGTCCAGACAAACAGATGGGAGAAAAATAAAATATAAACTAAGATGGTAAGAGCAGAAACTGAAGGCTTATTAAATTTCAGGGTTAGAGTTTAAAAACAGCCTTAAATACACTGTATTCAATGCATGAGCAGAAAAAACATTAGAACTCTCGAGAAGACATACTAAAAGCACTTCATGGATCGACAAGTTGAGAGAAGCAAGAAATCTACTTTACTTAATATGTTTAGGAAACATATGAACCTATGGCTCAGCATTTTCTCCCAGCCATGATTTTCAGAAACAAATTTAGGGAAGGAATTGTGGAATCTTTGATTTGTTTACCGAACCACTAGCAAATTCTGTTTTAGAATATTCACAAAAATCTCCACATCACTGTCCCCAAGTTCATGTACTCTTCCAACTGAATTCCAATACAATCAAGCAACTTTTCTTACGTGTATTCCCTTCTTTTATGTCAGGAGCCAATCGTTTCCTCATTCTATACTGTGGCTCTGACTTTTCTGACAGCAAAGCCATAGACTGTTAAGACAGATTACCATCTGTACTTACCATAGAGCCATACTGAAAGAGAATGTACTCTTGTCAAGGATGAGTTGAATTTTGTCCATAAAAGCACACATGCCCTCAAAGCACCTAGAATCCGACTTACAAATGGGAAGCCCATGTTCAGATTTAGCTTCCATGCATAATATGTCAAAGTTAAAACAAACAGTGGTAAATTACAAAGACAGAACAAAGATATTCTGTCATTTTGGTACATGTAGTAAGCACCAAAGAAAAAGGACCCATATATCAACAGAATCACTGCTATGTAGTTACTGAACCTTCATGAGCAGGAAGTGATTACTCAGTGCTGAAGGTCTGGACTTATTACGTAACATATCCATCAAAGCCAAGGTGATGAAGGATAAGCAGCTTCTGAGATCATCATGTCAGTTAATAGGTACAAGAGCACAAAACAAAAGAGATTAAGAAAGCCAATGTGTTTTATTGATAGAGTCAACCTCGTCTCTCACCAAGGCAAAATACTCATTCAGCCAGCAACCCACTAAAGCTGCTTAGAAAAATACATCTATGCCCCAGGTGAAGACCTAATATGCACTTGTATAGGATAGCACAATCAGCAAATTCATTCATGAAGGTCAATGAGAAAGATTTGCTTGAACTAAAAAATCACAATTTCTTCTCTTTTTTTTTAATCATGATTTCTTAAGAGAGCAGAACAAGATAGTCTTAAAATAAAGAGAAAGGATTTTATTTCATTTAGAAAACCCCTTGAGTTCAAGTAAAAACTATACTGAAGCTTATAAACGTTCAATTAAGAAGGTTCCATAGGAGCACCTGGGTGGCTCAGTCGGTTAAGCGTCTGTCTCTTGATTTCAGCTCAGGTCAGGATCTCACAGTATGTGGATTCGAGCCCTGCATCAGGCTCTGCACTGACAGAGTGGAGCTTGCTTGGGATTCTCTCTCTCTCTCCCCCCATCTCTGATCCTCCCCCACTTGTGCTGCCTCTCTCTCTCTCTCAAAAAAAATAAATAAACTTTTTTTTAAAGGAGGAATTGCATAAATAATTCTAGTCCAAGTACCTCCTTCCAGTTCTTCCCACAAACTGATTCTTTTCCTGTGTGTGAGTCTCTCTATCTTATGGTAGCCAGATTTGGCAAGTAAAAATACAAAACGCTCAGTTAAATTTGAATTTGAGATAAGTAACAAATAATATTTATTATATGTGATAGCTTGTGCTAGGTCTACAATTACTTGTTGATACCTCAAATTCAAATTTAACTGGGCTTCCTGTATTTTTCCCAGCAAACTAATGTGCCTATGTACGTCTCTATGTATTGTCTTCTTGTTATCTACTGTTCTTAACACAAGGACAGATAACATTTGCACATCTGATATCCTTAGAATTATATGTTCTATGTGGCCATCAGGTGGAGGCCCAGACTCTATATCATAAACTTCTGGTACCCAGTGGCTTTCTGGTTGCCCTCAGCTTCTAGCTGCCAGCAGAAATTGGGAATCATGCCCCATTCAAGATAACCCTTTTGCTGGGCTACAATGTCTTCCTGCTCTTGATGAATGACTTACTTCCCACCAATGGTACCTCCCTCATCAGTGTCTACTTTGCCCTATGTCTGTCCCTGATGGTGATCAGCCTGCTGGAGACCACCTTTATCACCTACCTGCTGCACCTGGCCACCACCCAGCCCCCACCCATGCCTCGGTCACTCCATTCCCTGCCCTTTTACTGCACCTACCCAACAAAGTGCTGCCCCACTGCACCCCAGAAGAGAAATAAAGCCTTGGGCACCCCCCCACCACCACCACTTGATGTGAAGGAGCCTGTGGAGTTAGTGGGGAAGATGCAAAGTCCCAGATAGGCAGTTAAATGGGTGTCCTGGGTCATCAAGGGCCCAGCAGAAAGATGAGATTCAGAAACCACACTTGGTCAGTCTGTGAGTGTAGTTCAGCCACATGATGGACACCTTGCTCTTCCGCCTCTACCTGCTTTTCATGGCCACCTCCGTGGTCACAGTCATCATCCTCTGGAACACCTAGGCATGATGTCTATTTGCTCCTGCAGACCCCAACCCAGAGCTGCTTGTGGCTTCCAGAGACCAGCTAGGTCTTTGCCCCTTGCTGAGTACTGACTGTCATAGCCCAAAGATAACCAGTTCCCTCTTGCATTCCATGCACCTCAATGCAGCCCAACCTCAATGCAGTCTCAACCCAACTCTAGACATTTTCCTCTTGTATCTGCATTCTGTTGGCTTCCCACACTCCCCTCATGTAGTTCTACAGCCCCTTTATGTCTTCTGCATAGCAGTCCCACCTCCTCTGCTTCCTTACTTGTCCCAATAAATCACTCTGCCAGAAAAAAAAAATTACAGAATTTAGAGCAGGAAAGCACTTAGACACAATGTAGTTTAATGATTTCATTCCACAGTTAAGGAAACTGAGACTCAAATAGATTAAATGACTTGACCAGATCCCATACCTAGTTACTATCCTATTCGGAGAAAGAACTGGGATATAGTTGTCCTGGCTCCCAGTTCTTTCTCTTTCTAGAATATATTTTCTCTCTTAAATCTGAAGTTCCAGTTGGTTTTTCAGTGATACATTTGGACCAGACTGATGCTTTCATTTAAATGGGTATACCTATATACAAATCATTTGGTTTCTGTATACAGGACAGAACACACATGCATGCACACGCACACACACTGCACAAACCAAAAGGAGAGTTTCAAAGCAACATGTTATGTAGTCAGAACATTTGTTGTTTGAGGCTTCCCAATATCCATCCTTCATTTAAGTATTAGCATCCAAAATTCCTTTTAGGGAAGGGCCTTTCTCCCTGCTGAATAAAGTCTAATGGGACCATTGATGAGGGTATCCTTCCTTAGCCAATGAGTGGGCACATGACCAAGCTAAGCCAGGTGATGGTTGTCATTTCCCAGCCCTTTCCTAGCCTCCATTTTTAATTTTGAGAGGATAAATAGAATATTCCTCCACCCCCACCCTACTCCAGACAGCAAGATGGTTGCAGATGATTTACTGCATTGGAAGTGACTGGGCAAGACAATAGAGTAGTTCATATTTGCAAGACCCTTTGGAGCTAATTGTTTCCTTCTATGTAAAGCCCAGTGCTTCAACTCCTTCACACTCTTCCAATACATTATTTGCTTAGCTTTAAGAAGCAGAGTTAAATTGTTACCTGGCAAAAGCTGTAATCACCAAGACAGCATGGTATTGGCACAAAAACAGACACATAGACCAATGGAATAGAATAGAAACCCCAGAACTAGACCCACAAAAGTATGGCCAACTCATCTTTGACAAAGAGGAAAGTACATCCAATGGAAAAAAGACAGTCTCTTTAACAAATGGTGCTGGGAGAACTGGACAGCAACATGCAGAAGATTGAAACTAGATCACTTTCTCACACCATTCACAAAAATAAACTCAAAATGGATAAAGGACCTGAATGTGAGACAGGAAACCATCAAAACCCTAGAGGAGAAAGCAGGAAAAGACATCTCTGACCTCAGTCGTAGCAATTTCTTACTTAACACATCCCCAAAGGCAAGGGAATTAAAAGCAAAAATGAACTACTGGGACCTCATGAAGATAAAAAGCTTCTGCACAGCAAAGGAAACAATCAACAAAACTAAAAGACAACCAATGGAATGGGAAAAGATATTTGCAAATGACATATCGGACAAAGGGCTAGTATCCAAAATCTATAAAGAGCTCACCAAACTCCACACCCAAAAAACAAATAATCCAGTGAAGAAATGGGCAGAAAACATGAATAGACACTTCTCTAAAGAAGACATCCGGATGGCCAACAGGCACATGAAAAGATGCTCAATGTCGCTCCTCATCAGGGAAATACAAATCAAAACCACACTCAGATATCACCTCACGCCAGTCAGAGTGGCCAAAATGAACCAATCAGGAGACTATATGCTGGAGAGGATGTGGGGAAACGGGAACCCTCTTGTACTGTTGGTGGGAATGCAAATTGGTGCAGCCGCTCTGGAAAACAGTGTGGAGGTTCCTCAAAAAATTAAAAATAGACCTACCCTATGACCCAGCAGTAGCACTGCTAGGAATTTACCCAAGGGATACAGGAGTACTGATGCATAGGGGCACTTTTACCCCCAATGTTTATAGCAGCACTCTTAACAATAGCCAAATTGTGGAAAGAGCTCAAATGTCCATCAACTGATGAATGGATAAAGAAATTGTGGCTTATATACACAATGGAGTACTACGTGGCAATGAGAAAGAATGAAATATGGCCCTTTGTAGCAACGTGGATGGAACTGGAGAGTGTGATGCTAAGTGAAATAAGCCATACAGAGAAAGACAGATACCATATGTTTTCACTCTTATGTGGATCCTGAGAAACTTAACAAAAACCCATGGGGGAGGGGAAGGAAAAAAAAAAGAGGTTAGAGTGGGAGAGAGCCAAAGCATAAGAGACTCTTAAAAACTGAGAACAAACTGAGGGTTGATGGGGGGTGGGATGGGAGGGTGGGTGATGGGGATTGAGGAGGGCACCTTTTGGGATGAGCACTGGGTGTTGTATGGAAACCAATTTGACAATAAATTTCAAAAAAAATCTGTAAGGTGAAACTTTAAAATAAGGGGAAAAGAGAATTTTATGACAATTTAGTAGAACAAAATGATAGGGAATCTAAATCTCAATTGGTACTTGGTTTATCAGTAATTACAGGATATAAGTGATGGATGTGAGGATATTTTTGAAAGTGTGTAGACAGGTAGGACTGTGATCTGGAGGACCAAAATTAGGAGAAGGGAAAATAATTCTCCACCTGGAACTTGAAGTTACACAGTCTTCCAGGAAGCCATATAAGACACACACACACACACACACACACACACAAACACATGTATATAACTTATCTAAACCCTTATATAAACATAAGATAAGGGCACCTGGGTGGCTTTTTTGGTTGAATGTCTGACTTGGGCTCAGGTAATGATCTCATAGTTCATGAGGTTGAACCCCACATCAGGCTCACTGCTGTCAGAAGAGAGCCCACTTTGGATCCTCTGTCCCCCTCTCTCTCTGCTCATGCTCTCTCTCTCTCTCTCTCTCTCTCTAAAATAAATTTAAAAAATTAAAAAACTGTAAGATAAATTTGTAATTTTATAAAATATCGTTCTTCATTTTTGTGAAATTTAAAATGCTTGAAAATTTGGGATTAAAATCTAAGATCCAAAATAATTTTTACATTTTTTTCATTTGTTCATATTGTTTTATTGACAATACTTCCAGGTTTATAAGCTGTATGTTTAACAATATCTGTTGACAGAAATGCCAGTATTTCTAATTTCAACTGACAGTGTCTAGAGAAAATTTTAACGTTCAAGAGATTCATGAAGATTTTTAACTTACTAACTTGAAAATGATACTCAACAGTCAATTTCCCTCAGTAATTCTTGTGGTTTTAAAATTCTTAAGTGCGTGCCAGCCTACATGTTATACACATTCTATGTGTGTAGCATCATATTAAACAAATACTACAGCCTCTGAATATTATTTTTCTCCGTATTTTCTCATTGTCTTCTGTAATGACAGTTTGGGGCTATAGAAACTGGTTTCATAATATGCTAATACTATATGTACAAAGGCCATATGATTTCACTCACATGTGGAATTTAAGAAAAAAAGCAGATGAACATCTGGGGAACAAAAGAGGGGTCAGCCAGGAACAAATTCTTAATTATAGAGAACAGACTGAGGGTTACTGGAGGGGAGGTTGGCAAGGGGGGATGGATTAAATGGGTGATGGGTATTAAGGAGGGCACTTGTGATGAACACTGAGTGTTGTGTGTAAGTGATGAATCACTAAGTTCTATACCTGAAACCAATATTATGCTGTACGGTACCAGAAGTTTAAATAAAAACTTGAAAAAATAAAAAATAAAAAAAATAAACTGTTACCTGTCAGGGGAAAAAAAAAGAAGCAGAGTTAGTTTCTGTTGTTTTCAACAAAGGAACTGTGATTGACACATAGTATTTATATATTCCAAAAATGTTGGCCTGGAAAGAACTTTCCATGTCATAGGCAATCCATGAACTGAGGAAGGTAAAAGAAAAAATACCAAGTCACTGATATTTAAAATATATACCTTTCCTGGCACCTGGGTAGCTCAGTTGGTGAGGCGTCCAACTTCAGCTTAAGTCATGAGCTCACAGTACTTGAGTTCGAGCCCTGCGTCGGGCTTTGTGCTGACAGCTCAGAGCCCGCTGCCAATTCTGTGTCTTTCTCTCTTTCTGCCCCACCCCTGCTTGCACTCTGTCTCTCTCTGTCTCTCAAAAATGAATAAATGTTAAAAAAAAATTTTTTTAATATATACCTTTCAATTGTGTAGATGTAAAACGGATCTGAAAATAAATGTCCAACTGCACAAAATCAAATATAAAACTCAAACTGTTATGTAGATTGTCATTAGTATGCTTCCAAAGACCTAAATACAAAAAGTAAAATGATAAAGTTTTTAGAAGAAACAAAGAGAAAATTGTTTTTACCTTGGGTTAGGCATAGGTTTCTTGAAAAGACACAAAAACCATGAGCCATTTAAAGAAAACACCAATAAATTGGACCTCATCAAAACTGCAAATTTTTATCCTTCAAAAGATACTGTTCAAAAAATGAAATGACAAGCCCAAGCCAGAGACTGGGGGAAAAGCTTTGCAAAGAATATATCTGATAAAAGATTTGTACCTAGGATATTAAAAAAAAAACTCTCAAAATTCAATAAAAAAAAAACAATAAAAAATGAGCAAAAGATTTGAACAGACCCTTCACCAAAGAAGACATACAGATGGCAAATAGCACATGAAAAGATGTTCAACATCAGTAGTTCTTAGGAAAATGCAAATTTAAAATAAAGTTTAAAAAAATCTCACAACCAAAAGGATGCTAAGGATTCATAATAACTTATTGTGATTTGGTATTCTACATAGCATCCTAGAACAGAATTTGGGAAAAACTAAGGAAATCTAAATGAAGTATGGACTTTACCAATACTGATTCATTAGTTGTAACAAATATACCATACTGATGTAAGAAGTTCGTAATAGCGGAAACTGGAAGCAAGGTATATGGCAACTTTTTGCATTCTCTTCTCAATTTTTCTGTAAATCAAAACTGTTCTAAAAAAAAAAACAAAAGTCTATTGGAAACACACATTTATCCGAATGGCAAAAATTAAAAAGCGTGGCTATACCAAGTGTTAACGAGGATGTGGAGAAATCATCACTCTCATATACTGCTGACAGGAATGTACAACACATTGTAAAAAAACTTGTATCTAGAATATACTCTTTAAGCTCTTGGACTAATAAGAAGACAACTCACAAAAAAAATGGACAGATTTGAATACATACTTTATCAAAAAAGGTATACAAATCTAACACATGAAAAGCCACTCAACATCATTACTTATTAGGAAGACACAAATTAATAACCACAATAAAATATCACTATACTGGGGCACCTGGGTGGCTCAGTCAGTTAAGCATCCGACTCTTGATTTAGGCTCAGGTCACGATCTCACAGTTTGTGAGATCGAGCCTGGAGTCAGACTGCACTGACAGTGAAGAGCAAAGCCTGCTTGGGATTCTCTCTCTCTCCTCCCCTTCCCAGCTCGTGCATGAGCATTCACTTGTGTGCACTCTCTCTCTGTCTCTCACAATAAATACTCTCTCTCTCTCTCTCTATGTATGTGTGTGTGTGTGTGTGTGTGTGTGTGTGTGTGTATAATTACACTGCTAAAATGGCTACATTTTAAGAGATTTTTGGTACCAGCTACTGGGGAGGGTGCAGAGCAACTAGAACTTCCAGGTACTATCGATGGAAATGCGAAATAGTATAATATCATAGACCATTTGGAAAGCAGTTGGCTAGTTTCCCATGAAAGGACATTTACATTTACCATGTGACTCAGCATTCCTCTGCTACATATTTATCCAAGCTATAGGAAAACATATGTCTATACAAAGACTGGGATGTGAGTGTTCACAGCAGCTTTGTTCTAAAAGCCAGAAACTGGAAATAACCCAAATATTTATCAACAAATGAACAGACTGAATGGATAAACAAGTCGTAGTATAATCATACAATGGAATATTACTCAGAAATAAAGGAATGAACTACTGATACAAGCAAAAATATCAATGAATCTCAAAACCAACACACCAAGTCAAAGAAGCTGGACAATAAAAGCTATATACTATGTATTTCATCTATCTGACATTCTGGAAAAAGCAAAACCATAGGGAAGAAAATCACACCAGTGGTTATCAAAGGCTGAAAGATGGGGAGAGAGGACTGATTTGCAAAAGGTATGATAAGTCACTTTTGGGGCTGAAGAAAATATTATAGATCTTGATGGTAGTGGTGGTTATACATTTGACAAAACTCATTGAACTATCCACATGAAAAGGGTGAATTTTACTGTATGTGAAGAATTCCACCAAATACCTAAAAAAAAAAAAAACTGAGGCAAATACTGGAAAGTTCCAGGATAAATATTAAAATTTGACATATGTTAGTGAAAACATAAAGACGTTCCCAAGGTATTAAGGCCGAAGCACTCTAAAACGTGAATAAAAATCTATGTGGTAAAGGAGGGGAGTAACGGACGTGTGCAGAGAGTATTCTAAGTAGGCAGTGCACTACACACATAAGATTAATGATGGCAAGAAATATGGCATACCGCGATCTGGGGAAATGACAATTAGCGACAGGGTTGGGCATAAAAGCAGTGGTAGGCATAGACAGGAGCAAAATTTCACAGTATCGGGTACAAAATATGGGGTACAGGTTTCCAGCTTACTGAGCTGAATTGACAGTGGTAACATCTCCTAAGGCAGGGACACCAGCTTTGCAAGGGAAGATCATGACTTTGTTCTTGTATATGTCGAATATAAGGTTCCCTAAAGTACACAAATATGACAAGTAAGACAATCAAAAAGTTGGGATTCAATCATATGAAATTACTAATATTCAAACCACCTTGATCTACAGAAGGCAACTCATATGTTTGGATCCAGTAAGTTCCTGGAGCTCCTACCCAACTGAGTGACATTATTGACTTTATATAAAAATTTTTTTAAAAAGCAAGCAACAATGAATATTCTTCAAGCGTAATTATTATAGCAACACGCTTCATAACAGAGAGTCTTTTATGAAGGATATAGAAGTTTCAACATTGCACATTATGTGAAACAGTCTTTATGCATCAGGTATTTTTGGCAGTAGTTATTAATCATTTTCTTTCAAGACAAAGTAATTATGATCCATCATAGCAGTTGATATAAATAACTAACGGAATTTAGGGGAAGAAAACAATTCGCCATTGGAGATTTGCCAAGAAATCAACTCTTCAAGTACAGCTCACAGCTGTGCCTCTGAGATCTGTTAACTGCCTCTACAAGTCAGACTCTGGCTTCTGTAACCACAATTAATCTATCCAATTCTTTCTGTTGTAATATCATATTGTTCAAAATTTTACCAAGTACTATTCAACTGTAGGTATGCACACTTAATCCAACCACTGACTCCACAACAAGAATAGGTTGCAAGAGACTATAAATAAAGGAGAAAAACAAATGTGTGACTCCTTATATCAGAAGCATGAAGTTTGATCTATAAATATGCCATTTTCATTATATTGTCAAAGGTGGGCACAATATTACAAGTTACATTTGAAAAGTCAGCTTCTAGTTCTAATACTTGCTTGCTTGCTCTCTTGCTTTCTCATTCTCTCTGTCCGGAAATTACTGTGCCTCAGATGACTGCAGATTCATGGTTGAAACTATCCAAAGGTGCCAACTTATAAAATCAAAGACATTGTTCTTTTGAGGAACAAGTGACTTCCATTTGAGTCTTATTTGAAGTCATTTATCTTACACATCAACAAAAATGATTTGTCATATGATCCACGTTGGAATTTCTTTGAGACATACGTTTTCAGTCTGCCATTCTATAATTAACAAGTAGAACCATCAAATCAACGAGACAGTAACACTATCTAATAGTATGTATACCCCTGTTTATTATCATGTTTAGCAATTATAAACTTAATAGGACAAGACTGGAAATCTGGATATCTGGGTTCTGCCTCTGCCAGTTCAGTTATTGTACTGGTAAGTCTTTTATACTCGTAATAAACTGGTTAATTAAAAGTTAGTTAACATCTACATTTCCTTCCATTTCAAAACTTATGTGACGTTCTGAAAGTCTGCGTAAATAGAAAAAGATAAACTTGAGATAATTACATGAGTACTGCGCTTCTATAACTTTTCTACCAAAGTGGCAAAGAGGAAGGTACACACCTCTCCTCAGTGACCATCCCATGGGTTGGTCTGGGACAGAGCCTGAAGCAACTTTCTAAAGCAAGATTTTTTTTTTAATTTCTAGATTGACCTTTAAATCCATTCTCCATTATATTCCATAATATATCTACACTTGGCTTAATATAAAAATAATATGTTTTCGGGGTGCCTGGGTGGCTCAGTCAGTTAAGCGTCTGACTTCGACTCAGGTCATGATCTCATGGTTTGTGGATTCAAGCCCCACATCAGGCTCTGTGCTGACAGCTCAGAACCTGGAGCCTGCTTCAGATTCTGTGTCTCCTTCTCTCTCTGCCCCTTCCCCACTTGCACTCTGTCCCTCTCTCTCTCTCTCTCTCTCTGTCTCTCTCTCTCTCTCTCTCTTTCTCTCTCTCTCTCTCAAAAACAAATAAACATCAAAAAAATTCTTTTAATAATAAGATGTTTTCTAAATCCTAAAGCACAATGAACACTCTAGCAAGGTCGATTATGTTTACTGGGTAACACTGAATATTCCCCATAGACCACCTGATAATCCATAGCCTGTTTTGAGAAATATGTATAAGCATCAGAGAAAAGGAGTCTATGCCAGGACTAAAAACTCAAGGTTATGACACTTGGGCAGGAAACGCGTATGAGTGGCATAGGCTGGGGGTAGGGGTGGGAACTAGGGCAATCTCCAGATAACCTAAAAGAACACTTGTTAGCTCCAACCAGACTGTTGGCTAGTGTGGCCAAATATTCCACTTCTTCGAGGGAGGTGAAAAGATGAATTTTATATCAATTTTCTCCTCTCTGTTACACACAACATATACAAAATAAAACAGACCAGCTGTCCAGATTCAAGGCAAAGCCTTCCTGGTTTTGAGTCCTTAGTCCTAATGCCTGCTCCAGGAAATGAATTCAATTACACAGGAGAGAGAGCATCTCCATGGAGGATGGAATAGAAAAACATTTTCAAAGGGTCAGAGTGAAGGCTATGGACTTCTGAGGGCAGCCGTGGAATTTTCTTCCTTTCAGTTAGATCATTAAAAGCAGAAAAGACTTCAATTTTTCATAGTCATTATGGGCAGCTTAGCCCGGAGGCAGAAGGCTGGATCAGACAGGCTCTGGAGACTGACTTCCAGGATGATGGGAAAGTAGTGCATTTTATGTTTGCATTTAACCTTGGAATAATGACAACATATTTGCACACCAGGTCAAAAAGCTATGGCATATAAATGAAATATATTTAAAAGCCACATGAGTATTGAGTGCACCAAGCTATGGTCCATAGAGCAAACTACTGTATGGTTGCTTCAACCTTTGAGAAAGAAAACATAGAAGCTGCCACTGACATTCAGAAGCTGGTCTGGCACCCACAGCTATGCCATGTGATCCTTTTAGGGAACATTAATGAGCTCACGGCGTGCCAACCTCAGACAAGCTTATTCTGAGACTATGGATTAAATGAGACAAAACTAGACCACTACCTAATTTTTCCTAAGCAGAGACAAAACTAAGGTCACAGTGCTACCCACAGGCACCCTCACTCTTGGCTAGGATGAGGGATGGCTATTTCTTTACCTGTTAGAGCTCTATGCTCATCCTAGTCTATAGGTAAGATTTCGATACCCAATTTCTCTATAGGTAAGATTTCGATATCCAACTATAGAATTGCTCCTGCTTTCTGACGGACAGTTTAGATAAAAGCCCAGCTTCTTTAGTCCTTCTGCCAAATTACCCAGTAAAAACTCAACTCCTATAGTAGATGTTAACATCCTTTTACGAAGACACCCAGAGTCCCCCACAGTGTGTGTTCTCCCTCGTTGCAATGGGCAATGAACCTAACTTGTTTTACTACAGGTGTGCTCCTACTGGGACCTGGCCAAAAGACACTGACACACATGTGAAAAGTCAGCATGGTCTCCCACCCAACCAGCCCATTCAGTCGAAAGGTGACAACTCTCAAGATGGCCGAAGTGATTCTGCCCAGCTATCATGCACTCTTCCACCAGATAAGCTCTGGTCCTACTTCATTCCACTTCTGTTCCTTTTGTGGTGCTCAATTAGGCATTTTTTCTGTCTCTGATGAATTCAGAGGGTTTGCAGGCCTTTCTGAGATTCATTATTCAGATAGCATATAACCAGTGTTTACACATTTACTTTTAGGTGACCTTACTCAAAAAAACCAATGAAGTAGAAGCATTGCTCTTAAATGATCATATCGAGAGTGAAGACAGGTATTGTGGGGGAAACAAACAAACTTCAAGGAAAGCAATACAGGACACAATGTGGTCTGCATTCCCTTTCAGTTGCATAAAAAACAAGCAATTAATTTCCAAAACGCTATTAAGCATGGCATTTAACAAGAAGATATATTCCGCTTTGTGTGACTTCAGAAGGCAACAAATGGAGTCATGTCTAGAACAGGATGTAATCTGGCAAATTTGTAGTCACCAGGGAATAATTACATTCAGTTTGGGTAAATGAGTGTTAAGACAGTGAAATGTAAAACCAGGACAGCCAACATTATTAGAAGCCTGAAGCTTTTCCCTGACATTAATTCTGGTGTCAACACCGAGGGAGGTATGCAGACATTCACTTCCAGCTGGAAATAACAATCAGAATTTTTAAACATTTATTATGGATTTTAAAGCAGAAACATAAAGACAAAACCAAAACAGTGGCCCACAATCCTGCTGACCTAGTGAACATGCACAGAAGAAAATCCCAACAAAATGGAAAAGCCACAAATAGAATGTCTAGTCTTCCCTCTCATTTTCAAACTGTTTTCCCTCTATGTAACCACTGTTAATAATTTCTATGCATCCATTGAAAACATGAAAAATGTTTCAATGAGATATCACTGCATACTTGTTAGAACACCTTTACACAAGACAGACGGAGTGTAATTCCAAATGCAGGTAACTGCCGAGAAATCAAAGCTCTCATATGTCACAGGACAAAATGTAAAATGGTACAGCCACTCTGGAAAATGGTTTGGCAGTTCTTTCACACGATTAAACATGGATTTATTAAGTGACCCAAAAATCACACCCCTGGGGATTTATCCCAGAGAAATAAAAGCTTACATTAATACATGCATACACACACACACACACACCCTACATGTAAATGTTCATGGAATCTGTATAATAGCAAAAACTGGGAACAACCAAACATTCCTGGATGAATGGCTCAACCAAATCTGATACATGGAACATATAATGGAACATAATTTGCAGTAAAAAGAACAAACTATTTATACATGAAACAACCTGAATGATTCTCAAAGACATTATGCTTAGACAAATAAAGAAGTCAGTCTTAAAAACCTGTACTATATGATTCCACTTGCATAACAACCTCAAAACAACAAAACTATAGAGGCTAAGAACATATAGAGCTGTCAGGGTGGGTAGGGTATAAAGGGACAGGATGAGGGAGATCCTTTGTGCTGATGGATCAACTCTATATCTTGATTATGGTGGTAGCTACACAAATATAAATATGGAATAAAGCTCCATAGAATTACACAAGCACACACACACACACACACACACACACAGAAACACACACATACACAGAAATGTACATAAACTAAACATGATCTGTAATATTGTACTATTGTCAATTTTGTGGGTTTGATGTGTACTACAGGTACACAAGATGTTACCACTGAGGGATGTTAGATAAAGGGAATGCAGTCTACACTATTTTTGAGACCTCTTGTGAGCCTATGAAGCTTCCAGAATAAAATGTTTTTTTAAAAGCTACATATATACCAACTATATAGATTAGGATTCTTTTGGCCACAAGTAGAAAATTCTAATTCAATCAGCTTAAAGGAACAGAAATATCTTACACTCCCAGCTAACAAGAGTATGGAAATAAGTTAGCTCTGGGAACAATTAAGTGCTCATCAACATCCTCAAGGACTCAGGAATTTTCCATAGTTCTCCTCTGTCATTATTGGCACATGATCTTGGTCCCTTAGGCTGGCTTGTATCATGGCTTAAGATGGATATTGAAAAAGAGTTATTGGGGCACTTGGGTTGCTCAGTTGGTTAAGCATCTAACTCTTGATCTCAGCTCAGGTGTTAATCTCAGGGCCGTGAGTTCAAGTTCTGTGTTGGGTCCCACACTGTGCATGAATACATACATACATACACACACACACACACACACACACACACACACACACATACATAGAGTTATCACATCCAGTGGTAGAGGGACCATTTCCAGTTAGTATCCATTTTAGTCATAGAAGCAAACATTTTCCAGAAGTCTTATGCTAATTTTCTCTCATGTCCCATTGGCAGGGTCATAAACCAACTCCTAACACAAATGCTAGGGTTAGGGGAGCTGGCAAGGGGAGTCAGAGCAGGAGAAGGATATGTAGGAATGGAACCACCACGAATCATGAGCGACCCTTGGAGCACCAAACAAATGTCTACAACTAAGAGTTAAATAAGTTAAGGTACATGAGCACAACAAAATACCATACAGCTATAAAACATGAACTAGATACCTGTGGGTTAATATGGAATCTTCTCAGAAATCTAATATGAAATGAAATATAAGGTATAGAATCGTGTATATAATATGGTACCTGTTGGGCAAATTTTTTTTTTTAATTTTTTTTTTCAACGTTTATTTATTTTTGGGACAGAGAGAGACAGAGCATGAACGGGGGAGGGGCAGAGAGAGAGAGGGAGACACAGAATCAGAAACAGGCTCCAGGCTCTAAGCCATCAGCCCAGAGCCCGATGCGGGGCTCAAACTCACGGACCGCAAGATCGTGACCTGGCTGAAGTCGGACGCTTAACCGACTGCGCCACCCAGGCACCCAAGGCAATTTTTTTTAAGAAATACCAAACAATGTTGGCATTAAGGACTGAATATTTGTAGCCCCTCAAAATTCCTATGTTGAAATTCTTTTTTTTTTTTTTCTTAATGTTAATTTTTGAGAGAGACAGAGTGTGAGTGGGGGAGGAGCAGAGAGAAAGGGAGACACAGAATCTGAAACAGACTCCAGGCTCTGAGCTGCAGCACAGAGCCAGACGTGGAGCTGGAACTTAAAAATGGTGAGATCATGACCTAGGCTAAAGTCGGATGCTTAACTGACTGAGCCACCCAGGTGCCCCCCATGTTGAAATTCTAAACCCCAGTGTGACTATATTAGGAGGTGGGGGACTTCTGTGGGTGCTTAGATCATGAGGGTGGAGCCCAACTGTCCACAGGCCAGGAAGCAGGCCCTCAAGTAAACACTGGATCTGTTGGCACCTTGATCTTGGACTCCCCAACCTCCAGAACTGCAAGAAATAAGTATTTGTTATTTAACCCCCTCCCCACCTCCCACTGTGGTATATTTGTGATAGCAGCTTGAGCCCCTGACCAAAACAGTTAATATATTCTAATTCCTTGCTCTTCATTCTTAACTTTAGAACCTCCATTTCATTCAGGAACACATACCATTCAACAGGGCAACTTCCTATATATTCATTAGTACCATTTGTGACAATTTAATAGATTGAAAATAGCACATCACTATTGTTTGAAGGTTTTGGGGGGCTTTGGGGGGGTTGGTTTTTTTGTTTTGTTTTGTTTTTTAGAGAAAGAGAGAGGAGGGGGAGGAGCAGAGAGAGAAAGGGAGAGAGAGAATCCCAAGCAGGCTCCACAGTCAGTGCAGAGCCCAACATGGGGCTCAATCCCATGACCCTGGGGCTCATGATCTGAGCCAAAATCAAGAGTTGGTTGCTCAATCGACTGAGCCACCCAGATGCTCCCGAACCTAAGAATTTTTAATAATGAATGAGGTTAAACATCCTTCCATAGTCTTCAACATGTGACTTTATATTCTTTAACATTTTCAATCAAGTCATTTTTCTTCTACTTTTTGAATCATGTGAATTTTTTATAAACCTAAGAAAACTAACTTTTTAATCAGCCATAAAAGTTGCAGGTATTTTCTCCTTTGTGATTTTGTCTTTGTTTTTGATGATACAATTGGCTATGCAGAAGTTTCTACTTTTCAAATAATTAAATGTATCAAAGTTTTCCCTTTCTAGGTTTCTTGACTGCTTTGAAAAGCTTTTTCTGTAAGACTGTAAGTAAATCCACCCAGGCTGTCTCATAGAACTTCCCAGGGACAGAAATATCCTATACCTGCCTTAATCCAACATGGTAGCCACTAGCCCCAGGGGCTGTTGAGTCATTAGTTTGAGTGAGGAAGTGAATTTTCCATTTTATTTAAGTTTAATGAATTTTAATGTAAATAGCAACATGTGGCTAGTGGCTACCACCCTGGGCAATGCAATTCTAGAATCTTCATGGTTTCATTTTTTAAAATATCTAAATATTTGAGCCTTTAGAGATTTATTCGGACAAAAGGAGTGAATTACCAGGATTTAAATCAGTGATTGCTGTGTTTTATTGGGAACACAGGCCACCTTAAGATTCAAATGAAAGTTGTAGAAACTACCTCCAGAAAAATGAGTGTTTGGAGATACAGACAGTATCCTGACGCTTATATTCCAGTAGCATAAAATAAATACCCAAGTCAATCATAAATCAAGACAATTTCTGATGATGATCAGAGCAAGAAGGAGCTGAGACATGAGGTAGAGACTGACAGTGGGGAGGAGAGGTGGAAGGCACCACTTTAGGGAAGGCAGATAAGAAAGGCCCTTCTGGGGAGAGGAAATTTGAGCCAAAAGGTAAATGATGAGTTAGAAGCCAGACCCCAGGGGCGCCTGGGTGGCTCAGTCAGTCAAGCGTCCAACTCTTGATTTGAGCTCAGGTCATGATCTCATGGTTTTGTGAGTTTGAACACCACATCAGGCTTTACGCTGTCAACATGGAGCCTGCTTGGGATTCTCTTCCCTGCTCATGATCTCTCTGTGTCTCTCTCAAAATA
The DNA here is from genome assembly GCF_028749965.1 of Puma concolor. NCBI lineage: Eukaryota > Metazoa > Chordata > Mammalia > Carnivora > Felidae > Puma > Puma concolor. Next base: position 148,325,345 of record NC_141667.1, read on the forward strand.
AATAAACAAACTTTAAAAAAAAAACAAAGAAAACAGACCCCAAAATGCTGGATGAAGAACCTTTAAGCTGAGGAACAGCAAGAACAAAGGCTTGGAGGCAGGAGTGAGGTTTGCTCCGTGGAAGGTGGAAAAGACTTCCAGGGTAAAGCCCAAAGAACAAGGTAGGAGTTAGAGGAGATAACAGTGGAGGACGCAGGAGCCACATCAGCTCTCTTCTAAATTGTGCAATTTAAGCTTAAACACAGTAAGTAAGGAGACAAAATTCACACATGGTTGGAGGCGGTGGAATCGGGACACCAGTTACTCCAAAGTCTCTACTCTCCCCCTACGGCAGTGCCTGTCCTGGGATGTCCTTCTGAGTCTAAGCTGCTCCTCTACTGCCTAAATAATTACACCTGATATGACCTTTACTCTTGCCTCCAGGTTTATTGCCTGCCCCCAAAATCTATCACCTCAACTACTGACATGTCCTCGGAGAAGCCATCCTGGCGTCTCTCCAAAAGCTCTTTGTGTCTGCAGTGCCCTCCCGTGCCACAGATGCCTGATAAACAGTAACTCACCCCTGACCTCCCTGAGCCTCTGCCTGCCCTGCAGCTCTAGCAGATACATTAACCTCTTCCCTCATAGCCCCCCTAGCTGGTGCATTCTGCCATGGACCTACTTACTACCGGAGATGGTACATTTTGGTAATATGCTGTCACTTCCAACTACATCTCAAGTCACTTAATCATGTCTTACTCATCTCAGCACATTGCCTGACACATACATCTTTTTTAATTCATGACTGAGTTAATGAATCAATTTCTACAGAAGAACACACTTCCCATTCTGTTCTCTGTTATGAACCATGACAAGCACACTACAGCACTCACCTGATAATGGGTCTATTTGTCCTGAACTGTGAAGCTGAGGTCTAAACTGGTGTTTCAGCCACACTGCTGGCTTCCTAATATATTATGATAATGCTTTCAAGCTCCCCATATCGTCAATTGATGTCCTGTCTAATAAAGAGCCTATCATTTTTAGCATTCCCTTGAGTCCTCAGTTAATAATCATTCCATTTTCACCTGACATTCTAAAAAGCCCAATCTATTGTTGTCAAAACCCACACAGACTTGATACTTTGTACACATGCTACACTGAACATGCAGGAAGCTTAGAAAAATTTTATATTGGCCAACATGATTTTCAAGCCATCACGTGAGTACCTAACAAAAAATTACCACCCCATTTAAGACAGATTCAAATAGCTTTGTCTTGAATGAATCTGTGGCTTGGTATGATCCAGCTTTCATTTTCTATGTCATGATTTGGTTTAATTTAACATTGATTGAGCAAGCTGAGTAAATATAAATTGATTTTTTTCAGGGATAATGCTTTGATCATTTGGCTCTATATGTGGCTTATACCTGTTAGTCATTACAAAGATAAATCAAGAAACAGAATTGAAGCAATGTTATATACTCAGTGGGGAATCACTGGTCATGTAGCATGTGTGCACAAAGTGACCTTGTCAAATTAGCCATGGAAACATCAAGTTCTATGGAATTTAAAAGCAATGTAATCAGGTATCAGAGCAAAGGTCTACTTTAGACTACACAACTTAGAAAACAAGTTTATTGTCAGTACCTGGGTCTTTCCTTTCAATGTCCAGTCTACCCGTAAAACTACAGTAAAATTCCTGATAATGTCATCTGGTTGAAAAGTGTGCTACTGCCATGATATGTTCTACTGAAAGCACTCTAACTTGGAAGGGCCACCAACTGGCATCTGGAAGACCACAGAAAATGCCAAAGGGTCTAGAAAATGTGCCTTCGTTAGAATAGTTCATATGATTGGCATGTGTTGTCAAGATTATAAGAAACTTTGCTTTTGCTTCCAACATGGCCAAGTGGAACAGACTAGACCCAATTTTTGCAGATAACAACTATCAACTTGGGATAAAATACAAAAACAAAGCAAAACCAATTGGAAATGATTTAGCTACAGTAACATGAATAAAGGAAGGGCTGAATCTGGAGGAGAGTCACTTGGAAGAAGGGAATCACAGTGTGAGCTACTCATGTATAGTTTTGGGCCTGAGAGTAGTCCATAGTCAGAACCATGCATTTCTCAAATCATAGCTTTCTCTTGCTCTAAATACACTATGGTTCCCTATATCCTTTATGATAAACTCAAAACTTTTCACCTATTCTTCAAAGGGCATCATGACAAGACCTGGATGCCTCTATAACTTTATATCTTTTTATGCAGCAGGCTTCCAAGTTTCTGGGCTTCTGTTCAGGCCAACTCCTTCTCTTGGGTACTGTATCCCATTTCCATTTGCTAGTTCAAGAACATGGTTACTCCAGTTGACCTCTTTCTTGACTGCCTTATCTCTTCTCTCATCTAATCCTGTACCCCTCCAGCTACTGCTCTAGCTCTTGGATCCTCTTTACAAAAGATGTCCTTGAAAAGGGTATTTATAGTCTTTCCATGCAGTCTCTCTTCAGCCAACCCCAATTATGCTTTATTTCTCCAATCTTCCACTAAAATTGCCCTTGCTAAGGTAACTAATGACTTTCCAGTTGCTGTCTAGTGATCGATTCACAGTCCCCATCCTATCTGAACTACCAATAACTTTTGTCACATCTGATTACTGCCTCCTCCTTCAAATACCTTATTCTCTTGCCTTCTGGATGCCACACATCCTAGGTCTCCTTTTCCTGAAAAGATGTTCCTTCTCTGCCTCCTTTCATGGATTCTCCTTACTTTCTGAATCCCTAGAGATTGGAATCCCTGAGAGTGATTCCTCAGAACTGTTCTCTTCCTACATTCCTTTCCTGAGTGATCTCCTCTAATCCTAAAGTTTTAAATATCATCAATACAACCAAGAATCATAAATTTGTATTTCCAGCCATGAATCTTCTCTTATCTTCAGTCTGTAACAGTCAATTACCTGCTCAACATCTCCAACATGTATGCCCAATAGATGTCTGAGACTGCATATCATCCACTGAATTCCTGATTCCAACTCCATCCCCACTCTACTGCCCAGCATGTTCCTCTGGTGATTATGCCCATCTTGGTAAATAACAACTCTGCCCCTCCTGTGAGTGTGAGAACCAACACCTTAGCATCATCATTTCATTCTTTCTCACACTTCAATATCCAACTAATCAGCAAAACCTATTGGTTCTACCTTTAAAATACACCCCAAATCTGTGGTGCTTGGGGGAGCTCTGTCAGTTAACCATCCGACTCTTGACCTTAGCTCAGGTCTTGATCTCAGAGTCATGAGATTGAGCCCAGAGTCAGGCTCTGAGCTGAGTGTGGAACCTGCTTGGGATTCTCTCTCTCCCTCTCTTTCTCTCTCTCTGCCCATCCCCTGTTTGCTCTCTCTAAATAAATAAATAAACATAAAAAAAAGAAATGCCAACAACTGAATGAGTCATTTAGGTATAAGGGGGGGATTTACTAATGACCCTGATGCTTCTACCTGGGGAAACTATGTGGACGAGACTGCCATTAGTTAAGCACCTGAAAACAGAAAGATGAGGTTTGGGGAGCATAGGGATTGGAAAATTAATGAGGTCCATTTTAAGTCTGTTGTGTTAAAGTGCTTTTGAGCCTTTAACTATTGGAAATGCTCAATAGTAACTTGGCAAAACAAGTGTGAAGCTGGGTTATTTGTAGTAACTAACACCAGGGGTGGATGAAATGGCTAGAGAGTGTGCAAAGAAAGAAGAAAGGGTGGTCCTAAATTCTGAAGAACATAACACCTCAAGGGGCAGGTAGAGAAGTTGACACAGCTGAGATAGAAAGAGTGTACTCCATGAGCAGGAAGAAAACCGAAACAGTATCAGAAATCAATGGGGAAGGGGCACCTGGATGGCTCAGTTGGTTGAGCATCCAACTCTTGATTTCTGCTCAGGTCCTGATCCCAGGGTCATGGGACCAAGCCCCACATTAGGTTCCACGCTGAGCATGGAGCTTGCTTAGGATTCTCTCCCTCTCTCTCTGCCCCTCTCCTCTTCTTGTGCTCTCTCTCCCTAAAATATATATATAAATATATATATATATATATATTTTATATATTTTATATATATATATATATATTTTATATATATATAAAATTAGTGGGGACTAACCTTCAAGATGGAGGGAATAGCTATCACCACTAGAGCCCCCCAAAGAGACAAAATGAAAGGAGGCTTAAGAGACAACAAATGATAGTTTGCAGGAGACATTTCAGTTCTGTGGCCCAAAGAGAACTCAGATGGTAGAGTACTGAATGGGGGAATAAGATAAAACAGGTGCACCCTGACTCAGTCAGTTAAGCGTCCGACTTTGCTCAGGTCATGATCTCATGATTCGTGAGTTCGATCCCCGCGATCAGGCTCTGTGCTCCAGCTCAGAGCCTGGAGCCTGCTTCAGATACTGTGTCTCCTTCTCTCTCTGCCCCTCCCCCACTCATGCTCTGACTTTCTGTCTCTCAAAAATAAATAAGCATTTAAAAAACAAAAACAGGTGCACCCTTTCCAGAAGCTTTATGATGTCAGGAAGTAGAGAGAGGACGTTCAATATACAGGCAGGCTCAATATACATTTTTTTTTGGAAGGAGAGATACTCGAGCATGTTTTTAGTATCCAAAGAAGAAGAAATCCCAACAGTTGAACATTACAGATGGGGAAAAAGAAGCAATAACCAAAATTCCAGGGGAGACACATCTTTAAAGTACAGACTGAGAAAAGAGCATAGAAAGAAAAAGGGAAATATCATTCATTCACACTTTCAAAAACCATTTGTAGAGCATCAACTATGTGCCAAGCACTGTTGTCGACACTTGAAATCTATCCATGAAGAAAATAAAGAAGACTGCCCTTATGTAGCTTATATCTTAGCAAGGTTAGTAGGGGGAGAGGGGACATAAAATAACAAAGAACACTATAAATACATAAATTATGAGTATGATTTGATAGAAGGCACCAAGTACCAAGGAATAAAAATAGAACACTGTAAGGGAGATCAAGAGAGTCAAAACAGGGAATTGTATAGCAATTCTGTAAAAGAGTAATGTCAAAGAAGAGCTTATACACAAACTAAGACAAATGAGGGAATTTGCCACGTGTAATACAGGCAAAAAGAAAGAATGGGTGCAAGCTTATGCACGAAGAGGAGAAATAAAATTTACACTTTCAGTATCAGAGAAACTAAAAGATAAATTAGCTATCAAAGGAAGAAATATTGCCACAATTTAGCTGTATGTTTCTTTTTTTAAAAAAATTTTTAATGTTTACTTATTTTTGAAGGAGAGAGAAACAGAGCATGATAGCTACATGTTTCTTGAAGAGAGGAGCCATTAAGCAGAATTAACCTCTTGGGACACATGGGTGGCTTAGTTGGTAGAATGTATGACTCTTGATTTTGGCTCAGGTCACGATCTCCTGGTTGGTGGGATTGAGCCCCGCATCAGGGCTCTGCCCTGAGAGCGCGGAGTCTGCTTGGGATTCTGTCTCTCCCTCTCTGCCTCTCCCTTGCTTGTGCACACACACTCTTTCTCTCTCTCTCTCTCTCTCTCTCTCTCTCTCTCTCACATAAATAAATAAACAAGCAAACAAAGAATCTCTTTCTGTGTGTTCTCCAGGGAGCCAAGCTAGTATCTCTGGACTCAGTGTATTATACTTAGATTAGATTAGCAGTGGGGTCACTGAAAAGTCAGGAGGCCCATGATTAATTAATAGGATCTGGGGGCACCTGGCCAGTTCAGTGGGTAGAGCATGTAGCTCTTGATCTCAGGGTCATGAGTTCGAGCCCCAGATTGGGTGGAGAGATTGCTTACATACATAAACTTAAAAGAAAAAACAGGATCTTCTTCCATCAGCTACAGCCCAGAGAAGCTCACCGTAGAGTTCCATCTCACTATTACGAAACAGCCAAGCAAGGAATTTCATAGTTATTACTCATACCTCTCTTTATTGATTCATTTGGGCAGCAATAATTTATTATTAAAGCTAATTTACTTGAAATGTTCATACACACAGTAATAAATAAGGCCTCTAGATTCACATATGAAGCAGATCTAAATAAAACTGCACACTACCTATAGAATTCCTCCTTCACCTAAAGGCAGCAACTCAATCAAAGAAAAGTCTGTCCAGATGGCTAGGAAGTTTTAGGGATTTCATGAGACCAAGAAAGGATGATTGCTACTCTCTACGTCCAAATTTCTCACACGTTCTGTATTTTCAAAGACCAGTACAGTTGAAAATGGCCTTGTATTCACCGCATTGATACACACTCAAAATTTCCCACAGTGAAGACACCCGAAAGATAAAAACTCAGAGTGCCACAAAAACCACCGCAGAAGCTAAGAGGAAGCTCCATTACCCAGCAAAAGTGATGGGGTGAGGTGACCCCCGTCCCCCCCCCCCAAAAAAGCTATTCTGATCTGCCCTCTGTCTGAAAGAAAGTAAAGAGATACGATTTCCCTCCTCTACCAACAGCTTCCCTCGTCCAGGGACTCGGCCTCTGAAAACAACATTAAATATGGTCTGTCGAGGGGCGCCTGGGGGGCTCAGTCGGTTGTCTGGCTTCGGCTCAGGTCACGATCTCGCGGTTTATGGGTTCGAGCCCCACATCGGGCTCTGTGCTGACAGCGCAGAGCCTGGAGCCTGCTTCAGATTCTGTGTCTGCCTCTCTCTCTGCCCTTCCCCCACTCGTGCTCCGGCTCTCTCGCTCTCAAAAATAAATAAACATTAAAAAATTAAAATAAATAAATAAACAAATATGGTCTGTCGGTTCTTAATTGTATTCCTCAAGGAAGCAGATCACAGCCCCTCAGTTGTTTCTCTATAGCCCTTTAGAGCCAAATCATCCAGCCTAACTTGGGCTAGGAAGGCATGCGCTGACAGTGAGCCAGTGTAATCTAGGATGTGTAGACCCTACAATGAGGTGCTCCAGTTGGAAGCATGGAAATTCCCTGGCAGAAAAATCCCTGGCAGTTGTTGGCCCTGTAATTATAGCTTCGCATGGATTGCATCTGTTAAGAGCGTCAGACAGCCAAGAATTGGGAGCAAGGGAGGCCCCCACCTCAGTGCAGTCAGGCTGTATTACACAAATGCCCACTCAAAATTAGGAATTTGGCTGGAGGCTGTCCACATCAATTTCTCCTCTAAGCAGGAGATTTGACAAGGGGATTTGACCAGTACTCAAGTCGACAATGAGTAAAGCCAAGAGAATTCCACACATCTAGTCTTTTGACAAAGATAGAGTCTAGATCTCTCCTGCCTTATTTGAATAAAAGTAAGAAAAAAGCTTTGGACCTATGAGAATATATGCAGAAAGGGAGAGAAACATTCTCTTAAAGATTCAGAGTAATAGTGGGTGAGTGAAATGACTTATCCCAAGAAATAGACAGTTATTTTGAGAAACATGTGTCCCTAAAGGACCCAAGAAACCACTGTCTATATAAAGAAAATCACAAGAAGTAAAAGGCAAATTGCAAATACAACAGGCTAAGTCACAAAGATATTAAGTTGGGATAAAAAAGGAGCTCCATGCATTGTAAAAGAGTATAAAGAAAGGAAAATCTCACCAGATGAAGTATAAAATTCTCACTAAAGAAAGGAAAAGTAGAAGTATTGTTATAGAATGTAAAATCTTAGATGTGGAAAAAAAGTCTTGGGGAAGTGAGTCAAAGCCTGGGAAGAAATATTCCTTTGTTGGTAGAAACAGCATTGAAATAGGAGGTTTGATAGAAATCAGAGGACAAGGAGCAAAATCCAGATCATGTATCTCAATCCTACCCATCCCCTACCCATCCCCATATCCCCATATTCATTCCCAGAGCCCCCAGTATCAGAGAAGCAAGGTGTGGGGGAGGGGAGAGGAGGAAGCCTGGGTGACTCAGTCGGTTAAGCATCCGACTTCAGCTCAGGTCATGATCCCATGGTTTGTGAGTTTAAGCCCCACATCAGGCTCTCTGCTGTCAGTGTGGAGCTGCTTTGGATCCTCTGTCCCCCTCTCTCTCTGCCCCTCCCCCACTCATGCTCACATTCTCTGTCTCTCTCAAAAATAAATAAACATTAAAAACAAAACAGCAAAATGGAACTAACACCTCCCTCTCAAAATATCATTTGGGAGGAAGGGAGAAAACAGACTCCAATTAGGTATGACAGGTGCCAAGGAGAATCAACCCAGGTTGCATCAGAGTATAAAGAAGATCTGGAGAGAGTCACTCAAACACGAGCCACAGGAAGAGCAGAGGCATGGCATTCCTGCAAGTTTTCTGTGCTGGATGTCTCCCACTGGCCCTTCTCGCCACCCTGTCTCCACCCGCCGCCTGCATTCTCTATGCCCTGGAAGGTTGAACTTTCTTTATGCACAAACCCCTTTTGGCTTCTCTCCTGGAAGCCACCTGCAAAAGATTATAGGAAAGGAGAAATTAGGTTTAAGGTAATTCATTCCCACCTCTCTCATATGACCTCCTATGACCATGGACAAGGTTGTCTCTCTATAGAAGACTACAGTTTCTACTGAGTGGACTCTTCTGTAACTCTCTTCTCTGGGCTCCAAGAACCACATCCTCTTTTTGCCTCTTCAGCCCTGGGGGTGAGAATGGCTCCCTGCTGTTGCTGGCCAAAGGATACTAGCTTTTGTTGGCATGGGCATCCCTAACTCCTGCCTATAGCTTTGTGAACAGTTTCCCTATTAAACTTCCTCAATTATCCCAGTTTGCATCTATCATCCATTTCCAGCCAGGACCCTGAAACATATACTTGAGCAAATGTAAAATAAAGTAAGAGAAAGAACATACCAAAGAGAGAGAAATAGCCTGAAACTGAAGCAAGTGTAACCCAAGCAAGAGAACATGCCTCGCATACTTTTGCCTTTCGTTCAATGAGTAAGAGCTCAAGGACAAGATTATCAAGTCAAGAATGACATTTAAAAGGAGATTAGAGGGGTGCCTGGGTGACTCAGTAGGTTGAGCATCTGACTTTGGCTCAGGTCATGATCTCACGGTTCATGAGTTCAAGCCCCACATCGGGTTCTGTGCTGACAGCTCAGAGCCTGGAGCCTGCTTTGGATTCTGTGTCTTCCTCTCTTTCTCCCCCTCCCCTGTTCATGCTCTGTCTGTCTCTCTCTTGAAAATAAACATTAAAAAAGAATTTTAATAGATAAATTAAAGAAGATTAGAAATAAGACAACAAATTGATAACTTGATAACTAAGACATGAACTACTGCCATTTACTACCCAGGTAAAAATTAATTTCAGATAGCAAAAAATGAAATGAATAGAGCTGAGAAGCAAATTAATGATGTTGAGAAGGTTACAATGACTACAAAAGAAAAAAAGTATGGCAATTAGAGAAGAAATGAGGGATGTAGAAGACAAACACATTTTTACACAAAGATAATCAAGGTCTCTGAAGTCAAGGACACAAAAGTGATGCCCCAAGTATTCTGACATCTTTAAGTCTTCTCTGAAATGAAGGAAGAACTGACCCTACAGATAAAAACAGCTTATCTGTTTAATTAAATGGGTCAATACCAAGATATCTGGGAAATAAACTTTAATGATAAAAAAAATAATTTTTGGGGCAACCAAATGCAGAGACAAATTTATCCACCAGAGTGAGAAGGCACACCAGCCTCAGTTTCCCCCAAAGCAATGATCAATGCCAAAAGATTAGGAGACATGTCTACAGGGCCAAGAAGAATATCATACTCAGACAAGTTTTAATTCAACTATAAAAGCAACAGGAAGACACATCAAGAAACATCAAGAAACAGTAACACCCACAAAAAGTTTTTGAAAAAAAAATAGTCCATAATGAAATCCAGGCAAACAAGAAAAAAACTAGAAATAAAGTATAGAGGAAGAAAGTAGTCAGGACAGAAGGCTTGGTGAAAAGCAGAATGCATTAGAAGATAATTTGCAAATTATATGTGTGCTAAGGGCTTAATATCCAAAACATATCAGGAACTTACACTGCTCAACACCAAAAAAACAAATAATTTGACTTAAAAAAGGGTGGAGGAGATGAACTGACATTTTTCCAAAGGAGATGTGAAATCCAAATGAAGATGTGATATATGTATCATATAACATATGTGATATGATACATGCCATATGTGATATGATATATACCATATGTGATGTGATATATATGTCATATATCATATGTGAGATATACATATCATGTTTTCTTTATCATTCATATATATATGTTATTCATATATATATATGTATATATATATGCAACAGAATATTACTCAGCTATTAAAAACAAGAATGAAATCTTGTCACTTATCACGATATGGATGGACTTAGAAGATACTGTGTGAAGTGAAATAAGTCAAAGAAAGACAAATACAGCATGAGTTCACTTATATGTGTAATATATAAAACAGAACAAACGAACAAGCAAAACAAAACAGCAACAGACTCATAGATACAGAGAAGAAACTGGTGGTTGCCAGAGGGGGGAGTGGTCAAGAGCTGGGCAAAATAAGTAAAGGGAATTAAGAGGTACAAACCTCCAGTTATAAAATAAATGTCACAGGGATGTCATGTAAAGCATAGGGAATATAGTCAATATTGTAATAACTTTGTATGATGACTAGTTACCATGGGGATCATTTCATAAAATACAAACATATCGAATCATGGTGATGCACACCTGAAACTAACAGGATACTGTATGTTAATTACTCTTCAATAAGTTTTTTTTTTAATTGACATGCATAAGGGCTCAGAAAATATACCACCCAAATGCCCTTAAAACTTAAAGACATGTACCAGATAATCACTAAATGGATTAGCACTGAGAGTTCACAAGTTGGAAAGTGACTGTATAAAAAGGCCAATAGTTCCTCTCCTGTTGGAAGTCAATTCTAATGGCCGAGCCTCAACCATGGAAATGCCCCCATTCAAGGATAGCTGTCAACTTCACAACCCAACCTTATTCCTGTAGGTCTGGTTTCCCCATCAGACCTAAGATATCAGCAATTCTGGGAAACCCTGGAGGGAGGGATGGTGATGGCACAGGAAAGAAAACACTGTGCTGAAATCAAGGTCAACTTATAAAAATAAATGGCCTAGCATTTCTGCTACTACTAAGAAATGCCAGGTAGTTGAACATTCATACTAAGAACAACTAGAAAATCCAGAGCTTTGGAAGCAGTGAGAACCAGAGGGGCTAAAATTTTAGAGAGAAGAGAACCTTTGAGACATGAACCTTTCAGGCTGAATCTCAATGTGGTTAGTGTCTTTTTTGTTAATTTTTTTTTTTTTTTTTAATTTTAGACGGGGAGAGAGAGCAAACAGAGGAGAGGGGGAAAGGAGAGAGAGAGAGGATCTTAAATAGGCTCCACACCCAGTGTGGAGCCCAACAAGGGGCTCTGTCCCACAACCCTGAAATCATGACCTGAGCCCGAATCAAGAATCGAATGCAGGGCCCCTGGGTGGCTCAGTCATTTAAGCATCCGACTTCGGCTCAGGTCATGATCTTGCAGTTTGTGAGTTCCAGCCCCGCATCAGGCTCCGTGTTGACAGCCTAGAGCCTAGAACCTGCTTCGGATTCTGTGTCTCCCTTTCTCTGTCCCTCTCCTGCTTGCACTCTGTCTCTCTCTCTCTCAAAAATAAATAAACATTAAAAACAATTTAAAAAAAGAAAAGAGTTAGATGCTCAATCAACTGAGCCACCCAGGTGTCCCTCCCAATGTAGTTACAGCCTGAAAATCAGGCCCCGTCCCAGGCAGAGGGGCCACAGATGGGGGACAGAGACGCCAATGAGCTTTTGGTGGTCATGCTGAGAAGTCGAGACAAACTTGTACACTTGAGGGGCTTCAAACACACGGACGGTTTTCCTTCAACATTTGTGGAATTCCAAAGCTGTGCAGGGCTGGAGGCTAAAGGGCTAAGAAGGCAATCTCTGAAGCCAAACTGGAATGTTACGCATTTCCTTGGTGCTTAAGAGAAAAAAAACACCTGCCAAGAAGAGCCCTATAAAATTAAAATTCCTAGAGAGAGCAAATAATTCACTCCGATGAGCTGCAACTGTTTGGGGGTTTTTTGTTTTGTTTTGTTTTTTTGGTTTTTGTTTTGTTTTGTTTTGTTTTGTTTTGTTTTATTAGGGAGAAGATGACAATCTGGGCCAATGTAGAGACTTAGTATCCAGACTTAGGCCCCAGTAGATGAACAGAAAACAGAGCAGAGCTTTGGCAGTTATGCGGGGCTAGAGTGGCAAATGTGGAGATTGGAGACATTGCAAACTCACTGCTGGTCTCCCCTAGAATCACTGCCAAAGTCTAGAGTTTGTGGGATAGAAAAGATTAAAAATTAAGTCTACAATTTCTAAATTTTTTTTTGACATTTATACATTTTTTGAGAGACAGATCATGAGTGGGGGAGGGACAGAGAGAGGGAGACACAGAATCCAAAGCAGGCTCTGGGTTCTGAGGTGTCAGCACAGAGCCTGATGCAGGGCTCGAACCCACAAACCATGAGTTCATGACTTGAGCCAAAGTCAGACCTCTTAACTGACTGAGCCACCCAGGCGCCCCAAGTCTGTAACTTCTAAAAAGCAGAATAAAAATCCCCAGTCGCTCAGTCATAAGACAAGTAACTGTCACACTCTCAAATGAAAGCCACAAAAAGCCACAACCCTGAAACAGGGGAAAGCCAGGTAGACTGGGTCTTACCTAAGCTACAGCTCAAATGTGACTCTTATTTAATCTCTGGCTGAATTCAGGGAATCATGTCCATACTCTTATTCCTCAGTAGAGGAAAAGGTAAACCTCCTCTGATGGAAAATAGTATCATCTGGTGTCTCTGACTTTTTTTTGTTTTTAATATACAACATCCCACATTTGATAAGAAATTAGTAGACATGCCAAGGCACAGGATCCATGTGACAAATACCAAAAGAAAAAAATAGCCAAAACAAGAAAACTCACTGATAATTCTGGACCCCAGAGAACAGAGCTAGCAGAATCAAATGGACATTCTAGAACTGAAAGCTGTAATACTGAAATCAAGGATCCAATAGATAGGTTTAATGGCAGATTGGATCTAACAGAAGGATCAGTGAACTGAAAACATGGTTTAATAAAAATATCCAAAATGAACAATAAAAAAAGAGAATGGGGAGAAATAATGACCCTCCTATATTACAGCAATAATTGGTTAAAAATGTTTTTTATAGGTGCCTGAGTGGCTCAGTCGGTAAGTATCTGACTTCAGCTCAGGTCATGATCTCGTGGTTTGTGAGTTCGAGCCCCACATCAGGTTCCGTGCCTACAGCTCAGAGTCTGGAGCCTCTTCAGATTCTGTGTGTCTCTCTCTCTGCCCCTCTCCCCCCAAAAAATAAAAATAAATAAGCATTTTAAAAATGTTTGTTTTAAAAGATCCCATTTGCATTGCAACACAAATAATAAAGCAGCTAAGAATAAATCCACAGAAGAAATGTCCAGAAATTTTATGGAGAAAGATGTTAAGAATTTACTAAAGGCTGTAAGAGAAGGCATGAATACATGGTTAGATAGATCATACCCAGAGCTAGAAAGGCCACATTAAAATATAAGAATTCTGAGGTACCTGGGTGGCTCAGTCAGTTACACGTCTGACTTTGTCTCAGGTCACGATCTCGTGGTTTGTGAGTTCAAGCCTGCATCAGGCTCTGTGCTAACAGCTCAGAGCCTGGAACCTGCCTTGGATTCTGTGTGTGTGTCTCTCTCTGCCCCTCCCCTGTTCACGCTCTCTCTCTCTCTCTCTCTCTCTCTCTCTCAAGAATAAACATTAAAAAATTAAAATATATGAATTCTACCTGCATTAATCTACACATACAAAAAATTCAATCAAAATTCCAGTAACATTTGAAAATTCACTTTATAAAGAAAGAATCTCAAAACATTGGGGAAAGATGCAGGATTTAATAAAGGGCTATGGAACAACTGACTATCCATTTGGGGAAACAAAAATAGGCTTCTATTTCAATATTTCCTCCTGTCTCACTCCTTCATATTTTTCTATATATCCGTATACATTACTGTGCTCACAAAAAAGAAGTAGAACCTTGATAGATGAGAAATTGGAAGCAGGGATGGGAGGACACAAGACCATTGATGAGATCAATGTGAACATTTTCATCACAGTCCAAAACCTATTCAGGAGATACCACTGAAAAAGTTGGAAGAGGGTGCCTGGGTGGCTCAGTTAAGCATCTGACTTTGGCTCAGGTCATGATCTCACGGTCTGTGAGTTCAAGTCCCACATCAGGTGAGCTCAAGTCCCACTTTGGGTGAATACAAGCCTCAGGTGAGTCCCGCTTCTCTCATCTCTCTCCCTTTCCCTCTTCTGCCCCTCGTGGAATTCTCTCTCTCTCTCCCTATCCCTCTCTCTCTCTGCCCCTGAATCACTTGCACCCTCACTCTCAAAAAAAAAAAAAAAAAAAAAAAAAAAAAGTTGATACGAAGAGCACTCCATCTCCAGAGATGGTAAATACAAGGTACAAGTTGCTGAGGGCAAGTGACAGAATTTTTAGTCTGCTGCACCATGCAGCAGGGTCATCTGGGTGAGAAGCCATCCCACACATTTCCCCCTCGTCCCCAGCTAGACCAGGCAACAATGAAAGTGTTTGCCTTCAGGAAGGACAAGAGACTGTGAGAGTTTATCTGGAGGGGTCTATAGGATTAGAAACATCCAGGAAGATTGGAGAACAACACCCAGATCTTCAATAAGAGGCCATGGAGAACCACCCATTGCAATATATCATAAGAGCTTAACAAAGTTGCTGGTCAGATCAATGTATTAAAATCAACATCTATCAGCAAAACCAATTAGAAAATGTGCTAAGAAAAAAACTGTGCCTTTCAGGCACATGCATCTCAATGTGTATAGCAGCATTATCCACAATAGCCAAAGTATGGAAAGAGCCCAGATGCCCATCGATGGATGAATGAAGAAGATATAGTATATATATACAATGGAGTATTACTCGGCAATCAAAAAGAATGAAATCTTGCCATTTGCAACTACGTGGATGGAACTGGAGAGTATGATGCTAAGTGAAATTAGTCAGAGAAAGACAAATATCATATGACTTCACTCATATGAGGACTTTAAGAGACAAAACAGATGAACAGAGGTGAAGGGAAGCAAAAATAATATAAATACAGGGAGGGGGACAAAACATAAGAGACTCTTATGAGAGGCTATATAAACTGAGGGATATAGAGAATAATATAGAGGATATAGAGAACAAACAGGGTTGTTTGCTGGAGGGGTTATGGGGGGGTGGGCTAAATGGATCAGGGGCATTAAGGAAGATACTTATTGGGATGAGCACTGGGTGTTATATGTAGGGGGTGAACCACTGGAATCTACTCCTGAAATCATTATTGCACTATATGCTAACTAACTTGGATGTAAATTCACAAATAAATAATTAAATGATTGTTAAAAAAAATAAAATAAAATAATAAAAATAATCTTAAAAAAAAGAAAGAAAGAAAAAATGGTCCCTTTCAAAATAGAGACAACCACCATAACATAATTGGAATTAAACTTCATAAGTAGGGACTCCTGGAGGTGTCTGGGTGGCTCAGTCAGTGAAGCGTCTGACTCTTGATTTCAGTTCAGGTCATGATCCCACAGTTTCTGAGCTCGAGCCCTGCACTGCCCTGACAGTGTGGATCTTGCTTGGGATTCTCTCTCCCTCTCTCTCTGCCCTTCCCCTGCTTGTTCTCATACCTGCACAAGCATGCTCTCTCTCTCTCTCTTTTGTCAGTGGAAGAATGAAATTAATACTTACTTAGTGTTAAATTAATACTTACATTTAAGTGAAAACAGTCCCAGAGAGGAAGAGAAACTGAGGTGTAAAGGTATCATTTGAGCCACTAGATAAAACCATGCCTGAATCCTAAATCCTTGGGAGGGCAATAAATGCCCTGTGGTCATTGGGTAAGCAAATTTGAGTTGCTTGGTTTCTCTGTCTCTTGCAAACAAGAGTCCTATACTTCAGATTTTGAGTAAGGAACTCAAGGAAAACAAATTTAATGTTATAATAATGCTGCTTTTATAGGTAAATGAGAAGAGGGAAACTCCCAAGGATTTCCCATTTCCTACAGGATAAATCATACTCCTTAGGCACTATTCCACCAAGACACATTGGAGCCTGGGGCAAAAGGAAAAATCAGTAACACTGATCCTGTCTTTATTTTAAATTTGGTATTTTGCTCATTATGGATTTTTCACACAGATTTGGGATTTTTTAATTTTTTTTAATGTTTTGAGAGAGAGTGAGAGCGAGAGAGCAGGGGAAGGGCAGAAAGAGAAGGAGACACAGAATCAAAAACAGGCTCCAGGCTCTGAGCTGTCAGCACAGAGCCAGACTCAGGGCTTGAACCCACAAAGAGTGAGATCATGACCAGAGCCTACATTGGACGCTTAAACAACAGAGCCACCCAGGAGCCCCCAGATTTGGGATTTCTTAAGTATTGCATTAAAGCATCATTTATCTTTACGTGTGAGTTGTTTCTGGAGTCCCCTTTAATTTTGTACCTGAGGTAAATGCCTTGGTTCCCTCACCATAGTATCAGCCTTGTCTTCGGGCTCTTTATCATCTGGGGCTACACTAATTATCCATCTAGAGTGGACACTGTGGTGTACCACCTGATTTTTTTAAATTTTTTTCATGTTTATTTATTTTTGAGAGAGAGAGAGAGAGAGAAAGCGTGAGCAGGGGAGGGGCAGAGAGAGAGGAAGACACAGAATCCAAGGCAGGCTCCAGGCTCTGAGCTGGCAGCAGAGAGCCTAACGTGGGGCTCGAACCCACGAACCTTGAGATCATGACCTGAGCCGAAGTCGGATGCTCAACTGACACGAGCGCCCCATGTACCACCTGATTTCTACCAAACACTTAAAGTTTCAAGAATTTATTCCCCCACTGCTGGGACCATGGAAGGCTGACAGCTGGCATCTGGGTCCCTGACTCACTCCACACCTCACTCATTGCCCTTGGCTGAAGAGAGACACCTTGCCCAAGATCATACCCTCTCCCTGGGGGCAAGCCAGATAATAAAAACTCAGGTGGGAATATACAGGTCTGTAGCAACTCTGCAGGGCCATCCTAGCTCTAGAATTCTCTGTAGGGATTGGATTACCCTACACCATTGTCCAGCTTCCTTCTCTGTCCAGTCCTGCTGTCTTCGCTTTCCAACAGATGTTGATTCCCAGAACACATCCTTATAAATGCCCTATATGCATCTCTCTGTCTCAGAGTCTGTGATCCAGAAAAGTCACCTGCAACACCTATCTAATTTCACAACACCTCCGGCAATACCAACCTAATTTCCCATCACCCCAAACAAATATCCTTAACTTCTGCCAAGGCTGTTCTTCCCCTTGTCTTTACATTATGCTTATACATACGTCTATAGTTCTGGTGCATTTTTCCTCTTGCCCCTAAATTCCTCATCTCTCTCCTTGGCCTTTTCAACCCCTACCATCTTCAAGACATGGCACAAGACCCACCTCATACACAAATGACTTCTGTATCCAGTCCAGCCCACTACTCCTGATTTTTATTGTCCTTAAATATATATCAAAGGATCGATGAGCTTCCTGTCCCATGTACCATGTTCTTTTTGAATCTCTTGGTCATAGTTATAGCAGGATTTGACCTAGGTTAACATCACACCACCACTGATGCTCCCAGAGCCAACAGCCCTCCTATTGAAGTCCTGACTTTTCTGACTCCTTTGTATTTTCTCACACCACTATGCCCACTCATTCGCAGAATGGACTGAGTTCACTCGGCCACCCGTTTCACCTGCCTGGCAGGCTGAGAAAGTATTTCTTACTTAACCTGCAGGCAAAGGGCCTTCTGAAGCCCTCCTTTCCAAGTCTTGATGGTTTGATAAGGATTTCCTGTCACCTGTATTTTCTATCTAATAGCATCATGCTTGGGGAAAAAACACCGTATTAGTTCCATGTGGTAACTCTACAAAGAATAGAGGAGGCTTCAGTGAAAGAGACCAGAGAATTTTTTCCCTTGAAGTCCTGAAAAACCAGTGAACATTCATAATATGAATTTGGCTATGGCAAGCCCTAAGATGACCTATAATACACTCAATCCTGGCATTAATTGAACACATTCTAGAGTTTCCCGGGAAGGGACAAAAACCAATGACCAACAAACTCCCTGAACGAGTAAAATCTATTCCCTGTAAGAAGAGATTTTTAAAATTATTGTACCTATAATATCTTCTTTGATATCGGCATTGCTTATCTTCATTGCATTTGATTCTCAAAATGGCCCTGTGCGTTAGGTTAACCTGCATTGTACATAAGCAAAACCTGATGCTTGGAGAGGTTAAAATATATATCTAATATCACAGAACTAATAAATGGCCAAGTGGAATCTTGAATCCCACTCGTCTGGCAGTCCAAAGTCTTTTCCACTATGCACACTGCCCTCAACTGGATACTAATGGCTAGAGCTTTATCACTAAGTTATTTGCTCACAAAATGGCGCTAATATCTCACTCACTAACACCCAAGGGGGAACTCAGTTCATCATTTCTGATAGCCATCAATGTTCTACTTCTCTGTACAGCAGCTCTGGCTACAGGGACTCTTCCTGGTCATGAGAATGGCAATGAGGCTGATTCTCTCAGGAGTCAGGATGGTGTGCTTTTTTTTTTTTTTTAATGTAAATCAGAGATATTGGCAACTGAGCAAGAACTTTATCTCTAACAAGGGAAGACAAATGAGAGTCTCTCAGAAAGCTGACGATTATAAATAACTCAGCCTCAGCAAAGGGAAGCGATCATTTCCTTAGAGCTTGTGGTGCTCAATTATAAGGTATTTACACTAAGAAAAACCAGACTTTACTTTAACACCAACTGTTGCAGATTAGAGACAGCCCAAACTCCAGTCCTTTCCAGGGTGTTCCAAGTTATGGGGGAAGAACACCGCTACCCAACTACAGCTATGGTTTTTCTTCAAAACCCCAGGATTCCACCAGGCTCTCTAGAGTCTAGACGCAAGATGGTGGCAGTAATGTACCACAGTGGTTGTTTTGGTGCCCAGCCTTCCCATCTGAGCCAACAAACAGCATTTTACAGTAAGTACCCGTGGCTCTCAGACCAAGGGCTTTCTTATCAGGGGGAATGTGCTCAGACTATAGAAGGGGCCAACTAGAAATGCTAGAGAAGAAGTGAGAACATCCCTCGATGGATTGGGTTGGTAGACACAGCCCAGTTTCCTTGTCTCCAAGGCAGAACAGTTCCCAGATGAGCTCTCCCTATGTCTCATACATCCTGAGATGTGTAAGCCTCCAGGTGAGAGAGCGATGCTGTCCCTGGGTTAACAGATATGGCAGACATTTTCCAGAGCCCATTAGAGGGAAACAAAGCCTCATTTCCAAGATCACTAAGCAAGAGCTCATATGCCAAGAAAGTTAGAAACAGACCCAGAGCTACTGCTGCTATCTACCACAGGAAACCACATGAGAACAGCAGGGATATATAGAAAAAAGGGGGAAAAAAAACAGAACACAGAAGACTAAGGACAGACGGTTTCAGTCCTGGGAACTGAGTTCTCTATTCTCCTCTACTGATCTATTTGTCTCATACCAACACCATAATATTTTATTGCTATAGCTTTGTAGCATTAATATCTGGTGGACCTAGTGCCTCCTTATAGTCTTCTTGTTTTTCATAACTAGCTTAGCAATTTGCATACGAATTTTTGAGCAAGTTTATCAAATTCCACAATAGTTCCAACTAAAATTTTGATTGGCTATTTTAAACTTCTGGGGTAATAAGTAGAAAAATGACATTTATATCTATTTGTCTCATCAAAAAATATCAAGTACCTCTTCATTCTTTAGCTTCTTTATTAAAGTTTTTAAATCTGCATAAAATAAAATAAAATTTTCTGCACAGAGGTCTTGTTTTTCAGTTAATTCCAATATACATATAGTCTTGATACTATTTGGGATAGAATAATATACTTTCTAGATGATTATTTTTGTCATTTTTTACAGAAAGATTTATTCAACAACCCTGATGAATTCTCTTATTTCATGTTGATTTTTCTGGGTTGTTTTCAGTACAGTAAATAATACTATCATTTGCAAATAATAAAAGTTTATCTTTTTCCTTCCAATTTCCTCCCAATTCCTTCATATTTCACTCATAAAGACACATGTGAATACCATAAATAAAATATCAGCTATCTGAATAGAATCCTACTGTTAATTAAAAACATATATTATGTATTAAAGGTAATATATCATGATCAAGTTGGGTTTATTTCAGGAATGCAAAAGTTGAACTCCAGCAAATCTTTTTATGTGTTTATATATGTGTATGTATGTGTATATATATGTATATATTTATTTATATGTGTATATGTATGCATATAGTTATATGTGTGCATATATGTATACATATATACTTATATATTGTATATATGTGTACATATATTTATGTGTATGCATATTTATATACGTGTCTGTATGCATATATATGTGTGTATATGTATGCATATATATTTATGTGTGTATGTATATATTATTTATGTATGTGTGTATATATATTATTTATATGTATGTATGTATATTTATATGTGTGTATGTATGTGTGCATATATATTTATACACGTGTGTATATGTGTATATATGTGTGTATGTGTATGCATATATCTTTATGTGTATGTATGCATATATATTTGTATATACACAGATATATATATACATACACACACATATGTGTGTATGTATATTTCCTTTGTGATATGGAGAATTCATCTGTGATGATCTGCCTTTATCTTTATCATCCAGGGCCACTCCAGAGTAGAGCACACAAGCCTCATTCCGGGATGACAAGAAGCATCCCAGATGAGATTAGTTTCACTCAGTGCATGACCACAGCAAGCACCACTAGTGTTTATTTGCTTTCTAAGGTGCCACAGAGCCAAGATTTAAACTAATATCCTATCATAAACCTGGGTCTCACCACCCACAGTCACTATTTCACAATTTGGAAAACGTATTCCAGCACAACAAAGCAATGCTATGGTTTCGTCAGAGGGATAGATTGGTTAGCTTTTGATTTCCACTTCATTCTTGAGCTCTCAGCCTTCTCTTCTGTTTGCACTCTCTTTCAGCAATTTTCTCCCTTCCCAAGGCTTTCATTGGCATCTATACTGTATCTATGTGAGGGTGAATCCCAAGTTCATAAATCCAGCCCAGACTTCACCCATCTGCTCCATGCCCTTCAATTGCTTATTCCATAGTGTTCCACTTCTACACTTAACACATGAGTGGATATTACAATCCTTCCTTCCTGTACCTTCCTTTGTCATCGCACCCTATTTATTAAATGTCATCACCACCCACTTACTTGCTCTTGCTAGTATTATGTATGGCATTCTTGACACTTGGAATCATCAGGTCCTGTCAAGTGTGAATCCTCAACATCCCTCCATTAATCTCATCTCCTTAGTCACCACTGTACTCCAAGGTACCACCGTTTCTCATTTATAATATTACAATAGTTGAGGCGCCTGGGTGGTTCAGTTGGTTAAGCGTCCAACTTCAGCTCAGGTCATGATCTCGCCCTTCATAGGTTTGAGCCCCGCATCGGGCTCTGTGCTGACAGCTCAGAGCCTGGAGCCTGTTTCAGATTCTGTGCCTCCCTTTATCACCCCTTGCCCACTCACACTCTGTCTCTCTCTCTCAAAAATAAATAAACATTTAAAAAAATTTAGAACATTACAATAGACCCTTGACAGGTCTACCTGCTCTTACCAGATTCCTTCTCCACATTTTGGGTAGAGTAATCTCTTCTTTTTTTAAGTTTATTTATTTTGAGAGAGAGAGACAGAGAAGATGAATGAAGGAGGGGCAGAGAGAATCACAAGCAGGCTCCACACTGTCAGCACAGAACCCAGCGCGGGGTTCGAACCCACACACTGTGAGATCGTAACCTGAGCCAAAACCAAGAGTCAGACGCTTAACCGACTGAGCCACCCAGGTGCCCCTGGGTAGAGTAATCTCTTACACACAGAATGGATGAGGTTTCTCCTCTACCTTAAAATCCTTTACTGGATCCCATTGTTCTTGGGAAGAAGTATAATTCTGGATCAGGAACCCAGCTCTACCACTCAATAGTCATAGAACTTTGAACAGGTTAGTTAATCGCTCTGACCTATTTCCTTATCTGTGAAATGGGGAAAACAATATCATCTATCTAGATTGTTGGGGGGAATAAATAAGTTAATGTCTATCAAGTGCTCAGAACAGAGGCTGGCTCCAAAAAATGAATGAATGAATGAATGAATGATAGAGAGAGTGAGAACTTCTGGAAAAAGGGATTCCAGCTGAAACCATACTTAGTCTGCTTCACAACACCTGGTATGATCTACCTCCTACCATCCTCTCTATCTTCACCTTTTGTTATTCTCTTCATTCACAGCTAAGCTGTCTTTTACTTAGTTCCTGAAAAATGTCAAGCTTCCCTTTGGTGGAGGGCTTTCCACAAAGTATTGGCCTCTCCCCAAACTGCTCTCACCACCAACCACCACTGCCCTAACTCCTCTCTGAAGTGTCTATCTTTTCCTCAGGGAAACCTTACCACTCCCCACCACCCCACACCACATCCGACTAGGTTGGATCCCCCATCATATGCTCCGGCTAATGGAATTCACAAAGCTGCCAGGATCTGCAGTATTTTACTCTAGTCATAATATAAAAGGTTGTCTTCCTGCTGAAGACCTAAAAATAACCTGATATCTGTTATCTTCACAGATGAATATACTACAAATCATGTCAAACAGCAAGGTGGTCTGGATGGCAAAGAATATATTCCTCTGTCTCAGCAATTTATATGAGACAGAAATTTCCTCCTAAGTTTGAGACTCAGAGGGGTTCCACCTTCTACAGTATACTAAACAGCATTTCAGTAGCATTTCCCCAAACCTCTACGACAAGGGGGTCAAATCAATATTTGCATTGCTGACTGGGGTTGGAGGGAGGGAAGAAAGGTCTTTCCATTTGAATATCCCAGCCCCTAATCTATTTTTTTTATGTTTATTTTATTTTTGAAAGAGAGAGAGACAGAGCATGAGCAGGGAAGGAGGAGAGAGAGAGGGAGACACAGAATGCAAGCAGGCTCCAGGCTCTGAGCTGTCGGCACAAACCCCGATGTGGGGCTTGAACCCATGAACTGTGAGATCATGGCCTGAGCCGAAGTCAGAGCTTAACTGACTGAGCCACCCAGGTGCCCCACCCCTAATCTATTCTTGATTCTGCTGTACATTAGAATCTTAGAGTATCTGCCTCTCTACAGAGCCTAGACTATCCCTAGCCTAGACTTTAACACCCTCAAGGGGTGTTAAACTCAATGCCGTCTGTCCACAAATGGTGTGCAACTAGATTTTGGTGGAAAATTGCATTACTAGACCATGTATCATCTTACTGACATCTCCTTCCAGGTAAATTAGTGGCTGAGGGAAGTCTTAAGACTTAGAGGAACACACATGTTAGGCTTGATTAATTATTACCAGTGGAAATTAATCCCTGAATTATCCTATCCTGCAAAAGCTGATTTTCATCATGCTTTCACATGTTTCATTTTTGAAAACAGCTCCC
Source organism: Puma concolor (assembly GCF_028749965.1). NCBI lineage: Eukaryota > Metazoa > Chordata > Mammalia > Carnivora > Felidae > Puma > Puma concolor. The sequence continues at coordinate 148,348,991 of NC_141667.1, forward strand.
CATTCCTCAAGAACTATGTTCTCTCAACTAGCCAGTCTGGTCTGTGCCTTACTTTATAACAGGTGAATCGGACAATTATTACAATGTATTAATTACAATTAAATTAAATTAAATACAATTAATACAACATATTACAAAGCCTTTTTTCACGCTATGCATTTTTATACATTCTTATCACCTACAATCTTCTAGTTTGTCTGGTTTTTTTTTAACAAATAGCAACAATTTTACTAAATGACAGACTTTATGTGTGTGTGTGTGTGTGTGTGTGTGTGTGTGTGTGTGTTATTGAGCCAGGGAGACAGGAATTAAATTTTCACTTTTTGGAATGGAATTAGAAGCACTGACAGCTTGACGTTATAAAATGAGGACATACCAGAGAGAGTGAGGAGCCTGGGCCCACACGGAGCTCTTAACATACTGGCATTTGGCCCTTGTTATGAAGTCAGGTCACACATACAGCCTTTGGAATAGGACCTAGGCTTTGTTACAAGACCAGAAGTACTGATTCTCAGAGGTGAGTGGACTTACATTAGTAAATGCCAGAATATTCCTCGGAGGCTCCCCGGTTGCTGGAGGGCCTGAATATTTTTTCCAGAGGCAGCTCCTTGGCGCTAGTCAGCATGGAGTGAAGAATGAAGAAATCCTGTGGACTGGCCTTCAACAGTCTCTGGGAGCCTGCCTGTAGACACTTCTGCTGGCCACACTTAATGACTTCAAGTCCCAGAGAACTCAAGTTTGGTGTGTATACTTTGCTAGGTTGTGTGATACCTAAGTCCATAATGACGTGGCCCAACTGAATGCATCCCCACTGGAAGGTGAGCTCCCTGAGGAGAGGTACAAGGTCTATTCGACACCATATTTCTAGGGCCTGGAACAGTGTTGAGCACATAGCAGAGACTCAATAAATCTTTACTGGGTAAGTGTTAAGGGGTTTCGTCAACAAAGAACATATGTTGTAACTTATAGATTTCATTTTAGTGTTAGTATTCACAAAGAAAGGCTATAATTATTCAGTACAATGAAATTGGCAGTGTAGAGGTGGGCTGTTTAATCTCTCTTAGGAAAAGAACTTCCTGTTTGTCTTTTTTTTTTTAAGTTTGTTTGTTGCTCACTTATTTATTTATTTTGAGAGAGAGAAAGGGAGCATGAGCGGGGGAGGGGCAGAGAAAGGGAGAGAGCGAATCCCAAGCAGGCTCCACACGGTCAGTGCAGAGCTGGTCGTGGGACTACAACTCACCAACCCTGAGATCACAACCCCAGCCAAAATCCAGAGTTGGACGCTTAACTAACTGCACCACCCAGGCGCCCCCTTTCTGTTTGTCTTTAAGGGCTACGGTTCTAAGCACCTTCAGGATCTGCCTGAACTTTTAACCAAGGCCATGTTCTTTCTATGTAGCTCCCAGAGAATGCCATAGCACCTATGGCCATTTCTTTCAAGAAGACTCTCTCCAGGAGTCTTTGCTCTAGCGCCCCCTGCTGACTGGTTGGAAACTTTGTCAGATCCATTGTCTTCTAAAGCACTTGCTGCCCCCAAATCCTTCTTTGATTCCCCTTTCTTCTCATCGGCTTCCTATCTTCATGCAGTCTGAAGCCTTTGCTGTACAGTCTGGCTTCTTCCTCATAGATGACACCCCCTAATATATCTCTTGTAATCCTATCTCTGTTTCAGTGTCATCCTTCTAGAAGACCCAAGTGACAGAGGAGTCCAGGCAAAGCCTAGCAGTCTTCCTTCGTTGAGAAGATAGAGTTGGTAGTTCGAGGAGAGACTAGAGCTTGGTTAGAGCTTGCAGAGTATCAGAGGGAAGTGAGCTACAAAGACAGAAACTCTAGAATAATGTGCAGAGTTCCCCTTGAGTATTCAGCTAAGCACAGATCAGTATGTGCATATAAGCAAACAGCCCAAGTTCAGGGGGAAAAAAAAAACACCTAAAAATATAAGAAGGAAGAATGCCGGGGCATCTGGATGGCTCAGTCAGTTGAGAGTCCAACTTCCGCTCAGGTCATGATCTCACGGTTCCTGAGTTTGAGCCCCTCGTCAGGCTCTGTACTGACAGCTCAGAGCCTGGAGCCTGCTTTGGATTCTGTGTCTCCCTCTTTCTCTGCCCCTCCCCCCACTCTCACTCTGTCCCTTTCTCAAAAACAAATAAACATTTAAAAAAAATTTTTAAAACAGGAGAAATTAATTTAAAAAAAAAAAAGACTCTTGCAATGCCTTCAATTTAAAAGACTGACCATATCAAGTGACAGGAGGTGGAAGAAACTCCCATTCTTGGTTTCCCCTCAGGTCATGTTCTCACAGTTCTTGGGATCAAGCCCCAGGTGGGGCTCTGCAGAGCATGGAGACTGCTTAGGATTCTCTCACCTTCTCTTTCTCTGCCCCTCCCCTGCTAGCTTGCTTGTTCTCTCTCTCTCTCTCTCTCACTCTCTCTCTCAAAATAAACATTAAAAACAAAGGATGTGGAGGAACTGAACCCTTGTGTACTTCTAGTGAGGAGATAAAACTTTAGAGAACCATTTGGCAGCTTCTTAAAACATTATACAGAAGCCGAACTCATGCCCTAGCCATTCCACTTCTAAACCTTTACTTCAAAAAAATTTTTTAATGTTTATTCTTGAGAGTGAGAGAGAGAGACAGAGCATGAGCAGGGGAGGTGCAGGGAGAGAGGGAGACACATGTTCGAAGCAGGCTCCGAGCTGCCAGCACACAGCCTGACGCGGGGCTCAAACTCACAGACTACAAGATCATAACCTGAGCCGAAGTCAGGCGCCCAACGGATTGAGCCACCCAGGTGCCCCCTAAGCCTTTAGTTAAGTGAAAAAAGATGTTCACAAAATACTGCCACACACGTGTTTAGATCAGCCTTATTTGTGAAACCCAAACAGAAAACAACATAAGGACTATCAACAAATGAATGGATAAACCAATTGTGATAGCTTTACAATGCAATGCTACTCCGCAATAAAGAAAACCTCAGTCACAATCTATAGTGAGAGAAAACAGCTTACTGATTGCCTGGGTTTGGGGATTGAGAGCAGGAAGCAGAAAGAGGCAGGAAGGTGGATTGCAAAGGGTGGAGGAAACTTTGGGTGTGATGGAAATATTTATCATTTTAATTGGGATGACATTTCACAGGATATGTTTATGTATGTCACATTTAATATGCTAAATAATTTAAACACATATAGTTGTAAATTGTATGTCAATTATACCTAAAATCTGATTATTCTGTTTTAAAAAAATTTTTTTTTAATGTTTTTATTTATTTTTGAGAGAGAGAGAGAGAGAGAGAGAAACAGAGCACAATTAGGGGAGGAGCAGAGAGAGAGGGAGACATAGAATCTGAAGCAGGCTCCAGGCTCTGAGCTGTCAGCACAGAGCTCAAAGCAGCATTCAAACTCATGAACCGTGGGATCATGACCTGAGCCAAAGTCAGACACTTAACCGAATGAGCCCCCCAGGTGCCCCTGATTATTCTTTTAAAGCAGTGTATCATTGTGATCTTTGATTAACCACTTCCATCACAAAATGGCACAGTGCTTTTTCAAACATAGCCTAACACCATGTTCATCACTTTCTAATTAAAAATTGATCTAGTGGGAGCACCTGGGTAGCTCAGTCGGTTAAGCATCAGACTCTTGATTTTGGCTCAAGTCATGATCTCACGGTCCTGAGATCAAGCCCCATGAGGGGCTCCTTGCTGAGCATACAGCCTGCTTAAGATTCTCTCTCCCTCTGCCCCTCCACCTCTCGCACCTTCTCAAAAAAAATTGATCTAGTGATGCATCAAAGAGATTAGATTAGTATCAGATTCAGTGTTGCATGAAAGTAAAGGCAAATTAATTTTGGCTTAAAAACGTGATTTTATTCTTTCATTTAAAATGTCCAGAGTTGGATAGCCCAGGGATGTAGAGAAGTTCCACAGATTATGAGGAACCCAGAAGGCTACAACTTTTGCCCCATCATATGTTAAGGTAACTCCTTGAGAACCAGCCATTATAAAGTCATTCCAGCAGCAAAAAAGACAGAGACTAGCATACTTCTCCCTTTAAGGACACTTCCCAGAAGCCACATATGATACTTTTACCTCCTTCCCATTGACCCAGACTGAGTCACATGGCCACTCCTACCTGCAAGGGATGCTGGGAAAGGTAGTCTTTACTCTACGTGGCTATATGGCCAGTTAAAAATCCGATGTGCCATTAGCACTAAAGAGAGGAAGATGATAAAGGGGCAACTAGTAGGCTCAGGTTACCACAGAAGGTATATAACTGAAAAAATAGATTGTGGACCACCTCAGTCCCAAACAAATGAGCCTTTTCAATTCTGAAAATAAAGCCAGTTTTCACATGTGCCTCCTACACATTCACTCTTCCTCTCCAATATTCGTAAGCATCAGTGAAAAACAGGAAATTAGCCTCAGCCCATTATTATCATAGATGAATGTCTCTCATCGTCTAGAACCGGTATAAAATGAGCTTCGTTACAAAAGACTGCCCTATGACGGTTACTTTGGGGGCTCTAGTTAGTGAAAAGGACTCCTAAGTCACACGTGTTTTCTCTGGTGCATCAACCAAAGATACTCATGGAAAAAGACTAAACCATATTAAACAGAGGTGCAGACCAGCTGTACGCTTTCCTGAAAATGAGTTTTTGTAAAGTTCAGTGGAACGATTTTGCCATCCATCTTTCATTCCTTCCATGCCAGGGCAGAGATTAATCACTGCTAAAGATCCTCAAAGAATGTCAACGCTCAGATTTGGCAGGAAATGGTTGCCTGCCTTTACTCCATTCATTGCCAACTCTGTTGCCTTCTAGCGGACATAGAGTGGGATACTGTGAATCACAGAATGATAAGCCATTGCTACACTCAGAGTCTGGGGAGAAAGTCGTGGACTGAGGTACAAGCTGGGGGCGGGGGGGGGGGGGCAGAGGTAGATTTACACTTCCCATCCTTCTAATCCCGGAACCTTTGGAAGATCTTCTGCTTCTAGTGCCCCAAGATTTAAGATTATGAAAACTCAGTATTCCTAAATTGCCTAAATTCTCTGGTTGAGAACAGAGTGGGGGAGGAGGGATCAGAAAAGGAGAACACCATGCACTCAGCGGTTGCAACAACCTCCCACATCTTTCTTCTCCATGCAGAAGCTGAGAGAAGGCCTAGGTCATGTCCAGTTTTTAAATATTCTGGGATGTTAAAAATGAACAGCGGGACTTCTGGAATGATGAAGTAAGGAGCCCAGTGAGGCCACTCCCACCAAGACAATCGGTTGAAATACATATATATATATATATATATATATATATATGTATGAATATATATATATATGACTATATATATATATAGTCAACCCTTGAATAACATGGGGCTTGGGGGTACTTACCTTCTGCACAGAGAGAAATCCATGCATCATATATGACTCCCAAAAACTTTGCTAATAGCCTACTTTTTTAAATATTTTTTTAAGTTTATTTATTTATTTTTGAGAGAGAGAGAGACAGCATGAGTGGGGTACAGGCAGAGAGAGAGGGAGAGACAGAATCCCAAGCAGGTTCTGTGCTGTCAGCACAGAACCTGGTACAGGGCTCAAACCCATGAAACTGTGAGATCGTGACCTGAGTTGAAACCAAGAGTCAGACACTTAACCCACTGAGCCACCCAGGTGCCCCACTTACAGCCTACTGTTAACCAGAAGCCTTACCAAGAATACAGTCGATTAATACATGTTTTGTGTATTATATTTATTATATATGCCTTCTTACAATAAAGTAAGCTAGAGAAAAGGACATTATTAAGAAAATACATTTACAGAACTATACCATATTTACAAAAAAAAATCTGCATGTAGGTGAACTCGCATAATTCAGACTGGGTGGTTCTAGGGTCAACTCTGTAAATCAATCCTTTAAAGGCTCTGGAAATTGTCCTAAGGCATATAGCAAATGGAGAAACATTCATTCAACAAAATCTTATTAAATTCCAACAAGAACAGTGAGAATCTGTGCCATCTGAGCCAGGACCCACTCCATTTCCACCTACCTCCAATCGCTTCCATGTCATAAAGCTCTACCCCTAGAACCTGTAGCCAAGAAGATGGCGGGTCTCCTTCCAGCACCACCCCATATTCCACCCCGGCACGCAATAGTCTGTGGCTCTGGTTTTACCCTGGAAGGAGCGGACCACTGGTGTTTTTCTTCACCCCCAGCCCTGAGTTGCAGAAGCTCTATGCCAAGCCAAGAGGAGACGGTCTCTCTTCCCCCATCCAGCCCCACTTCTTTTTTTTTTTAATTTTTTTTAATGTTTATTTATTTTTGAGAGAGAGAGAGAGAGAATGTGAGCAGGGGAGGGGAAGAGAGAGAGGGAGACACAGAATCTGAAGCAGGATCCAGGCTCTGAGATGTCAGCACAGAGCCTGACGTGGGGCTCGAACTCATGGACCGTGAGATCATGACCTGAGCCGAAGTCAGATGCTTAACCGACTGAGCCACCCAGGTGCCCCCATCCAGCCCCACTTCTATGGCAGATACTCTACCCCAGACACAGCAAGCCCAGAATGCTGTGCCCTGATCACCCCCATCGCAGCTCATTTGTAAAAGCTCTTTCTGCTCTACACAAATACTCTGTTAGCAAAAGGAATGAACCTATTGCAGCCCAAGAAAAAGAGGGGATTCCCATTTCCCCTCAAGGGTATCATTGAATTTTTCAAGGAGGAAGCAGGTCAGCACAGTATGTAGAAAAAATCCCAATGTCTCAAGTGGGTTGACCATCAGACCATCAAAAGTGACCCATGTCTGGGCAGTATTGACCTGCCAAACATTTAACTCTTCATACCCACCTAGCGCTGCCTGGATTCGGGCAGGTGTAAAGCCAGGGGATATGAAGCAATGCTCTGCCTCAAATGGGACACTGTGGCTCTCTGAGACCAATTCAAGGGTAGTGGCAAATATACCTGTGGGTCTCTGGTCCTAGCTGTTTGCCTCTTGTTGCCTGGAAGTGAGTAGTCCTTTGATATCTGTATTTGCCTTAGGACTTTATTCATATCCTCCTTCTCCTTCTCTGCTGTGCACCACTGGCACATGGGACAGAGGCTCCACATAGAGAGGGGCTGCTCCCCCCCTCTCTAGTCCTCACCCCTAGAGTGTCACTCCCACTGGTGCCCAGGGAGAGTGGCGAACTCCGTGCCTAAGGGTGTTGTTGAAGGCAACAGAGATCTTGGTGGAGAGCAGTGACAGTGGTTTCATGACACAAACCAAATGGCAGAGTAGCCAACTGAATACGGAGAACCAGGGGTAGAGACAGTCAAGAAGAGCCCTCCTGGAAGTAACCTGGGAATCAGGAAAGCTGTGCACACAGGCTAGGCTACACCCACTGGTGAGCCATCACAGCAGGACAGAGCAGACTTGAAAGCAGTCCAAGCCATATAGATCCACCAACACAGGACAGAAGGCTCACTAGTACAAGGGGCTCCAGCACAGCCTCTGACCAAGCACTGGCTGGACAATAAGCTCTGTCCCCCCAGGGAGCGACTCCTACAGGCTTACAAATAACACCAAAGTCAGGGGCCCCTGGGTGGCTCAGTTAGGTAAGCATGCGACTTCGGCTCGGGTCATGATCTCATGGTTCGTGGGTTTGAGCCCCACATCGGGCTCTGTGCTGACAGCTCAGAGCCTGGAGCCTGCTTTGGATTCTGTGTCTCCTCTCTCTCTCCCTCTGCCTCTCCTCTTCTTGTCCTCTGTCTCTCTCTTTCTCTCAAAAATAAATAAACATTAAAAAAAATGTTTTTAATTTAAAAATCATTCCCAGCCAGTCTGGAAGACTATGCTTACGCCCAAACTGTGCCGTCTCAAGAGCCACCAGAGGGAGCCTCCAAGCTACTAGCTCCAGGCTAAAGGTAGGCAAAACTGACACATGACAATGACACAATTACCTGATTTGTATAGCAGCAAACCACACACACCAGTAAAGGCTAAAACTCATATGGCTTTGTAAGGAGCCTGAAACATGACTTTGGCCAACAGTGGTTTATGCTGAACCCCGTGTAGCCGAGCTGAAGATAAAAACAGGGAGGAAAATCTGAGCAAGGCCATCAAACTGTGCAGTGTGGGGGAAAGAGACTTTGGCTGCAGCATAAATAAGTGAAACGACCAAGGAAACACCACGACACTGGGGTCAGGGGAGACCACCACTCACTGTCATCTAAAATGTCCATTTAAAAAAAATTTTTTTTCAAAGTTTTTTATTTATTTTTGGGACAGAGAGAGACAGAGCATGAACAGGGGAGGGGCAGAGAGAGAGGGAGACACAGAATCGGAAACAGGCTCCAGGCTCCGAGCCATCAGCCCAGAGCCTGACGCGGGGCTCAAACTCACGGACCGCGACATCGTGACCTGGCTGAAGTCGGACGCTTAACCGACTGCGCCACCCAGGCGCCCCTAAAATGTCCATTTTAGAAAGATCACTGGCAGTTGGGGTGGAGGTGGGGGGACAGACTGGAAGTAATGCAAGACTAGAAGCAAGGAGTTTGACTTCTAATTTTTTTTAATTTTTTAAAATGTTTTATTATTTATTTTTGAAAGAGAGACAGAGACAGAGTATCAGTGAGGGAGGGGTAGAAAGCGAGGGAGACATAGAATCTGAGGCAGGCTCCAGGCTCTGAGCTGTCAGCATAGAGCCCCACGCGGGGCTCGAACTCACAACCTGCGAGATCATGATCTGAGCCGAAGTCAGCTGCTCAACCGACTGAGCCACCCAGGTGCCCCTAATTTTTTTTTTTTTAAGGTAGGCTTTGCACCCAGTGCAGAGCGCAATGCAAGACTTGAACTCACAACCCTGAGATCAAGACTTGAGCTGACTCTCGACAGTCAGGCGATTGACTGAGCCACCCCAGGTACAGCCGACTTCTAATTTCTGATTAAGAAATGTTGATGACCTGATTAAAAACAATGTCGGGGGGTTGGGGTGGAAATGGAAAGCATTACAAAGAGCCATTATAAGGAGTACAAACCAGTACTAACCAACTGGTTAGTGAGGATGGGAGGGTTCAATTCAGAGAGAAGGTACTGGGAAGAAATCCCAAAATATTGACAAATGGACCCACGCGTCTGCTATAATTGCTTTTGGAAGAATGGGAGAATCGACATTTACGTGTTCAGTCTGATATACTTCTGAGAACTTCCAGGGGAAATGTGCAGGTGGAAGATGTATACAAGAGCCTAAAAAACATGGGCTCAAGGCTATACGTTTGGGAGTTACCAGGATACAGCGGTTGACAGAAGTTATGCAAGATCACGTAAGATGGACATTTAGGTGGAAAGAAAAAATCACATTTCTATCTTTTTTTTTTAATTTTTTAAATATTTATTTATTTGAGAGAGAGAGAGAGCAGGGGAGGGGCAGAGAGAGAAGAGGACAAAGGATCAGAAGTGGGCTCTGTGCTGACAGCAGAGAGCCCGATGCAGGGCTCCAACTCACAAACCATGAGATCATGACCAAGCAGAAGTTGGACGCTCAACCTACTGAGCCATGCAGGCGCCCCTAAAAAAAAAAAAAAAAAAAATCACATTTCTGTCTTAAGTGACTAAAGACAGGACACATGGGGCGAAGAACAAGGGCTCAGGCAGAAATGACAAGTTCCATCTGGTCCTAGTTGAGTTTGCAAAGACGTGGGACATTGAGGAAGAAGGGAGGGAGACTGGTCTTCAGGCCAGGCACTGTGATCGTGTAAGTAGTGAGGAGACAGATGGGATCCAGGGAACGGAATGGAAGCTTTTATTACCAAGCCTGCCACCCCCCAAGCTCAAGCCCTGAAAAATCACAGAGCTCTCTGACCATCCGTTTCCTCGTAGGACAAAGGAAGGTGTCAAACACGTGATCTTTAGATTTCTGTTCAGCTGTAAAATTCTAATCCTCAAATTCAGCCTGCCATTCGTGACCCCGTGCCTCCAAATGATGGCACATCGCATCTCTTAGCCTTTGCCTGTTTTGACGTTTCCTGAACCTAAACTGAGCTTCCCTGAGATACCCACCCCTCCCTCATCTCGTATTATTTACAATACTTTTGGTTCCAAGTATAGACATCCTCCTTCAGGCACTCCTGGGCGGCTCAGTCGGTTAAGCAGCTGGCTTTGGCTCAGGTCATGATCTCACATCGGGTTCTCTGCTGTCAGCACGGAACCCGCTTGGGATCCTCTGGCCCCTCTCTCTCTGAGCTCCCCTACTTGCACGCGTGCACTCTCTCAAAAATGAACAAGCATTTAAAAGCAAAAAAGATTCTCTCTGTCCCTCGCTCCCCAACTGCATATGCGTGTGTGTGTGCTCTCTAAAAAAAAAAAAACAAAAAAACAAAAAAACAAACAAAAAAAAAAACAACCTGAAATCGAATATTTTATTTGTTTCGAGAATTTGAAAAATGAGTTTTATCCCTGAAAAAACCTGGAGACCCCTGAGGTACTGCAAGACCAGAGATAATAGTGATGAGGGAGTGTGGGGCCAGCTGAGGACAAAATACAGGCTAGCAGCACGCCACCCCACCATGTTATTCCCCAGAGGAATACATGATATTCCTCAGTCACTCCCAGCTACCCAAGAACAAAGGAAAGAGGGTTAAGTGCTTGCCGTGGTGATGTGGGAACCTAAGGCAAATGAAAAATTCCCTTACTGCCTAGAGCCCACTGGAGTCCTTGAAACAGGCAGAGCGACCTCCCTCTAGGAGCTCAGCTGCCTCAATGATGACACTTTGCTGAGGGCAAAAGAGAATCTTGGCTTATCATCCCAACCTCCAGGATCCTGTAAGTCTGCTTTAACATACAAAAATTCCTTTGGAAACTTCCTTTATCCCAGTTCCCCCCAAGATATATGCTGGCAATCATACTCCAAGCTTATGGCTCCTGATATACATCTGAAGGGTCTCATGACTCAGGTTTTATTAAACGGTAATACATGGTATTTTCCTAACACCAGCTAGCCCCTCAAGGTTCTGGAAACCTCGCTTCCAAAATATTTACTCTAGACTTATTCTATCCCTGACCACCGCCCAACCTGAAGGTACATAATCAGTTCTCGTCACAACCCCAGTGCAGCTCTTTCTGCCCACGGGTCCTGTCCCGTGCTTTAATAAAATCACCTTTTTGCACCAAAGACGTCTTCAAGAATTCTTTCTTGGCCGCCAGCAACAGACCACCCCACCATCACCCCAAAACTTCATCAGTAGGGTTTTTTAACATCAACCCAGAGGCAGAGAGTAACAGATTGTCCTGTAAAGATAAGGCCATACTTCAGAATCGATTGACACTAGCTATGATAAAATAAACCTCCCACATTTCTGCTTCCCAACCCCACATACAAGGAGTTTGGAAGTCACCATTCCATCTCAAGCTGAACAGACTGAAAACATCAACAACTCTTCTTAGATTTGTAAAAGAATGGAGGTCACTGTTATGCCCAGAATTCGTGATCCCCAAAGACCACCAGGGAGCCGAGTCCGATGCAAAAGCAAAGAGCCTTTATTTGAGCTAGCTCGAGCTCAATCCCCTACCCGCACCAATGCAGTGGTGAGATGCCGGAAAGAGAGAGAGAGTTTCAAAAGCACAAAGGTTTCATAGGGATCTAGGGGCAGTTGATGGGGTAGTGGTTGTGGCCTTAACCGATTGGCTGGGGAAGGGTCAGAGTCCCGTTGTGCAGGTTGCCGGGCGTGGTTTGAACAGGAAGTTTGAACGGGAATTTCTTTCTGCGGTTTTCCTGGAAAGGGGGCCATGTCAGGACAGTCACTCAAGATGGAGGACACAAAACAAAATGGAGTCAGCCAGTCTAGGTCCGCTTTCATTCCCCCCTTGTCATGTAGCTTACAGACCCAATCATAGGACTGGCTACATTTCTATTTTGTCTCTTCTGTTATTAGGGCTTGTACTGAGCACGGAGAACCATTAGTTGGACGGCCCCCACGCGGTCCCTGACAAACTGGACCAGCCTGTTGATACAGGGTCCGAGGGTTACTAGTAGGAGCAGGATGGTGAGGGGTCCGGCAAGGGCCGAGATGAGGGTAGCTAACCAGGGAGACCAGTTGAACAAAGACTCGTACCAGGACTGAGATTGTTCTCTCTATGACGTTTTTGTAGCCCTTCCCTTATGAGGGCCATAGATTCTTTTACGACCCCCGAGTGATCAATATAGAAGCAACATTCTTCCCCTAGGGCTGCACATAGTCCTCCTTGCTGCATGAATAATAAGTCTAATCCCCTTCTGTTTTGGAGTCCTACTTCTGATAAGGAAGTAAGGGATTCCTATAAATGAGAAATTGATTTCTCAATTCTTTCTATGTCTAAGTCAATGGCTGCCCTTAGGGTTCGGTATTTTTTGTCCTGGATGACGAGTGAGGATATTCCGGTCCCTGCCCCAGATAATCCCAGTCCCAAGAGCGCAGCCAGAGTTAAGGTTGTAGTAGTCTCTCTTTTACTTCGGGGGTTAGCAGAGCCTAACCTGTTAAGTATTTCTTCCCCCGAATGGTACACTAACTTGGGAATCAACTGCACGAGTATGCAGAAACTTTCCTTCAAGGAGTTAATGACCTGGGAGTGGACACAGGGAGTGAGGCCGCTGGAACAGGCCCACCATGCATTTTCAAGGGGAAGTAGATACACTGTCTCCCTAGGGACTGTTAGGGTTTCACTACAGAGATGTGACTGTCCAGGGGGCACGTGGCCGTCCGGGCGGGGGCAGGTCGGGGAACTAGTACTTGGTTGGGTCCTACCCCCGTGGGGGACTGAAGGGCAAGGGGAGTCGCTTGCATTCGGAGGGTAAATAACGTTCCCTTGTCCTTGGCTCCCAGCCTAACCCGGTAGTATATCCTGAGTCCCCAGGTTTTTCCACTCTCCTATCCTGTTTTTTTTACCTTGGCTTGTAAAGGATATAACTATGGGATTACTGCGCCCCCAGGCATATGGCGGTCAGGGGCCACTGGGCCGCTTTACCACGATGAGATCTCCAGTGCATGGTGGGGTCCACCAGATGTGCCCCGTCGAGACACATGACCAGGAGGTGCAAAAGTAGTCAGCCGCATCCCCACATCCCCGCATGTGCTTGAGCAAGAGTGGCCGGGGAAGACCTAGAAATAAAGGTTCTGCGCATGGAATCCGGGGGCGTATGGTGACAAGGGGAGCAGAGTTTGGAGGTCTACAGAAAGTTCTGGGAACCAAGTGTCCCTGGGGTGGCTCTGGAAAGTCTGAGTAAGTATTGTCCCCGAGCTGGTGTCTATGATCTGACAGGTGATGTTTGGGGGGGGGGGGGGACTCTCGGCAGCATGAGCAGTGACAAGCAGAGCTAACAGAGTTACCAGTATTAGGTGGGTCGAATGCGCTGTAGCTTGAGCTTGAGCGGGTTGTGTTGGTCCCGATTAACGGCCCATAGCGTGACAAAGTCCTTCTGGATCATGGAGGGGTCCACTGGCCGAACGTGGGTGTGATGGACCCAGGTCGCGATGCCATCTACTTTGAGAGCGGTGGGGGTTGTCAGCACCACGATGTAGGGTCCCTTCCAGCGTGGCTTGAGGGTCTCTCGGCGGTGTCTCTTGACGTAGACCCAGTCTCCCGGCCTGTACTGATGAGGTGTCAGGGTTGGGCTGGCCTCGTAGATGGCACGGAGGCGCAGTCAAATGTCCTCATGCGCCCTCTGGAGCCCTCTCAAGGAAAGAAAAAGTTCTTGATCTTTAAACTGAGCAAGAAGTTCAGCAGTTCCTTTGATCTGGTCAGTCCTGTCTGGCTATCACAAACACATTACAAGGCATACGAAAAGGCCAAAAAAACCCCAAAAACCAAAAAACCAAAAAAAAAAAAAAAAAAAAAACAGTTTTAAGACACAGGACAGGTGTCAGACCCAGAGGAGGCAGGGTTGTTGGAATTATCAGACCAAGAATTGAAAACAGCCGTGATTAATAATGCTGAGGGCCCAAATGGGTAAAAGCCGGCATGCAAGTAAACCTTTCTGGAATATTCCAGAAAGTTTGATACTGTTCGCCTGCCCTTGAGGTCTATCTCTTGATCTCCACCTAAAATCGGAGCGGTAGGAGCTAACAGATGAAACACAGGACAGAGCACCACAGAGAACAGCAGACCATTTTGGGCGGGGCCTCCAAAAGTTGACCTTTGACCTCCCAAGGCTGCTCAGTGAATTGGTTGCAGCACCAGAGCAGACCAAGGTGTCCTGACTCACTGATTCCTGGGGCGGGCATCAACTCTTCCCTCTCCCCTCCACTTCCTCTTTCAGCCCTGCCCCACCCCTCCAGCCCATTCTCTGCAGGCAACTCCAGACCACCCTTCAGCTTAAAAGACAAGCTGAGGAGCTTTGAATGGTAAATTAGTCCCTTAAAAGTGGCACAGCTCCCCAGGGTGTCTGCATTATAAAAGAGGAGCTTTGGGGCAATAACCCATCCCCAAGGTGAATTTTAGAATTTATGATTCCAAGTTAAAGGATTTTTTTTTTTTTTCGGCTGGGTCTCTCCAAATCCCCCAATTTTGGAGGAGCAGCTTAGGATTTACTCTAAAGCTGAGACCCAAAGGCCTGTTTCTTTCCAGGGAAGAGAACTTTTCATTAATGTGCTATTTTTTTATGGTTCTCGCACTCACTGTCCAGAAGAGGCTAATGCTTTTACCCCCAAGAGAGAAACTAGTTACCAGATCAATTGGGGGGTGCATCTGGGGACCTCGAAATGGATGAAACTGCAGTTTAAAACTATTTAAAAAGGGTCTTGGAGCACCTTGGTGGCTCAGTCGGTTAAGCGTCCCACTCTTGGTTTTGGCTCAGGTCATGATCTACAGTTTCCTGGGTTCCACACCCCCCCCCATTGGGCTCTGTGCTGACAGTGGGATTCTCTCTCTCCCTCTCTCTCTGCCCCTCCCTGTTCACACTGTCTCTGTGATGAGCAAGCATGGGGCAAGCCGAGGGCAAAGTATAAGCTAGCATCACCCCTCCCCGCCAGGTGACATCTGTGTGATATTCCTCGGTCACTCCCAGTTACCCAAAAACAAAGGAAAGAGGGTTAAGTGCTTGCCATGGTGATGTGGGAAACTAAGGCAAACGAAAAGAAAACTCCCTTACTGCCTATAGCCCACTGACAAGTCCTTGAAACCAGGATAGTGACCTCCCTCTAGGAGCTCAGCTGCCTCCACGAGGACACTTTGCTAGGGGCAAAAGAGAACCTTGGCTTAACATTGTCCCAACCTCGAGGATCCTGTAAATCTACTTCCTTTATCTCAACTGCCCCAGGATATATGCTGGCAATCACACTCCAAGTTTAGGCCCCTTGATATACATCTGAAGGGTGTCATGACTGAGGTTTTATTAAACTGTAATAAATGGTGTTTCCCTAGCAACAGCTAGCCCCTCAAGGTCCCGGAAAAACCTTGCTTCCAAAATTCCTTAGAGACTTACTCTATCCCTGACCCCCTCCCAACCTGAGGGTACATAATGAGCTACCCGTCAGACCCCCAGTGCAGCTCTTTCTGCCCACAGGTCCTGTCCCGTGCTTTAATAAAATCACCTTTTTGCACCAAAGACGTCTTCAAGAATTCTTTCTTGGCTGTTGGCTCCGGACCCTTCCCCCACTATCACCCCAAAACTTCATCATCTGCCTCTCTCAAAAATAAATAAATAAACCTTTTAAAATAAATAAAACCTAAAAAGTGTCTCATTCTTTTATTGTAAGGAGTCCCCAAATTAAATCTTTCACCAGAGTTCTGGAAAGGATAAAAACTAACAAATACTGGATTTGCTTTCCTTTCCCTAATCTTCCTTCTGCAATACAAGCGCTAACGAGCAACAAAATGATTCCCACTCCACCCCCACCCCCCCAGAAAAACAGGCTTAACAATAGCTTTTTCTGCATGGATTGCATGTGACAGCCAGGCACCGCTCTAAGTGTTTGACATACAGCGCCTTCACTTAACCTTCCTGAAAACCCAGGCAGTTAGGCGCTGTCTTTATCCCCAAGGGACTGGTCCAAGGCGTGGCAGCTAGGGAGGGGTGGGAGCCTTCTTACCCACCATACCACTCCTTATCAGAAAAAAGCCCAAAGCCTTTTGCAAGCACAGGAGCAAAAAGGATCTGATTGGGCAGTGGCTACAGGAAAACTACTGTTTTATACACTTCAACGTTTTTACAACAGCAATATAATTTAAGAGATCGAAACGTAGCATAAATAGAATAGAATCTTAAATAAGAGTCTCTCTCTTGAGAGACTAGTTAGCATGTGCTCTGTTCTCTGAGCCCCGGTCGGATCACCCATAAAATGATCATAGCAGCCAATCCCTTAATTTGTATACAAAGTAATGGTACATGAAAGTTCTCCATAAACCGTTAAGACCCCATCCAAATGTCAGAAGCAATTATTTCTATCTATATATACGACGGAGCTGCAAGACACAAATCGTGTAACTTCAGTGATTCTGCATACAAGCTAAAGGCTCTTTAAGAGTCGGGAAAAATGAAAGCTTCCATATTTGTATTTAAAACCGGCATTGCGCATATGAAGATGAATAATAAAATTCAAGCTGATCATTTCAATTTTTTTTAAATAGGCTTCATGCCCAGCTCGTAGCCCAACGTGGGGCTTGAACTCATGACCCCGAGATCAAGACCTGAGCTGAGATCAAGAGTCGTATGCTTAACCAAATGAGCCACCCAGGCGCCCCTGATGATTTTAATTGTTAATTTTTTTGCTTAGAATTTTGTTCATATTTTCATTCTATGTTAGCACCTTAAACCGCACTTTTTCCTGTTTTGTGAAAAAGGCTTTTTTGCCCCTGGTGCAAAATGAAAAAGGCCCCCACAAATGATCTGGGCTCAAGACGATTGTCTACTAAAACTCAAAAACATAATCAAAGGCACATTATATGTATAATTAAACTGATTACACAAACCCCACCCCCCCCGCCCCGGAACATAACGCCCCATGTTCCTGCACATCCCTCATGAGACACATCTTACTGTTAACATCATTGATTATCAATACAGGATCACTCATCGTATGGCTTACTTGAGTTATTGAAGATTAAAGAGCATATACACAACAAATCTTCTTCATAGAAGACCCTACCCCTTTTCCTAGCTCATTAGCTTTTCCCATGTGGCTCTGAATATTTTCATTAACATCTCACAAACCTCCCCCAACCAAAAGTCCCACAAACCTTTTCCTCAAGGCAACCACTGCATGCCAATGGTACACATATTACTGCTTATTCGCTGAATTTCTTTTTCTGCCCCTACTACCATGTCTTTGTTGTATATTATCAGGTCTATTTATTTTTCTGTGTTTATAGCTATTAAGTCTTCTTGACAAGCAAATGCACTTTTATCTGACCCCTTCTGTAGAATACTCAACATATTAGCTATGCACAAATACGTTATTTCCTAAAGTAAAATAAATTGTAAGATTTTAATCGGTAAGACCAGCAAGGTATTTGAGAGATCCTTAAGCTCAGGTTTTTCCAAAGTTTGTCTTTCTTTTTTTTTTTTTTTCAACGTTTATTTATGTTTTAGAGAAAGAGCACAAGCAGAGGAGGGTCAGAGAGAGAGGGAGACACAAAATCCAAAGCAGGCTCCAGACCCTAAGCTGTCAGCATGGAGCCCGACAGGGGGCTCAAACCCACAAACCATGAGATCAAGACCTGAGCTGAAGTTGGCTGCTCAACCGACTGAGCCACCCAAGCACACCCAAAGTATTTCTTTTTTCTCTGTAAGTTTATTTATTTATTTTGAGAGAGAGTGCAAATAAAAGGTCACACTGATTAATACATCTGTTGAGAAGTAGAATCACATGTCCTATCATATTTTGATTTAAAGACTTGAAATCACAGATAATGTACAGTATTCCCTTTTAATATGGCACACTTTCTTTGGCTGTATTCTTTCATCTTCAGACCCTAACTTCTTTGATTTGATTTAGTGGACCGAGAACACATGGATGTGGTGGAGATAATTTTACAGCGGTAAGTACGGTTGGAGGGTGTAGGAAAGGCAAAAAAAATTTTCTCCCCTCTTATGTTCAGTGCCTGGGGCATGCTAATTAAACTAACAAAAGATGGGTCGACAGAAGAAAAGGGATACAAATTTTACTTGACGTTAACATTTTAATGTTTATATGTAATGAAGCCTTCATAGATGAGATATGAGGATCCCAAAAGGGTGTTTGGATGCAAGGACTCATATACTCATTTTAACAAAGGGCGATAAATTTGTGAAGTGACAAGAAAAAGGAAAAGGGGTTTGGGCTTCCAGGGGTGGTAAATGGTGGGAAGGTAAATATAGGAGGGGAAACTAATGGGAGATAAGGGTAATTTTATTAAAGTATGTTTGTGCAGACCCATATCAGTACTGACTTTCTGTGATGTAGAGGTCTGCCTGGAGGGCAGATGTGGACTCTGGCCACAGTTCTTCTTCCAGCCGTGTAACAAGGGAAATCACTTTGGGACTTGTGTGAGTGTGTAGGGTCAGAATAGAGTATCAACCCCCAAAGTCTGTTCCATGGACTCCCTCAAAATATGATTTCTTGGACAACTCAGCAAGAAATATCCCTTTTTCTTTTAATTTTTTTTTTAAACGTTTATTTATTTTTGAGACAGAGAGAGACAGAGCATGAATGGGGGAGGGTCAGAGAGAGAGGGAGACACAGAATCCAAAACAGGCTCCAGGCCCTGAGCTGTCTGCACAGAGACCAACACAGGGCTCAAACTCATGGACCATGAGATCATGACCTGAGCCGAAGTTGGACGCTCAGTCGACTGAGCCACCCAGGCGCCCCAAGAAATATCCCTTTCTAAGAAGCACTTTCGCACTAAGAATCGTTGCAGTAAAGAAATCTGCCAAATACAGTTTTACCCAACATTGCCAAAAATTATCTGACCACAGAAAACCTTTCCATTTTGTTTTTCTTTTTAAAATAGCAATATTTAAGTAGTCCTGGAAATATACTTCCATAAGAAATATGTTGGGGGTGCCTGGGTGGCTCAGTCAGTTGAGCGTCAGACTCTGATTTTAGCTCAGGTCATGATCTCACATTCATGAGTTTGAGCCCCACATCAGGCTCTGTGCTGACAGTGCAGAGCCTGCTTGGGATTCTCTCTCTCCCTCTCTCTGCCCCTCCCTATGCTATCTGCATATCACAAACCCTCTTACGAAATTCACAGTTAACTTAATCTTTTCATAGGGGTCCACATTGGTCTTAATTACATGGAAATCACACTCCCCTTCTATGGTTTTACCAGAATGTATTCCAGAAATCCTATTCCCAGAATCCTTTTAAACAGCCTGGCGATTTTGACTGGTACACTTGTTTCCCTCACAAATTCTTCCCTCAATAACTTGTTGATCAATCAATAAGCAGAAACGTAGATATCTGGTGGAGTTAGGGCACTTCTGATCTTGACACATAGCCACTTTGATTTTTCTGAAGTAAAAAAAAAAAAAATTCCTTTTACCTTTAATACTTCTTACGTAGGTTACCCTTCCATGGATCAAAATACAAAAGGTCTGGGAAAGTGATCTCAATTCTTCAAACCTGTTGGGAGGGAAACCCCTTCACACGCAGCATACCTGCACACCTGCTTTGACCTGAATTGGTTCCTCAGTCTCCAGAACCGAGTTCCACTCAGTTTTCAGGCTTTCACTAAGGATAACTATACGGGGAGCAAACCCCAGCTCTTTGCACAATACTTCCTTCTTTCCTTTCCATTCTGCTCCTAATAATTTCACCAATATAGGTCAACCAACAGTTATTCCTTACATGTAAAGCAATTACTCTGCAAGCATCCTTCGAGTGTGACTTCTACATTAGCGTTAAGCACCGCAAGGAAAATAATCACAGTCAGATTTTTACCCATGACGCTTCGCAACAAAAGATCATGCCCTGATTTGTCAAAGGGAGAAATGCTGTAAGGCTAATGAGTAAGGATTCCTTCACATTATTAAAGATCTTTTGACCTAGTTTCTGCAGGACAAGGTGTGAGAACATCAAGGCTGCCAGTTCCTAATGCATTTTCCAGTTCAGTTCAGTCTAACAAGCATTTTTGTGAACATCTTAAATATACAAAGATTAAAAAGACATGGCCTCTGCCCCCAAGGGCTTGGAGTTAAGTGGGAGCAAGAGAAATAGGAAAAGGCATTTTGAAGGTAGTATGACAAGCACTAACCTGAGGCAAATGTACTGTGAATGAAACCTAAGCCCTCACGTCCACGGTTCCTTCAGAGAAAGAAGGTTCCAAGTGTAGAGGCCAAGAACCGGCCGCCCCAAGACAGGCTACTTTGGCATGAACATTATTTCGAGTTAAAAGCAATCAAAGACCAGCAGAATGCAGAAAAGCTATTTATGTCCCCCTCAACTGCCTGCCTGTACCAGGAAGAGAATTAGTAACAGAGTCTCCTTTACTGAAGAAACTTATCTACATAACAGGGCGCCTTTGTCTTCCAAACATCTCCTCTCACCTTCCTGCTGATGGACCCCTGTGCTTATCTATGAAGCCCTCCGTACACACAAACATTAAAATATTAACATCCAATAAAAATTTGTATGCCTCTTCTTCTGTTAGCCCATGTTAGCAATCCATTGGGTGTGTTTGAAATTTCCATGTCGGTGTGGATTCCTCATACTTATGTATATATATATACGCTATTAAATTGGATTTTCTCCTGTTAATCTCACATCAATTTGATTCATACTCCAGCCAGAAGGACCTTGAAGGGCATAGTAAATTCTTTCTCCCCAACATTGGCAGAAGATTTTGTAGATTACAAAACTAAGATATTTGTGTATTCCCTTTTTTTTTTTTTTAACATTTATTTATCTTTGAGAGACAGAGAGAGGCAGAGCATGAGCAGAGGAGGGGGAGAGAGAGAGAGACACCAAATCTGAAGGAAGCTCCAGGCTCTGAGCTGTTTGTTAGCACAGAGCCCAACGTGGGGCCGGAACTCACGAACTGAAAGACCATGACCTGAGCTGAAGTCAGACGTTCAACCGACTGAGCCACCCAGGCGCCCCTGTATTCCCTTTCTTAAGAATGACAGCCCAACTGTACAGGCTCCAGGTAGGCCTATGCTATCAGAGATCTGCCCTGCCACTACACTCCTATTTATAGGGTACAATGGGTTTTGGCTGGTAAGGACAGGAAATCCACCCTCAAACTTCATCTGAAGTCATCACAATAGAGAGAACTTATAACACAAATGGTAAGTCCACACCATGATGATGATGCTGCCTGTCAGCAAAGACCTCAACCACAAAATAAATTTTAAAAAATTTAAAAAATAAAAAAAAAATTTAAGAATCCATTTTTTTTTCACTGTGAAATTAGGACAACATTTGATGAAAGAGTCAAAGCTCAATCAATCATCATTGATGCTACTGTAAGAACCGGCCTGGCCATCTTCTAAAGGCCCTGTACATCACTAGCAAAGCAGCTTTTGTACAGAGCAATAGGTAAAATGCTAGCTTTCTGAAGTGGAAAATTTTCACATAAAGATGAAGCAAAGAAATTTATAGCACTAACTTAGATGTTATGGAATTTAGAATCAATAAGCCTTGGGAACTCCCCAAAAATATCTATATATAAAACATATTGATAGCTAGCTAGATACAGAGAGAATTGAGATATATTTATATACACACTTACGCACATATGTGTGAGCTTAATTATGTCAACCCAAATTCCAGGCATACAGATGACTCTACCTAAAACAAAATGCTGCCTTCCCACGTCTCACAGAACTTAAGGCAATGAGCTAAAGACTCAAAACTCCATTCCCTCTTTATCAACATACTTAAAATTCTTACTTTGCCGACAGAGGATCAAGAATGGAATTCGATAGATTTAAGTCATTATTTGTTAGTTAAATGGAAAAAAAAACAGTAGTTATGGCGACTATGGGTCAATTATTAACATCTTCAGTTTCCACTGAAGTCACACTTTAGGGTTACTGTAGGAGACGTTAAGGCTGTCAACTACTATTCACAGGAAACTGGCCATTCTGAGAGTATTCCTTCAGAAAGCAAACAAGCATGGATGTTTTCTGTTATCTTTGTTGCTTCTAAAAATGTACCCCATAGTGTCGTGCCTGACTGGCTCAGCCAGTGGAACCTGTGACTCTAGACCTCAGGGTTGTGAGTTTGAGCCCCATGTTGGGTGTAAAGATTACTTGAAAGTAAAAAATTGGGGGGCGCCTGAGTGGCTCAGTCAGTTAACCCTCCGACTCTTGCTTTTGGCTCAGGTCATGATCCCAGGGTCGTGGGATTGAGTCACACATCGAGCTCCATGCTGAGCATAAAGCCTGCTTAAGATTGTCTCTCTCCATCTCCCCCTCTCCTCCACTCCTGCTCTCTCTCTTTCTCTCTAAAATAAATTGAAAAAAAGAAAAGAAAAGAAAATCAACTCTGGGCTCCGTTCCTAACCAGCCATGTGATTTTAGGCAATTCAACCTCCCTGAAGATCAATTCCCACATATGTAAAATGGAAATAATATATTTCTACCTCACTGAGATACTGTAAAAAATTAAATGGAAGATAATTTATGCAAAACACAGTATCCTTCACCTAATAAATATTCAAACAATGTTGCTCTAATTGTTATGACATAAAATGCAAAGTATGAGTCCTGGTAGAAAGTCAGTGTTCTCACCGATATGATTAACTATATTTATCACTA
The DNA here is from genome assembly GCF_028749965.1 of Puma concolor. Taxonomy (NCBI): domain Eukaryota; kingdom Metazoa; phylum Chordata; class Mammalia; order Carnivora; family Felidae; genus Puma; species Puma concolor. The sequence goes on from NC_141667.1 coordinate 148,371,673, forward strand.
GGGACTTAGGGCCTTCTGTTCGACTAACAATGTATGATGCAATCATGTTCCAAGGTTTAGTTCTTTTCTAGTGTGGACCTTTCAGAAGGGCTCCAGAAGTTGGGCTTTACTGAAAACTATTTGGTTTAAAGAATGTTTCCAGGAGTTTGAACAGTATATGGAAAAAAAAATTACACTCAATTTATACCCAGTTTTTTCCTCCTTCCCAATGAAGTCTCAATAGAGGATTCTACAGTGAACTCAAGTGAGCATCAACAGTCATTAGGGGTGCCTGGGTGGCTCAGTCAGTTAAAGCTTCTGACTCTTGGTTCTGGCTCAGGTCATGATCTTGAAGTTTTGTGGGTTCAAGCCCCACATCAGGCTCTGAGCCTGCTTGAGATTCTCTCCCTCCTTCTCTGCCACTTCCCCACTCACACTGTCTCTGTGTCTCTCAAAATAAATAAATAAACTTAAAAATTTGTTTTTAAAAAGAGTGTCATTAGACCATTAACTGAGAGCATCATTCAACTCAGTCTTTTTTTTTTATATGAAATTTATTGTCAAATTGGTTTCCATACAACACCCAGTGCTCATCCCAAAAGGTGCCCTCCTCAATACCCATCACCCACCCTCTCCTCCCTCCCACCCCCCATCAACCCTTAGTTTGTTCTCAGTTCTCAACAGTCTCTTATGCTTTGGCTCTCTCCCACTCTAACCTCTTTTTTTTTTTTTCCTTCCCCTCCCCCATGGGTTTCTGTTAAGTTTCTCAGGATCCACGTAAGAGTGAAACCATATGGTATCTGTCTTTCTCTGTATGGCTTATTTCACTTAGCATCACACTCTCCAGTTCCATCCACATTGCTACAAAAGGCCATATTTCATTTTTTCTCATTGCCACGTAGTATTCCATTGTGTATATAAACCACAATTTCTTTATCCATTCATCAGTTGATGGACATTTAGGCTCTTTCCATAATTTGGCTATTGTTGAGAGTGCTGCTATGAACATTGGGGTACAAGTGCCCCTATGCATCAGTACTCCTGTGTCCCTTGGATAAATTCCTAGCAGTGCTATTGCTGGGTCATAGGGTAGGTCTATTTTTAATTTTCTGAGGAACCTCCACACTGCTTTCCAGAGCGGCTGCACCAATTTGCATTCCCACCAACAGTGCAAGAGGGTTCCCGTTTCTCCACATCCTCTCCAGCATCTATAGTCTCCTGATTTGTTCATTTTGGCCACTCTGACTGGCGTGAGGTGATACCTGAGTGTGGTTTTGATTTGTATTTCCCTGATGAGGAGCGACATTGAGCATCTTTTCATGTGCCTGTTGGCCATCCGGATGTCTTCTTTGGAGAAGTGTCTATTCATGTTTTCTGCCCATTTCTTCACTGGGTTATTTGCTTTTCGGGTGTGGAGTTTGGTGAGCTCTTTATAGATTTTGGATACTAGCCCTTTGTCCGATATGTCATTTGCAAATATCTTTTCCCATTCCGTTGGTTGCCTTTTAGTTTTGTTGGTTGTTTCCTTTGCTGTGCAGAAGCTTTTTATCTTCATAAGGTCCCAGTAATTCACTTTTGCTTTTAATTCCCTTGCCTTTGGGGATGTGTCGAGTAAGAGATTGCTACGGCTGACGTCAGAGAGGTCTTTTCCTGCTTTCTCCTCTAAGGTTTTGATGGTTTCCTGTCTCACATTCAGGTCCTTTATCCATTTTGAGTTTATTTTTGTGAATGGTGTGAGAAAGTGGTCTAGTTTCATCCTTCTGCACGTTGCTGTCCAGTTCTCCCAGCACCATTTGTTAAAGAGACTGTCTTTTTTCCATTGGATGTTCTTTCCTGCTTTGTCAAAGATTAGTTGGCCATACGTTTGTGGGTCTAGTTCTGGGGTTTCTATTCTATTCCATTGGTCTATGTTCAACTCAGTCTTTTAGAGAGGTGGCATTATTTGAAGCATAGGCATGCACTTAGCAGTGAGACCAAGTTCTAAGTACTAAATCTATCATTCTTTAGTTCTACAGCCCAACACAACTTACTTGTACCACTCAATTAAAAGTTTCCACATCTTCTAATAAATAGGGATACTGATTGCACACACATGCACACACACATTAAATACTGTATGAGGGCTCCTGGGTGGCTCAGTCAGTTGAGCATCTGACTTCAGCTCAGGTCATGATCTCATAGTTAGTGAGTTCAAGCCCTTGTCAGTCTCTGTGCTGACAGCTCAGAGCCTGGAGCCTGCTTTAGATTCTGTGTGTGTCTCTCTCTCTACCCCTCCCCTGCTCATGCTCTCTCTCTCTCTCTCTCAAAAATAAATAAAATATTAAAAAAAATTTTTTCAAATACTGTATGTAAAACACAGGTGCTCCATAAAAGTCAGGATTCCCTTTGGTGAGACAGCAGAGCATAGAGACTTGCTAGTAAACAGATGTGATGTCAAGAATAGACCCGTGTTTCCAAGATTTCATCAAATTCTACAAAGGCACAAATTATGAACAAATGCAACCAAAAAACTTTGAAATGAGATACAGAACAGTGACGATTTTCCCAACCCGTTTTCCCAGCATTATATAAATAGTAAAGGAAAAAATGAGCCTGTCTTATTCTTCCACTCTCACTCTGTGTAAATTTGGAAATTACATTAATTCTCTTTACATTGAGTGCCTCACTAATGAGTTTACCAAGTGATGTACTATGTTGATAGTAAATATTTCATCTGAGCCACTTACTAGGTTTATTAGCTGAATTTTTCATGTGTTTATTTACTGATTTCATTTATTCATTGCCTATTACACATCTGAAAAAGGAGACTCAGACATGCATGAACCAGACTGCAAGTCCCATGAGGGCAAAAACAAATCTTCTAAAGTTCACAAAACAGGACAACTACCGAGTCACATAGGAGGCAAACAAAAAAAAAATTTTCTAACTGGTTGATTTGAATAAATTACATATTAAATTCTGTGCCCTTCCCCATATTGCAAACCATATACACACAGGGACCGAAATATGCTAGAAACTACCCCCCCACCATGTGCAGTGAATTGTTCTCAGCTCTAGATTCTTGATTCTTCTGCAAGGTGGTCTGACCATTCAGAAAAAGATTATAAATCATTTTTATACGGTCCGTGTGTGTGTGTGTGTGTGTGTGTGTGTGTGTGTGCGTGTGTGCGCACATGGGTAGGTGTGTTGCAACGTTGGGTTAGGGAACACACACAAAAAACACCCTTGACCTTAGACAGTCTTAGCATGTGATTAATTAACTTGTTAGTGAATGCATTAGAATAATAAGCATCTATTCAGCTTTTTCTCCATGTTCCCACTTTCTGATGCCAGTAAGAGGCAAACAGCTCAAGTATCTCAAGGTTAGTCTTACATCTCTGTCCTAGGCTCACAGATTGTCTTCTGAAATTGAAACAAAAATAAAGTTACCTGTTTTGTTTCTCAGAAGGTTGAAATTAGGAGGAAAGAGAATCCAACGTGAACCGAGTCACAGATCTGTTTTTGTATGCATCGACCAGAAGATATAAGCATAGAAAGAAGAGAAAGCTAAACGAATAAAATAAGAAATACAATGTTTAAAACAGATTTTCTTACATTTTGTTAGTTCCAGGAATTGTAAGTTGGCAGAAAGAGGAAAAATCTTCTATGTGATGGTGAGAGTCACCTGGAGGAATGGGAAGGACCATGGAGAAAGGGTCAGAAGGCCTCATGAGGCCACATTCTGGTATGGAACTCCTAGGAGTCTCAAAATTGCAACATTGAACCTACTTTCACACAGAGGTAAAATGGTAGAACATGTTTTTATTCTTTCCACAGGTGCCTTGATTTGTAAATTCTAACTTGTTATAATATGGTATTAGGCCTCCATTTTCTACTTCTGCCTTGGGTCCTGCAAGTGTTAGGAGGTGCCTGGGCAAAGCAAAGCAAATCCACAATGTTGATTGTATTTATACTGACAGTAACACAGCTGATCATACCCAGAGCAATTCTTGAACACACGCTGATTATTTTTACATGTTAAAAAAAAATTCTAATGTTTATTCCATTTATTTTGAGAAAAAGAGAGAGAGAGACAGCATGAGAAGGGGAGGGGCAGAGATAAAGGAAGAGAGACAGAAGCCCAAGCAGGTTCTGTGCCATCAGCGCAGAGCCTGACAGGGGGCTCGATCTCACAAATAGTGAGATCGTGACCTGAGCCGAAATCAAGAGTCAAATGCATAACAGGCTGAGCCACTCAGGTGCCCCTACATGTTTAAATAGAATCGACCCCATCCCTCTTTCTTTATTCTGTCATTGAGTCTATCCAGGTTTCCAGTGCGTTCCATATAAGAATAATCTTTTCTACGTGTGTGTGTGTGTGTGTGTGTGTGTGTGTTGATTGGATAGCAGGCAGTGGTTAGGGCAGGATGGTTCCACAGTGCTCCTAATTCTTTGACCAAGTCTGGCACCTTGGCAGCATTTTTGTTTTTTTGGTGATAACATAACACTAGTTGGTTTTTTCCCAAATGCATAAGAAGAATATTACCTTTCTGTATTTCATATTTTGCAAAGAACAAGACACTTTCTATTATATTTGCATCTCCTGCAATTAACTAACCAATATATCTTCCCACCATCTCTGTATTCATGGCCCCGTTTTTAGAGCCACCTGACCTATCTTAATGGCTGCTTACTTATTTCTAAAATACTCTTTCAGCTTCAACATCCTAATATATTTGATGGTCAATTTTACTCCTCATCTGTAATGCTCCCAACCCTGTATTTAAATATGACCACTCCTCTGGCAGTGCCTCTAGACCCGAAGAAAGCCACTTTTGGCTTCCAAAACCACTTAGATATGCACTCGGCTACAACCATGTTAACCAGGACACATTCTCTCTCTCAAAATAAATAAATAAACTAAAAAAAAAAAAAAAAAAAAAAGGAAGGGGCACCTGGGTGGCTTAGTCAGTTAAGTGTCCCATTGATTTCAGCTCAGGTCATGGTTTTGATTTTGATTTTTTTCTTCTAGAGGAATGTATATGTCTGTTATGAAGTTTGCCCGTAGTTAGACTACTGAGGTGCAAAGGTGAATGTCTCAGACACCAAGGGCTTTGGTCCTTCCTCAGAGACAAGAGATAAGGTCTTGAGCCTAAGTAAAGCCAAGTGGTAGAAACAAGGTCTTCAAAGACCTGTACCCTCAGGGAAAATACGGGCTTGATAGCATCTACCCACTATCACAGACTGACAAGAGAGTCTACCTCAACCTGGAGTTTGGTGGAATAAGGAAAAGAAGTCTCCTTCAGAGGTTGTAACCATGAGCCTACACCTTGGACAGACTCAGAGTTAATTCGACCCTGTCAGTTGGCCCAAGAAGCTTTGAGCTTAGAAATTAATAACAGTAATTCTTAATTTATTTTTTAAAATTTTTTTAATGTTTATTTTTCAGAGAGATAGAGAAAGAGACCAAGTGTGAGTGGGGGAGGGGCAGAGAAAAAGGGAGATACAGAATCCAAAGCAGGCTCCAAGCTCTGTGCTGTCACCACAGAGCCTGACGTGGGGCTCGAACCCAAGAACCACGACATCATGACCTGAGCCGAAGCCAGACGCTTAACTGACTGAGCCACCCAGGCAATCCAATAATAGTCATTTTTAAAGAGATTAATTTCATAATGATATCCTCAATTTGTCTAGAACACATTATGTAAGACTGTTCCTGAAATTTGATAGGTTGTGCTTATAAAATCATCTGGTCCTACTGGACACTTTGTGTGTGTGTGTGTGTGTGTTCAGATTTTTAACCACAGTTTCCTTAATGATTATCTATCTATTAGCTGTCCTATTCATTCTTGAGTCAAAACTAACTCTCCTAGCAATTTTTACTTTCTGAATATCTATTTCATCCAAGTTTCCGATTTGATTGAAATAACATTATTCATATTCTACTGTGATTTTTATATCCCTGAACCCTGAACTGTAGCATTCATTTTTATGCCCCCTTTTCATTCTTAATGATGTTTATTTTCTCCTCATTTTTGTGGATAATCTTGCAAGAAGTTTATCTTCTTCATTCACATTTTTCAAGAATTAGGTTTTGGCTCTATTGGTGTTCTCTATTTTCTCTTTCTTTTTCATCAATGTGGGCTTTCAGTTTTATGATTTCCTTCCCCCACTTATGATGCGTTTGCCCTGTTTTCACCTGCAGGCAATAGAGTGTCCGATGTAACTCTGAGCTACAGCATTAGGGCAGCCGCAGACAATACGTTGACCAACGGCCAAAACTGTGCTCCGACTGAATCTTTTTTAAATTTTAATTAGACTCTACTTGGGGCTCAAATTCACAACCCTGAGATCTAGAGTCACATGTTCTACTGACAGAGCGAGTCAGGCACCCTTCAACTGAATTTTATTTATAAAACAAACAATGGACTGAATTCAGTTGGCATAGTTTACCAACCCCTGCTCTAGATGAGGGGGAAAGGGGGAAATCTCTGCAACTCACTTAATGAGACTTTTCTTACCTTAATCCCCAAATCAGGTTAGGGTAAAAAAGAAAAGGTGAGGGGTGTGGGATTGAGCCCAGCATTGGGATCCATGATGAATATAGAGCCTGCTAAAGTTTCTCTCTCTCCCCTTGTCCCTACCCTGCTCACATGCACACTCTCTCTCTCTGTCTCTAAAGTAAAACATAAAATAAAAATTTTTTAAAAAGAAGGAAGAGGCAAATATCACTTATGAATACAGAAGTAAGCGTCCTATAGAAGCCATTAGCAGACTGCACACAGCAATACTGAAAAGTAATAATACAACAGGGGGAAACAGGGGTTATCCCAGGAATTTAAGGGTCACCAACATTAGAAAATCTATTAATATATTCGGTATAATTTCAATCAAACTCTCAAGAGTTTTTTTTTTTAATTAAGGTACAGCTGACACACAGTGTTACATTAGTTCCAGGTGTACAACACAGTGATTCGACAAGTCCATACTTGTGCTGTGTTCACTACAAGTGTGGCTATCATCTGCCACCATCACAACACCATTACAGAACCATCGACTATATTCCCTATGCTGTACCTTTTATCCTCATGGCTTGTTCACTCCATAACCGGAAGCTTGTATCTCCCTCCCCGCTTCACCCCCTTTGCCCATCCCCCTCTTCCCTCTGGCAACCGTCAGTTTGTTCTCTGTAGTTAGAGTCCCAGCAAACTTTTATAGAACTTGACAAGCTGATCCCCAAACTCACTCAGTAGGCCAACAACAGCCAAAATTGTTGTGTGGGTTTTTTTTTTTTTTTGGCTTTTTTAGAGAAAGAGAGTGTGTGAGGAAGGAAGGGGGGCAGAGGGAGGGATTGAGAGAATCTGAAGCAGGCTCCATGCTGAGCACAGAGCCCGATGCAGGGCTTGATCCCATGACCCTGGGATCATGACCTGAACTGAAATCAAGAGTCGGACACTCAACCAACTGAGCCACCTTAGCATCAGCCAAAAGAATACATGAGGACTCTTTCTATAAGTATCAACTTACTATGAGACTATAATTTAGGCAATGTAATACTGGCTCAGGGAGCCCATATACATATGGAAGCTGGCACATGACAAAGTAGATACTACAAATCAAACAGTGAAAAAATACACTATTCAATAAGTGGCGGCAAAAGTTTTGGTAATTCATATAATTAAACACAAAAGTAGATCTCCAACTCATGCATGTAAGTTACTGTCTTAACTACAAGAAGCAAACCTCTAAAATTTGGGGTATATCGTTATGACTTCCTAAGTTAATTTCCTACACAGAACACAAAAAGCCAAATTTATAAGGAAAATTATATATATAACTACCTTAAAATGAACAACTTTATTACAAAAGGCAGCACAAAGTAAAAAGGCAAGTCACAGACTGTGAGAAGATATTAATAATACATATGCCAAATAAAAACTTATGAAAAAAGGCAAACAATCCGAGGAAAAAATGTATAATTAATAAGAACTGGGAAATCACAAAAGAGGACATCCAAACGGCCATTGAATACATAAAAGAATGATTAACCTCACTAATAATTAGAGAAATTCTATTCATTGAAAATTCTGTACAGCTATTAAAATGAATGAAAGTAGCAAAATGAAATACAACTTACATCCATCAAAGTGGCAAAACATTAAAATGTCTAATAAACCCAGTGACTGATATATGAGAAAGTAAGACGTTTTCAATAGGTACAACTTCTAAAGTCAAGCCCAGAGTGTTTTGGGCACCTCAGAAGTGGAGATGCCAAAAAAAGGAGAATTCTCCCAAAGAGTGGCAGCTGGTAGACAAATCTGGCCTACTTCACCACTGTATCTAGTTTGGCACAAACTACTTAAGAGATCTGTAACAGCAACTCCTTTATCTTGTGAGTGGAGTGTAAATTGGTTGAACCCCTTTGAAGACAAATTGACCAAGTTGAAGATATATGCAGATGATGATGATAGATAGACAGATAGATGATAGATAGATAGATAGATAGATAGATGGAAGGAAGGAGAGATGGATGAATGGATGGATGGTTGGATGGTTGGATGGAAGGATAGATGGAAGGAAGGAAGGAAGGAAGGAAGGAAGGAAGGAAGGAAGGAGAGATGGATGGATGGATGGAAGGAAGGAAGGAAGGAAGGAAGGGTAGATAGATACATAGATAGATAGGGAGACACATGTATACATACATTATGATCTACAATGAACAGAAATCTACTCCTATCATCTATCCTGGAAAAATGCTCACAAATATTCACAAAGAAACCGGCTCTTTATGCTCATTACACTGCTGTTTACAATAGAAAAACTAGAAAAATTTAACTGTCAATGAACCAGACAACAGATAGCCTAGTTCAGTTGTACAATGAAATTTTATGTAGCTATTAAAATTAAAAGGAGAGCTGCATGAATCAACATGAACAGACACCAAACACATAATGTGGGATGCAGAAAGCAAGTGGCAACAGGATGGTATTCATAAATACATAAATGTGTGCTAAAAGCATAAAAAACCATACTTGCAAAAGATAAAAATGCACTTCTGGGGTAGGAGGAAGACAGGATGTGGGGGTTAGGTTTAACCCATTTGTAATGTTTTATTCCCTACAAATTAAAAAATGAAAGACAATGAGAAACATTGAGTACATATATCAACAGTCTGACATGCATTTAATCTTAGTGATGGGTATATGCTATGTATATTCTTTCCTTTGACTTTTCAACATGTTTGAAATATCCCATCATTTAAGTTAATTTTTAAGGGAGCCTGGGACCAGTAAGTGAAGTCTTAATTGCCAAGTTCCATATTGAAGGATTAGGAGATACAAATTTCCAGGTATAAAATTAATCAGTCACAAGGATGAGAAGTACAGCACGGGGAATATAGTCAATAATATTGTAAAAACTTTGTATGTTGACAGATGGTGGTCACTATGCGCATCACGGTGAGTTTCATAATGCATGGAATTGTTGAATCACTATGTTGTACACTTGACACTAATACAATAATGTGTATCAACTGTACTTCAATTAAAAACAAAGTCCCTTGGGGCACCTGGGTGGCTCAGTCGGTTAAGGGTCCGACTTTGACTCAAGTCACCATCTCACAGTTCCTGAGTTTGAGCCCCTCATCTGAGCCTGGAAATTGCTTCAGATTCTGTGTCTCCCTCTCTCTCTGCCCCTCCCCCATGTGTCCTCTCTCTCTCTCTCTCTCTCTCTCTCTCTCTTTCTCTCTCAAAAATAAATAAAACATTAAAGAAATAAATAAAGTCCCTTGTTGAAGTTCTTATTTCTCTTTTCATAAAAAACTGTCCCAAAGAAAACTGGCAAAAAATTAGAAACAAAACCCAGAGGAAAATCTTTTTATTTTTAAGTTTATTTATTTACTTGAGAGAGAGAGAGAGAGAGAGAGATGGGCAGAGAGAAAGAGAGAATCCCAAGCAGACTCCACACTGTCAGCACAGAGTCCTGCAGGGCTCGAACTCACAAGCTGTGAGTGAGGTCTTGACCTGAGCTGAAACCAAGAATCAGACACTTAACTGACTGAGCCACCCAGGCACCCCCAGAGGAAAGGCTTTTACTAAGGTTGAGATATTCATCCTCCCCTACATCTGTATTTCCCTAGTAAATGACAACAATAATAAAGGAGAGGTGGGGGTAGAGGGAAGGGGAGAACACCGAGCCCAGTTTGGGAAGCTCTTACATGGGAAGAATGAGACTTCTCTACTCTCATGGCCACACAGGAGAGGAGGGGGATGCTTCTGACAGAATGCTCAGGGGAGCAGCTCTCCTTAGATGGCTTGCTTTTGTCCCCTTCACGGGGTGCATTTTGACTCGTAAAACAATGGCCAGGAATCTACGAGACCTGACTTTCCCAGTCTCTCCCAGGATGGAGTTCTTCACCTCTCCCTTGTCCCTTTTCAACTTCTCTGTCTTCTCACCTACCTCTCCTAGAAAATAACTTTTACTTAGTTTTATGGATTGTTTATGCTTAACATTTGAGCTAAAGTTTCTGCCCATGATTTTAAATAAGTCATCAGAATGAATTTATGCAGATGTACAAATTAAAGGGTGGAAGGATGAGTAGATGGATGGATGGATGGATGGATGGATGGGTGGCTGGATGGGTGGATGGGTGGACAGAGTTGATGGATAGGTCAAGAGATTCACAGAGAATAGGATTGATAAATATAACAGAAAGATGTTGACAACTGAGTTCCCCAGATTCTTGTTCCCGTGGTATAAAGCTGATCAATCTGGGAAGGAAGGAATAGAAGAAATCTTCTATTTCTATCCCAGTTACTGAAAGGGAAGAAGACAAGTGAGCGAGATTAATCTGCTTGTCATCATGCTGATGACCATCTTTCTGGTAGATAGACTAACAACATTTGCTGGGAGGAGGAGAGTCCTCACCTATAGAATACTCTTGACAGGAAGCAGTTGGATCAGGATTGTGGAAGGCAGAATAATAATAATGTCCTCTGCAAAGATGTCCACACCAATAATGTACGAAGATCAACTTTACTTTGCCAGGAAAGTATTCCATAATCCCTCTTTTACCTTAGGCTATATTCACACTCCCACGCTCCTCCGAAGTATAGTCTAAAGAATTCACCACCCTGACAAGCTACGGGACATCATGCTGTTTCACTCTACTGACAACATCACCTCAACTGAACTTGACGAGCAGACAATGACAGGTGCCCAAGATGCTCTAGTGAGACAGACGCATGCAGAGGACTGGCAGCAAACCTGACATCAGGGAACTGCCACATCAGTGATGTTTTCAGGGATTCAGTGGTCCAGCAAAAGTAAAAGACAGATTATTGTACCTTATACCGGTAAGCAAAAGGCATAGCACGTCCTAGGGCTCTTTGGGCTTTGGAAGCCATTTATGCTGGACTTTGGAAAATGAGCCCCACTTATTAATCAGATAGCAAAAAGCTACAGTTTCTGGTAGGGTCCCGTTCAAAACGAAGCTCCGCAGCATATCTAAGCTGCAGTCAGGTGTTCTATTCTCTTGGGCTGTGTGTGCCAGCAGGTGTGACTGTATAGGAGGTCTCTGGCCAATGAATTTGCTGCATAGCATCCGGCAAGCCCCAGCAGGAGACAGTACGAATCCCTGGGATTCTAGAACAGGGGCATACCCTGACGGCAGAAAACTATGTACCTGTGGACAAAGAGCTCCCGCAGAGCTAATAGTCCCCAGTAGGAACTGTGGGTCTGATCGCTGGATACCACTGACTACACGAATTGAGTGCCCACTGACAACTCTGTGTGGTCTCATAGACCAGATCATAAGGACGGGAGCATTCCAAAGTGACACACTGGAGACCAGGTTTGAGTGGGTCCAGATGCAAGAATACATTACTTGATCAAGTGGCTCAGACTCTCAGGCAATCCATTTCGGTAGTGATACCTTCAATCTGTCCACACCTATGACCTCACAGGGGCTACTCTTGAGGTTTGCTCTTCTCATGGTCAAGAGCAACAAAGAATAGGTCCCAAAACAATGAAGAACTGGCCGGCAAGTTAAAGAGATCAACAGTCTCCCAGATCCTTTTGTCTGGTCTAATGAAACAGTCTCCTATATGACCCTTGACTTCTATTTTGGTCCCCCTATTCACACAATAGGCAGACTGATCCTTTTATCTATCTATCTGTCTATCTATCTATCTATCTATCTATCTATCTATCTATCTATTTTTATGTTTTTTTATTTTATTTTTGAGAGAGAGAGAGAGACAGAGTGTGAGCAGGGGAGGAGCAGAGAGAGAGGGAGACCCAGGATCCAAAGCAGGCTACAGGATCCGAGCTGTCAGCACAGAGCCTGATTTGGGGCTCAAAACCACGAACTGCAAGATCACAACCTGAGCCAAAGCCGGACACTCAACCCACTGAGCCACCCAGGCACCCATGCCTTCCTGCTATTCTTTGAACATATTGCTCCCTTTATCTGGATCTTTATTTCCTACCCACCCCCATCTTTCCAGGGCTCACTCCCTTGCTTGATTTAAATCTCTGCAGACCTTGGTGAGGTCTTCCCTGACCACCATCCCCCTTCCCTATCCCTATACCCTGCTTTAGCTTTCCCCACTGCTATTCCACAGTACCAGACATATATTTCATTTGTGTAACATCTGACTGACCACAAGAGAAGACAGAGACCCTGCCCATTAGCTGCTGTACCAGCATCTGGAACAATACTTGCGACATGGCAATGGCTCAGTTAACATTCACTGAATGAATGAATGAATGAATGAACGAACGAACGAACAAATACTGCAGGTCTGGTAATAATATCAATAGCAAGATGCCAACATCTTTTTCTTTCTTCCTTTTTTTTTTTTGTAAGATTAGACTTCTTTAAGTTTATTTACTTTGAGAGAGCAAGAGAGAGCTGGGAGGGGCAGAGAGAGGAGAGAGAGAGAGAGAGAGAGAATCCCAAGCAGGCTCTGCACTGCCAGCACGGAGCCTGATGTGGGGCTTGAACTCATGAACCATGAGATCATGACCTGAGCTAAAATCTAGAGTCGGATGCCTAATCAACTGAGCCACCCAGGCACCCCTAACATCTTTTTCTATAAGAAGCCCTCCTTCAGGGGCACCTGGGTGGCTCAGTCAGTTAAGTATCTTACTTTGGCTCAGGTCATGATCTCACGGTTCATGGGTTTGAGGCCCTCGTGGGCCCTGTGCTGACAGCTCAGAGCCTGGAGCCTGCTTCGGATTCTGTGTCTCCCTCTCTCTCTGCCCCTCCCTTGCTCATGCTCTGTCTGTCTGTCTCTCTCTCTCTCTCTCAAAAATAAGTAAGAATTTAAAATTTTTTTTTCATTAAATAAATAAGAAGCCCTCCTCCATTTCAGTGTGCATTGAACAAAAAGGGATTGAAAAATCCCTCTGATTATATATTTTGAGATTTTTCTGAAATCCCTTTTCCAAAAGTAATGTGCTCTTTGTGATTAACGCAATCCAAAAATTGTCGCTCATTATCCCTCTCCCATCTCAGCCCTGTTCCCACTCCTACCTCCAGATACTAATGTTAACAACATTGTGCTTTATCCCATTCCTTTCTCCAAGAACATACCAAGATTTAGTAACCTTTTAAGCTTTGGCCACCTTAGTTTTTATAAAAATGGATGATCCTATATATATATTTACTATAACATAGTTTTCTCAGGGAAAACAAAACAAACTGTAATCTTAGGACAATTGCATGAGAAACATACAAATACTCATATTTCTATAAATTCATAACGAGACCGTCTTCCTGAGATCTCTTGGGGGCTTCCGTCTAGGGGGTAAGCACTATACACATAGTGTATTATTAGCTAGAAATATTTGCCAACGGAAGCCACAGCTGCCATCTGTGTGACAGCAGAAAGGAGAGCTAATTAGTGCATGCAGGCTGAGACCGAACCATCAAAACTGACGTGAACGGTGGCCACATCACAAGCCCAGGGGCATGCCGTGCTGTGGGGTTCTGTTCTGTACTATTCGGCAGACCAAGCTCGCGCCTTGCCAGCTGTAAATGACAGCAGGTCCCGACTGGTCGCTGATAACTAGACTCTCTGGCCAGGTTGCTCCTGAAGCCGCCACCACCAGACTGCTCTCCCCCACCTCACGCAGTCACAGACCCCCTGACCCCCTGACTCAAAGCACAGATGGAAATTGGAGAAACATGTCCACCTGTGGCAAATTTCATGCTCACTGTGTCAGATTTCGCAAAGGCTGAGACTTGATTTAATTGGTCTGTGGTGAGGACGATGTGGTTTGGATATATTGCAAAGGTTTTGCATTCTTGATTTTCAAGGATGCTAATGGTTTTTGATTTTCAAGGATGCTCAGGATATTTTTCTACGTGACAGAGAGACTCTGCACTTTCCTGGGCCTGGATTCAGAGACTTTTGCCTATTTCCTCCTTGAGCGTTCTTATACAATCACTTCCCCAATTGAAGCCTCCAGCCTTCAGCCCCAGTGGGGACTGTGTAAGAGTGGGCTTCACGTGGTTACTCCAAACCACTTAAGCCGTAAGCTTCATCTTTTATTGGTCCATGCCTCTCACATCCTGTTAGCAGAGCAATGGCGAAAATTTGTAGGAATAAGGTACATCGGCATCTGACACCTTGTGAAATTGACCATGCTAAGGTTTGAGTTTCATGGGCCTTAGACCATATTGCTAAGTCAACACAAGCTGTCCTATCTTCTCCGCCTACTCTACCGTTTGATAAGGACCTTCTGGTGAGTATATCCCACATCCTACCACCCTAACCGCTAGCCCATAGATAGCCCCTTAAAGAGCACTGTATGGCTGGGGGAAAGTCCAAGCTATCGTGGTACAGATTCGTGATTCCGAGATTATATGGAAAAAGTCAAAGGCGCCTGGGTGGCTCAGTCGGTTAAGCATCCAACTGTTGATTTCAGTTCAGATCATGATCTCATGGTTCATGAGTTTGAGCCCCGTGTCAGGCTCTGCGCTGACAGCACAGAGTCTGCTTGGGATTTTCTCTCTCCCTCTCTCTCTGGCCCTCCCCCACTCGAGAACACATGCTCTCACTCTCTTTCAAAATAAATAAATAAATTTTTTAAAAAGTCATATCGTATTTATTAAATTTCAAAGAATCCAATCAAGACCCTTCTGTGTTTTTCATCAAGACTGTTTTATCAACCTAGAGCCAGGCTAACACAATGTCTACCAATCAGGGGTCAATTAATTATACTCAATGGAATTCATTAGTTAGGTTGTGATAGACATGAAGGAGTTCTTATAACAATTTTTAAAATGTGATAGTGACAGATAGTTATTGTTACTGAAATAGGTCTGATTTTGTGTGTGATCCCATCTTTGTAAAATTTAATTCCTATATCTGTTCATGTATGTGTATACAAACATAGAAAGACATCTGGAAGGATGCCCAAAACACCCATGCATTCACTCAACAAATATTTTCTATGCCAGACATTGTTCTAGGTGCTGAGGATAATAACAGGGGACAAAGCAAACCAGAATCTTCACAGAGTTGAATTTTATAATAACAAGAAAACAAAACAAAACAAAGAAAGTACATATACAACATTTCAGAAAGTGATAGGTACACACTCTGGTGAAAAATAAAGTAGGCTTTGGAGTGGGCTTTTGTCACCTTGACTGAGGCGAGGAACTATACTTCCCAGAATTCCATTGTCTCTAGGGCTGCTGGTTAGAGTTTGACCAAAAAGGAACGTGTGTGATGTTTAGGAGGCAGAAATGAAGCAGCAACTGGTACTATCCAAAGGTTAAAGCTGTCAGAAAAGTGAGAGACACAGAGGTCCCTGGGTGGCTTAGTTGATTAAGCATCCAACTTCAGCTCAGGTCATGATCTTAAGGTTCCTGAGTTTGAGGCCTGCAATGCGGGGACGGGGTTGGGGGGGGGGGTGGTGCTCTGCACTCTCTCCCTCTCTTCCTCTCTCTGCCTCATCTCCCTACTACTGACCCTGCCGACCAACATCAGCCACAAGCCGAACCCCCTGTGCTCACCCACTGACCATTCCCTCAGAGGTATTACACTCATTTCCTTTAGCATTTTACACCATTCTCTCTTTCCTCCAACCTTCAACGCTCCTGCCTCCCTACCCCCTTACTTCCCATTGCACTAAGAAGTGGAAAGAACTTCCACTCATTCCCACAATCATAGTAACTAACAACAACAACAACAAAATTCACTGGCATCTGGATGATGCCCTGCCTTCCTTCCTATGACAGAGCCTGGCTGGAAGCTCATTAATTCTCTCTTTTGTTCCTGAAAACACAGAAGACTACATTTTCCAGCCTTCCTTGCCATTGGGGTAGGGCATGAATAGCAGCCAAAGGAACACAAGCCATTTCCATACCTGGCCCCTAAAATCTCCATTGAGATTCTTGACTCTATCTCCCTTGCAGGGTTGGGAATAAAGGATCCCTGTAGGGAAGAGCCACACCATGGCAGGAACTCCATTTCTGGAAGCACCATTTAGAGGGGGACAGCCTAGAAGAGAAGCCAGACCTGCTCTGCTCTGTGATATGAAGGAGAACTACATGAACCATTATTTTACTGTACCTAATAGTTATTACCCTAACACACCCTCCTTCTCTGTAGCTGGAACTGTCCACACACCCTGAGTGACGGCAAATTCATTCAGCTGTAAACTAGATCCCATCTTTTCTCGCCTGCTCAAGGACAAAGCACTAGAGATTGCCCCCTCTCTGTCACATCATCAAGGTTTCCCTCTCTACTGGCTCAATCCCAGCAAATAAACAGGCTTTCATATCTCCTGCTATACAAAAAGCAAATAGCACTTTTATCTGGGTGCTGAAACTTTTTACAAAGATTTCTACTTTTTGCTTTCTTTCCCCTGTATTGTTTACATGAATGCTTTCTACCCGCCCCAAAAAAAGAGAGCAAGAGAGAAGAGAAGAAAGAAAGAAAGAAAGAAAGAAAGAAAGAAAGAAAGAGAAAGAAAAAGAAAGAAAGAAAGAAAGAAAGAAAGAAAGAAAGAAAAAGAGAAAGAAAGAAAGAAAGAAAGAAAGAAAGAAAGAAAGAAAGAAAGAAAGAAAAAGAGAAAGAAAGAAAGAAAGAAAGAAAGAAAGAAAGAAAGAAAGAAAGAAAGAAAGGAGGAAATTCATCACCTTGCCTTAGGAGAAGTTTTCCTGGATACAGGATATGACCAATGATTTCCCCTTTCTTTCCCATGCCAAACATTCCCTGGGGCTCCTCCACTCATTCCTCTGCCTGTCAAGAGTCTGACTCTCAGAAGCTTCTTGCTGCATAGGGCATTCACAAAGAACATCAGGAAATGGCGAAAAGACACAGGGTCACTGCCCTTCTGATGGCTAGTATTCCTAATCCATGGTGTCAAACAGGTGACATTGATCAGCAGCTGTCCTTTGCCCCCATCCAGCGGCACACTGTCCTCACCCGGTGCCCTCCTTCTCCATCACAACCAGATATATATTTCACATATATATGCTATCATGTGTATATCACATATATAGGAAATCACGTATACACACAGATTTCACATACATGTGATTTCAAGTCATTTACATCTCATTAACTTCAAATAAGTCCCCTTTATTGCCACTCAATTCAACGAAGTATCTCTCCCTGGGTTTACAACCTAACACACTGCCACATCTAGCTCTCGAAGACAAAGAAGTACTTCTTTATTTCCCAGGTTGGACTTTGAAAATCTAAAGGGAAAAGGTCTTCTAAACAGAAATTGATTTCTTCACATGGCCATTTCGGTAATGGACACCAGCCACTGTTGCATTTGCACTTCATTCAGAAAGGCACAGCTTTGGGGAGAATTTTTTTTAACTGCCTGACACTTCTGGAATCAAGCTTTTCTGCTCCATTTGGACAAGGATTGGGGCTTCTGCAGTTTTCCTAAATGTTTTACTGTAGGCGGAGCAGACCCCAAGGTACAGCCGATTGACTGGTTACTGTAGAAATTCTGAACAATATCAGCCTGTCACCCGCCCCCTACTTGTTATTCAGATAGAACCCTATTTGCTGTCAGTGTTCCTGGGGATAGAATAGCTCTTGGACAAAACAAGTCACACAATACCCTGCTGCCCTGAAGGATCCTGCTGTCAAAGGCAACTCCGGGCCACACCAAATTGTCACCGGTAAAGGAAACAAACAAGAACCTGGAGAGCAGAAGCAGCAGCATCCTCTGTTTCAATGACATTCTTTTTCATAAGATTATTGGCTACAATTTCAGGTTGTTGTTGTTGTTGTTGTTGTTGTTGTTTTGAGACCAGTAAGGTAATAATGCTTCAGTGTTTTTTCACTGCCTGCATTTCATTCGCTTTAATTTAAACCCAGAAAAAGAGAGTTTAATTAGAACCTTGGAAACTTACCCAGGACACTTCTGGGGGCAAGAAATTGTATCCTCACCACATGCTTCAGAGTCTGTGTCCAGCAGGGATGATTATCCCAAATGCAGGGCCGGGCATAGTCTCATGTAAAACACCAAAGGAAAATGCCTACTGGTCTCCAGGTTCCTTATTAAAGACAGTCTATCAATAACAAGTCAGTTAATCAACAGGTATGACTTGAACACCTGCCGTGTGCCTAACTTGAGGATTCGGAAGAAACAAAGCTTTGCGTTGGACTTGAATCAGAAACAGCCGGGGGCATCTTTATTCCAATGCCAGCAGCTGCAGGGGAGAGGAGCAAGCATAACCGATTTCTCCCCTCCCAGAGTTCTATGGACTATAGTGTGTATTAGGAGAACAAAGAAGGGAAAGAAAAAAAATCTAGAGAGGCAGGTCATTTACACCCTACACAAAATATGGCATCTATATTTTCTGAAATTATACGAGTCCTTCTAGTAAACACATATTATTATGTCAAGTAAATATAATACGTTCTACAAACTTTGGGGTTAAAGATAAGCCTTGGGGCTAAGGGGCTACACTCTCTAGTTACGATAGGTCCAGTTGCTTTAATAAAACAATCTGACCTTAAGAGTCTTGACTTCTTTGCACTGAATGTCAGGAAGAGACCACGGAGAAAATCTCTACTTTATGATAAGGGACCAATTTAATCTTATCTAAGGCCCTTTCAGCCTAATTAATCAATTAATGTGAGTCTGGGTTTAGCTCGCTAAGTCAAAGACACTCTTCAACCTTCCCCATTCTTATCAGAAAGGTAATTGAAAACACACTACCTGAATACACAAAGTAATTTAGTCCAAGGTGATTGCTTCCCTCACAAACCTCGGTACCCAAAAGCCACTTCTACCCAGAGCCAAATAAAAGACTTGACACAACTTCACCGCATGGTTTCCTTCTCAAACAAAAGATACACACTTCCTGATTCCACAGATTCTTTTTTTATGCTTAGTTATTTTGAGAGAGAGAGCATGAGCAGAGAAGGGGCAGAGAGAGGGAGAGAGAGAGTAATCCCAAGCAGATTCCATGCTTTCAATGCAGAGCCTGACCCGGGGCTTGATCTCAGTGAGATCGTGACCTGAGCTGAAATCAAGAGTTGCTTAACAGACTAAGCCACCCAGGCACCCTGATTCCAGAGCTTCTTATTCTACATCCTCAACAACACAGAAGTTTGGGACACGTTTCCTAACCTCAAGAAACTCTAAGAAAAACAAACATATTTAAGACAATGAGAGGTGGGGCGCCTGGGTGTCTCAGTTGGTTAAGCGTCTGACTTCAGCTCAGGTCACGATCTCACAGTCTGTGAGTTCAAGCCCCGCGTCGGGCTCTGTGCTGACAGCTCAGAGCCTGGAGCCTGCTTCAGACTCTGTCTCCCTCTCTCTCTGCCCCTTCCCCGCTCATGCTCTGTTTCTCTCTGTCTCAAAAATAAATAAAAACATTTTAAAAAATTATTTAAGACAATGAGAGGTAATTGTTAGGGTCAGGCGTAAGGCAGGGTAAAAATAGGAGTCAGAGGCTAAAATATTTTAGCAGACAAAGGCTTTATTTGGGAGCTAATGTCTCTGGTGAGGTTCCGTGACCCAGGGAGAGAGAGAGAGAGAGAGAGAGGAGTCAGGGAAGTCGCACCCAGGTGTCGGGTGGGGTTTTTAAGCTGCAGCTGTTCCGGGTTTAGGTCTGGGTGGGCCTTTTTCGCGTCAGGTCGTGCTGTCGCTTGGTGATTGGTTGACCTCCAATTCGTTCTGGCTACTAGGGGCTTTTCATTGGGTTGCACTGGCAAGATGGCCGTCCCCTCTACTGTGGTTCCAAGGACATCCTAACAGTAATTAAGGATTTAACTGTGGGGTCCTGAGTAAAATAGGAAATCAGAGTAAGGAGGTTGCAGTGTGGTTGTAAGAAGAGGAGATCTGAACAGAGTCGTAACCTCAGTTGCTCTAATTTGGTTTCCTGGCTTCCTTCCATATTCCACGGGCACTTGACCTTTGACCTATTTCCTCTTTAGTGAGATCTTCCCTAAAGACTGGAGGCATCCGCTCTCCTAAATACTGTTTAAGAACCTACAATGTGGGCCAAGTTCTTTTTAATCTTCTAAACCCCATCTCTTTGATGGTGGTTCCCTTCTTTCTGCTGTTGGTCCGGAATCCCTACTATTTGGGGCAAAATGACTTTAGACTGTGTTAGAAATTATGCAATCAAGTGTTGCAATTATGGTCACTAACTTTGTCTCCCTGCCAGCATCACCCTGCTGGCCCCTAGAACCACGCCTCAGCCTCCAGCCCTAAAGGAGGGGGCCTACTGGAGGTGCCTTCAGAACTCTGGGGACCAGAGACTCCAGCAGGAACTAATGATCCTCTTGAAGCCTGACAACAAGGGAATTTCTGCTTTCCCTCAATCATGATGCAGTTTTGGGGTAATGGTGGGGCATCCGGAGCCAACAGCCAAGAAAGAATTCTTGAGACCTCTTTGGTGCAAAAATGGTGGTGTAAAAATGACGATTTTATTGAAGCACGGGACAGGACCCATGGGCAGGAAGAGCTTCCCCGGGACCCTGTGGAGACACTGGTTATGTATTTGGGAGTTGGGGGAGGTACTGTCCAGGGGAAGTTTCCAATGAGATTTTTGTATGCTAAAGAAGACTCACAGGATACTGGAGGCCTAGTTATTGTTAAGCTAAGGTTGTTCTTCCCCCTAGGGGCACCTGGGCGGCTTAGTTGGTTAAGCAACCAACTTTGGCTCAAGTCATGATCTCACAGTTAGTGGGTTGGAGTTGCCCACTTTGGATTCTGTGTCCTCCCCCTCTCTCTGCCCCTCTCCTGCTCATGTTCTGTCTGTCTCTCTCTCAAAAATAAATAAAACATTAAAAAAATTTTTTTAATAAAAAAAAGTTGTTTTCCCTCTAGCAAAGCATTAACATTAAGACATAGGGAGTTCCTGGAGAAATGTTTTACTCTGCCGGCCTCAAGTGTCTGTCAATGGGCTGCAGGCTATAAGGAAATTTAATTTTATCTGCCATTTCCTTCTGCCTTTGTTCCCCATATCACTGTGGAGGAGTGATGTTTGGGCTCAGGAAACTGAGTCTACAGGTTTCTGGAGATTAGGCTATTGATAAGACTTCCTTTTTTTTTTTTTTTTTTTTTGGAATTTACTAAGATAGTTGTAAACTAATGGAGACTCAAGTCCTGCAGGACTGTGATCTCTATCAGTTAACCAATTGTTTTTCCCCTTTCCTTTTGTTCTTGAGCCACCAGGAGTGCCCCAGGACTATCACACACATCCCCCCTGGGGGTGGGGAGTGTTTGTGGGGGTCAGCTTGCCTTCTGCTCCCTCATCTCATTAGAACACCTTTTCGATTAGAACACCTTTTCGAAGGGGTGTGGACCATCCAAGAAGAGTCTGGGAAGACCAGAGGTGGCAGGTCTCCCTGGGGCTTCCCAGTGCCTCCTGTCACAGCGTGCCTGTGGGGAAGCTCCCTCAGGCTCCTTGACCATTGCCACATGAACACCAAGGTCACATCTGCCTGGACCCCCTAGACAACAAGGGGTGTGCCCTGTGTTTTCAGAGAACTGTTTCTCCCCAATCAGTTATTGTTTGTTTTCAAACCCCACTAACCATTAGCTGTCTCAGCAGAGGCCTGGACTGACACAAAAGATTCCAGCTTATGCACACGCAAAGGCCCTGCATTTCTTACCAGGGAGGAGGAGCCCAAATTCCATCCAGTTTATACCAGCGCTCTAGGCATGCGCACAACCTTCTCCTTGTCCTACCCGTGACCTCCTGATGGCGGTTAGAGGGGGGCGGATATTTTGCCTCATTTTAAGTCTCCACCCCAAAATAGACAGGGGATGTGTGTTATGCATGTGTTTGCTCAACGTGCACGTGCTATCTTTCTCCATGAAGAGTTGTAAGTTTCCCCGCCCTTTCCTTCAGTATGTATGGAAGGCCAATCCCTGTGATTATTAGAAGGCTTGTTCCAATTTCAGTTGGGGGTTACAGATTGAAGCCAGCCTCCTATCTCACCTTGCTTAACCACTTTGCAAGCAATAAATCTCTCTCCGCAAAAGACCAGTGCTACATACAGTGTTTGGCTTTCCATTTTGTGCAGGTGAACGGACTCCTTCCAGTTGGATAAAAACCACCTTGCTCTCCAAGAAGGTGAAAAGATAGCAAGACAAAAAATAGGTCAAAAGGACAGAGATCATAGGCTCTTCTAAGAAACAAAAATAGGTACAGAGGAACAGAAGCCTAGATACTCCAAATTGTGCTGGAACTCAGGGATAATATTAATAATGAATTTCACAAAGTATAAATAACCGGTAACATCTCCATTATCATTATTTTAGTGAAACCCCTCTTCTTCAATGTAGTTACCAGCATGGGGGCGCCTGGGTGGCTCAGTGGGTTTGTTATGTCCAGAATTCATGATCCCCAAAGACCACCAGGGAGCCGAGTCCGATGCAAAAGCAAAGAGCCTTTATTTGAGCGAGCTCAAGCTCAATTCCCTACCTGCACCAACGCATAGGTGAGAGCCAGGGAGTTTCAAAAGCACAAAGATTTTATAGGGGTCTAGGGGCAGTTGGTGAGGTAATGGCTGTGGCCTTAGCCGATTGGCTGGGGAAGGGTCGTGGCCTCAGCTGATTGGCTGGGGAAGGGTCGTGGCCTCAGCCAATTGGCTTGGGAAGGGTCAGAGTCCCTTACGCAGGTTGCCCAGTGTGTTTTGATCGGGAAGTTTGAATGGGTGAGCGGGAGGTTACTCAAGGGGAGGAAGCGTGGTCTGAGGTTTCTGTGATTTTCCCGGGAAGGGGCCATGTCGGGGACATAGTCACTCAAGGTGGAGGACACAGAACAAGATGGAGTCGGCCGGCTTAGGTCCGCTCTTTCAGGTTAAGCATGGGACTCTTGGTTTCAGCTCAGGTCATGATCTCAGTTACCTGGGTTTGAGCCCCATGTTGGGCTCTGTGCTGACAGCATGGAACCTGCTTAGGATTCTCCCTCCCTCTCTCTTTCCTCTCCCCAACTTGCACTGTCTCTGTCTCTCTCAAAATAAAAAACTTAAAATGTTGTTACTGATCAGGCTTGGGGGTGATAGTGGGGTTCGTGGGGTCTGGAGCTGATGGCCAAGAAAGAATGCTTGAAGACACCTTTGATGCAAAGAGGTGATTTTATTAATGCACGGGGACAGCACCCGTGGGCAGAAAGAGCTGCCCAGGGACCACGAGAGACAGGTTACATAGGTGGAGTTTGAGAAGGTAAAGTCCAGGGGAAGTTTCCAATGAGATTTTCATATGCTAAAGAAGACTCCCAGGTTTCCTAGCTGTTGTCAAGCTAAGGCGGTTTTCCCCTCTAGCGAAGCATTAACATTAAGACAGTGGGAGTTCCTGGAGAAACATTTTACTCTGTCTGCCTCCAAGTCCATGGGCTCTGTTAATGGGCTGCAGGCTACAAGGAAATTTAATTTTACCTGCCATTTCCTTCTGCCTTTGTTTCCCACATCAGTGACCTGCAGCAAAAAGTATTTTAAAAGTTTTGCAGTGGCTTAAGGGAGTTAAGAGAGTTGGAGAGGCATCTCGCCTGAAAGAGGGCAGCCTGGTGGAGCTGAGGACCCAGGAGCTGGGGGAGGCGAGGTGGGTGTGAGCGCTGGGTGGTGGCTGAGCTCCGGGAGTGCAGACTGACAGCTGGGCCAGTGGGGAGGTCAGTCACTCAGTTCCTTCCACCAATATTTATTGACTTCCTACTGCTGCAGGATTTTATTTTACCACAACACCCGGAATTCGTTGTCTCCCCGCTTGGAAGAACGAAGAGGTGGACACAAAATGAGCAGCAGGCCAAGGTTTAATAGAATATAAGATCCGAAAGGAAGAGTAGTAGGAAAGCTCTCTTTATAGAGAGGGGACATTGGAAAATGAATGCCCGAGGACGCTAGGCCAGGGTCCTTGTTTTATAAGGTTCTGGTCAGCAACCCCCTGCCCTGCCCTTCCCCCTCGTTCCTTCTCAGGTTCTACCCTTATTGGTTTGATAGCTCCAGGTGCTGGGCTGCCCATTCCTGACTGGCTCCATTGCATTGCGTGAGGGGTGGTCTATGGCCATACTTAGGTCTTTTGTCAAATTCCCGAGGGAAACCCTTGGGGGAGGAGGTGGGCTCTGTTACATTCTGAAGAGGAACCTCTCGCCTGAGGGTGTTTGCTGTGGTCAGACGCTCCCAGCACCTTTCCAAAATAGGTGTTTTTCCCCACCCAGGGACCTCAGGCCCTAACCTTGCCCTCTCTGCCTACTGAATCCTATCTTCTATCAGTACTATGTGCCTAACACTATTCTAGGTGTGGAGAATAGAGTAGGGAACAAAAAATACAAAACCTCCCTTTTATGAAGCTGATACTCTGTTCTGGGGCACAGAGTGGAGAAAAAAGATGGGGAGTACATTTCAGAATCTGTTAAATAATCGCAAGAGCTTGAGACAAAGATAGTGGGGGAGAGGACAAGACAATTTTGGATGGGGTGTCCAGGGACAGCTTTCTGAAGACAGTGTCATTGAGATGTTAAAAAATAAACCAAAGGACCAAAATGGCGTCACTTAGGTTAAGGCCCCATGTCAGTAAACTAAGACTTAGCACTTAACCTAACTGTTGGTTCCCCTCCCCCACCAGGATGTAACTGATGAGGGAGCTTGGGGCAAGCTGATGGCAAAATACAGACTGGCACACCCCCCACCCCAGGTGGCATCTGTGTGATATTCCTCGGTCACTCCCAGCTACCCAAGAAGAAAGGAAAAGGGGTTAAGCACTTGCCATGGTGATGTGGGAACCTAAAGCAAATGAAAAATTAAATTCCCTTACTGTCTGCAGCCTACTGACAAGTCCTTGAAACAGGCAGGAGCTCAGCTGCCTGGATGAGGACACTTTGCTGGGGGCAAAAGAGAACCTTGGCTTAACATTGTCCCAACCTTGAGGATCCTGTAAATCTACTTCCTTTATCCCAACTGCCCCAGGATACATGCTGGCAATCACACTCCAAGCTTATGGCCTCCTGATATACATCTGAAGGGTCTCATGGCTGAGGTTTTATTAAACTGTAATAAATGGTGTTTCCCTAGCAACAGATAGCCCCTCAAGATCCTGGAAACCTTGCTTCCAAAATTCCTTAGAGCTTTATTCAGTCCCTGACCCCCTCCCAACCTGAAGGTATATAATGAGTTACCCATCAGGACCCCAGAGCAGCTCTTCCTGCCCGTGGGTCCTGTCCCCATGCTTGAATAAAATTACATTTTTGTACCAAAGATGTCTTCAAGAATTCTTTCTTGGCCATCAGCTTTGGACCACCCCATCACCCCAAAACTTCACCATGACCTTTAACCAGCCAAATTAGAATTTCCTGGTCAACAGCCAGAAGGTAATTCCCCTTAGGAGGGCCACCAAGCCTAAAACAATGGATTCTTTGTTAACTGCACCCCCTCCGCCACCTACACCCACCACTCCCCCCACACCCTACACCCCCACTTTGAAAAACGTTTCCTTTTCTGGAGCTCCCACAGAGCTCTTCTCCACATGCTAGGTGGGACATCTCCCAATTCATGAATCATTTAATAAAGCCAATTATATTTTCAAATTTACTCTGTCAAATTTTGGCTTTTTAACGGGGTAAAGAGCCAAAGGAAGTGAGTGGACCACTTCGTTTTCTGGGCCACCAGCCTCAAGACAGAGAAAATTTAACTGTGCAAATGCCCCGGGCACCTGGGTGGCTCACTCAGTTAAGCGCCCGACTTGGACTCAGGTCATGATCTCACAGTTCATGGGTTCGAGCCCCGTGTCAGGTTCTGTTGCTGACAGCTCAGAGCCTGGAGCCTGCTTCAGATTCTAGGTCCCCCTTTCTAGAACTCTCTGCCATTCCACTTCTGTGTGTTCTCTCTCAAAAATAAACAAATATTTTTTTTTAATTTTGTTTTAAAAATAAATATTTTTTTAAAATTTTGTTTTAAAGTGCAAAGGCCCTGAGGTGGGCACATGGCCGCTCACTAAGAAACAGCTCGGAAGCCAGTGTGGCTGGGGCGCATTAGGAAAGGCCCAAACTGTGAGTGGTGCATGTCTGACACCAGCCGGCTTCCGTAAATTCCAAACTGTTTTGCACTCAGACGTGTACTGTGGAGAATTCTAGTTCGGTGTCAGCTGTGCTGGCCTGGCAGCATGACTTCTACCAGCAACGCATCTATTTTCCTACCACAAATGCACTGTGGAGTTCACTAAAAGGAGACTTAATTTTTATAGAGAGTTTTGAGCTAGCTGCACTGTTTGGAGCCAATCCGGAAAATCTCTTAAATCCTTGCAACCTGGAATGTTGTGCCCCCAGCCCTGGGGCCCCAGAAGATTAGATTGACAAAAGACGGGTTGACCAGAAAAATACCCAAACGGATGCTTATTCAGCAGAGAGGAGTCAAGCAAAGGGATTGTTAGAATGTAGGCTTCTGTGATATCTTCCAAAGAAGAACAATACATTGCCAGGCAAGCAACAAGACAAAGGAAAAGGGTGGTCAGCTTTCAAGGGTGGCACCCCCTGGGGAGGTAATATACTGGGAAACGAAGGAAATAAAGATTATGTCCTCCCATCTCTGCCCTGCTTCTTTCCCTCTTCTTGGCGGCCATAAAACTTCCCCAAGAGAGAGCATTCACAGCACTCCCCATGTTTCAGAAGCTTCTGCTTTTAGTCAGATGGGGGAAGGTCTGGGAAAATGCCTTGCTGCCTCCAGTTCAAAATCCCTACACCAAATGGCATATTTTGGGGGTGGTATGTTCTGGTCCCCCGACTGGCAGAACAGGAGCCAACACCCCACTGCCCTGTTGCTGGACCTTTATCAGTTAAGACTCTTGCCTCACACACACAGGGGCTAGGGCCCCTTGACCTGGTGAATCTTACTGATTCTGCTTCAAGCTTAACAAGCTCACAGGCCTGGTCCATGATGATGGTATGTTCTTAATGTTCCCTAGCATTTCTGTTCTTGCGACCCGAAGCTCTCCCTAGACTCCTTCCCCATGCACGTTTAATTGGCTGTTAGCTGAAGGTAACTAAAAGCACGAAGTTGTAAAAAAGTCTTTCATACCAAAGACAGGTTCCTCCAAGATGCTCATGGGGAGGAAAAAGAAAAAAAAAAAACTTTTTAAAATTGTCACTGCCTTTCTGCTCACTTATCAAATCAGGAGGAAAAAAAAGAAA
Organism: Puma concolor; assembly: GCF_028749965.1. NCBI lineage: Eukaryota > Metazoa > Chordata > Mammalia > Carnivora > Felidae > Puma > Puma concolor. Next base: position 148,399,253 of record NC_141667.1, read on the forward strand.
AAAGAGCTTTTGGCATTAGCAACAATGCTACCAAAATCCTAGGTGATTTTCAGGGTCAGGACATAGACTTTACAGGAGAGAACACTCTTTCCTCTTTTCTTTCTTTTCTTTTTCTTTTTCTTTTTCTTTTTCTTGTTTTTATTCTCAAGTTAGTTAACATACAGCGTAGTTGTGGCTTCAAGAGTAGAACCCAGTGATTCATCTCTTACCTACAACACCCAGTGCTCATCCCAACAAATGCCCGTCACCCATTTAACCCATTCCGCACCCCCATCAACCCTCAGTTTGTTCTCTGGACTTAAGAGTCTCTTACAGTTTGCCTCTTGCTCTGTTTTTATCTTTCCTCTTTTCATGGAGAAACGGATATTTGCCAGTTACCCTAGTAAGCACAGGAAGCTGTTTTGACCAAGTTCTCACAAGACATTGGTTACTACAAACCTTAATTCATTGATCCAACCGTATTTATTGGCCCAAAGTTAAACTCAAGTCCCCCAAAGAACTGTAAAGTTCTCAATCCACAGAGAAATTTCTCAGATCCTCCCTAAATTGCTTGGGGCCCCTTAGTCCAGACTTTCCGAGGATGAAGGCTTTTAGCATAGCAACCTTATTTAGAAGGAGGCATTGATCAAACATGGGCCAGGGGCACATGGGTGCCTCAGTCAGTTACACAGTTAAGCGTCTGACCGTTGATTTCCGCTCAGGTCATGATCTCAAGGTTCCTGGGATCGAGCCACAGGTGGATTTGAGAGCAGAGCCTGTTTGATATTCTCTCTCTCTCTCTCTCTCTCAAAATAAATAAATGAGCATTTAAAAAAAAATGGGCTAGATGGGTGATGGGTATTAAGGAGGGCACTTGTGATGAGCACGGGCTATTGTATGGAAGTGATGCATCACTGAAGTGTACTCTTGAAACCAATATCGCACTGTATGCTAACTGAAATTTAAATTAAAAAATAAAAATAAAAAGTAAAATAATTCTGGTTACGATTATACGGTAAAAAAAAGAAAAAAGAGAGAGAGAGAAAGAAAAGGAAACATAGTGAGGGCTTTTCTTTCCCCTCCCTCACCTTTCAGGAATCCCTGTTTTGTAAGCCAGTTGAGAAAGTAATATCTGGACACATGAAAGTTTATAAAGCATATGTGTACTAAATAATGACCTAAGACAACAGTGTAATAGAAGCCACGAGATGGTATATAAAGCCAAATACATGATATTGTGCATTCACAGGAGGGAGAGATCTTTGTGGGTTGGTGCAATCAGGGAGGGGATCCTGGTGGAGGTGCAGAAGAGCAGGTGTCCAGAAGGCAAGCAGAGCATCAAGAAGAATTGCTTTTTCTTTTAATGTTTATTTATTTTTAAGAGAGACAGAGAGAGAATGGGTGCGCGAGCAAGCAGGGGAGGAGCAGAGAGAGAGGGAGACAGAATCTGAAGCAGGCTCTAGGCTCCGAGCTGTCCTCACAGAACCCGATGCGGGGCTTGAACCCACAAACAGTGAGATCATGACCTGAGCTGAAGTCGGACTTAATCGACTGAGCCACCCAGGGGCCCCAAGGAGAATTGTTCTTAAAGGGGTAGGTAATAACCCCTACCCCCACGGGCTGGAGGAAATGCTTGGGGGGATTTGGGTTTATCACCAAGAATGGGAAAGACCTTCTGCCTTCAAGTGGGTGCTAAACGTCCTGAGATTCAGGAGGTCCCACACCAGGGAGGACTGCCCTCCCGAAATTCCACCAGCTCCCTCCATGGAGAAGCATTATGGGACCAGCAAGAGATGTCCTGGAATGAAGAGCTTACGTTTTAGACAATAACAGGCAAGCGATTAAATGCTTGGGAGCCAGCAGGGAACTCCTTCCCACAAACCTCCCCGCCAAAAGTATAAATCACCCAAAAAAGCTTGTGGAAAACTGCACAATTTTCCTCTGTGTAGGCCAATGCCAAATCACCCATATCAAAGGGTCCAAAGGGTTCAGGCAAATAAATGTCTCCTTAAAGCAGTGGTCTCCAACTACCTTTTAGTTTGCACTTTTAATTAATATGTTTTGGGGCGCCTGGGTGGCTCAGTCAGTTAAGTGTCCGACTTTGGCTCAGGTCATGATCTCACAGTTTGTGGGTTCAAGCCCCGCATCGGGCTCTGTGCTGACAGCTCAGAGCCTGGAGCCTGCTTTGGATTCTGTGTCTCCCTCTTTCTCTGCCCCTTCCCTGTTTGTGCTCTGTCTCCCTCAAAAATAAATACACATTAAAAAAATTAATATGTTTTAATGTATTGCGGTTGTTTTTTAAAAATACGGAAAATAAAAAATTAAGGGTAAAATAAAAAGTAAATGGACATTTCTAACTTTCTCTTGACAACTCAGTGGATTCTCTTCCACACCCAACCTTGGAGATCACTGCACAAAACCACAAGCCAGTCCTGTATAAATCAGTTGACTCTCACTATGGCTCCATTGATAATTCTATTTTTATTTTATTTTAGTTGGCACAGTGCTAAAGTGGAAGGGAGAGACAGAAAAGGGAAACCCAAAGCAACCTTTACTATCATTTTTTAAAACTAGTAAATGAGACCAGGTACACTCTAGGCCAAGGTCCTGAGGCCACCATACCTGGCAGAAACTAGAGCTACAAATTGACTTTCTTTTTTAGGCAGGTATGGCAAAGCCTTCCCAGAGTCCTCAGGGGAGAGCCAGATGATTCCCCAGCAGGGTGTAATCTGGCCCCCTTTCCCCATGACCCTTACTAGGGTGTGAAGGATCAAGGGCACAATAAATATCAAGGAGGCTGTGACCACAAGAAGCCATTAGAGACTATGGCTGCTGGCCGGCTGAAGAGATAGGATTCAATGACCATGGGTGGATAACCCCCCAAAAAATGCCATGTTGTTGTTTTGAATTTCAGGTGCCTAGAGTTGAGTTCATCACTGTTGTCCATGGCCTATTATCATGAGTCCACACGAGGCTCCTCGATTTTCTTGTTCTCATGAAATCTATGTTATTTTTATATATGAAGTTTTATTTGACATAATGGTATGACTTCTCTACGACTTCATGCATCAACATGCTTTTATGAATCCATCCGTGTTGTGTATGCATACCCACCACATTTGCCTATCCACTCCTCCAGTAATAGACTTCCCAACCACCTCCAGCTCCCCATTGAGGGAAATTAGAGAGTATCACCCCCAAAAGATGTCTCTTTGACACCAAAAATCTTTTGGGGGTGCCTGGGTGGCTTAGTCGCTTATGCGTCTGACTCTTGGTTTCGGCTCAGGTCATGAGTTCGAGACCCACGTTAGGCTCTGCGCTGGCTGCACAGAGTCTGCTTGGGATTCTCTCTCTCTCTCTCTCTCTCTCTCTCTCTCTCTCTCCCTCTCTCTCTCTCTGCACCACCCCCACTCCACTGTCTCTGTCTCTCTCAAAATAAATAAGCTTTTAAAAAATTGTTTTAAATCTTTTGAACCAAAGTTATTTAAGAAGCTACAAACACAAAGCAAGTTCCCCTTTTTCTTCCTAAAAGTAGAATATAAAGTCTCCTTTCACTGGAGACAGACTCTCAGCAGCCCAGAGATGTAACCAGAGGAATCTGCCAACAACCCTGACTTCATTAGTTCCTTCCCGTATATTTACCTTCCCACAGTGTGCTGCCCCCAGAGGCCTAAAATTGCCTTCCTTTGTCCTGTCACTTTTCTACAAATGCGCTTCTGTTCTTTGCTGAAGATGCCACGTAAGCCAAAATTTTAAGCCACAGGCTTCGACTTGCTTTTCTCATTTAGGTTTCTCCCACGTGATGTGCGCTGCTCAAGAAACTGTTGGTTTTTCTCTTGTTAATCTGTCTTTTGGTTACAGAACTGAAAACTCGATGGGGAGAGGTAAAGTTTTACCTCCCCCACGTCATTCTCTCACACAACACAGCAATGAACCCCCTGCCGCATGTGTCCTCCGCATTACGATTAAGAGTGGGATTCCTGGGGCAACTGGGTGGCTCAGTCACTTGAGTGTCTGACTCTTGATTTTGGCTCAGGTCATGATCTCACAGTTTGTGAGTTCAAGCCTCACGTCAGGCTCTGCGCTGAGCATGGAGTTTGCTTAAGATTCTCTCTCTCTCTCTCTCTCTCTCTCTCTCTCTCCCTTTCTCTCTGCCCCTCCTCTGCTCACTCTTGCTCTCTCTCAAAATAAATAAACAGGGGCACTTGGATGGCTCAGTCGGTTAAGCTTTTGACTTTGGCTCAGGTCATGATCTCACAGTTCATGAGTTCGAGCCCCATGTCGGCCTCTGTGCTGACAGCTTGGAGCGGGAACCTGCTTTGGATTCTGTCTCCCTTGCTCTCTGCCCCTCCCCCACTCGCACGCTATCTCTGTGTCTCTCAAAAATAAAATAAACATTTAAAAAATTAAAAAAATAAAGACTTAAAAAAAAAAGAAGAAGCTCCCCTATGCTGAGCCCTAGGCTTTAAAGGGCCCCCTCTTGCCCTTCTGTTTCTATACCTTTGCTCACAGAGAAGTGATGTGCCCACTTATAGGCTGGGCCTCCCCTTCTCTATAATACAGGGTATAGGGACTCTGAGATTCCTGCCCCAGTGGTCGTAATTCCAATTCCAGGTTCTGCTTGGGCCTCTCCCCTGATCCAGCTTCCTGAAAGGCCACCACTGTGTATACCCCTCGGCACAGGGGACAGGCAAGGGCAGCTATTGTGATGTGTGGGTAGAGCTCGGACCTACAGGCTGGTGTGTCCAGCACATGAAACCCTATTTCAGGGTAAAGACAAATATGGAAAGGCAAGGAGACAAACAATAGGCCAGAGGTTGGAGTGAATGTGACAGCAGGGCCTTCCAGCTTCAGGTTCTTTTGAAAGATTTAAATGGGACATGCTGGTGGGCGGAGGGGTATTGATAGCAATTTGTGGGTAAGAGCTAACGAGGATAAGACTGAAGAGGTGAAGAGAAATCTTGAAGCTTCCCCTGTGTGAAGAGGAAGACAAAGTCAAGAAGGGCCTAGGGACATGCACAAGCTAGCCAGCCAGCGAAGGAGAAATCTCTCCTCTTTCTCTCCTCACCCGGTGCCAGTGAGTCTTCCTGGAAAGAAGTGTGGTCTTTGCCAACTATGAAATTAATTTGAAATTTGCACTATATCCACAGTGATTTGTTATGAACTTTACTAATTTTGGGGGGAGGCGTAATTTATTTTTGAGAGACAGACAGAGAGAAAGAGAGAGAGAGAGAGAGAGAGTGCAAGGAGAGGAGGAGCAGAGAGAGAGGGAAACAAAGAATTGGATGCAGGCTCCAAGCTCTGAGCTGTCAGCACGGAGCCCAACGCGGGAATCAAACCCACGAACCGTGAGATCATGACCTGAGCCGAAGTCGGACGCTCAACCGACTGAACCACCCAGGCGCCCTGTTATGAACTTTTCTTTAACCAAAGTTTTCAACTCTTCGCTATGAAGGTATATTTGCCAACCTAGAAGCTTATGACAGATGTATTTAAGTTTGCTCGTTTGATTTAGAACTTTTAAGTATCTAGACACGTGGGACATAGGCTTCCATTTGCACTCTTGCCCGGACCCTGCACACCTAACATGAGAATAGCCCACCATTCTGTGAGAAGCCAACTGACAGTCTGTGGGCATGCATGACAGGCCAGGGATTGGGCTTTACTTATGTCATTTCACTGAAATCTCCTACCAATTTTCTGAGACAGTGTAGGCTCATGACCTGAGGACCAAAGAGGTTAAGATGCTTGGCCAAGGTCGCAGAGCTAATAATCAAGGACCTGGACCTCCCACAGAATTCTTGTCAATCACAAGGATTTTCTTTCCACTCGATTACGCCTCGATTTAAGCTAGTGTTGAGATCTGGATACAAATGGCAGCTGAGTTGCTCTTCGGTTTTATTTTCATTTGGAATGGGCCAATGACACCAACAACTGTCTCCTAATCTAAATTGAGTGTCTCCTTAGAGAGACCCAGAGTCTACCAGCTTGTCTTCCCCAGGCTCCTCGTAACGGTGAGTAGACGCCTTCCAGAGGTTCCGAACGTGCGCCCTTGGAAACACAGTTTGGCTTCTGCAACAAATCAGGCGAGGATCTGTTCCTAACTCTAAGATAAAATAAAAAGAAAGGGAACCACTCAGAAAATTAAGAGCTCTGCTCTGGAGCTGTGTGTGTGTGTGTGTGTGTGGGTGGGTGGGTGGGACGGGGAGATTGGGGTCCCTTTACCGTTTGAAAAATAACCAGCAAATGCCAAATTTGTCATTCCTATGTTTTCACGAATCGCTAATCAATTGCGCGTGCTGATAAATATCAGAGCCCTCTTAAGAGTTTTATTCTTTATATTTGAAACGCCGTTTCTACTTTTAGATCCATTAAGAAATGTAACTGTCAAAGAAGCGGACACATTTCCCTAGTACTTTTATTAGCTTTCAAAATCACGAAGCCGATCCTCCCCTATTTTAAACGCTTCAGGAGCTCCAACTGCTTGTTAGATCAAATCCAAGTTCTTTAGCATGACATTCAAGGCCTTTTAATATTGGAATGAAGCCAATTATTTCAACTTCAGTGCCACCATTCACCTCATATTCTTTTTTTAATGTTTATTTAGGGGCGCCTGGGTGGCTCAGTCGGTTGGGCGGCCAACTTTGGCTCAGGTCATGATCTCACCATCCGGGAGTCTGTGAGTTTGAGCCCCCATCGGGCTCTGTACAGCTCAGAGCCTGGAGCGTGCCTTGAGTTCTGTGTCTCCCTCTCTCTCTGCACCTCCTCCACTCACACTCTGTCTCTCTCTCTCTCTCATCCTTTAAAAGTATCCATTTTTGGGGGCGCCTGGGTGGCGCAGTCGGTTAAGCGTCCGACTTCAGCCAGGTCACGATCTCGCGGTCCATGAGTTCGAGCCCCGCGTCAGGCTCTGGGCTGATGGCTCGGAGCCTGGAGCCTGTTTCCGATTCTGTGTCTCCCTCTCTCTCTGCCCCTCCCCCGTTCATGCTCTGTCTCTCTCTGTCCCAAAAATAAATAAAAACGTTGAAAAAAAAATTTTATAAAAAAATTTTAAAAAAGTATCCATTTTTTAAAAAATGTCTATTTTTGAGAGAGAGAGAGAATGTGCATGTGAGCTGGGGAGGGACAGAGAGAGAAGACAGAGGATCCAAAGCAGGCTCTGTGCTGACAGCGGTGAGCCTGACTTGGGGCTTGAACCCATGAACCGTGAGATCAGGTTGAACCACGACCTGAGCTGAAGTCGGATGCTTAATTGGCTGAGCTACCCAGGCACCCCTCCCCTCTTTAAATATGCCAAAATACATGCCATTCCCCAAACAGCCCTTTCCCATTTCATATCTGTGTGTTTGCATATGCTAAGCCCCTGCCTTCTTCAGTCTGCCTGCTGAAACTGTATTTATTCTTCAAGATCCATTCTAGAATAACCCCTCCAAAGCTTCTCCAAGTATCTAGATGAGCGATTGCCAAAGTTTGGTAATACAGGCATTATCAATATTTACAAAGGAAGTTCTAATATAGTATTGTCTGCTTTGACTTTGTTCATGCACACATAAACAGGTACCTACCACAATATGGAGGATAAGTTAGAACCAAAAACAAACAAACAAGCCCAGGAAGAATATCACCTCAGAATAAAGGAGAGTTTTTCAATTTCATGAATTTGGTTTTAGGAAAATTTCACTCATTTGGTTGTTCTTAATTTTCTCCTTTTGCCACAGGAAAACAATGGTAACCAAAAAAACCAGCCATGGATAACTGGGAACCACTGTCCCAGACTACAGACAGAACTGGCTGTTCCATCATCTTGTAACACTTTCTACAGATTTGTAACATTGAGTTGTGTTTATTTTACTGGACCTCTCCCACTCTCTTTCCACTAATTTTTGAATTTTTGAGTATTGGGATTATTATTATTTTCCATATTCCAAGCATCCGGCACATAATGGATGCTCAGTAAATGTCTGTGAAATAAGTGTTTAAAAATTTTTTAAACATTTATTTATTATTGAGAGACAGGGCATGAGTAGGGGAGGGGCAGAGAGAGAGGGAGACACAGAATCCAAAGCAGGCTCCAGGCTCTGAGCTGTCAGCACGGAGCCCAAGGAGGGGCTCGAACCCACAAACCACGAGATGATGACCTCGAACCCACAAACCGCAAGATCATGACCTCAGCCAAAGTAGGATGCTTCACCGACTGAGCTGCCCAGGCGCCCCTGTGAAATCAATTTTTATACAAATGACTGTGTGTAAGAGGAATGCCAAGGCAGACTGGTCCCAGACAAAAACAAAAACAAACAAACAAACAAACAAAAAACAACTAAAACAGTCCTTATTCCATACAAGAACATAGTTCCATTTCTGAATAATTTTTCTGAATTTCTGAATAAGTTCTTTATCACTGATAGTGTTTGCACCATTAAATACCCTCTGTCAAGATCTTTCTCAGTCAAGGATCTGCTGGGAACAGTGTATTAGACAAAGCTCTCCCTCCTCCTCTAGGTCATAATCATCTTCTCCCTCGTCAACATCCTTTAAAAGTATCCTCTTACCCTGTAGCTTCAAGGGGTTTCACAAAAGGAGAATATCATCCGTTCTTTGAGGTCGGCTGTACGTTAGTGGGGATGCTGTAGGCTACAGAAAATATAATAGCCTAACTCAAATTAGATTTAAAAAAAGAAAAGGTAATTTATTGGTTCACATAACTGAAAAGTTGCTCAGGTAAAGCTTGATTCAACAGCTCCCTGATGCCACCTTGAACCTGACCTCTTCCTATCTTGCCACTCTGCCTTCGGCATGGCTTTCTTCATCTAGCACTGGCCCCGTTTGTGGTCTTAAGAGGCACAGCTATCTGCCACTCCACACGCTGTATGCTTTTTCTTCCTTGCAGAAAAGAAAATAGTTGCCCTAACCTTCCCACAAACGCAATCTGATGATAATAGTTGGCATTACCTGCCCACATCTGAACTGATGCCAATAGAATAAAATTCATTGCTTGTCTGATTGGAATCTCAGGCTTTAGTTCTTGAAGCTAGGGATTGAGCCAGTTTTCCAGGGAACACGTCAATACCCTCACGGAAATCTGGAGTTACTGGGAAGAGATAAAGGAATGCCTGTTACAGTCCGTACAGTGATAATTTTTGGAGACGCGAGTATCCTGAAAAACTTTAAGACTTTAACAAATATACTTACGGATGTTTAGGGATCTCTTTCTTGGGGCGCCTGGGTGGCTCAGTTGGTTAACCTTCTGACCTCAGCTCCGGTCATGATCTCACGGTCCATGGGTTCGAGCTCCACATCGGGCTCTGTGCTGACAGCTCAGAGCCCAGAGCCTGCTTTGGATTGTGTCTCCCTCTCTCTGCCCCTCCCCTGCTCATGCTCTGTCTCTCTCCATGTCTGATAAATGAATAAACATTTAAAAAATTTTTTTAATAAAAATAAAGATCTTTTTCTCTCTCTCAAAAGAAAAAGAGTGATGCCCTCCCCAAACTCATATCCCACCCCCACAAAAAGCAGTCACATTATTCTTTCTTTAACAAAGTAGAATTTAAAGATCCCTTCTAGAAAAAGATGGATGATGATAAAGGAGCCGTTTCAGGAGCTGACCCAGAAAGTAATGATTAATTATATTCTTGCAGGCTGAACTGTCCAATGTACTAGAGGGCATCATCTTTCTTCCAGCTTCTAAGGAGGTCAAGAGATTCTTTGCCTGTGGCAGTGAGATATGAATGGAAGGTTAGTCACTTGATCCTTCCACAGAAGCAATAACTCACTGCTTCCAAGGTAAGCTCTCCAAAGGACCCCTTTTGAGGGACTGTATAAGACCAATCTACTCAGCTAAAATGGACAGATTCTCAGATGCTCTTTTTACAAGAGTCTGCCTTTAACTTCAGAATTCAGATTGGCTGCCCATCTAGACGAAATTGCCCAGACGAATGCTTCATGATGGACTGTCATGATCTAAGAAATGACTGAGGTTTATAATCTTAAAAGGTAATAAGTCTCGGGGCACCTGGGTGTTTTCAGTTGGTTAAGCGTCTGACTTCGGCTCAGGTCATGATCTCACGGTTTGTGGGTTCGAACCCCGCATGGAGCTCTGTGCTGATAGCTCAGAGCCTGGAGCCTGCTTCAGATTCTGTGTCTCCCTCTCTCTCTCTGCCCCTCCCCCGCTTGCACGCTGTCTCTCTGTCTCTCAAATATGAATAAACATTTAAAAAAAATTTTAAACTAAAAGGTAATAAAACTCAAATGTTGTTTGTCCTACAATTTTGGGTTGAGATTTCAACTCCAGTTAAAATTTTAATTACCTTTGAGGTAAACTGTTTTAAAAATGGGGCCACCCCAATGGGGGCACCTGGGGGCTCAATTGATTAAGGGACCAGCTCTTGATTTTTGGCTCAGGTCATGATCTCATGGTTCATGAGTTTGAGCCCCACATCAGGCTCTGCACTGACAGTACAGAGCCTGCTTGAAACTTTCTCTCTCTGCCCCTCCCCAGCTCTCTCTCAAAAATAAATAAATATTTTTTTTAAATGGCACCAGTGAATATAATCTCTCTGTATCCATGCCCATTGGCTATCCCCCCCCCCCACCCCCACACACACATACCGACACTGAGCTTGACTATGTGAGTTGCTTTGGCCAATGGAATATTAGCAAATGTGATACAACAGAGGCTTGAAAAGTGCTTGCTTACAAGGAACTTTTCCACCACCATGGGAAAAAGCCTAGGTAGCTTTTTGAGGGGTGTCACAGCATGTAGAGTAAGGTCCCTGCTTTTCCAGCCATCCTAGCCATGCCAGACATCTGAGCCAAAGCCCAACTGCATGTGTGAGCCCAGCCTTCAACTTGGGGAACAGAAATGAACTGTCCCAAGCTGAACCCAGTCCATATTGTCAACTTACAGAATTATAAGCAAATAAATGTTTGCTTTTTGAGCCTGTAAGTCCTGCTATATTGATATGTGTACTATAATTGGTAAAACCCTTAGACCTTCGATGGGGATTAAAGAGCACACATATCATGATGAGCACTGAGTAATGTATAGAATTGTTGAATCACTATACTGTATACCTGAAATGAATATAACACTGTATGTTAACTGTACTGGAATTAAAAAACTGAGAAAAAAACCCTCATACCTTAAAGTGCCTACACCACTTAATGTACATAGTAGGTGACCAATAAATGCCTACTGAATTTCTTAAAGAAACTAATCTAATTGTGCTGGTCATCCATTTGAATTACACTAAATGCATCTGCAAAATGATTTTTCCCATGGAATGTCAGAAAAGATAAAACATTTTACTGCAAAATTAATTTTGGTCCCCTTATTTTATTCAGGAGACATATAGGATGTCATCTTTCAGTTAGTCTAGCCAAGCTGTAAAATAGGACTTAAATAATAAAGTAATTGACCTAAATGCTTAGTTCAGTTTCTGACCCTTGATATATGTTCTTGCTGATGATGCTGAGAATGACTGTGAGCTCCCCAAGTATAGGGGCTGTTTTAGTCCATCTTTTATTCATGGTAAATTACTTAAAGTAGCATGGATATATTTTTAAAATATGAGGTTTGCGGGGCACCTGGATGGCTCAGTCGGTTGAGCATCCGACTCTTGATTTCGGCTCAGGTCACGATCTCACCGTCATGAGATCATAAGATTGAGCATGAAGCTGCTTAGGACTCTCTCTCCCTCTCCGTCTGCCCCTCCCCCCTCTCAAAAAGCTAATTCATTAATTAACTAATTAAATATGAGGTTTGCAATGAAGAGGATGATATATTAAATAACGGGAATAGTAGGGGACAGGGTTTTTTATTCTACTAGGAATACACTGTGATTCTTAAAATGTGACTTCCATTTTTCTTCACATAAAAAATTCTTATCGCTTCAAACGTTATCTCTTCTCCCTTCTCTTTCTTGCATACTTTATACCGCTTATCCGGTCATCTTTATCTATGAGCTACTCTTTAAAAAATGTTTTTATTTGAGTAGAGTGGACACACAATGTTATGTTAGTTTCAGGTGAACAACAGAGCAAATCGACCAGTTTAGACATTGTGCTGTGTTCACCACCAGTGTGGCCACCATCTGTCACCATGCAACAATGATTGACTACATTCCCCATGCTGTGCCTTTTATTCCTGTGAATTACTTGTCTATTGATTGCTCTTTGCCTCTTTCCATCTTATCTGTCTGACACACTAGGGATTTCCCTTTAATGTTAGTTACTTAACTGATTCTCTCTTCTTCTGTACCTAATCCCCTATTTCACTCATCTCTCAATCTGTGAATTTCAAGGACTGCATTTTTGGTTTTTTTACACCTACGCATCTGTTCAGTTCCTCTTTCCTATTCCACCTGCTCTTTTTCGTACTATTTTGTTCCTTCATGGTGTGAGTGAATACTTTTTTTTTTATCTGTACACTCATACTAAATATTATCAGTGTATAATTTCTCTCTAATTTATGTTTGCATTTTTGGATACCAATTATTTTGTTGGTTGGATCTGCTGGATCTCAGTTATGTACTCTGTCAATTTTAAACACGAGTTCATCTTCAAGGATGAATATTTATTCCTTGGGAGTCCTATGCACTCTGGTTTATAAAATTTCTAGAACAGAGTAATTCTATCCTTGCTTATGCTTAGAGAGCAAAAGGTTTCAATGGTTCTGAATCAGTTTCTTTTTTTTTTTTTATTATGTTTCTTTAGTTTTGAGAGGCAGAGAGAGACAGAGCACAAGTGGGGAGGGGCAGAGAGAGAGAGAGAGAGAGAGAGAGGGAGACACAGAATCTGAAGCAGGCTCCAGGCTCTGAGCTGTCAGCACAGAGCCCAATGTGGGGCTCGAACTCACAGACCACGAGATCATGACCTGAGCCGAAGTTGGACATTTAACCTACTGAGCCAACCAGGTGCCCCTGGTTTCAATGCCCAAGTACCTGATGGGGGCCCAGCCCTTTTCAGCTAAACTCTGGACACAATTCCCAGGCGCCATTCCAACTGCATATTTCCACAGCTACCTAACATAGACAAACGTATTCCTCCCCTCTCCCAGATCACATATCTTACACTCGCTGTCATTTCTAACACACTGACTCAGTTTCCACCACAACTACCCTTCCTCCCATGCTCTAGTCAATTCTCTCTTCTCCTCTGTCTTCAGCTTTTTCCTTCACTTCCTGCTTTTTTGGTGACAAGTTTATCCAACCTGGTCTTCAGCTCTACCTCCAGGGCCTTCTCAAATTCCTCCTACTCCACCTAAAATATTGCAATGACTTACTAAAATTCTATTTTAGAATTGTGAAGATATAGTCAAATGACTCTGCTCTCACATAGGAGTGCACACAGAATACATTTAGAATCATATGTACTTCATTATAAGATTTATTTACAAATCTAAAACTAACTTTTCTTGAGAACCTACTTAATAAAATCACCCTCCAGCCTATTAGCCTTTAATCTACTTCACAGAGAGATTGCCAAAATAATGGTTCTACAATGTTCTATGTTTTAAGGGGTAGAAGAATGATAGTGGCTCCAGAAAAACTAAACACTAAAAACAATTCACTGTTCTAGAAGAATTTTTTTTCCTTTTCATATTTTTATTTAAATTCTGGTTAGTTAACATACAGTGCAATATTGGTTTCAGGAGTAGAATTTAGTGATTCCTCACTTACATACAACACCCAGTGTTCGTCCCCAAAAGTGCCCTCCTTAATGTCCATCCCCCCCAATGTCCCTCCATCAACCTTCAATTTGTTCTCTACCCTTAAGAGTCTCTTATGGTTTGTTTCCCTCTCTCTTTTCCCCCCCTTCTCATATGTTCATCTGTTTTGTTTCTTAAAATCCAGATATGACTGAAATCATATGGAATTTGTCTTTCTCTAACTGATTTATTTCACTTAGCAGAATACATTCTAGTTCCATCCACATCATTGCAAATGGCACGATTTCATTCTTTTTGATGGCTGAGTAATATTCCATTGTATTTATATACCACATCTTTTTTATCCAGTCGTCAGTCAATGGACATTTGGGCTCTCTTCATAGTTAGGCTATTGTTGATAATGCTAGCAAGATGCTTGAAAAAAAATTGCACGGTCATGCAAAAGGGACCTAATTCTCTAAAATGACGGCAGTTATATTTCCCATTAAGCAAACTCACTAGAAATATAATAAGCATACTTTGTACTGTCTGGGCAGTGAAAAAAAATTTTTACTGAGTTTCTGAACTCAGTAAACTGATGTGCACAAAGCTCCAAGTCTGGAGGACCGCCTGGAGATTTCTTGTTACTAGACAAGTCTTGAAAAAAGAAACTGAGTGAGTAAGGGGGATGTCAGGACCAAAGCAGAGGTCTCCATGCCATTATGCCCCATATCTGGGAGGAAGAGAAATCATAGGCAGAAACCCTCCTTGTGCAGGCACAGGAAAGATCCAGAGAGTGAAAGGTCCAGAGATGGTCAGGGATGTGTCCATTCATTTAGCAACACCGAGAACCCACTGTGTGTGAGGCACCACCATGCCAAGCAGGACAGAAGATGTCAAGCTATTTCAGACTAAGGGTCTGACCTCTGTAATATTCTAATCTAGTGTAAAACAAAAAAAAAGTCACAGAGAAGTCCCACATGAGTAATACCGATAAAAAGCTTAAAATATCCAGCAGGTTAAGGGGTACCTGGGTGGCTCAGTCAGTTAAGCATCCGACTTCGGCTCAGGTCATGATCTTGCAGTTGATGAGTTCGAGCCCCGCGTCAGGCTCTGTGCTGACAGCTCAGAGCCTGGAGCCTGCTTCAGATTCTGTGTCTCCCTCTCTCTGCCCCTCCTCCCTTGCACTCTTGTCTCTCTCTCTCTCTCAAAAATAATTAAACATTAAAAAAAAAAAAAAAAAGAAATCAGCTCCCTGGTCTCCTTCAGCAACTGCTCACATTCAGCCCTCTGAAAATCACCAATTTCTAGGGTGTCATAGGAAAGAAATAAAAAGCCCTACAAGTGCTTGTAAAATTCTGCAAGACCCCATCCAATACCGTCATCCTGCTAGGGATCCTCCACCCTGATGCAACCTGAAACGGCCTGCCAGCAAAATTCAGCCTGGACTCCTCCCCCATCCATCTGTGCACCTGCCAGACATAGCATTTAACCTCTCAGCTTTCCTGCCCAGGGCGCAGACAGCAGCACAGCCTAGATTAGCTCTAAAACCCACCTCTTCCTAGATCTTATGAGGCTAGGAGAGATTTTGAGGTAGCCAGTTAAGGTCCCTTCTCTTCCCGTTCATTTGGTGACAATATTCATATAAGCTAATTTCAGTAAAACCACAGAGATACCGGAGCTGTTTTAGACAGGAATTTACCATAGATTTGGTTCTTTTCTGCTTTTTCCTGGATGTTCATAGCCACTGCCCTGCCCTCTGCTATTGGGTAAATGAGTACCATTTTTCTCCCTGAATCATCACACAGAAAGTCTCCAAATCCAAGTGCAAAATGGTGGCCCCTCAGAGGCAACACCATGCAATTATAGGTCTGCAGCTTGACATATTCCAAGCAAGCAATTTACAATGTCAAACGGCGTGCAGTTTCTTTGTGCTGCATAAAAAAGACACCCTATCCATTTGCAGAATTGCTAGTAAATCAACATAATTTGCTTTCCCTGAGACTGCGTTCTACTAGGGAAACCTCCCTCAAAACTGCTGAGATGACTACAATTATATAAAATTATGGCATCTCACAATAAGGAACTTCCCTATAATTGGTCATGCAAATGAAGGACAATAATACATATATAATTTAGACACAGAGGATTATCCTTGAAAAGCAGTCTGTTGTTCCCAAGCTAATTTCTCCAGGGTTTCCTCCGCTTCATAAAATCCCTGAATTCTACAATTCAGCAGCTATTAGCAGGGAAACACTCTTTGCTTGGGGGCAATATATTCATGTATTTAGAATATAATGTACGTCAAGTATTTGCAGTATTTGAACGCAAACCCGCCATCCCTGACGATGTCTGTCACTGCAGAATGAAGAATAATTAGGCTTGGTTTCGAAGCGGCTGACAGGCAGATTTTTTTTTCCTAGAAGTCTAACAGAAAGCCTGAGGGCAAGTCAATGGTATCTAATTCCACACACTTGGCATCACCAAAGAAAACAGATCAGAGCCCACATTGGGGCTCTTTGTAATACACTTTCCCTGAGAGTGCTGCCCCAAGACAAGGAAAGATTCACCCTTCCTTGTACTGTGTTGGTTTACAGATCTGGATATGGCTTTCATCAAAGAATGTCCTTGAAATTCAAAAAGGCAGTTGATTCCGGGAGCAAGAAGACTTAGATAAAACGCAAGCAGCCTGGATCCTAGCACAGCTTTCGCATTGACTAGCTCTGCGATCACGATCAAGTCAATTTGCTTTACTACCCCGTCTCCTCAAGTGCAAAATGAACGAATTGAGGTATGTAATCCCTTTGCTATCCTTTCACTACAAAATATTATGAATCCGGGTGCCTGGGTGGCTCAGTCGGTTAAGCATCCAACTCTTGATTTCAGCTCAGATCATGATCTCATGGTTCGTGAGATCAAACCCTGCGTCAGGCTCCATGCTGACAGTGTGAAGCCTGCTTGGGATTCTCTCTCTCTCCCCCCTCTCTGCCTCTCTCTCTCTCTCTCAAAATAAATAAACTTAAATATATATTATGAATCTGTTAAGAGGTTGCTGGGTTCTTGGCCTAGATTCAGCAAAGAATTGGAGACCCAAGACCAGAATGGCGAGACAGAGTTTGAGTAGGTAAGTACAGTACACTTTGCAAGACTGAAAATGGATGCACTGCTGGAGCAGGAATGACGGTGACCCCAAGAAGCTCCACCTGCATTCTTTTAAGTCTGCTTTGTGTACACATAAACCTGGCTTTGGTTGACATTTTTACTTGGCAGCTGGTGGTTTTTTCATAGTTTGGCTTCACGCATGAGCCTACCCATGATGCATTCTGTTATAACTGGATGTACTCGTGTGCTGTATTCTTATGAGTGTCTAATGAGCTTCTGTTGTGACCTTCAAAGGTATTTAAGGGCTTACTTGCACCCTTTGTGTGCATTGGCTCAGCTCTTGGAAGTCCCCTGGTGGCTTTTGAGCCAGCTCTGTGGCTACTTAGCCTTTCCTGTCTGGTTAGCCCTCAGATGTGGCTCTGAAGGTGTGGCTGTAACCCTCAGGGGGTGGCCTGAGGGTGTGGCCATCACCTGCCTCATCCCTCCTCATTCATGCCTAACTGCCTAACAAATGTTGGCTACCACACAAAAGGTCACTTTGTAGTTACAGCAAGAACGTGGCCTCAAGACGGACAGGCTGGGGGCTGGATCCCAGTTAGGGTATTAGCTACATGAATCTATACAAGGAAGCTCCCTAAACCTTAGCTTCTTCGTCTAAGAAATGAATTTAGGGGGGAATTAAGTGTGTACCTGATATATAATTACCATTAAGAATCTTAGCCTACACTCCGGGATAATTACAGCAACCCTAGGCAAAATTGTGCAATAAGTCAGGATGAAGCCCCTCTCCCTGGATTTTTCATTGTCCTTTAAGCTTATACTCCTGCCTTCATGCTGCTTCCTTCTTGCAAACGGGATTATCCAGCCTCACTAAAATGAGGGAGATACAACGTATGAGCAGTATTTATTTATTTTTTATTTTACTGTAGTTGACACACAATGTTACATTAGTTTTGGGTACTTAACATATGATTCAACATCTCTACACCTTATGCTGTGTATGAACTGTATCTCTTTTTTTTTTTAA
The DNA here is from genome assembly GCF_028749965.1 of Puma concolor. NCBI lineage: Eukaryota > Metazoa > Chordata > Mammalia > Carnivora > Felidae > Puma > Puma concolor. Next base: position 148,417,006 of record NC_141667.1, read on the forward strand.
GTTTATTTATTTATTTGGAGAGAGAGAGCACGCGCGTGGGAGAGAGAGGCAGAGGGAGAGAGAAAAAATCCCAAGCAGGCTGTGTGCTATCAGCACAGAGCCCAATGCGAGGTTCAAATCCACTAATGTGTGATCACGACCTGAGCCAAAACCAAGAGTCAGACGCTCAACCGACTGAACCACCCAGGTGACCCTGAACTGTATTTCTGCACAACACAGCACAGAGGCTAATAGCACAATACCTAGATTCAGACAGATCTGGGTTCGAATTCCAACTTCATCCCAAGTCACCCTGGGGAAGTTAGTTAATTTCTCCAAATCTCAATTCCTCCATTTGTAAAAATGAGGACAATATTCTCTGCCTGTATACATTTGGTATAAGGACTAATGATGTTGATGTTCATCAATATCATCCTGACAGGCACGGTGATGTTCACGACAGGCTTAGTATTATGCTAGGTACTAGTGAGCATCTGATACACAATGGTGCTGGTTCTTATTCCCTCATCCTGATAATGGCTCAAGTTTAGCTTGTAAATAAAGACAAATTTGCTGTCTTCACACAGGAACTTGAACCACACTACCCCTCTCTGCCCAGTTGATGTGTAAAAATTCATTGCAGTCTTCAGATTCTACCTTTTTCAAATTCACTTTGTTCTTTTGAGCCCTCCGTTTACTTCCCTTACTCTCTCTTCCAGTTTTCCAATAAAACAACAACAACCACAATAGTCTCTCCAGTCCCATTTACATAGGATTCCATCCTCAAATTTCTAGGATCCCTCAAATTTCTAGGTTCAAATTTCTAGGAGCCTGACACAGGGTTCGATCTCATGAACCATGAGATCATGATCTGAGCTGAAATCAAGAGTCCTTTCTCATTCATTCGTCCACCCAACCAATCATGAGTACTATGATGAGTACTTTCATGAGTCTTTGAATGAACACCTCCTATTTGCCAGTCTTCGTTAGAAGCTGGGAATACAAAAACAGCAGAGACTGTTTGTAATGGGCAGGTAATGGGCAGAACTGACAGAAGAGGCATATTTGAGAGACATCAAGGAGGCAACATCAACAGGACCCGAGGGTCCATGGACATGGCAGATCAGAAGTGAAGTTCACTCTCTTTAATTCCTCCCCAGGTTCTTCTAGAAGCTTTTGTGTGAATATGCTTTTGTCTGCATATCCTCCTCTACCAAGCACCATTGTAATGTAGATTGTACGATATCAGGAATATTAATGTAAGGGGGAGAAATTTATTTTAACTTTTGGCAATTTGGGGAAACAAACTTTCCACTAGCTAAAACTGGCAGAAACTGATTTAGGGAAGGCAAGTGTCCAGTATTTGACTCCACTTAGTAATTTGGTTTGGGACCTTCAAAGTCTTTTTTTTTTTTTAATTTTTTAAAAATGTTTTTATTTTATTTCTGAGAGAAAGAGAGAACATGATTGGGGGCGGGGGCAGAGAAAGAGGCAGACAAAGAATCTGAAGCAGTCTCCACACTCTGTGCTGTCAGCACAGAGCCCGACATGGGGCTCGAACCCACAAACTGTGAGATCATGACCTGAGCCAAAGTCAGATGCGTAACCAACTGAGCCACCCGGGCTCAGAACCTTCAAAGTCTTTAAGAATAATTCATTCTTTTAAGAGTCAGGGCTGTATTGATTTAAAAAAAAAAAAAAAAAAAAGCCAAAACAGAACATCTAGATGTGCTTTACTCTGCAAAGGAAAACAAATGCTATTCTGGAACCACAGTTAAGTCAGCAAGCAGCCACACTTAAAGTGTAAAAAGCTGACAATCTGGACATGGATTGTTTATTGCTTCCTTATAAGGCAAATAAGGAAGAACGTGGGGGCCTCTGAGACCCCAAAATTAGAGATGAGAAAGTGCGCAAGAGACCAATGGCCTCCAACAACATGGCGGAAGTCCAGGAGCAAGAAGGAAAATGATCAGAAGGGGGCCCGTGTGCTGTGCACGGACAGACTCCAGAAGCAGCAACATGGATACCCAGTTTTGTCTTCCTTTCCTGCAGTGTAATCCACCTCTCCCACTCCTCCTTGTTGTCCTGACATCCATACAGTCTATCTAAAATCTCTCGTATCCATTGGAAGGGCTGTACCTATGCACAGAGAAACAGCTCAACAATATAGAAAAGCTTTCTGGAGGCAGGAAAAAAAAACTGCAAGAGAATCCCCTACCAGTGACATCTCTTAGAGATACATGATGACCTCCCATCTCCAGAGAACCCCATCAAAGAATGACAGAAGCCCACATGACTGCCATTTTTTTTTTTTTTTTTTTTTTTTTTTTTTTTTTTTTTAGCGTTTATTTATTTTTGAGACAGAGAGAGACAAAGCATGAATGGGGGAGGGCCAGAGAGAGGGAGACACAGAATCTGAAACAGGCTCCAGGCTCTGAGCTGTCAGCACAGAGCCCGACGCGGGGCTCAAACTCACGGACCGCGAGATCATGACCTGGGCCGAAGTCGGCCGCTCAACCGACTGAGCCACCCAGGCGCCCCATGACTGCCATTTTTTTTTTTTTTAATTTTTTTTTTCAACGTTTTTTTATTTATTTTTGGGACAGAGAGAGACAGAGCATGAACGGGGGAGGGGCAGAGAGAGAGGGAGACACAGAATCGGAAACAGGCTCCAGGCTCCGAGCCACCAGCCCAGAGCCCGACGCGGGGCTCGAACTCACAGACCGCGAGATCGTGACCTGGCTGAAGTCGGACGCTTAACCGACTGCGCCACCCAGGCACCCCTGCCATTTTTAAATAAAAAAGCAAACTGGAGACAAGAAGTTCAGAACCAATAAGAAGGCACACTAAGAAGATATACACAGCTTCACTTTTAGATCACAGTTGTCCCAATTGCATACTCATTTTGAAACCTTCTTGAGAATGTCATTGTTCATTAATGCTCAGTGTTGGAACTCTCTATCAATTGTATGCATCTGCTGCGTGCTGAAACAGTTAAGTGCTCAATTCTGTCAAACAGTGTTCTGTTCTATAAAAAAAATCCTGAAATATTAAAAAAAAAAAAAAAATCCAGTTGTTAGAGTTGTTGCTCAGGGAACCTGCCAAACAGGGCTGTAATTTAACTGCAAACCTAAAAGCACAGTGATGGTCCAGGAAAGCTACTCTTGTTCTGGCCCAGTCACTAAGGACATCCATGTGCCCGATCTAATGACACTTTCTGACTTCATCTTATTTGACTCCTCATCAGCCATGCCCAAAGGAATCCTTCTTTGAAATAGCTCTTCCCTTCCCTTGCATACTCTAGCTTTCTCTCTTCCCCCTCCTCTATTCCTTCTTGTTCTTTGTCACCCACACCTCCAACTCTTCTTGTAAACTTTGACTCCTTGAGTTTCTCAAAGTCCATCTTGGACCGCCTGCTCTTCTCTTCTTTGAAGCCCTCCCTTCTATGGTTTTAATTACCACATATGAGCCAAGGGCTTCCAATGCATGATTTCAGTCCAGACTTTTATTTGATGCCCCATAAAAATATAACTAACCAACTGTTGACAGCTCCATTTAGATATCTAGCAAGCAACCCCAACTCTACGTGTCTCAGACTGAAGGTGTCACCACTTTCCCCACAGCACACCCCTACACCTGGCAAATCTGCAAGCTGTGCTTCCAACATCTTCCAACATGTCCAGGCTCCAGAGTTGCTCTTGCAAGAAACCCAGAACCATGGCCAATCCCTTCTTCCCTTCACCCCTACAACTAGTCACCCACTTCTGTTAATTCTACTTCCTAGATTTCTCAAATATATCTATTTCTCTCCACTTTCCTTGCTTTGTCCTTGACCTCAGCCATGGTCTCCTCTCCCCTGGACTTCTGGAAAACCTTCTAACTGGTCTACCAGACCTTTTTTTTTTTTTTTTTTTTTTTTTTGAGAGCGGGGTCAGAGGGGGAGAGAGAGAATCTTAAGCAGACCCCATGCCCAGCATGGAGCCCAATGAAGGGTTCAACCCCAAGACCCTGGGATCATGACCTTAGCCAAAATTAAGAGTTGGATGATCAACTGACTAAGCCACCCAGGTGCCTCTCCCAGACCTATTCCTATCCTCTCCAATAAATCCTTCTCCTTGAGGGCAGGGTGATATTTTTAAACACAGTCACAATGTCACTCCCTTGCTTAAAACCCTTAAATGGATTTCTATTACATTTAGTCTAGAAGATCCAAAATCTTGAACATCACCAGTATGATATGGTCCTGCCTAATCTGGTTTATGTCCATTCCCTAACATGAGCTCCCCCGACCCTGCTTCTTTGGTTCCACATTACAGCTACACTGGACATTGTTCAGTGCCTCTAATGAATCAGGCTCTTTTCCACCTCACAGCCTCTGTATACATAGCTCCTTCTGCCTGAAATGCTTTTCTGCCTATTTCTTTTGACTACCCTCACTCTTGCTTAATGTGTTAGCTTAAATAAATGTCTCTTCTTCAGAGAAGTAGCTCTTGATCCCTACACAGAGTGTGGCAAAGACCATATCACCTACTACATGTTCCAAGTATTCCCTCCACATTTTTCCAGACTTCCTTGCTGTAGAATAGAGTTTGGTAACTAGCTTCAGTCCACTGGCTGGGAGGAATGACACGCTCTGGTCTTTAATAGAAACTTCGCCATATGCTCTCATTAATGTAGCTGAAAGCAAAGACCTTCATGATAGTAGAATTGTAAGGTGTTACAATTTACTTATTTATTTTTGTTTATTATTTTTGAGAGAGACAGTGAGAGCAGGTAGGGGCAGGGAGAGAGGGAGACACAGAATCCGAAGCAGGCTCCAGGGTCCGAGCTGTCAGCACAGAGCCAGACACAGGGCTCGAACTCACGAACCGTGAGATCATCACCTGAGCTGAAGTTGGACGCTTAATGGACTGAACCACCCAGGCACCCCTTGAATTGTAAGATTTTAACATGAGTGAGAAATAAACCCTCGTTGTGTTAACCCATGGTAAACTTGGGGTTTTTCAGCAGAACGTAGTTTAGTCTATCCTGAGTAATAGTCTGTTAGATTGTCTCGGTAGTCAATCTCACATCATCTTGCTCTGCTATGTGGCTGGCATCTAGCACAGTGTCTGGCCTCTAATGGGCCCTGAGAAAATATTTGTTAAATCAGTAAATGGGTAAAATGCCAGAGTGCATACATTGACAATGATTTCCTTTCAAAGAGATTAAAAAAGATTTAAGACAAAAAAGATTTAAGATTCTTTGCTAGCATTCCTAGAAGACTCTGGAGATTCAAGGTCATCTGCAATGTGACCCTGAGCACTTTACTCTTCTTCCTGGGGTTAGACAGGATAAACGACAAGGACACCTGAAGTTACAATCCCTGAGAGATTCCCTTTTCAGAAGATAGAAGAAAAAGACACCACAACAATTGTATATCTTATGCCCGCTTTGCACGAAGACATGTCTAGATTAACAATGCTAAGAGAGAGGTGCCTGGGTGGCTCTGTTGGTTAAGCATCTGACTTTGGCTCAGGTCATGATCTCATGGTTCATGAGTTCAAGCCCCACACCGGGCTCTGTGCTGACAGCTGGGAGCCTGGAGCCTGCTTCAGATTCTGCATCTCCCTCTCTCTCTGCCCCCTTCCCTGCTTATACTCTGTCTCTCTCAGGGGGAAAAAAAAATGCTAAGAGGGATTTCCTGAGTGAGGGGGAAAAATTATCAACTTTCCTTTTCAACTACAGACAGAAATATAAAAGACTATGAATGAAACCATGGTTTTTTATTCTTTCATTTATTAAGATATTAGCTTAATACAAAAGTCTCATCGATCATGTTAATAATAAAATAATAAATAATAGAAATAAATACTAATACTTTCTTTTGGCTTGAAAATAGTACAAATTAATATGGTACCCCAGGATTTGGTTTCAATAAATTGTTGCTCTAAAAGCACTATTTTGGTTCATCTTAAGTTGGGGAAGTCTAGCCATTTCGTTCTTAAAAAGTAGTATTTCAAAGTGTGAAGATACAGGGGAGCAGTTCCACTTCCTCTGGGAGGCCACCCACCAAATCTTCAGGTACACAGAGGCCTGGCTGTGCACCTGCCTCCAGGAACTCTGTCAAGCCCTCTGGAGAAGCACCAGGATCTCACAGTAGCATCTCTCTAAAAAAAACCTGCAAAATTAAGATGACAAATGGACAGCTAATGTCACAGTGAGTCAAGCCCCAGAAAATATAATTAAGAGAATTACTATGAGGAAAAATGTGGCAATTACAAGCCAACATCACCCTGTAAGGACACCATGTCGAAGGCTGCCATGCCCATAGTAACCATACACAACCTCAAGGAAGTAGGGGATCCATTCCCCTTGACATCTATGAGCAAAGAACATAGGCAGTTCTCCTCCTTTAGCAGCACAAGGAGTAAATATATCCTGCAGGCAGCCTATGCATAGAGAACATGTGCAATTAAAAGTAAAAACAGTCCGGGCTATGATACAGCAGCAAGGAAAGATGGGAAGACCGTGAGACTTGGAGTGAGGAGACCTGGCTTTGGACATGTTGTAGCTACTAGCTCCTTGTTTGACCTTGAGCACTAGACTTCCACTCACTGGTTCTTGGTTTTCCTGTGTGCATGGGGAGAGCCTTTAAAAGGACCCACTTAGGGCACCTGGGTGGTTCAGGCACTTAAGCATCCGACTCTTGGTTTCACCTCAGGTCATGATCTCACAGTTCGTGAGATCGAGCCCCATGTCGGGCTCTGTGCTGACAGTGTGGAGCCTACTTGGGATTCTGTCTTCCTCACTCTCTGCCTCTCCTCTGATCATGCATACATGTTCTCTTAGTTAATTAATTAATTAATTAATGGACCCACTGTTTTAAAACTGTCCTCAAAACTCCAGCCCCAAATTCCTGGAGGCCTCCATACTTCCTTTCCTCTTCATCCCAAGCAGCTCCACCTTCACATGTGAAGACCTGGAACTCAAGGTGGAACTCCATTGGAACAAAGGATGTTTACATAACCACCGTGTTAACTAACGGTCTTTTTTCTTCAACAAGATTGACTTCATCTCATCCCCCTTGGCCTCATATAACCGGCTGACCCAGCGTCCTTCACCGGATGAGTGGAGTCAGATTCAGTTCAACTAGGCCAGCCCCCCAAAAGAAACCCTAGAGAGGATACCACCCCAGCCAGAAGGCTGATCTTTGATTTCAATCCATCTGTGTGAGCACCTTCCTACAATAAGCTGCCTGGGGTGACAAAGATGTAAAGATTATCCAAACAAGCCTACCTTACTGAGAGGCCCTACTTGGGCTGTGTATCTTCCATTTGCCATTTTAAGTCCCCTCTTCAAACTTCTCCACCCAACTCTCTGCTCCAAGAGGTAGAGAGCCTACCTCTTGGAGCAGAGAGTTGGGTACCTGTAGCCCGGGTTCTTTGTTACTGGTTGGACTTAGCAAATAGAGGGTCCCAGCAGGAAGTGATAGTCAGGGAGGAAAGTCATACTGGAATAGGTATCTTCCTTCTTCCTCCTTGTAGGGTAGAACTAAAAGTTACAACTCCTCACAATATGGCTTTTTCTTTTTTTGTTTTTTAATTTTTGTAAGGTTTCTTTTTGGTTTTGAGAGAGAGAGAGACAGCGCACGAGCGGGGGAGGGGCAGAGAGAGAAGTAGACACAGAATCCGAAGCAGGCTCCAGGCTCTGAGCTATGAGCACAGAGCCCAATGCAGGGCTCAAACTCAAGAACCATGAGACGATGGCCTGAGCCGAAGCCGGACGCCCAACCAACTGAACCACCCAGGCGCCCAACCAACAGAACCAGCCAGGCGCCCCACAAAGAAGGCTTTTTCTAAATGACCCTCTTCTTCTGGTTCCAGGGGCATTTCTTTTACCTTTTTTACTTTTTATTTTAAGTTGTTTTTTTTTTTTTTTTAGAGAGAGAGAGCGAGCATGACCGGGGGAAAGGGACAAAAGGAGCAAGAGAGAGAGGGGGAGCGAGGAGGGACAGAGAGAGAGAGAAAGAGAGAATATTAAACAGACCCCAAGCTCAGCGTGGAGCCTAACACAAGGATCGATCCTACAATCCTGGGATCATGACCTGAGCCAAAATCAAGAGTCAGATGCTTAACCAACTGAGTGACCCAGGTGCACCCCCTTCTTACTTTTTATATTTTTATTTTATTGTGGTACCAACATTTAACATGAGATCTAACCTTTTAACAATTTTTTTAATGTTTATTTATTTTTGAGAAACAGAGTGCAAGCAGCGGGAGGGGGCAGAGAGAGAGGGAGACACAGAATCTGAAGCAGGTTCCAGGCTCTGAGCTGTCAGCACAAAGCCTGACATGGGGCTTGAACCCATGAACCGCGAGATCACGATCTGAGCTGAAGTCAGATGCTTAACGGACTGAGCCACCCAAGCACCCCAACCCTCTTCACAAATTTTTAATAACAAAGTGTTCAGTACTGTGTTGTTAATGATGGCACACTATTGTATATTAGATTTCTAGAAATTCCTTCTCCTCCAGCTCCTGGTAATCACCATTATACTCTCTGGTTCTATGAGCTGGACTATTTTAGATATTTCATGTAAGTTGCAATCATGCAATATTTGTCCTTCTGTGACTGCCTTATTTCACTCAGTATAATGTGCTCACCCATACTGCTACATATTACAGAATTTCCTTCTTTTTTAAGGTTGAATAATATATAATAATTATAATCTGCATAATATAATATATATTTATCACATTTTTCTATCCATTCATCTGTTCCCGAACATTTAGGTTGTTTCCACCTCTTGGCTATTCAATGCAATGAACATGGGAGTGCTAATATCCCTTTAAGATTCTGATTTCAATACTTTTGCATAAATACCCCGGAGTACAAAACAGGTACTGTTGGATCATATGATAGTTCTATTTTTAACGTTTTGAGGAAACTCCGAACTGTTTTCCATAGCATCTACACTAATTTGCATTCCCACCAACAGTGTACAAGGAAGTATTCCAATTTCCCACATCTTTACCAACACAGGTTGTCTTTTGTATTTTTTATAACAACCACACTGACAGGTGTGAGGCGATATCTCATTGTGGTTTTGATTCGCATTTCCTTAATTGTTAATGACAATGAGCATTTTTTCATATACCTTCTGGCCATTTGTATGTCTTCTTTGGAGAAACATCTATTCAAGTCTTTAGCCCATTTTTAAGTCAGGTTATTAGGGGTGTTTTGCTATTGAGTTGTAAGTGTTCCTTACATATTTTGATATTAAGCCCTTATCAGGTGTGTAGATTGCAAATATTTTCTCCCATTCAGTAGGTTGCCTTCATTTTTTGATGGTTTTCTTTGTTGTGTAGACGATTTTTAGATGGATGTAGTCCCACTTGCTTGTTTTTGCTTCTGTTGCCTTTGCTTCTGGTGTCAAATCCCAAAAAGTCAATGCCAAGACTGATGCCAAGGAACTCAGCCCTATGTTTCTTCCAGAAGTTTTATAGTCTCAGGTCTTCAATTTAAATCTTTAATCCATTTTGAGTTAGCAGTCCAGATTCAGTCTTTTGCATGTGGCTGTCCAATTTTCTCAGCACCATTTATTAAAGAGACTGCTCTTTCCCCATAGTACATGCTGTAGGCTTTCATATACACCCTTTATAATTTGAGATAATTTCCTTCTATCCCCAGTGTTGTTGAGTTTCTTTGTTTTTTTTTTTTTTTGAGTTTTTATCATAAAAAGGTATTGAATTTTGTCACATACTTTTTCCACATCTATTGAGATATGGATTTTTATCCTTCATTATTATTTTTTTTTTAATAGGCTCCGGTCCCAGCATGGAACCCAACATGGGGCTCAAACTCATGACCGTGATATCAAGACCTGAGCTGAGATCAAGAGTTGGATACTTAACCAACTGAGCCACTGGAGCACCCTATCCTTCATTCTACTAATGTAATATATTGTGTTTATTGATTTACCTAATTTGAACCATCCTTGAATCCCAGGAATAAATCCCACCTGGTCATGGGGTATGATCCTTTTAATGTACTGTTGAATTTAGTTTGCTAGTATTCTGTGGACGATGACTAGTATTTTGTTAGCTAGTATTTTGCATTTATATTCATTAGGAATATTGGCCTGCAATTTTCTCTTCCTGTAATGTCTTTGTCTGGCTTTGGTAGCAGATAATGCTGGCCTTGTAAAATGAGTCTGGGATGTTCCCTCCTTTTCAATTTTTTGGAAGAGTTTGAGAAGGACTGATGTTAATACTTCTAAAAATATTTGGAAGAATCACAAGTGAAGCCATCTGGTCTTGGACTTTTCTGGGATGTTCTGGATCACTGAATCAATTTCCTTATTTATTATGAATCTGTTCAGACTTTATTTCTTCATGATTCAGTCTTAGAAGGTTGATGTTTCTAGCAATTTGCACAGTTCTTAGAGGATATCCAGTTTATTGGGGTATAATTGTTCCCTGTAGTCTCTTGGGATCCTTTTTAATTTCTGTGACATCAGTTGCAATATCTCCTCTTTCCTTTCTGAATTCATTTTAGCTCACTCTCTTTTTTAGCTAAAGGTTTGTTAATTTTGTTTATCTTTTCCCCAAAATAACCACCTCTTAGTTCTGTTGACTTTTTCTATTTGTCTTCCTATTCTTTCACTTATTTCTGCTTTAATCTTTATTATTTCCTTCTGCTAACTCCTGAGTTTAGTTTGCTCTCTTTTTGCAAGTTCCTTGAGACATAAAGTCATTTACCTGAGATTTTTTTTTATTGACATAGAGTTGACATATGACATTATATTAGTTTCAGGTGTGCAACATATTGATTCAACAACTCTATACAGTACTCGGGGCTTATCACAGGTGTACTCACCATCAGTCACCATACTATTTTATTACTCTATTATTGACCGTGTTCCCTAGGCTGTACTTTTCATCCACGTGACTTATTTATTCTATGACTGGAAGTGTGTATTGCTTAATCCCCTCCCCCCATTTCACCCATCCCTCCACCTCCTTCCCTCTGGCAGCCACCAGTTTGTCCTCTGTATTTATGAGTCTATTTCTATTTACTTTGTTTGTTTTTAGATTCCATTTATTTATTGACTCCTGCTTTGCCTTTTCTTTGTTACATCTTTTCTTCTGATTTTCCATGGGATGTTTTTTCAAAGGTCTTGAGTAGAATGTGTAATTTATTTCCATTTGTCCTTGTTTAGGAAGAGTGTAAAGCTACAAATTCTCTTCTGAACTCAGAAGTGGCCTCTGCTAGGAATTTCTATATGGAATGTGACAATGATAACTGTATTCTTTTTTGAAATTTTCAACTGTATGGGAGAGGTTTTTGTTTTGTGTTAACTCCTACTTTTACTGCATTGTGATCTGAGAGTAAGATCCCACGATTTCTATGTTTCCATGTTTTAAAAAATTTATCAGGGTTTTCTTTGTGACCTGACAGAACCAGCAAGGGTAAGCCAGAAGGCCGGAGACCCAGAGAGATCTGTGGTTTGAGTCTGAAGGCAATCTGCTGGCAGAACCTCCCCCTTTAAGAGGAGGTCAGTCTTTTCTCTGTTAAGGCCTTCACAGGACTAGATTAGGTCCACCCCCATTAGGAGGATAATCTGCTTTACTCAAAGCCCATGGATCTAAAACATTAATCTTATGTAAATATAGCTTCACAGAAATATCTAGAAACATCTAGAATAATTTTGAACCAAATATCTGGGTACCGTGGTGTAGTCAAGTGGAGGTATAAAAACCATCATATCCATACTTCCGAACAATCTAAAGAACATATTCTTCCAGGCCTATGGTTTTCAAACTCTACCAAATGAAAGATTTACCTAGAAAATACATTAAATGGCACACTCCCAGGCCTAGAAGACGCATAAGCTCCTATTACTGGAAGCTACTATCAAGTTACTATGTTAGTAACAAGTTACTAACCAAGAGAAAACTATATTTCCTCAATATTTTCATACACGAGAAGCTTGGTTAAAAAAAATATTGAGCTTAGGGGTGACTGGCTGGCACAGTCAGCAGGGCATGTGACTCTTGATCTTGGGGTCTTGAGTTCAAGGAGTAGAATCCAATGATTCATCACTTACCTGCAACACTCAGTGCTCATCCCAACAAGTGCCCTCCTTAATACCTGTCACCAATCTCCCCCTCCCCCTTCAACCCTCAATTGTTCTCTGTATTTAAGAGTCTCTTATGGTTTGCTTCCCTCATATTTTTCCTTCGATATTTTTTTTTCTATTCCCCTATGGCCATCTGTTAAGTTTCTCAAATTCTACACATGAGTGAAATCATGTATATCTGTCTTTCTCTGACTGACTTATTTCACTTAGCATCATACCCTCCCGTTCCATACATATTGTTGCAAATGGCAAGATTTCATTCTTTTTCATCGCTGAGTGGTATTCCATTGTGTATATGTACCATATCTTCTTTATCCATTCACCAGTTGATAGACATTTGGGCTCTTACCATAATTTGGCTATAGCACTGCTATAAACACTGGGGTGCATGTGCCCCCTTCAAATCAGGACTCCTGTATCCTTTGGATAAATTCCTAGTAGTGCAACTGCTGTGTTGTAGGTTAGTTCTATTTTTAATTTTTTGAACCTCCACACTGTTTTCAGAGTGGCTCCGCCAGAGCAATCCAATTTCTAATGGCAGGGAAAAGGCTCTGGGGCCGTTGGTCCTTTCTTCCCCAAACAGGATCCTCTTCCCATGCCTCTATAGTTAGCTCCTTCCACTGAATCAGAAGATTCCTTCCTGCGGTTGTGAATGAAGTAGTCTCAGTAGCCACACTGAAGGGAGGTGACAGAATACTACCTGGTTTGCATCGAGTACCAGAAGCTGCATTCCTGGGGAACAAAGTACTAGGAAGACCCATGGCTTCCCAATGCGCTAGCCCTGCTGGGCACCATTTGCCCCGAGGTGCATGCGCATGCAGCATGGTAAGATAATGCAGGTGTTAGACCTCGCTTCCAAAGATGCGTTTCTTGACACATTGGGAAACCAACAACCTTAGAGGTCAGTGTTCTGCTCTAACAATGACAATGGAAGCCTGTAAGCTAGCTGTTGATATTATCTTATTACTTCACATTTCAATAGCCACAGAGAACAAAGGCCCTTGAAAACGTCTGAGAAAATGGAAATAATACTACTCTACTGCCAGTGACACCCGGACGGCCATTAAAAATTCAGTTGTCAAATAAACAAAGTTGCAAGGGCGTCCTCCTCTTTCAGAATAAGCCGGGCAGGAGGTACTATTTAAATCTCTTCGCTGGAAATCTGTCTTATCAGCTTTCAGTGACATTGGATGTATGCATTTATCTGGAAATCAGAAGTGATTTCTGTCAATCCCTTGTTGTAGTCACATTTCAATTAAAACTCTAAAGGAGCCCTCTTATCAGGCCCCGGCATTCGTTTGAGTCATCACCAAATACACTTTCCCTGGAAACAGGATTTGTATTTTCTCTTTCATTGACTACCGAAGTTATTCCAGCTTAAATCTGGTTTTGCTCACCAATTTACTTCTCAAAATAAGAGATAAGGTTTTTAGTTAGCAGGATACATTGCCTTCCTCTGCCAAAGTAAACCCAACCGCTCATGAATATATTTTACATAAACTCCAGAAAAATTGAGATTCACTTAATAATGATTTGTTGAAATAAATTAGTTTTGTTTTAATTTTTTAAATGTTTATTTATTTTTGAGAGAGAGACAGAGAGAGAAACAGAGTGTGAGCAGGGGAGGAGCATAGACAGAGAGAAGGAGACACAGAATCCAAAGCAGGCTCCAGGCTCTGAGCTGTCAGCACAGAGCCTGATGCAGGGCTCGAACTCAGGAACCAGGAGATCATGACCTGAGCCAAAGTGGGACTCCTAACTGACTGAACCACCCAGCACCCCAAAATAAATTAGTTTTTATTAACTTAGGGCATTTAAATGCTGGCCCTTAGCAAAGCCCATCAACCCAATAAATAAAAATGATCATTATTTTTATTTTTAATGTTTATTTATATTTGAGGGAGAGAGAGAGAGACAGAGTGCAAGCAGGGGAGGGGCAGAGAGAGAGGGAGACACAGAATCTGAAGCAGGCTCCAGGCTCTGAGCTGTCAGCCTAGAGCCTGACTTAGGGCTCAAACCCACAAACCGTGAGATCATGACCTGAACCTAAGTTGGATGTTTAACTGACTGAGCCACTCAGGCTCCCCAAATAAAAATGATTATTAACGAGAGTACCTACTTGTTCTATCACACAGAAAATGTATCTAATATTTATAATGTCAATTACCAAATAATTACCAAATGTTCCTATATTTTCAAGGAAAGCTACTGTTAATGGCATATTGGGAGGGGGAGGTTTCCAAACCTCACAACTTCTAAAATCTTGGTTAAGTCTGTAAATATTCAATACTAAAGAAGATATTCTATACATCTATATTCATACTCATGTACATATTCACATGTAAATAAAGCCCTTTTACTTTTGAACATACCCACTCGATCCAGGGTATTTAAATCAGGAGGAGGGATGCCAAGAATGTTACTTCCCTGCAAGATTTTGATGAGTTAATCTTAGAATTCATAAAACTTAGAGCCTCAGGCATGGAAAATCTTGGTAAGCTTACTGGCCAACTTTAACGACAAGAACACAGAGACTCAGCAAGATCGTATTTGAGATATAGTCAGACGAGAGAGGCAGCTTCCAAGCCTAAAGGACCTACCTGGGTTCAGGTCCTTCATCTACCAATCAGTTTGAGCAAGTTACAAAAACCCCTCAGGCTCAGCTTCCTCATCTATAAAACCGGACTAATAAAAGTTAACTTAAAAGTCATTTTAAGATGAGGAGAGGGCCACCTGGGCGGCTCAGTCGATTGTTAGACTCTTGATTTCAGCTCAGGTCATGATCTTACGGTTCATGGGGTCAAGCCCTGCATCCAGCTCTTCCCTAACACTGCAGGGCCTTCTTGGGATTCTCTCTCCCTCTCTCTCTGCCCCTCCCCTACTCCCACGCTCTCTCTCTCTCAAAAACACACATCAAAAAAGAAAAAAAAAAAAAAGATGAGTAGGAACATTAGTGAACACAAGCTCTCAATTAATTATGATACCAATTATTATCACATGTGCCTGGTAACCTAGCAGGTGTTGCTACTTTAAGTAGCAAAGTGGCAAAATATAAGTGCAAAGGGAGGCTAAAAATAACTTAAATTTTTTTTTCATTAAGGTATCATTGACACACAATGACATTAGTTTCAGGTATACAACACGTTGACTCAACTTCTCTGTACTTATGTGGTGCTCACCGCAAGGGTAGCCGCCATTTGTCGCCGTACAACGCTATTACAATACCACGGACTGTATTCCACCATTAAGAAATTTTATTGGATCTGAAGTTGAGAAAATATTGGATAAACTGTGAATGGGGTGGTGACCCTGAACGAGGAGAGTAACTTTGAGACCGGGAGGAGAAATGGCTTTTTCAGCTCCTACAAGAAGCTTAAGAGATAAGGCCTAAAGCCCAAGTAGTCTCTGATTAAAACAAGAGTAGACTGACCTCCACCCTCTATGTCCATGGTACATCCCCTGGCCTCCTGGGGTGCCGTGTGAGCTCATTTTCCATCCAGTTCCATGCATCGTGTTTCTCAGTAACCGTGTGTATCACTAACCACAATTTACCAGGATTAAACCTGCACCGGGCTAGACACAGGCCCTGACCCTGATCATTTTTCACATTGTTGATCCTGATTTCTGTCTGGTACTTTATCACTGACCCTAACAGAAACTGTATGGAGCCATTAAAATCATGGAGGAACTGAATGTACTTTTCCCTTATTTGCAAAAGTGCTAATAAATGAATCTATACGTTGCAAAAGGTAAGAAGACTGAAACACTCCAAAAGAAAGGCTTTTTAAAGGTTATTTATTCTGGAGAGAGAGAATGCAAGCAGAGGGGCAGAGAGAAGGAGAGAGAGAGAATCCAAAGCACTGTCAGCACGGAGCCCCATGTGGGGCTCAAACCCACGCACTGCAAGATCACAACCTGTGCCTAAAGTTGGATCCTTAACTGACTGAGTCACACAGGAACCCTATAAATGGTTTTTTTTTTTTTTTATGAGGATTCTTTCTGTTGTCTGTAAAAGATGCTTTTTAAATGGAGAATACTGCAGTCAATTAAACATTTAGAACATACTATGGGCTCAATATTCTAGAAAATATAGATCACCAAAGGATAAGCAATTTCAGGATGTTTACAATCTGGAGATAGGACTAAGACACAGAAAACCATTACTGAACTACTAAACTCATTAGGATATCCGGTGTGAGTTAAAGAGATAAGACAACAATGACACCACTTTCCATGGCTCTTTTACATATATAATTTCAGTTGACGTACATAAAAACCCTGGGAGCAGTGCATTAATATTCCCACTTGACAGGTGATAAACTAACTCAAATCACTTCAGGCTGTGACTCCAGCCTCAGGACACCCAGTTCCGAAGGGACCACGTAATGTAAACACAGAACTTTCCTACCCAACATCCATCCCTGCCCCTTTTTTCTTCTGAAAGCCAAGATTTTGTGTATAGAAGGGTCTTCTGGGAAGCTGGTCCCACCCCACATCCAGGGTACACCTGACAGCTTTGTGATAATACATTCCTTCACCGGTAACTCATCCAATTCTGTCCAGTCCTGCTGTGATGCCTGCCTCCTGTGATTCATAAGAGGGAATTAAAAGACAGTCTCCCTCTTCCTCCCTCCCTCCTGGTCATTGCTGGATGTGAATGCTATGTCCAGGAACACCATGGCCATCAAGCTGCTGGGCCTAGGATGCCATTAACACAAGGGTGGAAGAACGGAGGGATGGCAGGACCTAAGTTCTCAATTGCATCTTTGAGGAGCCAACCGCCATCTCTGAAGCCCTACTCCCTTTGGGAAGTCCCGTTACATGAACTGAGGAATTACCTTATTGGTAGACGAGTTGAGAGCGCTTTCATGTGTTCCGATTTTTATTTCAACTAGCCACTAAAAGCATCCTAAACTTTTCCTGAAACACAGAACCAGGATTCCAGCACAGGCCAGCAGAGAGCCTTCCACCTGTTTTCCCACCGTTCAATGTTCTTCCTCCTCCTTGGAGTTAACACGACGCTCACTGGTGGGTCAGGACTGAGAACGTGACTTTGAAGCTGACGATGGGTATGCCTGCAGGTGGAGGAATCAAAGGGCTGAGGGTGAGTTAGGATCATGAAGCCACAAGCACCATGCTCTGAGCGACCAACTGAGCATTTCCTTTGTCCTGAATTGAAGATTCTGAGTGACGGGCAATATTATGTGCTTTTGTTTATTGCCATCACCAGAAGATTTCAGTCTTTCTTACTCCTCCTTCTCTTTCATGAGCAGGCTGGACAGATTGTGTTCCTGTTCTGCCAAACTAAGGTCCCGGTTGGTGAGTTCATCAACCAGCCACTGATCCCACAGTATCGCTTAAAAGCCACATCTCATGTTGGGCACTATGAATGACTACTATTGAGAACACTATCTGTACCCTTGGGGAGACCATGCTGTGGTCAAGACACAAAATGGCAACGATAATAAAAATAACCCTCATTTGGGGCACCTGGGTGGCTCAGTCGGTTAAGCATCAGACTTCAGCTCAGGTCATGATTTCATGGTCCGTGAGTTCGAGCCCCACATCAGGCTCTGTGCTGACGGCTCAGAGCCTGGAGCCTGCTTCAGATTCTGTGTCTCCCCCTCTCTCTGCCCCTTGCCACTCCTGCTCTGTCTCTGTCTCAAAAATAAATAAACATTAAAATTTTTGAAAAAAATAACCAAAAAATTTTGAAAAAAATAACTAAATAAAATTAATTTTTTTTTAAATAACCATCATTTATTGGTTCATATTAAGTGCCGGATATAGTACCAGGTGTTTTACCTACATTTCTCCCTCATACACACATGGTAAATGGTAAATATTAGAAGAATATATATAAGCATTTAACACAGTGGCTCTTCATACTGATATTTAGACCAAAAAAATCAACATCTGTTCCCAAAAATACTTATTGCATAAGGGCATGGAGATGGTGAGTGATTTACTACTTCTTTTTTCCCAAATTTTCTGTATGTTTTACTGTTGGGTTTTTTGTTGTTTTTTCAATTTTTTTTATTTTTTAAAATTTATTTTTGAGAGAGAGAAAGAGAGAGAGAGGCAGAGTACAAGCAGGGGAGGGGCAGAGAGAGAGGGAGACACAATCCAAAGAAGGCTCCAGGCTCTGAGCTGTCAGCACAGAGCCTGATGTGGGGCTCGAACTCATGAACCGTGAGATCATGACCTGAGCTGAATTCAGTTGGAGGCTTAACCAACTGAGTCACCCAGGTGTCCTTATTATTGTTTTTAAAACTAAAAATGCATGAATCTGATTCATTGTATGAGTAAATTTCTCTGAGTCGTCTCATCTGAAAAATGAAGATGATTCTCAGCTACTAGGTATTTGTAAGGACAGTTTTACATGATAAACTACATGCAAAGAGCTTATATAAGAATAATGAATTCTTAATCAACATTAATTCCCTTTCCTCTCTGGCAGAAGACAACATTTCATTATTCTCCCTTGCAAAAATGCCAGTACTAAATTTGGATAATCCAATATCATTGATTCCTAATGGAAAGCATTAGCATAGATGAAAGGAAAAGCCAACTCTTTTTTTTAATCCATTGCAATTGTTTAAAGCCATGAAGCACAGCAGGAGGAAATAATCTATGACAAGAAGAGGTTTCTTGATTGTCAGTGGTAGTTCCATTTTTTAAATTTCCTCTCAAGTCAGGTGATTTCTCTTACCAAAGCATAGCTGCTAGAACATCAACACCATCAATATACCAACAGTACATACGTATGCCGAAAAACCAGAGGATCATCTCAACAGGTACAGAAAAAGCATCTGACAAAATTCAATAGTCACTAGTGGTAAACAGCTCTCAGTAAACCAGGAATAGAAGGGAACTACCCTAATCTGATAAAGACTACCTTTAAAAAAAGTATAACTAATATTGTACTTAATGGTGAAAAAATGCTCTCCCCCTAAGAGCAGGAAGAAGCCAATGCCTACTCTCACCACTTTTTTTTTTTTTGAGAGAGAGACAGAGAGCATGAGTGCGGGGAGGGTCAGAGGGAGGAGAGAGAGAATTTTAAGCCAGCTCTATGCTTGGTGCTAAGCCCAATGTGGGCTCGATCTCACAAACCATGAGATCATGACCTTAAGCAAAATAGGCATTCAGCCGACTAAGCCACCCAGACGCCCTTCACCATTTCTACTTAACATTCTATTAGAATTTCTAGTCACCTTAATAAAGCAAGCAAAAAAAAAAAAAAAAAAAAAAGACATAGAGCTTGGAAAGAAAGAAGTAAAACTGTCTTTATTCCCAGACAGCATGATATCTGCATAGAAAATCCTAACACGTTGGGGTGCCTGGGTGGCTCAGTCAGTTAAGCATCTGACTTCGACTCAGGTCATGATCTCACAGTTTGTGGGTTTGAGTCCCACATCAGACTCCGCACTGACAGCTCAAAGCCTGGAGCCTGCTTCAGATTCTGTGTCTCCCTCTCTCTCTCTGCCCCTCCCCAGCTTGCACTCTCTCTGTCCCTCAATAATAAACATTAAAAAAAAATTTTTTTAATAAAAATAGAAAACAGAAGAGGGGAAAGTGGGTGATGGGCATTGAGGAGCGCACCTGTTGGGATGAGCACTGGGTGTTGTATGGAAACCAATTGGACAATAAATTATATTTAATATAAAAAATAAAAATTAAAATTAAAATAAATAAAATCAATTTTCATTAAAAAATAAAAAATAAACTAAAATCCTAACACGTCTACAAAAACTTTTTAGATATATTATACAAGTTTGCAAGGTCGCTGGATACTAGGTGAATACATGAAAATCAATTATACATAGATTAGCAAAATTTGAATTAAAACAGATTTTAAATTTTTTTTTTCAACGTTTATTTATTTTTGGGACAGAGAGAGACAGAGCATGAACGGGGGAGGGGCAGAGAGAGAGGGAGACACAGAATCGGAAACAGGCTCCAGGCTCTGAGCCATCAGCCCAGAGCCCGACGCGGGGCTCGAACTCACGGACCGCGAGATCGTGACCTGGCTGAAGTCGGACGCTTAACCGGCTGCACCACCCAGGCGCCCCGAATTAAAACAGATTTTAAAAAACCATTAACAATATAACCGACATCAAAAAACAAGAAATATTTGGGACCGATGTAACCAACTCTGTGTAAGAGCTGGACCCTGAAAATCAAAGATCTTGGTAAGAAATTCTAAAAGACATAAATAAATAGGGGCTCCTGGGTGGCTCAGTAGGTTAAGTACTTGAGTTCATCTCAGGTCATGATCTTATGGTTCATGAGATCGAGGCCTGCTTCTGGCTCTGTGCTGACGGTGTGGAGCCTGCTTGGGATATTCTGCACCCCCCACCCTCCATGTGCCTTCTTGGATGCGTGCACTCTCTCTCTAAAAAAATAAATAAACATTAAAAAAAAAAAAAAGATTCTCTCTCTCCCTCTGCCCCTCCTCTTCAAGTGAGCACATGTGTTCTCTCTCTTAAAAAAAATTTTTTTTAATTAAGTTAAATTAAATTAAAAGACCTAAATAAATGGAGAGTTATGTCCATAAAGGGAAAGATTCAATGTCATCAATTCTCCACAAGGTGATCTGAAGATTCAGCACCCCAATGTGCCAGGTGGCTTCTTTTAGAGATATCGACAAGTTGATTCTAAAATGTATATGAAAATCTAAAGAACTTAGAATAGCCAGACTAATTTTTTTCAACATAAAGTTGGAGGACTTACACTAATTGAGTTATGAAAAAGCTACCTTGGTCGAGACAGTTTGGCATCAGGGGAAGATCCAACACAGAGATCAGCAGAACAGAGCTCAGAAATAGACCTGCATATACACAGGCAACCTATTTTGACCAAGATGCAAAGGTAATTCCGCAAAGTATGCTGTAACAACTGGATGTGCCAAAAAAATTAAATTAAAATAAAGAGCGTTGACTCTTACCTCACACTCGTTCGGTTTCCAAAATAAATCAGTTGCGACTTTAGGAACCACCTCCAGTAACTTAAGCCTGACTCTCACATAGCTTAAACAGAAAGACCTTTCTCTTCTTAACTTTTTAAAGTATGCCTTGGGGCGCCTGGGTGGCGCAGTCGGTTAAGCGTCCGACTTCAGCCAGGTCAGGATCTCGCGGTCCGTGAGTTCGAGCCCCGCGTCAGGCTCTGGGCTGATGGCTCAGAGCCTGGAGCCTGTTTCCGATTCTGTGTCTCCCTCTCTCTCTGCCCCTCCCCCGTTCATGCTCTGTCTCTCTCTGTCCCAAAAATAAATAAACGTTGGAAAAAAAAAAATTAAAAAAAAAAAATAAAGTATGCCTTACTCACTTGACATTTAATGTCGTCACCTACGTTCTCTCCTGTTATTGTTGTTATTGTTGATGTTGTTGTTTTCAAAAATGCAAATTACAAAAAAGCCCAGGCAATAGGCTTGAGTGACCAGTTATTTTCACAAATTGCTATCATGCTGACAGGTATGTCTTCTTGGGCTTAGTTTTTCGCTCATGTAGGGAGAGGCTGACAGAGATACCCAGATGCCCTCTCTTAAACTATCTCACGGGCTCACCCACATGGTCATCAGGAGAGCACAGCTAAAGTTGCTGTGCTTCCTTTGGTGTGACCCTCAGAGTGGTGGCTTTCTCTACAATCAGAACCAAGCTGTGGTGCTTTCATGTATTTATTTTTAAAGACTTTATTTTTAAGGAATCTCTACACCCAATGTGGGACTCGAACCCACAACCCTGAGATGAAGAGCTGCATGCTCCCCCCGCCTGAGTCAGCCAGGTACCACCTGAGGTGTGGTGCTTTTAAAACTGCCTGTCTGAACTACCCTATGACCCAGCAATTGCACTACTAGATATTTACCCAAGGGATACAGGTGTGCTGTTTCAAAGGGACACATGCACCCCAGTGTTTCTAGCAGCACTATCGACAATAGCCAAAGTATGGAAAGAGCCCAAACGTCCATCGATGGATGAATGGATAAAGAAGAAATCTTGCCATTTACAACTATGTGGTTAGAACTGGAGGGTATTATGCTAAGTGAAATTAGTCAGAGAAAGACAAATATCATATGACTTCACTTACATGTGGAATTTAAGACACAAAACAGATGAACATATGGGAAGGGAAGCAAAAATAATATAGAAACAGAGAGAGGGACAAAATATAAGAGACTCTTAGTTACAGAGAACAAACTGGAAGGGTTGTGGGGGGGGGATGGGCTAAATGGGTCAGGGGCATTAAGGAAGACACTTGTTGGGATGAGCACTGGGTGTTATACGTAGGCGATGAATCACTGGAATCTACTCCTGAAATCATTATTGCACTATATGCTAACCAACTTGGGTGTAAATGAAAAAATAAAAATAAATAATAATATAAATAAATAAATAGATAAAAAGTAAAACTGCTGAGTCCCACCCGGAGTTACTGAATCAGAGTCTCTGGGGATGGCTTTAGGCATTCGCATGTACAAGTTTGTCAGAGAGTTGCTTTTACTCAATAACGTTTGAAAATCACAAGAAGGTTGGATATATTAAACCATGATTACATGAAAGGATCTTATTTTTAAATATCTTTATGTTATAAAGATTTGTTTATAAACAAAAACAAATATGTTTATAAAGATATATTTATAAACATAAACGTGTATTGACAGAAAACAGACCACAGAGTAAGTACTCTGTTGGTGGGACTCATCTGGGGGCCTGGTAACATTCTCGCATGCCAGGCTCTCCAGCTTGGACTTTATTTTGTGGGCCAGTTGTTCTCAAACTTCAGCATGACTCAGAACCACCTGGAGGGCTTGTTCAACTAGATTGCTGAATCCCACTCCCACAGTTTCTGATTTAAGGGGTCTGGGGTTAAGTCCAGTCATTTGTAATTCTAACAGGTTGCGGGCAATGCTGAAGCTGTGCGGGACCACACTTTGAGAACCACCAAGAAGCTTTAAGATACTAAGAATGGGGTGCCTGGGTGGCTCTGTCAGTTAAGCGACTGACTCTCGATTTCAGTTCAGGTCATGATCTCACTATGAGATCGAGCCCCGAGTCAGGCTCTGCACTGACAGCTCAGAGCCCGGTTAGAATCCTCTCTCTCCCACTATCTCTCTCAAAATAAAATAAACATTAAAAAAAAAAAAAAACTAAGATATCAAGAGTGAGTGTGACAATCAAATTTACATTAAAAAAAAAACTCTTTGGTGCAATGATTTTCAACTTTGGCTGCATATTATATAATCACTTAGGCCAGGAGATCCAAGAGCTCTTAAACAGAAGCCCAGGGCACCTGGGTGGCTCAGTCTGTTGAGCATCTGACTTCGGCTCAGGTCATGATCTCACATGAGATCACATGATCTGCTGTCAGCACAGAACCCACTTCAGATCCTCTGTCCCCCTCTCTCTCTGCACCTCCCCCACTCATGTTCTCTCTCTCTCTCTCTCTGTCTCAAAAGTACATAAACATTTAAAAGAAAAACAACAGAAGCTCTTGGTAGTGGGGGAACAAGTCTCAAGCGTCAGTATCTTTTAAAGCTTGCAGGTGATTTCAATAAGCATCCACATAATAACAACCATGCTTGCTCTGTAACAAAGGTGTTGGACTGGCCCAACACCTGGGCAAGTAAGACTGGCCCATGAGAAGCCACCTGAGACACTGCTTTATAAACCGAGTTGTCCAGAACGTAGGGATAGACACATGGGCAGGACTCCAGGCCCATTTCCATAGTTACAATAAAGCAGTTCTGCTTTCCTCTTTTCAAATGTTCACTCAAAAAGGGTCTGTGGCTCTAACCCAAAATGAACAGGTTTGGGCAATCACAGAGTCAGGAGTGTGTCAAAATAAGCTTGGCTCCCAGATTGTCTGGAGACATTAAGAGTCGCTCAGGGTTGCTGGGATTTTATGTCTCCTGAAATGTCGACCAGCAAAGGGCAATTGCCAAGGGAGAAACTTCGTGTGCAATGAGGAGCTCAGGCAGGCTACTGCCAAGGTCTGGCTCAGGCACTGTACTTTGTTATCATTCCCTAGGCAGGATCATCAGCACTAATGGAACTGAGGGTCGGGCGAACTGTTGGAAAGGAGGGTTTGGAGATTTCATGTCTGTTACTGTGGTCATTTATCCAGGGGCCAGCTTTAGATATTATGGAGGCATTTTCCGGGTAAATTCCACAGAAGCGGAAATTCCTCTGGTGCCAGGAATATGACCATTTTTCCTTCTCATAAGACAAGTGAAGGTGAATTCTGTAAGCGTTATTCATCGTTCCCAAGGAAAGTGTGCCAAAAGTCACAAAATTTTCTATGAACGATAATTACGTATTTACCTTGAGGAAAACATATAACAAATAAGGATATTAAGGATATTGGTGGCTTGCCCTACAGCAGTGGCCTGCAAACTTGAAAACACGTACATTTTGAGGGCTATTAAGTTTTTCCAAGGGAAAAACGAGCGACCGGCATGGTGGGTTTTCAGGGAAATCCATCCAGACTCAATTCTTACCTCTTGTTTCATAAATGGATCAGCTGACTGCAATATATACAAATACTGAATCCTCATGTTGTACACCAGCAACTAATAAAATGTTCTAAGGCACCTGGGTAGCTCAGTCGGTTAAGCATCCAACTCTTGGTTTTGGTTGAGGTCATGATCTCACAGTTTGTGAGTTCAAGCCCTGAGGTGGGCTCCATGCTGACAGTGCAGAACCTGTTTGGGATTCTCTCTCTCTCTCCCTCTCTCTGGCCCTCCCCCCTCCAAATAAACTTAAAACATTTTTTTTAGTAAAATAAAATGTTCTATATTAATTATATCTCAATTTTAAAAAATGGAGCAGCTAAGAATGTGTCTCGATTGGAGACATCATGCTGATCCTCTCCTTTCGACCCTCTTCCTCCTTCCCAGTCACCCTTTACCCTTTACAATTGGAAAGAGTGTCTCTCACCCCCAATTCTACTAGGGTGCATCACTTCAGGGTTTAAAAAACTCTAGGAGGGGCACCTGATAGGCTCAGTTAGTTAAGCATCCAACTCTTGATTTCAGCCCAGGTCATGATCTCACCATTATGGGATCAAGTCCCGCATCAGGCTCTGTGCTGGGCATAGACCCTGCTTAAGATTCTCTCTCTCCCTCTCCTTCTGCCCCTACCCCCCCCAAATAATAATAAATAAAATAAAAAGGTCCAGGATGCCCAAGGACATGACCTCTTCTTTTTTTTGTTGTTGTTTATTTATTTTTGAGAGAGAGAAAGACAGAACATGAATGGGGGAGGGGCAGAGAGAGAGGGAGACCACAGAATCTGAAGCAGGCTCCAGGCTCTGAGCTGTCAGCACAGAGCCCGATGCGGGCTCGAACTCACGAACCGTGAGATCATGACCTGAGCTGGTCAGATGCTCCAGTGACTGAGCCAACCAGGCGCCCTGGACATGACCTCTTCCATGCCCCACAATTCTGTCCTCCCTGAGAGGGAATCCCTAGAGATCAAGGCCAGGAGGACACTGTACGGAAGACTGCAGATCCCAGAGCCTTACTGCCTCTGGGCACTTTTAAAAGTATTAAACCGACAGAAGTGTTCTTAAATCAATAATATTTCTGTTTTCCAATGCTTTCTGGGGATACATTCAACAAGGTCCCAAAAAGTAAAGAATCATGGGTACAATTAACAATCAATGGTAAGTCTTGATAAAGTTTTTTTTGATATGCACTCCTGAAATTGGGAGGGAGGATAGGTCTAGTGAGCAGGTAATAAATCCACCTGGAAGGAAATCAGATAGTTTTCCGTTCCTCAATTTCAACAAAATTGAAGTGGCACCTAATCAAGTTATCAGCTGGTACATTAAAACTTTATATATTATATACTTATAATTTATACATTAAGATTAATTTTTGATGACCTATAACTAACTATGTGATTTGGATGCACAATTTGGAAGGAATTCAAAAATTCATTGCTATACACATAACACAGCTCCTTCTATATATTTATGGGATGTGGGTATGGGAACAGGGCTTTGGTGCTCGTATCTAGAAAAGAAAAATATAAATAAAAGTGATGTTCAGTCCTATTTTTATTCCAGCAATAAGTAACATTTATCGATATTCATACACGAACTGGACAACAAGTCCTATTGGTTTTATTAAGAGAAAAGTGTCTTCAAAAATATTATCTTTTGTGTTTACAAGTCACACATCAATATTTTTATTTATTTTATTTTGATTAATTGTGCAGAAATAATCAAGTTTGTGGTTAAATCAATCTGAAAGAAACTTTTTTTTCCCCAGAAATCATTCACAAAGAATATCATAGTAAAGTCAAATTTAGGAAGAACAATTTACTTTCAATTTATATAAATATTTTCTTGCACAGACATGTGGTAGAATGATCAGTAAAAGAATTCCAAGCCTAAAATATACTACACTGGGATAAAATTCCCTGCAGGAAGTATAATGAAAATACAAGTCCAGAATAGATGGAGCAACAGATGTGAAATTCCTGTTAAGGAAACTTCTTGCCCGCGCCTGGGTGGCTCAGTCGGTTAAGTGTCCGACTCCTGCTCAGGTCATGATCTCACGGTTCAAGTGTTCGAGCCCTGCGTGGGGCTCTGTGCTGACAGCTCAGAGCCTGGAGCCTGCTTCATATTCTGTGGTCTCCCTCTCTCTCTGCCCCTCCCCCATTCATGCTCTTTCTTTCTCTCTCTCAAAAATAAATAAACATTAAAAAAAAAACTTTTTAAGCCCAAGAAAAAAGATGCCAGGCTCCCGCGTGCATGATACATTGCCTTACTTTATATGAGGGAGAAAAATCACTTTTAAAACACTCCCGAGGGGCGCCTGGGTGGCGCAGTCGGTTAAGCATCCGACTTCAGCCAGGTCACGATCTCGCGGTCCGTGAGTTCGAGCCCCGCGTCAGGCTCTGGGCTGATGGCTCAGAGCCTGGAGCCTGTTTCCGATTCTGTGTCTCCCTCTCTCTCTGCCCCTCCCCCGTTCATGCTCTGTCTCTCTCTGTCCCAAAAATAAAAAAATAAATAAAAAATAAATAAAAAATAAAAAAAATAAAACACTCCCGAAAAACCCTCTTTCTAACGAACAAGTACTTGTGCCCCTGTTGAGTTAAAGCTTGGTCTGGCAAAATTTCCCTCTCCCTTTTGCTGGAGACGGGGGACGTATGTGGCTTCCTTTCCTAACCTTGCTGCTGTTCAAAGCAGAGAAAAAATTCCCCTGTGGTTTTACTGCTGCACATGGCAAGTGACTCCTCCCCCTCCAGCAAAAGACCGCAGAAAATGATACAGGATTCACTTGTAATTAAATCTGTAGATAACAGGTCAGGAAAAATAAATCCAAACCTTCATCAGAAGATTGAATTGACGGAATGGAAAAACATACCACCAAGCTACTAATATATCATTTTCTCAAAAACAATTATGAGGCAGCATATTGGTCCTGGCTATAAACAGAGAACCAAATATAAATAGATAATTGACTTTTCTAGGATCTGGTTTATAAAAGGGGGGGGGGGGCTTAAAATACACATTCTACAACATCTGCATCCAGACACAAAGTAGATTCATCCAGACGAAAGAAGGAAAAAGCTGACCGACCAACGGGATAAGAGAGAGAGGACTGGAGATTAAAATAAGAGAGGAAAGCCAGAAGGGATAATATGAAGAAGACAGAGCAAAGCACCAGCCAAGCTTGACAACAGGTGGTCATTTGTGTCCCAGTGAAAGAAAAGCAGAAGAGGTTTAAGGAAGGTTTCTGCACTACTTTGAATTTCCAAATGGATTGTGATCTCCAGGTTAAGGGAGCATGCTTGAGTGGAAACCCAGAGGAGCCAGCGGGCCAGCTACCTCCTCCTGCCCACCGGAACCAGAGCATAGCAAAGAGGGAACCACGAGGAGAAGGAGGAGCACCAGTGGCCCAGCATGGCCGCTTTGTCTCTGTTTCCTATTCCAAGTGTTACCATGTAAATAGGGAACTGAAGACTGAGCAGATCAGCTGACCCTGAACTTCTCTTTGCCTCCAGAAGAGAATCTCATCATTGAGTCTTACTAGGGGACTATGCCCAGGGGATGGATGCCCATACATCTTGGGATTTTTAAAAATTTCTCTTAATGTTTATTTATTTTTGACAGAGACAGACAGAGCGTGAGTGGGGGAGGGGCAGAGAGAGGGGGAGGGAGACACAGAATCCAAAGCAGGCTCCAGGCTCTGAGCTATCAGCACAGAGCCCAATGCAGGGCTTGAACTCACAAACCATGAGATCATGACCTGAGCCAAAGTCAGACACTTAACTGACTGAACCACCCAGGCGCCCCAACCTCAGGATTTAAAGTATTGTCAGGGCACCTGGGTGGCTCACTTGGCTCACTCTTGATCTCAGCTCAGGTCATGGTATCGCGGTTTATGAGTTCAAGCCCCACATCGGGCTCTGGGCTGACAGCAGAGTCTGCTTGGGTTTCTTTCTCTCTCCCTCTCTCTCTGCCCTTCTCCCCCCTCTAAAATAAATAAATAAATATTTTAAAAAATTACAAAATAAAGTATTGTCAATAAACAGTACTATGTCATGAGTCTGATGATATCCTGTGTCCGAATACTTCTGCAATTGTATGGGAGGCTGCTTTAAAAACTGTGGGGAGGGGCACCTGGGTGGTTCAGTTGGTTGAGTGTCTGACTTCAGCTCAGGTCATGATCTCATGGTTTGTGAGTTTGAGCCTCACGTCAGGCTCTGCACTGACAGTGCGGGGCCTGTTTGGGATTCTCTCTCTCTCTCTCTCTCTCTCTCTCTCTCTCTCTCTGCCCCTCCCCCGCTTATGCTCTCTCTTTCTCAAAAATGAATAAACATTAAAAAAAAAAAAAAAAACCTGTAGGGATTATCTTATCAGTATCCTAAAATTTAGGATCACTGTGGGAGTTTCCCGGGATTGCGTGACCTCTGCAGTCACGGCAGCTCTTGGGCAAAGCTTTAGTTATTATTTCATGCTAGGGACTCAGGTCTGCGTTTATGATGAGGGAGAGTTTCCCTGTTAACAGAATTGAATACATCTCACGAACACCACGCTTCCACCCATTGATTTCAGGGAATATCCTGGACAGGACTGGTAATTACTTCCCAGGTCCCTGACTATAGCTTTTCATTTTCCCTACAATCGATGCCCGTAACTTCAGGCTCTTCCATCATCAAACATTAAAATCCATTGGCTTAATTAAGTCACTCCAGCATTTACAAAATGAGGTGTCTGCTTAGCTAATAAGACATAAGCAGCTGTTTTGAAACCCAGTAACTTCGAAAGTACAAGACGTACTTAAAAGGCACCCTCTGTTCTCCCTGTATTTTCTGTCTCCACAGTTATTCTGATCTGAGCTGTTTCCTGAGACTGACTTTGGACCTTCCCCAGTTCTTCATCGCCTCAGGGTCCCTTGAGACCCCATGGCTTTACAATGGGACTGTTGTATATTTACATATCCTTTGGATGATATCACCTCCCTGGTGGAGATCATGACCCACAGCAGCTAGCATCTCCAAGCATGTCTAGGCCCTGCTCCTTGGGCAGCTGTCTGCATGCCCACATCTGAGGGGAATAGCAGAGTAGCTCTGCCCTGCTCAGGGTCACTCTCCACCCCATTTCCTTCACTGGGAACATGGAAGTGAGACTTAGGGGCTGCAAGCCTGTGAGCTCTGACTTTAGAGCTCCCTAAATATGCAAAAAGTTTGACCTACCTACTTGATCGTGTCCTCCTCCTTCAATCCTTCAGTGCACTACCTCCTAGGTGCAGAGCCTGTGAACTTGTGCGTGGCCCCATCTGGCTGGTAGCCAGCACTTGGAAAGGCAAACTTCCGCTCTCTGTGATGTCACCATCATACTCAAGAAACAAGGTATGTATCTAATAAAGTGGGAGTAGAGTGTCTTGATGACTAATATGCCTTTCTGAAAGATTTTCTTTCCATTAACAGTTGAAACAAACCAAACAAAACCAAATGGGAGTAGTTATTCCTGATTCATTTTGACAAGTAAAGAATTTATCCTTGAAAACTCACTGGATACTTAAAAAAATTTTTTTAATGTTTTACTTATTTTTGAGAGAGAGAGAGAGAGAGAGAGAGAGACAGAGTATGAGTAGGGGAGGGGCAGAGAGAAAGGGATACACAGAATCTGAGGCAGGATCCTCAGAGCCCTGAGACATGGGGCTTGAACTCATGAACCACGAGATCATGACCTGAGCCGAAGTTGGACGCTTACCCGACTGAGTCTCCCAGGTCCCCCAAGAGATTTTCAATCCCATTTGAACTCATCACATATTTCATTAGGAAATGAGGAACAAAACTTCTGCAGCAAAGCCAACAACTAGACTGTTAGACCCCAGGACCCTTAGCATTTATAGTTTAAGCTGAGGGGGGAACAGGTGGCAAAAACTTTCCAGACAAAACAGTGCATTTCTTTCATGAATATGGCTTCCATGTTCGGCATGGAAGGAAATAACTAACAGTTGCTTAGCAACCATAAAAGATAGACAGCTTGGTGATTATTTGTTGAGAACTTCCCTTTGCCCGAAAAGTATTTTTCTTTTTAAAAACTGAGTATAAAACAGAAAAAAGAATTGAGGGAAGTCCTAGGATTCTTCAAAAGCTTAAATATCTGTTGTTTCACGTAAGCTGACAACAGCATCGTTGGGCTACCTCTGCAGGTAGTGCACTGGCAAGCGAGGAATCAGGGCTCGGAAAGGTGAAAGTGACAACATCAGAGCACACAGAGAGAAATGTACCGTCTTCCATTTCCTCTTTACATCCTAATCCTTGAAACATAAAATGGAGACCAAACAGGAGCCCACATTCCCCAAAGCCAGGTACGTCACTTTCCACTACCCGACAAGGGTTCACTCTTACAAAGAGCTCACACTTAAATTTAAAGGTATTTCTCATGTATGAGCAGCGGATAAAATAAATGTTTGAATTATATCAACTTCTGTAGCTTTTTAAAAAATTTTTGTTAGTGGTTTCCCTAGAGTTTGCAGTATACATGTTCAACTAATCGAAGTCCACTCTCAAACGGCACCTCATGGAGGGTATCTCATAAGAGAGCATTCACAATCCTCCTTCCCATCCCTTGCAACATGGTCTCCATCCTTCCACTTATCCATATCCTATAATCAACTAATACATTATGCTATAATTACCTTGAGCAGTTATCTATTAGACTATCTTCTACACTTCTGGTGGATGAACCAAAACACATTCCACATGCCACGTTATGGGCCCTAAATTCCAAGGGGGCAGAAGCTCCTTTGGTCGGGACCTTGCCCTATGTATCTCTTTATGTGGCTATTGATAGCATCTAATATCATTTGTACTAAATGGGTACTCTAGTGAGTAAATGAGTTTCTGGAGTTCTGGAAGCTCCCCATCTGGAACTCTCCAAACCACACCCTTTTGGGTTTCTATGGAGGCTTCAATTGGCATTGTTGCTTAAAATCATCGGCCACTGGTGACTGATTGGAAATCCAGCCCTGTTTCTAGTCCCATGGTTGGTTTCCCCAGCAACCAGCTTCCCCCCTCATTTGGGGCCCAAAAGTCACCTAATTAACATAGCAAAAGACTCCTCTCTATATGGGGTGAAGACCAAATATATATATTTCTTTTTTTCTTTTAAGTTTATTTATTTTGAAAGAGAGTGTGCAGGGGAGGTACAGAGAGAGAGAGGGACAGAATCCTAAGCAGGCTCCATGCTGTCAGCACAGAGCCCAACATGGGGCTTGATCTCACAAACCATGAGATCATAACCTGACCCAATATCAAGAGTCAGATGCCTGGGTGGCTCAGTCGGTTGAGCAACTGACTTCAGCACAGGTCATGATCTTACAGTCCGTGGGCTCGAGCCCCACGTTGGCCTCTGTGCTGACAGCTCAGAGCATGGAGCCTGCTTTGGATTCTGTGTCTTCCTCTCTCTCTGCCCCTCCTCTGCCTGCACTCTCTCTCTCTCTCTCTTTCTCTAAAATAAACAGTAAAAAAAAAAAAAAAGAGTCACACACTTAACAGACTGAGCCACCCAGGCGCCCTAATATATTTCTTATTATAAAGTTGTTTATTTGTTTTGTTTATTTTTTAGAATCCAAAGCAGGCTCCAGGCTCTGAGCTGTCAGCACAGAGCCTAATGCATGGCTTGAACCCACGAATCATGAGATTATGACCTGAGCCAAAGTCATGACCTGAGCCTCAGCTTAACTGACTGAGCCATCCAGGTGTCCCCAATATATTTCTTATTATAAATCACAATATTACAACAGGTAAAGTTTCCCCCACTCTGGCTTCATTCAATATTCTTTCTTTGGCTTTGGCTTTCTGCAGCTTGAATACGGTATGTTTATGCATCAATTTTTTTTTTTTTAATTACTTATCCTGCTTCTCATTCTCTGAGCTTCCTGAATTTGTAGTTTGGTTTCTGTTATAAATTTTGGGAAGTTTTAAGGTATTATCACTTGAAGAAAGAAGGAAGGGAGGGACAGAGAGGGGGTAGAAAGGAGAGAGAGAAATGGATTCACAGAGAAATGGATTCAGAATGTGAGGCACAAAGCAGACAGGAATACCATTTAGGACATTTGGCCAAGATTGTGTTAAGCCTCACATAAAAGCAGAGCCCTGACAGAGCCATAGTGAGGGCTCCCCAAAGATGCCCCATCTCCCAGGGTACCTGTCCATCCTTCAGAATCTCTTTGCTTTGTTGATTCTGAGTTTACTTGACTGACAGCCAGGTGAAATGAGTAAGGGGGACAGTCTACAGTGGAATATAACTCGCCCTCCCCTGCTCATTACAGCACAACTAAGTTGGCCTCTCTCCTTATCCTGAGTCCCACCTCAGGGCCATTATCTGTGCTATTCTTTTTGTAGTAATGTCTTCCTCCACCCACATACTTTGTCATTATATATGTTATTTGCATGCCTGTTTGATTTCTGTTTTCCCCACTATGCATAGGCTCCAGGACGAGCCACTAAATCACCCACAGTGCATGAAACATGCTAAGAACTTGTGAGTATTTCATAATGAATGGCTAAGTTGGCCACTGTGCTAAGTGAGAATTCCTGCCCCTTTTGCACAATCACCAGAATAGGCCATGGGGTGAAAGATACCATCAGAGCTGAGGGAGAAGAGGGAGGGAAACTGGGGGAGGTGGTAAGAGTGTGGTAGAAGGAGAGTCAAGTGACAGCTGAGACAGACTGGAGCATTTGTCAAGGAAATGAGGTACTGGAATAACCATGAATGCACTGATAAAACTAGCCATGGTTGGGAAGCCAAGAGAGTTGAGAGGGAATAGAATAGATAGAGTATGGAATGCTTAGGGTAAGGGTCAGATACCCAAAGGCCATACAGTGCCAGGTGGGGGGGGAATTTCTTAATGGCTTACAATTGCCAAGCCACCAACAGGTCAGGTTCCCATTTGATTTCATTGACTTCACAAACTCATGTCGCCATGTTGGAAAACCAAATTCCCCAATAAGATAACTAGAAACACAAAGACTTGGCCTGGAGGAAACTAAGGGGTATCTCATTTTCCATAGTAACAAACATAAGTATCCTGTTGGGAAAAGAAAAACTAAATCTTTGAATGAAGTAAGAGTACCTCAGGAAGAGCGATAAAGCTCCTTCCAAGTCAGAACTGCCTAGTGGCATTATTTGAACTTGGTTATCAAGGTTGGAACTAGAAAAACTTTAAATCTCTCACCTAGATTGCTGATCAGTTAAATGTACCTACTTATTAAGATAATTGAGCTTAAAAAATTAATTGAAAAACTAAAGTTTGATTTTATTGAGTCAATCCAATAAGACTTCTGTCTATGATACTGCCAATGTTTGACTCCAGTGAAGTCAATTAGACACTAAATCCTTGAAGTCCTGCTCCTGACATACACAGAAAGTAAATTTCCATATTATTACATATTCATTAGTTAGGAAATATTACATATATGACCTCTACTAAGAGCCTCTAAAGGATGGTTATCCAAACCGAAGGTATTATGTATATGCATACCTAATGAGTAACTTTTTATCCCTAAATTGAAAAATGAAAGTCCAAGGTTACCCAGCTACTAAGTCCCCAAATCATATTTCATCGGAATCAGGTTTTCCCATTTTGTCATTTCAGAATATCCTCATATCACACATTTAAGGTCATCAGTTGAATGCCATCAATTTCTAAACACATTCAGGGATGAATTTTGTTGTTATAAAATTAGGAGGCTAAGGTTGGCTTTATCAAAATATTCTAGAACCTTGAAGTTCATCTTTCAAGTTGCTTTCTCTTTCTTTCATCTGATAGAAGTGAAGTCTATAAAAATAAAAATTTGGTTCCATTCACCCTAAGGAATTTACGACCAAATGTTAGCTCTATTTGATAAGATAAAAAAGATGCTTCCCCCACCTCCTTCTCTTCACTCTCACCTCATGTTTACCAGAGATAACACTTAACACCTTTGGAAGCAATTTTTTTTTTTTTCTAAATTCTCCTTGCTGATAATCGGAGAAAATTCAGGGCCTTGAACCTACAAAACAAACTAAATAGAGAGCAGCTGGAATGACTTCAAGCACAGACACATTGCACCAATGCCCAGGTTTACTGGATATAAGAGAAGGGATTGATGAAAAAAGTTGACAAAGTCCTGGATGTTCACCAACATTAAGTGACAGCTTAAGGAGTCAAGACACAGGAGGAAGAGGGGTGGGCCTGGGGATAACCTGGCTGAGGATCTAAAACAGCGGTGGCTGGAGACATTTTTGTCTGTCACAATGACATAGATGCTCCTAGCAGGTCCTTCTCAAGGATGTTGCTAAGTATCCTATGGTGCACACGACAGTTTCACCCACCAAACAGAGAATTATACGGCCCCAAATGTCAAGGCTGGGAAACCCTGTTCTAAAAGATTCAGGGCGCTGCTCCTGTCTATTTTACTTCCCCTAAATGTGTGGGGAAAGTTGACCTTTTGGGTTCCTCCTTACCATGGTCAACAAGTAGGACTAAAGTTTCCACAATGCCATCACGCTTCCACAACGTCAAAGTTAGACAGCAGATTGCTGGTCACCCGTTTTCTGTCCCCAGCTCCACCATACAAGCTAATTCCCCAATCCAACCTAATTCTAATGTCCAGCTGGCACATTTATGTGCCTGATGACAATAAACAGGAAGTAAACTTCTTTTTTATATGTATTTGTATTTCCTAAGAAACTGGAGACTAGACCATGTCTTCCTTGAACGACATTCTACAGCATCAGTCAGGAGCTTCCAAGGCCTGGGAATAGACCTAGTGGAGAAAGGAGGAAGAAGGAAAGGGGGTATTGACATAATGTCCTGATTCAAAGTCCTACCAGCTACACCAAGGGTACACTCTTAGCAGGGAGCAGCTGTCAACATGAGGATAAATCTGCCACTTCCCATGCTCCCCCACCCCTCAACCCACAGGTAAACAAGTTATTCCAGAGAATTCTGAGGCTTCCTTGAGGTCCTCATCAGAGTATTAAGCAGTAGCAATGCCTGCTCTATAATGGATGTTTCTACTTTTAAAACACAGAAGATAGGCAATGGAAAAAATATTCATGCATTACCCACAGTCCTCAGTTTTTCAAGATCTCATCCAATCTGAATTTAGACCTTTTTTTTGAGAGAAAGAGTGCACAAGCAAGGGAGGAGCAGGGGGGGGGGGGAGAGAGAGAGAGAGAGAGAGAATGAATCTTAAGCAGTCTCCATGCTCAGTCCAACACAAGGCTCAATCTCACAACCCTGGGATCATGATTTGAGCAGAAATCAAGAGTCAGACACTTAACCGATTGAGCCACTCAAGCGTCCCAACCCGATTTTAGACTTTACATGAAATAATAATGATCTTAAACACATTTTAGGGAATAGAAACTTAAGAGTTATGTTCCTCAATTATGAAAACATGGACAAACGTCCACTTGCTACCCTTCTGCTTTGATTAAGAGCAAAACTGCTGCCATGTGTCAGATTTTGTCCTTCACCAGCTTACACTCCTTTATTGGCATTTTACTGCCCTACAAGTAAACTCTAAATTTCTAGAAGTTCCTGCATGATGGTTGTTATTTCTCATGTTCCTCCTTGCTTCTCATGCTCTGTCTCCCTATCTCATGTTACTGAAGTCTCCCAAGCTCTTTCTTGCCTTGATATCCTAGAATTTGCTCTTTCTTCAGCCTGCACTAGAATATTCTTCCTTAAGGTTTTTCAGCATGACTGAGTCCTCCTGTTCTCAGGCCTTTGCTCTACTGACACCTCTTCAGAGAGACCTCCCAGACCATCATATCACCACATAGTTATTCCCAAGACCATATTTCCTTTCCTTTCTTTTTTTTTTTTTTCAACGTTTATTTATTTTGGGGACAGAGAGAGACAGAGCATGAACGGGGGAGGGGCAGAGAGAGGGAGACACAGAATCGGAAACAGGCTCCAGGCATCAGCCCAGAGCCTGACGCGGGGCTCGAACTCACGGACCGCGAGATCGTGACCTGGCTGAAGTCAGACGCTTTTTCCTTTCCTTTCAAGAACTTATTACAATTATCATTAACCTTTTCGGTTTTTTTTTTTTTTAATTTTAATGTTTATTTATTTTTGAGAGAGAGAGAGAGAGACAAAGACAAAGTATGAGTGGGGAAGGAGCAGAGAGAGAGGGAGACACGGAATCTGAAGCAGACTCCAGGCTCTGCACTGTCAGCACAGAGCCCAACACGGGGCTTGAACACACAAACCACAAGATCATGACCTGAGCCGAAGTCAGTGCTCAACCAACTGAGCCACCCAGGCGCCCCAATCATTAATCTTTTTAGTATGCTTTTTACTACTTTCCACTAGAACATTAGTTCCATAAGCACAGAGATCTTATCTGTGTGTTGTCTGCTTCCCACATAGTTCCTAACACACAACTACAACTGACCAGATTTGTTGCATAAATTAAGGAACAAATCCATAAAGCAAGACATTCTCCATAAGGAGGCATTATTCAAACTGTACCCTCCAGAAATTTCAAATGTAATCACATAGCCTGAGCTATTTAGAGGAGTCAATATAGAGACAGAGAAGTATGAGCTCCCCAAGTTCTGAAATGGAGCGGGATGTAGAAATCAGCCAATATACTGACCGCATTGATTAAGCCACACAAACAACCCAGTTTGCCAGATGAAGGCAGTCGGTCTGCACTCTTCCAATTCATCCAGGAAAGTAACACAGACTGGTCTCATTTCCATATCAGCACAAACAATTTGGATGTTTTCATAAAAGCGAACATTTTATAAATCACTTCCACCAAGCTGATATTACAAAGAAAATCAAAATTGTTCCAAAGGACCCTATAAATATCATGCCCTCGAGGAAAGTTAAATTATTAACAATGAATTACCACAAAGGAAGGTCATTGGGAAAGTCGTCAAATGCTCACTAAATACACACAGATGTAGGGCACCTGGGTGGTTCAGTTGGTTAAGCATCCAACTTTGGCTCAGGTCATAATCTCATGGTTAGTGGGTTCGAGCGCCATATCAGGCTCTCTGTTGTCCGTGCAGAGCCAGTTTTGGATCCTCTGTCCCCTCCCTCACTGGTTCTCTCTCTCTTTCTCTGTCTCTCAAAATAAATAATAAACTTTTTAAAAAACAGACATAGATGTGTTTTGTGTCTGTAAATGTGCAAGACAAGAATTTCCAAGTTACAACACTGCCTGCCACACAACAGCAGTCTAGATACAGAAGGAAAGGTCACACCTCTCATGTGAGAACCTTAAACTACTATCTGACAAATTTCACTGGGAACAAACAAGCTTAAAATGTGTCTTTAAAAAGTAACAATATCAAACTTCCAAGCCCATAAGGCCCTTGGGCTTATGGCCACTGCTCCACCACAAAATGGTGGCTTTGATACCCAGACACTCTGGAAAGGGTGTTTCCCTGAACTAGGACCCTTGTGTCTTAGTCAAGTGTTTCACACGTGGTGGGGGATGGGAGGGGGAGGGGTAGCCTGTGCAATTACTCTCACTTTTCATACTTTTAGTTTGTATGAAGATTTTGTTTCTGAATCTAGATCCTACTCTTCCCCTAGCTGCACACACTACACTCACCTTCAGCTATAGTGCTGCATTTCTTTTACAGTATACTCGAACATCACCCCAAGTATAGCAATGCAACTGTTAGCAGCTATAAGCAAAAAAAAGAAATGTATATTATATATGTTATATATATGTATATGTAAATATATAAATATATATTTTATATAAAATACATTTATATATAGTATATAATTATTTATATATATTATTTATATTATATATTACACATTATATATAATATATAATATATTATATTATTATATATTATATGTCACAAATTATATATATTATATTATATTATGTATTATATATTACATATTATATATTATAAATATACAATATATAATATATATTGTATATATATAATATAATAATGTATATATTATGTCATATATAATATGTAACATATATTATAATAATATATATTATAAATATATATAAAGCATTTATTTGTTGGGTTTGTACCACAACCAGCTGAAGAGCCAAAGAACTTCAGTATCAGAATCCGACCACCCTCTTTCCCTTTCTCCCTTATTATTTATTAATTTAAGTCTTCCTAGAGCTCCCTGCTCATGACTCCTTAAGGTCAGTAAACCATTGACCTTCAATGATAAACTTTGGTTACAATATAAATATGTCACGTGAAACGCAGAATGCCAACTTTACTTCTTAGAACTCAAATCCCCTCAGGAAGGGAGCCACCTGGCTGGTGCTACTATATCCCAAGAGGCATGATGAGGCTCGTTCTTGGAAAGCTGGGAAAAAACAGCTGGAGACCTGAACTAAGTGCACTGCCAAGATGAAGAGGCCTTGCTGGCAGGAACAAGGAGCCAACTGGACAATGTACACCTTCTCCCTCCACCAGCCTTCCGGTTGCTCTCTAGTGCCTCCTATAGGCAGACCTACGGGAAAGCTAGCATCCAAAAGAGAAAGCTGTTCCACAACATCACAAAGCAGGGGTACAGACGGGTGCATTTGGAACTGGGAAACAACAGCACACCCGTCTCCCACCCGATCTCAGGTCTCAGATACGTGTTCACTCTGGTGGCTGCTTGGCAGCTACTTGAGGCCGTTTGGTTGAAGAGTTCAACTTGTTTACCTCTGGAAACAGATGTGGACTTCTAGTTATTAATGTTGAAACAGGGCACACGAGTCACCCACTAAATCTCCACCAACAGAAGCAAGGAGGCTGACGCCAGAGATAGATAAACACAACCTTGAGCATATGAGGCATCTTACCTGCCAAAATATAAATATAAATTGGGCTGTACCACTCTGAGACTTCAAAGAATAACAAAATCAATCCCAGTAAGTCACTTTGTCCCAGTATAAATGGTCTGCCTCTCCTCTCTGCTCTAAAGTGAATACAGATGGCTCAGTAATTCAAGGACTGATGAACTGGGTGGTAGATTTTCACAGTTTATTTCTCTTCTCCCTTGCTGCCTTTCTCTTTGGCAGACCTGAACACCCACTCAGCTGCTTCATCCTGGGCTCTCTGAAAGGCTCAGTGGGAACGATCACAGAACCACTGACTACAAACTCAGAGGCCTACCAGCCAAATCCTGTGAAGTCGGGATTAAGACAAGGGAGTGTGC
Source organism: Puma concolor (assembly GCF_028749965.1). NCBI lineage: Eukaryota > Metazoa > Chordata > Mammalia > Carnivora > Felidae > Puma > Puma concolor. The sequence goes on from NC_141667.1 coordinate 148,456,779, forward strand.
AAAATACCCTACCCATGTCTCAAGCAACATACTGTTTTGGGGGGAAGAATTGCCTCTACTCTTCAAGGTCCTTCCAGCTGGACCATGAGTCAAATCGACATGAGAACAATTAACAAGGGAAAATCAAATGTAATAGTATATGTAAAGGGAATCTACACAGAGATGGAAATTGCAAAACCAATGAGGCAATATGATGCTTCCATGAGCTAAGGAGAGAGGTTGGGGCCCAAGGACACAAATAGGAGAAAGACCATGAGCAGGAAGGTGAGAGGAAATGTTTAGAAAACAAAGAGGCTCTGCCCCGTTACGTAGATACATTGCTTCGGTAAAGGGGAGTCTGTGTTACTAACTCTTTTCCTGGTAGAAGCAGGCAGTTGAGGGGGAGGTAAAGAGCTTTTCCTGAGTCTGCTGGGTTTTGATTGCTTTTAACTCAGAGTAAAGTTCCATGCCAAAGTGGCCCATCTTGGGGCGGCCTGCCCTTGGCCCCTACAGTACAGATTTCCTCAAAACTTTACAGCCAGCACACACATTGCTTCTGATCCTGTGACATGGGACATGCCCAGCACCATGGAGAAACTGTGAAAGTTCCTATAGATACCTGGCAGGGGAGGCGGGGCTGAAGGAGGAACCATGTTGCCAGGCTACTTCTAGCATCCGAGCCAAGGAAGCTCCCATAGACGAGGCTGCGTGAAGACAAGGCAGGGGTCAGGAGCTGACAAATCACAGTACTGAAAGACTCTCACCTAAAGGACTCATGGGAAAAAAAGAGAAATAACACATTTCAGGGGGACATTTTAAGATAGAAAATCACAGTAGACATTTAGGACTATCCAGATAATTTTTCCTCCTCTTGGGCACCAACCCACTCCCTCCCCACACCCCGTACAGGTGGCCAGGCAAACTCAGAGATGAATAACAATCACAAAAGAACCAACCTGGACATGTGCATTTAAAACTCTGTGGGGCACCTGGGTGGCTCAGTTATCTGAGCATCTGACTCTTGATTTCAGGTAAGGTCATAATCCCAGGGTCATGGGATCATGTCCCATGTCGGGCCCCACACTGGGCATGGAGCCTGCTTAGGATTCTCTCTCTCTCTATCCGCCCCTCTCCCTCACTTGCATTCTCTCTAATTTTTTTTAATCTAAAAAAAAAAAAGGAGGGGAGGATAAAGGTGGAATAAAATACAAGCAACAGGCAAGTAGAGAACACATTTAAAAGGGGAACGGCCGAAAACAAAGCCAAAATGAATCCAGAGTAATAGTCATTCATAGCCTCAAAGAAACTGCAGAAAGCTTACTGATTATTTAAAAAGAGGTCAGGGGTGGCTGGGTGGCTCAGTCAGTTAAGCGTCTGACTGTTGATTTCAGCTCAGGTCATAATCTCATGGTTTGTGAGATCAAGCCCCACATCAGGCTCCATACTCAGCACGAAGCCTGCTTGGGATTCTCTCTCTTCCTCTCTCTCTACTCCTCCCCCACTCGTACTCTTTCTCTTTCTCTCTCTCAAAATAAATAAACTGAAAAAAAAAAAGAGCTCAAATTAGAGATTCCATAGTTCAAAGAAGATATTATGAGTTAGCATGAATGGATGAAAAGGCAAGCAGGTAGAATTTGAGAAAGAAAGGGGGAAAAGAGATAAAAATATTACAAAGAAAAGCCACACATAAACTGGATCCAACATACACATAATTTGTGTTCATTACTCAAGCCAGAGACTAGAATTGATGAGAAAAAATAAAAGAATAACTTAAGCATGCAAAATAACAAATTGGAAATATATATAAGGAAAAAGAAAGTACACATAGGTAGGAAGAGATTAATAAAGTGTTGAAAAGCTGATTTAAGAAAAGAGAAAATACAAACAGTAGAAAGGATAAACAAAACAAAAGCTCTAGAAAAGAAAGTGAATTAAAGATTTTTTTTCAGTAACCTCTACCCCCAACATGTGGCTTGAACTCATGACCCTGAGAGTAAGAGTCGCATGTTCCACGAACTGAGCCAGCTGGGTGCCCCACAAAGAAAGTGAATTAAATCAATTCCTAGAAAAGCGAGAACAAAAAATTAACAATATGAACTACAAAAAATGCTATAAAGTATAGAAGATATCAGAAGACTTACAAAAGAATATCATCTGCAATTATCAACATTGCTGAAGAGCCAAAGGACTTGGATGATTTTCTAGAAAAATAAATAGTAGGTCTGAAAAGAAGGGGGTTTTGTTTTGTTTTGTTTTGCTTTGTTTTGAAGTAAGCTTCATTCCCAGCATGGAGCCCTATGCGGGGCTTGAACTCAAGTCCCTGAGATCAAGACCTGAGCTGAGATCAAGAGTCGGATGTTTAACCAACGGAACGCCCCATGAAAAGCAATTTTTAAGATCTATCATTTAAGATCCTCACCTCAAGTATTCTTATCAGTGGTCTTTGTGAGCAGGTTAAAATAAAACTTTATAAAACAGACAATTCCTAGTCTTATAATAGTGAAACTAGTTCAGACAACAGCACAAAAAGAGAGTTATTTGTAAAGTTAATAATACCTTCACATCAATATTAGTTAAAGTATGTAAACTGCACTCGTGAATGCAGATACAAAAATTCAAAATAAAACATCATCTAATGAAACCCAGCAGCATATTGAAACAAGACACCATGACCAAGAAGTATTTTGTTGGAGGGATGCAAACACATATAAGACGCCAATGCAATGATTACATCAGCAAACGGAAGGAAAGAAAGTTTATAAAATCCAATAGTCATTTCGGATAAAAACTGAGGTGAAACAGGAATAGGAGGAAACTCCTGAAATAGACAATCTACCAAAATCAACACTGACCTAGCAAATGTACGTTAGTATTTCTCCTGAAAGCAAGAAATGTTTGAATGTGCAACTCAAAAGCCTATACCAAGTGCTGTGAAAAACAGTGAATGATCGACTATTGAAGGAGTTTCTGGGCTTCAAGTACATAAAAAAAATTGTATAGACATTTACACCTATGAAGCAAGCCCTATAGAGTGAAAAAACAGATTATTGCTAGTGATGTCCACAAATCTCCCAAGGAAAGAAAGTTTGACTCAAGACTTCTTGCAAGAAAGGTACTTTCTTTTTTTTTTTTTTAATTTTATTTATTTATTTTGAGAGACAGAGAGAGAGAGAGAGAGGCAGAGAGGGAGGGAGAGGATCCCAAGCAGGCTCCACATTCGGGATGGAGCCCAATGCGGGGCTCAATCTCACAACTGTGAGATCACAACCTGAGCAGAAATCAAGAGTCGGACGCCCAACCAAATGAGCCACCCAGGTGCCCCAAAAGGCATTTTCAATGTATGTAAGAATTAGGGATTCCAGTTCCAAACACTCATTTTTACAAATACACATGTGCACATACCTACACACACACACACACACACAGAAACATACCTGCATACACATGTACACATATACAGGCATACACTCATACAGACACGTGCAAACACATCACATGTGCCAAGTGCATACACAGATACATACATACATGTACATCTTCATTTTTCCAAATCCCACAGAGTGAAAAAATATTTACTGGATTTCAGCAATTCCTTCACTTAACGTTAGTGTCTCTTCTGCAGAACGAAGCAAAAGTCAAGGGAAGTTTATTTGATATATTTTATTTAAATTAGTATGTAACATATGATCTCAGTTTTCCAGATGATTCCTATCTATCCTGCCTGAATATGTGAGTTAAAACCCCTGTAGAATAGGGTTCACCAAATATTAAGAACAATCCTAAATGGGGCTTTAAGCGATTCCATTTTCCTTTCCTTTATGACTTGAATTTCTAATAAAGTTTATATCCTTTTTACAAAACCAATAAAGTCCACTGTCTGCAAAATGAAAAATAAGAATAGGAGTAAAATGAGAAGAAAACAATTAGCATTACCATGATGAGTTTCCATTATAATGTGCTCAGTGTGTCTGTTGGATGAGTCAAAGAAAACACTATAATGGAGTTTCCATTCTGTAAATTTGATTTCGCTACAGGAAACACGAGCTGAGACAGCCATTCCAATCACTTAATGGGCATCCCTGTCTTCTTCTTATTCAATAATACCAATTATAGCTGGAGAAGGCCTCCCCATCTCCTGTCAATGTTTCCTGTGTGTATTCTCCGGGGTTCTCTTAGTTCAGTATTAAATGACTCAAGTGTCAGGGTTTCATCTATTTCCCATTATAGAAGCCAACCATTCTCTTACATCTACAGGGTGACAAATACGCTATGATGTGAGGAAAGGTCATCCGTGCCTTATTATTGAGTTCTAAGAGGACCTCCTGGCATGCCACAGTTCCCTGGATATCTGATTAAGCAACAATGGTACCATAGATTAGACTCATTGATGGATATTTCCAATAACAAGAAGAAAATCTAGGAACCACCTCTCTTAACATTCATATACCCTTGGTCAGGCTGCCTTGTTAACAGTATGGAGAAGCTTGTGAAATTATACTTATTCAGATTCTCTCTTTGCCCTACCTTACTTGGAAGCAGAATTCCAAAGCCTGCTGTCCTAGATCCCACCTCCATTTTCTGATCACATTGTGTCTCCTTCCTAAATTACACACACACAAAGCGCGCCTGGGTGGCTCAGTCGGTCAACTCTCCGACTTCAGCTCAGGTCATGATCTCATGGTTCATGGGTTTGAGCCCCATGTTGGCCTCTGTGCTGACAGCTCAGAACCTGGAGCCTGCTTCAGATTCTGTGTCTCCCTCTCTCTGCCCTTTCCCTACTCGTGCTCTGTCTCTCTCTCTCAGAAATAAATAAACATTAAAAGAATAAATTACACACACACTTTCAACCACATTCATACATGCACACCCCACAGAGGCAGCTGCCTTCCTGAGAAGCAGTGTGGCCAACAGAGCTCTGATGAAAATATGGTATTTGCTTTCTGGCCAAGACAATAAACATGAAAATACACAAAGTAAATGAAGAATACAAGGTGATGGCAATTAGCAAAAGGGGCTAAAGCAAAGTCTAGAGCACACAAATATTAAGTGATTATGGCTTTAGGTTAGGATTTTAGAGGATTTCCAGAAAAAGGTTTTTTTTAAGAATTATTTTCTCCCTTTTTGGACTTACTCCTCTTCCTCACCTTCTTTGCAGAGAGTTCTAGTGCAATTAATCCCTATTCCTTCTATTCCTTTCATTCCTTTCTAAAAGAACTCTAGTAGAAAACATGGGGGCACCTAGGTGGCTCAGTTGGTTACACATCTGAATCTTGATCTCAGCTCAGCTCTTGATCTCAGGATTGTCAGTTCAAGCCCCACACTGGGCTCCATGCTGGGCATGGAGCCTACAAGGAAGGAAGGAAGGAAGGAAGGGAGGGAGGAAGGGAGGGAGGAAGGAAGGAAGGAAAGGAAACAAACTTAATAGCTCTGAAAGAGCCTAGAAGCACAAGTGGCCCAGGAGTATTGAGCACATCTAACAGCCAGATCCTTGTTTCTATTACCATTCCTCACTAAGAGAAAGCAAGATGGCTTTAAAAATAGCTATTCCCGGTCTATCGCAGAGAAAGTACAAGATGAGTCTGGAACTTCGTCTTACACCAGAAAGGAGAGAAGTCCTCAAAAACAAAGGATGGGGCGTGTCCCAAGGACACAGGCATCAGCCTGTTGGGGCGACCTCGAGACAAAGACAAGACAATGTAAGTGCCAAAAAGAGTTAAAGGCATTAATAAATTATAAGCCCTTCATGGGGAAATGGGACTCAGTGAGTTGAAAATGATAACAAACAAGGCAAGAATGATACTGGCACAAGGGCGGACACTTGCTAATAGAAGAAAGCCAAGTACCAAGTAGCAAACATGGAGAGAATGTTGGAGCTAGCAAATAATTTTCTTGTTTTTTTAATTTTTTTCATGTTTATTTATTTATTTATGAGAGTGAGAACATATGTGTGAGAGAGGAGAGGGGCAGAGAGAGAGAGAGGGAGAGAGAATCCCAAGCAGGCTCTGTGCTGTTAGTGCAAAGCCTGACTTGGGGCTCGAACTCACTAACCAAACACTGAGATCATGACCTGAGCGGAAATCAAGAGTCAGACGCTTAGCCAACTGAGCCACCCAGACTCCCCAGCAAATCATCATTTTCTAACCCTAACAAGACAGGTTCAGGGCAGAATCATAAATGGGTGCTAAATATAGGAGGGAAATTGCCAACTTTATAAAGGCAAAATTGCCACATAATAAGGTGCACCCTTTATTTGTAGAGTTTGAGGAGTTGTGACAGATTTATATACCTAGGTGGCCACCACTAAAATCAAGATTAAAATCTTTTCCATCACCTTAAAAATTCCCACGTGCCCCTTGGCAGTCAACACCCCCCACACTCCCAGCCTCAGGCAACCACGGATATGTTTTCTCTCAGTAGATATTAGTTTTCCTTTTTGTAGAATTTCACATGAATGGAACCACACATCCCATATTCTTTGGTCTCTGGCTTCTTTCATGGAGCATACCGTTTTGGAGATTCATACATTCTGTGGCGTGTATCAGAATATTGTTCCTTTTCATTGCTGAGTCTTATTCCATGGTATGAATACACCACAATTTGTATCTGTGGTCACCTATTGATGGACATTTCAGTTGTTTCCAGTTTGGGCCAATGATAAGCAAAGCTGCCATGTATGTATTTCTGCACAAGCCTTTGTATGGACGTAGGTTTTCATTTCTCTGGGATAAATAACAGAGAGCAAAGCCCTAGGTCATATGGAAAGTGCATGTTTAACTTTCTTAAAAACTCCCAGATATTTTGCAAAGTGGTTGCACCATTTTACATTCCCACAGTAATATAGGAAAATTACAGTTGCTCTGTATCCTTGGTATTGTCACTCCTTTTTTTTTTTTAATTTTAGCCATTTCTAGTGGGTGTGTAGGGAGTAAACTTTGATGAGGAACAGGATATCTGCATGGTCTGAAAACGTCTCACCAAAGATTGCTTATTAGGAGCCAGGGAGAAAATAATATCATCTAGTAGAGAAATCAAGCTACACTGATCAAAACCATTGTAAGTTAAAGGCAATGGAAACTGTTGTCTCTGGATGACACACCCTGAGAAGCACACAGTATCACTTTTGTAGTATTCCTTTTTTTTTTTTAATACCGTTTATTATTTATTTATCATTTCAGAGAGAGGAAGAGCACAAGTGGAGGAGGGGCAGAGAGAGAGGGAGACACAGAATCCAAAACAGGCTCCAGGCTCTGAGTTGTCAGCACAGAGCCTGATGCAGGGCTCGAACCAATCCAACCATGAGATCATGACCTGAGCCCAGGTCGGATGCTTAACCAACTGAGCCACCCAGGCGCCCCACTTTTGTAGTATTCTGACTGGGGGGGGGTGCATAACCTAAAACTGATCAAGACAAAACATACACAAACCCTAAATGAGGAACGTTCTGCTTTGAAAGGGGACCACAGTCTTACAAATTTCAATGTCATAGAAGAAAAGGAAAGACTGAAGAATTGTTCCAGATTGTGGATACTAAAAAGACATGACTGTTAAATGCATTACTTCATCCTAAGCCGGATCCCTTAGTGCAGGGGATCTTATTCTTCGGAAATCTACAGTGAAGTATTTAGTTATACTCTATGCAGCTTTCAATTGGTTCCAAAATTAGATAGATAGATGATAGTTAGATAAATAGATAGATGCTAGATACATATGTATATATATACACGCACACATACATTCAAAGGGCAAATGACAAACCAAATAAATCAAAATGTGCCAAAATGTTAACAATAGGTGAATCTGGGAAAAGGGTGTGCTGAAATTCTGTGTACTATTTCTTATTTACAAATAAAAACTATTTTAAGTAGGGGTGCCTGGGTGGCTCAGTTGGTTGAGCATCCAACTCTTGGTTTTGGCTCACGGTTCGTGAGTTCCACTTCGTCATGGGGCTCCATGCTAATGGCGCGGAGCCTTATTCCGATTCTGTCTCCCTCTCTTTCTGCCCCTCCCCTGCTCACTCTCTCTGTCTCTTAAAATAAATAAACTTAAAAAAACAATTTTTAATAGAAAAAAAACAATTTTAAGTAGCTAAGCAGATTGGATCAAGATGGCACCTACCTCGTCCTCATATCTAAAATCTTCAGAAATTACAAAAAAGAAAATGAGTCTGTTTTTTTTTTTTATTTTTTTTTTTAACGTTTATTTATTTTTGGGACAGAGAGAGACAGAGCATGAACGGGGGAGGGTCAGAGAGAGGGAGACACAGAATCCGAAACACGCTCCAGGCTCTGAGCTGTCAGCCCAGAGCCCGAGGCGGGGCTGGAACTCACTGACCGCGAGATCATGACCTGAGCCGAAGTCGGTCACCCAACCAACTGAGCCACCCAGGCGCCCCAATGTTTTTTTTTTTTTTTTTAATCAATAACAGCCACAGGAAAAAATGAGGGACATCTGTGAACCAAAAATGGTGATGTCCTAAATAATAATAAGCAAATTAGAATAGAAGTCATAACTCGAAACAAACAGATACACTTCCCACTCCTCCATGCAAACACCAAAATCCAAACCCAAATAATGGCCAGCTGGCTTCGAGTTAGATGCAAGTACATGAAAGTGAACCTTGAACTCTTAGACGGTAACCTGGGCTCCAAGGAGAAAGCATTTACAAATTCAGGATTCGCAGTGATGGCAGTAATGTGGTTCCATCCTCTGTCCTGATAAGGGGTGGAGCTCTTCCAAAGCCTCTGGCTCATCCCTGGCCATAGTTAACAGCCATGGGCCAGGAGGCTCCATGACCAACAGGAAGGGAAGCGGGGGTGGGGTGGGGGGGCTCAGAGAATGAATAGCTTCCATGTTCAGACCACCCATTTATTTCCCTGGCCCCTCTTTTGCTGTCTGGTGCTGCTCTCCCAATCCTCTATGACCAACTGTTCATCTCTCATCTCTAGGGGGTCTGATCCCCCTTGACTTACTATCCTGCCTGCTCCTCTCTGACAAAGCCACCACTAAATATTTGCCAACCCTGTGTGGCCAAACCTGTCCTGTTGCCGCCCAAGTCTTTTCCTGAAGTCCCCATCTTACTCTGATTCACATATCCCCAAGGCTCACGTCCTCAGACTCAGGTCTTCTAATCTGCTTCCCTCCCAAATTCTTCCCCTCTGGTTCTTGGCACCACAGATCATGTTTCCTTCAGTTCCAGACGTTGTGAGTCGTTTGTTAGCAATTTTTAAGCCTATCATCCTTTTCGGCCCTCACGAGCCAACCTTGCTCATTTTGCAGACAGTTGCATTTCTCTTCCATAATTCTCTTCCAACCAAGGCAAAGTTTTGGAAGCAAGGTCCCAAATAGGCACTCATGATTCCAGTCCAAGGTGAGCCCCCCTGGAAACTTTTTTAACAACAGATCTGGAAAAGTAAAAGGATCCCTTTCCCTCAATCCCGATATGTCATTTCATAATAAACAAGAAAGGAAATAAAACCAGGAACAGCAAGTAATGAATTGGCCTGAGTTTTAGGAGTTTTTACACTGGCTTCCAAATATCATATCGAGATCCAGCTGAATTTTTTTTTAATGTTTATTTATTTATTTTTGAGACACAGCACAAGCTGGGGAGGGGCAGAGAGAGAGGGGGAGACACAGAATCTGAAGCAGGCTCCAGGCTCTGAGTTATCAGCACAGAGCCCTTAGGCGGGGTTCGAACTCACCAACCACAAGATCATGACCTGAGCGGAAGTCACCCAAGTGCATGCCAAGTGAATCTAATTGGCCTCTTTCCAGGACACACGACATTCAAAACTGATGTTTATGACTTCTCGTGTCAAGTCCTCTGGCCTGTTTCTTTGTTCAGTTCTCTCTCCTAGAAGTGTAGACTCTGGCTCTTTGTGAGAGCTGCACTACAGATTCATTTATTTGGTAGAAATCTTACGTTATCACTTCCCCATTGTTCTAACCTGGGTTAGACTCACCGTTGAAAGATCAACATGACATCTGTGATGACACACCATCTTGCTCCTGTGTCAGTGTCTGTCTCTTGAGTGACAAGCCATAAGACACATCCCAGAGGCTCTGGACTTCTACTAGGCTACCAACACGGGCCAACCACCTACTCTACCCAAAAGCAGGATACCCGTGAAGACAAAATTTTTAAAGCAAAGCAACAAAGATTTAAGAAAGGCATTTCTGCCAGGTTTACCCCTTCTGGCTTGTTTATAATGGCCCCTGTGAGGCGCCTGGGTGGCTCAGTCTGTTAAGCATCTGACTTCTGCTCAGGTCATGATCTCGCGGTTCATGAGTTTGAGCCCCGTGTGGGTCTCTGTGCTGACAGCTCAGAGCCTGGAGCCTGCTTTGGAATCTGTGACTCCCTCTCTCTCTGCCCCTCCTCCGCTCATACTCTGTCTCTCAAAAAAAATAAATGGTAAAAAAAATTTATAATGGCACCTGTAACAAAGCCGGGTTCCAAGAAAATTCTATACAGCAACATCAGTAAAATGGAATGAGACACAATGTGAAGCCCTTTATTTTTTTTATTATTGTGATTGCATCCCCAAATATCAATGAACACAGGCTTGTAGGATTTCTCCTTTAATAATTGTTATTAGAGGGGTGCCTGGGTGGCTCAGTCGGTTAAGCGGCCAGCTCTTGGTTTCAGCTCAGGTCACGATCTCATGGTTCATGGGATGGAGCCCCACGTCGGGCTCTGTGCTGACAGCTCAGAGCTTGGAGCCTGCTTCGGATTCTGTGTCTCCCTCTCTCTGTCGCATGCTCTGTCTCTCTCTGTCTCAAAAATAATAAATAAAAACATTTTAAAAAATTCAAAAAAAATTTTTATTAGAAAATATTTGTTACGAAGGCCCCAGCTAAGTGCTTTATTTGTAGGACCTCACTGAATCTCTGCAGCAGTATTCTGAGATAAACAATTGTGCCTTCACTTTACAGATGAGGAGACTGAGGCTCAGCAAGGTTCAATAAACTAGCCAAGTTCACACAGGTAATAAATGGCTGTGCAAGGACTCAAAGCCAGGCTGGACTGACCATCACCTGTGCCCTCACCACTCTTCTTACTTTTCTCCCTCTTTTTTTTTTAATTTCTGCACCTGTGCGTGTTATCTCCCCAGTCAATACAGTTGGATTTATTAGAACCTCCCTGCCAATAGCCATTCCCCTTAAAAATACCTCAAACTGCTCTCTCTCCCACAATACTTTCAAAAAGAACTGCCAACAAGTATGTAAATGAGCTAAGTGGCGTCCTTAGGCTTGAAGAGGACACATCTGCAGGCTTTACAGCCTCGTATTCCTTCCAATGTTGCAAGCGCTGCCCCTTGCTGCCCCCGATAGCTGTTTTACAAGATCTTCATGCCTTCATAACTGTTCCGGCTTCTCCATTAAGTTTTCCTTGTGAAGACCGATGGTCTGCATGCCTGTAACGTTGGAATAATAAAAGGAAATGGGAATGCTCTACCGGAGCATCCTCTGTTCCCAGTACCAATACATCACTAAATTAAATGCTCCCGTTCCGGAGCGCTGTCAGAGCACACCACCTCTGCGGGCCAACTCATACAATTCTGCAGGCGGCAGAAGCCAAGAACAGGTGAATAGAGTGCCAGTCCGTTTCATGAACCAGGAAGTGCGTCTACCACAGAAATGGTCTGTGCCGCCATTGCTAAAGGAAGCCACGGATATCACCCTGGGGCTTAGTTGGGTCAAGCCACAGGGCCTTGAAGCTAGAGCCGTTTGGGGATGGATGGAGAACAGAGAAGGAGGAGATACATCTGGCGGTACAGAGCACACAACACCGGCCTTACCTTGTTGGGTGCTGATACTTATGGATTTCTGTCCATGTTCTTGAGCTTTATTCTGGGATACAGGTAAGTTTCCTGGCGGCACCATGATTATCAGGGCTCTTATAGCTAAGCTTTGGCAAAAACCAGACCAACATGTGGTCTACAGTTAATTTTGTTCCATGACACATGAAACATGATCCCCTGGGTCCAGTATGCCAAAACCCTATGATTTATGAGACTGTCAAGTAGGGGCATTGGGAATAGGTAGTACCCCCTTCCCAAATGTGAGCACCTAGGATTTGTCCCTCTGATCTGTTAGGCTGGTTCTTTCCCAGCCATGACAGTTCCCTTACACGTATGTGTGAGTCGGTACTCTCCTGTGTACCAGACTGACTGTCTACAGAGATCCAGCGTTGCTCTGTGCACTTTTATCTTTCCAGTCCTCTTCTTTAAGAATTCTGTCCCTTTTAACCACCCTGAACTCAGAGGTGCATCTTCTCAAAGTAGGCAGACCACCAGGCTCAGCCTGAGTACCTCTCTCTGCACTTCCGACTGGAAACCCTCCAAGCAATCATCTGGGATCACCTCTCTCAAGGACTATTCTTCAATGCCCGTGTTTGATATCTTGAGAACCATTGTGTTATTACATCTTGTCCCATTGATTAGTTGTTCCAGGCAAACCTTATCCCTTTACCCATCCTCAATTAGAAGTAGATGTTTTACAGGGTGCCGGGGTGGCTCAGTTGGTTAAGTGTCTGACCTTGGCTCGAGTCATGACATCACAGTTTGTGGGTTCAAGCCCCACGTTGGGCTCTGTGCCGACAGCTCGGAGCCCGGAGCCTCTGCTTCGGATTCTCTGTCTCTGCCCCTCCCCCACTCACACTCTGTCTGTCTCTGTTGTTTCCGGGCACTTGGGTGGCTCAGCCGGTTAAGCATCAGACTCTGGGCTTCAGCTCAGGTCATGATCTCACAGTTTGTGGGTTCGAGCCTCTCATCTAGCTCTGTGCTGATGGTAAGGAGCATGCTTGGCATTCTTTCTCTCTCCCTCTCTCTCTGCCCCTCCCCCACGTGCACACACGCTCTCTCGCTCTCTCTCTCTCTGTCTCAAAAATAAATAAATGTTTAAAAAAAAAAGTAGATGTTTCTTTTTCTCTTAAAAATGCTGTTTCCCAAGCAAGCCTGGAGCTTACCTGTGTTCCATGCCTCCCTCACAGTTACCTCCAACCAGAAAGTTGTTTCTCACCCTTCCTCCCGTCTTCAGATCCTACCCTGCAGGTAAGACCCAGCTGAAACACCACCTTCCCCTGTGAAGTCTTTCCTGCATCCACCAGAAGTAATCTCCCTTCTCTGAATTTTGTTGGCAAGGCCCACACTCTGTCACATAGCAAAATATGCACAGATTTTATCTCCCTCCTAAACAGTAATCTCCTTACACACAGAAATCAGTTTTTCTGCAATACCTGTAGCTACTCAACCCTACTAGCTATTAGCAAATGTGAATGGATGAACAAATACAATGGCAGATAGTGTCATCCCATCACAGATTCACCAGCCACAATTGGCAAAGTATAGGGAGACAGACTACAATTTACATATGGCAGGGACATCCAACCTGTCATTCATGAATATCCTAGAAGTAAAGAGAACAAGGGATGTGTTATGCTCTTTTGTCAGTCTAAGTCTCACCAGGTGTGCCCCTAATGTTAACAGCTATCCTTCTGGGGTGCCTGGGTGGCTCAGTCAGTTGAGCTTCCAACTCTTGATCTTGGCTCAGGTCATGATCCCACAGTCGTTGGGCTCTGCACTGAGCATGGAGTCTGCTTAAGATTCTCTCTTTCTCTAAAATAAAAAATAAAAATAAAAACTATCCTTTCATGATATGGTCCCTATATACAAGCCAGATATTTCTTCAAGTGCTTAACTAAGGAAATAGTTGCCTGATTGAATGCTGGAAGAAAACCTCGTGGTTGAATTGAGAGATGATGTATTGACGACAAACATGGGGCCTTTCTAGGGAATTCTTGAAAGTAATTTTGATCTCATGGGTTAGTTCACCTTAATCATGACTTCAGAACTAAACATTGGCTCAATATATGACTCCCTTAATTTTCGGAAGAATGAACCACGTGTTACCCAACTTGTATCCCCCGTGCCTGGCAGAATGTCTGATATGCTAGGGGATGGGTATATACGTGGTTCTGAGTTGAACCAAATCTGACTGCAGTGTAAGCATCCATCCTAGTGCAGGTTGTGGTTGGTAATTATGCCTCTTCCCTCCAAGAATTGTGCAAACCCTCTGCCCAAAATGAATCATGTATTGATTAATATACAATGCAGTTGTTAGGTTGCTACTATTCAAGTATCAAAGAGCTGAGTAGTAGAGCTTCCAGTTCTCTTTAAGCTGGTCCTTATTCCTTTTTTCCCACCACTTCCTTTATATGCCTTGTGTTTCGCAAGAGAAACACCTCAACTACCACCAATTCTTCCAAAACTCTGAACCGAACTAGGCCATTTGCAACCCACTTAAGTTCCATATTGGTGGGATAGTGTACGTTTGAATCTTTGTAATTAACATGATTGACACCATTTTGAGTTGTGTACCCACTGAGATGTAAAAAATGATCAAGGATCACTAAACTCGGGCCAAGGTCCGGCTTCAATCACTAAACTCACCAACATACCAAGGTTGACAATTACAATGACAGTCACCACAAACTCAGTGGCTTAAAATAACAGAAATTACTTCTCTCACAGTTCAGAAGGTCAAAAGTCTGGCTGGAATCAGTACCAATGAGCCCAAATTATGGCATCGGTGAGCCTTTCTGAAGGCTCTAGGGGAGAATCCACTCCTTGCCTCTTTTAATTTATGGTAGCTGCTGGATTTCCTTGGCTTATGGCCACAGCTTTCCAATCTTCAAGGCCAGCATCTTCAAATATCTCTCTGCCTTGTCTTCACCTGGCTTTCTGTTTCTGTGTTTGTGTTCTCTCTCTCTCTCTCTCTCTCTCTCTGCCTCCGTCTTATATGGATACATCCAGTAGCATTTAGGACCCACCTGGATAATCCAGGATAACCTCCCCACCTCAAGATCCTTAATTTAATCTACAAAGACACTTTTTCTATTTAAGGTAACATTTGCAGGTTCCAGAGGTTAGGACCTGATATCTTTGAGAGACACTATTCAACCTATTATATCTTTTCTTAAAATTTTAGATAAATTAAGAATATTCTGGAGGGTTCAAGTAATGGGTGCTTACTAGAATCTAATAGTAGCCAATGCTTTGTCCATTAAATAAATCAAGGCCAATTTTCTCCTCATCTCTGTCATATGTCAGGGGATTAAAGGAACTGGTTTTTGAATATATAGATGTATCTCATCTTCCATGAGCAGTCTTGGCTCATGTATCTACCATGAGAGCACACTCAGCCTTGTGTCACATTCCCAACCAAACAAAACCAATTTCATTGTGAGTAATACAAACTTTACTGAAGATTGAAGTTGGGGAGGGAAGGGAAGAAGGGTGGTGGAAAAGGAAATTTACAACATGCAACCAAATTTCATTTAAACAAATTCCTCCTGGGGCGCCTGGGTGGCTCAGTAGGTTGACCTTCTGACTCTTGATCTCAGCTCAGGTCATGATCTCAGCTCAGGTCATGATCTCACAGTTCGTGGGTTCTAGCCCCCTGTCAGGCTCTGAGCTGACAGCATGGAGCTTGCTTGAGATTCTCTCTCTCTCTCTCTCTCTCTCTCTCTCTCTCAAAATAAGCATTTTTTTTTAATTTTTTTTCAACGTTTATTTATTTTTGGGACAGAGAGAGACAGAGCATGAACGGGGGAGGGGCAGAAAGAGAGGGAGACACAGAATCGGAAACAGGCTCCAGGCTCCAAGCCATCAGCCCAGAGCCTGACGCGGGGCTTGAACTCCCGGACTGCGAGATCGTGACCTGGCTGAAGTTGGACGCTCAACCGACTGTGCCACCCAGGCACCCCAAAATAAGCATTTTTTAAAAAAATTCCTCCTGAAAATGCCAATCCAAACCACAGTGAGCTATCACCTCACACCTGTCAGAATGGCTAGCATCCAAAAGACAAGAAATAACACGTGTTGGCAAGGATTTGGAGAAGAGGTAATCTTGGTGGTGGGAATCCAAACTGGTGCAGCCACTATGGAAAACGGTATGGAGGTTACTCCAAAATCAAAAATAGAACTACCATATGATCCTAGCAATTGCACTTCTGGGCATTTATCCAGAAAACACTAACTAGAAAAAATATATGCACCCCTGGGTTTATTGCAGCTTTGTAATCAAGATATGGAAGCAGCCCAAGTGTCCATCGATAGATGAGTAGATAAAGAAGATGTGGTATATATATAACGGAGTATGACTCAGTCATCAAAAAGAATGAGATCTTGCCATTTACAACAACACGAGGGAGCTAAAGAAAATCATGCTAAGTGAAATAAGTCAATCAGAGAAAGACAAATACCACACGATTTCACTCATATGTGGAACCTCAAAACAAAGGAACAAACACAGAAACTGACGCTTAAATACAGAGAACAAACTGGTGGCTGCCAGAGGGGAGGTTGGTGGTGGGTGGAAGGGGAGGCAAAATAGATAACTGGAATCAAGAGGTAGAAACCTCCAGTTACAAAATAAATAAATCACAGGGATGAAACGTACAGCCTAA
The DNA here is from genome assembly GCF_028749965.1 of Puma concolor. NCBI lineage: Eukaryota > Metazoa > Chordata > Mammalia > Carnivora > Felidae > Puma > Puma concolor. Next base: position 148,473,226 of record NC_141667.1, read on the forward strand.
GGAATAGGGTCAATGATATCGTAACAGATGGTAACTACACTTATCATGGTGAGCACTGATTTATGTATACAATTGTCGAATCATTAGGTCATACACCTGAAATTAGAATATTGTATGTCAACTATACTTCATGATAAGCTTTTTTTTAAAGGAACATTTATAAAATAAATTATATATATAAAAAAAAATCCTCCCAAGCCCATGCTTTCTCCTCCTTCACCTCTGCTCTGGTCTCTGAACAGTTTACTATGCTCCTCTCTTTTCTTCTTCCAAAACTTTCCCTGTTGTCATAAGCAACTCAATTCTTGCACCAAACTTGCAAATTTCAGTCAGCCAAACAAGAGCTTCACAGTTACCTAACCCTCCCATCCTTGGCCCAAACATGATTTTTCATGCCTCACACACCAGATCCAATCATTTATCAGCTTACTCATCAATCAACACACCTCCTTCTAGAAAGGAGTCTGCTGGGACACCTGAGTGGCTCAGTTGGTTAAGCGTCTGACTCTTGATTTCAGCTCAGGTCACGATCTCACAGTTTGTGAGTTTGAGCCCCACATTGGGCTTGATGCTGACAGCATAGAGCCTGCTTGGGATTCTCTCTCCCCTGCAACCGTGTGTGCGCACGCACTCTCTCTCTCTCTCTCTCTCTCCAAATAAGTGAAATAAAATAAATAATTATTAGAAAAGAATCTGCTGCTAAGTAAAATACAAATTTTAATCATTATATTAGGACAGTTAATCATTGTTTATCCCTGTTTTCATAGTAAGTTGGGGGGAAAGACTCCCCCGTTTCATCAGAGACTCCATACAGATGACAAAGTTTCACAAAAACTAATTCTAATTTCTGTTCCTCTCAAAAACAAACAAAAAAACCTAACCTTATTGCTTCTTTGTTATCACCATCCTGAGAAAACATTTTTGTACTAAACGCATTTTTCTTATTCAGGCTTTGTGAGAGTTAAGACAACATTCTTCGGTGTCTGAAACATGTCTTGTGGACATTTCCTTTCACAAGCTAGTCAGTTTCCAAGGGTTTTCCAAAATTCTCCAAATATGCCTGGCAGCATTGTGGAAATAACAGAACCTTGGAATGATTCCCTGGATCCAATTCTCCACCTACCTTAGCTGGAAAGATTAATTCCTCCGATCAATAGTTTAGTAGCTAGAAATCCATAAATGAAATGATTTTGCCCTTTTCAATTGTGCATGAATCATTTCCCCAGCTCTCTGACACATCACACTTTTTATAAGAATTAAATTAGCTGAAATCCCAGTCTGTCAACTAGTCACTGTAGAGGGTATGCAAATGAGAGAGACCATCCTCGCCCCCAAGAAGGATTCAGAACTGGGGAGCACAGACAAGGGAGAAGTTTGCCCAATACTGACAAAAGCACAGGAACATAAAGTCGTTGGTAACAAATGTTGCACTGGGAAGCCTTTTTATCAACCTATTTCAGGACCAAACTGCCTTCCACATAGAATAGAAGACCCACATAGATTTCCGCCCGGATTCTTTCCACATAAATCATAATCAGGCAGTTTGCGCATGCAGCCTAGCCTTTTTTGGGCCAGATACTCCAAAACATCTATCTCAAAAGCAACAAAGAGTGGGCCATTTGTTGCGTTTCAAACCCGTGAGAGGGATTGGAAATACCTAAAAGGACTAGAAGGGACAGCAGGTGGAGGAAGAAAAAAGAAGGAAGAAAAGCAGAGAAGTCTAAAAGGATTATAACCCGAAGACATAGCAGTGACAACTCTTGTGTGTTACTGAACACGTTTATAATAAAGCCCAAATTCTGCACCGAAAACGACCAGCTTCAGATTGAATTCCTCATTAGAGTCTACTCAGGGGCATCAGAGGATCAAGAGGCTGGTCCTAACAAGGAAGACCTTTCCCAATTGCAATCTCAAATCCTGGGGCCGCTGGTCTTCTCACAGGCTACCAGCCTGAAGATTAAAACAAATGAGGTCAGCCACCTCGGTGGGGGGGTTGCGGGGGGGGCATGTGTCATAAACAGGAAGCCTGTGAGTATTTCTGACAATCTCTAAAAATGAAAATGCCTTTGGCTATTCACTGATCGTTCCAGAAGCTTTGCCTCTGAACAAGGACAGGGCACTCTTCACGGCTGACAGCTTTTTGGGAGCAGACCGTTGCGAAAATACGATTTCTCTTCTTATAGAGCAAACTCGGATGCCTCCTGACAGAGAACCGCATCCAGGAGCAGAAGGGGCGCCTGCTAGTTGCTGGCCTGCAGCGAAGGGCATTGGCGGAGACAAAAGGTATTTTCCCTTCTGCGGCAGAGAGGAGCCCATCTGTCATCCTGCCCCCGGCGCAGTGCCGGGGAAATCCTTCATGAACAAGAAGCCTCCTGCCAGAGTTCCCTGGAAACACTCCCCAGACGATCCCGCCCACGCACGCTTCTTCCCAGCCTGCGTTTTTGTACTTTTCCTTTTTATCGCTCCACGGGCCTAGGCAGAGAAGGGCGCCCGTGATTTCCAGCCAGCCGGAGGGTCTGCCTTCAAAGCTGTCCGAAGTGTGCGGTGGTGTTTAGCCCCAGAACAGCACCGACCGCCTGAATTCAGAGTCACACCCAAAACTACGAACGGCGTCTTGCAGACAAGCTGATGGGAGGTGGGAGCTCGCCAAAGCTGTGTGTCCCCGCGCTGAAGCAGAGACCCTCCAGAGATCACAGATAGGATCAGAACACAAGCAGGGTCCCCAGGGAGGATGGGGGCTGCTGCCACCGCCACGTGTCCGTCTGATAGCCAGGTTTCTCTGAACCGGGGCGAAATGACAGTCTGAGCCCTGGACGCAGGAATGACTTCTCCCTCTGGTCCCAGAAGGGAAGAGGAGGGAGATGCAGGCTAAGAACCCTGTGCACCCAGTAGTTTCAATGGGGAGCCCTCAGAACAGAGAGAAACAGCAATGGTTCTCTGCTTGGGGCCCCCAAGGCACACGGAGTCTTGCCCGGGAGGCAGGTGTATGCAGCTCTAGTCTTGTCTTTGGACCACATCTGCACAAAATGCCTAGAAGCTTCTCCTCGCCTAGCCTTTGGGAATGCACAAATCTAACCACTCCACCCCTTTGTAAGCTCTGCTCTCCTTGGGCTTTTCTTCAAGAGTTATTCATGTTTTTCCCTGACCTGTTCTGTGCTTTGGGGACTGTTGGAGGGCTTTCGGAAATGAATGAACTAAGCCCCGGGGCTGCCTCCACAGATCAGACTATCAATCAGTTGCTGGTATCTGATCCCTCCCAGTAAAAGTGACACCAGCCCAGCCAGTTCGTCTTGTGGGGCGCCAGGCACGGGAGCCAGGAAGACGCCAGCAAGTCCTCCCCTGACCTTTGCAAGTCATGGGCTTGTGTCATGGTGTCAGACAGTGCTCTCTTCTTCCTCTACCTCTCTGCACATGTTGATGACCCCGGGAGGGGAAAGCGGGGAGCTGTTATTTGCAACAGGGAAACAAGAATAGGGCAGCAGCACCACCGTTCTCAAACTTGCAGAACTGCAGGAGAGAACATGAAAGAAAACCTAGATGCATGAAGATGGTGCTTTCATTAGTGCGTCCACTGCCGTCTGAACTACAGGAAGAAGTCATGTGGCTCACGTTGTAACTATCACACAAAACAAGAAAGGGGGAGTTTTATTCATCACCCATAGAAGGTAACCAATCCGTATCCAGTCTGGATATGCCGATAATAAAACTACGGGAAAGATTTTCACCTTTTTGGTTTTCAGTTTCTTGATTATCTACAGAGATCAGAAGAGTTGTGCAGTTGCATTTAGCTTTATTGCCCTTCGCAGATACTACATTTCTTACAAAGTGAAGTTCTGCGCAAGCCCTGCATCGAAGAAGTCTATCCTTTTTCCAACAGCAACAGCATTTTCCCACTTTATGTCTCTGTGTCGCATTTTGGTCATCCTTGCAGTATTTCATTATTTTTCATTGTTAATTGCTTTTCATTATTATTTGTTCATTATTATTTCATTTCTCATGGTGATCTATGATCCGTGGTTACGACTCACTGAAAGCTCATAATTAGCATTTTTTAGCCATAAAGGATTTTTTTAATTTTTGTTTAATGTTTATTATTCATCTTTGAGAGAGAGAGACAGAGCACAAGCAGGGGAGGAGCAGAGAGATAGAGAGGGCGACACAGAATCCGAAGCAGGCTCCAGGCTCTGAGCTGTCAGCACAGAGCCCAACGCGGGGCTCGAACCCAAGAACTGTGAGATCACGACCCGAGCCAAAGTCAGATGCTCAACTGACTAAGCCACCCAGGCACCCCAACCATAAAGTATTTTTAAATTAAGGGATGTACACTGCTATTGCACACTTAACAGATGACAGTTTAGCATAAATGCAACTTTTATATGCCCTGGGCAACCAAAAAATTCAAGTGACTCCCTTTATTGTGATACTTGCTTTATTTGCTTTATCGTGGCATTCTGGAACTTAACGTGCAGGATCTCCAAGGAATGCCTATATAATGAACAGATCTTTTTATTCAACTCTGTGGAAACAGCAGCCTTTTAGGCTACTCAAGGAAAGTGCTCTGAGAAAAGAACAGAATTCATTCTTTTACAAAAATTATAATGTCAGTCCCATCATGGCCAGGACAGGATATTTTTGTAGAAGTAGCTAAGCCAGTCCCCAGCCCATAGTGCTCTTTAGTGTATGGCATATTACTTTTGCAAAACTGAAATCAAAGTCTGGGTGGAGAAGTCCAAAGAACAGTGTTTCTGTAGGTGTTGTATATATAAGTGATGAATCACTGAATTCTACTCCTGAAATCAGTGTTGCACTGAACTGTATGTTAACTAACTAGAATTTAAGTAAAAATTTGAAAAGTGAGGGGAAAAAAAGAACAGTGCTACTGTCACAGTGTGGACCAGATTGAGAAAATTCCCCCAAAATGACAGATCAAAAGAACTCCAGTCTGGGTCTTCTCTCCCAGCATAATTGATGACTGGTTCCCTAGGACATAAAAACAACAAAGAGCCAGAAGCTGAGGGAAAAGAATGTCCTTTCTGGAATATGTAATGAGTAGGAGGACACAGCAGTGAAACATTTGCAGGAGATTGGGGAGAAATTTCCCAGTGCAAAGAAATACCTAATAACAGGAAGAGGGGTGCCAGGGTGTGGCTCAGTCAGTTAAGCATCTGGCTCTTGATTTCTGGTCAGGTCATGATTTCACAGTTCATGAGTTCAAACCCCGCATCGGGCTCTGGGCTGGCAGCATGGAGCTTGCTTGGGATTCTCTCTCTTCCTCCCTCTCTGCCCCTTCCCCACTCATGCCCTCTCTCAAACAAACATTTTTTTAAAAAGATAACAAGGGGGCACCTGGGTGGCTCAGTCAGTTAAGCGTCCGACTTTGGCTCAGGTCATGATCTCAAGGTTCACAAGTTCAAGCCTCACATCAGGCTCTGTGCTGATAGCTCAGAGCCTGGAGCCTGCTTTGGATTCTGTGTCTCCCTCTCTCTCTGCCCCTCTCCCACTCGTGCTCGATCTCTCTCTCAAAAATAAATAAAAACATAAAAAAAAAAATTTTTAACGTTTATTTATTTTTGAGAGAGAGAGAGACAGAGCATGAATGGGGGAGGGTCAGAGAGAGGGAGACACAGAATCTGAAACAGGCTCCAGGCTCTGAGCTGTCAGCACAGAGCCCAACGCGGGGCTCGAACTCACGGACCGCGAGATCATGACCTGAGCCGAAGTCCGCCGCTTAACCAACTGAGCCACCCAGGCGCCCCCATAAAAAAAATTTTTGAGATAACAGGAAGAGGATACTGCATATCCTCCCACATTGCCTGCTCTGGCACGAAAAGAAACCCTATTTTCCAAATCTTGAGGAGCCTCGTTCAAATTCTCATCATCTGAATTATCCATGTGTTCCAGGTGAGGAAACTGGGCAAAGGTACAACCACGAGAAGATGTTTGCAGATTACCCAGCCCAACCCCCTCATTTACCCTATAAGGAAGAAAAGCCCAGAGAAGGGAAGTAATTAACACAAATCATCGGAGGAATAAACATCAAGCCCAATGCTAGAACTCTGGTCTTCTTCTTTTTTTTTCATGTTAATTTATTTATTTATTTGGAGAGAGGGAGGGAAGGAGAGAGAGAGAGAGAGACAGAATCACAAGCAGGTTCTGTGCCATCAGCCCAGAGCCCAATGTGGGGCTCGATCTCAAAAACCACAAGATCATGACCGGAGCCAAACTCAGGAATCAGATGCCCCCACTGACTGAGCCACCCAGGCGCTTCTAGAACTGTAGTCTTCTAAGCCAAGAGCTCCGCAGTACCAATTCAGGCTTCCTCTGGAAATGGTGTTACTTCCTCCTACCCTGCTTGCCCTGCCTCCCTCACCGAGCTACAGGGACCAGCAGAGAGACGTCCCTCGGCATATCTTAAGCCTCTGGCCTATCACAGCTCTCTACACTAATAATTGCCATTATTTCTCTCATTCATATTTAGCTCTTCCTCTGTACTCCCCTGTGACCCCTCAGATATTATCATCAGCAACATACCTACATCACTGCACCGTAAGACTTGACCTTGCTATTTGCATTGCTGCTTTATACCTGTCTTCCTCTCTAGACTCTAAGCTCCTTGAGAATGGACAATATTTTTATGTCTGCCTCCTAACACCTAACACAGGGCCCAATGAACAATAATACTTGGTAAATAAACAGAGTATTGTTATATAAAGTTTGCCTGTTTAACTGATTCATTTTTCATGGGTATATGCATTCTGACTCCCAAGCAGATTTCCAGCTCCTTGATTTCAAGCCCCTTTATTTTCTCATGTCCTACAATTACTGGGGTATAGGACGGGGAGGTGGAGTGAGAAGTCAGGGGGAATTGTCAGGTGCATATTTTATTTTATTTTTTTTTTTTTTTTAAATTTTTTTTTTTCAACATTTATTTATTTTTGGGACAGAGAGAGACAGAGCATGAACGGGCGAGGGGCAGAGAGAGAGGGAGACACAGAATCGGAAACAGGCTCCAGGCTCTGAGCCATCAACCCAGAGCCCGACGCGGGGCTCGAACTCACAGACCGCGAGATCGTGACCTGGCTGAAGTCGGACGCTTAACCGACTGCGCCACCCAGGCGCCCCATCAGGTGCATATTTTATACCTCAGGTTCTTGGGCAAGAGTCTGAGTGTCTCCCGCAGTTGTGTCTGAATTCTGCCACATTCTTACCACCCACCTCCACCACCCCACCCCCCACCCTGTGGCCCAGTAAGTGGGAAGAACTTCTTAACTCCAATGCCGCAGTGCATAGATGGACTTTCAGACTTTGCCCACCACATGGCTCTGGAGAGGAACATGGCAGCCACAAACCTGGATGAGTCAGCTGAGTCAGCTGGCTATCCCAGAGAAGCAGGGTTTTTTAGGTGAGCAGGACTCCATTCCTTAGCCCTGCCAAGGGAGCAAAGAGGCAGTCTCTGAAGAAATAAAATAGAAGAGAAGACTTGAGTGTAAGGCCATTCCTCACTCCCTCATCCCAACTATAATCATTTTTCAGCCAACGCAAAGGGGCAATCTTCTGCAGGAGGAAGGATGGAGAATGGGTTGGCCTTAGTAATATTTCCAGAGTGATTTATCTTTTAGGCTTCCTCATGATGTTATTGTCTTATAGATTGTTTTGGTTCAATAGTTAGAAAAGGGATAATACACATATCTGTGTCTATTTATTGAGCTTTCTCTGTGGTAGACACTTTGCTAAGTGCTCTACATAATTTATCTCATGTAATACAATCACCAGCTCCTGGAACTGGGCATTTTTTTCATGTCGTTCACTAGAGGAAATTGAGGCAAATGACGTTAGGCACCTTGTCTGAGATCACATGACTAGTAAATGGGTTGGAAGTTCTTAATTGCCCTACTTGCTAGGCAGGTAGCTCCAGGAAAGTAGAGATGGTGTCTCCATTGTTTCCAGCTGTAAACACTCACGAGCAAACACCATAGTTCCTGGAGCATAGCAGATGTTTAATTAATATTTGTTGAAGGAACGTGGGGCTCCTGGGTGGCTCAGTCAGTCCGCAAAGCATCCAACTCTTGGTTTCGCCTCAGGTCATGATCTCACAGCTTTATGTGTATGAGTCCCACATTGGGCTCTGCACTGGCAGTGTACAGCCTGCTGGGGATTCTCTCTCTCTCCTCTCTCTCTGCCCCTCCCCCACTTGTGCTGTCTCTCTCTCTCTCTCTCACACACACACACACACACACACACACAATAAATAAATAAGCTTTTAAAAAAAGTATTTGATGAAGGAACGAATAAACAAATGAGTGGAAAAGGGTTGTCTCAAGACTAGAAAAACCAGATGGAGAACCATCTATCATGCTAACGGTTGCCAAAACAAAGCCGGAGTAGCCATACTTATATCAGACAATCTAGATTTTAAAATAAAGACTGTATCGAGAGATGAAGAGGGGCATTATATCATCATTAAGGGGTCTATCCACTAAGAAGATCTAACAACTGTAAACATTTATGCTCCAAATATGGTAGCACCCAAATATATAAATCAATTAATCACACATAAAGAAACTCACTAATAATAATACCATAATAGTAAGGGACTTCAACACTCCACTTATAGCAATGGACAGATCATCTAAACAGAAAATCAACAAGGAAACAATGGTTTTGAATGACATACTGGACTGGATGGACTTACCAGATATATACAGAACATTTCATTCTAAAGCAGCAGAATACACATTATTCTTGAGTGCACATGGAACATTCTCCAGAATAGGTCACATACTGGGACATAAATCAGCCCTCAACTAGTACAAAAAGATCGAGATCATACTATGCATATTTTCAGACCACAACACTATGAAACTCGAAATTAACCATAAGAAAAAATGTGGAAACATAACAAATACTTGGAGACTAAAGGACATCCTATTAAACAATGAATGGGCTAACCAAGAAGTTAAAGAGGAAATTAAAAAGTACATGGAAGCCAATGACAATGATAACACCACAACCCAAAACCTCTGGGACACAGCAAAGGCCGTCATAAGAGGAAAGTATATAGCAAGCCAGGCCTTCCTAAAGAAGAAAGAAAGGTCTCAGACACACAACCTAACCTTACACCTTAAAGAGCTGGAAAAAGAACAGCAAATAAAACCAAAACCAGCAGAAGACAGGAAATAATAAAGAGTAGAGCAGAAAAAAAAAAAAAACAGGAGAACAGATCAATGAAACCAGAAGCTGGTTCTTTGAAAGAATTAACAAAATTGATAAACCTCTAGTCAGTTTGATCAAAAAGAAAAAGGAAAGGACCCAATAAATAAAATCAAGAATGAAAGAGGAGAGATCACAATGAACACAGCAGAAATAAAAACAATAAGAGAATATTATGAGCAATTATATGCCAAAAAAATGGGCAACCTGGAAGAAGTATACAAATTCCTAGAAACATATAAACTACCAAAACTGAAACAAGAAGAAATAGATAATTTGAACAGACCCATAACCAGTAAAGAAATCAAATTAGTAATCAAAAGTTTCCCTAAAAAACAAGAGTCCGGGGCCAGATGGCTCTCCAGGGGAATTCTACCAAACATTTAAAGAAGAGTTAACATCTATTCTTTTGAAGCTCTTCCAAAAAATAGAAACGGAAGGAAAACTTTCAAATTCAGTCTATGAGGCCAGCATTACCTGGATTCCAAAACCAGACAAAGACCCCACTAAAAAGGAGAACTACAGACCAATTTCCCTAATGAACATGGATGCAAAAATCTTCAACAAGATCCAACAGTACTTTAAAAGAATTATTCACCACGACCAAGTGGTATTTATACCTGGGATGCAGGGCTGGTTCAATATCTGCAAAACAATCAATGTGGCACATAATATCAATAAAAGAAAGCACAAGAACCACACAATCCACTCAATAGATGCAGAGGAAACATTTGACAAAATACAGCATCCTTTCTTGATAAAACCCTCAAGAAAGTAGGGATAGGATTACACCTTGAGATCAAACACTGAGAGCTTTCCCCCTAAGGTCAGGAGCACAACAGGGATGTCTACTCTCACCACTGTTATTCATCATAGTATTCAAAGTCCTAGCCTCAGCAATCAGACAACACAAAGGAAGAAAAGGCATCCAAATTGGCAAGGAGGAAGTCAAACTTTCACTCTTCACAAATGACATGATACTCTATATGGAAAACCCAAAAGATTCCACCAAAAAACTGCTAGAACTGATCATGAATTCAGCAAAGTACCAGGATATAAAAGCAATGCATAGAAATTGGTTGCATTCCTCTACACCAATAATGAAGCAACAGAAAGAGAAATCAAGGAATTGATCCCATTTACAATTGCACCAAAACCCATAAAATGCCTAGGAATAAACCTAACCAAAGAGGTGAAAAATCTATACACTGGAAACTATAGAAAGCTTATGAAAGAAATTGAAGAAGACAAAAAAACTGAGAAACTATTCCAAGCTTCTGGATTGGAAGAACAAATATTGTTAAAGTGTTGATACTACCCAAAACAATCTACATATTCAACGTAATCTCTATCAAAATAACACCAGCATTCTTCACAGAGCTAGAACAAACAATCCTAAAATTTTTATGGAACCAGAAAAGACCCTGAATAGCCAAAGCAATCCTGAAAAAGAAAACCAAAGCTGGAGGCATTACAATCCTGGACTTCAAGCTGTATTACAAAGCTGTAATTATCAAGATAGTATGGTACTGGCACAACAACAGACACTCAGATCAGTGGAACAGAATAGAGAACCCAGAAATGAACTCACAAACGTAGGGCCAACTAATCTTTGACAAAGCAGGAAAGAATTTCCAATGGAATAAAGACAGTCTCTTCAGCAAGTGGTGCTGGGAAAACTGGACAGCGACACGCAGAAGAATGAACCTGGACCACTTTCTTACTTCATACACAAAAATAAACTCAAAATGGATGAAAGAACTTAATGTAAGACAGGAAGCCATCAAATGGAGGAGAAAGCAGGCAAAAACCTCTTTGACCTCAGCTGCAGCAATTTCTTACTCAACACATCTCCTGAGGCAAGGGAAACAAAAGCAAAAATGAACTACTGGGACCTCATCAAGATAAAAACCTTCTGCACAGCAAAGGAAACAATCAGCAAAACTAAAAGGCAACTGACAGAATGGGAGAAGATATTTGCAAAAAGACATATCAGATAAAGGGTTAGTATCCAAAATCTATAAAGACTTATCAAACTCAACACCCAAAACACAAATAATCCAGTGAAGAAATGGGTAAAAGACATGAATAGACACTTCTCTAAAGAAGACATCCAGATGACCAACAGACACATGAAAAAATGCACAATATCATTCATCATCAGGGAAACACAAATTAAAACTACAATGAGATACCACTTCACAGCAGTCAAAATTGCTAACATTAACAACTCAGGCAACAACAGATGCTGGCAAGGATGCAGAGAAAGAGGATCTCTTTTGCACTGCTGGTGGAAATGCAAACTGGTGCAGCCACTCTGGAAAACAGTATGGAGGTTCCTCAAAAACTTAAAAATAGGGCTACCCTACAACTCAGCAATTGAACTATTAGGTATTTATACAAGGGATACAAGTGTGCTGTTTCAAAGGGGCACACGCACCCCAATGTTTATAGTAGCACTATCAACAATAGCCAAAGTATGGAAAGAGCCCAGATGTCCACTGACAGACGAATGGATAAAGAAGATGTGGTATATATATACAATGGAGTATTACTCAGCAATCAAAAAGAATGAAATCTTGCCACTACATGGATGTATGTAGAGGGTATTATGCTAAGTGAAATCAGTCAGAGAAAGACAAATATCATATGATTTCACTCATACAAGGAATTTAAGAGACAAAACAGATGAACATAAGGGAAGGGAAGCAAAAATAGTATAAAAACAGGAAGGGGGTGGGGTGCCTAGACTGCTCAGTCAGTTAAGCATCCAACTTTGGCTCAGGTCATGATCTCATGGTTCGTGGGTTCAAGCCCCATGTTGGGTTCTGTGCTGACAGCTCAGAGCCTGGAGCCTGCTTTGGATTCTGTGTCTCCCTCTCTCTCTCTGCCCTGTCCCTGCCTGTGCTCTGTCTCTCTCTCTCAAAAATAAATAAACATTAAAAAAAAATTTTTTTAAACACAGGGAGGGAGACAAAACACGAAGAGACTCTTAAATATAGAGAATAAACAGGGTTGCTGGAGGGGCGGTGGGTGGGGCGATGGGCTAAATGGGTAAGGGGCATTAAGGAATCTACTCCTGAAATCATTGTTGCACTATATGCTAACTAACTTGGATGTAAATGTTAATTAATTAATTAATTAATTAAAATTTTTAATTTAATTTAATTTTACAAAAGAGTAGAAAAACTAAGATGTCATCAATATTTGGCCAACTTATTTTATATTTTGTATTTTTTTCATTATTTTATTTTTTTATGTTTATTTATTTATTTTGAGAGAGACAGAGACAGTGCAAGTGGGGAAGGGGCAGAGAGAGAGAGGGAAGAGAGAGAGAATCCCAAGCAGGCTCCACACTGCCAGCACAGAGCCCGATGCAGGGCTCGGACCATGAAGCTGTGAGATCATGACCTGAGGTGAAACCAAGAGTCAGACGCTTAACTGACTGAGCCCCAGGCTCCCTTATATTTTGTATTTTGTTTTGTTTATTTATTTATTTGGGGGGAGGGACTATGAGCAAGGGAGGGGCAGATAGACAGGGAAAGAGAAGTGATGTGGGCCTCGATCTCATGGCCCTGGGTTCCTGGTATGAACTGAAACCAAGGGTTGGATGGTTAAGTGACTAAGCCACCCAGGTACCCCTTGTATTTTGTATTTTTGACAAAAAAAAAAACTTCCATATTTCAATCACTTACTAAGAAATACATAAAGTTAGAATAGACTTGTTCTTTCCCAGCCATAGTAGAATATGAATAAAAGAACCAAAAACTGACCAAAATTTGAAATCCCTCCCCCTACCAGAGAGGAAGGAGCTTGTGGACCCTGGGGATCAAGAATGCATAGAAATTGGGTTTTATGAGGAAAATATTAGAGTTTCAGCACCAGAATAAATTCTCATTGTCATCTGGTCCTCATCCCAGCTTCAAGCACAGAAACACTTAAATCAGCCAATACAAAACCTTGATTCTAGAAAAGAGAGACTTTATAAACACAAAGCAAAGCTACTCTTATTACAATTCCACTTCTCACAAAGTTAGAAGAGACCTTCAGGGGTCAGTAGTCATTCATTAATTCATGGAATATTTGAAACTCTGATTACTTTTTCCCATAGATATAAAAGATCCCCCCTTTTTTAAAAATAACTGTGAACTTCAATTGTGAAACAAAAAAGGTCTGTGATAGAGATGCTGTGTTCTTTCAACCTTTAAAAAATTTAGACATCAGGGGCACCTGGGTGGCTCAGTCAGTTGAGCGTCCGACTTTGGCTCAGGTCATGATCTCATAGTTCATGAGTTCGAGCCCAGCGTCGAGCTCTGTGCTGACAGCTCAGGGCCTGGAGCCTGCTTCGGATTCTGTGTCTCCTTCTCTCTCTGCTCCTCCCCTGCTCACACTCTGTCTCTCTCTCAAAAATAAATACAGATTAAAAAAAATTGTTTTTAAATTTAGAAGTCATGGGGCACCTGTCGGTTAAGCATCCAACTTTGGCTCAGGTCATGATCTCACCGTTTGTGAATTTCAGCCCCATGTCGGGCTCTGTGCTGACAGCTCGGAGCCTGGAGCCTACATAGGATTCTGTGTCTCCCTCTCTCTCTGCCCCTCCCCTGCTCACACTCTGTCTTTCTCTTTCTCAAAAATAAACAAACTTTAAAAAAAATTTTTTTGAATAAAAAATAAAAAATTCAGAAGTCATTTTGAGGTGCCTGACTGGTTCAGTCTGTAGAACAGGCAACTCTTGATCTCGGGGTTGTGAGTTCAAACCCCACATTGGGCATAAAGATTACTTAAATAAATAAATACTTTAAAACATTTTTTAATGTTTTTGCAGTATATACTTGCTAAAATTAACCAGTGTCTCTTGCTAAAGACCCTTAGTGATTCCTCACTGAAGTTCTGTACCCCTGTGTGTTGTGGATACAAGAGTCTGCTCAAGGTCTGGCGAATTCAATTTACTTGTAAATGTTCCCATAAGGAACCATGTTACTCTTCTCTAACTACTCGGGATTTCACTGCTATTTTCACTGAAATCATTCTCACAATGAGCTCCAACTCTTTGTTGGGAATGACTGACAAACAGTTAAAATTTTGGTGGCCTGGCTCTAAAGCTAGTGTTAATTAGGTTATCTCCTTACCAACTCCAATGAGTAATTACTGAGATTCCTATTTAGAAATCTTTCTTATTTTCAGACCAATGTAAAGCGGCCCAACCTACATCCCATACTAAGAAACGGGTGTCATCTAAAGAATTGTCTTCTCGTGACAATAAATCTTTCTTAACTAGTGTTTTCTCTAAGCTCTCAACTGTCAATCCCGGGAGACACCAGGGAGACTTATCATGAGGCTCAAGATTCAGTCCTCTTAACCACCCCATAAACACTACTTCAGCTTTTAGTCCCTACCACCACGGCTACTATCAAGCACTGCCATTGAATTATGCAAAACCTGTGGCATCTACAAGACACTTCCACCCTTCCCACAGGTATACCAAGGTACAGAGCTCCATGGTGAGCGATATCACACAGTTATTTCTTGCTCTTACCAACCACTCTCCCATCATCAAAGAGACAGATATATATCCATGGAACTGGGGAGGAAACACAGCGAGGGACAGACTGCAGACAGTATTCAAATTCACCCTTAGGATGAGCTCTCTCCCAGAAGTCACCTCAGTCTTCATGCAGATGCCCTCCAGGCTGCCTCCCCTGTGCTCAGACCAACACAGACACAACTGGCAGCGGGTGCTCTTTTGTCTAAACCCAGGCCCCAGGGCTCCAAGTTTTCATCAGAATCCATGGCAGGATAAAGAGGATTTCAATCCAACCGCTTCTGCAGCCACAAAGGAAAAATGAATACCAGAGTTTTAGAAACTTCAATCCCATATGCCAATATGCAAATGTCAGCCTTTGTCAATTTACAGAAGAAAAAATACAATGATTATGAGTGAAGACAGCGGTTCATAAGCAAAGCATTGAACTGATGCAGCCAACTGAGGTCACGCTTAACAGGGCACAAGTTGCAAAAAAACTCTCTGGAATATGTAATTGGGCTTAGTGTTGAGTGATAAGAAGTATGATAAGTACTTATGTCTGAAAGATGAGAGGAAATGTTAACTATTAATTGGATGACAGGAAAAAGAACACCATTGAGAGAAAAGAAAGAACATATTTTGTTCCATGTGCCATACATAGACAACAGTGAATAATATCAGGAATGAGAATGGATTTGAGAGCCCTTGGCAAATTGTAAATGCCATTCAAACAAAATATATTATTATGCAAATGCAAGATCTATGTTACAATACTTTGAAAATTAATCATTTCTCTCCACTCAGATTTAATAAAGTAAAAGATACCTAACAAATGTGGATACTGAGGAATAAAATGTAAGTGATCAGGGTTCATTTTCACTTATGTATGCCTAATTTTTCTGTCATTTAGCTCATAGATTATAAAAAGAAGGATTTACTCGGATTTACTTTTCCATAATGCTTAACCACACAACGTCACTTCTCTTCCTTTTCTTCTTTGTTTTAATCCAGCTCCTTCTCTCCCTACCTTGTTTAAAGAAAAAAAAGGCAAAACAAACTATGGTCCCACAAAAAAATGCCAAAGTCAGTTTTGCTACTCATTCTCACTGATTTACAAATTTCTATTTCTTTTCTTTTTTGCCAATTTCCTTTTTCTTTCTTTCTTTCTTTCTTTCTTTTCTTTCTTTCTTTCTTTCTTTCTTTTCTCTTTCTTTCTTCCTTCCTTCCTTTCTTTCTTTCTTTCTTTCTTTCTTTCTTTCTTTCCTTCCTTCCTTCCTTCCTTCCTTCCTCCCTTCCTCCTTTTACATTACTTCAACTCCTCAACTTCAACAACAGCCTGTGAACTCCAGTCTCCTGAGGCTCTGAGAGTACTTTCAGAGTCCTTTGAGGTTAGCTGTGATGCTCCCTGGGACACCTGGATTCCTACGAGTCACTAAGCATAATAATCATTATAACCTTCCAAAAATACAGGTCTCTTTTTATATAAATCATGTTAAAGGGCAGGAGCAGAGTAGTTGTTCAAGTAATTGGTTTTCCAATTAAAACCACAGTCTCCTATGCTAAAAAGTCACAATGTTGAAAATCATCCTGTCAAAATTGTCTTGGGCTCTAGATAAAATTTTTATTTTTAGCTCTGACAAATGTTAATTGAAATCAGTGTTAGCAATGCGGGTGGATCGATAAACTGGGGATTTGAAAGCTATCCCATTACAACAGGACAGCAACTGAGCAGCTGTCTTCAATATTGCAATTTTGGAAATCATCTTCTTCATGGACAATATTAAATTGTAATGGAACCACAGCACTGAAAGGAAATTTAGTGACTTAATAACTAACCCCTGATTTTATTTTATATTTTTATGTATTCAAAATAAGGTTTCCTTTTATTGCATTTCATGTTTGAATAAATAATGCATTCACATGATTAAATAGTGCAAAAATACTCACTGAAGTGCCGTGCCCCCCTCCTTTCCATCATCGATAGCTCCCTTACACCCATATAGCCACCCTACCAGGCAACCCCTTTTTATCCTAACAAAAGCTGGTTCTGCCTAAATCACCAACACAGTTTGTTGATGAGATGAAGCTGAGTTCATTGCATCAGTGAGAGAGAGGACACCACAGCCCAAAGCTTTGTGGTGCCTCCTCAGAGAGGGGAAGGTAAGGTAAAAATTTATTGAGAATTGGAAGTTTGGTTTAAGGCTTGTCTTTTAAGGCTCAGACTTGACCGAGACTGGGTAAAGAATCACAATACAACAGTCAGGGATTGATGAAACAATCCAGGTGAGGATTTTGAGACTAAGAGATTCAGAACCTTAATGCACAAATGGTTGATGTTTTCCAATGAGGACTTGGGTCTTTTGAGAAGTTCCTGTAATGAGCCATCAAGCCATTTGCTTGGGAATGACAGTCCCAGAAGAGGAAAGAAATGGTACTGGAGAGAGTGGAAAAACAAAGTCATATCGATGGAGACCTGCGGTGGGGTTTCCATCCTCAGTGATCAGGCTCAATAAGGGAGTAAATGGTCTCCAGAGTTTCTCCGTACAAGTAAGATCAAGCCATTAATGTATATTCTTGTCCCTCTTCCCTTCTTTTCAACAAAAGATTATACATCACACACACTCTTCTGAATCTTGATTTTCTCATTTAACAATGTATCCTGAACATCCACGTCAGCACTGAAGAGTTTCTTCTCTCTTTAATACAGCTGTGTAATATTCTGTAGCACAGATGTACTACATTTAACAATCCTCTACTGTGCTGCTCCTAGACTTCTAATAATACAAACAACGCAGCAGTGAATATCTTGTTACGGCTGTGATTTCACAATCTGAAGGATGAATTCTCAGAAGTGAGATTGATCAAAAGGTGTGTGCGTTTGTAATTTCGATAGCTATTGTGACCTTACCTCCACAGGGTTAGTGTCAATTTTGTCTTCTACCCCTTATAGACTAAGAAGATGGCAGCCCAGAGAGATCAAATCACCTGCTTAGTTCACCCAACTGTTAATGCATGTATGGCTCTCACACCTACATCTTCTAAACCCAGCAGTGTTCCTATTCACCTGAATCTTTCCAAATATGAAGGTGGCCATTGCTGACCTCCAGGAATCCAATGGAAGACCCCTGAAACCTCTTGACCAGCATAGGCAAACCAAGAGCATTTCCTAATCTGTGCTTCCTAACCCAGTTGCCATAGCTGAGTAGATCCTACTGGAAGAAAAAGAGGGGGGAAAGAAATGCTTAAGTGGAAGGTGAGAAAAGGGAGAAAATAAAGCAGAGAAGGAGCAATAACATAAAAGTCACCTTGTGCTATGAAACAGATTGGCTGCATTCGTGTATGTGTCTTTAAAAATAGCAACCTCATTAAGAAATGCCGTAGTCATTTGCATTTTCAGACATTTAAGAACCTCCTCGGTTTAATACCGTCTCCATCTCTTGCCATCCAAGTTGGTTTTCCTTAAACTGTAGCTCCCAGAAATTAAAACCAGTAGGTACACTTTGGAAGCTGTAAAACTCCATATGCACAGATCATTAACAGACTTATTTGCTTGATCTGCCTCAGTCTGGCCTCCTAAACCTTGATTGCTTCAAACCAGCTCATCAAGAATCAACCCCCTTGATGACAGGTAGTTTGGCCAAAGGACAAAAAAAAAAAAAAAAAAAAAAAGCCATAAAACACCTAATCTCCTATGACATCCAAATATCTTTGCTTATATGGTCCTGCTTAAGTCCAAAGCTAACAGTAATAAAGTATGTATTTCTCCCTCGCCAAAAAAAGGTGGAAATAAATGCTGAGTATTTTACACAAAATAGGCATTTAGTAAATGCTGGGTGGTAAGGTGTTTAAAGCAATTAAAAATAAATGTACACAGCATTATTAGTGACCAACATTTTTTTTTTTTTTTTAAACGAAGCACTGTCAGTTGGCACACACCTGTTTGGGAATCATTTGACACAGGAAAAAGGAAGGTGAGGGAATGCACATGTGTTGACTACTGACTGTCTATGGTTCACCAGACTCAAGAATCTTTTCTTTTTAAGTTTTATTCATTTATTATTTCTGAAAGAGAGAGAGAGAGGGCACAAGTGGGGGAGGAGCAGAGAGAGAGGGAGACACAGAATCCGAAGCAGGCTCCAGGCTCTGAGCTGTCAGCACAGAGCCTGATGCGGGGCTCGAACTCATGACCTGTGAGACATTGACCTGAGCTGAAGCTGAATGCTTATCCAACTAAGCCACCCAGACACAAGATTCTTATCCTAAAATGCAGCTGACGTGGTTCTAAGTAGGAGCTGAGGCCCCAAACCCACTGAGTCTCCATCCCACCCTGTAAGCCCTTTTGAACTCTGGGGAAGATTGACATGCAGAGAAGCAGAGAAGTTGGAGAGATTCTCCATGTTTTGAGGTGGGGGAAGACATCCCAACCATATTGATATAAAATGCAACCTCTGTGCATCTGTCTGTAGATCAAATGCTCAAAGACAGGGACTGCCTTGTGCCAACGGAGCAACCAACCTAAAGCACCTGATTTTTCCAGTTGAAACCCAAATATCTAAAAAACAAACAAAATATTTTAAGATGTAACACAATAATTGGAAATAATTCTGAAGGTAACACCCCTTCTCTCTTCTAGATACAATCAGGCTCTAAATTGAGGGTTTTGACTTCGACGGGAATTCTGCAGCTAATCTAATTTTCTCCAGGCTCGAGATCTCCAAAATACCTGGCTTTAATTATTATGCATGTTCTAGTTTGGAAAATTAATTCAGTTTGCTGTGATTCCTCACTTTAATGAACAGAGGAGGAAGGAAAATGCAGAACTTCACACAGAGACAAAAGGTGTTAATTTCTTAAGGTATCAACCAGTCTGAGAAAAACAAGTTGCCTGTACTTTTCATATGTAAGCCTCAAGATGTGACTTCACAGTGAGGAGATGTCATGTCTGTGTTGTGTGGAAGTTTTCCTATTACTTTCTGGTCCCATAAACTTCCACACCTTTCACACGAATAGCTTGAAAATCACCTTGTCGAGCTTTGTTCCTTTAAATATCTAAGTAATGCAGGTAATTCCTCAAGATACAAACACTGGTTTTTAGGTGTGTAGATTACATAAAGTCTGTTATCTCTTTCAGTCATTCCACTGCTTTCAAAACCTGCAGCAAAAGCAGATTTTAGAAAAAGAATTTTGATCCCATGTATGTAAAAACATTGATAAAAATAAAAGCTCAGTATATATTTACACATGTGTCTAAATCTAAGGGAGCCATCTGCAAGAACACAGTCTGAACCTTACTGTTAAAAAGAGACAGGAGAGGAGCACCTTCCCCAGGTGGCTCAGTGGATTGAACATCTGACTCTTGATTTTGGCTCAGGTCATGGGATCAAGCCCTACATCAGGCTCCGCATTGAGTGTGGAGCCTGCTTGAGATTCTCTCTTCTCTTTCTCTCTCTCCCTGTCTCTCTCTCTCTCTCTTTCTCCCTCTGCCCCTCTCCCCGCCCCCTCAGATAAAGATAGAAGATAGATAGATAGACAGACAGGCAGGAGAATTAGAAGGGGTATACTTTTCATGTTAACTCTGTGTACTTCAGCCACTATCTGAATTTTTAATACAGTGAGAATATATTCATGTTTACCTGTAAGGAATTCTCTAAAGGAAAAATTATTTGATTAAATCTGCTATAAAATAAAGTTTCAAGCTATGCTGCAAAATCTGGATGCTACATTATAGACCCCTAAAAGTGCAACCTCCCAGAAAACTATTTTATTTATTTTATTTTATTTTATTTTATTTTATTTTATTTTATTTTATTTTATTTTATTTTATTTTATTTTATTTTACTTTACTTTATTTTATCTTTGCAGGTAGAGATATCATTGGTGTCCAAGGGAAAAATCCAAGAAGAGTCTTTCTAAACAAATTTTTGGAAAAGTTCAGCTGCGATGAACATCAGCTGCTTTCGTCACTTGTGTTTTCTGGCAGCGAAAGAGGAATATTATCCAACGTAAGTGCTTTCCACTTGTCTTCTCTTTTTACACAGTAGAGATTCTGTACAATCAATTCCAATCAAGTTTGTTCCTTTTGGATTCTTTCAAAGAATGTTCTTTTTCAAAGCCAATATCTTTGTGCTATTAACCTTTGAACATCCCTTTGCCAGGGCCCCACATCAGATTGAATTCTGACCACTCACTCCTCAACCTATGGCTTCTCTCTCATTGCTTTGCCTGGCTTCCGTCCAAGTTTCCAAGCACGGAGCCCTCAGTCAAACACTGGCAAGCCTATACAAACTGTTCCAAGAAAACAAGCCTTTAAAAGCACTTCCCTGTATTTGATTAGGAAACCTACTTACTCCTCTCCTCCAAGGGCAAATTAAATTGAGAAATCCTGTAGGCAACCATCTAATTCAATTCAGCCGGGATTCATTGAGTCTTGGTATAGTGAAGACACTCTCCTAGATACTGTGGCATTTACAATGACAAGAGAACACTCCTGTCCTCAAGCAGTTGACCATCTAGCAAAGGCAAATCAGCATCTTTCAACCCCCTGGTTTCTCCTCCATGAGAATGATCTGCATACTCAGAGGATTGGGACCTTTGGAGATTTTGTGTGTGCGATTAAACATGCATAAGATTTCCCATTTTAACTATTTTTAGGTGTACAATTCAGGGGCATGAAGGACCTTCGCCATGCTGTGTAAACCATCACCACCATCCATTTACAGAACTTTTCAATCATTCCAAACAGACACTCTGTGGCCGTTAAACAAACGCTTGCCTTCCCCGCCCCCACCTCTTAGCCCCTCCTAACCTCCATTCCACCTCTGTCTCCATGAATTTATCTGTTTTAAGTACCTCATGTAAGTGGGATCAGACAGTATTTGTCCTTTTCCATCTGGCTTCCTTCATTTAGCATAATGTTTTCAAGGTTTATCCATGTGGTAGCACGGTGTCATAATTTCCTTCCTTCTTGAGGCCAAACAATATTCCATTGTCTAAATACACCATGTTTTGTTTATCCATTCATCTGTTGGTGGACACGTGTTTTACCTTCCACCTGGAGATTTTCCATTAAGTAAATCTTTCTTTTTTCAGATTTCTACAAACCCTATGTTTCGTTTCATTTGAAAGACTCAGATTGATATTTTTCATGTGCCCTCAGTCTCTCTGATATGATTATGACACTCTCTAGAATATAAAGCAAGTCACTGTCACAAAAGAGTAAAACCACATGCTGGGGGGGCTTCAGTTTTAACAGGTACATCTTCTTCTGCTGGTGCTGATTCTCCCACCTTCCAGACACACACATGCACATGCGTGCACGCACATGCGCGCAATGTCCAGAGAAAGGCTGTCAGACTTTGTTTTATCATTGAAGAAGGAAAGCGTTTTCCGCTGGGGTGTGACACCAGAAAAAAGCTGCAAAGTATGAAAGGTGTTATCTGTTTCTCTCCCAGCTTCCTGAGTTTGACCAACCCTGTTATTAAGAGACTGAGAATTATAATGTAGAAGAACACTGTTTAGAGATTTTTTTCTTCTGTGAGATTTTCAAGACAAAGCACAATTGCTCCATGACCCAAATGACACAGTGTGCCTCACAGCTGGGAAGGCTCTCACGCTTCTGAAAATACACAACTTTATGGATTTTGAAGACTCTGAAGACAATTCCCAAGCACAGACAGGGCTGTCCTCCTGATGGGAAATGGCAGGGGTTCTCCCATCATCTAGCAGCTCTGTGGGCCAGAGAGAGCTAGAGTAAGAGCCCGAGAAAGGGCAGACGTGGCATGGTGCCCACAGGCGACAAACTGCTGGGTGGACACATGGAGGCATCTTTGGGGAAATTACTGGTCAATACCTTGAGGAGAAATGGGATTCTGCTATCACGGACAGGGACTATTATCTGATATTACACTGTCTTCGGTACAAATATAAGTGCCTCCGGGTCCACTTTACCCACAATTCTGGCATTTAACCATCCAATTCTGAGCCTGCGTATGAATCCGGGTAAATATTTACACAGACCTTCTGAGAAAATTGTGGGTCCCCATGCCAGCAATCTAAAGACTATTATTTTTCAGAGTCCTGTACTAAATCTGCTCTAAATGACAATACAGTGACCAGCTGTTGATGTTATTGGTTACATGGAAAATAGGAGACCTGATGGAAATGGTATTAGGGTGAACATAATTTATTAGTGTGTGATGAATAATTACTTACAAATCTAAAAGGGGCTCTTTAAAGACATGACCTTTAACAGGCTTCCTGTTTCTGCAAAAGGCATACTATATGCCTTGCATATAAGGTAAAGTATGGTCTCAAACTATTTCTTACTAAATTGTGAGTGACTTTTTATTCAAGTCTAAACCATTGTATGTCACATGATAGGGCATTCTCTCAGTTGTTGTTGTTTTGTTTTTTAAGATTTTAAGTAATCTCTACACCCAATGAGGGGCTCTAATTCACGACGTCAAGATCAAGAGTCCCACGCTTTACCAACTGAGCCCACCAGGCACCCAGCTATTGTTTTATACAAATAGTGAGAGTAGACAAGGTCGTGCTGTGGTAACAAATTAGCATCAGAGTCTTCTTGGCTTAACACAACTTGTTTATTTCTTGCTCATACTACATGAGCCCCCATGGGTTGACAGACCTCAATTCCATATGGTCACTCTGGAATCCAGGACAACACAGCCTCTGCTATCTTGTTAGGGCACCACGTGGAATGTGAGGCTTGCCAACAACAGTACTAGAGGTTTGCCCATGGACTTTGCTCAAACCCATGCCAGAAAGAGACATAATCACTTGCCCCTCACATTGCATTGGCCAGGACTCTCACCAAATCTCATCTCATTGCAAGAGGGCTAGGAAATGTAGGAAAAGATATGTCGTATTTGGCGAGCATTATAGTCTCTGCCACTATAGCCTGACATGACCAAAGTCAGTGTTAGTTTGGGATGTATAAGAGTACTTAGCTGAGGTTCAACCGGGTGGCTCAGTCTGGTGTCTGACTTCAGTTTAGGTCATGATCTCACAGTTTGTGAGTTAAAGCCCTGCATCGGGCTCTCTGCTGTTAGCTTGGAGCCCGCTTCAGATCTTCTGTCCCTCTCTCTCTCTCTCTCTCTGCACCTCCCCTGCTCACTCTATCTCTCAAAAATAAATAAACATTTTTAAAAAAGAATACTCAGCTGAAAATACTAGAGAGTAATAAATTTAACACAAATTCAATAGGATGTTTTGGTAAACCAGCATTTGAAACCTTTGAAAGACTCACACTGAGTGGTTATGTTGTACAGATCTCAACAACACACTGAGAATACATTTTTTACATAACTTTTTCAATGGTAAGCAAATGGGTACTTGTGACCCAACCACTGATGGCATCATATAAGCATTTAGAAAGGTGATATCTTCAGTAATCGGATGAGGCGGATTAATGTAGGCAGATGACAAAGTGTCCTCTAGAAAAAGATGAGCCTAGAAAAAAGCAACGTCTTTAAAATAATCTCCTTTTACAGATCTATTGTTAAATTTATAGCATAAGCAAATTAATATTAAATATTATAGCTACAGAGCTGACCATTTGATTAATACCTTAAACTTCATATGCTCAGCTTGGCCTTCAAATCGTTTTTATTTTTTTAAAGTTTACTTATTTATTTTGAGAGAGTCAGAGAGATTGCAAGCAGAGGAGGGGCAGAGAGACAGGGAGAGAGGGAGAATCAAACAGTCTCCACGAGGTAAGTGCAAAGAGCCTGATGTGGGGGCTCAAACTCACCAACTGAGAGACCATGACCTGAGCCAAAATCAAGAGTTAAGTGCTCAACCAACTGAACCACCCAGGTGCCCCTGCCTTCAAACCCTTTTTAAATTCCTCTGATAAGAAAATGATGAATATTGCCCTAAATTTGTGCTTCTACAGTTTATAAAGTAGATGAAAGAGACTACGAGGGAGAATTCTAACACACTGATTTAAGGAAGCAGCGCTATGGACCTCAGCATGTTCTCATCCGCTGAAATTCACCTGAGTAAAGAAGTTGTAAGGTGAGTTTGAATTCTGAACCACACAGCCTAGTATTGACTGCATGCCATCCAGATTTATTCCCCCCCACCCCTGCTTCCCTTCAGATTGCAATGTCCTGCCTCCCGGAATGGCTGTGAATGGGCAGGAGTCAATGGGCAGGATTGATCTAGTTCAATTATCTTTTTACCCCAGGGGCCTTGGCACGGTCCTGGGTGCCAAGCAAGCCCTATTCTATTAATATTTCTGAGGTATTTGCAGGAGTTGCTACTGGCAATGTCACAACAGCAGCCATTTGAGATAATGAATAAATTTCAAAGTCAGTAGTCAAATTGACTGCCAAGTAATTTGAAAATGCCACAGTGGCATGCGTTTTTATCATCCTCGTTATCCATCTCTTCTATCTTCTCTTTTCTCAAATTTATTTTACTCTGTTTCATTGGTTTCAAAGAGTCACCCTCCTGAGTAATTTTCTCTTAAAAGGAGGCCAAAAGGAGGAAAGAAATTAATATTTTCAACAGTGACTCAGCAAGTTTTGGGTTGTTTTTTTTTTTCCCAATTGTGAGCAAAAGATCAAAGAATGTTTTAAAGTTAAAATAAAACCATTTGACTTCTGCGACTCGGCAAAATAAATCACATTCAGTGTAAGACATTGTGTTAACAGGAACACAATTTTTTTTTTTCATTTATCAGTACTTTCTCAACTTACCAACAGATCAATGCTTGGGTCGTAATTTAAGATCTATGTCTTTAAAAACTGTAGGATCTAAGGACATAGCCAAGAGAAAGAGACAGAAAGAGACTACTGATTAATAAATACTACATGTGCTAAATACTGATATAAACTCCAGACAGTAATCTCTGGGTTTCCCCCATGTTTATCTGAGGAAGGTAAAAGAATTGTTGACATTCTGGTCACTAGCAAAATTCATTTAGGGGTGCCTGGGTGGCTCATTCAGTTGAGTGTCCAACTCTTGAGTTTGGCTTAGGTCATGATCTCATGGTTATGAGATCAAGCCCCACCTCAGGCTCTGCATTGAGCATGGAGACTGCTTAAGATTCTCTCTCCTTCTCCCTCTGCCCCTCCCTTGCTCACACTTGGTCATGATCACTCTATCTCTCAAAACAAAATAATAATAAAAGGAAGAAAGAAAAGAATCTGTGGTTGAAATGGATACCAATGACCTGGGCCCTCATCCCAATTGCATCGAGTTATCCAAATACTAATAGAGTGACTTTGGACAAATTACTCAGTCTCTTTTAGCTGCATTACTCATCTGAAACCTCGGAACAGGGTTACCAGATAAAATACAGAACACCTAGACAAATCTGAATTCCAGTTAATCAATAAATAATTTTTTAGTATAAATATGTTCTGTGCACTCCTGGCAAAGAACATGGAAATGCAGTATCATACAATTGTGCATATGAAATGCAAATTTAATTGGGTGTCCTCTATTTTTATTTGCTATTTCTGGCGACCCTACAAAGAAGTAACAATCCATAAGGCATTTAGGTGAGGGTTCAATAAGTCTCTATTTCCTAGAGCCTGTACTAGTGAGCTTTTCGATTATTTAAAGTCTCCTTTGATACTGACACTAATCCAATGAACAATGTAAAATTATTTTCATTTTCCAGATCAGCAAAAAGACTGAGATCGTGACTTAGTCCAAAGTTACACAGTTGTAATGGGAGAGGCAAGATTCAAGATGGAGCTGTTTAGCACCAAAGCTGAGAAATGTAACCTCTCTGTTGCCACACCGTGGCAGACTCTAAGCCAAGGGTGGGTGATGGTCCATGACCAAAGACACAGAGACAGTGAACAAGACTGGGTTTATGGTGGGAACTTATGTCCTGGGAGTCCTGCACTGGCAGACTGAACAAAGCACCTGCTGCTAGAATCTATGTGCAGCAAGCTTTTATAGTGTAGCAGCTAGCCTAGCTACCATCTCTAGCCCCTCCCCTCCTTTCACGCCAAGTGTTCCAAGGAGATCAAGGCCTGCCATCTGGACATTGTTTGTTACAAAGGAGACACTCTAGGGGCGCCTGGGTGGTTCATTCAGTTAAGCATCCCACTCTTGATTTCAGCTCAGGTCATGATCTCACCATTCGTGCACTGACAGTACAAAACCTGCTTGGGATTTTCTCTCTCTCCCTCCCTCTCTGTGCCTCCCCCACTCGTTCTCTCTTTCTCTCTCTCTCTCTCAAAATAAATAAAAACTTTAAAAAAATAAAAACAAAGGAGACACTCTGGTTGGCCACCCTGGAGCCTGACTTCGAATGCTAAACAACACGTTCTTCTACACATTCTGCTTGATGGGAATATAGAAGGAGGACAGGATCTCTACATTCTCAAGATGGTGATTAACAAGGGCATGAGGGTGCCTGGGTGGCTCGTTAACCAAGAGTCCAACTCTTGGTTTAGGTTCGTGATCCCAGGGTTGTGGGACTGAGCCTAAATTGGTCTCTGCACTGAGCATAGAGCCTGCTTAGGATCCTCTCTCTCTCTCTCTCTCTCTCTCTCTCTCTCTCCCTTTGCACCCCCCCCCCCAACTCGTGTGCTCACTCTCTCTCAAATAAAAAATGAAAAAACAAGGACATTCAGGGCATGCTTGTACAAACCAGCCTTCTAGCATGTACTATACAACCTCTATCCAGTGGGTTCTGAAATTTTAGCATGCATCAGAATTACTAAGAGAGTCTGTTAAAACCAGATTCCTGGACCCAGACTCTAAGTTTCTGATTCAGTAGCTCTGAGTAGGGCTTGATAATCTACATTTTTCACACATTCCCAGATGTTGCAGACGCTGCTGGCAGGGACTATACT
Source organism: Puma concolor (assembly GCF_028749965.1). Classification (NCBI taxonomy): domain Eukaryota; kingdom Metazoa; phylum Chordata; class Mammalia; order Carnivora; family Felidae; genus Puma; species Puma concolor. The sequence goes on from NC_141667.1 coordinate 148,500,799, forward strand.
TTGAGAACCCCTGTCTCCTGCTGCAGCGCTGTGTGGTAACAACTGTGACTGCCCCTATAAATAAGAGTGACATGCCACCACTCATGATGAGCCACAAAAGAACTCCAGTGCCCAATTATCACCTACCATTTTGTTTTGTTTTGTTAGTTGATGGGTTTTTTTTTTAACTATCATTACTTTATTGTTACAATTATTTTCACATCTTTCAGATCTAATAATTTTTGTACTATCCTTTTTTTATTAAAGCATAACTGAATGTAACATTTTATTTGTTTCGGGTTACAACATAATGATTTGACATTTGTATACATTGCAAAATGATCACCACAGTAAGTCTAGTTACCATCTGTCACCATGTAGAGTTATAAAGTTTTTCCTTTTTTTGAGACAGAGAAAGAGAGAGAGAGTAAGCATGCATGCACACATGTGCAAGAGCAGGGGAAGGGCAGAGGGAGAGGGAGAGAATCTTGAGGAATCTCAACACCCAGCACAGAGCCCAACACAGGGCTTGATCTCATGACCCTGAGATCATGACCTGAGCTGAAATCAGGAGTCAGACGCTCAACTGACTGAGCCACCCAGGTGCCCCTAAAATTTTTCTTATGATGAGACTTTCAAGATCAACTCTTTCAAATATGCAATATAATATTATTGACTATAGTAACCATACTGTACATTACATCCCCATGATTTATTTATTTTATAACTGGATATTTGTATTTCTTCATCCCCAACCCCCCTCTCCTCTGTCAACCACCAATCTGTTCTCTACATCTAGGAGTTTTGTTTTGTTTGTCCATTTGTTTTGTTTTTTAGATTCCACATATAAGTAAAATCATATGGTATTTGTCTTATCATATGGTATTTGTCTTTCTCTGTCTGACTTCTTTCTCTGTCTGATTTAGCGTAAGTCCATCTAGGTCCATCCATGTTGTTGCAAATGGCAAAATTGCATTCATTTTTATAGGCATAAAAAGTAATATTCCATTATACACATACACAACACACACACACACACACACACACACACATACACACATACCACATCTTCTTTATCCATTCACCCATCAGTGGACACTTAGGTTGTTTCCATATCACAACTACTGTAAATAATGCTTCAATGAACACAGCAGTCCATATATCTTTACAAATGAGTGTTTGCATTTTCTTCAGATAAATACCCACAAGTGGAATTATTGGATCATATGGTAATTCTATCTTTAATTTTTTGAGGAATCTCCATACAATTTTCCACAGCAGCTGCACCGATTTACATTCCCACCAACAATGCATGAGAGTTCCTCTTTCTTCACATCCTTGCCAACACTTGTTATTTCCTGTTTTGGGGGTGGTTTTTTTTTTTTGATACTAACCATTCTGACAGGTATGAGGTGGTATTTCATTCTGTTTTGATTTGCATTTCCCTCATGATTAGTGAGGTCAAGCATCTTTTCAGGTATCTATTGGCCACCTGTAGGATTTCTTTGGAAAAATGTCCATTCAGGTCTACTGCCCATTTTAAATTAGATTATTTGTTTTTTAGGGGGCTGAGTTGTATGAGTTCTTGATATATTTTAGAAATGAACCCTTTATCAGATATATGATTCACAAACATCTCTTACTCAGTAGGTAGGCTTTTAATTTTGTCAATGGTTTCCTTCACTGTACAGAAGCATTTTAGTTTGATGTAGTCCCAGCTGTTTATTTTTGCCTTTGTTGCCCTTGCATCTGGAGTCAGGTCCAAAAAACCAACACGAAGATCAATGCAAAGACCCCTACTGCCTATGTTTTCTTCTAGAAGTTTTATGGTTTCAAAAGTTACATTCAAGTCTTTAATCCATTTTGAGTTTATTATTGTATGTAGTGCAAGAAAGTGGTCCAGTTTTATTCTTTTGCATGTTGCTATCCAGTTGCCCCAACACCTTTTACTGAAGACACCATTCCTTCCCATTTGTATATTCTTGACTCCTTTGTTGTAAATTAGCTGACCATATAGGCGTGGGTTTATCTCTGGGCTCTCTGTTCTGTTCCATTGATCTACATCTCTGCTTTTATGCCAATACCATATTGTTTTAACTATTATGGTTTTGGAGTAGAGTTTGGGATCAGGGAACACGAAGCCTGTAGCTTTGTTCTTTATAAAGAATGGCTACTAAGGATTTTTGCGGTGCCTTGCAAATTGTAGAATTGTTTGTCCTATCTGTGAAAAAAATGCCATTGGAATTTTGATGGCGATTGCAATGACTCTGTAGATTGATTTGGGTAATGTGGACATTTAAACAATATTAATTCTTCCAATCCTTGAACACAGAGTATCTTTCCCTTTATTTGTGTCTTCCATTTCCTGTCATCAATGTCTTACAGTTTTCAGAATACAGGTGTTTCACCTCCTTGGTAAATTTCTTCCTAGCTCTTTTATCCTTTTGGATGCAATTGTAAATGGGATTGTTTTCTTAATTTTTCTTTCAGATACTTTGTTGTTAGTATATAAAGATGAAACAGACTTTTGTATATTGATTTTGTATCCTACAACTTTACTGAATTTATCTATTAGTTCTAACAGTGTTTTGGTTGATCACATTCAAAGTCCTGTTTCCAGCCATTCTGCAGAGGAAAAAAAAAAAGTTCTCTAGGATTCCAAGAGGTTCTCCGGTTTTTGTACAAACTAACTTGCAGCCAAATGAGTCTAACTAATAGAAACTACTGGAATCTTTTCTCTATCCCCTTGTCCTTTTGATTCTTTGGAAAAGAGGTAAATTTCCATGGATTTCTGTTTGCAATAATATGTGATCTAATATGCTAGTATTCAGAGAGTGGTCTGTGGACCAGAAGCATCAGCATCAAGTGAGAGCTTGTGAGAAATGCAGAAAAGCAGCCTCCACCCCAGACTTACTGAAACAGAATCAGCATTTTAACAAAATTGCCAGGTGATGCACACATACATTAAATTTAAGAAACCTCATCTGAATAATTTTAAAACTCTCCCATGCAAAGCATCTAGAGGAGGTTGACAGCAAAATTCCACTTAAATGCATGACCAAGGACACAAAAGTGAGATAAAACGCCAAAAATGAAGAGGAACACTAAAAAACTGAAATTTCATCAAAGCTGAATGGTAAGTGGGAGCTGAATCTTCAATGACACCAGGAAACAAAGGAAGAAGGGCAGTAACCTAAGGATTTGCATATTAACAGCCATAGAGAGATGAGCTTTGGCCCCAGGCAAGGTAGGTTGGTGGAACAGACTCCACACTAAGCTGGGATCCTCAAAGGGATCCACTCTTAGCAAGGACTGGATTAGAAAGAGATCCTCCCAACCATCAGTACCATCAGAACAAAAGAACAAACGTATTGGTTGAAGTAACACACAGAACTTTGGGAAATGGATCCCATAACACACAGTCTGAACAGCATCTTTGAAATCTAAAGAGAAAACCAGTTAAGAGGAAGACAGATGGGGGTGGCACCTGGGTGGCTCAGTCCTGATCTTGCAGTTGTTCAGTTGGAGCCCCGTGTCAGGCTCTGTGCTGACAGCTCAGAGGCTAGAGACTCTTCAGATTCTGTGTCTCCCTCTCTCCCTGCCCCTCCCCCACTTGCTCTCTGTCTCTCTTTCCCACTTGCTCTCTGTCTCTCTTTCTCTCTCAAAAATAAATAAACATTAAAAAAATTAAAAAAAAAACGAGGAAGACGGGGGGGGGGGGGGAATGACAAAGGACGAACCAGAATAGGTGGAGAGATGCAAACCATAAACATGAGGTAAACAGGAGTGGAAGAGAGAATGAGAAGGTCCAACGTGCACCTTTTAAGAGACTAGGAGGAAAGAACAGAGGAAATGAGAGAGAGGCAATATTGACAAAGATAACGGCTGTGAATTTTTCACGACTGGTAAAAGCCGCAAACTTAGTTTCAGGAACCACAATGAGTCCCAAGTAGAATACTGCTAAATCTATATATCAACCCTCATGGTGAAATGACAAGAAATCAAGGACAAAAAGTGACAAGGCCAGTCACTTCTATTTACAAAGCAACACTAATCATACTGACGGCAGGCTTCTTGATAGTAGTGACAGGAGAAAGTAATTCAATAATATCTTCAAAGTGCTGAGGGAAGAGAGCCATCATTCTATAATGTTAAATGCAGCCAAACCATCATTAAAGAATGGGAGTAATACAAAGTCATTTTTCGGGCATCTGGGTGGCTCAGTCAGTTAAGTGTCAACTCATGAGTTTGACTCACGTCATAATCTCATGGTTTGTGAGATCGAGCCCCATGTCGGGCTCTGTGCTGACAGTGCAGAACCTGCTTGGGATTCTCTCTCTCCCTCTCTCTTTGCCTCTCCCCTTCTCTCTCTCTCTCTCATTCTCAAAATAAATAAATAAATTTTAAAAAGAAGACATCTTCAGACAAATAAAACTGGAAGAAAGCTCTCCATGTTCTTCCTTATTAACGATACAATAAAACTACCTCTCACAGCTTAGTGAAATCAACAAAATTCTATTCTCTAAACCTATAGCACCACCCCCCAAAAAAGGTGTTTATGATTCTCCCCATCCATGCCCAGTATCACCATCTATGAGAAGCCACAAGTCATCAGGAAATGACTTTTGAAGACAAAATGGTGATTCCTGCACTGGGCAGTGTCTCTGATTGAAATTGTCTCCTTGTGGACCCTTGATGCTGAGACAGCAAATCTGCATTCAAATTGTAGCCCAACCACCAAGGGGCTATGCAACTTTGGACCATCCACTCTGGTTTCTTGTGTATAGATGGAGGTAAGTGGGCTGACTATTTTCACATCTCCAATCTCCATTCCTCTGCAGTTCACCCTGCACCTTCCTGAAGGTTGGGAATTGGTATCCACCCAGAGCCACACACAGTCGAGGTAGTTGGAATAGTCTCATTTTCACTGCAAAGATCTCAAACCTAAAATCTAAGCTCAACAAATAGATTGGCAGACCAGAAAGTGTTTAGACCAAATTCTCATTAAAAAAAATAAACTCCTGGGGCGCCTGGGTGGTTCAGTCGGTTAAGCGTCCGACTTCGGCTGAGGTCATGATCTCATTGTTCAGGAGTTCGAGTCCCGCATCAGTCTCTGTGCTGACAGCTCAGGGCCTAGAGCCTGCTTCGAATTCTGTGTCTTCCTCTCTCTCTCTCTCTGCCCTTCCCCCACTCATGCTCTGTCTCTTTCTCTCTCTCAAAAATAAATAAACATTAAAAAAAAAAAACAACTCCTAAACGTTCAAAACTCCAAATCCGTTCTCTCCCCCACCCTCCACCCCACACCCATACCAGAGAATCACAACTCTTCTGGGTCTTGACACACATTTCAGCTGAGGAGACTCACCAAGACTCCTACGAGTCTGGAATTTCTCCAGCAGCCTCAGCTCGTCCTTCTAAATACCTCTGCACTTCTTGGTGTTTCACGTTTACCACTCTCTGACTTCCAAAAGAGAAGGAAAAGATGATTTATCATCTTTCCTTTAATGACCACAAGAAATATTGAATTCTTCTGGCCCAAAAGAACATTTCCCACAGGGCATCATCTTAAATCTTAATTACAAGTTTATGTATTATTCAGGCAATGCTAGAAACTTAGCTTTGGGTCAGCATTATACAATCAGTCTTCATTCCCTCTCATTAGTCTTTCCCGCCTCACTTCCAAACGATGGCCATTCCAGTCTTGTTGCTTCTTTAATTACACTTCAGTTAGAATCAGCTTTTCCCTAGAGCGCCCAACTTTCTCTGCCAGAACACCCACGATTTCTCCAACCAAAGGGCTTGACTCTCTGCTGGGCTCCTTGCTGGGATGTATTAGGGGATGCAAACAGGCTATTCGTCACCCCCCGGAAATCCAGTAGAAGTGACGTCTCATAGAAAAGGATCATCAGGTTAATACAAAGATAGTACTTTTCTTGTGGTGCCCACACACATAGGCACACACACCATGCAGACATTCACACATATATACCACCATACACACACACTTGCCCAAACATTAAAATAAGGCCAGACAATTTTTCACCAGTTGCTCAGAGATGCTATTGGCTTCATCAAAAGTTCTAAGATTTGACGACTAGCTACTACTTACTAAGCGCTGTGTGCAGGTGATTTGACTATACACCATCGCCATTTCACCCTGCTGCATGTACCACTTCGTTGCTTCTCCTTCCTGCTTCCAAAGGCTCTGGGCATCCTCGTCCCTCACCTGCCATGAGATCTTTGTGAATGAGTCTTTTTCTTCTTCCTGTTGTGCCCAGGTGTGATGAACAAACACCCCACAGAGCGGTGAGATCATGACCTGAGCTGATGTCAGACCCTTAACCGACAGCCACCCAGGTGCCCCAACATACCCACTCTCTTAGTTACGTCTTTTGAATGAGCGGAGGTTCTTAATTTTAACGAAGCTCAATTTATCTTTATCTCTTTTCCTTGATGTTTCAGCAATTTTAATGTCCAGTTTAAGAAATCTTGCCTAGGGACACCTAGGTGGCTCAGGCAATTTGAGTGTACAACTCTTGATTTCGGCTCAGGTTATGATCTCATGGTTATGAAATCAAGCCCTGCGTCCAGCTCCGTGCTGGATATAGAACCTGCTTAAGATTCTCTCTCCCTCTCTCCTTCCCCCACTCTCTCTCTCTTTCCAAAAAAAAAATTTTTTTTTAAGGAAATCTCACCTACTCCATGGTCATCTTCCTTTGTTATATTTTAGAAGCTTTATTGGTTTACCATTCACATTCAGAGCTATGACCCATCTTGCATTAATCTGGTGTAAGGTCAAGTTCAAGATTTTTTTTTTCCCAACTAGGTACTACTTTCTCCAGCACCATTTATTGAAAAGTAATCTTTTCTCCATTGAATTGCACTGTCAACTTTATTGTAGATCAAGCCACCATACATGTATGTATCTCTTGGACTCTATCTCTCCTATTGGTCTATGTGTCCATCCTTGCATCAAAGTATTACATCCATGAAATGAGATTAACCTGTGTGTCTGATAAATATAAACATTTACCTCTGCACATCTTCCTACTTCACTTCTAACCCCTTTAATGGTGGGACAGAAGGAGAGATGGGTCTACTCTAACCCGTTTTTCCTCCTCTGAAGAATTTTATAAGTGACTATTTAATAAAAATCCTCTTGGCTTCTTTTTTTACAGATTGTTTTAATGTTTATTTATTTCTTTTTAGAGAGAGAGAAAGAGTGCATGTGAGCAAGGGAGGAGCAGAGAGAGAATCCCAAGCAGGCTCCATGCTGTCAGCACAGAGCCCGACATCGGGCCATGAGATCAGGACCTGAGCCAATATCAAGAGTCAAACATTTAACCAACTGAGCCACCCAAGCATTCCGAAGATTTTATTTTTAAGTAATCTCTACACCCAATGTGAGGCATGAATGTACAACCCCAAGACCAAGAGTCCCATGCTCCACCCACTGAGGCAGCCAGACGCCCCCCTCTTGGCTTCTTTTTGGAGAAAACTGGGAAGACTGGATAACTGAAAAACAAATTATTTTTAAGTGAATATGACTGAGATGGGAAATGACAGAATGAGAAAAACAGTACTACCTTGACACCTCAAAGTGCCTAGCAATCAATTATCTACACGTTTAGGATTTTATTCATGATGAAAAACAGTCAAGACCTTGCATGAATTGCTATTGGGAAAAACTGCTGTGGTAACTACTACATATACATTGTTTTCAGGGTCTGCTGAATACCCAAAACTCCGAATATGAAAAGAGATTTTAAAAAATAATGAAAAAATTGGGGCGCCTGGGTGGCTCAGTCAGTTAAGCGTCCGACTTCGGCTCGGGTCATGATCTCACAGTTCGTGGGTTCGAGCCCCGCGTCAGGCTCTGTGCTGACAGCTCAGAGCCTGGAGCCTGTTTCGGATTCTGTGTCTCCTTCTCTGTGCCCCTCCCCTGTTCACGCTCTGTCTCTGTCTCAAAAATAAATAAACATTAAAAAAATAATAATGAAAGACTAGAAGATACAAAGCACAGGCACGTACTTATATGCAAACTTATAGATACACATAGTTTTGTTCCATCAAGAGGCAACAGAATAGATGAAGCAAAGGCAATTTAGAAGAAATGTTCCCGAGAAGAAGAAAGTCTTGAGTCCACAAATCATACTGACTAAACTGATGGAAAGCAGCTCTTGAACTACAAAGAAATGAACTGAGAAAGTCATCAGAAATTAAAAGAAAGTTCAGAAATGTGGCGCATCGCATATATAACATACAAAACTCAGTGACTCCCTTATATAAGAAAGGTAGCACATTAGAAAATGGAATTTTCTATGGAGATGTTCCTTCCACAGTCACGTATACGCACAGATACATAGAAATGTCATTAACATGACAGTAAATCCAGGCTAATAAAGATATAGCATAGCCATAGTGAGAGTAAGAACTGGTTGTTGTTGTTGTTGTTGTTGTTGTTGTTGTTGTTGTTGTTTCCAGAAATGTTGAAGGTTTTCTGGAAGACTAAAAGAAGAATGGATCATAATGACAGATAAACCAGGGCAGAGAAAACCAAAAGGCAAAACAGGTACAGGACAAGGCTTTCACAGAAGCACAGGTCATTCCTAACCAAGAAAACTCTAGGCTTGGAATTGGCAAGAACTCCTGGGTGGCTGGGTCAGTTGAGCACCTGACTCTGGATTTTGGCTCAGGTCATTGATCTCACGTTTGTGAGATCAAGCCCCCCATCAGGCTCCACACTGACAGCATGGAGCCTGCTTGGTATTCTTTCTCTCCCTCTCTCTCTGCTCCTCCCCTGCTCACATGCTCCCTCTCTTTCTCTCTCTCAAAATAAGTAAATAAACTAAAAAAAAAAAAAAAAAAAAAAAAAAAAAAAAAGAATTGGAAGGAACAGAAGCCAGAGGAGCTGTGGGGCAGCATTTAAGGTAATTACATAATCGATCACCTTTGACAGTTGGGCCAACCAGCCCATCCTCTACCAAGTGTAGACAGAACAATGGTCTACAGCACGTGCCCCTGGCCAGCACTCTAACAGTTACATGTTAAATCTAAACAGAGGGAAAGGTGTGCTTACCAGTTTATGATGGGTGTTAGAGCCTGAACCAGTTCTTCCCAAGAATACAATACACTGAGGCACACGCCTGTCAACTCATCTTGGCAGTCACAGGGGACCTTCCACACACACCGAAGGTAAGTCCACCTTTGAAACAGGACTTAGCAACAACCACAAAGCCAAGAATCCACAGGCCCATACAAGCAGTCAGTACTTGGGGTGAACACACAAACACTGGTTGCCCATTCCAATCAGCATAAAAACAAATGTACAGCTAAGGAGAACCAATCATTTGAAGAAAGTCAGTAGCCTGAGAGAGGTGTAACCAACTGAACAAAGCTACTGAAGAAAAATTTTACTGGAGGCCTTAAAAGAAGACCTGAATAAATGGAGATCTAAGCCATGCTCACAGAAGGGAAGGGAACCCTGTAAACCTTTGGTCTCTCTGCCAAATAATATATGACACCAGTGTACTTCAAATAAAAACCCAACAAGATTTTCCATGGAACACGTACACAAAGGATTCCAAACTTCATAGAAACATCAATGTTGCAAGAATACCCTTGTCCGTTTTGAAGAGGAACGAGAGAGAGATTTCCTACCAAATATCAAAACTTACTGTGAAGATTTAGTAATTAAAACAGAACAGTATTTGAAATGGATAAGCAAATGGAAGAGAAGAGGTAGCTGGGATTTAAGATATGACAAAGATGACATTCTAAATAAAAGGGACAGGCCATCAGGTAAGCGCTACGGACCAACAGGCAAACCACTTGAGGAAAAACATTAAGCTTATGTCTGTGTAACAACTTGGCGCATAAATTCCAGCGAGACCAAAGATGTAAATGCACATAATAAAAACAGAGAAGTATGAGAAGAAAATGAGTAAATCTTTAATCATCTCAGGGTGTGAGTAATCTTTCGGAACATGGCAGGGAAGTAATTAAGAACTGGCTTATCAATTTGACCACATAAAATTAAAACTATGCAAAATAAATTCAATAAATGAGGATAAAAGGCAAAGAACAAGCTGAGGGAAAAATTCAACATATAAAATTGAGAGTCTTGGGGCACCTGGGTGGCTCAGTTGATTAAGCATCCGACTTCAGCTCAGGTCATGATCTCACAGTTCATGGGTTCGAGCCCTGTGTTGGGCTCTGTGCTGACAGCTCAGAGACTGGAGTCTGTTTCAGCTTCTGTGCCTCCCTCTCTCTCTCTGTCCCTCCCCTGCTTACACTCTGTCTCTCTCTCAAAAATAAATAAACATTAAAAAAAATTTTTTAATTCGCCAAATCAATTTCATTGCAAGAATGTAAATGTGATTTAATATGAGGAGATGTATTAATGTAATTTTTTTTTATTTGAAAGAGAGAAAGAGAGAGCACACAAGTGGGGGGGGCAGAGGGAGGGAGGGAGGGAGAGAGGGAGACAGGGAGAGAGGGAGAGAGAGAGAGAGAGAGAGAATCCCAAGCAGGCTTCATGGCCAGGACAGAGCCTGACACAGGGTTTGATCCCACAAGAGTGAGATCCCACAACCTGAAGGAATATATATTTATATGAATAAATATTTACATAATATATATATATGTATATATAATATATATACTAAAAAACCTCTTCATAAACTAGACCCAATAGGATATTTCAAGCACCTAACAGAGTGCCTATGATGTTGGAAGCATTCAATAAATAACTATCAAATTATTGCATAAACCATGATTCCTTCATTTGAAAGAATTTAAAAAAATTTAAAGCAAATTTAAAAAATTTGCTTTAAAGCAAAAGCAATTTTTTATTGACATTAATAATGGTGAAAACTCAGAGGCAAAACTAGGAGGAAAAATGCTCCCTCTACTGTTACTTACCTCTGAAATAGGATAAGTTTAAAAAAAAAAAAAAAAAAAGAACCAGAAGGCATAAATACTAATTTTTTTTTTAAAGGGGGAAGAAAAAAAAGAAAGTACAAAATAATTATTTCCAACAAGTGATCTGATTGCCTCCCTGGACATTCCTTATCCCCCCATCTCTTCCACCTTCTTCCCTGGATGCCTGCCCCCCTTGTCCCACAAATACACATGGATAGGTGAGTCATCACAGAACAGAAAGCAAACCATTCAGGCCCACCAAATACATAAAAGCCAAATCGTTAACACTAAGGTCAATAGCAGACTTGTCTCCTAAGCTTTCCATCAGCATCCCTGGAATTGTTGTCCTGGGACAGCAAATGGCCTTTCCATTTCATTTCCATCATTTCTTTTCTGACTGAACAGATCTGACACTGGGATCATTTTGTTGCCTTAAAACGAGGACTCAGGGGTGCCCTAGGTGGCTCAGTTGGTTAAGCAGCCAACTCTTGGTTTCAGCTCAGGTCAGGATCTCATAGCATCAGGCTCTGTGTTGACAGTGTAGAGCTTGCTTGGAATTCTCCCTCTCGCCTTCTCTCTCTGTCCTCCCCCCACTTGCGCTTTCTCTGCTTCTCTCAAAATACATAAACTTAAAAACAAACGAACAAACAAACCCAGGGCTCAAAAAAGCACAATCCCTGCTGATAAAGGACTGAGGAAATGGAAGATAAGGGTCTTCCTTCTAAACTGAAAACAGACCCAGAAGTGCAAGATCTTTCTTTATCTCTATAAGGAGAATCCTCTACAATTCTGGACACTTTCATTTTATATAGCACAAATCCTAACAAAGAACAAACCCTTTAATAAGTCCATTATGCATGAATTTTTCTACCATTTGCATTATTTTGTTCATTTCCAATCAATCCCCTATTATCAATAAGATCCCTTGCCCCTGGAAGGTGGTAATAGTTTTTTTAAAAAGTTTGAGGGGTGCCTGGATGGCTCAGTTGGTAGAGCATGTGGCTCTTGATCTTGGGGCTGTGAATTTGGGCCCCACGTTGGGTGTAGAGATTACTTAAAATAAAATCTTTTTTAAAAAAGTTTGAGAATTGATACTATAAGCCATTCATATCTTTTATGTCTCATAGAAACCAAGGACAGACTGGAAGCACAATGGCAGTGGAAGTAGACTGGTAACAATTTTAAAAGCAGGTGGTAGTGAACATAAAGGAAAAGGGTAAGAATGGAATTGCTGGTTGGTTATACAGCAAGTTAATTAAAGACTCCATGAATCTATCATTTCAAAGATTTTAATGTAGGGCATGGATGGCTCGGTCGGTTGAGCTTCCAACTTCAGCTCAGGTCATGATCTCATGATTCAGGAGTTCAAGCCCAGCATCAGGCTCTCTGCTGTCAGCAAGGAGTCTGCTTTGGATCCTCTGTCTCCCTCTCTCCCTACCCCTCACCCTCTCTCTCTCTCTCCCTCCCTCTCTCCCTCCCTCTCTCCCTCTCTCTCTATCTTACTCTCAAAAATGAATAAACATTTTTTAAAAAAGATTTTAATGCATTTTACTATTAGTCTGAGTTCACAAACATTATGTAAGTTTTCCAAATGTTTTATGTGCACTATCCAAAAAAGCAAAACTATTTAGGAGCTTAAGAACTATTTTGAAGCTCCAATCTATCTTCAATGTAGATTTCTTTTGAAAAACAATAAAGCTGACCCGTGCCATCAGGAATTCAATTAGACTATTTCACAGGTAATGGTTTCTGATTTAGTGGTGCAATCATCCATAAAATAGAGTCCTTTCAGAGTTTACTGAGCCATTTTTAATTGTTTTTCCTTAAAGTCAAACTGAAGACTGCTATAAGAAGTAATAATATATTTCCCTGGGTATGTCTCAGTGGTTTATAACCAAAATACAGCACCTTTAGCTGAAAGACTTGTTTTAGGTTTCCCATCCATTTAAAATTGGACTTACAGGGGCGCCTGGGTGGCGCAGTCGGTTAAGTGTCCGACTTCAGCCAGGTCACGATCTCACGGTCCGTGAGTTCGAGCCCCGCGTCAGGCTCTGGGCTGATGGCTCGGAGCCTGGGGCCTGTTTCCGATTCTGTGTCTCCCTCTCTCTCTGCCTCTCCCCCGTTCATGCTCTGTCTCTCTCTGTCCCAAAAATAAATGAACGTTGAAAAAAAAAAAATTAAAAAAAAAAATAAATAAATAAAATAAAATAAAATTGGACTTACATTCCTAAATTAAATATACGCACACACATATTACATATACATGTACATATATACATGTGAATATTCTGGTAGATATCCTGGTATTATGGTGACAATGATATTTCATATTTTTAAAATTTTTTTTTAGTTTATTTCTTTTGAGAAAGACAGAGTCAGCGCAAGTAGGGGAGGGGCAGAGAGAGGGAGAGAGAAAATCCCAAGCAGGCTCACGCTGCCAGTGCAGAGCCTGACTCAGGGCACAAACTCACCAAACCATGAGATCATGATCTGAGCCAAAACCAAGAGGCAGACACTTAACCAACTGAGCCACCCAGGTGCCCCGATATTTCATATTCTTATGAGCAATTTCTTTTACAAAGCTAAAACTGGTCCTTACTTGTAAGAACCATATACATTACGAGGTATCGACTCACACTTCATCATTGAGAATGCCAACCATGTAGACTGCATCAATGCTTGGAAATATGTTTAGACAATTTGGTGAAAACTGGAAAACTCAATACATAACAGAGTACAGACATACTAACCCAAACTCAACCACATAAAATTAAAATAGGAATCCAGCTGGGGTGTGATGAAAGGACCTCCGGTGCCTTTCCTAGCTTGGAAATCTAGAAACCAAGGTCTGAATTCCAACATCCGCAACTATGTGTAAAAGGCCTAATTCTCTTGAGCCTCTTTGGCAGAACTGGTTTCCATCCATCAGGTGTCAGCTTCTACTAGTGACAGGTGACTGATTCATAGAAAAAGGCCCCCACAGACCAGCTCACCAAAGACCTGCACTGGGGCTCCGTTCATGGGCTGCTTCAGCACCCAAAGAACGACCTTCCTGAAGCCTACTGTCACCTTCCTGCCCCTTCCAGAAGCTATCTTCATCCCTTAAAGTTTTCAAAATATACACACAACATGACACTTTATCATTCAAATCCCCTGCCTAGTATCCTACACCCTATCTTCTCCAGAATAAATATTCTGAATTCCTTCAAACATTTCTTTATACAGTCTGGTTTTCCCAGGATAGTCCAGGCTTAACTTCGTTTTTTTAGAACAATAACTACGCCTCTCAAAATACGAAGTTCACTAAGTTAAAATATGACATTCAAACTAATACAGAATGGATGTGCATTAAATATCTTATTCAAATTATTCATTAAGGAGGAAACAAATAATATGATAGAGGAACTAGAAAAAAGGTATTAGAATAAGTTTGCTAGTTGAGATCTAAAACTAGTTAATCCTAACTGGAACTGAATCTGGAACTTTGGGGTTGTTTTTTTCTACAAGTATCCTTTGTAGACTTCACAGTGTCCAGGACCTAATCAAATAATAGAGAGCAGGGGTGCCTAGGCGGCTCAGTTGGATAAGTGTCCAATTTTGGCTCAGGTCATGATCTCGTGGTTTGTGAGTTCAAGCCCTGCATTGGGATCTGTGCTGACAGCTCAGAGCCTGGAGCATGCTTCAGATTCTGGGTCTCCCTCTCTTTCTCTGCCCTTCCCCCCATTTATGCTCTGTCTCTCTCTCAAAAATGAATAAACATTAAAAATACATTAAATAAATTTAATAAATTAATTTTTAAAAAAATAATAGAGAGCAAAGTCAAAAGGTATACCCTTCTAGGGGTTCAAATAATCCCTGGGCAGGTCTGATAAATAATGCCCCAGGATGATGTGAAAAGAACATTAAATTATTCTCTTGCTTTGTTTCCAAGTGTTGGATAATTTTTCTTGATAGACCTCTTTCATTCTCCCAACGCATCCCAGTTTGTACAATAAATTATATGGTGGCCAAACTTACAGCACCTCATTGACATATTCCTCACCTTCCTGGCCAAGGTTTATCCTTTAGGATGTAGCACCCAGAACCAAAAAATAAAAAACTCCACATATGCCTTGAACCATGCAGGCTACAGAATAATTCGGACCTCCCATAATCTCAACACTATCTCAGCACTACACATGAAATGAACAAAGATCACGTTAATAGCCACATGGTATCACTAACTTATGTTAAGCAACTGAAACCCTCAGTCTTCTTTACCTAGAATGCTCCTTTGGTAAATATATTTTTCAAAATGCTGATTTTACTCCTCCTGACACATAAAAACTGTTCTTCTCTTGACTTTGTAGCCATGGCGGCTGATGGTACCACTAACCTGTCACAGCAGCCACCTCCAGAGCTTGTGGACAAATGTATAGGATCAAGAATTCACAGTGTGATGAAGAGTGATAAAGAAATTGTTGGCACACTTTTGAGATCTGATGAATTTGGAAATCACATCAGAAGGAAGAAGGATCACCAAATTAGATCAGATTTCATTATATAGAAATAATTTAACAATGCTGGTTCCTGGAGGAAAAGGACCTGAAATATAAATGGATTTCCTTGGCTTACTCTCTTTTGTCTTATAATGACACAAAATAGAAATTTCTTTTTAAGCTTTTAATGTTTGGATTCTATAAAATTAAGTTTCCCAGTAAAGGGAAATGTTTTGAAGATGCATTGTTGGGGTTTTTTTTAATTAATTAATTTATTTTGAAAGAAAGAGAGAGCACAAGCAAGGGAGGGGCAGAGAGAGAATCCCAAGTAGGCTCCACGCTGCCAGCACAGAGCCTGACAGAGGGCTCAAACTCACAAACCATGAGATCATGACGTGAGCCAAAACCAAGAGTCAGATGCTTAACTGACTGAGCCACCCAGGCACCCCTGAAGATGTGTGGTAAATGTCCATTTTTGTATCTTGGGAAAAGGAGAAAAGTTTGTTCTTTGAAGGCTAAAATAAGAATGTTGGCTACAAAAATATTATTCCTCCCTTTTGTATTTTCTTCCAGCCATGCATTCCCTCCTATTATATTGGAACTCTGCAGCCTTCTATCATACATTACCCATGCTTAGCAAACATTGCTTATATGTTTTATAAAATCAAGTGATGATCCTGTCCCTCTGGAACACAAAGTATGGATCTAAATTGGTAAAATCTTAGAACCATTGCAATTATCACATCCTCCTAACCCTTAACCCAGGCAAACTGCACCACAGACACCTAAAGAGTAGGCTCATGCTGAGCAGATGCTCAGCATCTGGACCATGCCTCCAGCTGCCCCACAGCCCTCTGGCTGCTGCTTCCAGCACACTCTTGTCGCCTCCTAAAAGCCACCCTAGCTCTGATGGTCAATTATTTCTTCCTCATTCCTGGCCTCTGATCCATTTCCCCTCTCTTGAATAATAGCCAGCCCCTCCAGCAGATCCATGGATAACAAGACCTTCTTCCATCAGCCCCCGGATACTTCTTCCTGAGTCCCGCCCTTCCATGCCTGTGGACAGCTCAGTGTGTCCCTAGCTGTGCTCTACAATGGACAATCCAAGAATATGTGAGGCAGGAAGAGGATTGCCAGGACCTGCTTCAGCTGAAATTCAAGGAAGCTCATGAAAACCACTCCCACCTTCTGTCAATTTCCTTTAGGAGAACTTCACCATCACATCCGGAAACAACTTCATCCCACCCCATCTCCCAACCTACAGTTCATCCTCTGTATTGTTTAGTTCATCCTCTAGGCCAGAATTGGCAAACAAAAGCCCACAGGTCACATCCAGCCACTGATTTTGTAAATAAAGTTTAGGTGGAACACAGCAACACCCATTTGTTTACATATCATCTATAGCTGTTTTTGCGCTTCAATGGCAGAGGTCAGTAGTTGTGATGGACCCGTGTATGGCCCACAAAGTCTAAAATATGCACACTTTACAGAAAAATTTTGCTGACCCCTGATGAGGCCCCTGTTCCCACTCCTTCAAAGGCCAACTTGAAGGTCATCTGGAACATTCTTCAATATACCACCTCTCACTAGGTGGAGCTAATGGTTTTGTCACCATTCTGTCCAGAGCCATTTATGGATGCGTCTATAACAGCAATATTTTCCATCAGAAATGCTCAAGACTCACCTAGTATAGCATCTGACCTACAATCAGTAATATATTACTTTTATTGCTGAACAATTAACTGTGTCCAAGGCATCATAGTGAGCACTTACCTTCACTCTCTGATAATCACCTTCACAATAAGCCACATAAGACTGAGGCTCTGAGAGGTTCGATAGATGACCAAGATGACAGAGTTAACAAGGCATAGACCAATGCTGGAATCCTGACCTCTCTAAATCTAGTGCCTAGGTTCCTGACTCCTAAGCTATATGATCAATGTTTATTTCATAAGCCTTCTGGTAAAGACCCCATTAGCTCCTTACTCTGAAATGAGTGGAAACTCACTCAAAAGTAAGAGCTAGAGGCTTTGTGCTTCTGTTATCCATCTAGTCACTAAAATGAGATTCTAGAATTCCTTGGGAAGCTGCAACAAGGTGTCCTGTTAATGAGGCTGTCTGCCATCAGATTTGCCCTGTTTTGTACTTAGGAAAGCACCCTTATCCTGAGCAGCTAAACAGACAATAACCTAAGCTGGGGAGACCAGGAAAGTGTACAAGGATGGACCACCTTGTCAGGTCACAGAAAGGCTCTGTAGTCACAGAAATGAACTGGGCCAACAGTCCTTTCAAAACAGCACATCAGGAAATTTGTTCGAAAGTTGGAAAAAAGGCAAAAAGTGTGCATGGCACATACTTTCAGAATCAGATGGGGCATTGGACACCGAAGAACTGTATACAGGAATATACTGTTTACCACTGATAAAAAGGTGCAAGAATTCTTGAACTTGTTAACTGTTCAGCAGACCAAATAGCTCCCCAAGATTAATGGCGGCTATACATTAAGCAGTCTTATAACTAACTCAGCAATCTTACCCTAATATTTCTTTATTAAGTTGTCTATAAATGTCCTAGCATCTTAAATGTTCTTTCAACCAGTATTAACATCTAACGGGTTCCCTGATTAATTAATAAACTAAGTAAAATCAATAACACATGTTATTTTTGCCTGAGGAATCATGATTTTACCTCTTTAAAAATCACACTTTGGTGTGGCTCCTAGGTGGGTCAATCAGCTAAGCATCCAACTCTTGATTTCGGCTCAGGTCATTATCTCACGGTTCATGAGTTCGAGCCCCACATCAGGCTCTGCACTGACAGTGCGGAGCCTGCTTGGGATTCTCTCTCTCTCCATCTCTCTCTGCCGCTCACCCCTGCTCTCTCTCTCTCTCAAAATAAATAAAAATTAAACACTTAAAAAAATAAAAATAATACTTTGTAAATATGTTAAAGATTTCATGTCTCTAGGAAGAGTTTCAACTGATAAAACACAAAGACCTCAAGTAATCTTTCAAAAACCCATCTATTATTTAATCTTGCCTTGTGAAAAAAAAAAGATGTCTTTTTTTTTTTCTGTGCTAAACTGAAGAATGTTTGACTGTCCTCTAGCTATCTTTTAAAAGGTACAGTTATCACTGATCTAAGATAATTCAACACCAGGAAATTACGATGGAAGTATTCTCAGTCTGACGGAAATGCCATGCGGGCCAGATAAAGCTACATAAGAATACAAAGATCTCACAGTTGTTCGTATCACATCCTGTTGTGTTACAGGTGAATTCAAAGGGTGTATTTTCCCACTTTATGTAGAACTGACAAGAAATGTTTTGAACTAAATTTAGTAACTACTGCCTCTGGAAGAAAATAGTGTTACCTTCAGCAATAACTCCAGAGTCTAGACATATAACTGCCATCCCAAAAGTCTCATCCTTCAGAGAATGCTTTCCCAGAATGATTTTACAAGACCTGCTTCTCTCATTATATAAGATTATTCAGCAATTGCCAGCCAGCCATGTTCTCTATCAAAGCTGAGGTTTTTTTCATCTGGGCTAAGCTACAGGACAGGGAGTCACCAAAGTCTACGGCAACAAGGCTCAACTCCCCCTGGGCACTTGAGATGTGAATAATATCCCATTTCTTTACTGTAAATGTGTAGATACAACTAAATTGTATCATCCTCCAGGTCTAACCCACCATGACGGGCTGGAAGACGAATATATCAGTTCATTTTCAGGTCTCCCTCCACACACTTTGTATCATTCAACCACCCAGGTTATGTGGGATGTTGAGTCACAGGGAAGGGCACATTCTGAGCCTAGGTAGTGACCTACCCACGCCAGGATCCATGACAAAAGTGGGGAGACGGGGGCTCTTCCAGCAGCTCCACTTCCTCCAGGCCAACTTGGACCTTGGGGACCTTTGCCTCCACTCCTGGTGGGTTCGTCATGCCATCATTCCTCTCATGTTGGTGGTAGTGAGCACTCCAAGCCCCTCCCCCAACCCCAGACCTCTCTCCATTCCACTTGGGAGAACCTCACAGCCCCCAGGATAGATGTTTCTTCCTTCAACCCTCAGGCACTAAACTTCCAACCCCCCACCACCTCTTCCCCCCAGGGAAGCCCTGTTCATCTTCGAAATGGGATAAAACAAACCCATGCTCAGCCCACCTGTACTGCCTTGGGGCCAGAGCGTCAACTTTCACCCTGGGGCACAACGCACAGGTTGTGAACTGCAGGACGTGGGGTGATGAGGAGCTCAGAGTGCAACAAATGGAGAGCTGAGCCAGGGGTGGCATGAGAGAAAGAGCATGATAGATCTTCTCATTGCTCTCTAGTGCAAGCCTGCTCTCAGGAAAGTAAGTTATTCTCAAATCTTTCAAATCCAGGCTCCTCTACATAACAGCCATATGTCTGTGGGCGAGTTAGCCTCAATTTCCTCACCCGAAAATGGGATTAACCATGGTCCGTATTTTATATAGTTGGAGGAGAATTGCAGGAATTAGGAAGTGTAAAGCGATTAGGGGGCACATGGGTGGCTTAGTTGGTTGAGAGTCCAACTCTTGATTTCGGCTCAGGTCATGATCTCATGGTTGTGGAATCAAACCCCATGTCAGGCTCTGTGCTGACAGCTTGGAGCCCACTTGGGATTCTCTCTCTCCCTCTCTGCCCTCTTTCCCTCCCTCTCTCTCTCAAAATAGACTTTAAAAAAAATAAGTGTAAAGCGATTAGAACAGTTCCTGGAACATAGTAGTCACCCAATAAATCTTAGATGTTACTAACACCTAGGATTATTAATATTGACTGCCACAGTATATTCTCAGTAAAGTGCCACCTCCCACTTTATGAAGTGGGTATGAAGTTGCCATCATGTTCCATCAGAATGGAACCACAAGTGTTACTGAAGCTGAGACACCCGAGACAAGGTCTCTAATCCCTGGGAAGTAAAACTAAATCCCAAAGACCCTTAAAGGGAAAGTCCATCTCATGGAATTGTGCCTGAGAATGAAGGTTGTCTCAAAACCTCATTCAGAAGGATAGCTAGAGCTGAGGACTCAGTCCCTCGACAATGTGAGGGGCACGTGGATCTGGAAATTCTTTTACATTGTTGTTGCCTCGCATCCAGCACATCACACCTCTAAGCAGGAAGTTGATGTCCTGTTGGAAAATTTTGGACAACCACCCTGGGTTATGCGGGAAACACTGAAACCCTACAGGGGGCCACAGTAATAGTAGGCTTTCAAATGGATTCTCTACAAGATACAGATGCTAGAAACTACTCTGTGATTCCTAAACATTCACATGATTTGCATCCAAATCAAATTGGTTGTCTATATTCTTTTTTTTTTTAATATTTATTTATTTTTGGAGAGACACAGAGTGTGAGCCGGGGAGGGCAGAGAGAGAGAGGAAGACACAGAATCCGAAGCAGGCTCCAGGCTCTGAGCTGTCAGCACAAAGCCTGATGCGGGGTTCGAACCCATGAACTGTGAGATCGCGACCTGGGCCGAAGTCGGACGCCTAGCCGATTGAGCCACCCAGGTACCCCTGGTTGTCTCTATTCTTGATGTTTATTCATGGATAGTTATTGACGGCAGGCATTCTACTAGGTGCTTAGGACGCAGTGGTGGAAAAGCTGCAGTCTGCGACCTCACAGGGCTTGCACACTTTTAGGGGACACTGAACAGGAGCTGGATGCTATGAGGACAAATACCCGGAATATCTGACTTCATCTGGTGGCTCAGGAAAGGCTTCCCAGGGGAAGCGAATTTTAAGACTAGAAATAAAAGGCATTTTATGACAGGTAGAAGGAGAATGATAGGCATCATCGTTAAACGACTTGCTGAAAAACAACACGGGGAAAACTGAAAATGGCTGGAACGCAGGAAGCAAGGGAGTAAACCCACAAAGAGAGGCCAAAGACACAGGAAGGGGACAGGTATGCAGGGCATGGAGACCATAATGAGGAGCCTGGACCTTATTCTGAGGAAGTGGGATATGATCACCTTTTTGTTTTAAGCAGATTACTCTGGCCACAGTGAGGACAGCCAATTTTAGCATGGCAACATTAAATACAGAGATTCTACATAAAGCTATTGTAGGTGAACAGGTGACAAATGGTCGTGACTTAGAATGGGGACCACAAGGGGCACCTGGGTGGCTCAGTCTGTCGAGCATCAGACTCTTGATTTCGGCTTAGGTCACGATCTACTGGTTCATGAGTTCGAGCCCCATGTCAGGCTCTGAACTGTTAGCTTGGGATTCTTTAAACAAACAAATAAACAAACAAACTTAAAAAAGAAAAAAAGAATGGGGACCGCAAGAAAGAAGTGGATGGATCCCAGAGATATTTAGGATGTGGTCATAATAATAGCTCATGGGGGATTAAGGAGGAGAGGCAAAGCCGATTCCCATATCTCAAGATGGGGAAGGTGCTAATCATTTACTATGACAGAAAACGCTGGAGAATAAGCAGTCTGGAGTTGATGACCACGAGTTCCTTTAGAAGAAATATTAAATCTAAGTTGAGGTGCTACGTCCAAGTGGAAATTCCAAGCAGGCGAGCCAATACTTAGAAGAAAGCCCAGACAAGAAATAGTTTGGAAGTTATCAATATAAAAATAGTAGGTGAAGCCATGGAAACAGGTGGCCGTATCAGCCTGTGTTACTGAAACAAAACATAAGGAAGTCTATTCTGTACCTACCTACACTTAATCATGGGAATTTCAGGCCAAGTAGGGGAGGGGAGGAGAAGATGCCATGTGGAGCCAGTGGGGGCATATTTCAGGGTGGGATACGGCTTCCTCCACACTCTGCCCCCTCCCACCACCCCTCTTCCATCCTGCCCAGGCTCTCAAGGGGATCTTGCTGGCTGCCCTTCTATTTCTTGTGGCCCACATTCCTCTGGGTCCAGGTAACCAAGAAGGGAATAGAAGCCTCAAGAAGTGAGAAGGGAGAAGCCTGAAGCCACCAGGAGAGAAGGTGGTGAGGGCTGTATGTCTTTCGGAGCTCCTTCTCACTAACCGCTTCTCAGATTATCAGAATCTACATGTTAGTAAGATCCCTGGGTGATTGGTATGTATGTTACAGTTTGAGGCATCCTGATGTGTAATATGGGTCAGCAAACTTTGCAAAGAACCGGAGTAAACATTTTAGGTTTTGTGGGCCCATGCTGGGACACCTGCTCAGCAGAGCCACTATATAGCAAAAGCAGACACTGACGACATGTGACAAATGAGGTGGCTGCGTTCCATTAAAGTTTATTTATGGACACCAAAATTTGAATTTCATATAATTTTTACAGTCACCAAAAAGTAATTCTATTCTAGGAGGATCTTAGAATTTTGTAGGCAGGAGTATTAGATGATATCATAAAACCTAGGGAGTAAAAGAGACACATAATTTTAAACATAGGATCCTGGGGCACCTGCATGGTTCAGTCGTTTAAGCCTCTGACTCTTGATTTCGGCTCAGGCCATAATCTCACAGTTTGTGAGATCAAGCCTCATTTCAGGCTCTGTGCTGACAGTGTGGAGCCTGCTTGGGGTCCTCTCTCTCTCTCTCTCTCTCTCTCTCTCTCTCTCTCTCTCTCCTTCCCTCTCAAAATAAATAAACTTTAAAAATAAAATCCTGTGTGAAGATTCTGTTTATTCTACATCTAAATAAAGCTGCTAAGTTCAACATTAAATAGTCATCACGAGGGCAAAGTCCTATGTGGATATAACTTGGCTTCCATGCTCAGCAGGGAGCCTGACGCTGGGTTTCATCCCATGACCCTGGGATCGTGATCAGAGCTGAATCAAGAGTCAGCTGCTCAACTGACAAGCCACCCAGGCATGCAAGTTTCATATTTTCTTAATTGCAAACACAGTTGCCTCACTGTGCCACAAAGTTCTTGCAGGCATTTAAACCAAATATTTCTTTCTAAGGATGAATTTTGTGAGTTTTTTGCATCCTTGCTTACCATTCCTTCTCTAGACATTTAAAGCTTTACCCGTGGGTCAGAGGTTTGTGGCCTGTGCTCCCAGAGTACCTATTCTTTATCAAGAGAAAGAAAACCACCAAAACATCTCTGTCACCAAAACGAATGAGATCATTCTCTTAATATTTGAATCACTCCACCTTAAAGCAGATTATTTTTTTCCTCGTTAATCCATTTTCTTGGCATTTCACATGACATCTTCCTACTCTCCTTGGATTTCTTTTCATCGTATCTTGCCAAAAGAATTAAAAAGTG
This sequence comes from Puma concolor, assembly GCF_028749965.1. NCBI lineage: Eukaryota > Metazoa > Chordata > Mammalia > Carnivora > Felidae > Puma > Puma concolor. The sequence continues at coordinate 148,524,411 of NC_141667.1, forward strand.
AAAGCTGAAACTCTTCATTTCATTTTTAAAGTCATGTGATGAGAAGATCAAATAAAATTCGACTGGCCAAAGTCCGTCTCTTCCAAATGCTTAAGTGTACACATACCTAAGTCATACACAGAGTTGTAACATTTTAAACAAACCACATGTTCTATATAATACAAGGTGGTATAATTTAAGCAACCATTAAGAATCTGAAATTATTCCAAGCAAAAGTCACTCAAAATCTGCAACCAAGTCCCCCATTTTTTTCATGACCCCCCCTTTTTAAAAAATACCTGTTTAGGGACACCTGGGTGGCTCAATCATTGAGCATCTGACTCTTGATTTCAGCTCAGGTCATGATCCCAGGGTCATGGGATCAAGCCCCGTGTTGGGCTCCACTCTGTGCATAGAGCCTGCTTAGGATTCTCGCTCTTTCTCCCTCTCCTTCTCTCTCTCTCTCTCTCCCTCTCCCACTGCCCCTCTCTCCTGCTCACATGTTCCCTCTCTCTAAAATACATAAATACATAAATACATAAATAAATAAGAACAACTGTTTAACTATGTAAATATTGAGATACAAAAATTGTATACTTGGGACTATGAACTATAGAACGTTTAGTTCTTCATTCAACTCTTAAAGAAGGAAGGATGAGGTGTCTTGATGGCTTTCATTTCTTTTCAGGTGCATTGAGAGTTAATGATCATCTTCTCCCCCAAAAAGAGCGAGGAGTTGTTACCTATTTCTGAGACAGGAGACTCACAGAGAGAATTGGAAACAGGATAGATCCTTAGATGCAGAAAGTCACAGAACTGTCCTTGAACCCAGATTGAACCCAGAAAATCACAGAACTGTCCTTGAACCCAGATTGAAGGCAACAGAAAGCTGGATCATTAATAAAATCATGATTTGCCTTGAGCCCACCAGAGCGCTGAAACAGCAAGGCAGGCAGACAGGTGAACTAAATTTCAGATGATAGGCCCTGAGGAGGGGCCAGACTCTTGAACTGCTTCACCTGTGGCAAAGTGCAGCCCAAAGAGACAACTGCCTTAGAGGGTAAACAGAAAATGGATGCATGTTTAAGGAATTCTTCAAGGCCAAGTGTGGGCTAAATTGAGGGTCACATCCCTAGTTGCTCCTGATGCAGGAAGTCTGCACTCCCTCACCCCACCTCCCTACCGCCCCACCCCTGTGCACAAGCACACAAAGCCCCACCCACTTGCCCTTTGTGAAGGGAACTGGGAGCCAAGGACTGTGGGTCCCAGGGAAGGGGTGGGAAGTGCTCCCACCCACCACCCCCCAACCCCCAAGCCCAGGCAGAGATTCATTGCCTCTGCCTCTTGTGAAGGTGCAGAAAACCCTCCCTCTCTCCCCCAGTCCCAGGCAAAGGTAAACTTCTGAGGGCATAGTCAGGCAACCCACCTCAAATCTACCACCAACCTTGCACTGGCAATAAGAGCCAGCAATCTACACTGGAGTTGGGCTGTGGAGGAACGAGGCAACTTGCCTGTCACTCATCTCAAGCAAAGTCCACTGCTGCTTCTGTGTTGACACAAAGCAGAGGTCAGCTTCCATTCAGGGCAGAGAATGGAACTCTCTACTGCCCCAAATTCTCCATATAAACTAGTCAGAGTGTGACTGCCATAGGAGGGAACAAGAATGTTGAAAATGGGCCCACTCTTCAAATCCAGGTACCCAGGATATGGCTCAGTGAGACTGACCAAGAGAATGAAGAGTTCCCACCTCACCCCAAGCTTAAGCATCCCACCAAATAACCAACAACAGGCAGGATACAACATGGAAAGGACAAGAGCCACAAAGACCCTTTTTAAGCAGTCAGGACTACTTAAAGCTGCAGGTGAATTGAGAACACAGAAAAATCCACCAGCACCCTAGAATCCACATTAAGTACAAGGCAGTGGCAGTAGTCCACCCCGGAAGCAATTAAAATATTATGATACATTAATGGCAATTATAGCAACAACGAAACCTACAATCAGCTTAAACTGAAGCTGCATTGCCTCAGTCTTCTCTCATGAAACACTGAGAAGAGCCATGCCCACTTCTAGACATAAATCCTATCTACCTCAGGCTCTACTATTCTTTTATACAAAATGTCCAATATTGAATCAAAAATGACAAGACACACAACAATAACAAGAAGGCATATCATGCTGTGGTTGGATGTATTCTACACACGTCAGATAGGTCAAGTTGACGGTGATTTTCTTTTACATTCTTACCGATTTTCTATCTAGTAATTCTATTAATTAGAGAGGACTACTGAAATCTCCAACCATAATTGCTGAACTGTCAACTTCTCCTTTCTATTCCGTCCTGTTATATCATGTATTTTCAAGATGTTGTTAAATATATAATCATTTATAAATGTCAGAGCTTCCTGATGTATTGGCCCTTTATGATTAAGAAATATTCCTCATTCTTTCTAGTAATATTCTTTGTCAAAAAGTCTATTTTGTCTGAAACTTATATAGTCACTCCAGCTCTCTTATGGCTACTCTTGCAAGCTGTGCCTTTCCCATCCCTTTATTTTCAACCAATTTTGTGTCTTTAAACAAACCTGAATCTCTTATACACAGCACACAGTAGGATCTTACTCTTTATCCAGTCTGATCATCTCTGCCTTTTAATGTAACTATTGAGGTAGCTGAACTGATGTCTGACATTTTGCCATTTGTTTTCCATACACGTCTTGTCCTATTTATTGTATTTTTTACTGCCTTCCTTTCTGTTAAATATATTTTTTCTAGTATACTATTTTAATTCCCTTACTAATTTTTAAGCTTAGTTTTGGTTTGTGGTGTGTGTGTGTGTGTGCATGTGTGTGTGTGTGTGTGTTTAGTTAGTTATCTTAGAATTACAATTTACCATTAATTCATCACCATCTACTTCAGGTTAATACTGACTTAATTTTGTTTATGATGTTATTTTTTTTAACTCATCTCTACATCCAATGTGGGGCTTGAATTCACAACCTGTAGATGAAGAGTCATGCGATCTATGGACTGAGCCAGCAAGGTGCCCCAACAGTGACTTAATTTTGGTAAAATATAGCAAATTTGATCCAGTAAGCTCCATTCCCTCCCCCATTTTCCATACTATTATCATCATAAGTATTAAATCTACTTATATAAGCCCAAATCAGTCTTACATTTATTATTTTCAACAAGGGTATGCTTTTTAAAGAAATAAGAAGAGAAACAACTTTATATACACAGTCTTTTCTACTGACCCACATCTTTATCACTTCCTGAGCTCTTCATTCCTTCTGGAGGAGCTGAGTTACTATCTACTGTCATTTCCTTTCATCCTGAAGGACGTCCCTCAGTACTTCTTATAGGGCAGGTATACTCCCAGTGTTCGTTAATTTGGGAAGTCTGTTTCACTCTCATTCTCTGAATAATAGTTTTATTGGGTGGAGAGTTCTTGGAATGATGCTCTCTTTCCTCTCTGCATTTTAACTCATTATTCCACTGCCTCCTAGGCTCCTTTATATTCTGATAAGTCAGGCACTATCCACATTGTTGTTTCTCTTTAATGATGCGTCATTTCTCCCTTGCTGCTTTCAAGACTTGCTCTTTACATCTTTCCACAGTTACACTATGACGCGACTAGGTGTGTTTCTCTTTGTGTTTAGCCTTAATGGAATTTTTTGAGCTTCTTGAATCTGAAGGTTAGAGGTTTTCATCAAATTTGGGGAGTTTGGGGGTCACTGATGCTTCCTTCTCTCCCCCCCCCCCCCCGCCTTCTCTCTCTTCTCTCCCTCTCTGATTCTTATCACAAATATTAGTGACTTATCTTGACATTATTCCCCAGGCCTCTGAGCCTCTGTCCTTCGATCTCATTTCATCTCTCTGTTCTCCAAATTGGATAACTGCTGTCTCCAGGATCAGTTATTCTTTTCTCTGCCATCTCAAACCTGCTGTTGAACCTATCTGCTGAATTCTTCATTGGGTTATTTTACTTTTCACTGCTAGATAGCATTTTGTTTTTGTATACTTTATAGTTTCCATTTCTCTTTTGCAATTTCTTGTTTTCATTGCCAGTTTTTTAAGATAATTAAACCTAACTTCCTTTAATTTTTTTGAACATATTTATAATGGATGCTTAGAGGACCTTGGGCCCACTTAGAATTAGTTTCTCTTGATTGCTTTCTTTCTGAATATTGATCACACTTCCCTGCTTCCTTGTATGTCTCATAATTTGGGGTTGAAAACCAGACATGCTACATATGTTGTAACGACTTTAATTCTGTTTCATTTTCCTGAGGATTGTTTTTCCCCTTTTCTTTGTAACTTGCCTGGACTTACACTGTGACATCTGTCTCCCCTGTGGTGTGTAGTCACTGATATTTCTGGACAGATTTTTAAAATTTTTATTTGTATTTTTTACGATGGCCTTTTAGTGGATTCCCCTGTGTCTACATAGCTTCCTGGGTCAGTCAAGACATTGAGGAGAGGTTGGACTCAAACATCTTATGCCCCAAAAGCTTCCCACCTCTGCTGATTGATAAGTCTGGGAATATATTCAAATTTTCAATCAGTTAGGTCTTCCTTGGGATTTATTTTCCCCTCAGCTCTCTCAGCAATCCTGCATGCATCTGTGTGGTTTTCCATTCAGCCAGGGATGTCTGAAGAGCTGATCTCATTTCTGCAGCTTCTCCATTAAGTGTCTGGCTGGCTTAACACTCACCCCGAAAACTGCAATGTCACATTAGTAAAACAGATGATTTTTCCCATTCCCCACCAAGTTCATCACTGTCAGCCGACAAATCCACAGGTTTTCACCCCCACCTCCCACCTCAAATCAAGTCCACCCTCTCTGGCAGTAAAGTTACTGGTTTTCCTGTCCAGCCCTGCATTCTCGATTCTGTTGTCGGGGCAGGGGATGATCTGGACAGAAGGGAGAGGTTGCCTGACTTATCAAAAGAAAATAACAATACAGGAGGAACACCTAATGCCTCAGTCAGTTGAGCATCTGACTCTTGATTTCAGCTCAGGTCATGACCTCATGGTGTGTGAATTCAAGCCCCACGTCGGTCTCCATACTGACAGTGTGGAGCCTGCTTGGGATTCTTTCTCTCTCCCTCTCTCTCTGCCCCTCCGCCCGCTCTCTCTCTCTCAAAATAAGTAAATAAACTTAAAAAAATAACAATACAGGATGTCCAGTTAAGTGTGAAATCCAAGTAAGTAATGAGTAATTTTTTAGTATATGTCTCATGCAGTATTTTGGACATGCTTATACTTAAAAAGTATTTGCTGTTTATCTGAAATCAAACTTGGCATCCTGAATTTTATCCAGCAACCTTAGGGGTCTGGGGGGAGCCTCAGACAAGAGGGCCACATAAGCCTGCTGTTCTTGCCTAAAATTCTCTCATTTTCTTTTGTTTGTTTGTTTATTATTTTTGAGAGAGAAAGAACGCATGTGTGCACAGGGAGGGGCAGAGAGAGCTGGGGACAAAGGATCTGAAGCAGGCAGGACATCATTCTCAGATCTTTAAGGAAAGGTCCACAGAGAAACTCCAAAGATAAGGTTACCTGTGGAGAGTGTCAGGTTTCGTATATAGTTAATTCCAGTTCCCCGCAGTGAGGTGATCCTTCCGGACTCTTTGCTGGTGGTGAAATGAAATCTCCACCCCGTGAGTCTTAGGAGGGTCTGAGCCTGGAATTTCAGGGAGGACAGTAAGAGAAAGGCCAGCCCAAAGATGGTTCAGGGCACAAAGATTGGTGAGAACAATGCTTGGAGTTACATTACTTTTTCTTTTCCCACTGAACAAGCAAACAAGTGATGCAAAAATACGTACAAGACCCAGGGATTTCAGGATCATGTATGGATGCCAATCTGCTCCACCTCCCTCACACCTCAAGAAGGTGCATCTGAGGGACACCCAGGTGGCTCAATCGGTTAAGCGTCCGACTTCAGCTCAGGTCATGACCTCACAGTTCATGGGTTCGAGCCCCACATGGGGCTCTCTGCTGTCAGCACAGAGCCCACTTTGAATCCCCTGCCTCCCTCTCTCTGTCTGTCCCTCCCCTACTCTTTCTCTCTCTCAAAATACATACATACATACATTTTTTTTAAAAAGGTACATCTGAGTTTTAATATTTTCAGCAGCCTACATGAACGGAGGGGTCCTCTCCTGCAATCCAGAGGAGCCAACAACTGCAGACCCACCAACTCTTGTCTTATTTTAGACCTGGGAGTTTGCATGGGAGGAGCCAGGATACATCAGCATCATACCCAAGGATACCACTCACCACCATGCGTCAAGGGAGCCGATACCCGAGTTCAGGTTCAAAACGTATCACTGCGTGACAGTAACATAACACAGCTGTTAGCAGAGACAGAACACTTTCTGAAACGGAGCTATTGCCATGCTCTTCCTTGGTATGCCATTGGGCTGCCAGATGTTGCCAAGAGAACAGGCCTGGTGATGGCCTACCACAGAAAAAGACAGATTTGGGGGAGGGGGTCAAAACCAGGCCTCACCGCTCATCACTTGTGCAGTTTAGGGTCGCTCAGACGTAAAAGGAAAGGCAGAGCATAACCCTGGTCTTGAGGGCCTGTTGAACATTTTCTTAAAATTAAGCATCAGTTTCAATCCTTCAGCATTTCCCCGTTTTGCCTCTGGGTGTCTCCAACACTTTCTCCCCATGTCACTCAGGACAGAATACTTCTCTTTTAAGTTTATTTAATTATTTTGAGATAGAGAGAGAGTACCAGTGGGGAAGGGGCAGAGGAAGTGGGGGACAGAATACCTGAAGCGGGCTCTGTGCTGATAGCAGAGAGCCCGATGCGGGGCTCAAACTCATAAACCTTGAGATCATGACCTGAACTGAAGTTAGACACTTAACCGACTGAGCCACCCAGGAGCCCCTGGACACAATACTTTTCAAATCCCAGATCTGCTCATTTTGCTCTCTTAACAGATGGATCAGGTCTCTTAGAGTCTTAGCCCCACGCGTAGCACAGTGTTGGTCATAAGCACTAATATGGCAGGCCTCATTTCATTACATTTTGTTTTCTTGCACTTTGCGGATTTTGCATTCTTTTAACAAATTAATAGTTTGTGGCAACCCTGCATAGAGCAAGACTGTCAGTGCTATTTTTCCAACAGTGTGTTCCCACTTCATGTCTCTGTGTTGTATTTTGGTAAATTTTGCAATTATTTCAAGCTTTTTCATTATTACCCTCTTTGGTATGGCAATCTGTGATTAGTGATAATGACTCACTGAAAGCTCGGGTGATGGTTAGCATTTTTTTAGCCATAAAGGGTTGTGTTTTTGAGAGAGAGAGAGAGAGAGAGAGAGAAAGCGCAAGTGTGCACAAGCCGGGGAGGGGCAGAGAAAGGGAGAAAGAGAATACACGCTGCCAGCACAGAGCCCAATTCGGGGCTCGATCTCATGACTGTGAGACCATGACCTGGGCTGAAATCAAGAGTCAGACATTTAACCAACTAAGCCAACCAGGAGCCCTATAAGGTATTTTTAAATGAAAGTGTATACATTATTGGGGCACCTGGGTGGCTCAGTCGGTTAAGCATCTGACTTTGGCTCAGGTTATGATCTCACAGTTTGTGAGTTCAAGCCCCGCATCAGGCTCTGTGTTGACAGCTTGGAGCCTGGAGCCTGCTTCGGATTCTGTGTCTCCCTCTCTCTCTGCCCCTTCCCCGCTCATGCTCTGTCTCTCTCTGTCTCTCAAAAATAAATAAACATTGAAAAAAAATTAAAGTATATACATTATGAGTTTTTTTAGACATAACATTATTTCACATTTAATAGAATACAGTATACTTACTGTAAAACCAACTTTCACGTGCCCTGGGAAACGAAAAAGTTCATTTGACTCACTTTCTTGCAATATTCATTTTATTTGCGGTGGTCTGGAACTGAACCTTCAGTATCTCTAAGGTATGCCTGTACTTAGTGAGCTCTTACTATATGCCAAGCACTGTTCTGAATAGTTTTACATGCACTGACACATCTAATTCTTAAAACAATCCATTAAAGGGGTGCCTGTGTGGCTCAGTTGGTTGAGCATTGGACTTTGGCTCAGGTCATGATCTCGTGGTTTGTGAGTTCGAGCCCCACATCGGGTTCTGCTGTCAGCACAGAGCCTGCTTCAGATCCTCTGTCCCCCACTCTCCCCTGCCCCTTCCCTACTTGTGCTCTCTCGCTCTAAAAAAATAAACAAACATTACCAAAAAAAAGCCATTAAAAAAATGGCATGAACTATTATTATCCCCATTTTATGGATGAAGGAAGTGAGAAACAGCGAGTAAGTATCTTGTCCCAAGTGATACAGGTGGTAAATGTGGAAGCTGGAATTCAAGGCAGGTGGACTCTGGATCCGGAGTCTACCCTCTGACCGTGATGTCCTACCACCTTATTTTAAACAGAAGTCTCATGAAGAATGATTTCATAAAACAAACAAGTGAAATTCACTTCACTGTGGCATTCCTCAGATCAAAGCAGGATTGCATTTTGTACGGTTGAGTTTTTAAGTGGGACACTTCATTTAAACACCCCCAGTGGAAGGAAAGTTTAATTTATTCACCTAGATAATTGTGAGAAGATTAAAAGTAGATGCACTAACTTGACATAAAGCTCCTGGGAACAATAAAATGTAAACAGAAATAAATTAACATTTAGTTTCTACTAAATGTCATACGGGCTCACTCGTTAACATGTTCAGCCAGTACTGTTTCATTTATATGCCCCACTCCCTGCATTTCAAACACCCAATCACAGCCATTGGCACTAATTCGCTGTTTGTATCGGGGCTTCTATTCTCAATCCATATACTAATAACTTCGGTTTTTACAATGCTTTTCAACGTATCAATTACCTTCTTACACATCATCTCGCTCAATCTTCAAAACAACCCTAGCAGGCCAGCATTATAATCTTCATTTTAGGGTGCCTCGAATGACAAGCAAGGAGTTTAAGAAATGTTTTCAAGAGCACACAGCTCATAAGCAGCAGAATACAGACTCAACCCTCAACCCAAACTTCACGTATGAGCCCTTTCCAATTGCCCAAAGCTGGACAAAAAGACAGGCGGCTTCCACCATGGTACCAAATCCCATCCCTCATGGGGCCACAGACTAAAACAGAGTAAATAACATTTATGGTTATATTAAAGTCTTGTCTCAGAAGAGCTCGGATACTTGAAGCTTCATGAATCTTGCCAAATGTCTCCACAGCTCATAAAAGGGAAACCCAAAATGTGGACGAAAGCACCCTGTCGGTCCTAATGCCGATAACCCAACCACATACAACCCCTCCCCCGCCTGGTGTCTGACTTTCCAGAAGCTCCCCAGGTCACCTGGCCTGAGCTTTATTTGCCTTCCAGTCACAGAACACAAAGTAGGAAGTTGAAAGTAATGTCCTTGTTTCCAAGGAAGACACGTTGAGGTATCTCTCTAACAAAGAGCACAGAGCTCACAGATTCACAGATAAGTATACAGAAGAGGCGGCCAATCTAGCTCTTCCTCTCACTCGTTGAGCAGCTTGGGGCAAATCTCTTCTCTTGGCGTCCGACTGCTCATCCGTTACAAAAAAAAAGGGGGTGTCTAGGTCAGATGTGTGCAACAAGGGCCTGTGGGTCAAATCCCGTCTGACGCCTGTTTTATAAATAGGGTTGATTGGAGCACGGCCCCATCCATGCATCAATTATCACTGACGGCTGCTTTCGCACAAAGGCGAAGCTGCACAGTTGTGACAGAAACCATGTGGCCTGCAAAGACTCAAATATTTACTACCTGGCCCTTACAGAGAAAGTTTGGCAACCCCTGGGCTAGATCATGCTCCAGGCTTCTCCCTCTGGCTGCAAATCTCTGGTCATAGCAGAATATAAAAAATAGATGTGAATTCTGTAATCACCATGAAAAACAAGGAGGGGTATTCTCCGGCACATAATCTCCAAGGACCCCATAAAAAACAGAAGGCAAGTGGGATCCGAGGGAAATGGGAAACCGTGGCCCATAGCGTCCACGAGAAAGGGGCAGCCACAGAAGGTGGGAATGACCCCAGGGAACACCTAGCTCAGAGAAGGAGGACACAGAGGAGGGGGTCCCTGGGAGGCTGGCAGTGTGGCCGGTTAGAACCCCACAGCAGAAGCAACCAGTGGCCTACCCTTGACCAAGCTCTCCATGCCCAGCTTCAGCAAGATAGGCTTCGGCCCCAGACTGGAATGATGAGGGCATTACGTGAGCTGCGCCCCCTAGTGACTGGCAATCCCCCACCCCCGCCCCCAGAAAAAGGAGGATTGCATTCCCAGGAGAAGAACTACTGGTATGTTCTACCTACCGGCACAGTCCCCCCCATAGTCCTTGGAGAATGGGTGTCACGAAGAGATGACACATTCACAGGGGAGCAAAGAGGGAAATCGAATTACAGGGTAAGCACGTGTGGCCTAACGTTAGAAGAAAATCAGCGCCATGGCTAAGAGGCCCTGAGTACAAACACAACAGAATGCCTGGGAGACAGTGTTACTGAAGCCAACAGGACAAGACTTGTGAATAATAACCTAAAATATATAAAGATGTCTTAGAAATAAATTTAAAAAAAGACAATGAATCTAAAAAATAAAATAGCCAGAGACGCCTGGCTGGCTCAGTCGGTTGAGTGGCTGACTTCGCTCAGGTCATGATCTCGCGGTTCGTGGGTTCGAGCCTCACATCCAGCTCTGTGCTGACAGCTCAGCCTGCTTCAGATTCTGTGTCTCCCTGTCTGTCTGCCCCTCCCCCACTTGTGTGCGCATGTGTGCTCTCTCTCTCTCTCTCTGTCTGTCTCTCTCTCTCTCTGTCTCTCTGTCTCTCTCTCTCTCTCTCTCTCTCTCTCTCTGTCAAAAATAAATAAATAAAAACATTTTTTAAAAATTGAGTTAAAAAAATAGCCAAAGGTTATGAACAGGCAAGGCAATTCACAAAAGATAAACACTGACAGCTGTACATACATTTAAAGGTTCTAACTCAAGTGACAGCAGGCTTCAGATTCAAACAACAGTTAACCTACTATCCCTCCCCCCTGCCCCTATTGGACTGGTAAAACTCTGAGAGAATGAAAGCAACTGTGTCTGAGGAAGGAAGCATACTTTCGATTAAGCTTTTTTTGAAAGAGAGAGAGAGAAAGAGAGAGGGATGGGGGGAGAGAGTGTATGCACACAAGCAGAGGAGGAGCAAAGAGACAAGGAAAGAGAATCTTAAGCAGGCTCCATGCTCAACGTGGAGCCCGACATGAGGCTCAATCCCACGACCCTGGGATCACGACCCGAGCTGAGATTAAGAGTCAGATGTTCAACCGACTGAGCCAGCCAGGCGCCCCTTAGATCAGCCTATTTAACATTAAATACCCATATTTTCTTCAATCTACCAATCTTAGTCTGCCAGAGAGAAATACTATGACACGTGCAGAAAGATGCAGGGACAAGGATAGTCACACAGCACCGTTTAGATGAAGAAAATCAAAGCAGCATAAATTCCCACCAATAACAAACAGATCATTAGCAAATCCTGGTACACAGGAGCCAGGAAATACTCTGCATTCTGTGCAGTAGGGTAACTGTGAGCTTCTGATGGACAGTCGCTTTTTTTTTTTTTTTACCTTATTCTCTTGCTCCTAGAACAATAGCTATCATATGGAGGTACTAAAATTTACTGTACGAATTAAAATCTATATGAATGTGCCCATTCCCTGGGATGCTGATGTGTATGGACTGCATCAACACACACTCTCTTATTCTCCAGCTTCCCATCAGGTTCAGCCAATGAGAATCTTCTTCCAAGATCAGAGGGAATGTATTAGTCAGCTGGAGCTGCATAACGAAATACCACAGGCTTGGGGGATTAAACAACAGGCATTTATTTCTTTTTCTTTTTTAATGTTTGTTTGTTCTTGAGAGAGACAGACAGAGCATGAGTGAGGGAGGGGCAGACAGAGGGAGAGACACAGAATCCAAATCAGGCTTCAGGCTCTGAGCTACCAGCACAGAGCCGGACGTGGGACTTGAACACACGAACTGTGAGATCATGACCTGAGCCGATGTGGAACGCTTAACTGACTGAGCCACCCAGACGCCCCAAGAGGTGTTTAATTCTCCTGGTTCTGGAACCTGGAACGTTGAAGAACCAGGCTTGGCAAGGCTAGGTTTGGGGTGAGGGTTCTTTTCCTAGCTTGCACATGGCCCCTTTCCCACTGTTCCTGTGGCCTGTCCCTCAGTGCATGCGTGTGGAGAGAGAGTGAGCAACCCCCCTCATGTCTCCTCTTAGGTGGGCCTGACCCCATCATGGGGGTCCCACCCTCATGCCCTCAATTAAACCTAATTGCCTCCCAAAGGCCCCACCTGCAAATACCATTAGGTAGGGGGTGAGAGCTTCAAACATGAATTTGGGAGCAACACAAATATTTAATCCATCACAGAGAGGGAGGAGCAGGAGGGAAGGATTTTTATTCCCCTTGGTCCCTCTCTATGGGATTGGTATAGACACAATGGCTGCCTCCCTCCACTGACCATCTCAGCCCTGCCAGCAGCCCATTCTACACTTCTCTCTGTCCCTCTCTCTCTCTCTCCCTTCCACCCTCCTGCTTCCATCCTTCCTACCCCCACAACTCCTCCCCACCATACCCCCGCCTCATCTAGCAGTAGTAACAGTACCCTCACAATCAATGATCTCAGGCCCTATGCATTACCTATACCCTGGCCATCAAGTTCTGTGTATCAAACTCCCCTCCAATTACCCAGTTTGATCAACCCTGACCGACATGGATAGATGTCTAGAGCATATTTTTAAGTAAAGAATGCAAGTGTCAGGGGGTCCCTGGGTGGCTCAGTCAGTTACGCATCTGATTCTGGATTTTGGCTCAGGTCGTGATCTCAAGGTTACATGAGTTTCAGCCCCACATGGGGCTCCGTACTGACCATCCAGAGCCTGCTTGGGATTCTCCCTCTCTCTGCCCCTCCCCCACTCACACTACCTCTGTCCCTCTCAAAATAAATAAGTAAACTTTAAAAAAAAGAAGAAGAAGAAAGTTTCAGACCAGAGCACAGATAATGGCCTAAGTCGTGTAAGAATACATATAAAACAAAATTACGTATTTCTCGGTGTGCATATGTGTATGTATATCCAGAGAAATGGATGAGAAAGGATGTTTACTACACTGATGACAGTGATTGTGCCTGAAAAGAAACAGGCTGAGGAGGTGAGCAGGGAAGAGGGGTCAAGGGGAAATCTCACCTCATCTCTATTGTTAGAATTTTGAACAGTGAGTATGCACTTACTTACTACACGTTTAATTGAAATAACCTGAAAGAAAAAAATATATGAAGGAAATAAAATGTTGATTCTATATTTTTATTATATTTATTTTTATTTATTTTTTATATTTTTTATTATTATTATTATTATTATTATTATTATTATTATTTTAGACAGAGAGAGTGCGAGTGGGGGAGAGGGGCATAGGAAGAGAAAGAATCTTAAGCAGGCCCCACACTGAGCGCAGGGCTTGATCCCACAACCCCGGGATCATGACCTGAGTCGAAATCAAGAGGCAGACACGCAACCAATGGAGCCACCCAGGTGCTCCTCATTCTGTATTTTTTTTAATTTTTTTTCTAGATTTATTTTTGAGAGAGTGAGACAGAGCATGAGCGGGGGAAGGGCAGAGAGAGAGGGAGACACAGAATTTGAAGCAGGCGCCAGGCTCTGAGCTGTCAGCACACAGCCCAACGTGGGGCTCGAACTCACGGAGTGGGAGATTGTGACCTGAGCTGAAGTCAGATGCTCAACCAACTGACCCACCCTGGCGCCCCCTCATTCTATATTTTTAAATGACAGGCATAAACAGCATTTCATTAAAGATAAACATCAAAGTATTCGTAGCAGTTGGCCTTAGACACCAGCATTACACATCATCTCTGTCTCTGTTTTCTCCTTTTCTGTCTTCCAAGTTTCTGGAACTGAAAATTACATGACTTCTGTAATTATGAAATGATTTACATCATGAATTGGACAAATTAAATAAAAGAGGATCGGGTCAGATGATTTCTGAAGCCATTTCAGTTGCGAGCTCTAAACTGGCTGATATTTCACTTCAACACAAAATTATCCAAAACAGCAGAAAGCTACGGAAAACTGGAGGTGTGACCAAGAGGTCTGAGGAGAATAAATGATGAAGAGATGTATAAATGGTCAAAACAGGAGGGGCGCCAGGGTGGCTCAGTTGGTTAAGCACCTGACCCTTGGTTTTGGCTCAGGTCATGATCCCAGGGTCGTGGGATCGAGCCCCACGTTAGGCTCTGTGCTGACAGTGCAGAGCCTGCTTGGGATTCTCTCTCTCCCTGTCTCTGCCCCTCCCCTCCTAGTGCTCTCTCTCAAATAAACAAACAAACCTTAAAAAAATATTCACAACTCGGAAATGCAGAGTGGGGCCATCTATGGGCAGCAAAGGTGCTCAGCCCAGCATGTGTGGGGTAGGAAGAAGCAGTCTGCAAGCAGGTGGGAAACTGGACAGATAAAGACCCTGGCCTTCTCTCTGTTGGTAAGGATTTGCGTGCTGGAGCCTGGCGGACATCTAATGGAAAGGGCACATGGATCAACCCTTGAGCCTCCAGCAGAGTCAGGAGGCAAAAAAGAATTGAGAGGGTATCCAAGGCCCAAGGCCAAGGCCCAAGGCTTGTGCATCATTCAAAAGCAAATTGGCCTGTCCTCCGGATACTCGTATGAAATTGGCTTATCCTTTTGGCCAAAGCGTGTGCCAGAGCAAAACGGGCAAGGAAAGCAACTGGCAAAAAGGAAGACTTCCCTTCAGCTGATGGAGAGTCCCTACAGACCATGATACAAAAAATAAATAAATACTTGATTTTACGGAAGAATTGGGAACCACGGCTGTGTTCTGGGGACAGAGACACACCACAGCACACCACAAAGAGAGCAAGCATAGTGGTGGCAGCTGTCCCTGGAGCCCTGACAGAGGCCCTTGGCAATGAGAATGGAAAAGAACGGGCTGGAGGCAATTAAACCGAGAAGACTGAAGATAAGAGCAGCAGAATTATCATAACTGGTAAGACTAAAACCACAAAAGAGCTTAATTTCACTCGCTTCTGTTCTGTTTGGGGTTTAAATGCCTACCTTTCTGTTCACTAATTGCGTGACCTTGGGGCAAGTTCCTCCCCCTCTCGCTCTGCAGATGATCTATGCAGGTCTGCTACGGGGCAGATTCTCAATCATTATTAGCAGCCCTTCCCCCAATCTCTCATTTTTCCTCTTCCCTCTTATATTTATAGATTTATGCAGATACCAGAGATATATTTAGTGCTGCTTTCTACCCACTGAAATAAACTGTTATAGGAAGTCATTTGTTTACAAAGCGGATCCATGAATCTGAATGCTAAAAAGGAATTCCCTTCCTAAGTATAAAAAGAACTAGTCTCTTATTTATTAGCAAATGACCTGCTAACAGGCAAAACTGGAGCTTTACTTAAATACACTATGAATCCTTCTTAATGCATACTGCTCTGAAAACCCTATAGAAGACCATTCAACAGTTCTGTAGGGGAAGGAAGCAGGACCAGTCATTAGAGAAAAGCCCGAGAATGGAAACTTACTAAGAATTATAATACCACAACCTGCCGCTCTGTCATTTCAATTCCTTCGCCATATGGTAAGTGTCTGAGATCGGGTTCCCCAGAGGCAGAGCCTGTGATGCATATTTGTGTAAAACTGATGGATGAGTGTGTGTGTTGGGGGGGGGGGGGAGGAAGGAGCCAGGATAAGGAAGGAAGCCATGCAAGGGTTTCAAGATTTCAAGTCAAGTCTTAGAGAATGTAGCATTTGCTCAACCCCCCAGGGGAAGAGGGGGGACCTCTGGAGATGCCGTAAGCCACTGTCCCATCAGGAGCAAGAGACACTTAGTATTTATCCTCTCACACCTGTCTTTCACCAGGTAAGGGATGGCTCTGGGGGCACTTGGATTCCCAGCCTCTTCCTGCTCTCCTTGCACTAAGGCAAAGCCATCTCCAACAGCCTCAGGGGCTTCCAGAGAGAAAACACAAAGGAGATAGTACACAGGCCAATGAAATGGACACTGAGGAGATTCGGGCAGACATTGTATACACATGCAGTTATTGTACATTTGTTAATGTACATACACCCTTGTACATCATGACCTGAATTCTATTGCCAGGACCTCTCCTGCTGACTTACTTTATTTTATTTCTCTTATTTGTTTATTTATTTTTGAGAGATGGGGGAAGGGCAGAGAGAGAGGGAGACAGAGAACCCCAACTAGGCTCCACGCTGTCAGCACCGAGCCTGACGCAGGGCTTGAACTCACGAACCTTGAGATCAGGACCTGAGCCAAAACGAAGAGTCGGACACTTAACCCGCTGAGCCACCCAGGCACCCCTCTGCTAACTCATTTTAAAAGAAATAGAACATATAAGCTGGCGTTTCTCAAGAGCATAGATTTTGTTTCCATACATGAACACAAATTAATCCATATAGTCACATAAACAGATTCCGTCACAAAATGCATGTAATCCTACATTCTTCTCTTTTACAGTCACCTTTGCAAACCTTCAAAGGAGCTCCTATTCAAGTGTTGTTCTAGAACTGTATGTATTCTATTCAGAAATACCAAGCCCTTGAGATTAGGCTACTATGATGTTAGTCCTTTTTTACAGTAGAAATATATATTGAACATATGACACAGCGTAACACTCACATAGAAGGATCTCCACAAAACAGAGGTCCCCGCAGTGTCCAGCTGTCAGTGTGCATTCTCTGCTCCCCCATGACTCCTGTTTCCATGAGCCAACTGAAAGCTGTAATCTGCAGGAGCAAGAAAAGGTAATCACATTTAGGCTCCACTCAAGATCATCTGCTGCCAACAATAGTGCAGGATCATTGGATTCTTGAGACAAAATCAGGCTACTTCCTCGTCTAATTCATCTTTAACTCTCCATGGAATTTGGAACTCGGTGTCCTTCAACTGCTATGGCACAGAAGGGAAAGGGAGACAGCCCATCCCAGGACAGCTTCCCTGTAATACCACGCTATCATTCCCCTTCTACTTTTATCTGTATCCTCTGGTGGTAAAGCATCAGGACCAGCCATTGAAGTTATACAGTCTAGGGGCACCTGGGTGGCTCAGTCAGTTAAGCATCTGACTCTTGATTTTGGCTCAGGTCATGATCTCACAGTTTGTGAGTTCGAGCCCCGCATCGGGCTCTGTGCTAATAGAGCAGAGCCTGCTTGGGATTCTCTTTTCTCCCTCTCTCTCTGTTCCTCCCCTACTTGTGTGTGCTCGCTCTCTCTCTCTCTCTCTCTCTCTCTCTCTCAAAATAAATTATACAATCTACTCTGCCATATCATTGAGGGAACTCACAGACATACACTACAACTGGGCACATCTGTCCTTATCGATTTGCTCTCATATCACTTCCAGGAAAGAATGATTTCTCTCTGGCCCTTGGATGTAGAGGAAGCTGGATCTTTCTCACCTGGGTCTCCTGCTAGGTTTCAGGTATATTTGCCCCCATAGCACCTACTGCAGGAGCTCCATTATCCCTTCTCTGGGATACCAGAAAATATGCCACTTTTTTTTTTTTTTTTCACAACTCAGTACCTCATCTCTCATTTGGGAGTCACCTACCCCTCCAGTTGTCCTCTGTCCTTCCTCAGAATAGTAACATGCTATGCACGGTCACTGTTGACTATCTGACGACAATGTCATTACTCTGGACGTGGTCCAAAGGAAGATCCTTAGTCAAGCAAAAATCCAAATAAAATACAACCTTTCAATCACAGACCAGGGACAGGATGAAGCTTAAGTGTTCCAGGGAGCCAGGAATAAAATGAAGAGAGAAAGTGGAAAAAAAAAAAAAGAAAAAAGAAAAAGAAAAGATGCCAAGAAAACAACACATAGGGGAAAAGACTGAAGAACCTATAGCTGAAAATCGGGAAAGCATCACACAAAGTAGCAGAACCACAGATCATTTACTCAGGAGCTGATAGAAGGTGCCCGGCAGGGGCCAGGCCAAACTCTCAAGCACACTGAGCAAGGCTGTGGAGAACAAAAGACAACCTCTGACTCAACTACACTAGGGTTTCCCCACTCACAGTCTATTTTCCGCCTATTTTCCCGTTTATAAAATATGCCTAAGAATTCCTGAGACATAAAACCTTTGGCACTCTGCTGTGAGAATTTTAAGTGTGGAAAGTGCTTTTTACTTGTTGGGGAAAATGTAATTTCCAAGCCGCATAATCATAACTGCCTGCAAGCAAGCCGCCCATACATAGATGCTTTTAAAAATAAGTGCATCAAGCCACGTGTCTACTGTGCTCTTTGTTGAAAAGACTTCCTTCCTTTCCCTTTACCGTCATGTATGGGGACTGTATTATATTAACTAAATATATTCTATTACCATATATGTATCATGATAAGTGAATTTTTTTCATCAATCAAGGCTTTTTTATTCTAATTAAACTGACAGCCAATCTGGGTTCCCTATGCTACACCCACATGCTACTTTTATAGATGATGGCTATGTTTTTGTTTTTGTTTTTTTTAATGATTAATTTTGAGAGAGACAGAGCGTGAGTGGGGGAGGGGCAGAGAGAGAGGGAGAGACAGAATCTGAAGCAGACTCCAGGCTCTGAGCTGCTAGGACTCAGAGGGCTTGAACTCACAATCCACAAGATCATGACCAGAACCAAAGTCCTATGCTTAACCAACTGAGCCACCCAGGCACCCTGCTGATGGTCATGTTTGTTTTAGCTTTTAATTAGCCTTCACTAAGAGTAGCCAGTGAGCATCTGACTCTTGATTTCAGCTCAGGTTCATGATCTCAAAGTCATGGGATCAAGCCCCCATTGGGCTCTGCACTGAGCATGATTCTCAAAGTGTGCTTCTTAGACCCTGGATCCCCCAAGATCCAATGAGGGAGTCCAGAAGGTCAAAATTATTTGTATAAAAGTCCTAAGCTGCTATCTGCCTTGTTTACTCTCGTTCTCTGACAAGAGTACAGTGGAGTTTTCCAGAAGGGATGTGACTCACAGTATCCCAACAGTCTAAATGAAATTTTTAAAGAGATCATACTGACACTGAAAAGACTAAACAGAAGCTCAAGATAGATTTTACTCCTCGGCATATATCAAATAATTCAACCTCTCTCAACAGTTATTTATTAAGGCTTTCCATATTCCAAGCCACCGCCCCATGGGGGGTCATGAAGATGAAAACCAGATCCTGTGCCACAGACATAGCTGGGGATATACATTCCACAAACATATATCAGCACTTCTGTGAAGGTTGCTGGAAACGCCCTTCCCAGCTCACAGGCCACTGTCAAATATTCAGCTCTGCACGGTCACCTTCTAGAACATGTACTTCAGTACCTAGTTGCCTTACATGCACTGACACCCGAAAGGTCCTGGAAAGCATGGAGGGCATTAGCCACTCCAATGACCAGATTCCGCTGTCATTTGGAAGTCTAGAAATAAGCCTGAGATGATCACAAATTTTGCACAGCACCTTGTTCAAATGAATTGTTTAGAGAACCAATTTACTTAATTGGTATTTTTATCGAAGTAATACAGTTGCAGAGTTGAAGAATCAAACACACAAAAAGGCCAATAATGAGAAACCACACTTCCCTCTCTCACTTTCCCAAATGTCCACTTCCCAGAATCCAACAGTTTCAACAGCCCCAAAGCGTCTCTTCCGGCGTTTGCTTTCCGTGTTTCTAAATAATATGTTTATTCTGCCATTTACTCACTTCAAAATTTTGGATGTTGTCTGCTGACTTCCAAATATGGGAAATGATGATTTAGCGCTTAAGTTTCTGCCACCTTTCCACAAACCTCCACATCAAGTAATGTGAAAACTTACGTAGAAATCTATCGTGGGCATTCATATTCTTGGAGTTAGGTAAAAACATTGTATTGCAAAATTAAGTAATGTAGTATTATTTAGTTTCCTTTATTATAAAACATTTCTCTAATTATTTTATAACTAAAATTGTAGGGGCACCTGGGTGGTTTGGTCGGTTAAGTGTCCAACTTCAGCTCAGATCATGATCTCATAGTTCATGAGTTCAAGCCCCACATTGGGCTCTGTGCTGACAGCTCAGAGCCTGGAGCCTGCTTCAGATTCTGTGTCTCCCTCTCTCTCTGCCCCTCCCCCGTTCACACTCTGCCTCTCTCTCTCTCTCTCCCTCCCCCAAAAGTAAATAAACATTAAAAAAACTTATAAGTAAATAAATAAAATTGCAGTGGGGCGCCTGGGTGGCTCAGTCAGTTAACCCTCTGACTTGGGCTCATGTCATGATCTCATGGTTCGTGGGTTCGAGCCCTGTGTGGAGCTCTCTGCTGTCATCACAAGGTCTATTTTGGATCCTCTGTCTCCCTCTCTTTCCACCCCTTCCTTGCTCATGCACACGCACTCTCCCTCTCTCTCTCCAAAAATAAGTAAAATAAACATTAATAAGAATTTTTTTATAAAAAATTAAAATTATAGTATGTTGGGGGCACCTGGCTGGTTCAGTCAGTAAAGCATTCGACTCTTGATCTCAGGGTCATGAGTTCAAGCCCCACACTGGGTGCAGACCCTGTATGTATATACAAATATATAAATATATATATATATATATATGTGCACACACACACATACACACATACACATATATATAAAAATCCTGAACTCATTTAAAAAATGTAGTATAATTATATCATAATAAAGTACCTAATATTATATTATGCTAATTATATAATCATAACACAATCTAATGAGTATGTATTAATTACAAACAGTAAATTATTTGTTATAAAATATTTATATTTCATATTATAATGAAATGTTGTTTTTCATGTTTTATAGCAAAATCCATTTGTTATAAAATATTTATATTTCATATTATAATTACATATTTATGCCACTTGCTATATTGTTATACACAGGAAAATCATGTTGTGATTTATAATACTGTATTATATGACTATTAAATCATATTACAATAGGTTTGGTTTTCTTTATTATACACAAGGTCTCCTATATTATATTGGTTTCCTATAGTATAAACAAGAATAGTTTTCTTTTTGTCAATGTTTATTTCTTTTGAGAGGGGGGGTGAGGAAAGGAGAGAGAGGCGGATGGAGAATCCCAAGCAGGCTCCACGCTCAGTGCAGGGCCCCATGTGGGCCTCAATCCCATGAAACATGAGCTCATGACCTAAGCGGAAACCAAGGTTGGACCCTCAACTGACTAAGCCACCCAAGTGCCCCAAGAATAACTTGTTTTGTTTTCTTGTTCACCCACTCACCTGTTGTTAAACTCCCCTGTATACCAACTCCCATTCTAAACACAGAATAGAGGTGTGACCAAAGATCCCTGGCCCCTTGGCTCTGACATTACAGTAGGAGACTCTAAACACAATAAATAATTGAATTTGGAAGTTGGTAGGTGGTATTAAAAACAAACAAACAAACAAACACTATTTCCTTAGTTTTCTAAATACTATGCTAGTTTTCTAGGTACTATGCTGAAGTTTTCTTCACATATGTCATTGTATCTGTCAAATGCCTACCAGTATTATTTTTCAAATATTTGAATATAATCAGATAATCTGATTTTTATTTTTTTTAATTTTTTTTAATGTTTATTTATTTTTGAGAGAGACAGAGACAGAATATGAGTGGGTTAGGAGCAGAGACAGAGGGAGACACAGAATCTGAAACAGGCTCCAGGCTCTGAGCTGGTAGCACAGAGACTGACGTGTGACTTGAACTTGTGAACTGCGAGATCATGACCTGAGCTGAAGTCGGACGCTCAACCGACTGAGCCACCCAGCCGCCCCCAGATAATCTGATTTTTAAAAAGATCTCCCCACCAGCAGAGAACTGGGCATTACTGAGGTATGCCCAAATATCAATATATGGACTTTTTTTTAATATTTATTTATTTTTGGGGACAGTGCAAGCAGAAGGGAGGCAGAGAGAGAGGGAGGCAGAGGATCTGAAGCAGGCTCTGCACTGACAGCAGCAAGCCCGATGTGGGCTCGAACTCACATAGAGATCAGGACTTGAACTGTGAGGTCATGACCTGAGCGGAAGTTAGACACTCAACCAACTGAACCACCCAAGCACCCCTAGACATTTTTTTTTTAATCTGAACAGGAAACCTTACCCTCTCCTCCCTGTTATCAGTATCTGAGAAGAGAAACCAGCAGCCTGATTCACAGTACACAGTCTTTTCCTAAAACCTACCGTCTTTAACCATGACCTCTGCTCCCTGCCCTCCATGGTGCTAAGTATCCTCAGTACTCCTCAGCTGGAGTGCCAGTCCAGAGGCAATGCTCAGTGAAGACAGGTGCCATCTTCAGGATGTGGTATACACACTGAATCAGAGACCTCTAAGAAGACTACTGGATCCAGGAACCAAGGCAAAGAATTAGAAATAGCCCCACTTAGAGCACCTGGGTGGCTCAGCCGGTTAAGCGACCGACTCATGACTTTGGCTCAGGTCATGATACCACAGTTCATGAGTTCAAGCCCTACATCAGGCTCTGCGCTGACAGTTGGAGCCCACTTGGGGTTCTCTGTCTCCCTCTCTTTTTGTCCCTCCCCTGCTCTCTCTCTCAAAATAAATAAACATTGAAAAAATAAATAACTCCCCCCTTATCATCATTCCCAATGTCCCTCTGAGGCATTTCATGCTTCCTGTTCTCATAGCTCTGGGCTCTGCAGGGTTAACTGTCCTGATCCACAGATCGAGAACACAACAAAGTCTCAGTGGACTACAAGTTAAAGCTACATTCGGGGTACTTGGAACTCCTGATGTCCCAGGAACAACAGGCTAGAAGAGCAGTCACCGCCCCAGCAGGGGTGATGGACCCTGACTGTCAGGCGGAGATGGAGACAAGGAGGACTATGTGGGGAATTCAGGGGATCCGCGGGGCATCTCTTGGTACCCCTTTGTCCAGTTGTGAACGTAAATGGACGAGTGCAACAGCCCAACCTGAGGAAGACAGAGTTATCAGGAACTCAGATCCCTCCAGAATGAGGGTTGGGGTAAAACACCAAGGACATCAGAGGGCAGAGATAGCTGAAAACAAGAGCTTTAGAATGGATAGTGTAGGAGGAAAATGATGCGTGCCAGAGCCAGCCCCAGCACCAGCTATAGCAGTGAAGGCTACTGACCATCCCACTACCTTCCCCTTCTAAGTTTCCCCTTGTGAACAGAGGCCCCTAGAACGCTGAGGGAGCTGCTACCAGAGTGTGTGGAGCCACGGAACACAAAGTGTCAACTGCAGAGCCGCAGAAGTATGCCACTCAAACCTCCCTTCAAGAAAGAATTGGGGGCACCTGTGTGGTTCAGTCGGTTGAGCATCCAACTCTTGATTTCAGTTCAGGTCATGGTCTCACGGTTCATGGGATCAAGCCCCACGGCTTGGACTCCACCCTGATGGTGCTGAGCCTGCCTGGGATTCTCTCTCTCTCCCTCTCTCTGACCCTACCTCCCTCCCAACCTGAAAAAAAAATAAACTCTAAAAGGAGGAAGGAAGGAAGGAAGGAAGGAAGGAAGGAAGGAAGGAAGGAAGGATTGATTTGCTGTTCAGCCTCAAGGAGTGCATTTAGGTGACATCCCTCAGCTGATAGCACCCTCAAGATTTGCCTCAGCTTTTGATTCAAGGCCACACTCTTAGTTGGCTGCCACCAGCCCAATGCGGGACTCTAGAAGGCAACCATTGCCCTGGGACTCCCTGTGGACTTGGTCAGGTGTACATCGAGGTCTGCTTCTGGCCATCCCCAGTCCTGCTCCCTCTCTTCTTTTTTCACAGATGTCAGATTGCATCATAGCCTGAAAGCTTTCCATACCAAATTCTGCTTCATCCTCCCCCCCCCACTTAAACTTTCAAAAGCATTATATCCACTTCCAATATTTTCTTGTACTCCTACTCGTTCTCAGCATCTATTTCCTGGAGGACTTGACTGACACTTCAGTCTGGCAGCTTCTGCATGATATGGGATGAAGTGTGGATCCCATGGTCATATGCCTGCTGCACACCTTGTTTTCTATAAAATATGTCCTTTGGTCCTCCTACATGATATAACGCAGGATCCAGGGTTGGCGAGTCAAACATTCTTTTTGTTTTTGTTTTTTTTTTAATATTTTATTTTTGAGAGTATGAGAGCATGAGCTAGGAAGGGCAGAGAAAGAGGGACAGAGGAGTGAAGCGGGCTCTGTGCTGACAGCAGAGAGCCAGATATGGGGCTCAAACTCACGAACCGTGAGATCATGACCTGAGCCGAAGTTGGACGCTTAACCAAATGAGCCACCCACGTGCCCCGAGTCAAACATTCTTTAAGCCCTTGAATGTGGTTTTGACTGAGGCGCTGCAGATGGAAAGGTCATACTCATAATCAGAATATGTATCTGTCCCAGTCATGATGAAATGTTGCTCTTTCCAGGGTAGAAGCAGTTCAGTTTCATCAATTTGCCACCTAGTGGCTGTTTGCTCACCTTGATGAGTATTGCCGTATCAGTAACTCAGCATCAGACTCTCATTGATAAGTCAACCCTTCAGCAGCAGCTAGCTAAGCCTAAATGGAGAGACCCCACGCTGATGGGTCCATACCTAGCCTTCATCCCTCCCACCACAATTACTCCATTCCTAAGTTCACCGCACAAGCACTGGGGTGGCCGACAACAAAGGTTGGCTGACATCAACTGGCTGAGTCATTGTGTCTACCTGGTCAGTGACTATTCTCCAAGAGATGCTGTCTGTGGCATACCAGCCTGTGTAATTCATATTTCACATCCATACCCAGACATCCATCCATGTGCCTCCTCTCAAAAATCCCTTTTCTGCTACCTTTCAGTCTTGCTTATTGCTTATTGCTAAGCCATTGCCACTGCTCATCAATCCATATATATCCTTGCCTTAGGCCACTTGTCCTTCCACACAGTGGATGACCAAGTACACTGCCCAAAACTCTGCCCACAGATACTATTTCCCCACACCACTTTATCAAAACCAGCCCTGAATGGGGACGACGTGTGACAGCAATAAATCTTCACTCTCACCAAATATAGCAGGCCTACTCATCCAAGAATGAAGCTCAGGTTTTCCCACCTTCAAAGGCTGATCGAAGGGGACCTCCCATGAGGTCACAGTTGTGAGCTGAGGGAAAGGCTTCACTGCAAACCTTCCGTGGTCGGCCACAACAATCCCAGCTCCTCTACCCTATTTAGTGGGGCCAAAATTTTTTCCAAGCTTCCAAGTCCTAACCCAGCAGAGTAGTAGGCCTACCTCCCAGGTCCTTGCCAGGGTGTCGGATCGTGTATCAAAGAAGAATACCTTGTAGTTTAAAAAAACAAAACAAAAATCTCCCTTATGCAACTTTAAATGCCATATCCCTTAATCCAGTCCTTCAGTATTCACTCCCCAGCACACCCTCCTAGTTTCCAACAGGTCTTGCAGCTCCTTTTGCATTTAACACCCACCTCCCTCCACTAGCAAACCTACCCTTTCCCCCACTGGGTCACACTGAGGCTTGTCCTTAGCTGTTGGTCTCATGGCTAGGAAGACAGAAGCGGCAGATCTGAGAGAGCCTGTATCATCCTCCAGGCACTTCTATCCTATGTGGCTCCTCCACAGTATTTGAGCAAGCAGGGGGACTCTATCTTCCAACAAGGGAATCTCCTTCAGCTCTAAGAATTCCAAGGAATCTGGGAATTCAGGTACCTGAGTACCTCTACCCAGCTATCTCCATCTCGGATCTCAGAGTCCTGCCCTCTCTCCAACAGGGACCTCGCCTGTCATAGAGGACATGTCCACGCTGAGAATTCAGCCTTCTCCAAAGTGCTGTCACTCTTGTAATTAAGTCCCGTGCCTGGTCTTTCATTCCATCATCCCTTTGTAAATGCTGCCACGGACACCCTCTGACTCCTACACTTTCATCTGAGTTAGGGATTGAGTGCCGTGAGCATGAGAAGTATTCAGCAACAGTCCTTATAATACGAATGTTCCTGAACCTCTCAAATGCCAAGGACTCTACACAAGCCAGGGTGTCCTTTCCACCTGTCTCCCTTCCCAGTTCCCCACAAGTCACACTAAACAAGGGCACTGCTCTGACACAGCAGAGACTCTCAGTACCTCACCTGGCATCAGGGAGAGGAACTCGCTGCCAGCCACCTGGGAAGTGATCCAACTTCAGAAATCTCCTGGAGTCGGCTTCCTCGGAGCCCTCTTCTGGGACCAACCGTTGTAGGCCAGGTTCTCCAGAAGCAGAGTCTGAACCCAGAGATTTAAATTCACAGGTAGGGGCGCCTGGGTGGCTCAGTCAGTTAAGCATCCAACTTAGGCTCAGGTCATGATCCCACAGGCTCTGCGCTGACAGTACAGAACCTGCTTGTGATTCTCCTTCCTTCCTCCTCTCGCTCTACCCCTCCCCCATTGGCTCGAGGGCTCTCTCTCTCTTTCTCAAAATAAATAAATTCATTCAAAATAAATAAATTCATTCATTCATGGGTAAAGGGGACAAGGGCACAGGACACCAAAAGTGTCCACCAAATCCCCCCACCCACTAAACATTTCAAACATAAGCACTGCTTTCCCAGATTGATACTTACTGGATTTGAAACGTCTATTTCAGAGGTGCCTGGGTGGCTCAGTTGGTTATCCGACTTTGGCTCAGATCATGATCTCGTAGTTCATGGGTTTGAGCCCCACATCAGGCCTTCTGCTGTCAGCATAGAGCCTGCTTCAGATCCTCTGGCCCCTCTCTGCCCCTCCCCTCCTTGCACATGCTCTCTCTCTCTCTCTCTCTCTCAAAAATAAGTAAACATTTTTTTAAAGAAATATACATTTCAAAAGGAAGATACTGAAACAGGAGTTGTGTCCATCAGGAACCCCCGAAATTATGCCCAACCATAAAAAGAAATGCATAATTTCCACTCCGTGGACTTTGAATGAGACATCCGGATGGTACTACAAACTCAGGAAAGGTTAGCGATCATAGATCATCAATAAGGAATCGAGTGTAGAAACAAACAAACCAGGCATTGATAGTCAAGGAGGCGTGGGAGTGCTGATTTCAGAAGTCCCATTGCAATCAGGCCACAAATTGTATAACCGAACGCCAATGATTAAAATAAATAAGTTTAAAAATAGGTCGGGATTCAAAATAAAGCATGCCTTCTATTAACTTTATATAAGGCTCGGCATCTCATAATTCACTCTATCAGAAAATTAATGTACGCTATAAATTCTAAAGAGAAAATGTGCAAAGAAGGGCTTTAAAGACATTTTTAGCTCCTATTTCTCTGTTTGAATTCATAAGCTCCCTTCTGGTTTCCAATCTGTCACAAGAAAAAGTACCCGACTGACTGCAATTTCAGGATTGGCGGAAAACAGAAACAATCCAAAGGCCAATAATAGAGTCGAAATGCCTTTCTCTTTTACCAAAAAGTAGGTTTGCATCCAAAGACAGAGGCTTTGAAAAATGCATTATTTATTTAGCGCTGAGAATAGGGAAGGCAGGCTGTGTTCGGGAGTTTTCTTGCTTTCTGTTATCAAAATGTCATTCTGCTTTACAACCACACTTCCTACATAATAGGCTTGCTATTTCCATTTAAAATGTTTAGACCTTTTTCTCAGAGGGCAAAAAAGAAGTCACAGAGTAGAGCCTTCTGAGCCTTTCAATATGGAAATTGTCCAAATAAGGTACAAATTCAAGCACAGCAATTTGAAGAGAAAAAAAAAAAAAAAGACCTTGAGAAAACACTGATATATCTGCATTTCAGTTTCATTCCAAAGATCAGAAATTTCCACTGTTAATAGGAGAAGAAAAGTAAAGCTTGCACAATTCCAGGATACTTCCGGGGTGTCCACAATTACCAACATTTTGCCTGGTCATATATTAAAAAAAAAAAAAAAATGCAGCAGTTGAGGTAGGAAAGGGGAACACAGATGCAGGTAAGGGAAAGTTTAGAACCTGGAAGAGTATAAACACTAGGTCTTGGATGTTGACAAATGCCTAATGTTTTTCCAGAGAAAGTAATACCTATAAGTGGTAGAGCTCCTAGACTCTCATCTCTAAAGCAAAGAATGTAGTACGGAAACTATAGACTATCTTGCGTTGAGTTCATTCAAAAACATAAGGAAAAAGCTTTTAAGAAGACCAAGCCTAGAGCCACAAGATTTAGAGCTGAAGGAGCTTGAAAATCATTTCAGAGATAAGAAGGTAGTTAACAGGTTGGACGTTAACTTTAACATTTGGACATTTCTTATAATGTTCATAAGATAGTCATAACCGTTCATTAATATGCCCTTTGGATAGTAGATGCCATCATAAAATTAAAATTTCTTAGAGGCAGAGAACTGTTCAACCAAGCAGAAACCCTGACCACAATCCAGGGCTCGTGGTGGCCATGCAGTGAAGTCCGGATCTGAGTTAAGTACACTCACCAATTCTTTCACCAGAAATGCCAGTAAAAGCAAACTAGGTGTCCACGATTGGCATCTCAAATCAGCAGAGAAAAGAATTATCTATCGAATAAATGGCTTCAGAATGTGTGGCTAAATTTAAGGAGAAAAGTAAGTTAGACCTCTAATTCATAACAGTTATTAAAAATAAAATACTGGGGGGCGCCTGGGTGGCTCGGTCGGTTAAGCGTCTGACTTCAGCTTGGGTCATGATCCATGAGTCCACGAGTTCGAGCCCCGCATCAGGCTCTGTGCTGACACCTCAGAGCCTGGAGGCTGCTTCAGATTCTGTGTCTCCCTCTCTCTCTGCTCCTCCCCCCTCGTAATCTGTCTCTCTTTTGCTCAAAAATAAATAAACATTAAAAAAATTTGTTAATAAAATAATAAATAAAATACTGGGGCGCATGGGTAATTCAGTTGGTTAAGTGTCGGACACTTGATCTCAGCTCAGGACTTGATCTCAGGGTCATAGGTTCAAGCCCTACATTGGGCTCAACTTAAAAATGAATGAATTAATTAATTAATTAATATAAAAATAAAATTAAATAAGGGGCACCTGGGTGGCTGCTGGTTAAGCACCGGACTCTGGATTTTGGCTCAAGTCACGATCTCACAGTTAGTAAGTTCAAGCCCCATATCCAGCTTTGTGGTGAGAACTAAGAGCCAGCTTGGGATTCTCGCTTTCCCTCTCTTTCTGCCCCTCCCCAACTCATGCACATGCTCTCTCTCAAAATAAAAAAAATAAACTTAAGAAAATAATAAGTAAATAAAATACAGATTTGTGAAAGGTAATTTTTAAATTAAGAGTTCTAAGTTAAGTAAATATAGACAATTCTGTCTATACCTATTACTACTTTTCAACGGATATCTGTATGAGAAGGCGGCACCCGTGTAAAGATCCAGGTAAAGAAAACCCAATGCAGAGGCCCTGACACCAAAATAAGGTTGACATGTTCAAGGTCAAAGAGATCCAAAGCAGCTATATTAAAGAGAGCAAGGAAGAAAGCAGAAGAAAATGAGGTCCCAGGGCTAGCAAAGAACAGGTTCAGGTGAGGCCTTCCAGGCCATGTCAAGGAGACCAGATTTTATTCTAAGTATAATGGAAGTTTTCAAGTGTTTTAAGCAAGACTGACACGACCTGATTGACGCCTGAGAAGGACAGGGCAGGAAGACCAAAGAAGGAGCAGAAAAGTAGAGCTGTGGACTGGAAGTCATGCACTGATTACGGGCATTTTGACTAACGGGGAATCAAGGTAAGAAAGCAGCGAAGGAGCACACCTAGGCTGCCGCCGAGAATGGATGGTGTGCCATTTACCTGGGGAGGGGCAACTTGGAAGGAGAGGAATGAAATGGTTCTATTTTGGATCTGGTACATCCCAGAGGCCTGTCAGGCATTCCTATGGCACCAATCAGCTCAATATCTAAGCAGGGAGTCCAGGGAAGAGACTTGGGGCTGGAAATATAAATTTGAGGATTCACCAACACTTAAATGGTGCTCAAAGCCACGGGACTAGGTCATATCAGGGAGGAAGAAAATACGGATAAAGAACAGGGCCAAGGAGGGGCGTCTGGGTGGCTCTGCTGGCTGAGTGTCTGACTTCTGCTCAGGTCACGATCTCACGGTTCGTGGGTTCGAGCCCCACGTCAGGCTTTGCACAGACTGCGCAGAGCCTGCTTTGGATTCTGTGGCTCCTTCTTTCTCTGCCCCTCCCCCACTAGCACTGTCTCTTTCAAAAATAAATAAACATTAAAAAAAAGAACTGGACCAAAGACCGAGTGACTGGAGGACTCCTACTGTCAGAGGGCTGGGGGAGAAGAGAAGGGCCAGCATCAAGACTGAGAAGGAGGGGCCCAAAAAGTGGGGAAACCAGGCTGACCGGGTCACTGAAGCCCAAAGAAGAAAGCATTTCAACAAGGCGATCATCAGCCACATCCACTTCTGTTGAGAGGTCAGCTGGGACAAGGAAAAACTGACAATGGACCCTGACATGGTATAATCACTGGTGACGATGAAGGAGCCGCTTCACCAGAGTGGTTTGGATGAAAGCCCCAATCCACTGAGTTAAGGAGGGAAGGAAAATGAGAACAAGACAGCAACTCTTTCAACCACTTTCGCCACAAAGCAGAGATGAAAATGGGACAGTAGCTGGAGGGGGACAAGAGCCCAAGGGATGTTTATTAATGCATGATAATGAGGCATTTTATATGCTGTTACATGTGGGTTTTAATAATCTGCTAATTAGCACTTATTCAGCATTTACACTGTGCCGGGCACTGGCCCACACACTTCCTAGTATTGCTTAGTTGATTTTTTTTTTTAAGTGTATTTCTTTATTTTGAGAGAGAGAGAGCGTGCACACGCACAAGAGCAGGGAGCGCAGAGAGAAAGGGAGAGAGAGAGAATCCCAAGCAGGCTGTGCACTTCAGTACAGAGTCCGACGTGGGGTCAAACCCACAAACCGTGAGATCACGACCTAAGCCAAAAGCAAGAGCCTGACGCTTAACCGACTGAGCCATTCAGGCACCCCAGTATTGCTTAGTTTAATTTCCAAAAGTATCACCATTTTTAAAGACTACATTACTGAGGCCCAGAGAAGTCAATTAATTGGCTCCAAGTCGCACAGTTAGTTGCAGAGCCAAGATTTGAAAACTGGCTATATGAGCTGTTCACCAGCCCACTAGAAGATGCAAGAAATAAAGCAAATAACCATAGAGACGTGGTCCCTGAGAAAGTGAGACAGGGTGGCTTCAGAAGGGAAACAGAGGGATTGGTCTTAGAAGCCAAAGCCAATGGAAAACAGAGTATATGAATACAAACACAGGTAATTTGTTTTATTTTTGAGAGAGAGAGAGAGCATGACTGAGGGGCAGAGACAGGGAGACAGAATCCCATGAGGTGCAGAGAGAGGGGCGGAGAGAGAGAGAGAGAGAGAGAGAGAGAGTACAGAGCCCGGAGTGGGGCTCACACTCACTCAACCAATGTGGGGCTCCAACTCAGGAACCATGAAATCATGACCTGACCCAAAGTCGGATGCTAAACCAACTGAGCCACCCAGGCACCCAAACACAGGTAGTTTAAATTTGTGTTGAGAATAGGTATTTCTCCTCCAACTGCCTCTATTATCTGTATAATGAAAAGCTAATAACTTTAAATTATTACTAAGACTTTCGCTGCTCAATGGGGAGACAGATATATTAACCTGGCAAGTGGTCCGTGTAAGTGCTCAGAGCAGATCCCGGAACACAGGAGGGACTATGTGGTGTGGGGTTAGATTCCATTATGTTCCATAATGTTACCTGATGCTCTTGAGAACCATGTGCAGGCCACATCAGGGATTTGAAAGAGAAAGAGGTCAATTTTACTGTGGGAAGGAGCAGGAAGGTCTCCATGGCAAAGGATTCCTGAGTTCACACCAGAGACGACTTTTGAAAATGGAATAGGTGGAGTTAAAGCAATTGGATGGAGAGCATGACCGAGAGAGGGCTCCAGAAAGATCACACCAGTTATTAAACCTAAGGATCTGCAAACAATTCATTATGGCTAAAATCAAAGGTTCAAGGTGAGACGGTTGAGAGATAAGATTAAGTGGCATAGAAAGAAGAGCCTCTAAAGTGAAATAAGGTAGTTCTTTTTTTTTTTTTTTTTTACATTTATTTATTTTTGAGAGACAGAGTGTGAGTGGGTGAGGGGCAGAGACAGAGGGAGACACAGAATCCAAAGCAGGCTCCGGGCTCTGAGCTGTCAGCACAGAGCCCGACATAGGGCTTGAACACACGAACTATGAGATGATGACCTGAACCGAAGTCAGATGCTTAACCGACTGAGCCACCCAGGTGCCCCTTGGTAGTTCTAATAGAAAATAAAAGTGGAAGGCACCTGGGTGGTTCAGTCAGTTAAGCATCCGACTTCAGCTCAGGTCATGATCTCACGGTTCGTGGTTTCAAGCCGCACACAGGGCTCTTCATTGACAGCTTGAAGCCTGCTTGGGATTCTCTCTCTCTCCCTCTCTCCCTGCCACCACCCTCTTTGCCCCTCCCCCTCTTACACTCTCAAAATTAAATAAACATTAAAAAGAGAAAAAAACTTAAAAAAAATAAAATAAACTCATAAAGGAAAAAAAGCGGAGACAAATTAAGCAAAAAAGTAAGGAGTATTAAAAATGGAGATAAGTGAGAGAATGATAAGCAATAAAATATAAAAGAAAAACTAAAAAGGACTTGAGAAATGAGTAAATACAAATTCAGCTCAAAAAGTTTCTCTGCCTGGGCGCCTAGGTGGCTCAGTTGGTTAAACGTCCGACTCTTGGTTTGGGCTAAGGTCATGATCTCATGGTTCGAGAACTAAAGCCCTGCATCAGGTTCCATGCTGACAGTGTGGAGCCTGCTTGGGATTTTCTCGCTCCCTTCTCTCTCTCTGTCCCTCCCCCACTTGTACCCTCACACTCGTACTCTCTCTCTCACAAAATAAACAAATTTTTTAAAAACTTAAAAAATACAGTAAAAATCAATAAAGAAGAAAAATAAGGAGGAAGAGGAGGAAGAAGGACAAAATAAAAACAGATGGGTCAGTTACAGCCAACTTAGATAAATATAAGGAGAAAGGAGTTTCTATTTCTTACAAAGTTTTGGTCGCAGAAGCAAACCATTTGGAAGGAAATCAACTGGCCCTTGGGTTATTAGAGGTTATGACCAAGGAACAGCTGGGTAGGTGCCAAGAAAGGCTGCTGGGAGCACCAAGCCACACCTTTTATTAAATATGAAAATAGGGCGCCTGGGTGGCTCAGTCGGTTAAGCATCTGACTCTTGATTTCAGCTCAGATCGTGATCTCACAGTTCATGGGTTTGAGCCCCACATCAGGTTCCATGCTGACAGCGTGGAGCCTGCTTGGGATTCTCTCTCTCCCTCTCTCTCTCCCTGTCTCTCTCTGTCTCTGCCCCTCTCTGACTCATGCGCACATGCTCGCTCGCTCTCAAAATAAATTAATAAACTTTTTTAAAAAGTTAAAAAAATAAATATGAAAATATAAGAAATGGAAAGCAGAAGGTCACATACAAAAAGGTAATTCTGCAAGACTTGCCCGAGGGAGGTCCCCCAGATGGGAATTGCCAACGTGTTAGCTTGTTCCAGGGCACCGCGGCTCTGCTGACTCTCCCCAGGGTTCCAATCCAGTCCAAGTGGATAAAAAACCATATCCATGAGGCCAGGCTTAGTTTATAAGTTGGTTTCACCACACGAAAGGAATAAAAGTGAAGAAGGAGGAACACTTGTGCTTCTGAGGCCCTGAGCAGGTTGGCAGAGGACTGAAGTATTCAAAGCAGCCTGGGGCAGACCTAGGACAAGGGACCAATAGTCATAGCACTGCGAAATTGAAAAGGTGAGTAGATTTGAAAGAATTAAGGAGACAGTATCTACAGGAGTTGATGCCTGCATGGCTTTGCTGAATTAGGGGGAGACGAGTCAAAGTCGATACCCTATTTCTCTGGAAATGAGAGCAGATGTGTGGAGAGGGGCAGTTATGAATTCAAAAGGGATGTACTGCGTCTGAGAGGCTGGTCAGGCATCAGTCACATGTGTGGATCGAGGGCTCCAGACAAGGATATGGGCTAGAATGGTGGTTTTTAGACATGGGGACAGAACTGGTATCAACCATGCAGGGAGCAGGCAGATCCAAGCCTGCTATGGGGCTCGAACTCACGAACCACGAGATCAGCCACACAGTAAGAGCAGACAAAGGAGGAGGAACCAGCAAAAGGGATCTATAGACATCAGTCCAGGAGACAGAGTATTTGAGGGAGGACTGGATTTCAAGGAGACCAATTAACCAATAATATCAGGGTCAAAGCTGGTTTCATACTTTAGCTTTGATTTAGTCAATGAACGGAAGTTATTTTAATAAATACATCACTGTTCACTTAACACAGCTGATACAAAGCAGGCCTAATGAACATTTCTAACAGGAACACAAGCACATCTTGCTGTAACAATAGCATGACCTTCATGGGAGAGCAGCTTTCAGAGACACATCCTCTCCCTGGACTCTCTCTTCTCTTGCAATTTTCTCCCCTGAACAATTTTGAATCATTAAGAGGCACAGCTTCTAATTAACCTAGTAATACCTCCTAATTACGGCATGTGCTCAAGTCAAGACTTTGAAATCTCTCTAGATTGCGTGGTCATGAGGCTGCAAAAAAAAATTTTGGGTTAAATACAGTAAGATTTTGGGTCACTGGGTGGCTCAGTCAGTTAAGCATTGGACTTCGGCTCAGGGCATGATCTTTCAGTTCGTGAGTTCGAGCCCCGCGTCAGGGTCTGTACTGAAAGCTCAGAGCCCGGAGCCTGCTTCAGATTCTGTGTCTCCCTCTCTCTCTCTGCCCCTCCCCCACTCACACTCTGTCTCTCTCTCTCTAAAAAATAAACATCAAAAAAATTTTTAATAAAAAAATACAATACGATTTTGATCAAAAATTGATACCTTCCTTCTCTAAGCTTAAATAATCATCATAATAAAAACCCCCTTCATATATACTCTTTCTCCATCACCAAATTGCATCACTTTTGAGGGAACTGTAGCGGAGGAAGAAAAATGAAGGACCCATAGGAAAAGCTAATTGATAAGTTAACCATTGACACAAAAATAAAAAATTGTGCATTGAGGGGTGCCTGGCTGGCTCGGTAAGTAGAGCACGTGACCCTTAATCCCAAGGTGGTGAGATCAAGCCCCATGTTGGACGTGGGGCCTACTTAAATTTTTTTTTCAATTTTTTTTAACAAATAAATATTATTTTTTATTAAATTGTGCATTGAGTACCTAGAAAGAGATGTATAACCTGAGAAGACTTACACAGGTGCCAAAGATATTAAAGCGTGTGCTCTCATTTCCTATAATCAAGCCAGATTTATAAGAAGTGGGAAATCCCTTGACCGCCATGGACATGATGCTTAGACCACATAAGTCTGTTTCCACGGTTTCACATGATCATGGTTTCATATGACACCGGGAAGCCCCAAATATCCTCCTTCCCTACCTCGCAAAGAGTTTTACAAGGTGATAACTTCTGTCGCAACCATTTTGTGAGTTCTGAGACATATTAGGGTCCCCAGACTCTTCCCCAATGCCTTCCTGAATATTCCTAAGGGATAATGACCTACTACCATCTGTGAAACAGCTCATACAGAACTGGTTCCTGGGGTGCCTGGTGGCTCAGTCAGTTAAGCGTCAGACTTCGGCTCCGGTCATGATCTCATGGTTCATAGGTTCAAGCCCTGCATCAGGCTCTGTGCTAACAGCTCAGAGCCTGGAGCCTGCTTCGGATTCTGTGTCTCCCTCTCTCTCTGCCCACCCCCACTCATGCTCTGTCTCTCTCTCTCTCTGTCTCCAAAAAATAAATAAACATTAAAAAAAAGGGGGGGGGCACCTGGGTGGCTCAGTCGGTTAAGCGGCTGACTTCGACTCAGGTCATGATCTCACGGTTCGTGGGTTCAAGCCCCGCGTCGGGCTCTGTGCTGACAGCTCAGAGCCTGGAGCCTGCTTCGGATTCTGTGTCTCCCTCTCTCTCTGCCCTCCCCCATTCACACTCTGTCTGTCTCTGTCTCTCTCTCTCTCTCTCAAAAAAAAATAAAATAAATATTTTAATAAAAAATTTAAAAAAAAAAAAGGAACCCGTTCCCAAAGTGCACACTCTGCACATGTATAGAGGATTTGAGTGTTTCATCTACCCCACCATTTCCCTCCCAACTTCTAGGCACTTGTGGGATGTGATTTTTGTTTTCAGTAAGCTCTACATCCAACGTGGGGCTTGAACCCATGAAGGACAGAGCATGATTAAAAGTGCCCCAAAAGCTTGGGTTTCATCCCTCTCTTCTCCACTACGTAAGAGCTCGCTGACATTCATCCAAGTTACTAGGGAACAAGGACACCTGGCATCCCATTATCACTTTTATTCACCTTCCATCTCTATCCTGGGCGTACTTTGAACCAAGAGCCTATTGAGGAAACCAGACATAAAGGCAAACCAAAGAGAAATACTCTACGTGTCTTCCTGGCCACACGATTTTATTCCTCAGCAAAAGCCTCACGTGACATCAACACCAGAAACTGCTTCCAGAGGGGACACCATATCACAAATCGCTACAGAGTCAAGGCCAGACTTTATGCTTAGCAGCATAAATAGTATAATACACATAAATAAGACAAAAAATATCCCACGACATAAATCCTATTGCTGGCGGACACACACAACCTTGAAAGCATCCTTGGGAACCCCAATATAACCGACTCTGACAGCTCACACACCACATTTACGTGCCGTGAAATTGTACATTCAGCTTCCGAGGCATTGTGGCTACATTCTCACTAAACACCATTTCTCTGCTGATGTGGGCCCCAAGGTCGGGGAGGGGAGTTCTGAACTAAACAGACAGCGTGCTCGCCTTGGAATCAAAGCGATTCACCCTTATCTTTGCTCATAGATGGGAAAAAGAGTGGCAAGCAGCAGTGGAGTGTGGCCTTCAAGAAGACTGTGACACGCTGGCAAAGTAGGGGAAACAAGACTACCTCTCCACCAAGCTAAGAAAAGGAAAAAAAAAAAAGCCTTTCCCACTGGGGTCCTTGACATTGAAGTGGGCAGGTGGAGTCAGTCTGCTGAGATGCAACATTTTAGCTCCCGGATCTGCATGTCCTGCTTCGGGGGTTCCAACTCCCTGTAAGCCAAAATTTCCACTTCCCACCAGAAGAGAAGCTCATCCTCTGGGCCTCCCCATGGCCTCTCCCCACTGTCCCACAAGTCAATGAATCACACCTTTATGAGGGCCTGCTACATCGTCAGACATTCCTGCACAGGACTAGCTGGGTTGACCCCAGCTCCCTCATTTAGAGGGGGTCCAAACTCTGAAAGAGAATTAGAGGAGAATGCAGTGGTGTCCACTTATGCAAAAAGTGAGGTTTGTACACACGCTTACATATTCATATTTGTGCCCACAAATATACATACACACATACACACGCACACACAGATGCCCACGACTGGGGTGCCTGGGTGGCTCAGCCGGTTAAGCTCAGATCATCATCTCACAGTCTGTGAGTTCAAGCCCCACATGGGGCTCTGCGTTGTCGGATCAGGTCCCCCTCCCCCTCTGCCCCGTCCCCGCTTTGGGCTTGTGCGCTCTCCTCCCCCCTCAAAAATAAGTAAACATCTAAAGCCACATTAAAGAAAAAAGAAATACCCACAGTGATCGCTTACCACCTCCTTTACCTAGAGGACTCGGGAGGCCACCCCCACTCAAGTACCATTTCGGGACATTTTTGCTTTTTTGTGACATCTTTTTCCGGTCGACGTCACCCCTGATGCTCATCTTACCCAGGTTTCACCTCTAAGGAAACGCGGAGGAAGAAGTAATATCTTATAATACACTCAATTTGTCCCATCTTGGAGCCATGAAACTGCACTGTTTCCCATGAGTAATTTATAACGAACCCAAGAAGCGTCTCTACCACTAGAGAACTAAGGGCTACGGGCTTCACAAAACACCCAGCCCTTGGTGTCACTTGCCGTCTGCTAGCAGGTTTTGCTAATTCAACCAAGAGGACATCTACACGTGGCTATTCGCACCTTCGAGCACTCTGCTCATTTCACCTGAACCTTCCGAATGTCCAGCGTTCTCGGTAGACGTGATCTCAGTGATCCATCAAGGGTGAATCATCCAAAGAGCTGAAGACAGCTATCTGGCGGACCAAGGCTCATTCTGCCCTGGCCTTCATGGCAGCAGAGCTTTGAAAGACGGCTGAGATTTTCAAGGATTGACTTCCCAGGCAGGCAGTGTGAAAAGACAGCACATTGCAGATGTGTCTTTTCTGCTCCATTCATACTAAACAAACTGGAGGGAATTCTCTCTGTGAGGTTTCCTAGACTGTTTGCCTTATAGGAACAATATTAGCCTAGCCTTAAACATCCTGGCTTAATACTGATTGCCATTTTAAAGGGCACAGCATTAATAGTAGTAAGTTTCCTCTCCGGTGTCTTCATAGATTAGTGATTATACTCTATACACACAGCAAAGACTCGATGTACACACACACACATACACACGCACATCCAGCCACGTACAGCCCAGAGACATAAACACGTCCAGGAAGCTCATTTCTAACCACACCTCGGGCTGCAGGCTTATGTAGCCTTTGCTCAGTAAGATTTCAAAGCCACTCGGTTTGGCTCCCTTTCCTTCAAATAGAAGAAAACCGCTTGCCTAAGATTTTAAGCTTTAAATCCCCATATTCCTTCTCTATGAGAGAGAGAGGTAGGGACTCTGCCCTGTTTGGATTTACCATATTGCTAAAAAACTACCCATAATTAGCCATAGAAAAAGCTGAGTTCTCTTTCAGAAAAGGATGGGTTAAGACTAAGCTTTTAGAGAAAATAGAATCGGGCAATCAGGGAGACTCTCCCTGGTAAGTCCTGGGTGTTTTCGAGGGATGAGGAAATTCACAGCAAGGGGGCAGAAGAGACTGAAGTGGTGAAGCTAGCAGACTCCATCCATTTGGGGACGGAGAGGCCCCACAGGGGACGCGTGGGGTTTTTCCACCGGCCGCCTGAATACCAAGCAGGGACGCTGCCCCTCTTACCTTTCCACCCTCCTCCAGTTTGCATCCGGATGTTTCCCCACCATTTACTAACACTTCACCTGTTGAAACACAATCGTGTTCTTTCAAACACTTTAGCCAACAGCAGCTGAAAGTGATTGGTTTCCACCTTAAAGAGGAGGGCGAGGGGGCGGGGATGTTCTTTAATCCTCCGGTGTGAAAAACAACAGCTCTCCTGAATCAGAAGTAAGGTTAAAAAAATGGAAATCTGTGGATACTCTGGTTACCTGGCAACCCCAACCTACGGGCTGTGTCTGCCGGCATCCTGAGGTCCTGCAGCATGAAAAATGCAGGCAGAAGGGATTCCCTGGATGTGCTGCCTCTTTACTCTGGTCCATTCATTCAGCCCTATTATTTGGTTTCCAAGTCGGTAACCTAGATTTCTGCAGGAGCTAATGCTCATCTCTCCAGGGAAGGAAGCTTCCGCTAGGGAATTCACCATCACACCTTTTAAGATGAATCAGTGTTTTTGCAAACCCCCTGGGGAAACTGTGTTAAAAGGAAAACACAAGGAAGGGGAGGAGAGGGGAGCGTTGCTTCTGGCTGCCGGCAGTCCCAGGCTCTAGGAAATCTGCAGGGTCATGCCTATCTCCTCCGACCCTCCGCCTGAGGCTTCACTCGGGGAAGAGCCTGTCACACTGCAGTCATCTATAAATAATGGGCCCAAATTGGCAAATGCCTGGAATAACACTAAAAGTGAAATAACTGTAGCAGGCCACGCCTTGGCTCCTGCTTCTGGGAGGCTCCAGCCCTACGCCCGCCCCCACCCCAGGCCAAGCCTCCTGGCTGTTCCTTTTATAGTTCCTTCTATTACCTGAACTAGAAAGAATATTCTGGAAGGAAGGAAGGAAAGAAGGAGGGAAGGAAGGATATTCTAGGGTTGCTTTTGTTGCTGCTGTGTTGACTTGATGAATTAAAGGACTAATTTAGCAACTATTTGAGAGCCACATGCTGAAATCCAAACTAAAATCCAAACTTATTTATTTATTTATTTATTTATGTTTATTTATTTTTGAGGGAGCGAGAGAGACAGGCAGAGTGAGAGCAGAGAAGAGGCAGAGAGAGAGGGAGACACAGAATCTGAAGCAGGCTCCGAGCTGTCAGCACAGAGCCCTACCCAGGGCTCGAACTCACAAACCGTGAGATCATGACCTGACCCAAATGAAGTCAGATGCTTAACCAACTGAGCCACCCAGATGCCCCTAGAAACATTTTTTTTTAATTACCATTTTGCTCTTGTCGATAAAAAAGGTTGCATTATCTCCCTAGATTTTTAGACTAAATATCAGTGTTTCTTACAGTGATTCTGTTCATCTCCAATTAATCAAGACAAGTTTGTCCCCTCCATGTCTTTTTAAAATTTAGTTCCCCCCAGGCCGCCTGGGTGTATCAGTCAGTTGAGCGTCCCACTGTGCCTCAGGTCATGCTCTCACAGTTCATGGGTTCAAGCCCTGTGTGGGGCTCTGTGCTAACAGCTCAGAGCCTGGAGCCTGCTTCAGATTCTGTGTCTGCCTCTCTCTCTCTGCCCCTCCCCCGCTTACACTTTGTCTTTCTCTCTCTCTCTCAAACATAAATAAACATTAAAAAAAGAAAATTTAGGGGCGCCTGGGTGGCTCAGTCGTTTGAGCATCTGACTTCGGCTCAGGTCATGATCTCGCAGCTCATGAGTTTGAGCCCCGCTTCGGGCTCTGTGCTGACAGCTCAGAGCCTGGAGCCTTCTTCAGATTCTGTGTCTCCCCCTCTCTCTCTGCCCCAACCCACTCACATTCTGTCTCTGTTTCTCTCAGAAATAAATAAACATAAAAAAAAAATTTTTTTTTAATTTAGTTCTCCTGGAGTCTTGTTCATTTTACTGTTTATTTACATTTTTTTATCGGCGGCTTTAGAATTTCAGTGGAAATCAAACGTGCATGCTTTTCCTATTTGTCACCATCTTTTTTAAAAGTTTTGTGAAGGATGGGGACTAACTCTAGGTATTACAATACAGAAAGAAAAAGTTAGTTCCAGGTAGGCATTATTCATTCAAGAAAAAAGGCTGAGAAACTAACCTCATTGATACTATGTTTAAAGCGGGTGGGGGGGGAGTGAGGGGTGGGGGGTGGGGGGAGGGGGTACAAAGACGGAAACTATTCTCTGTTCTCAGAGAACTTAAATTCTAAGAAGAAAGATGATGCATATGTGCTACAAAAGAAGAGTTCAAAGGGAAGTAAGCATTGCTAAGAGGATTTTTGAAAAACCGGTGGAGAGGATAGGGCGCCTGGGTGGCTCAGTCGGCTGGGCATCTGATGTCAGCTCAGGTCATGATCTTGGAGTTGTGGGTTCAAGCCCCATGTGGGGCTCTGTGCTGACAGCTCAGAGCCTGGAGCCTGCTTCAGATTCTGTGTCTGCCTCTCTCTCTCTGCACCTCCCCTGCTATGCTCTCTCTCTCTCTCTCTCTCTCAAAAATAAATAAAAACATTTTTAAAAATTAAAATGTGCAAAATACAGTAGGGAGGAGACTACAGTAGGGAGGAAGTAAAAGGGTGGGCACATCTCATGTTTCAATTCTCAGAACACCTGGACTTTTGACTTTTGTCAATTGCACCTGGACCACCTTCACCTTCTGCAATTTTGGACTGAAATAGAGATAATGTAACATGCTAGCTAAATCACCAGCTGTGTATTGTCAATTTAACTCTGTTAGCACCAATCCTAATTCCTTCTAAACCCGTTATGTAACCTTGCAGTTTTTGCCTTTACAAGCCCTGCTTGCTTCCCAAAAGCACACTTTGAATTTCAGCCCAACCCTAAGACCCCAATGAACACTTTTGATTGCTTTTCAGCCCCTTCTCCTTGGTCAACAATGTTTTACTGTAATATAAGAAAAATATGGTAAGGACCTAAAGAGACATAAGCAATGTGCTAGAAGAACCTTTCAAGATACAATTATTGTCATCAGTGGTGATGGCAGAAGCCAAAATTTCAGAGAGACAATGACATTTGGTCCAGGTCAATAGGTTGGTAGAATTTTGATAGAGATGAAAAGGGAAGTCAAGCTGGAAGGAATGGAGTGACCAAAGTCACAGGGACAGGAAGGTGCAGGTGACATCCAGGAATTGGTTAAAGGTCCAGTTTGGTCAATTCACAGGATATATAGGATTGTTAATTTCAAATGTGGAATATCAATCAATCCACAATGGTGCCTTCCACAATTCATTCCCCAAATATTTACCAGGTGCCCACTCTTCTTGGGAGGAACTTAAGGGAATTTTTTTTAATAGTAAACAAGTGATCTTGCAATAATTTTTCACAAGACCCTTCACCAGAGTTGATCAGAAATCACCACACCCAAGGGTGCCTAGGTGGCTCAGTTGGTTAAGCATCTAACGCCAGCTCGGGTCATGATCTCACGGTTCGGTCCGTGGGCTCAAGCCCCACATTGGGCGCTACGCTTACAGCTCAGAGCCTATAGCCTGTTTTGGATCCTGCGTCTCCCTCTCCTTCTGCCCCTCACCCACTCAGGCTCTGTCTCTCTCTCTCTCAAAAATAAATTAAAAACATTTAAAATTTTTTTAAAAAGAAGACATCACCACGCCCGTTTTAAGATTACGATAATTTCACATTTGATGTTGCTAAAAACTTCTGTGTGTAATGTGACTTTCATGAAGAAGTGTGATCATTCTAAGGGAGCAACAGAACAGCTTGTGGGAAGAAACTGATTTAAAGCACGAAGCATCAACACATAAAGCATTTGTGCTGTTACAACATCCCAACCATACACAACTGTACATCCCAAAGAATTGCCCAAAGAGTTGGGTGTTTAAAAGGGTAAAACTGAGGGGCATATGGGTGGCTCAGTCAGTTAGGCATCCAACTCTCGATTTCAGCTTAGGTCATGATGTCACAGTCTGTAAGATCAAGCCCCACATCAGGCTCTGTGCTGACAGCAAGGAGCCTGTTGAGGATTCTCTCTCTCTGCCCCTCGCCTGCTCATGTGCTCTCTGCCTCTCTTAAAATAAATAAACTTTTTTAAAAAAGTATAAAAGAGTGAAACTGAGCCATTTCACTCAGAACTAGCCACCCTGTCAATTCACTTATGAGCTGGACATATGCATTTCCTTCGGAAGGAAAAAAATAATATCCTCAAACAATATTGTCTAACTTGATGGGTAAAGGAGAAATAAAAATGCTTGCTAGGTCTACTTCACAGGGTGAATGTAAGGATGAAAAATGAGGCACTATGTGAGAAGTAATCTGTAACCCGCAAGCACTAAAGAAATATTAGCTTATTTTTACTGCACAAGCCAGTCTCCCTGGAAATGGCCCCAGCATGCACGATAGGACACGCATTGTATTAAGCCAAGTTGGAAGGCTATCATACGCTATTTCGTGGACATAAGAAGAGGCTGAAGCACTGTGTTGGTCACTGATCAGCCCAGGAAAGCAGTAGCAACCAAAGCAGCAGTGAAACAGAGACAAATCTTCGAGAAGCTGCAAATATTTGCTAGTTGCTAGGTAGTTGCATGGAGATGTATCCTTGCCAGTGGCCTCTGTTAGGAAAACTTAATCCAAGGTAGGGCAATAGCTATAAAAGGCTCTTCCATCCACTCAGTTGGACCACAGCAGTTATGTGAAGTGTTGTCTTTGGTTTAGAGCCATCTCACACTCCAATTTTGGCTATACTAGCTGAGCCACCAAATGGACAAGGACATTAGGTCAGTCTAACTCATTATATCATCCTAATTGCTGAAACTGAGTTACCTAATATTTTTCTAAGCCATCTTTGCCAGTCAAAGGTTATTAAATAAAGACAGACAGATAAAAACCAACAGTTATTAGCTGATTGCTCTGTGCCAAGGACTCTAATTGGTATTTACACATTAATTATCTCATGTCACATCCAAAAGACAGATGCACGCCAACGGGTGTATGAATAAATGTAATGCCTTTGTTTCTCTTAAGTTGTTTTAAACATAAGTGTCTGGCTGGGACTAGCCCAATATCCCTTGACCTCTTTTCCCCTTTTGTTTTCTAGGGTTTTGAGGGGTCGTCTGAAAGACGAAGGCAGGACTGAGGATGAGGCAGAGTTTGCAGAGTTTTGAGACAGTTACTCTGGGGATTCAACAAGAATGGTCAGCAGAAACTATTACTAAGGGCAGATAGAAGGGATTCACTGCCGACTGATCAACAGGATATCAAAGCTTCTTCTAGGACAAGGGGAATAAAGGACACAGCCTGAAGATTCTCATCGTCTTCTCTGGAAGAAGAAAGAGGTAGCTAAAACAGTATCAACATATATATTAAATAGCACTCCAA
Source organism: Puma concolor (assembly GCF_028749965.1). Classification (NCBI taxonomy): domain Eukaryota; kingdom Metazoa; phylum Chordata; class Mammalia; order Carnivora; family Felidae; genus Puma; species Puma concolor. The sequence goes on from NC_141667.1 coordinate 148,568,838, forward strand.
TTGACAGGGCTACTCCTCTCTATGGTACCTTCTCCGGATACACATGGGTAGACACAAAGGTTAAAATCACTTTGTGAAAAAACTTTCTTTCTTTCTTTCTTTCTTCTTTCTTTCTTTCTTTCTTTCTTTCTTTCTTTCTTTCTTTTTTAATGTTTATTTTCACGAGAGAGAGAGAGAGAGAGAGAGAGAGAGCGCACGCACAAGTGGGGTAGGGGCAAAGAAAGAGGAAGACACAGAATCCAAAGCAGGCTCCAGGCTCTGAGCTATCAGCTCAGAGCCCGACGCAGGGCTCAAACTTGTGAACCGCAAGATCGTGACCTGAGTTGAAGTCGGAAGCTCAACGGACTGAGCCACCCAGGCTCCCCAAGAGCTTGCTTTCTTGAAAAATTCACACCAAGGGAAGTCCACAAGTTGGCATGGAACTAGAATAAGGAGGTAGACCTCCCTGTTTGTAGGTAGCTAACAAATAAGAGATCTGAGAATTGTTTACATTTTTTAAAATTTTTTTTTAATGTTTATTTTATTTTTGAGACAGAGAGAGACAGAGCATGAACAGGGGAGGGGCAGAGGGAGAGAGGGAGACACAGAATCCGAAGCAGGCTCCAGGCTCTGAGGTGTCAGCACAGAGCCTGATGTGGGGCTTGAACTCACGAAGTGTGAGATCATGACCTGAGCTGAAGTCTGGAACTTAACTGACCGAGCCACCCAGGCGCCCCTTGTTTACATTTTTATTAATCAATTTCTCTCTTATTCTTACCCATGAAAGACCTTCTCTTTTCATCTTCAAGCCAATGCTACAATCCTAACTCCACCATGATGACCTCGCCACAAAGTCTCCAAGCCCAAAAACTTCATGCTGAGACCCCGGAACTGCACTCCTTTCCCAGAACCAAAATCTTCCTTCCTTCACTGCTTTTTGGAAGAAAATTGATGTTTTCCTTACTGGGTCTATGCGTTGGAGATATTCAGGAAAGACATTTCATTTAAATCATATATGGCAGAAGGCTCCTGGGCAGCTCAGTCAGTTAAGCGTCCAACTCTTGGTTTCAGCTCAGGTCATGATATCACATTCGAGAGCTTGAGCCCCGCGTCAGGCTCTTTGCTGACAGCACAAAGCCTGCTTGGGATTCCCTCTCTTCCTCTCTCTCTCTACCCCTCCCCTGCTTGCACTCTCCCTCTCAAAATAAATAAATTTTTAAAATAAAGCATACATTGTAGGATATGTGGAAATTATTCATCAAAACCCACAATATAACTATTAAGTGTAATTAATATAATGCTACTATTATAACCAGGTATTTCTTTATTATTTAACATCTTAAATATTTAGACTAATTAGAGAATAAATTAGAGAAGATTTCCTAAGTATTAGCAAAATGGCTTCCTAAAACTGAAGATCCCGTCAAGAGATTAGATGTTTATACTTGCGTGGAAACTCCATTTTTTAGTTGTACCCCATAATTAGCACAAATATCATTCTGTGAAGTGGATTTTAGGGTGGTATGAAGAGCAAATGAGATCATTTGTGTGAAAATATTCTATAACTACAGGACAGGGGCACCTGGGTGGCTCGGTCAGTTAAGTGCCCAACTCTGGGTTTCAGCTCAGGTCATGATCTCACGGTTCATAGGTTCCAGCACCACGTTGGGCTCTGCGCTGACAGCATGGATCCTGCTTGGGATACTCTCTCTCTCTCCCCCTCCCCCGCTTGTGCATATGCTCTCTCTCAAAATAAATAAATAAACTTAAAAAAAAACCTACAGGACATAATGCAAACCTAAAAGATTAGCTCCCTTTCTCTCTTGCCCTTTCTTCAGCTAAGACAGACTCACAGTAAACAGGGATAATCTGAGTCTGTCCCTCTCATAAATAACATAATGTCTCAGTTGCTAAAACATACTCACTACTGCTTCATGCTGAAGCTTGATGTTTGCCTTCAAATTAATATGGTATCTACCAACATAATTAAATTGAATTACCCAAAGTTGGTTCAACCAAGTACAAAGCATTAACTGTACTTTCAAGAGTCTGTACAATTACAGACATCATAAAACTTCATTCTTCTGATTCTGATAGGATTTGTATGTATAGATAGATAAGAGCTAAATTATTCTAGCAAACGGGGGTCCTCCAGAAGAACTTGGAGGAGGGACATAGGAGATGGGCAGCTTTTCCAATTGGGTCTGACTGGACCCAGGAACCTACATACCAGGAGGGGCTGGCTATGTCAAAGAAACCTGGTATAATACAGTCTATGCTGTCATTTGGAGACATTTTGCCACCAGCCTGTAATGGGATATTGAAAGACTTCTCTCTTGTCTCAGAATTTCAACTAAAGCCCAAAGCTGAGGATAATCGGTACTAAGAATCCCCACATTGTAAAAAGAACTGTCAGGTACATGTCTGCAGAACTTAACATTTGCACAACTATCACCCTGTACTCCCACCAGCCTGTGTAATTAATAGATTCGAAATTCTGGAATTCCCATGTGTTAATGGAGATGTTGGACTAGCAAAGTTTCTCAAACTGAGGTCAAATTCGAAATGTGAGGAGGCATTTCTGGGAGTGCTATTGACATTGAATGGGCAAGATCCAAGGATGCTAAATATCCTGCAATATAAGGGAGACCTCTGCACAGCAGAGAATTTTCTCACCCAAATTCTCAGTAGCATTCCCACTAGGAAATACTGGCATAAGGTGAAAGTCCTGTGGCTTCTCCATTCCCCCCACCCAAGGACAAGACTATTCTCCTACCCCAAATCCCAGCAGTAGGGATTCAAGAAATTAGCAGTGGCTGCAAAAAGGGGCAACTGACATCCATTCCCCAGGTAGACTCTACCTATGAATGGACTTGTTAATCTGTTTCTGTGTCCCTTTGAGAAGAGAATACAAGGGAATTAATTGCAGGAATATAGCTGGCTGAAGAGAGGGGCAGCAATGGAATGGACTGCCCCTACCTTTAGTTATGCCTCCTCTGGGCCAAGTGGACACCCCAGAAGTTATCTAAGCTTAAGCTGCATAGTTATCCAGGCACGTTCTGGCTGCCCATGGAGCAAGAAAAGAATGGCCATTTGATGTCTGCCACATGGTGGACATGGCTAGCCGACAAAGAAATGCAGCACTCTTCTTACATAGGACACATTTGTTCTTCCTCCATTCTTCCTCCCAAACTCAACACACTGGAGGAAAGACAAATCCCAGGAGACGGAAGGAAAGAGGTAACGTGAAGGAGACAGAAGCAATCCAGCCCTCCACCAACACAAGTCTTGTGAGTCTCCAGCCAAGCCTAGTGTAGAAGAGTTCTTTATTAGATAAGAAGATGAGAGTGTAGCCTGATTAAGTTAAGCTGGACACGGGGTGGCTGCGTGGCCCAGTTGGTTAAGCATCCAGTTTTGGCTCAGGTCATGTTCCCGCGGTTCATGGGTTCGAGCCCCACATCGGCTCTATGCTGACAGCTCAGAGCCTGGAGCCTGCTTCAGATTCTGTGTTTCCCTCTCTCTCTGCCGCTCCCCTGCTCATGCTCTGTCTCTCTCCATTTCTCAACAATAAATAAATGTTAAAAATTTTTTTTAAAAATTAAGCTGGACTGGAATTTTATGCCCAACTGTCCAGTGGGATCTCTCCAAGATAGTGTTGAGATGGGAAAGACTTAGCTCGTGTTTGGTGGCAGAAATTAAAAAAAAGGGACATAAGAAACAAAGCCGTTTCATTCTTACATCTCACCAAATCCTGGTTAATAAGGAATTCTTGGCTGATAACTTTCTATATAAAGTATAGCAGTAATGCCAATATGTGAATAGAGAGACTTTTCAAGTAACCAAAAACTGCTTTTAAAAACTTTATGATAGCTATCTGTGTTGGCCAGGGTCAGTAACCACATGCGACAAATACATAGTAGCTCTCTTAGGCAAAGAGCAAACTTACTAAAGAATATCACAAGCCTATAGTGTTCATTCATTCAATAAATATCTATCAAAGCTTCTTTTTTGTCTTTTATCTTGCTGTCATTACAGGCAGTTGTTCCTAAAACTTCAGTCACTTAAGTGCACCCATGAAACAGGAATATAGAGTTCTTCATGTCCCCTGGACTTCAGTTTGCCTCCGTGTTGTGGCAGCACTGTGGTACCTGACGGCCATGGTGATTTGACCTTGTCATGCCCCCTGTGCCTACCTGAAGGACATCTAAGAGCCCTTCCTCTTTCTGAATTTGAATCATAGCCTTGATGTGGTCTTTCTTGTTTTGTGTCCTCATTCTTAATATAAAAAGAGTTTAACTGCTTCTTGGTTGTATTGGAGAAGCATTGGGATAAAATTTTAACTGGGTATTCTTTAACCAGTTTAAATAATAAATAAATAATTTTATTTATTTATTTTGAGAGAGAGAGAGAGAGGCAGGGAGGGGAAGAGAGAGAGAATCCCAAGCAAGCTCCACACTGTCAGTGCAGAGCCCGGTGCAGGGCTCAAACTCACAAACCATGAGAGCATGACCTGAGCCAAAATCAAGAGTCAGACGCTTAACAAACTGAGTCATCCAGACACCCCTTAACTGGGTGTTCTTGAATCGCTTTTACAATAAACCAATTCTATAATCTTGAAAATACATACATACAGACATACCTATCCAGCACTACGATGTGACAGGTATTATTCTGGGCATCAGGATACAACAGTGAACAAGAGACAAATTCTTTCCCTCCAAAAAGCTCAACTTCCAATGGGAGAGTCAGGTAAAATAAACAAGAATGTATCCAGCATGGTAGATCATGCTAAAAGAAAAACCAAAACAGGGATGGGAAGAAGGAGTTCAGTTGTGGGGGTGGGATGCACATTGCATATTTCTCCTTTAAATAAGAATGGTTAGTTCTGGAACATAACATGAAGTTGACATTGCAAAGACTTGGAGGACATAATGGCACCGAACAATGTGGCAGGAGGTGAAATACCACCACCACTAGATGCTGCCGCTGTCACGGAGATGAACACTGAGGGCTGCAGCTACCAACAAATTCTAACCATCCCTTCATTTTTGTCTCTCCCATTCATTTCACCACCTCGCTCCAGGCCAAATATCTATGTAGCTGAAGGCAAGCAGAATATGTCATCCCAAGTATGCCTTTTTGACATAAAAAAGATTTTGAGCTGAAGAAGGATTTAAGAAGCAGCAAATTCAGGAAAAGCTCTCTCTATCCTCCCCACTTTCTGCCTAAAGGCAGGATTTAAATTTTCTTACTGGAGACAGAGTCTTATCAGCCCAGAGACAGAACAAGAAGAATCTGCAAACAAACCTCACACCATTGGTTTCCTCCCATAGATTTATCTTCCCATGGTTTGCCTAAAATCACTTTCTTATGTCCTGTCATTTCTCCACAAATATATTTTTCTTTGTTGAAGATGCTGGAGTTCTAAGCCACCACTTTGAGTTACTCTATTTGTAAAAGATGTGCTATGAACACATTAACAAGCTGTTTGTCTCTTGTTAATCAAGTCTCATGATGCTCACTCTTTTTTTTAATGTTTATTTTTATTTTTGAGAGGGGGGCACAGCAAGAGAGGGGGACAGGGGATCTGAAGTGAGTTCAGCAGCGAGCCCAATGTGGAGCTCGAACTTGCTAACCGTGAGATCATGACCTGAGCTGAAGTCAGATGATTAACCAACTGAGCCACCCAGGCACACCCCAAGATGCTCACTCTTATTTTAGGTGTTCCTTCTAGGATTTTTTGCCTCCTATTTTCTCTGCAAGTGGCCAGCTCCTAATCAAGCCAGGTGGTAATTTGCACAGTGTTTCTCAAAATGTGGTCCTTGGAACAGCTGCATCAGCATCATAGGATAACTTGTTAGAAATAGCAATCTCAGACCCCACAGCTAGATCTGCTGAATTAGAAACTGGGGGGTGGGAGCCACCATCTTTGTTTTAACAAGCCCTCCAGAGGATTCTGACAGAGGCTTAAGTTTGAGAACCACTGCTATAGGTCTTATAGCTATTCTGGATACTGTACCTTCTCAGAGTGGTTCCCCACACCTGGAGCAGCCATCTGCCTGACTCTCATTAGGCCTCACATCCCTCTCACAGACATCTGTTGACCTCTTTCATGAAGCTTCCCCAACCCTGGGCACAGGAAATCTCTGCCTCAAAAAGTCATTAAGAACTTGTCCTTACCTATAAAGTTCACATCAAACCTACAAAACCTTAAGAGAATAAAATGTGCAATATTGTATTTTGACAAACAAAAAGTAGGATGGGTACCATGGTACCTGAGTTAGGAGGCCATGGAGAAAAAACATGTATTTTCTGTATGGCATTCAAGACATTGACAGAGCTGAGCAAATATTTTCAAAATGCTTATCTATTTATTGGAACAGTTGAATCCTGGATGTATTGTTGGCGAACTACCTATCATAGGCCCTTCATGGGTACAGAGTTTGCTCACAGTACAATGAAATCCATGTATGGTGAGATGATTAAAAACAAGGTTCTGGTAAAAATTCTATAGCTTTTTATAAATGCAAATTTACACCCCTAGGTAATCTTCATGCAGTCCTTTTTCACCAGAGCAAAATGAGACTCCTGAGTTTCCATGGATTTATGATTCTCCTGAGTCTTGAGAAAAACATTCTAGTATTCTTCCCCAGTGAAATTTTACTTTGGAATACCTTGTAAAATGACTTTTTTCCTACTTCTCTCTAAATCACCTGCACATGTCTTTTGATAAGTTAATTTCTTTATTAATAACATTTAATTTTTCTTATTACAGAAACAATATATATTCACTGTAAAAATGAGAGATTGATTTCAAGTCACTGTTGTATTTTTCTTTTATTTTTATAATTCGATTTTATAATTAGTAGTATTTATCAGGAAAAAGGAACTATTTTGTAGAGATTAATGCAAGAAAGCAACTTGGACCTTCTTTCTTTAATGACAAAATGGCAATCTCTATCCTTGTTGTTTTAAAGATGTTGGTTGCCACGGCACCTGGGTGGCTCTGTCGATTGAGCCTCCAACCTCAGCTCAGGTCACAATCTCACGGCTCATGAGTTTGAGCCCTGCGTCGGGCTCTGTGCTGACAGCTCAGAGCCTGGAGCCTGCTTCAGATTCTGTGTCTCCCTCTCTCTCTGCCCCTAACCACTCATAGTCTGTCTCTGTCTCTCTCAAAAATAAATAAACATTAAAAAAAAAAAAAAGATGCTGGTTGCCAGTGTGTAATAATGCACACTGTATTTAAGTGAAAGTTGATGGTCAAATTAAGTAAAATATCATTATTTAATATGTGTTGAATATCTCCCCATATCCTAAATGGAGTCACATTTTTGTCCAAACTCTTTTTTTTTTCCTTCCAAATTTTTATTTAAATTCTAGTTAGTTAACATATAGTGTAGTATTGGTTTCAGGAGTAGAATTTAGTGGTTCACCACTTACATATAACACCCAGTGCTCATCACAACAAGTGCCCTCCTTAGTACCCATCACCCATTTAGCCAACCCCCCGCCCCCCTCATCTAGGACCAGTGTGATCTCTAGAACCCAAGAGGGCCTCAGGCCCAAAGACACTTAGAAGCATGGTCCTCCATCATTTGGCCAAAAGGATATGAATTCTGCCAATAACCTGATTGAGTTGGGAAAGACTCCCCCCCCCCCCCCCCCCCCCCCCCCGGTCAGGCCCCCCGCTGAGAATGCAGCCCATCTAACACCTCAACTGCCACCTCATGAGGGCTGAGGTAGATGGCCCCAGTAAACCTTGCCCAGGTTCCTGACTCACACTAACTGTAAGATAATAAATGTGGGTTGTTTCAAGTCATTAAGTTCGTGGTAACTTGTTACACAGCATAGGAAACTAATACACTGAGTCAACATGGAGCCCTTTTCACTTGGAATCAACAAAGCTCAGTAACACCATTCCTTCATGTATGTGTGATGATTCCACTACAGAATGTGTGCCACTTATTTCTGTGAGGTTTCCTTCCTTTCAGAAAGGTCTGAAGTTATAAATGAACCCCCAGAGATACCTTTTCATTATTTCAAAGAACTAAGGATCACCTCTACTGAAAGACTATTTAGACTAATCTTAAAGAAAGAACTAGAGGGGCACCTACATGGCTCAGTCAGTTAAGCATCTGACTCTCTGTTTCGGCTCAGGTCGTTATCTCACAGTCTGATGAGTTAAAGCCCCATGTTGGGCTCTGTGCTGGGACCACGGAGCCTGTTTGGGATGCTCTCTCTCCCTCTGTCTCTCTGCCCCTCCCCAACTCGCACTGTCTCTGTCTCTCTCTCTCAAAAGAAATAAATAAACTTAAAAAAAAAGAATGAAGAACTAGAAAAATCAAGAGTAGAATCTTTGATCTCTTCACCCCCTCATTCTATAAAGCAAAAACATAAGGATTTATTTGAACAACAACAGTGACTCAGCTATTCTTTCAATATACACTAGAAGAATTGGGATCACAAAATAACCTCTGAGCAGAGAGCGTTCCTGAGGTATTTTTATCTTTAAAACTCTTGTATACTTTTTGTATAACAAACATCTATGGAAACACGTATTTACCAGGCTTGAGGCAGCACTGACAATTTTTCACTCATTCAACAAATATTTACAAAGAACTGTGTGCCAGGCATTGTTCTAAATGCCTTTTTTTAAAAAGATTTTATTTTTAGGTAATCTCTACATGCAACGTGGGACTCAAACCCACCACCCTGAGATTAAGAGTCACAGGCTCCACCAACTGAGCCAGTCAGGTGTTCCCCCGCAAACACTTTTTAAATTTATTAGCCAGTAAATAGAATAGCAAAGAACTTTGCCCATGTGACACTTACAATTTAAGGAGAGGAACAAATAATAAGCCATAAGAATAATAAACAACTAAGTTATGCCCTTAAAAGTGATAAGCATAGGGGCACCGGGTGGCTCACTTGGTTAGGTGTCAGACTCTTGATCTCAGCTCAGGTCTTTGAGCTCAGGGTCATGAGTTCAAGCCCGTCATTGGGCTCCACACTGGGTGTGGAGCAAAATAAATAAATAAAATTGATAAGCATAATAGCAAAATACAGTAAAGAAGGGGTAGCTGAGCACGGGGAAGGGTAAATGGGGTACAGTATGAAAGATGGTGGTGAGTCTAGGGCTCCATATACATATGGGATCTGAGCGAGGACTTACTGCAAAGGATGAATTCAGTCAAGCTGACATCTGAGGGAGGCACACTTCAGATGGAGAGAACAATGCAAGCCAAAGGCCCTGAGGCTGGAGCCGTATCTGCCACTCCTCAAGGAAAACCAAGGGGCCACTTACAACATTAGCCCAGAAGGTCCCAAATTTTCTAAGTTCGGGTCACTCTTAGTGTCTCAGTAATTTTTTTTGCCCCATGCCAGAATAAATACCTAACAGCTCCTTTCATGGAGTCATGATAGCCAAAACACCAAATACATACTTACATCCTAACAGTTTAGTAGCCATTTGGAAAAAACAATTCACAGACATTAAAGGACAAACTGTTCCCCTTAATTATTCAATAACCATAATTAATTACTTGCAAAGGAGATGCATATGCCTCTTAGACACGACAGACCTCCTTCAACATCGGCATCAGATTACACACTGCCATCTTTATTAACGATTCCATACTGAGTTCTATACAGACCTGCTTTTTATCCCATCAACTTCTGAAGACCCAGCTTTGCAAAAATATGATGTCACCCAAAGGCAAGTAGAGCAACCTAATATTTATGCTTGGAAGCCGTTTGCTTGGTTTCTGACAGATGTCATTCTGTTTCTCTCAAAAACCAGAATGTTTCAGGGACGCGTGGGTGGCTCAGTCGGTTAAGTGTCTGACTTCGGCTCAGGTCATGATCTCCCGGTTCGTGGGTTCCAGCTCCAGGTCCCCATATCAGGCTCCATGCTGACAGCCTGGAGCCTGGTTCGGATTCTGTGTCTCCCTCTCTCTCTCTCTGCCCCTCCCCTGTTCATGCTCTGTCTCTCAACAATAAACATTAAAAAAAAAAAAATGTGTGTTTAAATCAAATGTATCAGAGCATCGTACTGAGTTTGCTGAGGTACCCCAGGGATGTCACAGCACCCAGTTTAGGAACCGGGGAGTTAACATATGCCTAAACTTCTTTCTTTCTCATGGCACCAGCTACTTCTAGCCTCGTGAGTAGCTTCCATGGCTTCCTTTCTAAACTTTCTCCTTCCCAATCGACTTTTTGAGTGGCCCTGACTGTCTTAATAAAATCATAAGGCTCAAGGAGATAGAGGTAAAGAGGTATAATATATATAATTGTGCACCTGATTACATGAATGCAATTGTTCAGAGGCCTCTATCCTGGTGAAGGACTCTTCGCCCCCACCCTCTGGGTTCTTTAAAGGATTTACCCCATTTGAATGTTTTAAACACCAAACAGATCAAAACATAATTAACAAATTAAAATATGTCCTCTTACACCTATAAACAATAGAAGGCGGGGAGAATATTACCTGTCCCCTCAAAGATAATTCTGTGTATGGTGGAAACCAATGATCTCATCTGCTAGAATTTGCTTTTAGACATTACCTTAAGGCTTAACTGTTCAATTATTTTCAACATCATAGTAACAGTCTGAATCACTGAAAACTATTTTTTAAAGGGCAAAGAGGGGCACCCAAGTGGCTCAGTCAGTTAAGCATCCAACTTCGGCTAGGGTCATGATCTCAGGATTCGTGGGTTCAAGGCCCACATCCAGCTCTGTGCTGATGGCTCAGAGCCTGAAGCCTGCTTAAGATTCTGTGTCTCCCTCTCTCTCTGCCCCTCCCCAGCTAGAGCTCTGTCTTTCTCTCTCTCTCTGTCTTTTTCTCTCTCTCACAAATAAATAAACTTTTTAAAATTTGAAAAAATAAATAAATAAAAGGCAAATAAACGTTTTAGCCCATTCTGGGACTTTCCAAGGACTTTGAGAAAACTAATACAGTTGACCCTTGAACTAAGTGGAAGTTAGGAGCGCTGACCCTATGCACAGTTAAAAATCCACGTGTAACTTTTGATTTCCCTCAAAACTTAACTACTAATAGCCTACCAGTATTGACCAGAAGCCTTACCTATGACATAAACACATTATTTTGTATTTGATTAACACATATTTTGTATATTCTATGTGTGATACACTATATTCTTACAATAACATAAGCTAGAGCAAAGAAAATGTTAAGAAAATCCTAAGCGAAAAGACGTTTACAGTGTAGTACCGTAACGAAGAACATCCACACCTAAGTGGTTCCGTGCAGTGCAAAGCTGTTTTGCTCAAGGGTCAACTGTACTTTTATGACAAGGGAAATTGAGTAGTCATTAGCTTTCAGAGAAGGGGAGACCAGAAAACACGGTCTCATTGTTAGAATCAATCACGCACCTTCATTTCTCGCGATCTCAAGTCACCTTCCGACTGCTCGCGTGACACAGAGTTAGCGGCAGAAGGGAGGCTGTCATAGCCCATTACCAACGCCACACACTGTGAACCAGAGCTGGCAGCAGCCTGGCATTCTCTCCCTCAAAGTGAGAATTAAATCTAATTGAACTTGCTTTATGCGGAGGTAAAAAATCATACGGTGGGTCCCTGACCCACCCCTGAAAAAATAAAAAAGGTCACGATTTCTTAACAAGTAAAATGAAGAGGAAATGAGTGAAAACTCTTGAGTTCTTGGCTAATTACAAAATTAGAGATGCGCTCTCCAACCACCAGCCCCGGGGACCAGTCTTCCCCGGTGATCTGGCGCCATCTAGTGTCAATATCGTCTTAAGGGAATTCAAAAGCTCGTAAGGGGCTCGGAAAACACAATGGTGAAATCAAATGAAATCAACAAATATTTACTGAGCACCTACTATCTAAATACGATATGCTGGTTTCTTTCCCCAATTCTTCATAAGCCTTCTGAAGCTTGAATTGCCCTGAGGTTTGTGGAGATTATTTACACCGTGGTAGGAGGAAAGAAAGACAGCTCTTTTGGAAAAAAAAATTTTTTTCAACGTTTATTTATTTTGGGGACAGAGAGAGACAGAGCATGAACGGGGGAGGGGCAGAGAGAGAGGGAGACACAGAATCGGAAACAGGCTCCAGGCTCTGAGCCATCAGCCGAGAGCCCGACGCGGGGCTCGAACTCACGGAGCGCGAGATCGTGACCTGGCTGAAGTCGGACGCTTAACCGACTGCGCCACCCAGGCGCCCCTCTTTTGGAAATTTTAATATGAGTGTGGAGGTGGCCATCAGGTTGCTCAGCTTGAGCGGATCCCTGATTACATTTACCCCACCCCTTCCCAGAAAAATATGTGGCTACTTAGCATTTATATTGCACTTTTCGGCTCCAAACCACTTAACAGAACCTCTCTGATTAATTCCCCCAACACCCTTGCAAGTAGTTATTACTCCACACTATTAGTTTCTTTATGAAAGATTTTGATGATCGTTTCAACTGCATGCGGGTGAGTTGCATTTACTAAAGAGAATTTCTCCAAAGACTCATGTGCAGAGTCAAGGAACAATTACCATCTAACACCTTAATGTTTTCCCTTTTTTTCAGAGGGGAAAAAAAAAGGCTTCTAATTAATGTAAACAGTGGACAAATTACCCCTTTCCCCTTCAAGGATAAGAATGTCAGAATTAAAGGGAAGGAGTGGATCATATGCGATTTCTCCCCAGTCCTGCCTCACTGCTACCAGAGGACTCTCCCCTAAAATAATGGCATCACTGTGTCCTCAAAATATAGAAAGCCCAGGAGACAAGTAAGACGGACAGGCTGCTAAGGAGGACCTTATAAATTAAGAGTCTTATATATTAAGGAGCTGACTTTTTTTATTTGAAATCTAAGCATCCACCACTCCTAACTTACTTTTTGTAAACGAACTATTCCTTGTAACATTTAAATTAGTGGTGTAATTTAGAACCAAAAAGAAAAAAAAATTGTAGAGAAGTTGTACTTTACAATTTCTTTTTTTTTTTTAATGTTTATTTTATTTATTTTTGGGAAAGAGAGTGCGCATGCACGCACACAAGCGGGGAAGGGGCAGAAAGAGAGAGGGAGACACAGAATCTGAAGGAAGCTCCAGGCTCTGAGCTGTCAGCACAGACCCCCACGCGGGGCTCGATCCACTAACCGTGAGATCGTGACCTGAGCTGAAGTCAGTCGCGCAACTGACTGAACAACCCAGGTGCCCCAGAAGTTGTATTTTAAAATGAGTAATATTCACATTTTTTTCTGTACATAATTCAAGTTTGAACATCTTAACTGGACTCTTCCCTTTTTAAAAAGAAAACGATAAAGCATTTTTAAAATCACAAAGCACATTTACTACGTGACTCCCACACAATAAGGGATAAAATACAAGTGTCCCAGGAGAAAGAGCACACATTAGGAAGCATCCCAGGGTGGGGCATCTGGGTGGCTCAGTCAGTTAAGCAGCCATCTCTCGATTTCTGCTCAAGTCATGATCTCACAGTTTGTTGAGTTCGAGCCCCACATCAGGCTCTGTACTGACAGCATGGAGTCTGCTTGGGATTCTGCCTCTCTTCCTCCCTCTACCCCTCCCTCATGTGCGTGCACACTCTCTCTCTCTCAAAAATAAATAAATGTTAAAATTTTTTAAAGAAGAAAAAGAAGCAGCAGCATCCCAGGGAAACACAGAACAGAACAAGGTGAAAGAGCGGGATCCTACGCAAAAGTATGATGATAGGGGTGGGAGAAGCCAAGACAAACCCATGTCATCAGTGAAAGGCCCATCTCCCTCCCATTAATTTTTCTGCTTTCATGTTTATTTGTCTTCATCCCCAGGATCACTGACCAAAGAGACACATGTGACAGGTATTTCCCAATGCATATCCGATGATGTGAAAACATTTCACATTAGAAATAATCATCCAATAATTTCAGCAAAAAAAAAAAAAAAAAAAAAGATTATTCCATGGTATGTGAGAAGCAGTAAGTCAGACTTAACGTATCACATGCCATTTCCAAAATCCTTTCTGCAGACCCAGGAAGATGTTTTTGGCGATGTCTCAATGCTAGTTTTTAAAACAATCTCCACTTCCAGCCACTTTTAAGTAAGGGGATTCATTGCCATCCCCTTACTTAATGTATTTCAGTATATTTTAGGATTTAGGAAGAAAAAGTAGATAGTAGGAACCGAAATAAAAACTCTAATGAACATATTCATTGGGCTACATTATTTCCTAACTGGAAACTTATAATTTTCATTAACAAGAGATTTTACTTTGGGTTGTTGAAGGGAGCAGTGTGAGTCCATCTTGGGCAAATTGGAAAGTTCAAGTGAGTAAAAGGGAAAAGGAGGTGTATTCATGATCTATAACGCAGAGATAGCCAACGTTACCAACAAACCCTCAAAGCCCCCTCTCCCTCCCGCCATTGCCGACCAAAGAAGTCTAACCCCATGGCTTGTGTAGAATAATCATTCGATCACACTGCATTCAGATGTGGCCAGAAAGCCTAACTTCTTTCTGGAAAGCTGGCCTCATCTTCTTCATCAGGCTCCAACCTTGCTGAGTAGCATGGATAATTCAGATCTGCAATTGATAATATTTTAATTGCTTTTGTTTGCAACAGTTTAAATGATTTCATTTAAATACTCTGTCTATTCAAAGTATAGTGAGTTTCCATGATCTCTTTTGGTTTGGAATTTTTTTGTGTGTGTTTTGTTGTTGTTGTTGTTGTTGTTGTTATTGTTGTTGTTTTGACAGAGACAGAGACAGTGTGAGCAGGGGAGAGGCAGAGAGGGAGAGAGAGAATCCCACATGGGGCTCGAACCCATGAACTGTGAGATCATGACCTGAGGCTAAACCAAGAGTCAGGTGCTTAACCAGCTGAGCCACCCAGGCGCCCCTCCATGATCTCTTTTGGATAACTCAGACCCATTCTACCAAATTTCAGTCTTTCAGATTTTGCTCCCTCACCTCCACCTTCCCCCAAATGGCCACTATATATGTAAAGGGGCTCACTGTCCCCTCCTGGCAGTAGCAGGGAGTGGTCCTCAGGTCACTATGGCATCCTCTGGATCCACTCTGATCTTTGCTGCAAAGCGGCTAGACTGCCCGACCCCCTGGGGTGCTTTTGGCCATATCTGGCTCTTTAGGGTGATGGGAGAGCATCCACCTCTGGGCCCATGTTTGTCCCCAGTGTAGAGGGCCACACCCATGGAATGTGTCTATTCTCACTCCAGATTTCCTTCAGCTCCCAGATACCTATCTGGAAAGTCCTATAATCCCTGATGCCTGACCTACTTGGCCTCCCTTCATCCCTTCGGTAGAGGGGATGGTGGGACCTCAGACTTTTCTTCCTCTTTGTCAGTGCTTCTAATTCTTTTTCCTAGCAAACATAAAATGTGCTAATATTTGTACTGTACACTGGGGGAAACCAGAAGAGGTCTGGGGACATCTACAGGTGGCTTTCTGAAAATGTGATCACATTGTTTTTATAATATACAATTATAATGAACAAAAGGCCAAGTATTAGGAAAGTTACTAAATTTTGAAATTTTACCAAAAAAACACAAGTAAGATATTTTCTAGTGTTTTAAGAGACACCTAAGGTTGATCCAATGGATATAAATTGTATATCAGTCCAACATCACTTGTCATCAGGGAAATGAAAATCAAAACCACAATGAGATATCAACTCATGTCTGTCAGCATGGCTAAAACCAAAAACACAAGAAATAACAAGTGTTGGCAAGGATGTGGAGAAAAAGGAACCTTCAGGGGCGTCTGGGTGGCTCAGTCTGTTGAGCATCAAACTCTTTGTTTCAGCTCAGGTCATGATCTCCCAGTTTCATGAGTTCGAGCTCTGCATCAGGCTCTGTGCTGACAGTGTGGAACCTGCTTGGTATTCTTTCTCTCCCTCTCTCTGCCCCTCCCCTACTCACACTGTCTCTGTCTCTCTCAAAAATAAATAAACTAAAAAAAAAAAAAAAAAAGGAAACTTCATGCACCATTGGTGGGAATGCAAATTGGTGCAGTCACTCTGGGAAACAGTATGGAAGTTCCTCAAAAAATTAAAAATAGAACAGTATTTCACTATGATCCAGTAATTTCACTGGGTTTTTACCCAGAATTCGCAAAGATACATGCCGCTCTATGTTTATTGCAGCGTTATTTACAATAGCCAAAATAGAAAAGCAACCCAAGTGTCATTATCAATTGATAATTGAATAAAGAAGATGTAATATACATATATATATATCTATCAGCCATATATAATATATATATCAACCATATATATATATCAGCCATATATTATATATATATGTATATATATATATATATATATACATATATATATATATATAAAACTCAGCCATAAAAAAGAATGAAATCTTGCCATTTGCAACAGCATGGACAGATCCAGAGGGTACAATGCTAAGTGAAATAAATCAGACAGAGAAAGCCAAATACCATACGATTTCACTCACATGTGGAATTTAGAAAAGAAAACAAAGAAAGAAAAAAAATAGACAAACAAAACAACAGACTCTTTAGAAAACAAACTGATGGTTACCAGAGGAGAGGTGGGTGAGGGGATGGGCAAAACAGGTGATGGGGATTAAAGAGTATGTTTATCACGACGAGCACTGAGAAATGTACAGAACAGGTGAATCACTATACTGTACACTTGAACCTAATATAACACTGTATATTAACTATACTGGAACGTAAACAAGTAAACAAATAAAGTTATGTTAAAAACAAAAAATAAATACATTGTATATCAGCTTTTATTCCTAAAATGGGCACAAGAAATGCCTGATCAAGTTTTGTTTTGTTTTTTTGTTATTTTTTGAGACAGAGAGAGGGAGAGACAATGCACACACACTCACACAAGAGAGAGCAGGGGTGGGGCAGAGAGATGGGAGAGAGAGAATCCCAACCAGTCTCCATGTCCAGTGTGGGGCCCACTGTGTGGCTGGATCCCATGAACCGTGAGATCATGACCTGAGCCAAAATCAAGAGTCAGATGTTCAACTGACTGAGCCACCCAGGCATCCCTCCTGATCAAGTTTTTAATGATGAGTTGTTCAAATTCCAGAGACTTGAGACTGATGAGAAACTTTGTGATCACAAATGGGTGATAAATTTAAAACCATTGTTTACACCACATATTTTACAACCCTTCCAAATTTTGGAATTTTCTGAAGCTCCAAAATGTATATTAGTTGAAACGACATTGAGAGAATTGATCAGCATTTTCTTTTCTTTTGTAGACAAATAAATGTTATAACTCTTGATAATAATGCCAAAGTGCTTCATTTCCAACCCAACTTTTCCCCACGTCAAGTATTCATACTAATGGTAAAGATAATTTGCAAAGAGGCTCATGCATTATAAGAGCAGCCACACTGTCGCTAGCTCAGGCCTATAAAAGGGTACATCTGCTGTACTTCAGTGAAAGCATCTAATATGCAGAAAAACAGCTACAAGAGGTCTACCAGAAGCTCTCACCAGGTCTCCCTCTACTATGAACCTTGACGATAAATGCACAGGTTGCACCCCCTGCTCCTGAGCTCAACCTGGAAGAAGAGTGATCTCCAGCAGCATCAGAGGCCATGGGTCCACAATGGACAGCCACACACCCTACCCATCAGCTCGCTGCTGAAGTTCATGCCCGAGTGTAGAGCATGAAGGCCAAGCCCAGGGAGAGTACCTGATTCCATTCTGCTTAAGTCCCAGACAAGATTATCCATGTCCAGAAACTACCAGCCAAGGAGCCTAGTTACCTCAGGTCATGCCAGGTTTTCCTGAAGACCAAAGGTTAAAAGGTACCTCTAACCCACTGGCAGGACACAGGTTGGGAAGCATCATTCTGTCTTAGTTTTGATTCCTACATAGGCATCAAGCCTTAGGGCCTAGCCAGGCCCTAAAAGGGATAGGGGAATCTTTTCTTTTTGTTGTATTTTTTTTTTAAGTAGGATCCACACTTGGTGTGAAATCTAACACAGGGCTTGAACTCACAACCCTGAGACCAAGACCTGAGTTGAGATCAAGAGTCAGATGCTTCATGGACTGAGCCACCCAGGTGACCCCCACAGGGAGTCTTTTAAACACTGCAGGGGTGCTTGGGTGGCTCAGTCAGTTAAGTGCCTGACTTCAGCTCAGATCATGATCTCACGGTTCATGGGTTCGAGCCCCATATCAGGCTCTGTGCTGACAGCTCAGAGCCTGGAGACCGCTTCAGATTCTATTGTCTCCCTCTCTCTCTGCCCCTCCCCTGCTCGTGCTCTGTGTCTTTCTCAAAAACAAATAAGCATTAAAAAAAAATTTTTAAATACATAAATAATGAACACTGCAGCAGAATCCTATGACCTGAGTCCTAAGGGATATGTTCTCCACCTGTTAAAGGAAGTCAGAAAGGTGTCTTCCTTTGAAGACAAAACTTGGCTTCCAAGCTCATTGTCTTGCTGCTAAATTCTATGTTGAGTTTCATAAGCTCAATATTAACACTTGCTTTTCATTTCCACCTTGAACTTTAAGAATGCAAACGTCTCTGCTCCCAACGAAGTTGTAGGCCTTGGCTGACTGCAAAGAAAGCCAAGAGCATGGAAATAAAAATGGAGAAGCTCATCACTATTTTTCAGTGGACCCTGCTACATGGGCATTCAATGTACCTCAGCCCATCTCTACCCTCGTCTCTCCTTGCGCTTCTCTGCACAGGAATGTTGCCAAACTAGACAATGTGGCACTTCTCGAACGGGTGTCGAGCAATCCTCCTTTGCTCGTGTTACTCATTCTGCCTGGGAAGCCCCTCCCTTCCAGTCGCCAGCCAAAAACAAAACAAAACAAAACAAAAGTAAACATCTATCCTTTTCCATCAATATCCAACCTTTACCGGGTCTCTCACCCTATTTGCTCCATGCTACACTCGCGTGTCCTTAGCCTAAGCCCTCCGCATTTTCCACATCCTCCTGCATGTATCCAACTTCACCTTGTGCTGGCTGATTGTGCAGGTTCTTTCCATCATCCTGGCTGGTGGGCTCCTTGACAGTGGCGAGGAGGTCCTGTTTCCCTTTGTGTCTACTCTCTGTACTTATAGGCTCAAGTTTGAAATGATTAGGGCAGCAGTATCAGTTAGAAGTAGGTTTAGCTCTACTTAAAAATATTAGGAGCACCTGGGTGGCTCAGTCAGCTAAGCCTCCGACTCTTGATTTCAGCTCAGATCATGATCTCACGGTTGGTGAGATGCAACCCCACACCAGGCTCTGTGCTGACAACGTGGAACCCGCTTGGGGTTCTCTCGCTCTCGCTCTCGCTCTCTCTGCCCCTCCTCCATTTACACCTCTCTCTCTCTCTCTCTTTCAAAATAATAAAATTTGAGAAAAAAATACTAGGAGCTTAAATACATAGGGAGGATTCTCTTACAGCAGACGATCCAAGCATAGGGCTGTTTGTCTCAGGGTAGGCAGCCCAGGGCATGAAGTTACCGGGAACCCAGGCTCCTCTTCATTTCCTGTCCTGCCATCCTCAGAATCTGACGTACATGCTCAAGTACGTGTCACACAGCTGTTCCAGTTGTCATATATGAATTATAGTCAGCCAGAAAGGGAGAACAGGAAAAAGAGCAAAAAATAGTACACTTATATCTCCAAAAATAAAACCTCAAAAAATGGGGACAACAAGCTACACACACCTACACACACAATATACCTGACAGAGAAAGAAGTCACAATTCGTGCCCGTTGTTTCAGGGAGTGAAGGGATATGAGGGAGCCTGTCACAGGCAACCCGGAGAACAAAGGATTCAAATTACTGGCTTTGGTGCTTCCAAGTCCAGATATAAAGCACAAATATGGTTACTTGCAGAGACCATTTTCCACCCATGACGGGGGCTCTCTCAGCTGCACCAGCAGTCGGAAGGAACGCAAGAGTGCCAGAGACTAGCGAGTGGCCCTGAAAACTACCTCTGCCCTCTTCAGCTGAAAGGACCCACCGTTACGTTTGGGGATGTGTGATCATTCAAGAGCTGAACTTTGCTTCCTAAATGAAATGCTAGAATTCATCCAGACTCTGCAGTGGTGGAGCAGACATGGCGACCAGATAGAGGGAGCTAGAGACAGTCCCCACTGAGTTCTCATGACCCAATGTGGCTTCAAAGAGTATCACAAGTCTCCTTGACCTGACCCTATGGAGGCTCCGTGTAGCAGAGAAAGCCCAAGAACCTAAAGAAGTCTTGAGGTCAGTCAGATTAAAGAAGCAGGGAATATCTTCTAGAACTTGCTCTTGAAGCCATTTGAGAAAGCCAGTATTTCATGGATGCTAGCAAGGATGGAAGCTGATGACTAAAACAGGCAGGAATAAGCCATTGTGACTGAGATAGACAGATGCCAGTACGGGCCAATGACCCAAGAATAAGATGCCTCTTTCCCTCCCTACAAGAAGTAGGACGACTCAGAATTAACTAAATGGGGCTCAAGTTCAATGTTAAATTCCATTAAAAAAATAAAGCTAGAGGCACCTGGGTGGCTCAATCCATTGAGTAACCAACTCTTGATTTCTGCTCAGGTCATTATCTCGCAGTTTGTGGGTCAGAGCCCCACATCGGGCTCCATGCTGACAGTGCAGAGCTTCCTTGGGATTCTCTCTCCCCCCTTCTCTCTGCCTCTCTCTCTCTCTCTCGCTCTCAAAATAAATAAATAAACTTAAAAAATAAAGTTATATGTTAGATATACAGTATCTTTAAAAACTACACACAGGCCATCAGTGATGAAAGTAACTGCCTGATCTTTCTGAGGAAAGACTTGAGGAGATGGTGGGGTAGCTGAGCTGAGAAGGCTTCACAAAGTAGTATCAGACCCAAGTATAAGGACCAACTAAAAACTTACCTTGCTGACAAGGTGGTCATAGGAAAATGTTCTTGGCAGAGGTTCCTTGTATGTAGAAGTGGTGGCGTCTCCAAGATGAAGGGAAGAGCCCCCTGTGGGAGACAGACTTAGATCGTTCCCACCCTTCTCCTTCCATGGGTTTTGGCTATACACACTTTGGATCCGACTGTGTTGCATTATTATTCTTCTTTTAAATCAAAAGTACTTGATGGAATTAAAAATTTAGGGGCACCTGGCTGGTTCAGTCAGTTGAGCATCCGACTTCAGATCAGGACATGATCTTATGGTTCGCAGGTTAGAGCCCTGCATCAGGTTCTGTGCTGTCAGCACAGAGCCCACTTTGGATCCCCTGTCCCCCTCTCTCTCGACCCCTCCCCTCCTCATGTTCTCTCTCTCTCAAAAATAAATAAATATTTTTTAAAAATTTAAAGAGAGTGCCTTGGATACCAGCTAGAGAAAGTTAAGTATATCTGTTTATGGATTCCATTTGGATGTTCATCTCTTCCTAAACTGGGGGAAAGAAACATGATCAAATAGGATGCATTAGCCCCAGCTACCCAATTCTTTTTTAATGCTTTATTTTGTTTCAAGAGACAGAGAGCGAGCGCGCAAGCAGGGGAGGCACAGAAGGAAAGAGAGAATCCCAAGCAGGCTCCACCCTGCCAGTGCAGAGCCTGATGCAGGGCTCAAACCCACAAACCATGAGATCATGACCTGAGCCAAAGTCAGACACCCAACTGACTGAGCCACCCAGGTGCCCAAAGCTATCTTTACAATAATGCCAGAATATTATTTGCCTTTTTTTTTACTCTCCTTAGTCAAGAGTGCAGTTTTCTAAAGAATATGTGCAGAGCAGAAATGAGAATCCAGCTGTCTTCTGTTTAAGCTGAGCACTTAAACAATTTGCAAAAATATAAAACAATGCTACTCTTCTCACTAAATTGTTTGCTTTTTTTGGAAATTTTAGCTTTTTTTTTTTTATAAACATGTGTTTGTATTAAAATGCAATGTGTTTATTATAGTTATTTTTAATGAATTAATAACTACTTCTTAAATTTCTGTTGTAATTTCTAACATGGTAAATATCAATTGATATAACCAACACAAACAAATGCTCTTTGGAGGTCTCCATAATGTTTAAGGTCATGTAGAGGGCTTTTGAAAGTAAAGAATTTGAGACCCCCTGCTCTGGTGAATCAAACCTGAAAGAGTCTGAATGTAAGGACATCCTGAACAGTAGAAGACAAAAATAAGGCATGAAACAACTAGAGAAGTACTGAGTCTATGTACTGATCTATAGAGACTCTCTGCCCCTTACCTTCATTCAGTGCCCAGATACCTAGGATTAAATCACCCCATTTCAGACAGGAGGTAAAATTCTTTTCTGGGGAAACCAACCAAGTAAAGGGGGAAGTCTGACATTTGAGAGTCCCCTAATAAATAACTCTGTGCCCCCAGGATCATCCTACAGTGAAGCTGCTAACAGACAGGCCCTGCCCGCACATAGAGCCTACACCAGCTTGTTAATGCCTCACATAAAGAAGAATGGCAATGTGTAGTAAGCTTCTAATGTGAGAGAAAATATCAAAACAGGCAAACAAGACAAGAGAAAGGCCATGAAGCAAAAGAAAAACTTGAAACACAAAATACTCATTGACATCCTAAGAGATGACTTCAAGAAACAAGGAAGGATTGCTTAAAAAAAAAAAAAAAAAAAAAACAGAGAACTTGGAAATGTAAAACAAAATTGTGGGGCACCTGGTTGAGTGGCTCAGTTGGTTGAGTGACTCTTGATTTCAGTTCAGGTCATGATCTCACAATTCGTGAGATCGAGCCCCAAGTCAGGCCTGGGGCTCTGCTCTGACAGTACGGATCCTGCTTGGGATTCTCTCTCTCCCTCTCTCTGCCCCTCCCCTGTTCACACGTGCTCTCTTTCTCTCTCTCTCTCAAAATAAATAAATGAACATTAAAAAAAAAAAATTGTAAAAGATCAGTGAAGGGTTAGAAAATAAAGTTGAGAAAATGCCCTAGAAAATACAGCAAAAACATAAAAACATGGGAACCAGGAGAGGAAAGGCAGTTGGAGGTTTAGAAGGTGCAGTGTCTGACTTTAAAAAACAAAACAAAACAGAAAATAAAAGAGAGGAAATTATTAAAGAAATAATTCAAAAAAATTTCCCAGAGCTAAATGACAGATAGAATGGGCTCACACAAATATAAGCCACCAAAGAGGAAAAATGTCAGAAACAAAGGATAATAAATCAAGATGCCATCATCACTTCCCAGGATGACAAATGAATAATGCCTTCTAAATACTAAGGGGAACATTATTCAGCCATAAAACAAAGAAAATCCTGCCATTTTTGACAATATGGATGGATCTTAAGGGCATCATGCTATGTGAATTAAGTCAGACAGCAAAAGACAAATACTATATGAACTCACTTATTCTTGGAATCTGATAACAAAGCCAAAAAAAGCCAAATTTATGCAAAAAAAAAAAAACAAACAGTTTCTGAATGCTAATTGATGAAGACCAACAAGACTAAAATACAGGTGTTCTATCTGTAAGAATAAATTACCAAAGGGGTCCCTGGAAGGCTCAGTCTGTTGATCATCGATTTTGGCTCAGGTCATGATCCCAGGGTCGTGGGATCGATCCCCATGTCGGGCTCTGTGCTGAGTGTGGAGCCTGCTTAAGGTTCTCTCTCTTCCCTGCCCCTCTCCTGTTCACATACACTCTCTCTCTAAAATAAAATTTTATTTTATTTTATTTTTAATTTTTTTTAACGTTTATTTATTTTTGAGACAGAGAGAGACAGAGCATGAATGGGGGGAGGGTCAGAGAGAGGGAGACACAGAATCTGAAACAGGCTCCAGGCTCTGAGCTGTCAGCACAGAGCCCGACGCGGGGCTCGAACTCACGGACCGTGAGATCATGACCTGAGCCGAAGTCGGCCACTCAACCGACTGAGCCACCCAGGTGCCCCTCTAAAATAAAATTTTTAAAAATTACAATGAACCAGAACCCCTAATCATTAAAACTTAGCTTTGAGGCAGAATCAAACACGCAAACACATCAGCACATATCTAGATATATGTACACTTTACACTGGCCTAAACCAATCAATTCTTGGTATCGCGCCGTCCATAGCCATGGGTTCAGCCAGTGGCCCTCTCACTACAGTGAAGTGTCAGGAGACAGAGGCAATATGGTTGTGAAGACAGAAGATCTGTAGCTGCCCCCAAGGACAGAGCTTGTCTGAGAATAGAACCCAAGTGGAGGGGACAGAACTGCCAGAGGAAAAGAAATTCCACCCCACTTTCATTTTTCGATCGCCTAATGAAGACATTGTGCCTTCTACCAGGATCTCTCAGTCAAGCATCTATCCACCAGTTTTCGGGAGGTCAGACGGACTTTTTTTTTTTTTTTTTTTTTTTTGTCACAACTGAAAAAGTCCTAAATGATACAAAAATAAAAGATATTTGAGGCAGAGGCTCTTTCACGTTGGCAATGGCCTGCCAGACTGTGACTCCAGCCCAGCCTCCCACAATAGAGACACTTGAACCTGAAAGCACAAAGCTGCCCTCTGGCTGTGATGCATTTATGGCAAGAAGCCTGCATTTATCAACCTTATCCCTCATTTTAACATCTGCTCTGCTGCTGTAGCAGCATTAGGTAATATATTAGTTTCCTACAGCTTCCATGACAAATCCCCAAAAACTGGGTGGCTTCAAACAATGGAAATGTATTCTCTCATAGATCTGGAGGCCAGAAGTCCGAAATCAAGATGCTGGCAGGGCCACCTTCCCTCCAGAGCTCTAGGGAAGATTTTATTCCTTGCCTCTTCCAATTTCTGGTGAATATTGGCATTCCTGGATTTGTGGGTACAAGCCTCTGCAGTCAAGTGGCTTCACATAGTTTTTAAAGACTCCCCCAAGTCGTTCTGACGTGCAACAAAATTTGGAAGCCACTAGCTTCCTTTTTATTGTTATTGATTATTTTATTTGTTTATTTTGTATTTTTTATATATTTTTTTAATATCTTTTTTTGAGAGAGAGAGAGAGACAGAGTGAATTGGGGAGGGTCAGAGAGAGAAGGAGACACAGAATCTGAAGCAGGCTCCAGGCTCTGAGCTGTCAGCACAGAACCCAACATGGGGATCAAACCCATGAACCAATGAGATCATGGCCTGAGCCATGAGCAAACTGAGTCAGTTGCTTAACCAACTGAGCCACCCAGACACCCCTATTGTTATTTTTTAAGTAGGCCCCCATGCCCAGTGTGGAGTCCAATGTGGTACTTGAACTCATGACCCTGAGATCAAGACCTGAGCTGAGACTGAGTCAGACCCTGGGTGCCTTGGTGGCTCAGTCGATTAAGTGTCTGACTCTTGATTTCACTCAGGTCGTGATCTCATGACTTGTGGTTTCAAGCCCCATGTCGGGCTCTGTGCTGACAGCTCAGAGACTGCTTGGGATTCTTTCTCTCCCTCTCTCTCTGCCCCTCTCTGCTTGCTTCCTCTCTCTTTATCTCTCAAAAAATAAACAAATAAACTGTAAAAATTTTATTAAAAACAAAACAAAACAAAAAGTTGGCTGCTTAACCATCTGAGCCACCCAGGTGCCCCAGGAGCCAAAACTCTCCTAACAGTTCTTTGTTTCTGTAGATTTTCACTAATCTTCAAGTTCAAAACTCTCCAGTCTACTTTTTCTGTTTGTTTATTAGAACTCTTAAATTTTCTCTTGTGATTTTTCATATTAAAATGAAGTCATTTAACAAAAGTAAAACAAGAGAATATCTTCTTGGCTATTTGGTGATGTTTTCCCTTGTGACTGTGTTTCTAGGAAACTAGAAACAGCTTTCACCCTAGAGACCCACAAATATGCCAGTCTCTGCCTCAAGTAGGCACATCTCTGCCAAAGGCAAAGGCAAGTTGCTTTGGATTTAATTCCTTTGAGTAAAGCTTTGTACCCATTTGAATTACATATCATTTTCAAAGAACTGCTCTAAATTCTAAAAGGAATTTAAACATTTAAATTCCTAAAAGGAATGATTAAACATTTAGTCTATAAAATATTAAACCCAGAGAAGAAAAGCAAGGGATAGAATTTTGAAGGCATCTTAATATGAGTGTGGAAAAGAGATACTCCTATTCCTTCTATTTCAAGAGAGATGGTTTGGAATGCTTTGGAATGAGGTCTCTGATCTTTGCATTGATTTACTTTTTTAGTTTTTTTTAATGTTTATTTATTTCTCTGAGAGAGAGAGAGAGAGAGAGAGAGAGTGGGAGAGGGACAGAGAGAGAGGGAGACAGAATCTGAAGCAGGCTCCAGGCTCCGAGCTGTCAGCCCAGAGACCGACATGGGGCTCAAACTCACGAACTATGAGATCATGACATGAGCTGAAGTCAGACGCTTAACCGACTGAGCCACCCAAGAGCACCAAGGTCTCTGATCTTTTTTTTTTTTTTTTTTTAATGTTTTTGTTTATTTTTGAGACAGAGAGAGACAGAGCATGAGCAGGGAAGGGGCAGAGGGAGAGGGAGACACAGAATCTGAAGCAGGTTCCAGGCTCTGAGCTGTCAGCACAGAGCCCGACGCAGGGCACGAACTCAAGAACTATGAGATCATGACCTGAGCTGAAGTCGAACGCTTGACCGACTGAGCCACCCAGGAGCCCCAAGGTCTCTGATCTTTGAGAGAATCTTAGGGCACAGCATTGGTCCTGAGACTGGGTGCATTCAGGAAGATACCTAGTCTCTTTTTACAGGAGAAATTTACCTTCTGTACATGTTACATGTACCTTCTGTTACATGTGAGCCACACATGTAGTTAAACTAGCTCTTACATACTGAAACCATCACCTATCTTCCCATTCTCCTTATTAATTTTTTTTATTTATTTATTTTTTTTTATTTTTTTAAATTTTTTTTTTTCAACGTTTATTTATTTTTGGGACAGAGAGAGACAGAGCATGAACGGGGGAGGGGCAGAGAGAGAGGGAGACACAGAATCGGAAACAGGCTCCAGGCTCTGAGCCATCAGCCCAGAGCCTGACGCGGGGCTCGAACTCACGGACCGCAAGATCGTGACCTGGCTGAAGTCGGACGCTTAACCGACTGCGCCACCCAGGCGCCCCTAATTTTTTTTTTTTAGAGAGAGAGAGTGCATGAGCTGGGGAGAAAGGGAGGAGAAAAAGAGAGAGAGACAGAGACAGAGAGAATCTTAAGCAGACTCCCTGCTCAGCACTGAGTCCAACAAGAGGCTCAATCCCATGACCCTGGGATCATGACCTGAACTGAAATCAAGAATCAGATGCTTAACCAACTGAGCCACCCAGGCGCCCTCTTTATTAATTTTTGAATTAAATTTGCCATCATTCTAATCAAATATTTTAGGTAAAGTATTTCCCAGGGCGCCTGGGTGGCTCAGTCGGTTAAGCACCTGACTCTTGACTTCAGCTCAGGTCATGATCTTATGGTTCGTGAAGTGGAACCCAGCATCAGGCTCTGCCCTGACAGCACAGAGCCTGCTTGAGCTTCTCTCTCTCTCTCTATGCCCTTCCCCGACTCACACTCTTTTTCTCTCTCAAAATAAATAAACTTTATGTTTCTCTCCACTCACATTTTACTCCACTCTCCAATTCATCTCCACTCACACTGAATCTTAAAGTTCTCAGCAAGGGGGCGCCTGGGTGGCGCAGACGGTTAAGCGTCCGACTTCAGCCAGGTCACGAT
This sequence comes from Puma concolor, assembly GCF_028749965.1. NCBI lineage: Eukaryota > Metazoa > Chordata > Mammalia > Carnivora > Felidae > Puma > Puma concolor. Next base: position 148,596,412 of record NC_141667.1, read on the forward strand.
CTCGCGGTCTGTGAGTTCGAGCCCCGCGTCGGGCTCTGGGCTGATGGCTCAGAGCCTGGAGCCTGTTTCCGATTCTGTGTCTCCCTCTCTCTCTGCCCCTCCCCCGTTCATGCTCTGTCTCTCTCTGTCCCAAAAATAAAAATAAAAACGTTGAAAAAAAAAAATTTTTTTTTAAAAATAAAGTTCTCAGCAAGGATATAACCAAAAGTTGTTGCATTATCCAAAATCCCAGAACAGAATGGATCACAGTTTATAGTTACCAAAAGAAGGATTTTAGCTTTTTTTTTTTTTTTAGGCTGCATGGTTATCTGATATCCAGGAGGGACCAACCTCCCTTTCTTTTTTTTTTTTTTAATTTTATTTTTTAAATTTACATCCAAATTAGTTAGCATATAGTGAAACAATAATTTCAGGAGTAGATTCCTTAGTGCCCCTTACCCATTTAGCCCATCCCCGCTCCCACAACCCCTCCAGTAACCCTGTTTGTTCTCCATATTTAAGTCTCTTATGCTTTGTCCTCCTCCCTGTTTTTATATTATTTTTGCTTCCCTTCCCTTATGTTCATCTGTTTTGTCTCTTAAAGTCCTCATATGACTGAAGTCATATTATATTTGTCTTTCTCTGACTGACTAATTTCACTTAGCATAATACACTCTAGTTCCATCCACGTAATTGCAAATGGCAAGATTTCATTCTTTTTGATTGCCAAATAATACTCCATTGGATATATATATAGATAGATAGATAGATATCTCACATCTTCTTTATCCATTCATCCATAAATGGACATTTGGGCTCTTTCCATACTTTGGCTATTGTGGATAGTGCTGCTATAAACATGGGGGTGCATGTGTCCCTTCGAAACAGCACACCTGGATCCCGTGGATAAATGCCTAGTAGTGCAATTGCTGGGTCATAGGGTAGTTCTATTTTTAGTTTTTTGAGGAACCTCCATACTGTTTTCCAGAGTGGCTGCACCAGTTTGCATTCCCACCAGCAATGCAAAAGAGATCCTCTTTCTCCGCATCCTCACCAACATCTGTTGTGGCCTGAATGGCTAATGTTAGCTATTCTGACAGGTGTGAGGTGGTATCTCATGGTAGTTTTGATTTGTATTTCCCTGATGATGAGTGACATGGAGCATTTTTTCATGTGTTGGTTTACCATCTGGATGTCTTCTTTGGAGAAGTGTCTATTCATGTCTTTTGCCCATTTCTTCACTGGATTATTTGTTTTGTGGGTGTTGGGTTTGATAAGTTCTTTATAGATTTTGGATACTAACCCTTTATCTGATATGTCATTTGCAAATATCATCTCCCATTCTGTCGGTTGCCTTTTCATTTTACTGACTGTTTCCTTCACTATGCAGAAGCTTTTTATTTTGATGAGGTCCCAGTAGTTCATTTTTGCTTTGGTCTCCCTTGCCTTCAGAGACATGTTAAGTAAGAAGTTGTGCGGCCAAGATCAAAGAGGTTTTTGCCTGCTTTCTCCTCGAGGATGTTGATGGCTTCCTGTCTTACATTGAGGTCTTTCATCCATTTTGAGTTTATTTTTGTGTATGGTGTAAGAAAGTGGTCCAGGTTCATTTTTCTGCATGTGGATGTCATTTTCCCAGCACCATTTGCTGAAGAGATGGTCTTTATTCCATTGAATATTCTTTCCTGCTTTGTCAAAGATTAGTTGGCCATACCTTTGTGGGTCCATTTCTGGGTTCTCTATTCTGTTCCATTGATCTGAGTGTCTGTTCTTGTGCCAGTGCCATACTGTCTTGATGATTACAGCTTTGTAGTATAGCTTGAAGTCTGGGATTGTGATGCCTCCTGCTTTGGTTTTCTTTTTCAAGATTGCTTTAGCTATTTGGGGTCTTTTCTGGTTCCATACAAATTTTAGGATTATTTGTTCTAGTTCTGTGAAGAATGCCGGTGTTATTTTATATCTATTTTATGTTACTAAGTGATTTCCCCACACAAGAAGTTTGACACCAGTAACAAGCTATTTCTCAACTGTTCATTTTAACACATATTTACTAGATTAATATCACTTTTAAATCATATTTTAATATTTGCTGAAGACTTTAATAAATCCTTGGGGCACCTGGGGGGTTCAGTCAGTTAAGTGTCCGACTTCAGCTCAGGTCATGATGTCATAGTTCATGAGTTCAAGCCCTGCCTCAGGCTCTGTGCTGACAGGTCAGAGCCTGGAGACTGCTTCAGATTCTGCATCTCCCTCTCTCTCTGACCCTCCTCTTCACAAACTCCGTCTCTCTCTCTCTCTTTCTCAAAAATAAATAAACATTAAAAAAAAGACTTTAATAAATCCAAAATACTATATTCTCTGTCTTCCAAAGTCATATAGCCATAAGATACAAGGGAACTCAGATCAAAGTCATCAATAGCCATAATCTATTGAGTGCCTACTTTATTTTTTTATAAAATTTTTAAAATGTTTATTTACTTATTTTGAGAGAGAGAGAGAGAGAGAGAGAGAGAGCAGCAGCAGCAGAGGGGTAGAGAAAGAGAGGGAGAGAGAGAATCCCAAGCAGGCTCTGCACTTTCAGCACAGAGTCCAATTCAGGGCTCGATCTCACCAACCATAAGATCGTGACCTGAGCCAAAATTAAGAGTTGGACACTTAACCAACTAAGCCATCCAGATGCCCTTAAGTGCATTTTTCCATACAGCACATTTTTCCAGAAGTGAGATACCAAGAGGTCCAAAGGCACTCCCGAGTGAGAAAGATTTGCTTGGCTATGAGGGAAAACTAGCACTAGGATCAGAAGAGCCTCTAAGCAAGAAAATCAGTAAGAGAGAAGGACCACAGACACAGAACTATACGTCTCAGGGGGCAGATGTTCAGGTCATTGTCTTGCATCCACTCCTTCCTTTTCAGGTAACTGCACTCAGCTTCCCTTGGAAGATCCACTCTCAGTTGGCCGCCATTACGGATCCTTGACCAAGTGACTGAGTGGGCAGTTAGTCAGACAAGAGCCAGAGGCAACGACAGTGACAAATAGGTGGCACATTAGAAGCCTGAGGGCACAACATCCTCACTTAGAGGATTTTAACATCCTGGCTTTAGTTTCCAGCTCCCAGAGGCCACAGGTTCAGAACACAAGATCTCCTCTTCAACCTCTGCCCCAGGGTAACCTATAGCTTCACTGGGATACATTTGCATTGTGGTTTCAACCCCCTCCTGGGGAAAGACGGCCATGACAGTTCTGGTAAGAATCTTGTGGGCTAAAAACTCCCCCTCCCAGCTTATAGGAGGAGTCCTTCTGATGAAGCAACCTCAGTCACCATGACCCATAATCTATGCAAACATAAAAAGAAAAGACACCCCTAACCCAGAGCAGTTGACACCCCTGTGCCTGTCCACTCTCCCTCCTTGAGAGCGTACTCTCCTTAATAAACTGCTTTGTGCTCGCTTCTTTCCTTCTGGCTAGCTTTATTTTAGTGCTAATCCTCACATAAATCCTTCATGGGGAATCGAAGAACCGAGATCACTATTCAACAATGCAGACTAAACCAGAGGATGCAAAACTCCCAGGTCAGAGTCAAAACACCTGGTCACTCACAGCAATGGCAGTTGCCAGAATATTTGCATTTTTTTTGTGTCAATTCTCTGAGCCCCACTCCCCAAAGGGCAATGCAGAGAGATTCAGGGGACACCCACCTGCACACGGGGGAGTGTGTGAAAAATTGACATGACTGGAGCCATTTTAAAATGGAGCAGGTACTGCAGAGAAACTGCCTTCTCCACCTTTGGGCTGGGCAACAGGGCAGTTGTTTCAAGCAATTACTGGGAAAGGCAGTGGAAGAAAGGAAATCCTGATCACAAGACTGATAGTAAGAGACTTTCTGAGGACAGACTCAGTAATCAGTCAATGTATAACCCAGAGTAACCTAGCCATTATCACACACACCCCTAGAAAGTTTTTTTCTTTCTTTTCTTCACCTCAGGTAGCTCCCTACTTTTCCTCATAAAAACCTCTTGCATTCACCCTACAAGCGGGACACTATTTGGATTCCTACCTGAATCTGTACTCCCTGAACTGCAATTCTTTTAACCCAAATAAAAGCACATTTGCCTCTCATTGTGCCTCTTTACTTTCAGGTTAACAGGTGTGTTGCAGGAACCCAGCCTTTTACAAGGACAGTAAGCATGCCTGCGCTGTGTTCCAGAGGGAGACGTTGTCTCTGTCTTCCAAGGCTGTTTGCTATACACACATCATTGAAAAGATAGCCCAAAGCAAAGTCACTCAGTGCCTCTGTTCACAAGACAGGCAAAAACACAAGAGACACAGGAAGAATTGTCTCACAATATTGTTTGTGTTTTTCTTTTTCTTTCTTTCCTTCTTCCCAGGAAGTATGCTGTGTGTACAACCACTCAATTAAAATTGACTAGTCATCTAGAGCTTGTTTCCTTAATTCTCCAATGAGAAGTAAGGACCAGAATATCCATATTAGGTGCTGTGCTTAACCACACCTCAGAAAAGCAGAGAAGTCTTGCTGGGAAATTTTGTCCCCGACAACAATCCCCAAACTTTAGCTCTTGGGAGAGGGCTTTGGATTTCACAGAGAGAGACAGCCTGCAGCCATTTTAAGAAATCATCTTGTTTTGGGGGGCACATGGATGGCTCAGTTGGTTAAATGTCTGACTCTTGATCTCCACTCAGGTCATGATCTCACAGTTCATGAGTTCGAGCCCTGCATCAGGCTCTGTGCTGACAGTGTGGAGTGCTTGGGATTCTCTCTCTCCCTCTCTCTCTGCTCCTCCTCTGCTTTCACTCTCTTTCCCTGTCAGAATACATAAACCTAAAAAAAAAAAAAATCATCGGGGCACCTGGGTGACTCAGTCAGTTAAGCGTCTGACTTGGGCTCAGGTCATGATCTCACAGTTCATGAGTTTGAGCCCCGCATCAGGCTCTGCGCTGACAGCTCAGAGCCTAGAGTCTGCTTCAGATTCTGTCTCCCCTCTCTCTCTTCCCCTCCCCCTCATGCTCTCTGTATCTCAAAACTGAAAAACGTTGTAAAAACCAATCTAAATACTGCATTGATTTTTTGATGCAATAAACATGCATCAGTAATAAAAAAAAAACTGAATAATGTTAAAGAAAAAAGATTTTTTTTTAATCATCTTGGTTTTTTTTCCTGGGGTAGAGAGAACAGTATCTTCTGTGCCTCTGTAAATAGTCGATTTCATTTGCCAGGTCACTTTCAAATGATCTCAATTTAAAGATGAATATGCATCATGGAAATAAAAATATGTTTTCCCTAATTTCTTTTGTCTGATAAAATAAAGAAAAATGCTTGTGCTTGGGAGAGGTGGTTTTATTACAAATAAAAGGACTTTTTCTTCTTAACAGAAAAACTGTGGGCAAAAACCGAGGGAGCCCATTACGTTGAAGAGATCATGCCAGTGTGCTCACTTCGGCAGCACATAATCTAAAATTGGAACGATGAAACACAGAAGATTAGCAAGGATAGTACATAAATTTATGAAGCATCCCACATTTTCATTGTACATCCCCGAAACTAAGATAACACGGTTAATTACAATGGAAAATAAATAAATAAATGTTTTTTTTAAAAAGAGGGATCATGCCAACAGATTTTTTTTTTCAAAGATTCAGATAAATTCATGGATAAGAAAGGGAAAGCAACTTACAGGGAACACTTAGATATTGGAGGCCATTATACCTAGCCGTGAGATGGTCTCTACTGTGACATTAAAAACATAGATACTAAGCTAATCTGTAACTGGTTTATTATGTGTCATGATCTTATTCTGACCTCCAAAAGCTGCATTTAATATGATCAAACACAACGGGATTCTTGTTAATGACTCATTGATATCATTGTCTTTTTCTGCTCTTTCCTGACCAGATGAAACCATGATTCACCATCTACTGAACAATGGGCAGATTCAGAATGAAATACTGCCAAGTACCCAGACCCCCACAGGACACTCACCATGCACCCCTACACACACAAAGAAGCCCCTCCCAGGCAGTTGTCTCCAGTTTATGACCTCATACAAGGCAGTAGAAGGTTCACCTTTTTTAATGACAGTGAATATTTGTGAGCACTTACTAAACTGTTTGTACACCTTAAAACCATCCAAGGGAGGTGTTGGATCCTTCTGCCTTCAGGTGAAGATACTAAGGAGTCCGGCAACTCGCTCAAGCCCTCCAGTGCAGGGAATGGAGGTGGCATGCTCTCCCCTCTACCCCCACAGCCTTAGGAATAGTAGTTGTTATTCCCTACCTGGTAAGGTACCCGTCAGAATCAACCCCCCTGCATTTATACCATTTTCTCAACACATGTCTAGAATTTGAAATGTCCAAAGGCATCTCTTGCCCTCAATGTTAGGGCTATCATTTGGCACATTATATGGTCTGGGTTTTTTAAGTGTGTTATTGATTTCTTGGAGCTGTAAATTTCTCACCCTTCACTCAGATGGGTGGAGAAAATGGACACTTTTTTAAATCTTGCCTATCATTCTTCTTATTGTGCCCACAAGCACCCACCAGCCAGTAGTAGCAGAGGGAAAACATTTACGTTTTAGTGCAATCCAGCCATCTGTCTGAGATTTTGAGGTATCTCTTGAGGTAACATCTCTTTTCAGGACTGCAAGGCAGAGCCCGTGGCCAGGATCATTCAGGAGACACAGCTGGATTTCTGCTTGGGACTCCCAGGTTGGGATAATGCCGGGCTTTCAGAAATTCCCCCATCTTCCCACCTGCCTTCAGATGGGATACTCACTCACAGCAGTGGAGAAAGGGATCTATGGTCTAGGTGGTGTCCTTTTGCTTTTCTGATCTCTACATCAACCACCCTATTTGGACTGGTCACTTCTCTCTATACTTACATTTATTTCTTCTATTTTTTTTTTTTTTTTTTTTTTTTAGAGCGAAGAGAGGGCAGAGAGAGAGAGAGAGAATCCATCCCAGCCAGGCTCCACACTGTCAGTGCAGAGCCTGACATGGGGCTCAAAGCCATGAACTGTGAGATCATGACCTGAGCCAAAACCAAGAGTCTGATGCTTAACCAACTGAGCCATCCAGGAGCCCCTATGCCTACATTTATAGCACAAATTTACATTTATAATTACGGTGCTTCGTATAACTTGTGGTTTTGTCTCTTTGGCTTGCTCTGGGCCTAGCAGTGCTCACTGGTTAATTTGGTTCTTGGACGTGTTGTGTGTGTAGGGGCCAGGGGTAAGTCACCCCTAGATGCGTCCCTTTGGCATGCCAATTATTTAAAGCTAAAAGCCATCAAGGCCCAAAAGGCTCTGGAAGAAACTTTGACCTTCCCCTTAACCACCTAAAAGAATTTAGGGATAGAGGACCTGCTCTAGGAAGAGAGCTATCACCATAGATCACTACATTATATGAACTAAATGTGGTAGACAGGGAAGAACCTAGCAAGACTTGTTTGACCAAAGTCCTCTCTTGGTCCCATTGTTTCTGAGCAGCCCAACATACACTGTCTACCAAACATTTACTTCTTTCATCTTCTTGTGAATTGCATTCCCTCCCCCTGAAGTCTCTTCTCCTTAGTTCAGGATGACACATATACTTCATTTTGTTTCCCTGTCTTTGGAATCTCAGGTTTATGTGCATTCCCCATAAACACAAAATTAAATTTGACTTTCTCCTGTTCATTTAATGTCAGTTTGATTCTTAGACAAGCCAGAAGAATTTGGAAGGGCAGGGGAAAATTTTCCCTCCCCTAACAAATGTCTCCTGTGTGATCCTGGCCCAGGGGCTCTGCCTCACAGCCTTCAGCTACATGGTGACATCCGCCACCCTGGCCCCCCCAACCTCCACCCCAATCTAGAGCAACTTCCTCTTAGAGGAAGACTCTAAGCAAAATTAGAGTCTCAGCAAAATTTCATGTGCTTCCTAGACATTTGGGAACCTTCTAGATCTTCTCTAGACCCTCCACTAAACAAAGGTGAGTGGGAAAGCTATGCTTAGGTCCCTCTTTTATGCCTAACAACAGTGGGTCACTGAGTTTAATTGGATGTGGTTTCTGTCACAAATTAGGGGGGAAATTGCAAATAATCCCCAACCCTCAAGAACAAAATATCAATCGAGGATGCAGCTCCCTGCCCTTGGCATTCCCTTCATATTATTTAAATATTTTAGGCCAGAGAGGAGAGATTGAGATGTCTCTCACTCCCTACATACTCTGCCTCTCTTGTCCTTCCTTATCCCATAATCCCTCAGGAAATAGGATTTCATTCCATCCTTAGGGCAGCAAGTCTCATGGATTCATAGGTAGATGGGGGTGTTTATTTACCTTCATGGAAGAAACTCTGATACTCTGATCCAAGTTCTCTCTGTTTGGTTCTTGATATGCTTAAAATGTGAGAAAACTGTCTCTTCCTCAACAAAGTCTGTTGTTGCAAAATTCCTGCAAAATTCCGTCTTCAACGGCAGAAATTGAATGTTAATTCTTTATGCTCTTTATACTCCTACTGTAACAACCCCTTATGAATACCTCACCTCAGCCGTATGAATCCCTCAGGGCATAGAGGAAAAATACATGGAAAAAGATAAAAAAGAAAAACACAAATATTTTTAAGAATACCACTCTAGTTACACTCATCTTTTCTTAACTTTTTTTCTAACTAAAACAGTGGACAGTTTTATTTTCACATTTCACAATACAAAAAAGTTGCTTTTTTTTTTTTTTGGTCCCACTACTCCCCTGCCAAAACTATTCTCTCTTCGATCAGAAGGGAGAGTAAGTCTTCCTTGTCATATTGTTAGAAAACACCGTTAAGTCACAGCACTGGGATCTCCAGGTGAGGTAGGACACGTAATATAAAATGGAGATAAAGAGGTTCCCATCTCTCCTTATCTGTCTGGTCTAGTCATTCCTGAGCACCATCAGGGGACGTGTGGGAGGTCTCATCATGGGGGACCCAGGCATTAGAGGCACACAGCCTCTAATAAGCAGCCTCATTCCAGAAGCCAGTCCCACTGGCATCTACCCAGGGGGAGGAGGGCCCATCGTTGGCATCATGGAAGGGCCCTCCATATGGGGTATTGGCATCACACCCGGGTAAGGAGGACCCAGGAGACTTGGGGGAGTCAGAATCATTGCCCCTGGAGGAGGGAGAGCAGGAGCAGAGAACAGAGTAGGAGGTATCTTTCCTTGTTGAAATGCTGAGGCTGTTTTGTTGATCAGATCCGGTTCTGACAGTAGGCTTTCACAGTCTCTTTGTGTTTCTTACCGCCTCAGTGTGTCTTTCTCACAGATGGAGAGTCATGGACAAGGTGTGTGTCACAGGAGTCACCATAAAACATAGGCCTGTTGCTCTGTAGGCATTGGCTACTCTGTCCTGGAGCAGCCCGGAAATGACCCAACTACACTCATATTTAAGGGCTATAAGTGCGTGCATATTTTCTATGACTCTTTTAGGTAAATACTGCTTCTCCTATTTTTTTTCTTCAAAAAAAAACTTCAGTTCTATTCAACTGAAGTTCTATTCAACTTCAGAGCTGTTCTTTTATCCCTTTATGCCACTTACGAGCTTTTCCGTTGACCTTTCTCTAAAGCAATAACAGGTACAGGTAAGTCTTTTACTCTTGATATAAAACTACTAGGAATAATTAAACTAATGTCAGAAAGTGTTCCTCATCTTCTTATCATTTAGCAACACTTTGCTTGAGGTATCATTTCATTTCTGAGGCATGTTTACCCCTGTTTGTGTGATTCTGATGGTCTGACTTATCGCGCATTCAGTGGGTGTGGATTTTCATGGCTGAGAAACTTACCTCCACAGTTTCAGTATCAACAACAGTAGCAAGGCAGAAGCAAATGCCAAGAGCATCACTCTTCTGAAGGCAGCGAAATGAATACAGCGCACCAAAGAGAAGCAGCATGAGTTGCTCTAACGACATGTGGAAGATGCACAGAAATGATGGTGGCTACCGTGCATCCTGAAAACATCCTAGTTCTGAGGGAAGCCCAGCAAAGTGGGTGTGATGGGAGGCGGGGGGGTAAAATAGTTGGAGTTCTCACTTTCCCACACAGGCTGGGGGCAGACCCACGCCGGGCACTCACACCCAAGCATAGAACCCTGAGCTGCCTCCTAAGACACTAAGACAAGGGAAGCTAAAGCCAAGAAGGTTGGTTAGGATTTGGAAACTCCAACCAACCAACACTCTCTAAAGCTGATCAGCAGCAGACTAATCTGAGAAAGACACTGTCATCAGAAAAAAATTTTTTCAACAGGCATTAATTTATAGGTTCTGTGTTTCAGACTGTGTCCAAACCCGTGAGAAGATCCTCCTTGTTCTTAAGCTGGGAGACTCTTCAAGAATGAAAACATTAACCCAAATAAGAATAATACTCCAACGCCACCCAAACTGTAGATACCATGTAATTTTGCAATGTAAAATACACTAAGCTCCTGAGGCATCTGGCTGGCTTAGTCAGTAGAGCATGTGACTCTTGACCTCAGGATCCCAAGCTAAGGCCCCCACATTGGGCATAGAGCCTGCTTAATTTAAAAATGAAAAAAAAATTTCATGGGCACCTGGGTGGCTCAGTCGGTTAGGCATCCAGCTTCAGCTCAGGTCATGATCTCACGGTTCATGGGTTTGAGCCCCATGTCAGGCTCTGTACTAACAGCTCAGAGCCTGGAGCCTGCTTTAGATTCTGCGTCTCCCTAGCTGTCTGCCCTTCCCCTGTTCATGCTCTGTCTCTCTGTCTCTCAAAAATAAATAAATGTTAATTTTTAATTAATTAAAAAATAAATTAATAATAATAAAAATTTTTAAACCTCTAAGCTCCTAAATGGATAGCTATTCACCCCTGTTCATGTAGCATTATTGACAACAGCCAAACAGTGGAAATAACCCAAATGTGTATCAACAGGTGGATGGATAAACAAAGTGGGCTATTCATACAATGGACTATTACTCAGCCTTGAAAAGGAAGGAAATCGTGACACAAGCTACAACATAAATGAAACTTGATGTCGTGGTAACTGACATAAACAAATAAACTGACATAAACAAAGGGACAAATGTTAGATGGGGTACTCAAATATTCAAATTCACAGAGACAGAAAGAACTGAAGTTGCCAGAAGCTGGGGAGAGAAAAGAATAGGAAATTAGTGTTCTATGAGTTGAGTTTCCGTTTGGAAAGATGAAAAAGTTCTGGAGATGGACAGTGGTGATGGTTGCACAGGACTGTGAATGTGCTTACTGCCAATGAGCTGTGCACTTAAAAATTGTTCAGGGGCTGGGGCGCCTGGGTGGCTCAGTCAGTTACGCTTCCAACTTCAGCTCAGGTCATGATCTCACAGTTCGTGTGTTCGAGCCCCACATCGGGCTCTGTGCTGACAGCTCAGAGCCTGGAGCCTACTTCGAGTTCTGTGTCTCCCTCTCTCTCTGCCCCTCACCTGGTCACACTCTGTCTCTGTCTCAAAAATAAATAAACATTAAAAAAAATTTTTTGGGGGGGCGCCTGGGTGGCTCAGTCGGTTAAGCGTCCAACTTCGGCTCAGGTCATGATCTCGCGGTCTGTGAGTTCGAGCCCCGCGTCGGGCTCTGGGCTGACAGCTCGGAGCCTGGAGCCGGTTTCAGATTCTGTGTCTCCCTCTCTCTGCCCCTCCTCCATTCATGCTCTGTCTCTCTCTGTCTCAAAAATCAATAAACGTTAAAAAAAATTAAAAAAAAATTTTTTTAATTGTTCAGGGGCACCTGGGTGGCTCCATCGGTTGAGTGTCCAGCTCTTGGTTTCGGCTCAGATCATGATCTCACAGTTTGTGAGATTGAGCCCCACATCAGGCTCTGCGCTGGCAGTATGGAGCCTGCTTGGGATTCTCTCTCCCTCTCTCTCTGCTCCTCCCCCGCTTGCACTCTCTCCCTCTCTCTTTCTCTCTCAAAATACAATTTTAAAAAATTGTTAAAAGGAAAATTTTACAGGGGCGCCTGGGTGGCGCAGTCGGTTAAGCGTCCGACTTCAACCAGGTCACGATCTCGTGGTCCGGGAGTTCGAGCCCCGCGTCAGGCTCTGGGCTGATGGCTCGGAGCCTGGAGCCTGTTTCCGATTCTGTGTCTCCCTCGCTCTCTGCCCCTCCCCCGTTCATGCTCTGTCTCTGTCTGTCCCATAAATAAATAAAAACGTTGAAAAAAAAAATTTAAAAAAAAAAAAAAAAAAAAAAAGGAAAATTTTACATTATATATATTTTACCACAACATAAACACACACACACACACACACACCCTCCCAGAACTGTGTCCTTGTTCTGAATATAAAATGTTCCTCAAATATGCTCTTGTACTTGCTTATGTACGATTGAGGATTTGATTTTCTTTTTAAGGTCCCAGTCCTGGAAAGCACACTTTCACCTGCTGTAAACCCACTTCCTCTGCCTCAGGGGCTCCCTCCTCACATTGGATTAGAGGAGGCAGAGGAGGACCCCAGGACTTCTGTCTCTCAGGCTAAAGCATCTTGGTCCCATTCTGACACGTCCCTGCTTGCCCCAGGTGACAGCTACCACTCTTGTTGACAGCTGAACCCAAAGGGCTCTTTGCCTGCTCAGAAATCAGCCCGGCAATGACAGGTATCACTCTGAACATGCATTAAAGATTCAGAACAGTTTGAAACAGTGTGAGACAGGGAGGGAGGACAGCCAGGACCTCCAGGGCCTCACCCTAGCTCTTGACTGAGGAAGCAAAGTGAAGGGTCCTGATGGGGAAGTTAGAGAATACAGTAAAATCTTGGTTTGTGAGCATAATTCTTTCCAGAAACATGCCTGTAATCCAAAGCACTTGTATACAAATGCAAATTTCCCCGTAAGAAATAATGGAAACTCATGTGATTCATTCTGCAACCCAAAAGTATTCACATAAAAATGATTATAGCACTGTAATATAATACAAAATAATAAAGAAAATACAAACTATAAAAAAATAAACTAATTAACCTGTACCTACCTTTGCAAACCTTTGTGGCTGGTGTGAGGGAGGTTATTATGGAGGACGACTTTCATGATCACTAACGGAATCACTGCTATCTTTTGGCTCAATGGAATCTTTTTCTTTTCGTGCAACTGTAACAAGGGACGTATCCAATGACACTTGCTTTTGCCTCCTTTTAAGGACGTCAAGGAAATGTGACATTACACTGATAATCACCCACAATCCTGCAGTGAGAGAGAAAAGAACCATTGGCTCAGTTGTGATCATGTGACATTCAGTGTCACGTACGACTCCTATTACAGGACATCGCTCGTTTATCAAGTTAAAATTTGTTAGAAATGTTTGCTCGTCTTGCGGAACACTCCCAGAACAAGTTACTCGCCATCCAAGGTTTTATTGTACTCTAGTTGCCCTTCCTTCTGACCTTGCACAAGACCACAGGAATGTCCACCCCCCACCCCCCACACCGCCGGTGTGGACCCTAACCTGCTTGGAAGTACCATATTACCTCTGAGTCCAAATGCCTTCAACACGAGTTAGAGTAAGGGTTACAAACTGAGGCAGTAAATCCATCTGTGGCCTTTAGAAAGTACCTTCTATCAGGAATTGGAATGTGACCAGAAACATGTTGAGGTCCTTTCATCCTGACAGCCCTATGTGCCTGGTCTTCATCCTGGCCCCTCTGTCAACCACTCATCTGTGTGGAGAAATCCAAGTTAAGCTTCAGGGATGCACTTCCCCACTTGTCATAAAATCTCATTGCAGGGGTGCCTGGGTGGCTTAGTCGGCTGATTGTCTGACTTTGGCTCAGGTCATGATCTCACAGTTCGTTAGTTCGAGCCCCGCATCAGTCTCTGTGCTGACAGCTCAAAGCCTGGAGCCTGTTTCAGATTCTGTGTCTCCCTCCCTCTCTGCCCCTCCCCCACTCATGCTCTGTCTCTCTCTGTCTCTCTCTCTCTCTCTCTGTCAAAAATAAACAAACATTAAAAAAAATTAAAAATCTCATTGCAGGCAGCCACACATCTGGTTCTTCTTTCTTGGGGGTTTTAAAAACAGGTTGGAAATCTCAAAAGAAGTTATTGGATAAAAACTTCTTAGCTGGATCAATGTAATAAATTGATTTTTTTTTTTTTTTTTAGTAAATAGACTTTTTGACAAGAATAGGTCAGTCCTGGTGTCCTTGCAGAATTTGTTCATTTCAAATCTGTGTGTTCCAGGGCTCACAGTGACAGAGTCTCAAACCTAAGACCTTTTGTGGGAGATTCAAGGAAAGAGGTGAAAACAATACCATACGAACAGGAAATAGGAGGGCACTTGGGATTGGCTCAGCTCAGGCTTGAATTAAACCATTCATTAAAGCTCTGAATTTTCTCTAAGCATATGGCAGCAATTTCACTCACGAATGGCTTACAGTATCACTTAATTTCCCATTGGAGCTCTGGAGGAAATAATGATGCTAAGAATAAAATGAAATAATAGATGTGTAAGCACCTAGCTCAGTGTCTGGTACCATGTCAGCGCCTGGTTGAATTTGAAAAACAGTAATATCGTCTTTCATTCAACCAGTTCTAAAGCCATTTCTGTGTCGACACTTGATGGCGGTGTTGAATGGCAATGTTAAGTTGTCTGTTGGTTGCTTCGGTCTCCAATACATGTAACTCCTGGGTGTGGGAAGGAAGGCACGCAACAGGGCTCCTTCACCTACCACTTCGCAGAAAGAAAAACCTAGAGGGTTCAGCTCAACTCTCTCTCCTAACCCCCAAAAATAGTTCTGCTTCAGGAATGAGACAAGTCTAAGATAGAGCAACAGGACGAAAAAATCACATGAATCCACTGCCCCCCCCCCTCCCCAGTCCTGTCCATAATAGGATTAAAAATGCTTAAAGGATACAGTAGACCCCATGAAGACATGACTCACTTACCTTGTGGATTTAGGGAGACAGCTGCAGCCTCCTTGCACACCGTCTGCACTCTCAAGAGTGAAAGAAAATTGCCAGACCAAGACAACCATATTGATACTGGCTTGTTTTTTCAAAGGATAAACCCTTACATGACAGAGCTTGGTTTTACAAGCCTAAATGGGAAAAGGTTCCTCAGTAGATATTGGAGTCCTCCTTATTTATAACTTGTTCGCTAATGGCATGCTTCTTACATCACTTGAACCACCTGAAAGTTTTGTTGTTGTTTTCACTGTTATTGTTTGAGAGAGAGAGAGAGAGAGAGAGAGGGCAAGTGCCAGCTGGGGAGGGGCAGAAGGAGACGGAGAGAGAGAATCCCAAGCAGGGCTTGAATCCACGACTGTGAGATCATGACCTGAGGCAAAACCAAGAGTTGGACACTCAAATGACTGAGCCACCCACATACCCCAAGAAAGATTTTATTTTTGATGTAGGCTTTTTGCTTGGAGCAGTAAGCCTAGGCTTCATTTCCTGTGTGCTTTCAGCATTATTTATTTTTCTTGATTTCTCTAAAACACTGTTGTCCTAGATTCTACTCCACCTCGGAGCCATTTTTATTCTTTAAAACCAAATAGATGGTTTCTTTCCTTTGTTTGTTTTTGTTTCCTGACTTTTATGTTTAGTGGGAATGAAGCCTCATGCTAGGGTATTCCTTGTGAGATAACCCGGTATCCTCTTATTATCTGCATTCTTATTTCAGAAGGCTCTAGAACCACCCTAGACAATGTGTAGGCAGAGAAGAGAAAAACTGCTATGAAACTACTACTTGAGCGGGATCTGTAGAGAAGACAGAAATGTCTGAATATGTTCATACCCTCTCTCTTGGTCATCAAAAGAACACTAATATTCTTTTTTTTTTTTTTAACATTCATTTTTGAGAGACAGAGACAGAGTGTGAGTGGGGGAGGGGCAGAGAGAGAGGGAGACACAGAATCCGAAGTAGGCTCCAGGCTCTGAGCTGTCAGCACAGAGCCCAATGCGGGGCTCAAACTCATGGACCACAAGATTATGACTTGAGCTGAAGTCAGACGCTTAACCGACTGAGCCACCCAGGCGCCCCAAGAACACTAATTTTCTAGGTGTAAGTCATCTTTCTTTAGCCCCCAACTGTGTCTCCCCCTCTCAGAACCATTTTACGAGGAGATTGAAAGCTTTGGTGAGAGACTCTGGGTTTGGGCTGGAGCACACGTTCAATGCTCAAAACATTACAATTCTGTCTTAGCCTTTACCTCCTGCTTGCCCAGGGCCTCAAGGTCAACCAGGGGTTGAGGCCTTCTCAGGTCTTTTCTGGGTATGCTCACAGCCTGGCAGATGGCTTTCTAGATTCCCAGGAATAAGTCAAAGCTTTTCAAAGCCTGCTGTGTATATCTTCTTTCCCAAATTTTCCTTCTAAGTTTCGGCCAGGTTTGTTTGTCCCAGCTGGTATCACAGCTTAAAGCAGCCCAGATGTCAAACAATTGCTGCTTATTGTTCTTGACAAACACCTTGGAGATAGAGCCTTTCCCATAGTTTGGAGTCAGGTCAGGTAACTACAAGACCATGCCTCTTACTAATTGCATTTTGTTTCAAAATATGTAGTTCTTTTTCATTAAAAGTATGCTATTTGTGTTAAAATGTAACTAGTGCTTTTTCAATGAAGTAATATAATTCTTTTCTCACTTTTTTTTTTTTTAATTTTTTTTTCAACATTTATTTATTTTTGGGACAGAGAGAGACAGAGCATGAACGGGGGAGGGGCAGAGAGAGAGGGAGACACAGAATCGGAAACAAGCTCCAGGCTCTGAGCCATCGGCCCAGAGCCCGACGCGGGGCTCGAACTCACTGACCGCGAGATCGTGACCTGGCTGAAGTCAGACGCTTAACTGACTGCGCCACCCAGGCGCCCCTCTTTTCTCACTTTTAATATTGACTACATTAAATATTGATAGATTGATAGATATAATCCATATCAATGACATGTCTTTTGGGTCCTCAATGATTTTTAAGAATGTTAAGGAGTTCCAATATCAAAACATTTTAAAACTACCAGCTTAGCTAAAAGTAAGAATCTAAAGTTAAAGGATTTTTCCTTTAACACTTTAAAACTACTTCTCCATTATGTTCTTGCATTCCGTGTCATGGAAGAGAAGTAAGCATCAATTTTATTCTTGTTCCTTTATGAGTTATCTGTTCTTTCTTCCTGGAAGCTTTTAGAATTTTAACTGCTTTTTAGTTCTTAAATTTTATGATAGCATATGTAGGTGTAGGTTTCTTCTTACTTTTCCTATTCTGTACTCTATGAATTCTTTCTACTTTCACTCATTCTGGAAAGTTCTCAGTCATTATTCCATAAAATATTTACTTCTCTGTTTATTTTTTTCTTCTCCTTTGAAGCTTTCTATTTTTATACAGACGCTAATATCTCTTTATTCACATCTCCTTACTTTTTGTTCCTTTTCTTAATCAGTGGCAGTTCCTCAAAGTAATTATATAGGGTTCTAATTTATGTTTTTATATTTTTGAGTTCTCATTCTATTCTATTATCTTCATCTCTTTCATTGTGAAACATGAAAACAGAGGAAAATACATAAAACATAAATATATAGTTTAACAAATTATTGCAGAGTGAATATTCATACAATCACCCCCAAGACTGACTTCATGGGGGTGCAGTTACACAGGGACTCCCACTTAGAGGGGCTCCATGCTTGGTCTGATGACCTAGTGTCACTGTGTTGATATTTCTAATAATCTTAAAAACAAGGGACCCCACATTTCCATGTTGTATAGACTCCACAATTTATGTAGCTCCTCCTGATGACCATCCATGTCAAGAAATAAATAATTGCCTTATGTCCAAAGCCCCACCCTGTCCCTTCCCAGTTACAATCCCTTTTCTCCCACGAAGATAAGATCTATCTTGACTTCTATGGCAACCACTTTATTGATTTTCTTATAACTTTACTAGCTGTGTATGATCCTCAATACTATAGTTTAGTTTTCCCCGCCTTACTGAATTTTCATATTGCAGCACATCATCATGATTACAGATGCCACTAAAATACTATTTGTGAAAAATTATAGGGAATGGAAATCCTGACAAGATGGCTGATTATCATAGGCTCTTGCTTCCTCCTTCAAACCAACCCTGAAGATGTCACGTAGAAAAGAGCCATGGGGCGCCTGGGTGGCTCTGTCAGTTAAACATCCAACTCTTGATTTCATCTCAGGTCATGATCTCACGGTCATGGGATCGAGACCTGCATCAGGCTCCAAGCTGGGTGTGGAGTCTGCTTGGGATTCTCTGTCCCTCTCCGTCTGTCCCTCACCCACTCTCACACACTCACGTTCTCTCTCTCTCTCTTTTCTCTCTCTCAAAAAAGAAAAATAAAGAAAAGAGTCATGAATGGAGCTAAGGAATTAATGTAAAAAGAAAGAGAAAGCTACGATGTCCCAAGCAGCATGTCACAATGATGACCTAATAAGGTACCTGCACAAACAATAATGAGCAAGCAATCCCACAATGAACATGTGTAATAAATGTCCAGAGGAAAAGTACCTGGTGCAGTAAAAGCACATAATGGAGATCTGACCAAGCCTGAAGTGTCTGAGATATTCCCAGGAGTAACTTTTGCTCTGAGGTCCAAAGGAGTTAACTGAGATGAGAAGCTTTTGGAAGGAGCACGACAGGGCTGAAGGATTCTAAGAAGACAGTATGTAGCAAGCAGACGAACCTGGAGAGAGAAGCAGGGTCCAGATCAGACAGGCTTTATCCCAACTGCAAAGATTTAAAATAGGTTAGTGACGTGATCCAGTTAGGTTTTAAATGGTTACCTGAGTTACAGAGAACACACTGGCAGGGAAAAGTGGAAAGGAGAGACCCATTACATGGCCCCAAAGGCACTCCAGGTGAGATATGCTAATGGCTCATCTAGGGCAGTGGCAATGAAAGGGGAGAGACACAGATTGAGCTGGAAGATATGAAGAAGTAAAATGGTCAGTTGTGGTTGGGGAGGTTGAAGCCAAAGGATGTATCGGGATTAAGAACAATGCCCAATTCCTGACATGCACATCTGGGGGAATTGTGGCACCTTTCGCTGAGTTAGGAAACCCAAAAAGGGGAGCGTGATGGGGGGGGAGTTGGGGGGGGTGTCCCAAGAGTAAGCTTGGTAGAGTTTTAGACATGGTGATTTAGCTTTCCTTGGAGACATCCTGTGGAAGTGTTGAGTGGACAGTGTGGACCTTAAAAGCCTTTCACGTGGCTTCAGGGGCTCCTGGGTGGCTCAGTTGGTTAAGCCTCTGACTTCAGCTCAGGTCATGATCTCACAACTCATGGGTTCAAGCGCCCCCCCCCCCCCCCCCGCCTCCCGTCAGGCTCTGTGCTGACAGCTCAGAGCCTGGAGCCTGCTTCAGATTCTGTTTCTCCCTCTCTCTCTGCTCCTCCCCTGCTCATGCTCTGTCTCTCCCCCTCTCTCAAAAATAAATAAACATTAAAAAAAAAAAAAAAAGCTTTCATGTGGCTTCAGATCACACACAGGAGTTTATCATTTAAGAAAGAAAAAAGAAACAGAATGAAGGAAAGGAAGGAAGGAAGGAAGGAAAGAAGGAAGGAAGGAAGGAAAGAAGGAAGGAAGGAAGGAAGGAGGGAGGGAAAGAAAAGAAAAGGCACAAAAACAATAGTTACTTCATGCATCTTTCTTATTCCTTTCTCCAGTTCCTGGAGAAACTAATGAAGTCACAGGCACTATTCTTACTCGGACAGTCTCATTCCCAGGTCAGGACTCTATCTGAAGAGCTCTATAACCTATAACCTCTGATATACAACTATTCCCAGTCCCTGGACATTAAATAATACTAATACTAATAATAAAAATAATAATAATACATTTAACTCAAAACAACTCGAGAGAACTCCTTAAAGAGCACCATATAGATTCTGAGCTCTTCTTTTTGGGTGCCTACAAACATATTGAACATAGGTGCTCATGGAGAATGATGACGAGACTGGACACAGAGCTCTTTCTCAGTAAAGGAGAGCAATTAGGTAGAAGAATCTGACTTTCTGCATCAATAGTTTTTCAGACAGTATGTGCATCACTTTTCCTTAAAAGGCTGCAGATGTATTCCATATGAATGTAATACTTCAGCACTAATCGTTAATAATTCAAGAGTTCCCACCATACCACTATTCCAACAAAGTCTGATGACTTCCATTGCATCAGTGATCAGTGTTTAAAAATGGACACTCATTTGACTCATCTCACAAGGGGGTGGGGGGGTAAGTAATCTACCATGCTAGCATGTTAGCCAAGGTCAAGACACTCTTCAAGCTTTCCCTTTGTTCTAATAGCAATGTCCCATATAGAAACAGGCGTTTCTTACTTGCCATGTCTGCTTCTCCTTGCATGATAAATAAAATTCTCTTAGCACCAATTATTAATTTATTAATTATCGCCAAGTAAAAATCTGTTAAAAATACCCAGAGAATGGGTCCTGGAGGTTCACAGCTGCAGATCCAACAGAGTTTATGAACTTGTTGCCAATGAATTAGGAGGCTTCCATATGCTCAGAGGCCATTATCTGAACCAAAAATAAAATTTCTAATTATTTCCATCCATAAAATGTCCAGCAGAATGCTATGCTATGCTAATTTTAAGAATATAGAGTAATGTAACAGATGTCATGGGTGGGCCACTACCTAGGAGGGACAAAACCCTTCAGTGAAGGAAGTGTTCTTTTTGGCATTATCATATTTCATGAGTTATGAGCTCCTATTATTGAATAAGAAACAAGAGTGCATTATTGGAATGTCCTCTCTCGCCCAGACTCTGAAACAGGTGTTTTCCATGGTATCTTGTTCAATCCCCACAATTTACAAGGTGCATATGACCTGTGTTTTACAAAGGCAAATCCTAAACACATTAAGAAACTTGCTCCCAAGTCAAGTGCATAAGTAGACAGCAGAGCCATCAATTAATGCTTCATCTCTGGACCACAGAAACTCTACAGGAAATAATGGTAAGGAACAAGTGGCACCCTGCACATGTTAGAAATTCTAGAAGGAGAAAAAGAAATCCCCCAATAATGAAAATTTTTAATGTGCTTTTCACTTCAGGTCAATTCTTGGTCACGTCAGGATACAGAGAGCAGAAAAGACCTAAGCCACGGAAATCTTGTGAAAAGCTCTAAATCTGCTTCACCAATTCCTTTTCTTGTTTGGTGTAAGAGGTTAAATTAGGTTGCGAAGAACTAATGCACAAAGATCTAACATTAACTTGAGTTACAGGGAAACAATAGTCAAACAGAATTAGAGTCCACGGCACATGTGAGCAAATGACTCCAGAATTCTTCCAATCTCCCTCTTTCTCTACGTGCAAACCAGGAATTAGACATTTCCTCAAGACAGAAGAGCAATGACAGTTATCACATTTTCACAACGACTTTTTTGATCGTTTAACGTCAAAACCCCTTGCTTTAGAATCTCTCTGCCACAACCTTCATTTTCCCCTCTTAGTTTTTGGGTTTCTTAATTTTTTTTTCCTTTCCATAGAAACCTAGGCTTCATATAAAATATTTTCTTATGAAGCTGAGGGATCTGCTGTTATGGGAACATACTGGTTCTGTGAGGGTGCTCTCTTAGGATCCTG
Source organism: Puma concolor (assembly GCF_028749965.1). Classification (NCBI taxonomy): domain Eukaryota; kingdom Metazoa; phylum Chordata; class Mammalia; order Carnivora; family Felidae; genus Puma; species Puma concolor. The sequence goes on from NC_141667.1 coordinate 148,617,946, forward strand.
GCCACTCTGAAAGTCGTCTTATTCTGGGAGCAGGTCACCAACATTGGGTAGCCATATGATCCCTTTCAACGTCATCTCCTTTGCCATCTTTTGGAATGGAAATGTGCCCAGCCAAGGTCTCCATATTTCTCCCTGATCCACCCATGAGATTAATCCATCAAGTTAAAGATTACTAGAATCCACTAAATTCCATTTTTGAGATCTGTCCCTTCCCAATATCCAAGGATACAGCAGTCAGCTAAGTATCCCTCTTCAATTTGGTTTAAATGATGTTGTATCTAGAAGATATTCTTTAACCTGTGACATGGCATTTAGCTGTTTCCTAGTTTCATTACAGATATTGCCCTCCTATATTTGATACATTTTATTCACTTCCATAGTTTTCAGGGACAGGAATAAGGTAAACTTGCTCTTATTTTATCATCTTTCCAGAAATTTCTCCAATATGAATATTTAAATACTGGATAAAATATTGAATATTCATCAAAGTTTGATTAAATATTGTATATTTAAATAGGCAGAGCCAGAGAGTCTTGGTAGCTCAGTCAGTTGAGCATCCCACTCTTGATTTTGGCTCAGGTCATGATGTCACAATTCATGAGATCCAGCCGTACGTCGGGCTCTATGCCGACAGCGTGAAGCCTGCTTGGGATTTTCTCCCTCCCTCTCTCTCTGCCCCTCCCCCTCTTGCTCACTCTCTCTCAAAATAAATATTTTTAAAAAATTTTTAATGTTCATTTTTGAGCGAGTGAGGGAGCGAGAGAGACAGAGCATGAGCAGGGGAGGGGCAGAGAGAGAGGGAGACACAGAATCCAAAGCAGGCTCCAGGCTCTGAGCTGTCAGCACCGAGCCCATCATGGGATTCGAACCCATGAACCAAGAGATCACGACCTGAGCCAAAGTCAGACACTCAACCGACTGAGCCACCTAGGTGCCCCCCAAATAAATATTTTTTTTTAATTTAAATAAATAGGCAGAGCTATACACTACTGAATATCAAGAAAAGATACCAAAAATGCAAGTACCTAAAACCTTTTCTGACGGTCAGTGTTGAGAGTACTTACCTAAGCTTTGTTCGAGTGTGAACCTTTGACACAGGCTTGAGAAATCACGTCACCCACTCCCTTTTAAACACTGGCTTACCAGTACTGGTCTCCTGTGCAGCGTGCTGGGACCTATAGGAACACAGAGTTAGCAGGGAGGGTAACCATTCTACTAAGACATCCTATAGATAACCACCGACAACCCGGGTGGTTAGGCAGGCAGATTAGCTTGCACCATGAGCAGGAACCACAAATCGGTGCTTTGCATGCCATTTAGTAAGGAATTACTTGATGAGCAGTGGAAATATCTTCCTAGAGTATGAATTTCATAGTTACACACTGCGTATCAACTGAACCTGAACCACAGCATGAAGCAGCCCCAAGACCACATGGCCTGGGTCACCAGACTACACCATAACCCTTGTCACAATGGGCTACTCACTTCTCTGCAGGTCCCACAAACATCCCTCTACCCGAACTTTTCCATTTCTGCTTGTCCATATTACCCATCTTTCCAGAACCAACTCAAATGCTTTTCCCCCTCCATGAAGCCTTTATCGTTGCTTTCTCCGATCAAGATTATCCTTTCCCTACTTTGCATCTCTATTTTACCATCTGTCCTATGTCTCCATTCAGTCAATCATTAGTACCCAGCACCTATGATCGTCCAAGCCCTATTCTAAGGAGTACGGCCACAGTACCTAAAAAGGCACAGTTCTTGTTCTAGGAGCTCATAGTCAAGTGGATGACACAAAGTAACAATCAAAAATAATTTTATGTCAAGTGCAATTTGATGCTGTGAAGAAAAATTAAGCTAGGTAAAGGGTAAGATGACTAGAATGAATGACCCTGGAAGGGGTCAGGGAAGACTTCTCTGAGTATGTGACATTTGAGCAGAGACCAAATGGAGTGAGGGTGTGATCATGGTAAGGTGGGTGGAGAGCCTCTGAAGTAAAGAGAATAGTTGCAGAGGCCCCAAAGCAGGAATGAAATGCTCAGCTTACTTAAGGAACAGTAAGGGGATGCCTGGGTGGCTCAGTTGGTTGAGCATCTGCCTCTTGATTTGGGCTCAGTTCATGATCTCATGATTTGTGGGATCGAGCCCCACATTGGGCTTGGTGCTGGCAGCGTGGAATCTGCTTTGGATTCTCTCTTTCCCTATCTCTATCTCTGCCCCTCTCCTGTTCATGTGTATGCACTCTCTCTCTCTCCCTCTCTCAAAATAAGTAAACATTTTCTTCAAAAAAGGGAACCGTTAGAAGGCTAGTGTTGCCTTGGATGGTGGGGGAGACAGAATGGAAGGAAATAACATTTAGGAAGGCTAAGTGGAGTAGAGTCTGGTAGGCCTTAATGACTTCAGGAACTGCTCTGGACACCTCAACATCCTTTTCTTGGGTGAACTCCCACCATCCCCCATGTGGCTCTATTGAATCTCCATCACAACACCCCGCTTGCTTCCCAGCTACAAAACACATGACCCACGTCAGGTCTCCTCTCACCCAGTCAGGAGGTGATCACGTGACCCAAGCAGGGTCAAAAGTTTCAACAACTGCATTGCCACCTTGTACCAGAGGCCGTCTGCACCCCACTCACCACTGCCAATGGGAGTCCTCACTGTCAAACAATTCATGCATAATCCAGATCCAGAATCTTATCCCAGCATCTGCATTTTGAGGTCAGACTCTGAGGAGGAGAATGGTATCCAGGAGTGTTCTGATGATGGACGCCTGAAAGGGGGAAGCAAGGAAGCAGAGTTGGCCAGAGGAAGAAGATGAGCCTCAACGCAGTCCCACTGGTGGTCTCCGTGCTTCCCATGGGAAGTCTTGATGCTGGGATGACCCTTCAGAGTTATCCTGAGTTGGGACAAGAGGACTGAGCCTTTGTGTCCTGGGTATTAATCAGCCACTGGAGATGGGCCACTCTGGGTAGGGGACATGACTTGGGCAAGGCAGTTCTGTTCAGCTGAGGCTGAAGACCTGTGAGGATCTGACACCTGAGGACTTCTGCCAGCAGCCCACCCAGTATGGGAGAATAAGTTCCTCCTTCCCAATGGTGTACAGAGTAGCTAATCATGGTGTTCATCACAGAAACTATGACTCGCAGTAAATCATGGATTCTTATGAGACTGTTTTAAAGCAGACATACATACATAATAAAAATGTCAATGTTCTGGGGTGCCTGGGTGTCTCAGTTAAGCGTCCAACTCTTGATTTCAGCTTGGGTCATGATCTCACAGCTCATGAGTTCAAGCCTCACACTGGGGACCCACGCTGACAGTGCAGAACCTGCTTGGGATTCTCTCTCTCGCTCTCCCTCTCTCCCTGTCCTGCTCATGCTCTCTCTCAAAAATAAATTAAAAAAATTTTTAAATGTCAATGTTCACCTACTAGGTAAATGCCTAAAGACTGTCAACTATAAAATGCTTAATTCAACTTAATGTTGTGATAGGATCAAATGGAATGAGAGACTGAAGTACCTCATGTCAAGCTTGGCACTCAGTATATGTTTTCAAACTAAGTATAATAAAATGTGACCATTAATGTTCCAGTTCAAAAATCTACACGTAACTCCAGCATCATAAACAGGTGTTTGTGAGGAAACTCATACTATAGACATTCAGTGAAGCTTCTGGTTGAACAGGTCAGGGCTTGGACTGAAAACAGATGGAAAGAAGGAAGAAATTTTAATGAAGGGTCTGTTTACAAAGGAGGAGGCAGAATTCAGGAAACATGAGGCAGAATGAGGCACCCCATAACTAGCAATAACAGAAAGATACTACCACCTTTAGACCTGATGGAACAAGGGAAGGAACGAGAAGTTACTAGAAACCAGAAAGTCCTAACTGTGGCAGAGAGCTGTCTGACAGGAGCTATGGCTTTTAGCAGCAGGTTGAGGACACGGCCAAGCTACCCAGTGACCCAGCAGACAGTGATGCAGGGAAAGAAGTTCTCCAGCTCTCTCTCTCACCTTCTCATCTCATGCTGGTACCTCCCATTGGCCAAACCCAACAAGAAGTCAGAGTAAAGGGGTGCCTGGGTGGCTCAGTTGGCTAAGCATCCGACTTCAGCTTCAGGTCACGATCTCATGGCTCTTGTGTTTGAGCCCCATGTTGGGCTCTGTGCCGACAGCTCAGAGCCTGGAACCTGCTTCTGATTCTGTGTCTCCCTCTCTCTGCCCCCCACCCACTTCCTCAAAAAGTTGTCAGAAGACATAAAAGTCAGCATCCCAGGCACAGTTAGAAGCATGGGTCTGTAGAGACAAGTGGAGACCATTTCACCACAGCTTGCTGAAATTCAATACACGACATTGAGTTTTAGATATAGTCAGGTATGTGTATCAGTACAGATGAAATTGTTGTTGTTTTTAAGGACACTTTATTGATTCATATTCTTAGCTTTGGTGGGAAGAGGTATGAATGGTGAACACTTGGGTTCTTCTCTTGGTGTGGCTGAGGAGATTGCCAAAGACAGAAAGGATCTAGAAACAAAGAGAACAGGGAAGTGGGGGAAAAGAAAGAAAGAAAGAAAGAAAGAAAGAAAGAAAGAAAGAAAGAGAAAGAAGAAAGAAAGAAAGAAAGAAAGAAAGAAAGAAAGAAAGAAAGAAAAAAAGAAAAAGAGAGAGAGAAAGAAAGAGAGAGAAAGAAAGAAAGAAAGAAAGGAGGAAGAAAGAAAGGGAGAGAGAGAGAGAAAGAAAGAAAGAAAGAAAGAAAGAGAGAAAGACAGAGAGAGAAAGAAAGAAAGAGAAAGAAGAAAGAAAGGAAGGAAAAAAGAGAGAGAGAAAGAGAGAGAAAGAAAGAAAGAAAGAAAGAAAGAGAAGAAAGAAAGAAAGAAAGGAAGGAAAAAAGAAAAAGAGAGAAAGAAAGAAAGAAAGAAAGAAAGAAAGAAAGAAAGAAGAAAGAAAGAGAGAGAGAGAAAGACAGAGAGAGAAAGAAAGAAAAAAAGAAAGAGAGAGAGAGAAAGAAAGAAAGAAAGAAAGAAAGAAAGAAAGAAAGAAAGAAAAGGGAGCAAGCAAGCACATCTTTTGAAGACTTAGGCATGTCCAGACTCTTTTTGGGGAGAAACATAAAAGATTGTCCCCGAGATAGGTGGATCCAAAGCACACGCCGTGGCCACTCTTCGTGTCTTTGTTTAGTGATCTGTACACAAAGGATGCCACAGAGAATCTGTCCAGCCACTTTCCCAGAGTGGTCTCCGCATTTGACTTGGGTTTTCTCTCTCTTCCGGTCTGAGGAATCCAAACATCAATATTTATAGCACTTCCCTTATGTGTCATCAATATTGCTTACACATATATTTATAGGGTTACCACTGGCTCTGGAAAGAACATAATGCACATAATTAAGATATGTATAAAGCCAACCAGGGAAGGGGGTAGGAGAGGATTAGTCACAGGGAAGAATCTGCCCAAGTTCCCTCCTTAACTAAATAAAGCCCTCTTCAGCAACACCACCAGCTCCCAGGGGAAAAGGGCCAAATTTCATGCCATGACTGTAACTGAAATATACAAATGTCTCAGAACCAAAGAATCTAAAGTCTACAACCAGTACCATCCCCAGTCCTATGGGAGCCAGGGGCACATCTTTCAAGTACACTTTGGTAGGAGGAGAGCCCCAATTCCAGGGCATCCTTTTGACTTTTTAAAAGGTCTGGTCCCAGTCAAAGCTCTCCCTTAAACTTTGGGCATCAGGTTGTCTATCTATGAAACAATAAGACTGAACTACGTGATTTCAAAAATTCCTCCCAACCTAAAATGAACTTGAGAACTTGCCATTAAACCACTGTGCTTTTTCCACTCAATAAATCAATGAACCTCGCTATTGGTGTTTGAAAATGCGTACAGCAGCACCATCTAGCAGACAAAAGGTAGTAATTCTAGCGACGATTAAGACCAATGAAATGAAATTTCACAAGGATAAAGTAATTTTTGTGGGACATTCCAGGGAAGATCTCTTAACTTCTTAGTAGATTGTGGCCCTCTTGGAGAATCTAACAAAAGTTATGGACCCTCCTACCACCCAACAATGCAAAAGGCACACATACCAAAAATTCTGTGGGAATTTTGTGGGAATATGGGAACTTCCCCAGCTCTCCCCAATCATGCATGGGCCACAGTTTAAGAACCTCCTGTAGGGACACCTGGGTGGCTCAGCCAGTTACGTGTCCCACTTCAACTCAGGTCATGATCTCACAGTTCATGAGTTCAAGCCGCACATCGGGCTCTGTGCTGACAGCTCAAAGCCCAGAGTCTGCTTCAGATTCTGTGTCTCCCTCTCTCTCTGTCCTTTCCTCTCTCTCTCTCTCTCTCACTCTCTCTCTCTCAAAAATAAGTAAACATTAAAGACAAAAAAGAACCTCCACTGTACACATTGTAAGGAAAGTGAAAAATGATCCTATAATCATCAGGAATCAATAAATGTTGTAACAGAGTTACAATTTTTTTTAACTTAACCATAAACCAAACCACCTTTTTTTTTTTAATTTTTTTTTAAGTAGGCTCCACGCCCAACATGGGATTTGAACTCATCATTCAGAGATCAAAAGTCACATGCTCTACTGGCTGAGCCAGCAAGGCACTCCCAGATCCTTCTTCTTCCTACTGCGTAACAGATAGGGTACCCACTTGCCCAGTCATTTGCTCCTACCACCTCTGTTTCTTGACAGGATGTGACAAAGATACAGGGGATGTTATGTCCAGAATTCGTGATCCCCAAAGACCACCAGGGAGCCGAGTCCGATGCAAAAGCAAAAGAGCCTTTATTCGAGCTAGCTCGAGCTCAATCCCCTACCTGCACCGATGCAGCAGTGAGATGCAGGGGAGAGAGAGCGAGTTTCAAAAGCACAAAGGTTTTATAGGGGTCTAGGGGCAGTTGGTGAGGTAATGGCTGTGGTCTCAGCCGATTGGCTGGGGAAGGGTCGGCGTCCTGTTACGCAGGTCGCCGGGCTTGTTTTGATCGGGAAGTTTGAAAGGGTGAGCGGGAGGTTACTCAAGGGGAGGAGGCGTGGTCTGAGGTGTCTGCGATTTTCCCGGAAAGGGGCCATGTTGGGGACATAGTCACTCAAGGTGGAGGACACAGAACAAGATGGAGTCGGCCGGCGTAGGTCCGCCCTTTCAGGGAGGCTGGAAAACCGTTGAAAAAGAAGTGAGAAGCTAGCACTGGCAGCACCCAGTAGCAGCAGAGCCAGGGGTGCGGTCCTGATCCTACCTTTCCTGAGCTCTAAGTCCATCTACCCCTGCCTGTTTCCATACCGCATCCTTCAAATCCATCAATTCTGGAAGCTGTTTGGCATCCTTCCAATAAAGCCCTTCACCACTTTGAGTCAGTATGTGTTACTTACAATTAAGTAACACCAAAGGTTGTGATTGATACATACACCAAATCCATAGGGGTGAACTGAAAAGGTAACTCTTCCTCAGTGCAACATACTTCATCATGTACTTGATAGCACTTTTAACTTAAAGCAAAAGACCAAAAACTAATCAAAACTTCCAGAAACCATGTCTTCTCTAAGGATGATCAAAATATTGGCAGAACATTATAGGTGTCCTTCTCTCACGGAATGAGCCTGCATTATGCTGTTTATACAGTCCTCCAAGAAATCATTTCTTGTTTTGGTATTTTCCCCTACATTTCACACCAGAATTTGGTTTAATACAATCTCAAATCCTTTTTGGAACAAGACAGAGTCTTTTACATATTTATATACTCACATAAGGGTTTCTGATGTTTAGCCAAGATAAATTAAGGGTGATGAAACATGTTCTTAGGGAAAAAAAACTCATAACTATAGAATTGTTTTTAAAAAACTATGGCCAGGGGCACCTGGGTGACTCAGTCAGTTAAGCATCTGATTCTTGATTTCAGCTCAGGTCATAATCTCAGTTCATGAGTTCAAGCCCCACGTTGGGGTCCATGCTGATAGTGCACAGCCTGCTTGACATTCTCTCTCTCTCTCTCTCTCTCTCTCTCTCTCTCTCTCTCAAAAATAAATATTTTTAAAAAAATTATGCCACATGGAAAAGAAAGACCCACCAACAGTAAAAATAGGTGTTTGGTTTTTAAACCCAAAGAGAATAGGCCCAATATTTTTTAAAGATGATTTTCTTGGGGCGCCTGGGTGGCGCAGTCGGTTGGGCGTCCGACTTCAGCCAGGTCACGATCTCGCGCTCCATGAGTTCGAGCCCCGCGTCCGGCTCTGGGCTGATGGCTCAGAGCCTGGAGCCTGTTTCCGATTCTGTGTCTCCCTCTCTCTCTGCCCCTCCCCCGTTCATGCTCTGTCTCTCTCTGTCCCAAAAATAGATAAATGTTAAAAAAAAAAAAAAAAAAAAAAAAAAAGATGATTTTCTTGATTTAAAAATCCTTTTGAAAAAATTTATCCAGGTATAGCTAAGACCATTTCCATACCCAGATCATTCTGTTTAAGGAACCATATGCTCCACTGCTAGCTAAGTATACTTTAAAATAATGTAATATAATTGTTCATACCCTCTCATCTAGTAACACCACTGCTGGGTATATGTCCTAATGAAATTATTTAAAATAAGAAAATGTTTGCATTAATACTAGGAAAAAAAGACAAAATTAGGGATTTTATTACAATGAATGCAATTTATTAAATATCACATAGCCATTACTATGAATGAATTAGAAGTCTGAAATAGCATGGGAGCAACATTATCATATAACTTTAGATGAAAATAAATAGAATAAAATATTGCTCCATACTAAAAAGAGACTAGGTAAAATTCATATTCAATAATGAATTTTTCTCATCGTTATTTTCTTTACTGCTCTTAGTAACTTTTTAACGTTTATTTATTTAATTTGAGAGTGATAGAGACAGAGCGAGTGGGGGAGGGGCAGAAACAGAAGGAGAGAGAATCCCAAGCAGGATCCACACTGCCAGCACAGAGCCCAGTGCAGTGCTCCAACTTAGGAACTGTGAGATCATGACCTGAGCCAAAGTCAGAGGCTTAACCAACTGAGCCACCCAGGTGCCCCTGCTGTTCGTAATTTCTTAAACATTTATTAAATACCTGATAGGCATTGTGCAAGAAACTCAGTATATAAAATGGAAAGATTCTCCACCTCCAGGCCATGTATGGTATGTGGAACAGAAGGAGGCAGCACATGAAAACAAGGAATACAATTACCCTAATGAAAATATGCAAATTAGGAAAAAACTAGACCAGTACCTAGGAGTGGAATGCTTTTAATGCTTTTATGTGTATGTTTTTATGTGTATGTTTTACTTCTTCAGAAAATGCCCAACTGTTTTCTAAAGTGGTTCTATCATTTTACATTCCCACCATCAGGGAATGTGAACATCCTTGCCAACACACTAGTTGCTCTAACAGATATGTAATGGTATCTTATTGTGGGTTTTAGTTTGCATTTTCCTAATGCCTAATGGTGTTGAGCATAATCTCATGTATTTATTTGTCTTCTGTATGTCTTTTTGGGCGAAATATCTTTTCAACATGGCCCAGCTTTTTAACTGGGTTGTTTTCTTATTGCGGTTTTGAGAATTTTTTTTAGGTATTCTGGATACAAGTCCGTTATTAGATATATGTCTTCCAAATATTCTCCTGCAGTCTACTGCTTGTAACAGTGTCTTCTGAAGAACAGAAGTTTTGGGGTGCTGGGTGGCGTTCAACTTTGGCTCAGGTCATGATCTCATGGTTCGTTGGTTTGAGCCCCACATAAGGCTCTGTACTGACAGCTCAGAGACTGGAGCCTTGCTTCGGATTCTGTGTTTCCGTCTCTCTCTGCCCTTCCCCTACTTGTCTTCTCTCTCTCTCTCTCTCTCTCTCTCTCAAAAATAAAGAGTGAAGAACAGAACTTTCAAATTTTGATGAAGCCAAATTTATCCTTTTGTTCTCCCAGAGACAGTGGATGTAAGAAATCTTTTCTCCTGTTTTCGCCTAGCAGTTCCACAGTTGTGGCTCTTACATTTAAGGCAATGATCTATTAGGAGTTGATTTTTTTTATATTGTGTGAGATAGGGATCTAAGTTCATTATTTTGCATATGGATAGGCAGTTGTTCCCTCACCATTTGTTGGAAGGGCTATAACCACCTCCATCATATTGCCTTTAGGCGCTTGTTTAAAAAAAAAAAAAAAACACACAATTGTCCACAGATGTTGGGGTTACTTCTAGACTCTCCATTATGTTCCATTGATCTATTTGTCTATATTTATGCTAGTATCAAGCTGTTTCGTGTACTATAGCTTTGTAAGTCTTGAAATCAGGTAGTGTGAACCCTCCAAAGTCGTTCTTTCTCAGAGTTGTTTTGGTTATACTTGATCCTTTGCATTTCCATATGAATTTTGGAATCAAGTTTGCTGGGGTCTACAAAAGGAAAAAAAAAAGGCTGCTGGGGTTTTGATTGGGATTGTGTTAACTCTATAGATTTTGGAGAGCATTTACATCTTAACAATACTGAGTCTTCAACCCACGAACATGGTATTTTCTTAGGTCTTCTTTAATTTCTCTCAGCAATATTTTGTAGTTTTCAGCCTATAAGTCTTTCACATCTTTTGTCAGATTATTCTTCCTAGGTATTTGATATCTTTGATGTTATGATCAATGGTATTATTTTCATTTCCAATTGTTTGTTGCTATTATATTTTAAAATATTTTAGTTGCTAAAATATTTTAAAATATTTTGGAGGTATATTGACCTTGTATACTGCAACATTGTTAAACTCACTAACTAGTTCTAGAAAGTTTCTTAGAGGGAAAGTTCTAGTTTTGGTATTGCATAGCTAATAATTTTGCCTGCCCCAGAATTTTCATTCAGGGAATATTACTTTGATAATCCTTTAGAGAACCATTTCTCTCCTATCCTTTGTCCATGTGTTTGAGGTGAGCATTTACTATACATTTGGTCAATTACCACAGTGATAATAGACTAGTGTGGAGATAAGCACATGACCAACTGATCCAGGAAGAGTCAATCATGGAACTTAGAGGAAAACATTGCATTTTTCTAGCTAGTTCAAAGTCAGACATTACTCATTTCCAACTCAAGACCACTGTGGTCAGAGAACACACTTTGTGGCACGTGAATCCTTTCAAATTCATTGAGATTTTAAAACAAAACTACCAGGGGCACCTGGGTAGCTCAGTTAGTTGAGCGTATGACTTGATCTCAGGGTCCTGAGTTCAAGCCCCACACTGGGCTCTGTGCTGGGCATGAAGCCTACTTTAAAAAAAAAAAAAAAAAAATTTTTTTTTAAATAAATAGGGATGGCTGGGTGTCTCAGTCGGTTAAGCATCCAACTTTAGCTCAGGTCATGACCTCACGGTTTGTGGGTTCAAGTCCCACATCAGGTTGCAAGCTGACAATGCAAAACCTGCTTGGGATTCTTTCTCTCTCTCTCTCAAAATAAACTAAAAAACAAACAAACAAACAAACAAAAAAAAAGAAAACCACCTTTAAATACATACATACATACATACAAAATCACCATATTGACTCAGCAATCCTACTTCTGGGTATATATCCAAAAAATTGAAATCAGGATCTCAGAAGGATACATGCTTTCCATGTCCAGTGCAGTATTATTCAAAATAGCAAAGACATGGAAACAATGTAAATGCCTATCAAGAAACGAATGATTGAGAAAATGTAGCACATACATATGATGGAATGTTTTGCAGCCTTAAAAAAGAAAGAAACCCTGTCACACACACAACAGTATGAATGAAGCTGGAGAACATTATGTCAAGTGAAATAAGCCAGTCACAGGAGGACAAAGAGTGGGTCATGCCATGTACATGAATAAAATCTAAACAGTCAAAATTGTAGAAACAGAGAATAGCAGTTGCCAGGGACTAGGGAGAGAGGGAGATGAAGGGTTGCTGTTCAAAGGGTAGAAAGTTTCAGTTATACGACATGAGTACATTCTAGAGATCTGCTGTACTTATGGGCCTCTAGATCTGCAGATCTAGAGATCTGCACGTTGTTAACATTATTGTGCACTTAAAAATTTGGTAGGAGGGTAGATCTTCTATTAAGTGCTCTTGCCGCAATAAAATATAAATGTTTTGGAATTTGTTTTACGGCCCACGAAATGGTCTATCATGATACATGTTCTGTGTGCACTTAAATAAGGTGTATTCTGTTGCTGTTAGGTTGATCAGATCAAGTTGGTTGATAGTGTTCTTCAAGCCCACTGTATCTTTTCTGATTTACTGCCTACTTTTTCTATCAATTATGGAAAAGGGGGCATTGAAATGTCTGACAATAATTGTGAATTTGTCTGTTTTTCCGTTCAGTTCCATCAATTTTTACTTAAGTATTTTGAAGCTCTTTTATAGATGCCTAAGTGTTTAAGATTATTACATCCATTGACCCTTTCAATCATGACTAAATGACTGTCTTTATCCCAGATTATATTCTTTGCTCTGAATTTTCCTTTGCCTGATATTAATATAGATATATTAGTGTGGTTTTTTTCTTTTTCATTAATGCTAGCAGGGGATAACTTCTTCCATTTTTTTTAACTTTTACCTTATTTGTGTCTTTATACTTGAAGTACATTACTTATAGGTATCCTATAGTTGAGTGTTGAATTTTTTATATCCAATCTAACAAGCTCTCTGTTTTATTTTTATTTATTTTTTTATGTTTATTTATTTTTGAGAGAGAGACAGAGCGTGAGCAGAGGAGGGGTAGAGAGAGAGAGGGAGACCCGAAATCCAAAGCAGGCTCCAGGCTCTAAGCTGTCAGCACACAGCCCAACACAGGGATCGAACCCACGAACCACAAGATCATGACCCGAGCCAAAGTTGGGACAACCCAACTGACTGAGCCACCCAGGCACCCACAAGCTCTCCCTTTTAAATGGGATTTTTAAATTCTTTTTAATTAAGTAATCTCTCCACCCAACGTGGGGCTTGAACTCACAGCCCCAAGATCAAGAGTCACATGCGCTTCCAAATGAGCCAGCCAGGCATCCTTAGTTGGGACTTTTAGACATTTAATATGGTTATTGATTTTGTTAGGTGTGCATCTACCATCTTGCTACTTGTTTTATTTTTGTTCATTATTTTTGTTTCTATTTACTTCCATTTGTTGTTTCTTTTTTCCTCTTTTCTGTCTTCTTTTGGATTTTTACAAGTCTGGCTGATGGGAACAGGCACTATTCCCTTTAATCCTTTCAAACATTTTTTCCCCCTACCCTTTCTGCCCATGCATGCATTCCAGGGGGACCATCTACACATCTCTAGGCTTCTCTCTGTAAGCAGTTCTCCCTCTGGTATTCTGTTCTATGAACTTGAGCTGTGGGGTTTCCCCACTTTCAACTCTGTCTCCTCAACTCAGGAGTCTTGTCATATATATGTCATATATATATTAAAAAATATATATACATATATATGTTGTTTCGAGCAAGAAAGTAAATCTGGTCTATGTTACTCCATTTTAGTTAAAAGTGCAAGTCCTTGGGGCACCTGGCTGGCTCAGTTGGTGGAGTGTGAGACTCTTGATCTCCAGGTCATGAATTCGAGCCCCACACTGGGTGTAGAGATTATTTAAATTTATTAATTAATTTTACATAATTTAAATTTATTAATTTAATTTAAAAAACAAGTGCAAGTCCTCACTACCGCACTTTTAAAAATTGCTGTAGGGGCGCCTGGGTGGCTCAGTCGGTTGAGCATCTGACTTCTGATCTCACAGTTCCTGAGTTCCAGCCCCACATCAGGCTCTGTGCTGACAGCTCAGAGCCTGGAGCCTGCTTCGGATTCTGTGTCTTCCTCTCTCTCTGCCCCTCCCCTGCTCCTGCTCTTTCTCTCTCCCAAAAATAAATAAAACATTAAAAAAATTTTTTTAAGATGTAAAAATATCTCAATAAAGAGCAGTCTTCTCCACAGTGGTGTTGGACCCACTGGATAACCACATGCGTAAAAAGGACTCTCAACCTAAATATCACAGCTTGTATAAAAATTAACTCTAAGTGGATCATGAATCTAAATATAAAATATAAAATTACATAACTGTTAGGAAGAAACATAGAGGAAAACCTTCAGGGGTGCCTGGGTGGCTCAGTTGGTTAAGCGTCCAACTCTTGATTTTGGCTCAGGTCATGGAATCATGGTTTGTGAGTTCAAGCCCCACATTGTCCTCTGTGCTAACAGCACAGAGCCTGCTTGGGATTCGCTCTCTCTCTCAAAATAAATAGATAAGCATTAAAAAAAGAAGAGGAAAACCTTTAGTGACTGGAGATAAGGTTCTTAGACATGACATCAAAGTCACGATCCTTAAAAGAAAAAAAAATTGCTAAGTTGTAGTTCATCAAAACTTAAAACTACAAAAATATTGTGAATCTACAAAAAACTACAAAAACTACTATGAAGACAATGACAAGACAAGCGACAGGCAGAGAAAAAATACTTGCAAATCACATACTGGACGAAGAGCTCGTACTCCAAATGCAGCAGCCCTCCCTTCCTGCGGTTTCAGTTACGGACAGTCTCAATCCACAGGCAGACGATTCTCCTTCTCTGGCACCATCAGGTAGGTCGCAGCCTAACGCCATGTCACAGCACCTACGTCATTCCCCTCACCTCATCCCATCATGCGGGCATTTTATCATCTCACAGCATCATAAGAAGGGTGAGTACAGGACACTAAGATAGTTTGAGACCACATTCACATAACTTTTATTACAGTAGATGGTTATAATCGTATTTAATTTGTTGTTGTTAATCCCTAACTGGGACTAATTTAGAAACTCAGCTTTATCATAGGTGTGCACATATAGGAAAAAACGCAGTATATAGGGTTCGGTACAATCCATGGTTTCAGGCATCCAGTGGGGGAGGCTTGTACATAAAGGGGAGTACAGGCTATAAGGAACTCTCAAAACTCAACAGTAAGAAAATAACTAACTTAACTTCTAAAATGGTCAACATTTGGGGTGCCTGGGTGGCTCAGTCGGTTGAGCATCCAACCTCGGCTCGGGTCATGATCTCACAGCTTGTGGAGTGACAGGACTGAGTGACATAACAAGCATAATAAGCATATGAAAGATGTTCAACATAAGTAGCCATTGAAGAGCTACAACCGAACACCATGATCAGATACTGATGCACATGTAAAAGAATGATAAAAACAAAAGATACTGACAACAGAATGGCTAAAATAAAAAAACCAAGAGGGGCGCCTGTGTGGCTCAGTCGGTCAAGCATCCGACTCTTGATTTCAGCTCAGATCATGATCTCACAGTTCATGGGTTCAAGCCCTGTGTCGGGCTCTGCGCTGACAGAGCAGAACCTGCTTGTGATTCTCTCTCCCTCCCTATCTCTCTCTACCCCTGCTCTGCTCTCTCAGAATATTAAAAAAAAAAACAAAAAACAAGAAACAACAAGTGTTGGCAAGGATGTGGTGAAAAAGTAAAGCTCTTGCACCGTTGGTGGTAATGCAAAGTGGTGCAGCCACTCTGGAAAACAGTAGGGAGTTTCCTCAAAAAATTAATAGATTACCATATGATCCAGTAATTGCACTACTGGGTATTTACCCAAAAAATACAAAAACACTAAAATGCACCCCTATGTTTATTGCATTATTTACAATAGCCAAGATTTGGAAGCAGCCCAAGTGTCCATCAACTGATGAATGGACAAAGAAGTGGTGTATAATACACAATGGAAGGTTATTCAGCCATAAAAAAGAATGAAATCTTTCCATTTGCAACAACATGGATAGTGCTAGAGTTTAACGCTAAATGAAATAAGCCAGGGAAAGACAAATACCATATGATCTCACAGATACATGGAATTTAAGAAATGAAACAACCAAAGGGAAAAAAAAAGAGTGAGCAAGAGAGAGAGAAACCAAGAAACAGACTCTTAACTACAAAGAACAAACTGATGGTCACCACCAGGGAGGTGGGTGGGGGAGGATGGGTGAAAATAGGTGGTAGGGATTCAAGAGTACACTTACCATGATGGAAGAAACAAATACAATAAAAAGAGATGAAGAGAGGTTGTGAACATATCCCTCTTAGATATATCGGATTGCCTCTGGCAGGTGTCTTGGTGTAAATTGAATTGATTACAGTATACCAATATTTATGAAGTTATTGCGCCAAATAGGAAAACCTAACATGCAGAATAGGCACTTTGTAATAATAAATAGTTCCTTACACTGTTCTTCAATGGAACATAGCAACAATTTAATAAAATTGATGTGTATTTTCAACTTAAAGAAAAAAAAAATATCCTGACAACTGTTAAGTGCTGTCAAGCATGTGGAGCAACCGGAACTCTAAAATATCGCTGGTAGGGATGCAAAACAGAAAAGCCACTCGGGGAAATAGTTCGGCAGTTTCTTATAAAACATACACTTACCGTATGATCCTGCGATTACAGTCCTAGGTATTTACTCAACAAATGGCAACTTATTTTCACACAAAAAGGTGTGCACAAAATAGCTGTTCTATGTATAATCACGTGTGCGTATCCTAGGTCAATGACTAAAAAAATGGCATGTTCTATACAACGGGATACTACCCAGCAATAACAGGAAATGAACTTTGATATACACAACTGGGATCAGTTTCAAAGGCCTTATGCTGAGTGAAAGAAGCCAGTCACTGTGTGATTCTATTTATGTAATATCCTCAAAAGAAGAACACTAGAATGACAGAGAACAGACCTAAGGCTGGCTGGCATTATGGGTGAGAGGAGGCTGTAAGTACAAAGAAATGGCATGAGGGAGTTTCAGGGGTGATGGAACTATATCCTCATCAAGGACAAAGTTCTACAAGTCTGTGTGTCAAAATTCAGAGTTGCACATCTAGGAAACATTGATTTTACTGTATGTTAATTATAAAAGTTAAATGAGCTCTCGGGGCGCATGGGTGACTCAGTCGGTTAAGGGTCTCTTGATTCCAGCTCAGGTCATGATCTCATGGTTCGTGACTTGGAGCCTCACATCAGGCTCCGTGCTGACAGCTAGGAGCCTGGAGCCTGCTTTGGATTCTGTGTCTCCCTCTCTCTGCCCCTCCCCAGCTTGTGCTCTGTCTCTTCCTCCTTCTCTTTCTCAAAAATAAATAAAAACATTAAAAAAAATGTTTTAATAAATAAAATGAAATAAAAGTTAAATAAGCTTCACAGAAAACTTTCCAGTAAACCTAACACTACATGGTGATGACCAGTTGGCCAGAGGTTCTAGGAAGAGCATTCCAAGCAGAATTAAGAGCTCACACTCGTCTCTGGGCTAGAACACACCTATATTCAAGAAACAGTTAGGAGGTCAGTATGGCTGAAGTGGAGTAAGTATAGGAGTTGGGGAGAGACCGCCTGAGGTACAAGACAGGACCAGATCATGTAGGTATCTGTGCCATGGGAAGGACTTTGGCTTTTGAGAGAAACGGGGAACCACTACAGGGCTTTGAGCAGCCAAGTGACACAAATTGAATGTTCTTAAAAGGATCACTGGTTTCTGTGTGGAAAACAGACTGGTGGCAGCGGGGAGAGGTCAAAGAGGGAAGACAAATTTCAAGAAGCAATTTCAATAACCCAGGCAACAAGGACCGTGGCTCAGTCCAGAGTTGGTGTGACCGACGCGGGGAGAAACAGTCCAAGTTTAGATCTACTTTGAAGGTAGACCCGAGACAATTTTCTGATGGATGAGACCGAGAGAAAGAAATGCGTCAAGGATGACTGTACATTTTCTGGTCTGAGCAACCGAAAGGCTGGAACCAGCATCAGCTGAAGAGAGAACAGCTTTCAGTGGAACAGGCTGTAGGAAGGAACACTAGTTTCATTTTGAAAATGCAACGTTTGTGGTTTTAGGAGACAGTCAAGCGGAAATTTCACCCTTGGCTGGAAAGACCAAAGCACACCTGGTGGCCCTGGGCACACTGAGTGCACTGTGTGGTCCAGTGTGTGGGGAGGAGCTGTGGAGAGTGCTGGAGCACAGCAAGCACCTGTGTCACAGGAAGCTCACACAGACTGGCAGGTGTTGTCACTTGTCGGTTACATGTGTGGTCCAAGCAGATCCAGGGGTGAAGCTCACCTGACTTAGTCCTCAAGACTTTCCCTGATGCAGGAAGTAAGATTTTATATGGTGAAGAATGAGTCTCTGAGGACAAATTCTTAAATTCTCAAATTCGGTCTTTTCTTGAAGTACACATTTGAGATTATGCCCCCCGCCCCACCAATCTCTGCTGTAATTGGTAGAGTGAGGCTGGGGTGTTCAGTGGATATAGTGGCACATCACCAAAATGCAGTGTCCTGACTGAATGCAAGGTGAATGGCTGTGTAGTTTACCATATTCAAAAGATTTTATGTTGAACACATCTTGAGCTTTTTTTTCCATCCCCTTGTGGTAATGAGGCAAATTTTTTCAAGAAAGAGATACTGATGTGAAATCATCACCTTCTATATATCAATTTAGTATTCTTCAAGGTGTTTGAAACTCATTAATAATATCTCAAGGGATATTATTGATAAGCCCTAATATAGAGCATCAGAAATAATAAGACCTAAATAATTTAACAGAATTTCATTTAATAAGTATATTTAAAGTTCATCTCTTCCAAAAACAGCATTTTAATTACATTCAAATTGTGTTCATTTTAAATATCAACAAACTCATCATTTACATACAGGGCTAGATATTAGAAAACAGAAGGACATTAAAACAAGTTTTATTTTTTAAAAGTTCTCACTTCCAAATTTAGAATACCATAAACTGTTAAATATATACCCAAACAAAATGTATATACAGTATCAGGAGAAAAAAAACACAAGTTGCTCTAATAGGAAAAAAAAACCTGTAATACACATACAGCAGAACATAATTCACATAGGCTCAATTTACAAGTGTATCTCAAAGTATAAAACAAACCAACAAAAAGTCAGTAATGACAAACACAGGCAAAATTCACAGCTGCCATTCTAAACTACTGCACCAACACACAATACTTTCCAAGAGAAAGACGGGTTCCCAAGATCTTATGTTGACCCAGGACTTTTCACTTCTTTGTTTTCAAATGCAGAAGCAAAAAAGCCTTAAGAGTTTTCTTCTTGCCTTTAGATTCATGTTGGTTTTTCTTCAATAACCCAAATATATCATGAGAAGTGCTATCAAAGCTGTTCTATTTAGAGCTCAATAACCAAGACATTTCTTTCATTCTGTATTTCCCTGTACCTCTATTTTCCTTCAAAAAGCCACTGGGGAAACTTTACAGAGTGGTGGTAAAGAGATCAAATAATCCTGAGAAGACAAGGAAACAGGAGAGCCGGCACTATCACTGGTTTACCAAAAATTACACCCCCCCCCCACCGTTTATTAAACCATAAATGCAAAACAGTAAGAAATCCAAAAACGCAAGGAGCCTGAAAAGTACTGGAAAGCAAGCAGGAGGCATGCTGAATTGTGGTGTGGCTTTTGTTTGAAAGACATACACCAACCAGGCTCCTGCTAACTGCTGGGCACTTGTTGTAACATGCACCATTTGTTTACATTTTTAACTTGTCCAAGCTGAGTTTCTCTAGCCAAAGCAGAGAGGTCGTAATTACCGTGCTCAGGTAAGAGAGGTGTGAAGGTTGTAAGATGAGAGGAGGGGGTAAGATGCAGGACCAGGAATAAAACTAAGCACTAAATCTGATCCAGTCAAAGACAGGAAAGAACCCTGATTTTCTTCAGATTTTACTGCACTTTATAATCAAAGAAAAAAGAACATCTCTCCTTTTTTTCGTAATGTAGCTCAGGTTTAAAATGGCAGAATGAATAGTCCTTAACACACACTATTTGTAAAAGGGACATTTTTAGAATTGGATTGTTTTTAATGACAAACCTTAAGAGTTATTTAGCTCTTCTAAAATGGTGCTCAGAGGTACTGATACAGGCCCTTCTTAAAAGGAAACAACTTACTTTGCATTAAAAAAATCATCAATAAGAGTTATAAGTCAGTGTTTTCAACAAACGAAATGTTTAACTTCAAATTAAGTATGTTTTTCAAGTAACTGCTGTTGTGCCAAATAGTGTTACCTGCTACTATTTTATTCAAGTATAAACATATAATTAACAAACATTACATAATCATTCTTTATGATCACTATAAAAATTTAAATTACCCTTTTCTCTTTTATATGAAGATGGTGGTTCTAAAGTAACATTAAGCCGGAAAAGCCCATTCATTCATCACACACATCTATCTCCACCTCAGTTTTTAGAAGTCAGTGCATTCAGTGGTTATAAGTAGATGCAATGTTCTTCTGTAGTTAAGAGATCTGAAAGAGTTAAAAAAAAAAAAAAGGGGGGGGGTAAGTAATTTGAAAGATATCCTTAACAATCATAAATACTGCCAGTACTCAAAGTCAAGTATAGTGTAACCTGAGTTCAGGTCAATCAGTCGTGGTTTTTTCTCCTGACGGAAGGCGTTCCCATAACTGGAGCAACTGTTCACCAACCTGAGGCTCGAGCTCCTGGATAAATCACAAGTCACACAACAAACACCAAGGGAAATGGATTGAATTTTTTTTAATCACCAAAACCTATGCTGATAGAAATGTAAGAGAAGTACTTTGAATTTCATTTTTCTACCAGAACATGATAAAATCATGCAACCTATGTTCAGGTTTGTGAAGTTCACTTCCAGACTTCAAGATTGTAGTTAACCCTCAAATACAGCAACTATTTGTGACAAAACGGTAAAGAGATTTCCATGGAGTTCTTCTGGAGCTTTTTACTATGTGGCAATCATGAATTTTTTTTTAAATGGAGATTTACCAAAACCACTCCACTTCAACTTTCAAAGGTTTACTGTGAAACCTAGCGTATTCGATGTTTGGGGGTGTTGTTAAGAAATTATGATGAGTATATAATATTTTTATCTTAGGAATTAGGCTTATTTCAAAATCCTTAGTATAGAATAAAAATTAAAATATTCTGATACAACTGAAAAGAATGTCATTTATAGTCCTCTTGTGATACGATGTGCATTTAAAAAGAACCCAAACACTTTTCATATGGCGATTTAAAGCGAGCCACACTGGTTTAAATAGATTATTAGCCGTGTGACCTTAGAATAATTTCTCCTATTTCTCCTACCTAAAATTGAGCTAATAAAGCAATATGCATTAAATTAAATGACCTCATGGAAAGCAGCTAGCACAGCAGTCCATATATATGTTAATTCCCATCCCCTTAACCAGCTTAAAATACATGTCAGCAGCAATGATGAAGGCAAAGCAAACATAACAGAAACAAAACAAGTCATAAAAATATAAAAAGGCTGTTTTTATATTGCATCATTAGTTAAAGGCACAAAGATGTCAGATGCTGTTGTTACCCTCAGTGAGATTACTTCAGAATTACACTCCGTTTTGATCAGAGCTTCAGTTACTAAGACAACAGGAGCCTCCATGAAGTAACTTATGAAAGACTTTGTCCGTAATGATGGAGAGAAGTCAAATTTACCAAATGTTAAAAAAGCAATGAGCTCTGTCAAACACCAGTACGAGCAGGTTTTTATACTAACTCTTTTACAAACCTGAGCCACCGTCTCCCATGTGCACACAGAATATACAATTTGTACTCCTACGTCTCCCTCTCAAACGGACCACTGCGTAGCAGCAAAACAAAACCAAGAGACCAGAGGAAGGCAAATATGAAAGGCCACCGTATACCTGCCCGTCTCTGCTGATCTGGACCTTCTTGTTGTCGTTCCAGGGGTTAAGTAGATGGTGTGCAAACTGGAAGGGAAGACTCTCCTTCCGGACCCACTCCACCTTAAACACTCCTCCCAGTCCAGCGGAGCCCCAGTCCTGGCTCTTCTCCCTTCCTATCTCCGAAGACATCCTAGAAAATCCCTGTGGGTCAAATGAGGGCAAGGGGAAAGGTAAGGAGGATATTAAATGTCTGAATAAAATTTACCAGAGAAAGCTCTCCATTTTTTTTTCTTTAATTTTAAGGTAAAGTGTAATATAAAAACAACAGATATCTAACAAAAACAAAAAGAAGTTGTTGTTTTTTATAAAAAAGATGTATTAGCACATTTCTAGCCTTCTAACATAATTTTAGTATGAACAGATATTTTCTAAATAATGTATTAACAGCCCTAAACCCACATTTATTCCATGATAAATGGATATACTCTAACCTATAAGTTTTACTTCCAAATATTATACATCAAGTCAAGATGAGTTAAGAAACATACTCAAGTTTCTGGATTGTCAGTTCTAACTTGCTTGCCTATTTAAATAAACATTTTACCAAAAAAGTCAAGCTTCTCATTACTCTTAATCCACCTGAAAAACAGTAAATCTAAAGTTACCTTCAGAAGGAGAAATGGTTTATCTAAAGAGATTCCGGTAAGACAAGGAAAACAAAGGGATCCCTATTATCATTCCCCTGAAGAGGTACAATACATTCCTCATTCTGTCAAGCAAAATGCATTCTTGCATTCTGATGCAATAAAAAGCCAGGGTGTTTTTGGTTTTTGTTTTAATCTCTGTGGTCTAACCTGCAGCCAGAACAACCCCATTTTACTGGTTCAGGATGGCTCACCTGGAAATGTCCAGATCCTTGAACAGAAAATACCAAGTAAACCATGCTGCTTTCCCAAAAGGCTCGATTTAGCTTCCGCTCATTACTAGGGGTTGTAGACCAGATACCCTTCTGCTGAGAAATTTCAAGGTTTCTCAAATTGCTACTCTTCATTATGAAGTATCGAATAGGCATGTTTGGTCTTGGTGAAGGAGATTTTGAGCCCTATAAAAGAATGCATAAGTTCTTGAAAGGTAATCTGACCTTTCAAAATCAATAGGCTCCATTAAATAACATCTTCATAAACATATGAACCAAAGTATTTTACCAAATATCCAACAAGTGCAAATAGCTCCATTGTGCCTGAAAAGCTACACAAGGCTCCCTCAGAATGAGGTTACAGAGCCAAAACCAAGCACTCATTTTCAGAGCATTCAAAATCTCTTATCAAGAAGGATTTGGGATTATAAACTTTGATTTATATTCCAAATGTATTTTCAGAAACTATTTTAATACACTTTCAAAGGCTGAAAACAAAGCAAAAATTTGCTCCAGCTTCCCGCCTGGATACAGCTTCCAGGCAACAGTGCAGGGAAGGGAAACAGAATCCAGCAGTCTCAGTGAACTGCAGAGAGAGAGCCTGGAATTGAGAGGCCAGGGTTAGAATTTGCACAGCAGTGTGCTGGATATAAGAGATTTGCACAGGAGAGTTCCCAAGGAACTGAAGAAGGGTACCCACAAGTTTCTGACAAGTACTGACCTGCACGTGAGTGAGAAAACATGATTTAACGCCAGGGAAAGATCCAGACAAAAGCAGTAAACTAAGTAATTCCTGGAGCTCACACGGGGTTCAGAGTATTTGCTGTTCTCCCCAGCCAGAATGGAAACAACTGTTAATACATAGGGCATCAGCCCACAGAAGGCTCATGCCTTAGTACTGAAACTAAATTAGTACCAGAATAAAATCTGCTCAGGACCTGCTATAACACTTAAAAGAAAAATCTTAAAAACATTTAACTGATTGCCACTTACTTAGTGGTATACCAGAGAGATGTCTGACACTACTTAAAGGAATACAACAAAAATCTAGCAGCCAAATGAAATTATAAGGAATGCAAAGAAACGGAGGAGAACAGATCCATAACCAGGGAAAAAAATAAACCAACAGGAAAAGATTCACATCTAACAGATGATGGAATTAGGAGACAAAAAAATGTCAGAGCAGCTATTATAAATATATTCACTGTGTTCAAGAAGGTAAAGTAAACATGCATGTGCCTTAAAGGAGAAATGGAAAGTGTTTTTTAAAGGCCCAAAGGGCATTCTAGAGATGGAGATATAATATTTAAAGTGAAAAATACATTAGAAAGAATGCACAGCAGATGAGACACTACAAATAAGAACATCAGTGAACTTGAAAACATAGCCAGAGAAACCATTTCAAATGAAACAAAGAAACCAAAAAAGAATTGAAAAAAATGAAGACAGCCTCAGTGACCTATGGTATAGTATCAAGTGGTCTTGCACTTGTATATCCCTAGTCCCAGAAAGGAGGGGGAAGCGATGAGACATAAAAAATACGTGAAGAAATAATTATCTTAATTTTTCCATATTTGATGGAAACTATGAATACATAGATTAAATAAGAACTACAAACGGGGCACCTGGGTGTTTCAGCCAGTTAAGCTTCCGACTCCTGGTTTCAGCTCAGGTCATGATATTGCAGTTTGTTACTTCAAGTCCCATGTCGGGCTCTGTGCTGACAGTGCACAGCCTGCTTGGGATTCTCTCTCTCACTCTCCGCTCTCTCTCTGCCTCTTCCCTTCTCTCTCTCTCAAAATAAGTAAATAAACTTAAAAAAATTAAAATTAAAAAAAGTTCTCATCATAAGAAAAAACATTTAAAAAAACTACAAATAGAAACATATCAAAATCAAATTGCTGAAAACCAGTGATAAAGAGAAAATCTTAAAAGTAGGTAGAGGAAAAAGATACATTATAAACAGAGAAACAAAAATGATAGTAAACCTCCCTCAGAAACTATGTAAGCGAGAAGATAATGGAGTGACATCTTTGCAGTAACAAAAGAAAACCACTGTCAACCTAGAATTATAAACACAGTAAAAACAGCTTTTGGGGCGCCTGGGTGACTCAGTCAGTTAAGCTTTCAACTCTGGCTCAGGTCATGATCTCATAGTTCGTGAGCTCAAGCCCCATGTCAGGCTCTGTGCTGACAGCTCAGAGCCTGGAGCCTGCTTCGGATTCTGTGTCTCCCTCGCTCTCTGCCCCTCCCCCACTCACAGTCTGTCTGTCTCTCTCTCTCAAAAAATGAATAAACATTACAAAAAATTTTTAAATAGCTTCCAAAACTAACAGTGAAAAATGGTTTTTCAGACAAAAGCTTAAAGAATTCATTTCCAGAATATCTGTACCAGAGAAAATGTTCAAAGAAGGTTTCCAGACAGAAGCGTATGATCCAAGATAGAAATCCTCATCAACACAAAAGAATAAAGAACACAAGAAATGGTAAATATTTAGTAAATATAAAACACATTTTTCTGACTTTTGGTACAAGATAATTTACTATGAAGGAAAAAAAAAACCAATACACTGCAGCAAGTATAACAAATATACAAATAAAATGTATGAGACAAGTAACACAAAGAACTAAAGGGTAAAATAAAAATACACTGTTGCAAGGTTCTCAAACTATACCTGAGGTGGCATAAAACTAATTCAAGATATACTAGGGAAAGTTAAAAAATGGCTACAGTAGTGAATTCTACCAAACATTTAAGGAAAAAATCATATCAATCCTATGCATCTCTTGCAAAAATGAAGTAGAAAGAAAACTTCCCAAATAATCTTATGAGGCCAGCATTACCCTGATACCAAAACAATACAAAAATAACACAAGAGAACTATAGAATATCCCTCATGAACAAAGATCCCAAATTTAACAGAAGTTCTGATTAAGCAAAATCAAATCCATTAATATTTAACACCATAATATGTCATGATCCTGCGAGGTATAAACATTAGAAAAGCAGTCAACAAAACCCACTTTATTAATAGAAGAAAAAAAATTGTGTTATCATTTCAACAGATGTAAAGACAAAAAAAGCACTGAACATAATTCAACATTTATTCCTAATAAACCCTCTCAGCAAACTAAATCCAAAAAGAAACATCCCACAGTTACATTATGATAAGTGGTGACAGATTTAATGAGGGATGGGGGTTGGGGGGGGGGGTTGTTTTCCCTCAAAGGTCTGTTCTCAACACTGTTATTAAACATTTTACTGGAGGTTCTAGCCAGAGAGAACAGACAAGAAAAAAAATAAACAGAATCAATACTGGAAAGGAAAAAAGTGAAACTACCTTTATTAATAGATGAAATGGTTATCCATGTAGAAAGTCCTGAGAAATCTCATATAAAGCGAACAGAATTAATAAATGAAGTAAGATCACGGCATATTGGGTAAATATACAAAGGTCAAATGTATTTCTAAATCATAGCAATGAACAACTGGAAATTAAAAATTTTACAAACAGCATCAAAGATATAAAATATTTAGTGATCAACTTAACAAAAAATGTATAATACCTGAACTCTGAAATTTACAAAACACTTGTGAAAAATTAAAGAATATCAAAAGAAATGCATATATATACCACACTTAATAGATTATAAAACTAAAAACTGTTATCAATTTTCTTCAAACTGATCTACAAATTCAATGCAATTCCACTCAATACCAAAATATGTTTCTGTAGAAATTAACAAGCATTTTCTAAAGCTTATATGAAAGACCATTAGAACACCCTGAATACCAAAACAATTTTATTATTTTTTGAATGTTTCTGTATTTTTGAAAGAGAGGGAGACCAAGCAGAAGAGGGGCAGAGAGGGGAGGACAGAGGATCTGAAGCAGGCTCTGTGCTGACAGCAGAGAGCCTCATGTGGGGCTCAAATTCACAAACCATGAGATCATGATCTGAACCGAAGTCGGACACTTAACCCACTCAGCCACCCAGGCCCCCCAAAACAATTTTTAAAAAGAAAAGAGTTGGAGAAAAAAATTAACTGGTTTCAACTTAGTATAAAGCTACTATAATCAAACTACCGTAGCAAAGGCAAAAACAGAGAAGTAATATACAGATCAATGAAACAGGATACAGTCCAATAAATTGACCACATATTTACAGTCAATTGATTTTTGACAAAGATGCCAAGATAATTTCAATGGGAAAAGGAGAATCTTTCCAACAAATGGTGCTAGAACAATTGTATAGGCAAATGCCAAATTATGATCCTTGATCCACCCATACTATAAACAAAACTTAACTCAAAACATCATATGCCTAAATATAAGAGCTCTCACTGTCACACTTCTAGGAGAAATACTTTGTAATCCTGAATTAAACAAAGACGTCTTAGAACACAAAAAATATGAACCATAATAGAAAAATAGATGACACCAAAATATAAAAAAATAGATATGGTAGACTTTATCAAAATTAAACACTTGCTCTTCAAAAGACACTGTTAAGGAAATGAATATGCAGGCACAGCCTATTAGAAAAAGTTGCAAAACATATATAATTAAGACTTGTATCTAGAAATATATTTTTAAATCTTACTACTAAATAAAGAAGACAACCCATAAACAACCAAAAAAGTTGAACAATTTGAACAGCTACTCCACACCAAAGAAAATTCAGGAATGGTAAATAAGCACATAAAAAGATGCTCACCATCATTAGTCATCAGGGAAGTGCAAATTAAAAACAAAATGGGAGATCACTATATACCCACTAGAATGGCCAACAGTAAAGAGATTACTATTGTCAAGAATATGGAGTAAATGGGACTCTCAATAGATGACGGAAGGGAATAAAAAAAGTACAGCCATTTTGGAAAATGGTGGGGATAGCTTCTTGTAAAGATAAACGTACACTTAACCATACAACCCAACAATCCTATTCCTGGGTATTTACCCAAGAATAGAAACCATACGTACACACAACAACTTGCCCTCAAATATTATAGCAGCTTTATTCACAACAGCCCAAAAGTGGAAACAATCCAAATGTCCATCAACGGGTGAATGGATAAACATTCTATGGGTATGAGCCAAAGAGTGGAATACGATTCAGCAATAAGAAGTAATAAACTAATAATACACTGAATAATCTGGATGAATTTCAAAAGTGAAATAAGCCAGTCACAAAAAATTACATGCATAGGATTCCATTTACAGCAAATTCCAGAAAAGGCAAAACTCTAGGGACAGAGAGCAGTTCAGTTCAGTGGTTGTCATGATCCAAGGGTGATGGGAATGTTCTGTACCTGGCTGTGATACAGTTACATAATTATATACATTTGTCAAAATTCACTGAATTGTACAGTTTAAAGTGGTTAATTTTACTGTGTGTATCTAAATAAAGGTATTTTAAAATAAAAACCTCAAAACCTAAGAATGCAAATCCACAAAAAACATTTTATTTTCCTCTTATTTAACAAGAGTGTTTCAGCAGATACTTTCCTCACCAGAACACAACATATAGCTAAATAACCCTAATGAAATACTTACTTAGTACCAACAACAGGAGAAATAAAAGTAACATATTCTAAACATTTGAAATCATTTGTATTACAAATTTTTTAAAAGATACATAGTTCTCAATTCCCTACCAACATCTATCTTCCTAACCCCACCCTGTCTTGTATTTTTTTAATATGACCACTGAATTGGAAAAATCAATAAATAACTGAAAAAAAAAACTAATTTGAGACCATCTTTTTAACAAAAAAGGTTCTAATGATACAGAAAGGAAATAACAGATGGCTGAGTTACGGCATATAACTCAGTAAATGATCAGTTAGTTTTAAAACATCCCAAGATGGTAACAATGAGAAATGTTTGGCAAGCAAGAAAGACTAAAAAATTTACTCAAGGTGTTTCAAGTTTACCAGATTCAATTTATATCAAGAACAAAGACCATGATGAGTAACTGAAAAGTAGAACTGTTCTATAATTTTGCTTAAATCTGCAACATTAGATGTGCTAGGGATCAACTTGTGGATACACTACCTTTCCTGAGGGTGGAGGAGAAGGGCTGGCACAAGGACTCGGGTAACTACTGCTGTCTGTAGATTTCACAGAAGACTGATCCGATCGGTCATCAGTGCTTCGTTTAGGATGTAAAATTCCTCTATCTTTGTACTTCTGAGGTGGGTGTAGTGCTGGAGATGGAGATTTCATCAATACTCTTGAGTGAGAAGGAGGAAGCAAAGATCGGTTACATACAAGCTCGTGATTGAAAGCAGATGCCATTTCAAACCAAAGTTTCAGGGGCGTTATGATTTACGGAATAGTATTTAAAAAGGGAATTTCATTCTTCTCTTACATTTTTTTTTAATTTTTATTTTTGAGAGACAGAAAGACAGCACAAGTGGGGTAGGGGCAGAGAAAGACACACACACAGAATCCAAAGCAGGTTCCAGGCTCAGAGCTGTCAGCACAGAGCCTGACATGGGGCACAATCTCACAAACCATAAGATCATGACCTGAGCCAAAGTCGGACGCTTAACTGACTGAGCCACCCAGGTGCCCCCTCATACATTTAGAAGTTTAATACCATCAGGGACATTAAGGGACACTTACAGAAAGAGGTAAAAATATATGTATTAGCGATCTACAGAAGTCCTTAACTTAATGTTAACAAATACTCAAAGTATGATTTCCCTTATAAAATTCCTAGCCTCTTGTATGATGGTTTAGGAACAGAGGTCTTTAACATTCCTGGCAGTCAGGAATTTTATAATTTTTCTAAAAGTATATGTCTTTGTGGAATAACCAGACATAAAAAAGAAAAGATATTATTGAGTACGTCCTAAAGTCATTCAATAGTAAAGTTCACAGCACCACCTATAAATTATACTTGTCAAAATACTGGATTTAATCAAGCCGTGAGAGCTAACTGCCAGTTTACACAAAATATATATGGTATGGCAACAAATAATGCCAAGAAGAAACAGACAAATCCAGAATGTGGTACACCTCACAGTATCACCACCCCACTTTCTTCAAAAAAGTCGAGAGGACCTGCTCTGGATCACGAGAGACTCAAGACACATGACACCCTGAGAAATGCATGAGCCATTTTACTGTGACTGATCATTGGAATTCGATCATGTAGGAAAAATTCCTCTATTTTTAAGAGATGCATATTTAAATATGGAAGGGTAAGATGACATGATATGTGGGATTTATTTTAAAATATCTAAACCAGAAGCATTTGGGAGCTCAGTCAGTGACTTTGGCTCAGGTCATGATCTCACAGCTCGTGAGTTCGAGCCACACCTTGGGCTCTGTGCTGACAGCTCAGAGCCTGGAGCCTACTTCGGATTCTGTGTCTCCGTCTCTCTCTGCCCCTCCCCTGCTCCTGCTCTGGCTCTCTCTCTCAAAATAAAAATTAAAAAATTTACAAAACTTTTTAAAAAAAATAAAATATGTAAACAAAAAAAGCAGGAGAGAACAAAGAATATTTGGTTAGATACGGATATGGAGTTCATTACGGTATATCATTTAGTTTGCTGTGTTAAATAATATTTATAATAAGCGTTTAAAACAAAAAACGATGTGTTCAATAATTCATAAGCTTCCAGAGAGTCTTGTAATTAATAATTACTCTTCCTTCAAGACAAGTTAAAATAGCTTATCCCCACAATTCGCCCCTGCTTCAATCAGTATCTTTAATCCAGGATTATTTCTTTCACAAATGAAATAAAATAGTTAAAGCCTAAAGGTATTAACAAAAGAATATATAAGGAATGCACATCTGAATCATCAACAACTTAAGAAGTATAAAAAACAACCTTTCAGGGGTTTTTTCCTTCATGAATTGATGTCCAATGCATTATCTAAATTCAACCCCTAAAATCCCATCGTTCCTACCCTAGAACCTCAGAGACCTGAAAATTAGGCAAAAGAACTTAACGACGGTAAAACCGGGACTCAAACTCACAAACCAATAAGATCATGACCTGAGCCGTAACTGAGTTGGATGCTTAACCAAATGAGCAACTGAGGCACCCTAAAATGTTTTTATTTAAAGAAATTATGAGGGCGCCTGGGTGGCTCAGTTGGTTGAGCGTCCGATTCTTGGTTTTGGCTCAGGTCATGATCTCACAGTTTGTGGGTTCAAGCCCCACATCGGGCTCATGCTGTCAGAAAGAAGCCTGCTTGGGATTCTCTCTCCCTCTCTTTCTGCCCTCCCCTGCTCGTGCTCTTTCTCAAAACAAATAAACTTAAAAAATTTTTTTAATTAAAAAAAAAATTATGTACCATATATCTTGCCAACGTACAGTGAAAACATGAACTACAGATACTTTTTCTCTAAGAAGTAATCCCACAGACTGTAATTTCTCCTTTCAAGTATAAATTTTCCTAAGAGTCCTCATTCTTTTCCCCACCAAATATATCAACTTCAAGGCATTATCTATCAATAACACCAAAAGCCTGAAAGTAGATGAAGTTCTGTATCTCCCTGTTCAACAGGTAAGAATGAAGAGTGCCAGACTACAACTTGTAAGGAAATGAAAATGGTATCACAGGTGAAAAACTGAATTTATAAGACAATATCTGAATTGTAATATTACACTTTATAATTTTAATTGTATTAAATTTATTTTACTAAATAAGCATGTATTACTTTTATTGAGAAACAAGTAGCCTTTCTCCTAAAAATGTGTGTGCATGTGTGTGTATATGAATATATAGGCACACACGTATATACATCTGTATGTATACACACAGACCCATACATACACAACACACAGAGTCTCTACGAACCTAACATATTTTTATAGATGGGCCTAGGAATAACACTACCACCTAGCAATGTCTATGGAAATCTATTCCCATATTCTAAACCATTTTTCGAGTAAGCTTTTAGATCGGTATTTCCAAAAAGTGGGCAGTGTCTAAGAAGAAAATGTGCTTTTCACTCTTCTATCGCTCAGGAAGGCCTACATCAGAGAGAAACATTCAGGAACGCACATGATGAAAAGGTTTTCTTGGCAAACGACTGAATTATTCCTCAAATGCAGTATGTGAAGAACTTGGAAACCAGTATGAATTACTTCTCTGTAATTCAAGTCTGACCTAATGAAGCCTTATGCTTCATTCAAATGTGCAAATCTGACCAAAAGAAAGTACAAACAGCCCCATTCGATCCTTACAAAACAGTAAACATCATGTATCTTTTATGTTTCCACTGTTCTATTTTTCTTTTTAACAATGAAATATTCTTACTACACAGACTTTCTACCAGTACTGCCGAAACCAGCATCACAGGCAAGAATGTCGTGTTCATTATCAATTCTAACAGGGTAAAAAAAATTTTAAACTGATATAAAGAAATTCTGATTCTTATAAAATATAAATTTGATTCTAACAAATGGGTTTTTTTTTACACAACAAATATTTCTGAATCATGGCCAATGATTCATTATAACCACTATTTTATCATCATAATACGTTTTTTGATAAATAATTCAATATAAGAACTCTCTTATTAATAATAATCATACAGTAAATAAAAATACCATGTATAATTGCTAAATGTTAGAAAGAAAAGAAGAACCTGGCTAAACTGTAATAAATTTTGCCACTAGAGTAAATTTGTTTACTTCTGCATCATATGTCTCTGCTGGATAAAATAAAAACTCTTTGAAGGAAGAGCTCTTGTCTGTTTGGTACACTGCTATCTCTCTTACACCAAGAACAACACACATTCAATGTGTCACTGAGAAAGTGAATGAATAATTGATCTTCTGTAGGAATACTAGTCAGCACTACTGATACCCAGGTAAGACTTGTGAAGAGGCTGTTCTTTTAAATGGCCATAACCCATACTTCTTGCTATAAGACATATGCGAAAGATGTTGCTTGCCATGTATCAACTAAAATACAGAATTTTAATACACTGCTATCTTTTTAACAGACCCTAAATCTGTGAAGTCTTGAAATTAAACATTTTTAGTCTTTCCCAATAAAAAATTTCCTTATTAAATGACTCACAGACACCAGTAGCTTAAAATCCCTCATATTATCGGGGCGCCTGGGTGGCGCAGTCGGTTAAGCGTCCGACTTCAGCCAGGTCACGATCTCGCGGTCCCGCGGTCCATGAGTTCGAGCCCCGCGTCAGGCTCTGGGCTGATGGCTCAGAGCCTGGAGCCTGTTTCCGATTCTGTGTCTCCCTCTCTCTCTGCCCCTCCCCCGTTCATGCTCTGTTTCTCTCTGTCCCAAAAATAAATAAACGTTGAAAAAAAAATTAAAAAAAAAAAAATCCCTCATATTATCTTACTACTTACAAGAACTATGTTTTAAAAGTAAAACACTCTTCGCATTTTATTGTAACCTTTTACGTACACTCTAAGCAATTTTTAAATATTATTAAAACATCCAATTCTATGAGAAATAACTCATTTTCCTGGAGAAAATGTCCCCGTTTTGATAAAATGTTATAAATGTAGGGGCGCCTGGGTGGCGCAGTCGGTTAAGCGTCCGACTTCAGCCAGGTCACGATCTCGCGGTCCATGAGTTCGAGCCCCGCATCGGGCTCTGGGCTGATGGCTCAGAGCCTGGAGCCTGGAGCCTGTTTCCGATTCTGTGTCTCCCTCTCTCTCTGCCCCTCCCCCGTTCATGCTCTGTCTCTCTCTGTCCCAAAAATAAACGTTGAAAAAAAAAATTTATAAAAAAAAAAAAAAAAAAAAATGTTATAAATGTACCTTTCTGCAGTAGCAGACTCATCAGAAAATTCAGTATCTGCGGAAGTTTTCCTGCTATTATTGGACCTCCAAGATGATGCCAAAGGAAGTTCTTCTGAAGACATAGGCCTTGGCCTCTGGCCTATCCCAGACGGCTGCTGTAAACCTGCACACTGTTCCTCAGTGCTTAAAACAGCTATAATTGCTCTTATGGTAGCTTCATCAACTTGAGACCAAGGTTTGGATGGAGCTCTCATTCGGCGTAAAAATAAGCTGTGCCACTTCTGTCTGAGCTGCAGCAATAAACTGGCTGCCTGTAATGAAAGTTCAAACAGGTACAAGCAAAATGTATACCCTACTTGCAAGACACCCATTTACTAGTTAAAGGCTGCAACTGTTTCCAAAGAACACTCTGCAACTTGTAAGGAGTTAATGTATTCTAAGGTTTTACATTTTATGTAATTTACTATTAATTTCATTCTTTTTGTTGCCCGAACGAGATAAAAATTCTTATTTACCATATTGGAGGCACTAGAGACACAAAATCAAATGAAACAGTCCGATGCAAGAGACGGTAAACAATGTGTGGCAGAGTGTGATTAAAACTGGAAATGGTAACAGCACAGTAAATGAAGAAAAATACATTTAGTTCCATTCATGCTTTAGTGCCTACAGAACATCCAGATGATGATGCCCAGAAGGCAGCTAGATTCACAGAAAGGTTCACAGAAAGGCCTAAGCTAAAAATATAGACAGACTTGGGAGTCATCAGTGCATAAGTGGTTACTGAATCTACACAGAGAGGTAAGGTCCCTGGAGATTGTACAGAGACATAAAAAGAGCAGAGAAAGGCCCGGAGTAGTGGAGAACATCTAACATTTAAGGCACAGACACATAGAGAAGAGTCAGTGAAAGAACCTAAGAAGGAATGACCTTTGAAGAAAGAAGAAGAATCAGGAAAGATTCATGTCACGGTTAACTTGTGACAAAGAAGTTGGGACAGGGGTGAGGAGGAAAATGAGGAAGGGCAGAATTATGAAAGGAAGGGTATGGACAATAAATAGTGCCCAACAGGAGAGAAAGAATAAATTCAAGGATGGCAGGCTGGCTTGGACAATGTGGGGCACGTGCTGACCTTGGCAAGTACAGTTTCAGTGAAGGGAATGGCTGGTGAAAAGGGAAGTGAGACAACTGTTGGCTGAAGTGATGAATGAACAGACAGTAAAAAAGTTAAACCTAGCCAGCTGTCGATTACTGACAGCTCAGCCGACCACATCCCCCTAAAAAAGGATACAGAATGATCTTTTTTTTTTTTTTTCAACGTTTATTTATTTTTGGGACAGAGAGAGACAGAGCATGAACGGGGGAGGGGCAGAGAGAGAGGGAGACACAGAATCGGAAACAGGCTCCAGGCTCTGAGCCATCAGCCCAGAGCCCGACGCGGGGCTCGAACTCCCGGACCGCGAGATCATGACCTGGCTGAAGTCGGACGCTCAACCGACTGCGCCACCCAGGCGCCCCCAGAATGATCTTTTAATACTAACAGTTGACAATTAGAAGTGGTTCAATGATGTAACAATCACACTGCTTCAACTTTTTCTTTGTTGTAGTTTTCAAATTGTCAATTTTTAGCTATTTAACAGATTTTAAAAGCAAAATAATCATGCTGTATCTAGTCTGAGTTCAAGTCTAAATGTTTATGTGAAAAATTATTGCAGCAAACTTTCAACATGGCAAAGCAACTTTAAACTCTAATTTAGCCAAATGAAATATAATCTGAAATTATATTACAACATTTCCCTTGTCTTTAAACAGAATATTGATTTAGTGGATTTCACCACTTAATACACATTCTCCTCCTTTTCTTCCCCCAGTAATATTATTGACCAAAAATGTGCATTTCTGGGGCACCTGGGTGGCTCAGTCGGTTAAGCATCGGACTTCAGCTCAGGTCATGATCTCACAGTTTGTGAGTTTGAGCCCCGTGTCGGGCTCTGTGCTGACAGCTCAGAGCCTGGAGCCTGCTTCAGATTCTGCCACACCAAGGCTTTTCAAATCCTCTATTAAAATAAACCCCATGGGGTATGTCAGAGAATGCATGAGGGCCCTGTGAAAACTGAAAAACAAACTATATTCTCAAGTACTAAGGGCTCAATAGTAAAGATATAATTTTCATCATGCTGTATGTCAATTCGTACTACCAGAATGAAAGAAACTTACCACACTACTGAAAAGCAACTTACCTCAGGCTCTAGTTTGAAATTGAGCCACTCATCAAGTTTCAAAGCTGCCAAATTAGCAGTGGTTCTGTCCTCCATTTCACTATCACTACTGTCATTAGGAACACCATCCGCTGTTCAAACACATATTGAAAGGAAAAAATTTCACTCTTACCACCATATAGCAAAAGAAGTAAGTAAACACAGACACTGTGTATTTACACAAATGCTCCATACTAAGAGTTTGGGTGTGGAGCTCTTCAAAGCCAGCAGTTCACAAATTAAGTCTCAATACTTACAAAAAAAGGGGGGGGGGGCGAAGCAAGGCATAATCTCTATAATCTCTAATCAAAATGCAACAAAATAAAAAAGACTATAACTTAAAAATCAAAACAAAGAGCACATGGGTGGCTCAGTCTGTTAAGCATCCAACTCGTGATTTCAGCTCAGGTCATGATTTCATGGTTCATGAGTTCGAGTTCTGCACTGAGAGTGCAGAGCCTGTTTGGGATTCTCTCTCTACCTCTCTCTCTCTCTCTCTCCCTCCCTCCCTCCTTCTCAAAATAAATAAATAAACTTTAAAAAAAAATCAAAACAAAATCTTTAAATAATAACTGAATAAAGATGAAAACTAAGAATATAATTTAAAAAGGGAAGAAAACAAGAAATGCTCATGTAAATTCATAGGTTTCAATTTATTTTTTATTTTTATTTATTTTTTTTTTTAATTTTTTTTTCAATGTTTATTTATTTTTGAGACAGAGAGAGCATGAACAGGGGAGGGGCAGAGAGAGAGGGAGACACAGAATCTGAAACAGGCTCCAGGCTCTGAGCGGTCAGCACAGAGCCCGACGCGGGGCTCGAACTCACGGGCCGGGCCGTGAGATCATGACCTGAGCCGAAGTCGGAAGCTTAACCGACCAAGCCACCCAGGCACCCCAATAGGTTTCAATTTAAAAGAAGAAAAGGAGAAACCACACCCATAACTACATCTTAGAAAAACAGTATAAACCCCAAAGGAAAAAAAAAAAATGAAGAAAACAGTGAGGGAAAAAAACTGATATATTAGATAAAACAAAATGGCAGTAGTCAAAACTATAATCCAGTTCCTTGAAAAGATGAGGCAACCCTCTGGTAAGTTTAATAAAGGGAGAAGGAAGCTCAAATCCATATACAAAATCAGAGCTGAGAATAAGATTATAAAAATTAATACAAACTGTTTTAATCTAAGAAGATCCAGTATCCATAAAAAATAATAAATTTGAAACATTCAAAGAAATCTATTCTTTTGTACGAAACAAACTGAAAAAAAAAAAGAAATTACCAAAACAAAGAACAAGAGGTAGGAAAGCCCAGACTATTTCAGGAAGAAACCAAAGCTGTCCTGAAAGAACACCAAACACAGAAATCCAGTTCATCAAGTCTCTCAAACTTTGAAGAAAACAAACAATGGCCAATTCCTTGCATGAGACAAGTCTGAACTAATCCTAAAACCTGATATAAATAAATAAACAAACAAACATTTCTGAATATTCCCAACACACATACCTCACTAATGAGCAATTTTAAATAAAATGCTAGCAAAATATGAGCAATGCAGTAAGTCCTCCTTAGTCCAAGGAAGTTTTATTCTTATGATAAATATGATAGTCCCATAAGAAAATATATACAGTACAACAGCAGGCTAAATAAATTTTGATATGAACAAATGCCCACAAGCTATTTAATAAATTTCAAAATGTGTTTTAAAACTTCAAAAAAAGAGGGGCGCCTGGGTGGCTCAATTGGCTAAGCGTCCGACTTCAGCTCAGGTCACGATCTTGCGGTCCGTGAGTTTGAGCCCCGCGTCGGGCTCTGTGTTGACCGCTCAGAGCCTGGAGCCTGTTTCGGATTCTGTGTCTCCCTCTTTCTCTGACCCTCCCCCGTTCATGCTCTGTCTCTCTCTGTCTCAAAAATAAATAAACGTTAAAAAAAAAATTTTTTTTTAAATAAAAAAAATAAAAAAAAATAAAACTTCAAAAAAAGAACAATTCTGGAGCAACTGGATGGCTCAGTCAGTGAAGCATTCAACTCTTGATTTTGGCTCAGGTCATCACCTGTCAGTTCATGAGATCAACCCCGTGTCAGGCTCTGTGCTGAGAGGACAGAGCCTGCTTGGGATTCTCTCTCTCCCTATCCTTTCCCTCTCTCTCCCCTCCCCTACTCACATGCGCTCCCTCTCAAAATACATAAGTATTTTTAAAAATTTAAATTTCAAAAGAATTCTTTTTTATTTATTTATTTTTATTTGAGAGAGAGAGAAAGAGAGGGAGAGCACGCACAAGTTGGGGAGAGGGTCAGAGGAAGAGACAGAGAATCTTAGCAGACTCCATGCTCAACACAGAGCCTGACACGGAGCTCGATCCCATAACCCTGAGATCCTGACCTGAGCCGAAACCAAGAGTCAGACACTCAACCAACTGAGCTACCCAGGTGCCCCTTCTACCTTATTTTAATACAAGTACTTTCATTAAAACAAAAATTACTGTCATCATCAATATCACTTTAGAATTTAAACCTTTAAAATGCAACAAGAAAAAGCAGGCCATTAACATGGTTTTCCCAAGTCATGAAAAAGAAATAAAAGGAATAAATTTTTATAACAAATTAAAAATTACCACTTAAAGGTACTCTAAGTTAATAGAAAGTCAAAAGGATTAGTAAGAGCTTAGTAAAGCAAGAGCAAATACAATATACTCTCCTGGGGGCACCCAGGTGACTCAGTCAGTTAAGTGTCCAACTTCGGCTCAGGTCATGATCTCACAGTTCAAGCCCCATGTTAGGGCTCTGTGCTGACAGCCCAGAGCCTGAAGCCTGCTTCAAATTCTGTGTCTCCCTCTCTCTGCCCCTCCCCCTCTCTCACTCTGTCTCTCAAAAATAAATAAACATTAAAAAATAAATTTTAAATATACTCCCCTGTTACATAGTATTCCTTACTAGAAGATCAGCAGGAAAATGACACAAAGAGAACCCATTCACTGTAGTAACTCAAGAACAACAACAAAATCTTAAGAATCATCGTAAGAATATATCCAACCTTTGTAAAACTTACCAAAGAAAAGATATTGCTAAATTTAATAAAAGGTGAATAGAAGAATATACTATATTCCTAGAAGCAAACTCTTAATTAAAATCACAAAAGAACTATTGGTTACAGAAAAGATTACAAGAAGATGACTACTGAATATTCATTATTAAAAATAGGAAAGATTATAAAAAATAGCTTATAACAGAAAGGCAGAGTTACAGGGAGATCCTTTGCTACCAGACATAAGAACTTACTGAAAAACAAAATTACTAAACAAGATGGCACAACATAAAGGCAAAAATTTAAAGGAACAAAGTATATAGAAAGTTTAAAAATGCCAAATGTAAGATGTAATAATGATAAAGATGCCAGGGGCACTTGGCTGTCTCACTTAAAAGATAGGTAACTCTTGGTCTCAGGGTTATGAGTTCGAGCCCCACACTGGATGTAGTGATTACTTAAATAAATATTTAAAAAAAAATAAAGATGGCAAATGTAATATACAACAATATGCAAGCTTTCAAAAAGAAGATAAAGATTATTTAATAAATGGTACATATGAAAGGAAAGCTGAAAAATATAATAACTGAAATGAAAAATAAATTAAAGGGAATCAACATCAAGTTAGATGATGCAGAACGGATCAGTGATCTGGAAGGCAGGGTAGTAGAAATCACCCAAGCTGAACAGCAAAAACTGAAAAGAATTTCTAAAAATTAGGATAGATTAAAGGGACCTCAAGGAGAGTGTCAAGCATACTAACATTTGCATTATATGAGTCTCAGAAAAGACAGTGGGGAAGTGCAGAAACTTTATTTGAAGAAACAACAGATGAAAACTTCCCTAAACTGGAAAAGGAAACAACATTCAGGTCCAGGAAGCACAAAGAGCTCCAAACAAGATAAACCCAAAGAGGTCAACCAAACATATAATTAAAAGCCCAAAAAGTAAAGATAAAGAGAAAAGAATACCTTAAAGGCAGCAAGAGAAAAAAAACAATGAGTTACATACAATGGAAACTCTGTCAGGTTATCCAGCTGATTTTTCAGCAGAAACTTTGGAGACCAGAGGAATGGGCATGATATAGTCAAAGTACTGAAAAGAAGAAACTTACAACCAAGAATACTCTACCCAGCAAAATTATCTTTCAGAACTGAAGGAAAGACAAAGTTGCCCAGACAAACAAAAGCTTAAGGAGTTAATGACCACTAAACTGGCCTTACAAGAAATGTTATAGGGATTTATTTAAGCAGAAAAGGAAAGGCTGTGATTAAAAGTAAAAGAATTATGAAAGAAAACAATCTCACTGCTGAAAGCAAACATACAGTAAAGGTAGTAGGTCAACAACTTATAAAGCTAGTATGAAGGTTAAAGAGAAGAATAGTAAAACCTACCTACCCTAATTACTTAGAAGATGTACAAAATAAAAAGATATAAAATACAGTGTCAAAAAATAAAATGTAAGGTGAGGGAATAAAAATATATTGCTTTTAGAATGTGTTCAAACTTAACCACCAATTTAAAATGCACTGCTGTATACACAGGTTGTTATAGATGAACCTCATGGTAGCCACAACAAAAAACCTATCATAGATACATAAAAAATAAACAGAACGGAATCCAAATATAACACTAAAGAAAGTCATCAAATCACAAGGGAAGGGAATAAAAGATGAAAGGAACAGAGAAGAACTACAAAAACAACCAGAAAATGATTAACAACTAACATACCTATCGATAATTACTTCAAATGTAAAAGGACTAAATGCTCCAAAGACAGAGGGTGGCCAAATGGATAAAAAACAAGATCCATCTAATATGCTGCCTGTAAGTGACTCACTTCAGACCTAAAGAAAGAGAAGGCCTCAAAGTGAAGGGATGGAAAAAGATATTCCATGCAAATAGAAACTGAAAAGAAAGCTAAAATACCAATAATCGTATCAGGCAAAACAGACTTCAAGACAAAGATTTGAAGAAGACACAAAGAAAGAGCCTTATAAAGGGATTAATCAAATAAGAGAATATAACAATTGTAAATATCTAAGCAACCAACACAAAAGCATCGAAACATAGAAAGCAAGTATTACAAGATGTAAAAGGAGAAATTAACAGTCACACATGATAATGGTAGCGGAACACAGCATCTACTTCCAGCAATAGCAAATCATCCAGGCAGAAAACCAATAAGGAAACACTGGTCTCAACACATTAGACTAGGTGGACTTAACAGATATATTCAGAATATTCCATCCAGACACAGCAGAACACACATTCTTTTCTTTTTTTTTTTTAATTTTTTTTTCAACGTTTATTTATTTTTGGGACAGAGAGAGACAGAGCATGAATGGGGGAGGGGCAGAGAGAGAGGGAGACACAGAATCAGAAACAGGCTCCAGGCTCTGAGCAGTCAGCACAGAGCCCGACGCGGGGCTCGAACCCACAGACCGCGAGATCGTGACCTGGCTGAAGTTGGACGCTCAGCCGACTGCGCCACCCAGGCGCCCCACACATTCTTTTCAAGTACATGAAACATTTTCCAGGATAGGTCGCATGTTAGGCCACAAACCAAGTTTCAATATTTTTAGGAAGACTTATATCATATCAAACATCCTTTCTGACCACAATGGTACAAAACTAGAAATCAATTATAAGAATAAACTGGAAAAAACACAAACACATAAAGCCTAAGCAAAAGGCTACCAAACAAACAATGGGCCAATGAAGAAATCAAAAAAGAAAGGAAAAAAAATACCTGAAGACAAATGAAAACAGAAACACAATGCTCTAAAATCTACAGGATGCAGCAAAAGCAGTTCGAAGAGGCAAGTTTACGGAAATATAGGCGCCTAAGTCAAGAAGCAGCAAACATCTCAATCTAACCTTGTACCTAAAGGAACTAGAAAAAGAACAAAGCCCAAAGTTAGTGGAAAGAAAGAAATGATGCAGATCAGAGCAAAAATAAATGAAATAAGAGACTAAAACACAATAGAAAAGATCACTGAAACGAAGAGCTAGTTCTTTCATGAATTGTTTTTAATGTTTTTTTTTTAATGTTTATTTTTGAGAGAGAGAGACAGAGACAGAGTGTGAGTAGGGTAGGGGCAGAGAGAGAGGGAGACGCAGAATCTGAAGCAGGCTCCAGGCTCTGAGCTGTCAGCACAGAATCTGATACGGGATTCGAACTCACGGACTGCAAGACCTCAGCTGAAGTCGTATGCTTAACCACCTGCGCCATCCAGGCACCCCTATGTTTATTTATTTTTGAGAGAGAGAGTGAGAGAGCGCAAGTAGGGGAGGGGCAGAGAGAGGAGGACAGAGGATCTGAAGGGGGCTCTGCACTGACAGGCTGAGAGCAGCGAGCCTGATGTGGGGCTCCAACTCACCAAATCACGAGATCATGACCTGAGCCAAAGTAAGATGCTTAACCAACTGAGCCACCCAGAGGCCCCCCGCTCCCGCCAGAACATTTTAAATGCATTATGCCACTTTTAAGTGATAGTATATTTTGCAGCCATTAATATAAAAGATTTTTTAAAACTTATATTCTGCATAATGAAAATAACAATGTAAAATAGCTTAAGAAATACGTAAAAATATTAAACATAATTTTTAAATAATATTAAAAAGTGTTTGCATAAGGGAAATGAGATCATGGGTCACTATTAATATTATTTCCTTAAACAATTACCTTTATTTATGTTAAACTGTTATTTAACTTCAAGTGGGAGAGAAAAGTAAACCTATCAAGATTAATCAAAAATACACAAATCAATACCAAGTTACCTTTAGAAAAATCAATTTTAAGAACTGAGGTATACTTCAGTAGTTTCTAATTAGTCTTACCATATCAAAAGGGAGCTACTACTACATAAATTTTGGTAATTTCAAAATTTATTTGGTCCAGTGAAAAAAATTTCATTGCAGATAGATTTTCATTTCCTTCATAATCCATTTACCTCGAAATGATGAAGGTTCTTGAAGAGCATTACTTGCCAGTCTAGCTGGTCCACAGAACACCAATATAGTGACGGGTGTCACTGCTGAACAACATCGAATATTAGCTATTCTATGGGCCCTGGTCATTTCATCATAAATAAGCCAATCTGTAGGTAGTGCCTGAATCGCTGCAGCCTGACCATTGGCTGGAGGAATCTATTAGAAAAATGGATTGAAGAATTGTTAACTGTATATCACCTAGTTTACCGGCAATACTTTTAAAATGTAAAAAGTCCCTCAATGAAACAGATGAGGTGTATTAATACTCAAGCAAAAACTAAAGCACGTCCTTGTTCATACAGCTAGTAGTCCTCATTACCTAACACACTACCTCTTCCAACTCTCAGATTCCATCAAAAATTTGTTCCAATGTTGAATTAGACATAGGTAACTAATTTCTTAAAGCAGGCTGGTATTTGGAGCATTTTTGGTTGATCTTCAACTATGTAAATTAGATCAGTTTGACTTCAAGGCCTAAGACAGCATTAAAAATGTTTTACCTTTTTATACTGAGGCTGACTGAGAACTGAAGTGGGATGAAACCGAACTTTTTTCTCCTTTGGCCCTGTCAGTACTACATTCTCTCTGTCCACATGGACTACATTAGGATACATGCCTGCCACCAATGCAGCTTTAACGACAGCCCAGTTCTCGGAATTTGTGTTAACATCTCGAATATCACCACCGCCTCGTGCTCTAACAAAACCTAGAAGGAGGAAAAAAACCACACCAACTTTTTCTATTGTGCAAAATATACTTTTAAACGTATGCATTTTTTACAAAAATTGTATAGCCCATGTAAGTTTAGGGATATTCAAATTCCAGAGCAATTAATAAAATCTCCTCTGGTAAGTTTAAGATACAGATTAAATATTCTAATAAAGTTTAGGTTTGTTCACTAGGGATGTGGGACTCTTAAAAAAAATACACACTCTTGCTATAAAAGTTCTTCATAAGCTGCGATCAGAAATGTACTAAAATTTAAAAAAAGAAATGCACTAAAGTCACAGCTGAAAATTTAAAAAAATACACACTCTTGCTTTTTATAAAGTTCTTCTTAAGCTGCTGTGAGAAATGTACTAAAATTTAAAAAAAGAAATGTACTAAAGTCACAGCTGAAAATTTTTTAAAAAATACACACTCTTGCTACAAAGTTCTTCATAAGCTTCTATGAGAAATGTACTAAAATTTAAAAAAAGAAATGTACTAAAGTCACAGCTGAACATCTAAACCACTCTTCTACCTGGTATTAATAACACTGTGGTTATGACAGACAAATTCTGGAGTGAAGTAAATATATTCTTGCTTGAATTTCCAAAGCCCTTCACATTTCCCGATATTTACAACAACTCGAAATCCTTTGGCTCGCTCCTTATATTATTTTAACACTTTAGCTAATCTATGAATCCTGGCTCTAGTAGTCTTTGGCTATTTTTTCAATGTACCATGCTACTCAAAAGGAAATTTAAAGATACAATTCTAAATTGACATAGCAATACTGACATTCTCTTTTTAAAAAAAAAAAAATTAAGTATCTTCAAGTGATTACTAGTTGTTTTATGTTCCACAAACATGAAGACCAGCATTCAGATCAACCTACTTACATTTTTTAACTTCTATTTCACAGACATAATGATCGTTTATTAATAGTGATAAAACAGAGCTACATTATCTACAATGATCTTTGCCAACAAATAGACTACAAATTGCTCACTGCCTACAGTATCAAAAGGTG
This sequence comes from Puma concolor, assembly GCF_028749965.1. Classification (NCBI taxonomy): domain Eukaryota; kingdom Metazoa; phylum Chordata; class Mammalia; order Carnivora; family Felidae; genus Puma; species Puma concolor. The sequence goes on from NC_141667.1 coordinate 148,662,295, forward strand.
TTCATAGATTTCTCAGCTACAGGCCTCCACAATATCATTTTTTAAATCAACAAACTCTGAGATCACATAGGAGTCTACAACACAGTTCATAAATACAAGATCTACAACAATGTGAAAAAATCATAAAAATAATGTAAAATGGCATCAGTTAACACTACAAATACTACGAAGTATAGGTAGGGTACTCTCAGTGGTCTAAATAGGTTCTCTGGGGAAAACATTACCTGATGCTCTAAGTTGACCAAGCAACTGAGTTCTCATACCAATGATTATTTCCATGGTAGCTTGCGAAAGAAAATTCTTTTCGCAAAAGGCTCGCTCCCACCCATCACTTCGTGCTTTCTGCCATGCCTACAAAAACATAATTATATAATGAGACACATTTACCAAACTCCTTAGTTAGGCAGCAAAGTAACTGAAAACCACTACATTAACCACTCAAGGTCAATTCTCCTTCTAATTATTTGATAAAATCTAGGACTTCATTAAAAAAAACAAAACTCAGGGCGCCTGGGTGACTCAGGTCAGTTATGCGTCCGTCTTCAGTTCAGGTTGTGATTTCACAGTTCGTGGGTTCGAGCCCCACATCAGGCTCTGTGCTGACAGCTTGGAGCCTGAAGCCTGCTTCAGATTGTGTCTCCCTCTCTCTCTGCCTCTCCCTGCCTTGTGCTCTCTCTCTCTCTCTCAAAATTAAATAAACATTTATAAATAAACAAACAAACAAAACTCAAAGATACAGAGAACAGATTGGCAGTTGCCAGAGGTGAGGGAGGAGAGGAAGTAAAATGGATGAAAGGAGTCAAAAGATACAAACTTCCAGTTACAAAATAAATTAAGTCCTGGGAAGGTAACTGTAGTACAGCATGGTAACTATAGTTAATAACACTGTATTGTATATTTGAAAGTTGATAAGAGAGATTTTTTTTGTCCACTTTTTTTTATTGAGGTATCACTGACATTTAACATTATACTCATTTCCGGTATACAAAATAGTGATCCAATATCCATATATTAATGTGAAATTATCACCACAATAAATCTAGTTAACATACCAGAGAGTATATCTTAAAAGTTATCATCACAAACAGAAAAAAATTTGTAACTATATGCAATGATAGATGTTAACTAGACTTACTGTGGAGATCATTCTGCAATAAATACAATTACAGTATCAATGTGTTTTACACCTAAAACTAATATGTCAATGACGTCTCAATTTTTTTTATTAAAATTTTAAAATTAGGGGGCGCCTGGGTGGCTCAGTCAGTTGAGCGACTGACTTCAGCTCAGGTCATGATCTCGCAGTTTGTGAGTTCGAGCCCCGTGTCGGGCTCTGTGCTGACAGCTCAGAGCCTGGAGCCTGCCTCGGATTCTATGTCTCCCCCTCTCTCTACCCCTCCCCTGCTCACGCTCTGTGTCTCTCAGTCTCTCAATAATAAATAGACATTAAAAATTTTTTTTTAATTTAAAAATAAAAAAATAAAATTTTAAAATTAAATATAAAAAATAAAATCTAAGACTTTATGATCAGATGAAATTTATCATTAATTTATACTCAAATGCTACGAAAGTCACTGAGTTTATAAAATCCCAATGAAAACTACGTATCCTTTAACTTAAATGACCAGCTGTGTAAACATATTTAACTTTTCATATGTGTTTGCTAATTTTCTTCCACTGAAGTGTGGGAGGTTTTTAACTAAGCCATTATAAACACCACTTATATTTAAGGATTCTGCCACTCCAGTCCTCCAAAAATAAGCTCTATATCAACCTCTTAATCTATCTTTGAATGGGAAGTGGGATTTCTAGAAACCATCTATATGCAGTATACGAAAACTTCTCTTTGAAAATGACTTTTCTTGCTTTGGAATATAACTGAAAGACCAAAGCAGTAATTTATCCTTTCTGCTCTTGAAGGAGCTGGGAGAAAAGCAAAAAATACATAGGAATTCTACTCCAAATCTCCCTCTAATTATTATCTACTCAACTAATCTACTGTAAGACGTGGTATCTAATAGACTCAATAGCATTGCATTATCCATTGTTCAATAATGCTCACAAAATAGCTTGCCAGTGTTTTCTTTAAACCGTATATAGTGAAAAAATCATCTATGCCTGGAAAAGAGTCACTTCTGCATAAACAAAATGAATTTTTTTTTTTATGTTTATTTTATTTTTGACAGAGAGAGAGAGAGAGACACGGCATGGGCAGGGGAGGGGCAGACAGATAGGGAGACACAGGATCTGAAGCAGGCTCCAGGCTTTGAGCTGTCAGCACAGAGCCTGATGCAGGGCTCAAACTCACGAACAGTGAGATCAACCCTGAGCCGAAGTTGGCACTTAACCAAATGAGCCACCCAGGCGTCCCAACAAAATTAAATTTTTAAAAAATGTATAGTCATAGCCCACATTCAAGAGAATTTAAGGATGCCTTTTCTAGAAATAACATATTCTTCTCCACATATCTGAAATTCTAAATTAGATATCATTTCCTTTCCTCAGAATCCTATTTTCCTTATCTTTTCTTTCTTATTTATCATGTTCATCAATTTCTCACTACTGTTATCTTTTTTTTTTTTAATTTTTTTTTTTTAACGTTTATTTATTTTTGAGACAGAGAGAGACAGAGCATGAACGGGGGAGGGGCAGAGAGAGAGGGAGACACAGAACCGGAAGCAGGCTCCAGGCTCTGGGCCATCAGCCCAGAGCCCGACGCGGGGCTCGAACTCACGGACCATGAGATCGTGACCTGAGCTGAAGTCGGACACTTAACCGACTGAGCCACCCAGGCGCCCCTCTCACTACTGTTATCTTAAAAAGTTTTAAATGATATTTATATTTTATTTTATAAAATTAAGTTCTTAGCATTGTGTCTTGAGCACACAAGAAAAAGACATACTCTAAAAAAAAAAAAATCAACACAGAGATACTAAATTCAAGATAAGTTTCTTCCTCGGTTTGTTCTACATACTTTGAATAATATACATTATCTTTTTTTTTTTAAGTTTACTTATTTTTTTTTTAAGTTTTTTTTTTTTTAACGTTTATTTACTATTTTTGGGACAGAGAGAGACAGAGCATGAACGGGGGAGGGGCAGAGAGAGAGAGGGAGACACAGAATCGGAAACAGGCTCCAGGCTCTGAGCCATCAGCCCAGAGCCCGACGCGGGGCTCGAACTCACGGACCGCGAGATCGTGACCTGGCTGAAGTCGGACGCTTAACCGTCTGCGCCACCCAGGCGCCCCGTAAGTTTACTTATTTATTGTGAGAGAGGGGGAGAGGCAGAGAGAGAATCCCAAGCAGGCTCCACACAGTGTGGAGCCCAACGTAGGTTCAAACGCACGAATCATGAGATCATGACCTGAGCCAAAATCAAGAGTCAGACACTCAATCGACTAAGTCATCCAGGCACCCCATAATATACATTGCTTCTCAACCAAAATTTGAGAGCATTTCCTGCCCAAGATATGATTAAAAGGAACTTGGATATCGGGGCGCCTGGGTGGAGCAGTCGGTTAAGCGTCCGACTTCAGCCAGGTCACGATCTCGCGGTCCATGAGTTGGAGCCCTGCGTCGGGCTCTGGGCTGATGGCTCAGAGCCTGGAGCCTGTTTCCGATTCTGTGTCTCCCTCTCTCTCTGCCCCTCCCCCGTTCATGCTCTGTCTCTCTCTGTCCCAAAAATAAATAAACGTTGAAAAAAAATTTTTTTAAAAAAAAAGGAACTTGGATATTAAAAAATACATATAAGTAAATAAATATATACATACACATATTCCTACAGGGAGAAAACTGAGAAAATAAAAGAAAAAAAGGTAGAGAAAAACAGTGATAATTTTAACACAAGGACAGCAGGAATGTATGTTTCTGAGCTATTTATAAAATGTGACTTTATAAGGAAACCAAATTAATGGAGTCCTAGCTCTTTTTTAATTTGTTACACTTGCCCCAGAAGTGTGTTCAACCAGCAACATGTTCAGAAATGAAATGACAACAACGACCAGTACCTGGAATGCTCTGAGAAGTGCCATGTGGTCACTGAAAGTTCCTGCAGTGAAGCGTTTCCTACAGAGCATAGCTGCGCGCTTTTGAGAGGCCTGGGTTGGCAGTACAAAAGGGTCTCGATAGGCCAGGGTGCAGGCAATTGTAAGGATGGGGTCCAGACACTTTAACACGACAGCACACAGGACCATTTTTCCAAGATGTGGTTCTACGGGCAGGTCAGCCAAATGATACCCAAGCTCAGTGAGATCTTCCCACGCGTCCATTGCATCTATTGTCTAAATAAAAGCACACAAAACAGAATCTAGCAGGACCAAAATGTTTCATGATGTTTAATCGAACCGCATACTTAAAAATCATAAAGAAATAAAAATGTAAATTTTCTTTTGCCACATCTTATAGAAAACATCGTTTGCTTCAAATATTTTATATAAAAAAGATCTACATCAACTGTTTTACTGTAATTACCATGACAGTATTATTCAAAATACATGCTTCTTTCAGATAATCTTTTTAAGTACAAAAATCAGGCAAGATATATTCCCACTTTAAATTTCAAGTAAAATCAGTAAAGTGAAAACTATGAAGACACGAACCTTAAGCATGTGTACAGCATTTCTTACAATTAAAGCAGGTGGAGGTTCAGGAGCTTTCATTAGGAAATCAGCAATAGGACAATTAACTGGGGCTAACAGCTTAGTATGTAAACAAAGTTCCTGCAAATAAGAACAGCAAATAATGTTGAAATGCTGAAATTTATGGTGATTTTGTTTTTTAAAGAAATCATGGGAAACACAGTCCCCAAACCGACTAGTAGAGTCTCTGCTTAAAATGAACAGTAGAGGGAACCATGTCTTTCTATGAAAGACAGGCTCTAACCTTGCCCTAGGTGCTAGAACTTTAATATAATAAACACCCTCCATGACCTCCTATCAAGATTACCATTGCCCACACTGGCGATGTCTCCTCACACAGTTCTTATACATAACAGTAAGAGTTATTGTCCAGAAGTCTCTTTTTTTCCTTTACATTACATTCTAGAATCTTTTATCCGTTCAACAAAGTGCTTGCCAGGTGCTAGGGACTATGCAGCAAGTTGGGAGAAAAAGAAGATAGACAAGTGTCTGCCCTGGTGGATTTTTCATGGTGGGAAAAACAGAATAATGACACAATTAACTACTTAGTTACAATTTTTATAAATGCTGTGAAGGATACAGAGAACTAAAGAGGTAAAGGAAAATATTTAATCAAGTTCAGGAAAGGGCAGGAGGAGGCCATGGGAAGTCAAAGACAACATCTCTGGGGAACCAGCACTTAAACTTGGATGTAACGACTGAGTAGGAGGTAATTATCAAAGAAACAAGAGGGAGGATTCTAGGGAGAGCGGAGCACACAGAGGAAGCCCCTAATACAGAAACAAGGTGTGCTTGAGAAATTCGAACTACTGGTATGAGCAGAGAGAGAAGGAAAGACAAGATGTCAAAATTAAGACTAGAGACACAGGAAGGGCAGATAATGTAGGCTCCTGTTAAGAGTTTTGTATTTTATCCTAAGACCATAAGGCATGGAAAAGTGGGAAGTTATCCAGGTACATGAATACCAAAAACATGATCCAGTATCTCTGGAAATGTTTAGAAACCAACATCCATCTCAGCACACCAGATAATCAAATTTATGTACTTCCGGTAGTTTTCCCTAGAAACTACAATGTCTGGCTGTTCTGTGAAGTGAGAAGACCTAAAGCAAAACAATAAAGGCCAGGAAATTCTCAGCAGACTCCCTTCTAAACTACCATCGTAATCTCAGCATCTTAAACTGAGATTGTGGCATTATCTTTTGGACCTTAAATAATTTGTTTTCTAATCCTCAGTGAGAATGTGAAAGGTGAACACAATGTGGTCGTTAGACTTCTAAAATGTCGCATATAGAAAAAAGCATATTTATAAACTGTACCATAATTTAAATGCATTCAAGTAACTCTTTAAAATTTTAGAGGTTTATGGATTTTCTAGTATAGGAAAAAAATGTTAGGTACATAACCACCCTACATAATATACATTTTATAAGTTCGTTTTATGAGTTGATTATTTAAAGTCCAACTAGTATAAGTTAAAATGGTCCTTTCTCCTCTGTCACCCACAAAAATAGCCTCTAATTTAGAGTTTCGTAAATTCCTACCTGTAATGGCATTCTCAAAAGTTCTGGAGTCTGAAATTCCAACATATTCTGGAATCGGAGTCTGCTGAACAGCCGGAAACAAATTCCAGGTCTACATCTCCCTGCCCTTAAAAGTGAAATAAAAAATTGAGATTCAAACAAGAAATGAAGACTATATCAAGGAAACTATACAAGCAGTGTGCTAAGGAGACAGAGCAATGGACCAGGGTCAGGACATCTGAGTGCAAATCCCTACTATGATACTCCTCCCCTCTGAATCTTTCCAGAAGGCACTTTACCCATCTGGAATTCATTTATAAAAATTCATGAATGACACCTACCTGATAAGCCTTCTAAGGAAATGATTAAAAAAAATTTTTTTAGGTAAGATACATATGAGACTAAAAATAAAGAAAAAATACATGGTAATTTAAATTTCACCAGCTTTGTATATGTAAATGATGAATCACTGAATCCTACTGCTGAAACCAATATTGCACTGTATGTTAACTAACTAGAATTTAAATAAAAATTTGAAAAGAAAATAAATTTCATCAGCTTTACTGAACTGACACAAGCACTGTGCTCAGAGCTCAGTGCATATGCCGCTGTTTAGAATTGCACAAAGCAGGCATTAAACAGCTCCCAGGGAGTGGCATCCCCACCACCCTCCCCGTCACCCTACAGACTTGTATCATTTTCTGGGAAGCAGCAGAAAAATATCTCGAAGAAAAGCAGTCTCTTTTCATTTCACCCACAGTCATCATGTCCGCTAATGGCAAGGCTGAGTATGCTAAATGAGAGAGATACAGAAATATCCCTACCTTGGCAAAGCTCACAATCCAGACCCCCAAACATAAGTAACACACTGTTGTAGTTACAAAGTTACAAAAAATTAGACTCTGGACCACTGCTTCCTTCATCAGTACTTTCCTCACTATCAACCCATCCGCTTTCCCTCCTCTCCTGCCTCTTCTGAGATACCTCTGTCTTTTGCCAGTCCTTAAATGTTGATGTTCCTGTGAGGCTGGACCTCAGCCCTCTGCTCTCCTGCTCTACCCTCTCTCCCAAGGGGATCCTAATTATCCTCCTGACTTCAATTTCCATCCACTGAGATCTCTTCATCCTAACCCTACATTTACCCTTATGAAACCTTTTAGCCCCACTTAGGTTTTCCAGTCAAACTCAACACAACCAAAAGTTCATTCTTCTCCCCAACAGAACCACTATTCCCACTTTCCATGACGACGGCACCACCATCCACAAAATTTCTAAGACACCTGTATGACATCCTTGACTCCACAGTATTCCTTACCCCTTAGTATCTCCTGAATTATCTACTTTATTTCTCCACTATCACAATCCACACTACTGTCATCTCTCCCTTACTTTAAATGCAAATATTAATGAAAGAGCCTCCTACTGGGTCCTCCTACCATCAGTTTTGTCTGTACCAACTCATTCTTCAAAGAGCTAAAAGAATATGATCATTGAACCATCCTCTGGTTTATTAAGAAGACAGAAAACACAAAAGGGTCCTTAAGGACCTGTCCGCAACTTACCTCTTTCTGCTCTTTTCACCATTCTCCTCTAAACTAAACTCCACCCAAACAACTTTCTTGCTCACGCTTTTCTTTAGGCCTTTGCGTAAGCCTTGCCTCTGCTAGAAAAGCCTTCCCACAACATCTTTTTTTTAACATTTATTTATTTTTGAGAGACAGAGAGCCACAACACCTCTTTATTCATATTTATCTCAGATTCTACCTTAACTCCTCTAGAAGCATAATCCAGTTGTAGCACAAATCACATAGTATTATCATTGCTTACTTTACTGGATTCCAAGAAGAACTACACCATTCCCCCCACCTCAAACTCTACTCATCAGGCTCTATTGATCATTGTATCCCTAACACTTGCACAGTGAAGGCTGTAAAAAAAAAAAAATACCTGTTGAAAGAGATGACAAGAAAAATTTTAACAATTTCTGATTTTCATCCCTAATAATATACTATTAACAGCCTATAAACCTAGCTCAGTGTATTAAGCCACACCTTGTCATAAGAAAACAACTGATACGGTAATAGCAACAAGCCCTCAAGAACATCCTATGAAAGTATAAAGCACAGAAATAATGCATCCACCATCTTCAGCATATGAGGCACATCTTTAAAGTCAGTATCTGATGTTGTTCTATCAGTTAAAATGAAAGAAAAAAATCAGTCAAATGATTATCGAAAAATACGATACTTTTTTTAATCTTTTTTTAAAAAGAAAAGTAACGCAAGCATGTTATTTATTTATTAAAATAAGTAACCAAACTACAAAGCAATAAAATGAAAATTAAATCTCCTTCAAGAGCCCCACAAACCCACCTTCTCGGAGTCAACAATTGTTTTTTTTTAATGTTTCTCTCAAACTTGACAATGCATTTGTGCCTAAATATATACTGGGGCGCCTGGGTGGCTCAGTCGGTTGAGCATCAGACTTCGGCTCAGATCATGATCTCACGGTTTGTGGGTTCGAGCCCCGTGTAGGGCTTTGTGCTGACAGCTCAGAGCCTGAAGCCTGATTCGGATCCTGTGTCTCCCTTTCTCTTTGCCCCTCCCCCACTCACACTCCATCTCTCTCACAAAAATAAACATTAAACTATATATACACATACATATATACATACACATATACATATTTAGCACAAGCAAATACTATTGGATGCATGTTCTACACCTTACTTTTTTCAATTAATAACATATTCTGAAAACCCATTCCACTATAAAAATACATACATCTACATCTTTCCTTTTAACACTTACCTAGTATACCATTGTGTGACTACAGCATAATTTATCTAACTACAATACTTCACTACTAATGGACACTACAATGTTCTCAGATTTTTCACTATTACAAACAATGCTGCAGAAAACATTCTTAAACACATCCCTGCACACAGTGCACAAGTATACTCAGGACAAATTATGAGAAGGTGAATCCAGTGGCAAAGGGTAGATCTGGATCGACAGTTTCAAACTGTCCTCTGAAGAAGTCACACCAATTTACACTCCCATCAGCAAACCATGAAAGCTTACTGGCCTATACTTGTGCCAACTCTGTTGTATGTACTGTTAAACATTTTCATCAATGACAATCCAGTGATAAGCAAAAAATATTACCTCACTAATTTACATTTCTTTTGGCATATATGAGGTGATATATGTGAGGTTCATGTATTGGTCTTCGTGAATTGATTTGGAAGGGGTTTTTTTGCAAAATACAGAAATTAGTCCTTTGTCCTATGTAGCAAATATTGAAGAGATTTTCCATTTAATTTTGTCTATTTTTCTTACATCTTCTGAGTATAGATTATACTAGGCAAAAAAATTTAAAATAAGCTGAATTCAACCTTTAAAAAAAAGTATATTTTAAAATGGATTGCTTTACAAAAATATAAAAATGAAGATTAACATGAAAACCTTAACATTTTATAGAAAGAATATATATTAAATATGTAATACATACCAAAATGTTTCCATTTTATAGGCAATTGAGTGAATGAATGTACATTACCTGCCTTTTCGTTGTATGGCACTAGCTTTGGATATCCACACCATTTTTAACATTGTAACAAAATTCAGTGCATCAAAGGATTTCTGTAATTAAGTTTTCTTCATGTTAAAACTTTTATAAAAGGTGTTTAAGAAGAAACAGCAAGAAACATTATGAATATATTTTAACATGCCAAGTTTAATTTAAAGCCTCTTCGCCTGGGTGGCTCAGTCAGTTAAGCGTCCAACTTTAGCTCAGGTCATGATCTCGCAGTCTGTGAGTTCGAGCCCCGCCTCAGGGTCTGTGGCTGGCAGCTCAAAGCCTGGACCCTGCTTCAGATTCTGTGTCTCCCTCTCTCTCTCTGCCCCTCCCCTGCTGAGCGCGTGCTCGCTCTCCGTCTCTCTCACTCTCAGAAATAAATAGGGGTGCCTGGGTGGCTCAGTCAGTTAAGCGACCCGACTTTGGCTCAGGTCATGATCTCCCGGTTCATGGGTTCCAGCCCCATGTCAGGCTCTGTGCTGACAACTCAGAGCCTGGAGCCTATTTTGGATTCTGTGTCTCCCTCTCTCCCTGCCCCTTCCCTGCTTGTGCTCTGTCTCTCAAAAATAAACACTAAAAAAAAAAAAAAAAAGAATTTTAAAAAGAACCATTATTCCCTCCATACATCCTCAAAGATTCTAAAGCAAAAATTCACTATAGAGAAATACTTTAAAGGAGTGGATTCCTAACTAGAATATATACTTAATCATTCAGTGACTTACACTTTCCCTTTCACAGGATAACTATATAGAGCAATTACAAATGCATTCTCATAATAGTTTAATTATAGGATCTTTAGAAAAAATAGTACCAATAGTTTTTAATAAAATGTCACATTTGTCAATTTTGTATGTAAAATAACTTCTGACACTATCATCATATTCTTAACTATGGTTTACTTGATAAATGATGCCTATAGGAATTAATTTCTAAATTATTCAAAATTCACTTGTTCAGCTTTAGCTAATTTCAGGGCAATAAAATCTGAATTTTTATGGACTCACCATTCAGACTTTTAAATTTTTTTTTTTCAACGTTTTTATTTATTTTTGGGACAGAGAGAGACAGAGCATGAACGGGGGAGGGGCAGAGAGAGAGGGAGACACAGAATCGGAAACAGGCTCCAGGCTCTGAGCCACCAGCCCAGAGCCTGACGCGGGGCTCGAACTCACGGACTGCGAGATCGTGACCTGGCTGAAGTCAGACGCTTAACCGACTGCGCCACCCAGGCGCCCCTGGACTTTTAAAGATAATATTCATCATTATCCTCTTATAAAAAAACAAAATGTATTATCCCTTCTTTATAGTATCCAACTATAATGAAATGTCCAAATTTTATAATAAAATCTTGTGTTCTATAAGATATTCCTTAAAATTACTTTGAAAACATTATAAAGCAATTAATAAATTTTTTTCACATTAAAACATGATCATTTATATCCACTAGAACAGAGATCATTTGCTTTCCCCAACATAGATAGTATCTTTCCTTGAAAATCAACCACCTCTCACTTTCAACTCTTTCAGTAAAAGGACCTACCAAAGTTAAGGCCATTGAGAACTGCTGAGTATTCTAATGCTAAAGAAAATAAATGCTGTCTTTTATTTCTACCGGGTTGGCAGTAAATATTTTAGCCTTTGTAGAGAGTCTCTGTTGCAACTAATTCAAATCTGCCATCTGCAGTGTGAAAGCAGCCATAGTCAATAGGCAGAAGAGTGAACATGGCAGTGTTCCGATAGAATTTATTTTGATAAAAGCAGGTAATGGACCCATGTGTCCACTATCATTTGCTGAACTTTAGTTTTGTCTGCTTCCTCTGAGTATGGTTCTCTCAAACTAAATATCTTTTGAGTATCTGCTACATGTGGAGCACCGGAGATTAAACATTGAACAGGAGGGACATGGTCCATGCCCACATGTAGAAGGAAAGCATACAAAATATGTAATCAAATTCCCACACTGTGACAAAATTTTCAGTGTAGCTAGCCAACCCTTTACTTTCTTCCTAATATTTAATCAGCAGAAGCTCATTTTTTTAATATAATTTGTTACACTAACTGGATCTTATATTCTGAACTGTTTAAAGTAAAATATTCACTTCAGAGAAATCAACGACTACTATGGTAAATTCAGGCAGAACCAGAGATTTTCCCACTAAAGTGAATTCTGCTTATAAAAGCATTTGTTGGAATGTAACTTAATCTTCTTCATTTAAATAAAATACAATTCCTCCAACCTACCTCTTTCACCTTACCAGAATCAATAACAAAGACAACATCATTGACTGTGATGCTGGTTTCAGCAATATTGGTGGAAAGGATCTGCAAAATGGAATGTTATGTTACAGTTAATACGAAAACAGGACCAATGACTAATAAAATGGACAAAAGAAGATTTTATAAAGCTTACAATTTTTCGAACACCAGCAGGTGGGTTTTTCAATACCTTCTTTTGATCAGATGTTTGCATATTTGAATGAAGCATAAAGACTTGATATCTGTTGACAATGAAAGGGAAAATACACTATGGTACCTATCTGTTACTTAAAGCAGCAAATATAAAGCTTTAGCTTTTACCTGTGTGTGTTATCAGCAAACCGCTTGTCATCAAACAGGATACGATCCCGCAGTCCAACAATTTCATCATATCCAGGCAGGAAAATTAATATTGCTCCTTGGAGAAGAATAATGTTTTTAACAGTAAACCTCTGGTTTTACAAACCAGAACCAATCAACAGAACCATCTATAATGAACTCTATCACGTGTTTTTATGTACCAATAAACTGTGACACTTATGATGTTTAAGAGATTATTTATGCAATACTGCCAATGGAATTACACAAAAATCTGTACACACAACATATTAATTTTGAAATCGAAGTATACACTGTTGTTCCAGTTATTTTAGACAGTAGTTATTTACCAGCATCGCAACCATGGCAGATATTGTATAGAAGGTGCATGATCAAATCCAAGTCTACTTTTTCATCATCAAAACTGTGATGATAAGCTTTCAGGAGCTCTCTGTCTTCTGCACTGAGGTCACTCCCATTTGTGTGTACCAGAGAACTTTCATCTAGATTTCCAAATTCCAGTGAAGCACTAGGAAAAAAAAGACAGAAACAACAACAACAAAAAAAAACCACAAACTCAATTTTCATCAAAAAAGAGTAATCCTTTAAGGCCAACAATTCCCATGATATCCTTCTTCAAATTTTAACTACACCCTAAATAAAGAGGGTAAGTGATACTTAATGTCCCAGCTACAATTCATGTTTTGGTTTACAGTACATTATCCAAAGTAAAATTTGTCAGTAAGTGATTTTTGAAAACACAATCTGAAGACATTTCTCCAAAGACAATATACGAACAGCCAATAAACACACTGAAAAGATGTTCAACATCATTAGTCATCAGAGAAATGAAAATCAAAACCACAATGAATACCACTTCACACTCACTAGGAGGACTACAATAAAAAAAAGACAAGAAAGTAAGTGTGGAGAGAGGGTGTGGAGAAACTGTAACCATCATACATTGCTGGTGAGAGCATAAAATGGTGAAGCCACTTTGAAAAAGAATATGGCAGTTCCTCAAAATGTTAAACACAGTGTGACCACACGTCCCAGCAATTCCACTTCCACTGCTAGGTATATAAACAAGGGAAATGAAAATACATGTCCATATAAATATGTGTACACAAATGTTCATACCAGAATTATTGGTAAGAGTCAAAAAGTGGAAACCCAAATGTTCATCAATTGATGAATGGTTAAACAAATCGTGATGTATCCACAGAGTCAGAAAAAGAACACCTGCTACAACATGGATGAACCTTGGAACACATTATGCTAATGAAAGAAGCCAATCACAAAAAGACCAAGTATGATACCATTCCACTTAGATTAAGTGTACAGAATAGACAAACCTACAGAAACAGAAAGTACACTAGGTGTCGAGAGCTGGAAGAGTTGCGTTTTTTGGGGGGAGATGGGTAATGAAAACGTTCTCAAAATTGATTGTGGTAATGACTGTGTAACATGGGTGAACTAACTCATGTGGTATGTAAACTTTACCATAATAAAACTTAAAAGACACAAATTTTCAATCATCATTTATATTCAACAGGTTGTTCACTCTTATAAACAATACTCTGAAGAAAAGTCTATGTTAAAAAAACAAACAAACCACAATTCTACAGGTACCAGCTTAACATGACTGCTAACTTGGTAATTCTATTCTAAAAGCAGATTGATTTCACTACTTTCCAAAAGCCCAGAATCAGCATAAATTAAATAATTGCTTGCTTCTTCATCCTCTATATAAAACTATAAACTACTGCCACCACTAGTAACTAGCAATAAGATTTCTAGGAAGTTCAGTTCAGCCCATTTCTCTTAAAGAGCTTAGCAGAAAATGAAGCCTGATCTCAATAGGGAAAATATTAAACTTAAAATTGTAGTATTTTAAATTTAAGATCCTTTTTCAAATACTCCAAGTTTTTTGGTTTTTTACTTCTTAACAGGTAAATGAGGAGAGGAGTATGTTCTTTGTTTAAAGCTCTAACTTCAAGGGAGCCTGGTTGGCTCAGTCAGTTGAACACCCAACTCTTGATTTCAGTTCGGGTCATGATGTCATGGTCGTGGGATGGAGCCCCATGTCGGGCTACATACTGGGTGTGGAACCTGCTTGAGATGCTCTCTCTCTTTCCCTTTGCCCCTCTCCACTAGCACTCTCAAAAAAAACCCACTAACTTTACATATCAATTATCAATAATCCAACACACGTTTTATTAATAAATTGCATTTTAAATGTTTAAAATTGGTGATTGATAATGTCATGATCTGTGGACTAAAAAGAAAGCCCAGGTAGCCAGGATAATTAGAATATTATCCAGATAACTCCTGTACTTGGTAATATATAGTGTGTACTGAGATACTTCCTAGCACCCTAAGAAGCATTCAAAGTGAAGCATTCAAAGTATTAGCACTAAAAGGACTGCAAGTTCTGGGTGCTATTAACTGAAATGACAACAAATCCTGCCATTGCTAAGAACTTTGTCACTCTAAACGTCATTAGCATTTAATTGAAATTAAAACGAAAAGACTAATTTCATACTTCAAACATACTTCATCTAATACCTAAGACTATATCTATAGAATTAAATACAAAAACCCAACTCATATAAAACATTTATATGTTCTTCAATAAAAGATGTTTTGATATATTTTAACTTCAAATTCCATTTTTTTCACTTTTGATTCTTATAGGTTGAAGACCGATAGATGCTATCCACGTATTACTAAACATGTTTTCTTCAGGTACCTTTTCCTTTAATAAAATATCTTTCTCTTTTCTTAAGAGATCTAATCTAAAATCTACACAATCTGGGGGCGCCTGGGTGGCTCAGTTGGTTAAGCGTCTGACTTCGGCTCAGGTTGTGATCTCGCAGTCCGTGAGTTCGAGCCCCGCGTCAGGCTCTGTGCTGACAGCTCAGAGCCTGGAGCCTGTTTCAGATTCTGTGTCTCCCTGTCTCTTTGACCCTCCCCAGTTCATGCGCTGTCTCAGTCTCTGTCTCAAAAATAAACATTAAAATCTACACAATCTGACCTAAATTTACCTAAAACCTTTAATTACCAAAATGAAGGCTTTGTTTCATAGGACTGTGAAAAGTATTGTCTGATTCTTCTTTTTTAAATCAAAGTAGAATCAGTTAAGGAGGATCAGTAGCACAGGAGGTAGACTGCAGTAATAGGATTAATTAGGTAGCCCCCATGAAGGTAAGATTTAAACAAAGATATGTGTTCTGTTCCTGTTTTATAACACATTGTTTCTCTTTCATGAATATTTTCTATTAGTTTTTGAAGTCTTCTTCTGGTCACTAACGCTTAGTCCCATCCAAGTTCCAGGTTTTTTGGTTGCTATTGTTGTCTGTTGGATTGTGGGTGCTTTTTCCCCTCAAAGATTCCCAGTGATCAATCCCCAACATTTTGTTCATCTTTAAAGACAATGAAAAAAAAAAAAAAAAAAAAACTCCATCTGCACAGGTGACAATTGCTGAGCTATCTAGTTTAAAGACGGTTATTTCACTGAAGGAATACCCAACCTTCTATAATTCTAATTCTTTTCCCTCGGTTTCGTCTGTTTTCCCAGGAAAGAATTCTCAAGTTTTCTGCTAAAGGACATAAGCTTCAAACAGGAAAAGGCAACAGGACAGCAGTGGAAGGGAGTGGATGGTACCTCAACTTTCAGTCTTTAGACTTTTCTGTTTGATGCCTCACTCCTACTCTCCCACTGTGCCTGGTACCTCCAAGTCCAACATGTCCGTGGCTTTATTTTTTAATATACTTCC
Source organism: Puma concolor (assembly GCF_028749965.1). NCBI lineage: Eukaryota > Metazoa > Chordata > Mammalia > Carnivora > Felidae > Puma > Puma concolor. The sequence continues at coordinate 148,678,390 of NC_141667.1, forward strand.
CACTTCCTGCAAAGGTGGGGAAGTGGTATCACCTGGTGGAGGGGAGAAGGGAATCTGGAATTCTAAATGTTCCTCATAGAGAATTTCAATCAATTCTGGGATTTTGGGGGGGTTTTTGTTGTTGTGTTTTTTGTTTTTGTTTTGTTTTTGGCCTTTTCTTTCACTGTTATTCAGAAGTAGTTAAGTGAGGGGCGCCTGGGTGGCTCAGTCAGTTGAGTGTCCGACTTCAGCTCAGGTCATGATCTCACGGTTGACAAGTTTGAGTTCCACGTCGACCTCTGTGCTAACAGCTCAGAGCCTGGAGGCTGCTTCAGATCTGTGTCTCCCTCTCTCTCTGCCCCTCCCTACTCACGCTCTGTCTCTCTCTCAAAAATAAACACTAAAAAAAAAAAAAAAGATTCATTTAAAAAAAAAGAATTAGTTAAGTGAGCCTCTAAGAAGCTAAAATGAATCTGTTTCTCACTGGCACTTCCCTCTGTGGGCACTCAGGTTTCAGTTTTCTCAGCTCTGCCACATCAACCAGCACCGATCCACTAGCCTTCTAGTACCCAAAAATTTACTAATTTCTTCGATCAGTTGCTATGACCTCTTCCAATCTCTTTCACTTTATTAGCTTGAACATTCCTTCTGTACCATTTCAACGAGGTTTTGTGAAAATGCAGATAAATCACATGTGTTCTAGCTACCATGTTTAACTGGAAATCCTTCTGTTTTTCAAAATAAAATAAATTATTACAGCATAGTGGATCTTACCGGCACCCTACAAAAAAATTTTTTTTCCTTAGAATTTCTTAGAATTCAAAAACCAACAGCAAGAAAAAAAAAGCAAAAAAAAAAAAAACAAAACACAAAAGAAAATCTCTGAATAAGAGACTATAGCCTATAGCATCATACTGATTTTCACAGCTAAGCTTTTAAAAAAGAAGTTAGGGGGCACTTGGGTGGCTCAGTCAGTTGAGCGTCCGACTTCAGCTCAGGTCCTGGTCTTGCGGTTTGTGAGTTCAAGCCCCGCGTCGGGCTCTGTGCTAACAAACAGCTCAGAGCCTGGAGCCTGCTTTGGATTCTGTATTTCTCTCTCTCTCCCCCTCCCCTGCTCATGCTCTGCTTTTGTCTCTCAAAATGAATAAATGTTAAAAAAAAAATTTTTTTAAATAAAAAAGAAGTTAGGGTTAATTAAGCACAGAATAAAGTTTTACCTGTAAGATTCCAGAAGATCCACAATTTCAGTCTGTCCAAAGTGTTTAGCCCAATCTAAAGCCATCCTGCCAAAATTCAAAGATATCAAACTATTAGAAAAATGATGTTTTCAAAATTATAAAACTAGTCACATTACTCATTCACCCATTAGAGATATTCCAGCAATTATTATAGAACAGCTTTTAACATAAAGACAAACGTAAGAAATCAAAGACAGTATGTGTAGCTGGACCAAGACATACAAAGAACGAATGCAGTTTACAATTACCAGCCATTTGACGCTTTACTGTGCACGTTGGCTCCCATGCTAATTAACTGCTCTACTTGACTTGAAAAACCTCGTCCAGCAGCAACCATCAGAGCTGTTGCACTGGTTTCGCTATGCCTATAATCAACTAAAAACAGGAAAAGATAAATATAGGTTACATTTCCAAATTTTTTAAATCGTTTTAATTTTTTTTAAGTTAAATAAAAGAAATAAATGACTGTCAGGAGAATTCACTTGGGACTTTGCGCCTTAACCCACTACATGGTAACAGTATTACATAACCTTAACTCAGATCACCCAAGGATATGTCATTCATATGCTTTTAATATAAACACAATGGAGGAGGGGCGCCTGGGTGGCTCAGTCAGTTGAGCATCCAACTTTTGACTTCAGCTCAGGTCATGATCCCAGGGTCACAGGATTGAGCCCCACGTCAGGCTCCATGCTGAGTGCAGAGCCTGCTTGGGATTCTCTCTCCCTTGCCCTCTGTCCCTCTCCCCCACTCACACTCTCTCTAAAAAAAAAAAATAATAATAAATAAATAAATAAACAAACAAATAAATAAATAAAAATAAATGATGGAATAGGGACAATCATTTGGAAGGCAAGAGAAGGAAAGATAGTTGTTAAGCTGTCTTAAGCTCACCATGATAATTAAAACAGAAGAGGAAAACTAGTAACTTGCAGAACCCTTATAATTTTCCTAAGCCTGGATAGGTCTTAATCATCAGATGACAAAATACAAAGAATTAAAAAGTTAATGTTCATCAGCAACTGGTAATGAATGCTTAAAAGTGCAAATGCAAAGTTCAAGACCATTTTTTGTTGTTCTTTCGTTTTGTTTTCATTCCACCATTCCAGGCTGTTACTTACTGAGATGTTTAATGGACATAAAGCATTGGCAGAAAGTTTACAAACGATAAAATCCCTCCATGAGAAAAACAAAGGTCTATTGAGTTTAAGTTCTTTCCTAGAATATATGTCTCAAGGAATGCAATATATTAAAATTGCTTAGCACCAGTTTGCTTAAATTTCAAAAATAAAGAACCACTGGGGGGGGGGACCTCTGCAGTAAAATTTAAGATAAGTACAAATGGAAAATTTTAGATACCCAATTATTCTCATTGTTTAATAATACTCTACAACATGGTAACCATTAATACAAATCAATGGTTCTTAAGATGGGGAGGAGGACTCAGAAGAGAATTACCTCAAGCTTCTTATTTCTAAAAGCACAGATAGCCATGATTTACTCTAGATTCAGAGTCGGTAAGTCTGGGATGGCCAGGCACACGCATTTTTAAAAAGGTCTGAAAAGATTATGACCTATACTCACTGTAAGAGAATTACAGCTTCAACTGAATAGTCATTTGATAGCCCTGGAGAACAGAACCAAAATGTGTATATTTTTGAGCAGCAGGTACGAATAAGTATGTATTTTCAGCAGCAGGGTATTAATAAGTATCCAACAATTCCTTAGTACTCCTCTCTTCAAGAGGCAGAGCCTAATTCCATTCTCCTAGAGTAAGAGCTAGACTATGTCTCTAAAAGGTACCTACAGCTTCCTGCTTGCTTTTTCTCCTTCTCTTTTGATCACTCACTCTGAAAGAAGCCAGCTGTCACATCCTAGGAAGAATAAGACAGCCAGCCCTATGAAGAGATCCACATGGCAACGAACTGAAGCCTTATGCCAAAAGCAGAGATGACTGGAGGCCTCTTGCCAAAAGCCACGTCAGTGAGCCTCCTCGGAACCAGATGCTCCAGTTCCAGTGAAACCTTCAGATGACCAAACCCCTAACAACAGCTTCACTACTGTTCTATGAGTCACTAGGAGCCAAAACCACTCAGTTTTGCCACTCTCAGATTCTTGATTCTCAGAAGCAGTGTGAGATAATAAATGTTTCAGGTTGCTAAGTTTAGGAATGATTTGTTATGCAGCAATAGGTAACTAGGACAATAAGCATGACAAAGAATGCCTGCATCTTACTAATTACCAACTGCTTCCACAGGATCACATGGAGAAACTGACAACATTAAAAAGAAACCTATGAAGCCCAGGGTCTCCTGGATTACATGAAGTATTTTCAACTCTGGTGCCAATTAAGGATTGAGATTTTAGAAGAAAAATAAAAAGACAGGAAGTCAATAACTGTTCAAAGAATTACTACAACATTTTAGTTTGCTTCACACAGCTTAAAATACTAGCATACCTCACTCTAGAAAATGTCCAGTGACACTTTTATAAAGATGCAGGACCTGGATGCATAGGATGATGACATCCAAGTAATAGTATACACTAAAGAAGTATCTAGGATGAAGGTCAAGAATAATACATTAATGCTTCATAAATATTTTAAGGCAACTTGCCTCAGAGTTCAAATTTTCCTAACTTTCAGGTAAGATGGCAAGGCATTTCTCTTTTGGAGAAAAAAAGACTGCCAGAAAACTGGAGATGAACAAATGTTCACATTTCCAAATACAAAAAGTTACTTTTCAAAATACAGATTATGTTTTTAATGACTGATAAACTGGAAAAAAAAAAGTAGATCAAACTAAATTTACAAAGATCTTCATTTCCTTCTTAAGAGGTCTGTTAGATTAGTACATTATGGAATTATAACCATTTGAACAACTACACCTAAATATTGACCTAAAGCCTCTTCTAGCATACATAGCACATGGTCATTGACCCAGGCCTTCTGAGCTAATAAACTGAGAAGGTTTATTAATACACTAGGTAACAATTAGAACTGGGTGGCGGGGGCGGGGGGAGGGGGGTTGTTAACCAAAACCAATGGGCCAAATCTAATTATGAGATTTAAAAACTCAAAAAAACTAAAAATAAAAAAAATCAAAACAACATGTAAATGATAGGGGGCATTCATTTAACAAAATCCCATGTTAAAAAAAAAAAAAGAACTAGAAGTTTTAAAGGTGATATGAATCACTAAGACAATGTGGTTGGCAACGAGCTATACTAACCATAGGCTGAATTGATGTAAGTAAAGAGTAAAGATTTTTAGGCTGATTGACCTACTGTACCTGAAGCTAGTCACTAAGAGACAATAAGTATTTAAAGCTATGACTAGATGAGAACCACAAAAGGAGTCCGTGTAAACTGAAGCAAGGCCTAAGGACTGAGGCCTGGGCCATTGCATATTTAGAGGTCAGGAAAAGGGAAGATTCTGCGAAGGAAACCAAGAAGTTCCAGCTGGAATAGGATAGGCTGATTGAAGGAAATGTTTCAAGAAAGGAGTGATCAATAATAATAATAATAACACTGAGAAGTTTAGTTGAGGGGATAAACCACTTGACATCTAAATCATTTCCAGTACTGACTCTCTGGCCTTTCATTCTGTCTTTTGCCTAGAAGGCTTCAGAGTTCTGAAACTCACCTCTGGTTACCAGTAGTCACTATAATCAACTAACAAAATCAGGCTAGGTCATTATGAAAACGTATCACATGACATAAAGCATGTGCATGTGAATGAGTACTTGAGCTTATATAACTAACGGTATGTTAAAATTCTCCACTTACTAAATACAAAATCTAGAGCAAAGTTATCAATCTTTTTTTCCTTCCTTTTTTGAAATCATAAATTTCAAAAAACCAAAGATATTCCCTTGGGAGGGAAGGAACATGTATTTATGGGTACAATATATATACAGAAATATGGGTACAATATATATACAGAAAAATACCTCTGCACATAACTGCACATATATTCACAGACCCCCACATAGCTATTCTGAAGACTACTAGATTAAGAATCCCTGATTTAGGGGCGCTTGGGTGGCTCAGTCGGTTAAGCGTCCAACTTCAGCTCAGGTCATGATCTCACAACTCATGAGTTCGAGTACCATGTCGGGCCCTACCCTGACAGCTCAGAGCCTGGAGCTTGCTTCAGATTCAGTGTCTCCCTCTCTCTCTGCCACTCCCACTCCCCCGCCCCACTCATGCTCTGTCTCTCTCTCTCAAAAATTAACATTAAAAAAAAAAAAAAAAAAGAATCCCTGATTTAACACAATATTTATTCTACTATGCTAATAAGATCTTGATTTGTCCATTTGAAATAAGTACTCCAAAAGAACAAATTATTGGTTGTGAACAACAAATGTAGTACATACATGCTGAATTAAACTACATTTCCACCATAAATAACTGTAAGAGTAAAAAAAAATATTTTTAAGAAGTTATACATACCGCTAACATTTTCAGTTAAAATAAGGTGAAAGACCTGAGCGAAGGCATCGACATCTTTATGTAGCCATATGTCAGAAAGACAAGCATCCATTTCCTTTATTAACCATGGTTCAAGGCAATTCACATCTTTTTCTGTCTTTAAAAAACAAAACAAAAGCAGAGGTTATAAATCACCTGACAGCTTAACCTTTGCTTGCAAAGAATATGAGATGACACAATGGCCACAAGAACTACTAACCACATATAATATAATAGCACAGGCTTTGACATAAAAGTTTCTCATCTGAACACACACACTCCACTTACAATATCGTATCTTGTTCTTACATGTATCTTTCATCTGAGAATGAGTTTGTAACCAAAGGAGCATGATTCAGTCAAAATATTACCTAAGTGTGTTTCTAGCAAAATGTTGCTAAATATACTTGTACACCAGTGGTTCTCTCTCCCAGCTGCACATCAGAGAGGCCAACACTGGTGTATTTCAACACTGATGCCAAGTTCATGAGAACCTCTGCTGGTGGAGGCAAGATTCCATAAGGGCTTTAAAATAAGTTCCTGAGGGGCGCCTGGGTGTCGCAGTCGGTTAAGCGTCCGACTTCAGCCAGGTCACGATCTCGCGGTCCGTGGGTTCGAGCCCCGCATCGGGCTCTGGGCTGATGGCTCAGAGCCTGGAGCCTGTTTCCGATTCTGTGTCTCCCTCTCTCTCTGCCCCTCCCCCGTTCATGCTCTGTCTCACTCTGTCCCAAAAATAAATAAAAAACGTTGAAAAAAAATTAAAAAAATAAAATAAAATAAAATAAGTTCCTGAGGTGATGCTCATGTGCAACCAGGCTTAAGAAACACTGATTTTTTTTTTAACCTTTTATTTATTTTTGAGGGACAGAGAGAGACAGAGCACAAGTGGGGGAGGGGCAGAGAGAGAGAGGGAGACACAGAATCGGAAGCAGGCTCCAGGCTTCAAGCTGTCAGCCCAGAGCCCGACGCGGGGCTCGAACTCACGAACCGCGAGATCGTGACCTGAGCCGAAGTCGGACGCTTACTGACTGAGCCACCCAGGCGCCCCAAGAAACACTGATTTAATGGTCAAAAGGCTATTCACTGAACCAAATGCACCTGCATATGTACCTTCTCATGCTCAAAACAGTTAAATTCTTTTTCCAAAAAGTGCATAGGCCCAGCAATATTTTGCATCACACTAATCACCAGTGCCTTTTAAAGAATTCTAAACCAGAATTAAAGACCAGAAGGGACCTAGGAAATCAGCTAGTTCCAGTTTTCAACCTGGATTCAAACAGTTTCAATGGAACCCAAGGTAGCAGAAGCCCCATGTAGGGATGGGAGTGGACAGTAAAGACGAGCAGGCAAGGCTTCTACAAAATATTTCATTTGTAAAACATTCTGTGGCAAAATAGAAAAAAGAAAAGCAGAAGAAAAGAATAAACTGAGGTCTACAGCAGGTAACTGATTTTATAAAGTCACATAGCTGGTTGGTTGTAGAAACAACACCAGTATTGACTATGGGCTCTAATATCAAAAGTTTTTTCTCAATTTTCTCTTAACTGAACTTATCTTACATTGTTCAGCTCACAGGTTCTTAAACTTTTGAGATGATAGGGGCACCTGGGTAGCTCAGTGGGTTAAGCATCCAACTTTGCCTCAGGTCATGATCTTGCGGTTCATGGGTTCGAGCCCTGCACTGGGTTCTGTGCTGACAGCTCAGAGCTTGGAGCCTACTCTGGATTCTGTGTCTCCCTCTCTGTTTCTCCCCCACTCATGTTCTGCCTCTTTCAAAATTAATAAACATTAAAAAAATTTTAATAAAAAAAACTTTGAGATGATAAAATATCAGGCAATGATAACATATATCCATAATATCTTTATTGTCTTCAAAAAAATCAGAGAAAATATTGAAATAATTTAAATTCATATAAAATAAAAAATGTTGCATTATTTGCCAAAAAAAGTGTGTTAGAAAGTTTTTCTGAAAAACGTGTTTAGCCTAAGATAAACTAAGAGAATTACACTGTAATAATTCAGTAACATATTATAATCTCGTAAGATGTTCTTTAAACTACACAATTTTCACTCAAAATATCAGTGTAAATCAACAAGGTCTTACCAACTGGCTGAAGACAGCATCACCACCATCATCCAACAAATCATACTCTTCAGTCACATTCGGAACAGTTCTCTGCCTCTGAGATTCAGGCTTGAATGTATTCTCTTGAGCCGAATACCATTCTGTAAGAGTAGTTTGTTGCTTCTCTTCTAAATTAGTAACAACAACAACAAAAAAGTACACAAATGCTTCACGTTGGGGAATATATTGTGCTTTTAAAAATTAAGTGAATCTGAAAATACTTCAAAGTTGGCTTTATTTTTTCAAAATACATTAATGAGAAACATCCAGTAATGTTTATGCTTAAATACATCATCTATTCCACGTTATTGGTGAGAAGTTTATTTCTAAGTCAGTCCAAATTTCAAGAAAACTATTTGAGCCATACTATAAATATTGCTTAAAACAATGACTAATATTCAAACAGCACTTTGTAGAAAAACCATTCATTGAACTTCTACCACCATGCCAGTTGTTTGAGGTACAAGTGATCTACAATTTTCACCTTCAAAAGCTTAGAGATCTACTAGTTTTATGATCTACATATGAAATAGGAATTGCTAATTCCTACTGCTTTTATTCAAGTGGAGAATCCAAAGAACTTAAGATTCTTGTCCAAGGTCACACAGACTAAACAAAGGAAGCAAAGCTTGAAGCCAAATCTCATATCGCGAATAATGAAGTTAAAAGTAAGCAAGAAGAAGGGCGCCTGGGTGGCTCAGTAGGTTAAGCGTCCGACTTCGGCTCAGGTCATGATCTCACTTAGTGAGTTCAAGCCCCACTTCAGGCTCTGTGCTGACAGAGTGGAGCCTGGAGCCCGCTTCAGATTCTGTGTCTCCCTCTCTCTCTCTCTGCCCCTCCCCTGCTCATGCTCTCTCTCTCTCTCTCTCTCTCTCTCAAAAATAAACATTAAAAAAAAATCGGAAAAAAAAAAGCAACCAAGAAGAATCTCACCCTAACTTCAAAGCTGAGATATACTGTAAGTCGTGTTAAGAGATGTATTAATGGGCAAATAACACTAAGTTGTAAGCACAGATGCAATTCATAACGAAATCAAGATTTGAAAACCTGGCATTTGTATCACAGATGAACCTGTTACTACTCACATGCCACTCCCTTCAACACCTCCTGCCTACTCCCCATCCGGGTCCTGTGCAATGTGCTGTGGCGGGTCGCATTCTTACCTTATGCGGCATGTCAAACACTCGGCAGCACATAGTCTTCGGCCTCCTTAAAACAGTGGCTGCATCTCTGGATACAGACACACTCACCCTCCTCCACCCCAGCATCCACTTTCAATTCCTCTCTATAGATGATAATTTATGGACATAAACCACCACGTAGCAGGTACACTTGGGACCAAACTCTAATATGATTTTATACAATTATGTGCAAGGGAAAAATACTTTCAAGTGTCCTTGTACCTCCACAGGATAAGACCAAAAACTTAGTATTAGTAGTACTTTTGTTTTAAGTTTGTTTGATAAAAAGCTTACCTCGTTGTTTTTCCTTTTTGTATTTTAACATTTCTTTGTTTGTGTATCCAGTAGTTCTTAAGATGTCTTCCAGAAACATTTCTTTTACTTCAAAAGGTCTTCCCTGTACTAAATAATATGAATACTTTAAAGACTCAGTTTGCATCACAGGGACGATGCACATAAAAACATGAGAATCCTGAGTTAATGAACTGGAGTATAAAAATCCAAAAGCAATTCCAAAGGTCAAGTGATCCCCATGATATTGTCATGTCATTATATTTAAATATAATTCTGGGGGCGCCTGGGTGGCGCAGTCGGTTAAGCGTCCGACTTCAGCCAGGTCACGATCTCGCGGTGCGTGAGTTCGAGCCCCGCGTCCGGCTCTGGGCTGATGGCTCGGAGCCTGGAGCCTGTTTCCGATTCTGTGTCTCCCTCTCTCTCTGCCCCTCCCCCGTTCATGCTCTGTCTCTCTCTGTCCCCAAAAAAATAAATAAACGTTGAAAAAAAAAAATTAAAAAAAAAAATAAATATAATTCTGATTTTCATTTTACAGAACTGCTCATTTGTTTGTCTTTTCTAGGGTTTACTATCTACTTATCCTGTGTCTGTCATCATGGCAGACCCCAGGAATACAAATCATAAGCAGAAACACAGCTGCCTCCTACTCTCTTGAAGCTTACACACTAGAAAGGGAGACATTAATCCAATAATCCAGAATATAAATGTAAAAACAGAGTTGTAATAAATCCTCTCAGAGAAAAGCACAGGATACCATCACATAATAGGGGATTTGAATGAGTCAAGAAAATCATCCTCTCAGAGAAGATGAGGACCAAGAGAAGGGATAAATGAAATACTAACCTGTATGCAGAAGAAATATACAATGAAGAAAACAAAAGCACATGCAAAGATGCTATGATGGGAAAGAGTATGATGTCTTCAAGAAACTAATTGGCCAAGCAAACTGGAAGATGGTGGGAGATGGGGAGTAAAGAGGGGTTGTAGTTTGAGATGAGGCAGGAGAAGCAGGTGAGCCTTATTAAGGATTTAGGTCTTCATCCTGAGGTAATGGTTATCCAAAGTTTAAGCTCAGCAGAGTGCTCAAAATCCTCAGAATTCCAGGTCAGAAAAGACCACTCTGGCTGCAGTAGATAACACAGATTTAAAAGAGAGCAGAGGAGGGGCGCCTGGGTGGCGCAGTCGGTTGAGCGTCCGACTTCAGCCAGGTCACGATCTCGCGGTCCGTGAGTTCGAGCCCCGCGTCAGGCTCTGGGCTGATGGCTCAGAGCCTGGAGCCTGTTTCCGATTCTGTGTCTCCCTCTCTCTCTGCCCCTCCCCCGTTCATGCTCTGTCTCTCTCTGTCCCAAAAATAAATAAAAAACGTTGAAAAAAAAAAAAATTTAAAAGAGAGCAGAGGAGAAGCACCTGGATGGCTCAGTTGGTTAAGCATTGGACTTTGGCTCAGGTCATGATCTCATGGTTCATGGGTTCAAGCCCCACATCAGGCTCTGTGCTGGCAGCTCAGAGCCCGGAGCCTGCTTTGGATTCTGTGTCTCCCTCTCTCTCTGTCCCTCCCCTGCTTGTGTTCTCTCTCTCTCTTTCTCTCTCTCTCTCTTTCTCTCTCTCTCTCTCTCAAAAATAAGCAAACATTAAGGGGCACCTGGGTGGCTCAGTCAGTTGAGCGTCTGACTTTGGCTCAGGTCATGATCTCACAGCTCATGAATTCGAGCCCCACGTCAGGCTCTGCTGACAGCTCGGAGCCTGGAGCCTGCTTCAGATTCTGTGTCTCCCTCTCTCTCTGCCCCTAACCCACTCACATTCTGTCTCTGTCCCTCTCAAAAATAAATAAACATTAAAAATAAATAAACATTAAAAATTTTTAAAAATAAAATAAAAGAGAGCAGAGGAATGGGGGTGCCTGGTTGGCTCAGTTGGTTAGGCATCCAACTCTTGATTTCGGCTCAGGTCAGTTATGACATCAAGCCCCGCATCTACGCTGACAGCATGGAGTGTGCTTGGTATTCTCTCTCTTCTCTCTCTGCATTTCCCCCACTCTTTCTTGTGTGCATACGTGCACTCTCTAGATAGATAGATAGATAGATAGATAGATAGATAGATAGATAAAGAGAGCAGAGGGGATGGAAGAGACCAGGTTATCATCTGATAATTCAAGTAAAAGAGAACAATATTTGAATAAAACTGGTGATGATAAAAAAACAGACAAGAGACAGACTCCAGAGATAGGAAGCAAAATACACAAAACTCAGCATTGAATTGGATATGAAGGAATGATATGAAGAGTCAACCATGTTTCTTAGATGTCTGGCGCACAAAACCGGATAGATGATGAGGTCAATCTCAAAGGTAACAAGCAAAGCTAAAAGCACCAGACTGGCTGGTGGGAGCTGGGGTTTGGTTTTAGACACGTCAAATGTGAGGTGACAAAACGAGCTTTCAACTAGCAGATGTATAAGTTTTGTAAGAAAGACTGGTTTGTGATGTAGGTGATTAGGTTGATGGTATGATTAACTAAAACGGACAACACAGATTTTTTTTTTTAATTTTTTTTTTAACGTTTATTTATTTTTGAGACAGGGAGAGACAGCATGAACGGGGGAGGGTCAGAGAGAGAGGGAGACACAGAATCTGAAACAGGCTCCAGGCTCTGAGCTGTCAGCACAGAGCCTGACGCAGGGCTCGAACTCACGGACCACGAGATCATGACCTGAGCCGAAGTCGGATGCTTAACCGACTGAGCCACCCAAGCACCCCAACACAGATTTTTGTAGAAGAGATTAAATATTTAGGTTGGGACATATTAGAAATGAGCTGCTTATAAGACATCAAAGCCCAAAGCTCTGGAGAACAGTTTGAATTAGAAACAAAGATTCAGGGAGCCCCTGGCTGGCTCAGTTGGTAGAGCATGGGACTCTTGATCTCAGGGGGTCATGAGTTCAAGCCCCACTCTGGGCATAAAGCTTACTTAAAGAAAATGTTCAAAATAAACAAAAAATAAACAGAAACAAAGATTCAGGGTCCATGAGTATAAAAACAAAGTAGAAGCCACAGGCATGAATGAGAGCTTCCAGGGAAACTACCTGTGCATCTCCAGTACCTAGTAGAGTACAGCACAGACCAGGAAAGAAGAGGAAAACAAAGGAAGGAAGAAGGAAGGGAAGATGAATGAGGAAGAAGGAAAAAAAAAAAAAGGATCAAGGGAATAATCCCAAAGAATACCAATATATAAGCACCATGCAAAAGAGAAGCCCACCAAGGAGACCATGAGGGTACAAGTGCTAATGCAGAATTAGGAGACAGTGTTGTCAAATAAATTCTGGGATGTGAGCATTTCACATACAAAAAAGAGGGGCCAACCATGAGAAATATGGAAAATTTAAGATTTTTGTGGAAAATTTAAATAGTAGGCTTGGCAATTATATCAGTATCAAAACAATACTGGTAACAATACATGAATGAACAGCCCCATACACTACAGAAATATAAATCATTTCAGCTCTTTGAAAAAGTAAAATGGCAAAAGCTGTCAAAATTAAAAACAGATACACTCTTTTACTCAACAATTGTACTTTCAGGAATCTATCCCTAGAAATAAGAGCACCAGTATATAAGGATATACATACAGGATGTTTATTATAACACTGTTTATGGAGGGGGGATGAGCAGAGTCTAGAACCAATCTGAATGTTCAAAAATAAATGGTTAAATAAATCATGGTACATTCGTATTATGAAATATTAAAATAGCTGCTTAGGGGCTCCTGGGTGGTTTAGTCGGTTAAGCGTCTGACTCTTGGTTTCAGCTCAAGTCATGACCTCACGGTTTGTAAGTTCGAGCCCCGCATCGTGCTCTGTGCTGACAGCATGGAGCCTGCTGGGGATCCTCTGTCTCCCTCAACCCCTACACCTCCCCTGCTCACTCGCTCTCTCAAAATAAATAAACATTTTTTTTAAATAAAAAAATCATATTAAAAAAAAAACTACACAGGAAGTAAACACAGGAGTGTAGACTGCTCTTTTCAAGGAGTCTAGCAATAAAGGGGAAGCTGTAGGACAGAATTTAAGGAGGATACAGGACCACAATAAAGCACATTTCCTTTTAAGAATGAAAAACTGCCTCACAACGCAATATCAACGAGTATAGGTGGAAAAGGAGAGGATGGAAATATATACAGATGAATGATTAGGAGGCAGGTCTCAGAGAAAACAGAAATGGATGCACTCTACTTCAGAACATTCCCCAATTCCTATTACAATAAATATAATCATCCCAAAAGTATACTTTCATTAAAATCCTAGAAGAAATCTTACAATTTAACTTACTATAGATCACTGGGCAACTTCCAAAATATCTTATAAAAAGATTTACATCCAAGGCAGCACTAGAAAGAATAAGTTTCAAAGTTGGGTGCTTTTGCAACAGATCTCTTAACTTTGTAAGTAAAAAATCACTAAATCGATCCCTTTCATGTACTTCGTCCTGCAGTAAACAAAAAATAAAACCATGGAATAGTTAAAACATTATGGATGACTAAGCCTTTAAAATTATGGGGCTGCTGGGTTTTATAGTAATTCAAATTAAATGTGAACAAGGCCAATTGGTACTCGTGAAAGTGTTGTATTATAGACAATTCAGAAATAATCAGACATTAACAACCAACTGAAACAAAGCACTGCCTCTTAATATAAAAGACATACAAACTACAACAAATTCGGAATTAGTGGAGTCTAATTTAACATACTTTTGATAAATATAGAATCTACTTAAACATGCTTCAATTAGCATCAGGGTACAGGTGCGCCCTTTGGTTTGAATGAACAAAACCAATAAGTTTTCTAAAGCTGCTTATTGCAAGCTTCTAAAACTTAATCTAATTGTTTTCTGACACAAACTGGATAAAAGCTTACAACTTTTTAATAAGGTGGTAATTCATCTACTTCATCAACATCTACTTAATTTAGCAGCTTAACTATGAAGTTAAATGACTATAAAGCGAAGACTGGGAAATACATATTAGCCAAAGGTGGAATCAGATGACTAAGCAGAGAGAGAAAAAAAAGAAAATTTTCACCCCATTCTGAGGAACGCTAAGTAGTTGTATCATTTTCACATATAAAAAGCACTTTTTGAAAATCTACCTATACATTTAATTTGCCCTCATAAAACCTAATGGTAAGAATTCTTTACTTAATACAAGTAAAATTTATTTCTAATAATTACAGGCAATAAAAAGTAACTTCATTATAATACCTGTTCAAAAAAAAAACTGGCTTTCACCCCTATTCTATTCTAAAAATATAATTAATTACATATTCAAATTTTTAAGCAATCTGAGTTGTATACGGCAAAACTCAGCAATATTCTTACCACAATAACATGTGTCACAGTCGACAATGTACTATCTCCCGCCATCAATGTACGAAGCAATACCCCATTAGTGCAAAATGTCAGAAGTGTCTTTGGAGAAACCCTTTTTAAAAAAAAAAAACAAAAATAAAGCATACAATTACAACTCTTAAATGTAATTAAAACATGATTACATTAAATGCTAATCTCATATGTAAGTTTTATAAATGTTAAAGTTACTAATATAGCATAGCAGTTTGTATGCTTTATTAGCCAAGTTATTAAAATATGTATTTTATACCTGACGAACTCACAAAATTTTTATTACTAACAGGCTTTTATTAATCATTTTAAGAAACCATTAAATAGATTTTTTTTTTTTTTTAAAAACCTTAAGGAGGCAAAATAACTTGTATTCGATCATAAATCCCCCTATGAAATGGGATTTGTATCCATGGCCCGAACTCTTTCTTCAACTATGTATTCAAAACCTTATGAAGTTCAGACATGACCTCAACATCCTATCAAAGACTTACTTGGAGCAAAATGATCACCTAACTTTTTGACTAACATAGTCCCTATTTAATGAAATATAAACATTAATCTTTTCTAAGAATGCTAGGCTACAGGAGAACCATGGTTACCTGCTTTCTAATCGGATCTGATATCCAATCGTTTGACCAATCCTTTCTCTTCTCTCTGCAGCAACTCTTTCAGCCACAGCAATAGCTGCTAACCTTCTTGGCTGGGTACAAAATATACGGCAGGGGATACCATTTTTAAAGCAATCATCTAAAAGGAACTGAGGAATCTGAAATGAAAGTTTTAAAGTACTATAAAATGACATGACTATATACCCAGAAAGTCCAAGTCAATCACAACTGAAAAACTACTAGAATTAGGAAAGTTTGGTAACGTGTCCAAATAATCATAAAATCAACAACTTTTCTGTAACTTCTAACAATCAGCTAGAAAATGTAATTTTCAAAGATCTGATTCACAAGAGAAACTAAAATGAAAATACTAAAAACAAATTCATACAGGGGCACTCAGCTGGTTAAGCATCTGACTCTTGGTTTCAGTTCAGGTCATGATCTCACAGTACCTAGGATCGAGCCCCACCTCAGGCTCTTGTGCTGACAGCAAGGCACCTGCTTGGGATTCTATCTCTATCTCTGCCTCTCCCCTGCTCACTCTCTCAAATAAATAAATAAACTTTAAAAAAAAATTTTGTAAAAAAACCAAATTCACAGAGAAATAAAGCTTGCACAAATACAAATTCCACAAATATAAAATACAACTAAAAAACACTAACTGAATAAAGAAATAGGACACAATCTTGAGTAGAAATAATCAATACTTCAAAAATGTCAATTCTATCCAAATTATTCTATAAAGCCAACGAAACAACAATCAAAATTCCACTGGAATTTTTTTAAATAGTGAAAAGCATAAAGAAAGCAAAAATAGCCTAATACTGGGATGTACATGTCAGAAGGACTTAAAAAGTAAGTCTTTCTTGCCGTACCACTACCAGTATTCTCCAAAAAAGTAACTACTATTGGGGCGCCTGGGTGGTTCAGTCAGTTAAGCATCTGACTTTGGCTCTGGTCATGATCTCACATTTTGTAAGTTCAAGTCCCGCATCAGGCTCTGTACTGACAACTCAGAGCCTGAAGCCTACTTCAGATTCTGTGTCTCCCTCTCTCTCTGCCCCTTCCCCACTCACGTTCTCTCTCTCCCTCCCTCTCTCTCTTTCAAAAATAACTATTTTTAAAAAATAACTATTACTTCTTATGAACTGTTTCAGGGAAAAAATGTTTACACAATTTAGGATATTTGTGTATATTAACAGGCTTTTATTCACACAAAGCGATTACCGTACTTAATGTTTATAAAATTTGCAGATTTCACTTAATACTCAGATCTACCTAATCCATTCTAATAGCTGCATATTCCATCCTAGGGATGTGCTATAATTTAACAAATATCATGTTAAATAATTTCTAGTTTTTTTAAGTTACTGATATTACTGCTTGCTATTATAAAAATTGCTGCAGTGAATATCTTCACAAACTTTTATAAAGATATATATGCAGGGGCACCTAGATGGCTCAGTCGGTTAAGTGTCCGACTTTGGCTAAGGTCATGATCTCATGATTTGTGGCTCAAGCTCCACACTGGGCTCTGTGCTGACAGTTCGGAGCCCGGAGCCTCGAGCCTGGAGCCTGCTTTGGATTCTGTGTCTGTCTGTCTGTCTGTCTCTCTCTATCTCTCTGCCCCTCCCCTGCTCATGCTCTCTCTCTCTCTCAAAAATGAATAAATATTAAAAAAAAAAAAGGTGTGTGTACACACACACACACACACACACACACACACACACAGGTCAAATGAAAGAGCATGTAAATGTTTTTTAAAATTTTTTTTTTTTTTTCAACGTTTATTTATTTTTGGGACAGAGAGAGACAGAGCATGAACGGGGGAGGGGCAGAGAGAGAGGGAGACACAGAATCGGAAACAGGCTCCAGGCTCTGAGCCATCAGTCCAGAGCCTGACGCGGGGCTCGAACTCACGGACCGCGAGATCGTGACCTGGCTGAAGCCGGACGCTCAACCGACTGCGCCACCCAGGCGCCCCAAGAGCATGTAAATGTTTTAAGGTGGGTTTTGTTTGTTTGTTTGTTTGTTTTAGAGAGAACAGGGAAGAGGGGCAGAGGGAGAGAGAGAGAGACCCAAGCTGACTCCATGCTCAGCACAGAGCCCAACACAGGGCTAGATCCCACGACCCCAGGATTATTACCTGAGCTGAAATCAAGAGTCAGATACTAAACCAACTGAGCCACCCAGCCACCCCAAGAGTATGTAAATTTAAATTGGAGAGAAGTAGTATCAAATCGCCCTCCAAAACAATTTATACTCCTGCCCATAAAGCAGAAGATGCTGCTTTCCCAACACCTATGCAAATACGTATCGTTAATGTTTTAGTTTCTGCCCCTCTGATAGTTGAAAAATATAATCATTGTTTTGATTTCATTTAACTGTAAGTGAGAGAGAGAGAGCATCATTTCATGCATGTTTCAGCCTCTAGGATTTGTTTTAAACTTGACTAGTTTATACAGAAGCAGAAATGAACACAAATAGGAAATATTTAAGGAAATAATTTTCTCTTAGGAAATATTTAAGAAGAGAAGATAATAAACTGGAATATTATGCTACATACTGTAAAACGACAAAAAGCAAAAAAGAGGGATCCTGGTGCAAAAATAATTAAAGACAGATAACAAAAATTCCAGAAATAGACCCAAGTACTATAGAAACTTCGTTTGATCAAAAGGGCTACCTTAAGTGAAGGGGGAAAAGATAATTAAATAAAAATTATATAGGAACTAGATATTAACATGAAGAAAACTGTAAGATGGATTCCTACCTGACATGATATTATAAATTCCAGGTGGATTTTTAAAACTATAAATACAAAAATACTAGAATAAAGTATTTATAGGAAAATGTTTTTTAATCTTGGGATAGGAAATGCCTTTCTCAGCATGGCTCAAAGCCCTAAAAAAAAGATTGACAGATGTGACTAAATAATTAGTAAAGCTAATACACAAGATACCACAAAGCAAAGCTACAGAGCAAACAAAACACTGAGAGAAATCATTTTTAGGATATCTAACAGATAACAGGCATGTAGGCATAATATTTAAAACACCACTAAATACCTTTCTGGTTATAAACACGGTCTTCTCTACCTCACCTGAAAACCCAGACTCAGGAGGCCTCAATCCCTGCCTCCCTATTCCCAGAAGAGCCAAAGCTAACTATGTAGGAGGCTTTTTCAGAGGATAAGACGACTTTGTCTTCCCAGAAGATAAACCCTCTACTTTCCTTTATGAGGCAGATAGCAACCCCAAACCACAGACAGGTTGGGACCTGCGCAGGCCTCAACGTCTACAGTCAACTTTATATTAACGTTTGGTATTATTAATATTGCTGTTAGTTTAACTCCTATGCACAAAACACTGACAGGCACTTTATAGACCTCTCTAAACGTCATGGTGAACGGGAGCAAGTATTAGCTCCATTTTACAAATGAGGGCTCCGGCTCACAGAGGTTAACAAGACTAGCCCAGTCCATATTCCTTTCATGATGCCAAACCACATCCCCACTTCTATTTAAATGGAGGCCCAAGGTGCTAGTTTAAAAATATTTTAAAACATTTCCTTTCTACCAATTCTCAAAACATACTCCCAGTAACAATTTATTTTTGAAATAAACATTAAAGTACCCAAAAGGGGTTGTTTTTGTTAAAATACATGTAGTATAAATTTGTTATAAAACTGCCATGTGGAAAAAAATATTTTTTCTTCCATAAACAACAAAGAAGAAACCAACCTGTGTAGTCTTTCCAGACCCAGTTTCTCCTACGATCAAAACTACTTTATTTTCTTTAATTATTTTAACAATTTCTTCTTGTTTCTCAAACACTGGCAGAGACTGCCTGAAAGAATCAAATTCAGATTCTCCTCTTTTCACTGGAATCTGAGGTATGCCATTGTTGAGTCGCCCACTCGTTTTGCTCATTTCCCGGTTTTCTTTGAATAAGAAACAAAAACATTTATGATCAACATTTTTTAAAAAGCGTTAAACACAAAGATAAGTAATTTCTCTATTCAGTCTGTATAAAGTTAGCAAGCAATGGCTTAGTGTTGCACTCTATGCTTACTATTCTTTAAAAAATAAGTTATAAATTTCAATAGTAATTAGAAAGCAAATTGCTAAAAGTGTTTCTCGTGCATAACATTTACAAACAAACAAAAATCAATCACTCCATACCCATTAAAAATAAAACGTGATTCTGATATCCTAAAACAGTTTTCAGGCTTGCTTCTATCAATAATTAGACACAAAAAATTAAAATTTTGTAAGTAGGTAACAATGTGCATTATTTATAAAGTCTGTTATGTACAATATGAAAACACGTTATGAAAAGAAAAATATTCTCTGTTTAAAGCTAACTATGTAAGATTATGTGAACAGATAGAATGATATGTGTAAACATAAAGTCCTAATGCTTAACAAATTTCCTAATTGAGAATTTTTGCAAACAGCTACATTTTATTAATAAGACAAGAATAAAAAAGCATAATGTTTTATACTCTTCACATAATTCAAAACATTTTTGTGTGCGTGTATTTAAAACTTAATTCCCTCGCTATCTAAGACCATGTGTTTGCTACACTCTGCAAACCTACTCCAACAGACGATGGAAATTATGAAATCTGTTGCTTTAGGTTATTAATGGTTTTCTCACTAGAAGTTATTTTTCCAAATAATAAAATTACAGCTTCATTCTATAACCTAAATGTATCACGTATCTAGCTTTCAGCAAGTTCGTGTAATGAAGACTCTGTCCTCTTACCAGAAGCTAAAGCCCCAGTTCAAAATCACACTCATTAGCGTGCCTCGGCAACATTAATACAGCAAAGTCCAGACCTTGAAGCCAAATCCCAGCTCTGCCGTTTATGGGCTGGTTGAGTAGCCTTGAACAAATTATTTAACTGCTCTGCACCCCAGTCTACTCACCCTTGAAATAGAGGAAATTCTTACCTTGGGAGGGTTGCTATGAGGCCCTCTATAAAGAGTTTAGTATCCTGCCTAGCACACAATAAGTGCTCCAAAAATGATAGCTATTACGGTGACACTTAAAGATTTGTCTAACTTCATGACATGCCTTAACACTGCATTTCATTCCCAAATTTTCACAGTTCTTTATCATTTCTAACAGACTATTCAAACTGAGAAATCTTACTGCATCTTAGTGTTTTTTTTAATTAATTTAAAATGGAAAAAGAACAGTCATCAATTAATAGGATAAACAAGGAAGCTTCCCCAGAAAATACATACCAGCTTCAACTGCAAACACATTTCCTCTTTCTGTTTTAGGCAGAAGTTCAGTACGCTCTTTATTGGTGACAGGAAATCTTTGAATTAGGCTCCTAACAGCATGTTTTGTATTATGAGTCAAATTACAGGTCATCATTGCATGAGCTGTTTCTGATCCATCTTTCTTCTTCACAGTTAGGTATCTATTTGCTCCCTTTCTGAATATTAATAAAAATCATTTATTTACTATATATAGTCAATTGGTTCACATATGATGTATGCCTACTTAGGCAACACGTCTTAAGCAAAACATTGGAAAAAATCAAAATGCTTTGTGAGAAGATGCTGAAAATCCCCAAAAATTCAATAAGGAGGGGTTTGGTGCTGAAGTGGCCAAAAGACCATTTTCAATTAAAGTTTCAAAATGCTACCAATCCAGTTTTTAAACTGCAAAAAATGGCTTACTTACCCACAAATGTTAAAGTTTAGTCTTAGCAGACTTCATGGTGGATGAAACATCACCAGTTAATATATGCTGGAAGCATACAGAGGGAGAAAACCAATCTGTTGAACAACAGAATCTAAAAATGATCATTAAAAAGTTATGGTTCACTGTACAGACTAATATATCCCACTGAACGTTTCCATAGTATGCTGGTAATGTCACATCCCATGAAAACCTGTTAAAAGAACCAAGCTTAGTGGTTGGACCAAAAAAGCATAAATCAACATTACTGATAAATATTTTTATATGCATACGGGGAGAAAAAAACAAATTTTTCAAAGCTTCTGGCTCTAGCCTTCAGTTATAAGGTAATGGTGATTTATAACAGTTCTCAAATGATTTGATGGAGGTATATTTATTTCTTCAACTGATCCAGACTAACAATGTCTTTTTTGACTTTTGTAGCTTCTAGAGTACTAGGTATAATGTTAGACACACAGGAAGTCCTCAAACGTGTTTTGAACGATTTAATAATGCATGTCTATAATCCAGTACAATATAGTACTAGAAAAGAGCGCAAGCTCTAAAAGCATACCAACCTGGGTTTGAATCCTAGCTCTACCACTTAGTAGCTGTTGGGACCATAAGCAAATTATTTAACAGCTCTGAGCCTACGATAATAATAATACCTGCCTCAAATGATTATTCATATGATTAAATAAGATAATTCATGTTAAGGGAAAACATCTGTTAATGTTTGAGTAAGTTGAGCAGAATAAGCATTAAATGAATTAAAGCTGTTATTATAATTTTAGTCTGGGAAAAAAAATCACTTATTTTTAAAAAGTTACCCAAAATACTTCATAAAAGGTTCTATCATTTGTTAATGTCACTATTATATTACAGAAATGAGCAACAAAGCCACAAATACAATGGTAAGTATATGTACAATTTTTCTAATTTTCATTAGATTTAAAATTTTCAACAAAATCTTCACCGTAAAAATAACATAAAACTGGAGATTAACCTATACAGTTTTGGCTAAGACTTCTTAAGTGAGGCTTTTGATTTACCAAGGTTTTTAATTTCTGGAAACGTTTTATGGAATGCTTTAATGGATTATAAGCTTTCAGTGCTGTCATCTGCTTTTTAAAAAAGTGTTTAGTCATCTTGAAATTATGGGATAAAAATGAAGTAACTAAATTTAACCTGATCTAGGAATTTCAGCTATTTCCATGGTAAATGACAATTGCTGGATTCTAAAAGATGATCTCTGTAGTAGGTTCTTTTCTATGGACCTTTCTGAAAATTCAGCACAGTCGTTATAGACTTAATCATCCATTCCCCATTTACTTCATAAAAATGTTAACTACAGAGGGCTGGAAGTGTGCTGGAATGATCACTAGAGCAAGACTCGGTAGGCTTGTGTTCAGCTAGTAAAAAATCTTTCAACTAACTAGCTGTGTGATCAAAAACCATTTTATCTCTCTGACACTGTATACAACTTAATTCAAAAATCTCTACTATTTCTGCCAGTTCCAAGATGCTTTAATTTTCTTGGAAGTTGTCTTGGGAAAGCTATGCTATATTTCACCTGTAACTAATTTTATTCCATTCATTCAATCAATCATTAATCATATATTAAGCCCCTATTCTATGCCAGGCGCTATGCAAGAAGCCGGGATTACAGGTAAGTAAAACATACTCTCCTCAATAAGCTCACAACTAAAATCAGTCAGATTCAAACTTTCCTAACAGAGCCTGCCTACTAAGAATACATCATTTATGTACAAAAATAACCCAAACTAAGCATGTGTGAGTACTCAACCATTACCATTTAAAATGTACTGAATTCACTTTGAACATGGGTGAGGGGGCAGAAAGATATTATCAACTTGGTAGTTCTCATGTTTTAGTAAAAGATTCTACTTGTAGCTCTCAGTGCTCATTCCTACCATATTTAGCTCCACGGTGACACTGATAAATGATAAAAAGATGAATGAAATGTTTGGTAAAATATTTGCATCGTTGTTTTGAGGATGAAAACATTCAATCTAGCAGAGATTTGTCCTACTATGTAAACACGCTGAGGTGTAATTTTGCTTTCATCCCAAAGTGGCACTACTCTTTGAACAAAACCATTAAGGGACTCCTTTTCAGGGGCACCTGGGTGGTTCAGTAGGTTGAGCGTCCGACTTCGGCTCAGGTCATGATCTCACCACTTGTAAGTTCAAGCCCCGCATCGGGCTCTGTGCTGACAGCTCAGAGCCTGGAGCCTCTTCAGAGTCTGTGTTTTTCTCTTTGCCCCTCCCCTGCTCATACTCTGTCTCTCAAAAAAATAAATAAATAAACATTAAAAAAAAATAATAAAAAAAAAAGAGACTCCTTTTCAAAGCAAAGTTAACTAGAAACTAGCCGCACAATGTGGAAGAGATGCTAAATACATTAATGCCACAATAATTTTTTCAAATAATGAAATGTAAGCTCCATATGCAATTTTTAATATAAAAGTAAATGTGCTAAAATTATAGGCATGAACATCATAGTATCTAACTTTCAAAGTGTGAAAGTAATCAGTACATGCTATAATTAAGTTTTGGCTTCCTTTTAAGGAAAAATAACTCATCAAATTTGATGCAATTTTAATATTAATCAATTTATCAATTTACACAGTATGTTACTCAACACTTAACTCAAATACCACCCTATGCCTTATTATTCTCCACTCTCCAAATCCATAAACAGTTTAAAAAATCAGCTAAGGAACCAAAATCTGAAATGACTTAAAAAGTTCACAACCACCAAGGACCTAATCTCTCAAAAAATAATACATATTTGTATGATGCTTTGCAAATGTGTAATTTCCTATTTCCTTAGTTTATACTTCCATTATGCAGAAAGATGCAAAGACCTAACTCCAAACCATTTTCTTCCTTATACTGTAATACAGAATTGCAAATTTATTAAAGTGTATTATCATCCTAGTTTGTACTTTCTTTTATGACTATGTGGAAATTAATAAACCAACCAGTTAGCTTTGTCCCTAAACAAAGTTGCTCTCATATCATGGACACTATAATTGTGGTACATTTGTTCATTCTGTGACTTTGGACTATAAGCAACTTAAAGATGAGACCTATCTAATAATTCGATTTTAACTGCTCACTGCTCCTAGGACATCACCATGAACTCACTGTAAACATCAAAAACTAAACATTAGCTATATTCAAATCCTGGCTCTGCCACTCACTAGCCATGTGACCTTGGGGAAAATCACTTAACCTCTCCAAACCTGAACTGTCCCATCTATTATACAGGTACCAGACATTATTAATAGAATCTACTGGTTAAGACTATTGTGAGGATTAAATAACCTACTTAGGGGCGCCTGAGTGGCTCAGTTGGTTAAGCGTCCAACATCGGCTCAGGTCATGATCTCAGTTTGGGAGTTTGAGCCCGTGTAGGGCTCTATGCTAATCGCTCAGAGCCTGGAGCCTACTTCGGATTCTGTGTCTCCTTCTCTCTCTGACCCTCCCCAGCATACACTCTCTGTCTCTTTCTCTCTCTCAAAAGTAAATAAACATTAAAAAAAAATTTTTTTTTTTAAGTTAAGGGCCATGACCAAAGCTAGAGAACCAGGTAGTAACAGACTAAGAGTCAAATCCAGGTTTCCTGCCTTTTCCTCCACAGGCTCTCTCTCAAATACATATTAAGGAACCATGATGAACAAAAGAAAAAAAAAAAAAAAGGCAGAAAAACTATCTTATTAAGTTAATGAAGTTATGCTAGGCACTGGGGGAAAAAAGAAAAAAAAAACCTTTACTCAAAAGTGAACAGAAAAACCCATGAAAATATAAGTCACGTACACATTCTCATGCAAATAAAAAGAAAGAACGTGTAAGAAGTTCTTCATACATATGAAAACAAGTAAAGGCATTTGAAAATCACAAGGACCACTAGATAAACACTATACTACCTTTAATCAATGATAAATTGGGGAGGGAAAGCACTAAGAAATATCCTAAGAGGCCTTGCTGAGCACTAGGAATAGGAACTACGGAGTAGGTAAGAAGGCAGGGTTGCCTTGTTTCCCTTAGCATCTTTTTTCCTCTCTCTGTCTCTTCAGTGTTTTCTCACCCACCTTTTCTTGTCCTGATAGCTTCTATCTTGCTCTCTACCTTTCCCCAGATTTCTCCATTCTGATCATCCCTTAAACAGTTATGCTACTGAACAGAAACAGAGGTAGACTATTCCAATGGACTTCTTTACTGAGTAATTTCTTTTTCTTTTCTTTTTTTTAAGTAGGCTCCACAACCAGCACAGAGTCCCACACAGGGCTTGAACTCACAACCCTGAGATCAAGACCTGAGCTGAGATCAAGAGTCAGACAGGGGCGCCTGGGTGGCGCAGTCGGTTAAGCGTCCGACTTCAGCCAGGTCACGATCTCGCGGTCCGTGAGTTCGAGCCCCGCGTCGGGCTCTGGGCTGATGGCTCAGAGCCTGGAGCCTGTTTCCGATTCTGTGTCTCCCTCTCTCTCTGCCCCTCCCCCGTTCATGCTCTGTCTCTCTCTGTCCCAAAAATAAATAAACGTTGAAAAAAAAATTTAAAAAAAAGAGTCAGACAGACACTTAACCGACTGAGCCACCCAAGCACCCCTCTAAGAGTAATTTCTAATGGTCATTTCTAAGTTAACTATTTATAATTCAAAACCAGTTTAGGGGCACCTGGGTGGCTCAGTCAGTTAAGCGGCTGACTGCGGCTCAGGTCATGATCTCACGGTCCAGGAGTTCCAGCCCCGCGTCGGGCTCTGTGCTGACAGCTCGAAGCCTGGAGCCTGTTTCAGATTCTGTGTCTCCCTCTCTCTGACCCTCCCCTGTTCATGCTCTGTCTCTCTCTGTCTCAAAAATAAATAAACGTTAAAAAAAAAATTAAAAAAAAAAAAAGTTTAACCATAGAAATGATATAGCTACTTTACAACAGACATTTGTAAGACAGACCTGAAACCTCTAAAAGCAACTTTTTCTTTTTAATATTTTTTTTAATGTTTGTATATTTTGAGAGAGAGACACAGAGAATGAGCAGGGGAGGGACAGAGAGAGCAGGAGATACAGAATTCCAAGCAGGCTCCAGGCTCTGAGCTGTCAGCACAGAGCCCAATGCGGGGCCAAACCCCCAAACTGTGAGATCATGACCTGAGTGGAAGTCGGATGCGGATGTTCAGCCAACTGACTGAGCCACCCAGGCACCCCTCGTATCTGCAACTCTTCAACCCAAACAACAATGAAAACTGGAAGATCTTTCTAAGTTTGCAATGTGAAAATTAATAAAAGGAAACCTCATTAAAGTGGACTGGGGATGCTAGAAGAGGAGGCTGGTAGGAAAAGCCAAACCACTCATGTCAATTACAGGAAAAATTGTCAATTACAGACCCAACAGAAGACTCCTCCAGAGGAAAGTAGATTCAATTACAAGCCCCAACAGGAAAAGATGTACACTGCATCTTCTACAAGAAATCAACCACCCCAGCAACCCAGCCAATTGAGAAACCAACATCACCCTGAATTTCTTGCTTCTCTCCAATGGACTTTTGTTCAAAACAACCCCTCCCAACTTCCTCCTTCTTCTCCATAAAATAATGTTCCTCTCTTCTGTTTGTTGGACTTTCGGATGGTTTTGTACACTAGCCTGCTTGTCCCACATGGCAACTCTCTACTTCCAAAGAAACCCATCTTCTGCTGGTAAAATAACTGCCAGTTTTAAAGTTGACAGCAACAACTTCAGTTGGTATCAAAACCTGATTACATTGACACGAGGCTATTTCCAGTATTTATCTTACTGTGAACAGCCTATATTTTTTGGCAGAAATACTGTGATTAAAGGTGATGCCTGCATCTTACGAGGAGTTGTTACATAACATACTGCAAAAAAATCCTAAAATGTTCCTAAAATCTGAATCTCAAAATCTACTTAGTCCAGGTATTCTTGGATAAAGGATTATGGCCCTGTACTCTTTTCATTTTCAAGTGCTGTATTTAACCTACACAGAGGACTATGCTATGGGCATGACTGAAACCTAACCATTGCTTCGCACACTGGCCTTAGTAATGTTCAAAAGGCACATTCACCCCATTTGCAACTATGTGGATGGTACTAGAGGGTATGATGCTAAGCGAAATTAGCCAGAGAAAGACAAATACCATATGACTTCACTCCTATGAGGCCTTTAAGATAGAAAACAGATGAACAGAAGGGAAGGGAAGGAAAAATATAAACACAGGGAGGGGGACAAAACATAAGAGACTCTTAAACACAGAGAACAAACAGGGTTACTGGGGAGGTTGTGGGAGGGGGGATGGGCTAAATGGGTAAGGGGCATTAAGGAATCTACTCCTGAAATGACTGCTGCACTATATGCTAACTAACTTGGATGTAAATTAAAAAAATAAATTAAATTAAAAATAAATAAATAAAAGCTGAAACAGAGAAACAAAAAACAAACAAACAAAAGGCACATTCACCTAAGCTAAATCCCGTGTCACTCAGTAATGTATCACTGTGGGCATTCAAATACCAGCCATTCCTACACCAAATATTTTCATCTTAAGACATTCCTGTTGTTTATTAATATATTAACCTAACAGTCATTTGTTTTCTCTCTTCTTAACCTAAACCCTGGTAAGCCGAAATTTTATCTTCCTTTCCCCCTCTCGGTGGCTCTTAACCAGACACAATTTTGCTCCCCAGAACATTCTGGCAATGTCTAGAGGCATTTCTGGTTGTTAAAACTATGGGTGGAGGTGTTCCTGGCACATATCAATACGGTTAGATATACTTCTAAATATCTTACGATACACAAGACAGCCCTCCACAATAAAGAATTATCCAGTCTAAAATGTTCATAGTGCCAATACCAAGAAACTCTGCTATATATCAACCCCACCATCCTTATTCCCAAAATGAAATCATTCCACATAATTTTAGAGTTCTTCAATTTGGATGGTTCAAGTGACTTTTCCCCCCTACAGATGAGGGACCCTGAAAAAAATACATACTGTTTCTTCCTGGTCCATTCTATTTAATCATTTCTAATCATAAGATTCTTAAGTTGGTAGGAAAGAAAACGATTATGTATTCTAAAGTTACCACTGCAGTATGGTAACCTTAAAAGAAATAGTTCTGTAAATAATTGTACTTACTATCTTTAGGCCATCCACTCTTTTTAAAAAATGAGACTTAGTTTCTATGAAAAAAGAAAACATCCTCCTCAAGCAAGCAACTTCATCTTTTAAGCTATTTTTCTTACATCTTAAATTTTATTTATTTATTTATTTATTTATTTATTTAATCTCTAAGGGAAAACAAAAGAGGGAAGGAGGGAAGGATAAGAGGAAAAGGAAAAAGCTGAGTTTGGTACAGACATGAATCAGTTTATCTACATACAGTATAATTAAGAATGTGAATCTAAAACAGTAATAACTACTTCAATGTAATGAGAAACACTTCTCTTTTTTTGGCAAATAATTCTTTTTAAATAAGAAAAACTATCAGCTTACCCTTTACTTTTAGAAACCAAACCAAGAGACTGACTCAATCGATGAATAAAGGCTCTTTCAGTACTGGTCAAAGAGGAAGGAAATTCCATTTCTACATGAAAAAAAAGAAAAAAAAACAAACAAAACACAAAGTACCATTTGGGAATATACAATTTTCTTTCAAGGTACTTCAATATAGACACATAAATGTAAAATATGAAAAAATCATACAAATAATCAAATTTATAGGTTACGTGAAAAGTAGATATTAATTCAAGAACTACTAAATGTCTGCCAGAATTGCGATATTAGTAAAAATTACAGAAACATATGATAGAAGGCTCTAATGTTCACCAAAGATTACTCTTATTTGGGCTGGAATCTTCAATTGGTACGATGACTGATGAACATATTTTACTCTTTTAAGTCCTTACTGGCTTTATTAACAAAAGGCTCACTTCCTTCCATGATGAAGTATGCTCAAGCATTATGAATGCTCAACGTCAAACTCCACATGGTCTTTGCTTTCAAAACAGTACAGACTTATCTCAGACTGGATTTGTTGTTAAACACTATTGCTGAGGCTCTGTGTAATGTAAGTTCACTCTGTCCAGGTCATTGCCTGTTCGAGACCGTAAACTCCGGGTTAACGAACGGGTAACCCTATTTAGGCCAGCCAACCGGACTGGGCACTCAATATGCTGTACGGATGACCGCGGGTCGGCTGCCCGTTCTGCACTGTGTGACCCAGGACAAGCAGCCTTCTAACCGTAAGAGGTGTGAGAAACGTTTCATCTACCAAAGTCTGATTGTTTTTAAGTGTTTAAGGGTGATGCTCTCGGGATGTAAACAATGCACTACGTGTTACCAATGCATTTATTTGCCTGATTTCCTTCTCTTCTACTTCTGTAGCTTAAACGTGCCTCCGCTAAGGCTGCCACAATTTCCTTTAAAAAAAAAAAAAAAAAAAAAGTAGGGGCTTACCAATACCTAAAAGCTGTGGCTAAGCCGCCCCAGGCTGCCTACAGGCCTCTCTCTGGGGAAAGAAACGCCCCCTGCAAAGGAGCAACCCGACTCTTTTCACCTGATTAATGCCGGGCAAGTGCCTTCACCCTGCAGACGCGCAGGACGCCGCGCATCCCACAGAGGGCCACCAAGCGTGGCCCCCGGCCGCCGTAGGGGCCGGGACGGGGGACGGCCCGGGTCTGCCCTCCCACCTCTGAGGCAGCCCCTTCACTCGGTGGGCCCGGGCTTGGGGGAGGCGGGGCAACCGGCGGGGTCCCTGTCAGGAACCTCACCTCTCTGGTCCCCGTAGCGGAAGCGCTCCAGAGCGATATTGACTGCGATCTTCACCTCCTCGTCTATACGAATGTCCTTCAGCCCCTTGGCCCGGCCTCCGCCCCCAGGACCGCACGGAGCGGGGCCGCCCCCGCCGCGAGGCGCGGGCGGCCGCGGGGAGACGCTGCTCGGCCTGGACATGGCCCTGGAAAGTTCTCCCCTCGGGGGAGCGGCCAGGCCTGCCGGCTGACGGTCAATGACAGGCGCAGAAGGCCACCGCCGGGACTGGACCGCTCCGCAGACTGTCTGCGGTGGGCCGGGGTCACCAGAGACCCCACCCCTACCCCCCCACCCCGTCACCACAACAGCAGAGGAGGAGCCGGCGCCGCTGAAGCCCAGGCGAGGCCGGCAGCGCGGGCGTGATGACGTCACCGGGGCCGCAGGCGCCGGTGACCTCAGCGCGTCCGCTTCCCGGCTGCAGCAGGCCAATCTCGGTTTTCTCTGTCTTCCCGCGTGCCCACCCACAGGTCCCCCGCACCAAGGGGCTCTCGTGCAGCCTTTTATTCACTGACTCATTCTTTCCTTAAATCCTTTTTTAATTCATTCCGTGAGCAGGTGTGCGCTCCCACCGTGTTCTGACAGGCACTACGCTAAGCCCAAGGTGTACGTTGGGGCCCGGACAGATGTGGTTCCTGCCCATATGGAACTCACATTCTAGTGGGGGTCACGTTGCCAGATTTAGCTCATAAAAATGCAGGCCGCCCAGTTTGTTAGCATTTCAGATGACGAATAGTTTTTTTTAGTATTCGAGTTTCCCATGCAATATTTGGGAACACGTATAATAAAAATAAGTTATTCTACCTGAAATGGAGTTTTAACAGAGCGCTCGTATTTTATGTGACCATCTTAAATGAGAATGACAGACAATAAACAAGTACATGGTTAGATGATAGTTATAAGTGTTAGTTGAGATGATGGAATAGGAAGGTGGAACCCTTTATTTTGGAAGGTCAAAGGTTGTGAGAGTTTGGACTTGCTTGTATACAACTCCATTAACATAAACCTAGTCGCAGCCACCCTAACTGCTTCCACT
This sequence comes from Puma concolor, assembly GCF_028749965.1. Taxonomy (NCBI): domain Eukaryota; kingdom Metazoa; phylum Chordata; class Mammalia; order Carnivora; family Felidae; genus Puma; species Puma concolor. Next base: position 148,709,257 of record NC_141667.1, read on the forward strand.
CGGGCCTTCCCATGATCCATTCTGCAGAGAGCAACCAGAGTGATCTTTTTAAAAATATAAGCCAGGTAGGATAACCCTCCTACGTAAAGCACTCCAATAGTGCTCCATTGCAACTACTAAAAACCCTCAATTTTTTACCATGACCGTCTCAGGACCCTGCCTGAACTGGCCTCTGCCCTACCTCCAAGGAATCTCATCTCCACCACTCTCATGTTCACTTACAGTGCTCAAATGCACTACTTTCTTTCTTTCCCTTGTACACACCAAGTTCATTACCGTCAGGGGAACTCTCCACTTTGTATAGTTTCCTCCTGCATAGGGCAATCTTCCTCCCAGTACCCCATGTGGATGCCTCTTTCTTGTCATTTAAGGCAGGACTCAGTTACTTAGGCTCTCTCACATCAATCTGTTATCACTCTCACCACTGTTTGAAATTATTTTATTTATTTATAATTTGCTCTTTTCATTAGAATATAAGCTCAAGCGCAGGATCCTTGGTTATCTTGTTTGTCGGTTTCATCAGCAACTAAAAAGTGCAGAGAAATATTCATTGGTTAGCCATATTTTAGAATCTGGAATTGGGATTGTTCATCTCTACACTCTGAAAACTTTCTTCATAATCCTTGAACTCCTAATCTCTTTGGTTGGTTGGCAACTAGAATGAGTTCTGAATAAGCAGAAAATGAAGGCCAGCTTCATTCCAAGACAAAACTCAGATGGTAGATAATATCTGGATGCACCAGATATGCTGTGATAAAACATTTTTACTTATTTTTTTAAATTCCTTTTATATTATTTTATTTTTAAGTAATCTCTACACCCAATGTGGGGCTCAAACTCTCAACCGGGAGATCAAGAGTCACATACTCCATCAACTGAGCCAGCCAGGCGCCCCTGTGACAAAACATTTTATATGGGGCCAGACACATAGTGTTTTCAATCTCACTCCAAAACTTCTTAGTTCCATCATTTATTGGCTCCATCATTCATTAGTTTTGTGGCTTGACTACTTAGGCTGAAGTTCAGGTTTCCCATCTTATTGAATACTCATTTTATAGGATTGTTGTGAATATGGTATAATATGTAAGTATCAAGCATTGATTAAATGTTGTGTTCATTCTTTCATTCTTTCCTTTCTTTTTAAACAAATGCCAAAAATCTTCGAACTCCATGCTGACAGCACAGAGCCTCCTTGGGATTTTCTCTCTCCCTCTCTTTCTCTCTTCCCCTACCCTGCAAGCCTGGTACACATGCTCTCTCTCTCTCTCTCTTTCTCAAGATAAAAAAAATTAAAGCTTTTTTTAAATGCCTAAATGCTTATATTCCTGGTGCCTACGAAGAATAGGGAATATGTTCATTCAAATAAAAAATACTTGCCCAAAGGTAGGTAGCAATAAATTATAAGGTTAACCAGCTCCTACATTCTCTGGTATTTTTCCTTACCCCTGGAAATATCTGGGTGCTGAAGGTGAAACACCACAATTCTTTTTACATGTGCTTCAGAGAAAAAATTAAAGTAGGGAACGTATAGGATATTTACAAATGATTTCAAGTTATCCTTGACATAGAATAGACCTAAAGTTTTCATCCTTGTTTTTACCACTTAGAATTGTGTAGCCTCATGTAATTATTTAACCTCCCTGTGCTTTAATTTCCCCATCCATAAAATGGATCTGATAACACCCATGTCACAGTGTTATTACCGGGATGAAATCAGATTATATTACCTTTATGCAGATGAAGTGCTTACCGTAATTCCTGGCTCCTGGCTCAGCCTTAGCATTCTGTTATAGTTCAATGCTTTTTACTTCAATAGACAGAAAACCCAAGCAAAAAAGACCCCAAGTGGAGCGCCTGAGTGGCTCAGTCAGTTAAGTGTCTGCCTTCCGCTCAGGTCATGATCTCACAGTTTGTGAGTTCAAGTCCCACATCAGGCTCTCTGCTGTCAGCACATAGCCTGCTTCAGATCTTCTGTTCCCCTGTCTCTCTGCCCCTGCCCCATTTACTCTCTCCCTCTCTCTCTTAAAAAAAAAAAAAAATACCCAAGTAAGGACATTTCTTACCTTATATAACAAGAAGTCTAAGGGTAGGGTGGTTCCAGGGTTGATTATTTCAACATGACACATGATGCCCTCAGTCACCTAGCATCTGTCTACCTTACCCCTCTGCCATCCTGAGAGTGTTTGCCACTCCTCTCTTGGTTGCACATCTAGGTAATCACATCATAACACACCACCAAATAAAGGGCAAGAACAGTAACTGCCCACTGCCTGATGTCCTTTTTTTTTTAATGTTTATTTATTTATTTATTTTGAAAGGGAGAGAGAGAATGAGTAGAGGAGTGGCAGGGAGAGGGAGAGAGAGAATCCCAAGCAGGCTCTGTGCTGACAGCACAGAGCCCGACATAGGGCTCAATCTGATGAATCATGACCTAGGCTGAAATCAAGAGTCGAACACTTAACCAACTGAGCCACCCAGGTGCCCCTCTGATGTCCTTTTTTTTTTTTTTTTTTTTTTTTTTTTTTTGACAGGGAGAGAGGGTGCAAGTGAGTGAGGGCAGAGACAGAATCCCACGAGGGGCACAGAGAAAGAGAGAGAGAGGTGGGACTCACCTGAGGTGGGGCTCGAGCTCACCCAATGTGGGACTCAAACTCACAAACCGTGAAATCATGACCTGCGCCGAGGTCAGATCCTTAACCAACTGAGCCACCCAGTTGTCCCTCTGATGTCCCTAAGAGACTTCTCAGAAGTCCCAGGAGTAGACATCCTTTTGTCTTGTAGCCAGAATATGGCTAATCCAATAACCACCAAAGAGAAATGAATGGGATTACCATGAAAAGTGTGGTCTTTTCTGTAGCAGATGTCACCCAGAAGAGAGTAGACAAAATTAGGGTTCTCTTAGCCAGTAATAAGGGATGGAGAATGGCTATTAGGTCAGCAACCAAGGAAGTTATGATAATCATCAGTGATGTTCACCAAATATTTCTGGTTTGCTTCTTTTCCAAGTGGGTAGCAGAATTGTACTTCCTGGGGGCTCCTGGGTGGCTCAATGGGTTGAGTATCCGACTTCGGCACTGGTCATGACTTCGGCTCAGGTGGTGATCTCACGGTTTGTGGGTTCAGGCCCTGCATCAGGCTCTCTACTGTCAATTCAGAGCCCACTTCAGATCCTCTGTCCCCTTTCTCTCCACCCCTCCCCTTGCCTCAAAAATAAACTTAAAAAAAAAAAAAAGAATTGTACTTCCTGGCCCCCTTACATATGATTAGCTTCAGCAAATGGGTAGTGAATTGAAATGATATATGTCACTTTCAGGTTGGCCTCACTTTTCACTGTGATTATCTGTGAATAGCTAGCAAAGCACGTACAGGAAAAAAAGTGAACTATCTTATTCCATTCGACTGATTTAAATAACCAAAAACTACAAAAGAAGATGATAAGGAATAAAAAAATTAAAGATTACATAAATGAAAAGATACACGTGTTCAGGGGCCAGAAGACTCACTAATGTTAAGATAATAATTTTCTGGGGCGCCTGGGTGGCGCAGTCGGTTAAGCGTCCGACTTCAGCCAGGTCACGATCTCACGGTCCGTGAGTTCGAGCCCCGCGTCGGGCTCTGGGCTGGTGGCTCAGAGCCTGGAGCCTGTTTCCGATTCTGTGTCTCCCTCTCTCTCTGCCCCTCCCCCGTTCATGCTCTGTCTCTCTCTGTCCCAAAGATAAATAAAAACGTTGAAAAAAAAAAAAAAGATAATAATTTTCCTCACATTGGTCTATAAATTCAACAAAACCCCACTCAAAAGCCCAGCACATTTTTTTTCCTAAAAAATTAACAATATGATGCTTCATATGGAAATGCACTAGAATGGCCAAAACAACTTGGAAATAGAAAAAAAAAAAAACAGTTTGAGGACTAAAACTACCTGATTTAAAGACTTATTATAAAGCCACATTTAACAACACAACATGGTAAAGGGGCGCCTGGGTGGCTAAGTTGGTTAAGCATCTGACTTCAGCTCAGGTCATGATCTTGTGGTTTATGAGTTCAAGCCCTGCATCAGGCTCTGTGCTGACAGCTCAGAGCCTGGAGCCTGCTTCAGATTCTGTGTCTCTCTCTCTCTCTCTGCCACTACCCAACTCGTGCTCTGTCTCTCTCCCTCTCAAAAATAAATAAAAATATTTTTTAAAAATTAAAAAAAAACGCAGCGTGGTATTGACATAAAGATAGGTAAGTAGATTAGCAGTACAGAATACAGTCCAGAGACAGACCCACATGTATTTGTACAACTGACTTTCAACGAAGGTAAAAAAAGACAGTCCAAAGGAGAAAGGATAGCCTTTCTAACAAATGGTGTTTGAACAATTAAATGGCCAAATGCAATTACAAATTTAAAAGTACTATCAAACCTGGGGCACCCGGCTGGCTCAGTGCAGTATGTGACTCTTGATCTCAGGGTTGTGAGTTCAACCCCATGCAGGGCATGGAACCTACTTTAAAAACATTGTTATAAAAAAAAATAAATAAATAATAATAATAATAATAATAATAATAATAATAGGAGCACCTGGGTGGCTCAGTCAGTTAAGTGTCCAACTTCGGCTCAAGTCATGATCTCACAGTTCATGGGTTCAAGCCCCGCATCGGGCTCTATGCTAACAGCTTAGAGCCTGGAGTCTGCTTTGGATTCTGTGTCTCCTCTCTCTCTGCCCCTCCTCCCACTCATGCACTCTCTCTCGCTCTCTCTCTTTCTCTCTTTCTCAAAAATAAATAGACATTAAAAAAAATTTTTTAGGGGCACCTGGGTGGCTCAATCGGTTAAGCATCCAACTTCAGCTCATGTCATGATCTTGCTCGTGGGTTTGAGCCCCACGTCAGGCTCTGTGCTGATGGCTCAGAGCCTGGAGACTGCTTCAGATTCTGTGTCTCCCTCTCTCTCTGCCTCTCCCCTGCTCACGCTTTGTATCTCAAAATAAAAATTAAAAAAAATCTTATAAGAAAATTTTTTTTTAATTTTTTTTTCAACGTTTATTTATTTTGGGGACAGAGAGAGACAGAGCATGAACGGGGGAGGGGCAGAGAGAGAGGGAGACACAGAATCGGAAACAGGCTCCAGGCTCGGAGCCATCAGCCCAGAGCCTGACGCGGGGCTCGAACTCACGGACCGCGAGATCGTGACCTGGCTGAAGTCGGACGCTTAACCGACTGCGCCACCCAGGCGCCCCTGGAGAAAATTTTTTAATAATGATAATATCAAACCTTACTTCACATCACACACAAAAATTAACTCAAAATGAGTTACAGGCCCTTATCTAAATATGAGCTAAAACTGTAAAATTTCTGGAAGAAAACATAAGAGAAAATTTTTGCAACCTGGGATTAGAGAAAGATTTGTTTTAGATGTGACACCAAAAGCACAAACCACAAAAGAATAAATTGGGTTTCATATAAAGTACATACTTCAGGGGAGCCTGGGTGGCTCAGTGGGTTAAACGTCTGGCTCTTGATATCATCTCAGGTCATGATCTCACAGCTCAGGAGTTCGAGCCCCACTTTGGGCTCTGCACTGACAGCTTAGAGCCTGCTTGGAATTCTGTCTCCCTCTCCCCCTGCCCCTCCCCTGCTCGCTCTCTATTTTTCTCTCAAAATAATGATGCAATAAATATAGGGATTTCATATAGTGTTCATTTTCTTTGGGTGCCCAGTAGTGGGATTACTGGACTGTGTGGTATTTATATTTTTAAGTTTTTGAGGAATCTCCATATCATTTACCACAGTGGTTGCATCAGTTTACATTCCCACCAATAATCGCAAGAGTTGCCTTTCTTCACATCCTCACCAACACTTGTTTTTTCTTGTCTTTTTGATTCTAGCCATTCTGACTCCTGGGGGGTGATATCTCATTGTGATTTTGTTTTGCACTTCCCTGATTATTAGTGATGTTGAGCATCTTTTCATGTGTCTGTTGGCCATCTGTTTGTCTCTTTGGAAAAATGTCTATTCAGGTCCTCTGTCTATTTTTTTATTTTTTTAATGTTTATTTATTTAATTTGAGAGACAGAGAGGGAGGGAGGATGGGAGGGGCAGAGAGAGAGGGAGAGACAGAATCCAAAGCAGACTCAGCCGAAATCAAGAATTGGACGAGAACTGAGCCACCGAGGTGCCCCTTCTATCTGTTTTTTAGTCATATTGTTGGGGGGGGGGGTGGGTTGTTTCTTTGTTCTTGTGAGATTTGTTGGTGTGGAATTGTATGAGCTCTTCATATATTTTAGATATTAACCCTTTATCAGATACATCATTTGCAAATATTTTCTCCCATTCAGTAGGTTGCCTATGCATTTTATGGATGGTTTCCTTCGATGTGCAAAAAGCTTTTCAGTTTGACACGGTCCCGACAGTTTAATTTTGCTTTTGTTTCCCTTGCTTTCCCTTTCATAAATATGTTTCTAAGATCAATGCCCCAGAGATTGCTGTCTATGTTATCCTTTAGAAGGTTTTTTTTTTTTTTTTAGTGTTTATTTATTTTTGAGAGAGTGAGAGAGAGAGGCAGATAGACAGACAGCCAGAGACAGAGACAGAGCAGCGGAGGGGCAGAGAGAGACACACAGAATCTGAAGCAGGCTCCAGGCTCTGAGCTGTCAGCACTCACGAACCGCGAGATCATGACCTGAGCCAAAGTCGGATGTCTAACCCACTGAGCCACCAAGGTGCCCCATTCTTTAGAAGATTTATTGTTTTATTTTTTTTCAATATGTGAAATTTATTGTCAAATTGGTTTCCATACAACACCCAGCGCTCATCCCAAAGGGTGCCCTCCTCAATACCCATCACCCACCCTCCCCTCCCTCCCACCCCCCATCAACCCTCAGTTTGTTCTCAGTTTTTAAGAGTCTCTTATGCTTTGGCTCTCTCCCACTCTAACCTCTTTTTTTTTTTCCTTCCCCTCTCCCATGGGTTTCTGTTAAGTTTCTCAGGATCCACATAAGAGTGAAAACATATGGTATCTGTCTTTCTCTGTATGGCTTATTTCACTTAGCGTAACACTCTCCAGTTCCATCCACATTGCTACAAAGGGCCATATTTCATCCTTTCTCATTGCCACGTAGTACTCCATTGTGTATATAAACCACAATTTCTTTATCCATTCATCAGTTGATGGACATTTAGGCTCTTTCCACAATTTGGCTATTGTTGAGAGTGCTGCTATAAACATTGGGGTACAAGTTCCCCCTATGCATCAGTACTCCTGTATCCTTTGGGTAAATTCCTAGCAGTGCTACTGCTGGGTCATAGGGTAGGTCTATTTTTAATTTTTTTGAGGAACCTCCAAACTGTTTTTCAGAGTGGCTGCACCAATTTGCCTTCCCACCAACAGTGCAAGAGGGTTCCCGTTTCTCCAGATCCTCTCCAGCATCTATAGTCTCCTGATTTGTTCATTTTGGCCACTCTGACTGGCATGAGGTGATATCTGAGTGTGGTTTTGATTTGTATTTCCCTGATAAGGAGCGACGCTGAACATCTTTTCATGTGCCTGTTGGCCATCAGGATGTCTTCTTTAGAGAAGTGTCTATTCATGTTTTCTGCCTATTTCTTCACTGGGTTATTTGTTTTTCAGGTGTGGAGTTTGGTGAGCTCTTTATAGATTTTGAATACTAGCCCTTTGTCTGATATGTCATTTGCAAATATCTTTTCCCATGAAGATTTATGATTTTAGATCTTATATTTAGGCCTTTAATTCCTTTGGGGTTTATTTTGTGTATGGTGTAAGAAAGTGGTTCACTTTTTTTTTTTTTTTTTTGCATATAGCTGCCAGTTTTCCCAACACCATTTATTGAAGAGATTTATTTTCTCCATTATATATTCTTGCTTCCTTTGTTGATTAGTTGACCATATAAATGTGGGTTTATTTATGGACTCTATCCTGTTGCATAAATCTATGTAGCTCTTTTTGTACCATTACCATACCTTGTAACCTTTTTGATTTAAAGTCTATTTTGTCTGATACTAGTATAGTCTCCCTGCTCTATTCTGGTAACTGTTTATGTGGAATAGCTTTTTCTATTCTTGCACTTTCAAACCTATTTTTGTCTCTGGGTCTAAAGTGAGTGTCTTATAGACAGCATATAGTTGGGTCATGATTTTATCCATTTTCCCAACCTTTGTCTTTTGATTATAGAATTTAATGCACCTACATTTAACTTTTTTTTAACATTTATTTATTTTTGAGAGACAGAGAGAGGCAGATCATGAGCAGGGGAGGGGGGGAGAGAGACACACACAGAATCCAAAGCATGCTCCAGGCTCTGAGCTGTTTGTTAGCACAGAGCCCTATGCAGGGCTCAAACTCATGAACTGCGAGACCATGACCTGAGCTGAAGTCGGAAGCTCAACTGACTGAGCCATCCAGATGCCCCTAATGCATCTACATTTAAAATAATTACTGAGGGGTGCCTGGGTAGCCAGTCGGTTAAGCATCCGACTTTGGCTCAGGTCACAATGTCACAGTTTGTGGGTTCGAGCCCATCCAGCTCTGTGCTGACAGCTTGGAGCCTGGAGCCTGCTTCGGATTCTGTGTCTCCCTCTCCCTCTGCCCCTCCCCCGCTGGCACTCTATTTCCGTCTCTCAAAAATAAATAAACGTTAAAGAAATTTTTGAGTACTTACTGATACGGGGATGCCTGGGTAGCTCAGTCAGCTAAGTGTCCAACTCTTGATTTTAGCTCAAGTCATGATCTCATGGCTGTGAGATCGAGCCCTGCATTGGGCTCTGCACTGAGCGTGGAGCCTGCTTGAGATTCTCTCACTCCCTCTCCCTCTGCCCTCCCCCAGCCTCTCAAAACAATTTAAAGTAAATGCTGATAAGGAGGGACTTCTTTCTGCTGTTTGCTATTTTGTTTTCTATTTGCCTTATAGCTTTTTCTGTCCCCCACTTTCTACATTTACTGTCTTCTTTGCATTTAGTTAATTTTTTAGTAGTGAATCATTTAAATTCCTTTCTCAATTCCTTTTGTGTATTTCCTATGGCTATTTTCTTTGTGATTACCACCGAGATGACATTTAACATCCTAAAGTTATCTCACTCGGATTTGAATTTATACCAGTTTACCTTCAGTAACACACAAAAACTCTGCTCTTGTAACAGCTCTGTTCTTACCTATCCGTTGTGGATATCACAGAATTATAACTTTATTCATTGTGTGTAATGGTTACTTTTCCTATAAAAAGAAGCTGTTGAAACATGCAATAAACTGAATAAATCTCAAGAGAGTTATGCTTAGTGGAAAAGACCAATCTCAAAAGGTTGCATACTGTATGATTCCATTTATAGAACATTCTTGAAATGACAAAATCATAGAAATGTAGAACATAGACTCGTTGTTGTCTGGGGTTAAAGATGGGGTAAAGGAGTAGGAAGGTAGGCTACAATAGGTCAATATTATATTCCTGTGGTTATGGAAATGTTCTGTGTCTTGACTGTATCAATGTCAATGTCTTGTTTGTGATATTGCATTATACTTGGGCAAGATTTACAATGGGGGAACTGGGTAATTGGTACACTGGATCTCTCTGTGTTGTTTCTTGCAACTGTGTTGTTTCTTGTGAATCTATAATTATCTCAACATAAAAAGTTTAATTTTACAAATACTATAAGCTCTTATAAAATATTATCATTTATTAACTCTGCAATCATTTGTTAATTCTGAATGATGGTTACATCAACACTAATAGCATGTAGTTGTAATGACACCAAGAAAAACACAATCAGCAATTCACAGAAGAAATCAAATGACCAATAAGACATACTCAGTATCTGAGGAAACAAAAATTAAAAGGACGGGAGGGAGCCGAGGTGGCTCAGTTGGCTAAGCAGCCAACTTCGGCTCAGGTCATGATATCATGGTTCATGGGTTGGTGCACCGCGTCAGGCTCTGTGCTGACAGCTTAGAGCCTGGAGTCTGCTTCAGATTCTATGTCTCCCTCTCTCTCTCTCTCTGCCCATCTGTGTGTGCTCTCTCTCAAAAATAAATAAATAAACAAAAAAGAAAAAAATTAAAAGGGTGGGAAGGAAAGGAAATAAGTGGTAAATAAAGGGAAATACAACTTTTCATCCACTGATTTTGCAAAGATTAAAAAGCTTGAAAATGTTTGACCAGAGAGTGGAGAATAAGCACCAGGACACACTGTTGGTGAGACTGTGTCCTGTGAATGTGTAAATTGGCACAAAGTTTGAAAGGACAATTTTGTGATCTCTTATCAAAAAACTATGTCCTACAGTAATGCTTTTTTAGAAAATGAACATGAATTTTTATTTCAGCAATACAAAAGAGCAAATAATTAGGGGGGAAGAAAATTTAACCACTTCATCAGAGGAATGGTTAAAAAAATAAGGTACTGTATGAACCACGATTATGTTATATTGTTACTGTTAAGAAAAATGGTGGGGCCTCTGGGTAGCTAAGTCACTTAAGCATCTAACTCTTGATTTCAGCTCAAGTCATGAACTCACAGTTCCTGAGATGCAGCCCCATATCGGGCTCTGCAGTGACAATGGGGATCCTGCCTGTGATTCTCTCTCTCCCTCTCTCTCTCTCTCTCTGTCCCTCCCTCCCTCCAAAATAAATAAATAAGTATTAAGAAAGAAAAAGAAAGAAAGAAAGAAAGAAAGAAAGAAAGAAAGAAAGGAAGGAAGAAAGGAAGGAAGAAAGAAAGAAAAATGAGGTAAAGACTTCCAATGAGGGGGAAATAACACATTCTCATAAAATTTTCTTCTTAGGGCCAAACAAAACACCAAAGAGGATGTAAATTAGAGAGAACACCTATGATTTCTGTAAAACCTTGACATGGCACAATTATAAACTGCTAACTCCAAGACCTGCCAAAATAGAATTTGTATAAAATCCAGGAAGGACAGTAAAACCAGGGTATTCAGACCTCTGCTGATCTCACACTGAGCACAGAGCTCTCCAAAACGGGGTGACTCTGCCCCAAGACCCCCATTAATACTCCTTTACCTGGTTGGGAAGGGGGGGGGCTGGTTCCTGGAGCCATACAGACCAGAGTAGATGAGATTTAGGAGTGGATGGGTTTGGGAGGCAAGGAAATGGTAAAGAGAGTCTCCCAGGCTTTGTTTGTTTTGTTTTGTTTTAGGTTTATTTATTTTGAGAGAGAGACAGAGAGAGAACAAGCAGGCGAGGGAGAGAGGGAATCCCAAGCAGGCTCTGCGCTGTCAGCATAAAGCCTGACATGGGGCTCAAATCCACAAACCGTGAGATCATGACCTGAGCCGAGATCAAGAGTCGGATGCTTAAAGGACTGAACCACCCAGGTGCCCCCCTCTTTTTAATTTTTTTTTTTTTCAAAGATAAATTCGTGCACTCTTGCAATGCCGAGGAAAGTCAGGGATCCTCGGTTTCAATCCTGTATGAGCTCATGATTCACTGCGACCACAAACATACTGCAGATACTTGCAGCATCTGTAAAAAGCTGAGAATCGCTACCACTTGCCGGATCACCAAGAAGATCCACGCAAAGGTTTCAATTCAGGAACGCCAATTCGACTCCAGGCAGTAGCAGCTCCCTATTCTGGTAATGCCCGGCAGAGGCCGCGGGGCATCTCGGGACTTGTAGTCCAGCTGGTCGAACTCGCTATCCCGGCATGTCCCGCGGCGGCGTCAAGGTTACCACGCGCCGCCTGCTGCGGCTGCCGAGACTAGAGTAGGGTGGATGCCAAGTGCAAGTGGGAAGGGTGTTTTGCGCCCAGTGAAGGCGGGCTTGACTTCCATATCGGGGAGACCACAAAGAGCTTTATTGAAGAGATTCCGGACGAGACCATAATTATAGGTGCGGGCGGAGGGGAAGAGTTTGGAACAAGACCTTGGGGTGGGGAGAGTCAGCTCTTCCAGAGCCGGGAGCAGCCGGTCTCGCCGCGTGCTGGCGTGGGCCGAGTCCATGCCACCTCGCGCTCATCTGACCTCCAGGAAACTACCGGACGCAGCTGTATGACAAGCAGCGGAGGAGTACCAGCCGGCCACCCCCGGGCTCGGCATGTTCGTGGAGGTGAAGGACCCAGAGGACAAGGTGAGCCGACCCCAAAGCCCACGGAGCCCTCCGCCCTGCGCTTAGGCGCCAGACCAGGCAGGTGCTGGTACTTCCCCTCCTAGTTGCCGCATCTGCTGAACTGCTGAAGACAGTTGGGTGTTGTGAGAAGATCGCGCCCGGCTTTGCGCTCTAGGCCAAGCTTGGGCTGCTGCAGTGCTAGCGGCTCCTCTCAACCTCTTACCGACTGCTGCGTGACTCTGCCAAGTCACTGAGCTTCCCTGAGCCGGTTTCCTGGTCTGTGACATGGAAACTCACCTATCTTACAGGTGTGGTTGGTGCCTTAATTGTGGTGCTGGCAGTCAAAGAATTTTGTCAACTCTAACGCTGTGGCATCCAGACTTTAAGGTTTCACAGGACAGAGTGCTTTCCAAAACGAAGAAGCAACTGTTAGTTTCGCCAGATAAGGATATTAAAACAAAGGAAAACAAATCTTTAGTTGTCCCCTTTCATTTAACAATGGAGTCACCCCAAAAGAGTTGAAAGAGCAGGAGCTGTGAATGAAGGAAAGCCCTTCCCAGAAGCAGTCACATCTCAGCCTCTTCTCAGACTCTTCTCCCTTGCTAGATAAGCTTTTTTTTTTTTTTTTTTAAAGAGAGAGAGTGTGTCCCTGCAAGAGAGGGGGAGAGGAGCACAGAGAGAGAATCTTAAGCAGGCTCCATGCTCAACGTGGAGCCTGTGGCAGGGCTCGATCCCATGACCCTGGGATTATGAGCTGAGCAGAAATCAAGAATCCTCTGCTCAATCACCTGAGCCACCGAGGCTCCCTGTCAGATAAGTTTTCGGCAACTGCTGCTGAGCATCTCTGGACCTTCCTTTTAGTGTTGTGGAGTGCCTAAGGCTCTGTTTGCTAACTTTGTAGGCAGTGAGATCCTTAAGCCCTGTTTCCTTCCAGCCCCATCCTCATTGTAACACTCGCTGAAGCCCCTTCTCTCTAGGTCATGTTGGTGGGGCAGTATGGCTGAAGGCAGGTTCACTTTCACCTCCCATACCCCCAGCGAACACCATATCTGTCCTGTGGTCTCTCTTAGAGTCGGGATTATGATATAGTGGCCTCCTTTCAGTTTCCCCAAATTGCCATATTCTTTTTTGCCTTAGGGCTTCTGTAGGTGCTATTCCCTCTGGCCAGAACACACTTCTTCCAGCTAACTCCTAATCATAAATGCAATTCTAAAAAGCAGCATTTCCTGACCATCTAGACTAGGCTAGAGTTCCAATCATGTCAATCTTAGTGCACAGCCTTCTCCTCAGAAGCATGCATCACCCTTAGCTGTTGTTCAAGCCCTGCCTCATTTGGTGTCAGACCAGAGGCTCCGTGTGCAAGAGTGTGCCTTTCTGGATCACTCTGCTTCTCCTGTGGCAGACAGCAGAGCACCCCCCCTCCCCCCACACACACATATGCACCAGCTTCAAGTAAGGGTAATGGACCCTATGATCACATACTCTGGTTACTCTCTAGTGGTTTCCCTCAGCCTTCAGTTCAGTCCATTCATACTTTCCAGAGGCCAGTCATGACCACACCCACAAATGAGCAACATCTCCAAGGCTTGCAGCGTCCCTCAAGAGTATCTTAGGGGAGGTTGTGTCTGTCCCAGGGGCCAAGAGCAGGGTTTGTCACAACTTCCCCCTCCTAATGGGGAGTCTCCCTTGGCCTTGATGATTTGGACTTGATTTTATTGATGAGTGAGCTTCCTTATGACAGAAAACATCAGATTCATATGAGCGCTGACTATATTCCAACAGAGCAACCAGCAGAGGGCTTGGTAAAACGTGGGCTAGATCAGGCAGATGCAGTGGGTACATAGATGCCTGGTTATCTATACTTGTGTGCGCATGTGAAGGCTGAGTCACAGGAATGCTGAACATAATGGAAACAATTACTTCCAATCTTGTTTAAGAAAAAGAAAGGAAGGAAGAGAGAGGGAGGGAAAGAGGAAATAAGGAGGGAAGAAAGAGGAAGAAAGAAAAAGGAACAAAGAGAGAAAGGAAGGAGGGAAGGAGGGGGAAGAAGGAAAGAAAAGAGAAAAAGAATCTCCTGAAAAAAATCAACCAGTGACATCACAAAGAGAGACACAGATTGGCAGAAAATAGTAGGAAGACAGAGGTGCCCACCTGACCTCCTGGAAGAACCCAGCAGTCCAAGTGGCTAGAATAGCACATGAACTTGACCCAACCCCAGAAAGAGACAGAGGATCCGCACAAGCGCTCAGGTTACCCATAAGATGGACCCAAATTGGACTTTTCTGGAAAGGACTCCACAAGTTGCTAAGGCTTTTGGAGTACAAGCTTCCTTCACCCCATCCATTTTGGGATCAGCCCCAACCAGTACATGTGGGGCCTCACACACCTGTCAATATCTGGTTAGAAACAAAACACCGGAATGAATTGCAGAGTAGGAGGCAATAAATGCTTAGGTCAGAGAGTCTGCAGTTTATAATTCACTCTTAATTCTCCATCTTGGGATAGTTCATCCATCTGGTTTAGCCTGGGGATGGGGGCACCGTCACCCTCCTCAGCAGCACAGAGCCACACAGAATCCTTCAGCTCCCCGACCAAGCGTTTAGTGGGAAACCCATCCTTTCCCAAGTGCTGGCTGAGAAACCAGTTCAAAGAAGTCCTCTGTCCCCCTGCCAGTAAGCAAGGAAGCCCTGCAGGGTTGGGGGGTTGGGAACCAGGAAATAGACCAAGCCAGGCCACTTCCCATCAGTGAACAGAAGGGGAATGAGTTGGGGCTGGGTTTCTAGGGCCCACCTACACCAGCTTCTTGGCTTTAAAGAAACTCTTGAGGTGCTGCATCTGCCAGACACCTGTGGCCACGAGGATGAAGGTCTGCAGAATGGACCACCACAGCACCCGCTGGTTGGTGCTCTCGCTGGTCTGCCGGAAGCGCTCCTCTCGCCACTGTGGGAGGGGAGAAGGGAGTAGATACGCGTCCGGAACTGAATTGCACCCCCACCAACTCTGGGGGAAGAGCGGGAAGCTTCCCTTCCCAGGAGGTGATACATCCCCCGTCCCAACTGTGCCAGCCCAACCCAGCCCCTCACCCTCTGGTATTCCTGCTCCTTCTGGATCAACTCCACCTGCTCCACAAGCTGCTGGACACGCAGATGCAGCTGGGTCAGCTTGTCCTTGGCTGCAAACTCCGCGTAATCGTTGCTGCGTTCACCCAACTGCATATCCAAGTGAATCGCCTGGAACGGGGGAACCAAGGGTGGGAGTCAGGGAGCTTAGCTCCATGGACCTGCTGGAAATCTAAGCTTCTGCATCCCAGCCTGGGCCTGACACTGTTCCTCACACACCAACTTGTTGACTGGCCTTGCTCTGGGCGTCCAAACACCAGATCGGGACTCGGCTTGTGTGGAGTTGTATATTCAAAACACCAAGGATAGGGACAACATGTGCAAAGGAAACAGAGGTAAGACTCTGAGGCAGTTTACTAAAAGTCCTGTATTGGGAGATGACAATGGAGAGGCCTGAAGCAATCAGCAGAACAGCTCTGAATTTCACATGGTGAAACTCAGTCTGTATCCTAGGGATGGGGCAGGGAGCTGAGGGAGGATTTTAAGTCACGGTAACTCCCTCCCAAGGTCTCCTTTTATCCTCAAGATCTGTTCCCCATGTGCTTACTTCATGTGAAGTCCCAGCCCTACTCAACAGGCACCACCCACTGCACCCTTCTCACTCTAGAGGCAGAGAAATTGAGCCCCTGGGGACGGTGGACCTCCCACCTGCCACACTCACCAGCTTGCCATCATAGAAGAGGGCGAACCGGATAGACTCAAGGTGGAGGCAGATCTGGTGCTCTCCTGGAGACTGGGAGGTGAAGGTGAAGCTGCCCTGAGGGCCGTACTGACGGGCCAGAAGGTTCTAGAGGAAGCAGCCTCCAGTGAGCACAGAGATGTTAGCCATACACCTGCTTCCAGGAGAATTGTAGGGGTATCCCAGGTCTACACCCCCACAGGCCAGAGGGGACAGTGTGAAAGAAAGGACATCAGTTTGGCCAGAAATTCTCAGATCCCAGCATTGCCAATACAGAGTACAGTTTGCAAAGAGCATGGCCCTCCTTAAGCTATCCTGCCTGTGAGAAGACAGATCCTTCTGTGAGAAATGAAGGACTAGAGAAGGCTACACATTGACTCTGGGGGCCTGGGGGTGGGGGCCCGGTGGAAGGCTGCAAGGAGTAAAGGCCTGCCTCACCTTGTTCTCCGGGTCCTTCACAAACACAAATAAATTGATCCACTGGGGGGAGGGCTGGTACTTTTCCATAGCAGGGTCGTATAGCTCCGTCTTGTAGTTACCTAATGGAGAGGCAACGGAGGTGCAATCCCATCCATACCCATGATGGAGTCCCAGTGGTCAGGGGAGGAACAGGAAGATCTTGAGTCTGAGGAGACCGACCACGGCCCTCGGCCTCTCCTCCCTTCTCCAGCCCCACTTCTCTGCCATCATTCCAGTCTGGTTCAGACTAGCCTCCTAGGGCCCCCATCCCCGGCACAGGCAAGAGAAAGGATGCCTTGGCCAGACTGCTGTCCACCCATCCCTCTGAGCCCTACCCCCGGCAGGGGAGGGAAGATATGGGCCTGAGCTGGTGCCACCCATTTCCCTCCCCTCTCAGGACTCTAGGTGCAGGGAGGGCAAGGCCAGGACTGGCCGAGACGCGCACCTATGACCACGGTACCATCGGGGATCTCCTGGATGAAGCACTTCTCCTCCAGCTCGCGGACCTCGAGGTAGAACGCGTCCCCGGGGCCCATCAGCGCCAGCAGCTGCCCCAGCAGCAGCGGCAGGGCCATACCGGTTGCCCGCGCTGTGCCCCATCCCCGCCCGGGGCGAGCCCGGGGCCCAGCTCCTCGCGCCCCGCAGGCCCCCGCCACCTTCCCAGGCGAGTCCTCCGGTCTCCGCGCGGAGCCTGCGGAGACTGCAAACTCGCGCACGGACTACAACTCCCGGGAGCCCTCGCGTGGCCCCGCCCCCGGCGCGTTCCCGCCGACCCACGCTGCTGAGGGGCCAAGTGAGACCCCCCCGCCCCCAACAACCTGGAGGAACGCTCTAGAGCGCTTTCCGCCACCTGGCATCTCTTAATCCACGCAGAAACCCGGGGAGGCGTAGCTGCTGTTAGCCCATCTTGCCGATTGGGGTAACAGCTTCAGGGGCGGAGGGTTGCCCTCTGCAACATGCGGCGCAGCCACCCCAGATGTGTGCTGAAAGGATGGGGATAACGGGACGTTTATGACCTGGGCTTCTACCTAGAAGAGTTTAGGATTGATTAGGGGAGAGGGGGTGACATGGTGACATGGAATGAGAAGAGAAGCCCTGTGGGGTTTAGAGGCTGAAGCAGCAATTCAGGAAGGGGAGAGGGAAATGTCGCGGCTTTCGTGGAAGTGGTAGATTTGACTCAAGCCTTGAAGGATGATTAAGACCTCCCTGAGCAGCGAGAGACAAGAACAATTTAGGCAGGGGGGCCTAGGATTGCCTAGCAGCCAGTAGGCCAGTTAAGGAACTAGGGGAAGAAAAGTTACAGGAACTTTGAGGGTGAAGGTAATTGGGCCGAATCTAAGGGCACAGGAGGTGCCAGGCCCACATAATAGGGGAGCCCTTCATCCAGTGTACTTCCGTCTGCACTAGGAACCAGGAAGAGGTTGTGGGTGAGCCTGGAGGGGAGAGAAGATAGCAGGAAAGCCACTGGAAAAGGATAGCAGTACACAACCGAAAGGGGTGGGAGAGTGGAGCCAACATGACAAAATGGGAGCGGAGAAAAAACAAATCTAGAGAATTCCAAAGCCCACAATGCCCTGTGAGAATAGTGTAGACCCAAACATGTCAGTAGAAAGATGTAGTTCAACCCAGGTAGTGGGATGAAGTCTTCCACCACCTAGTGCCTGTGGTGCTAAGAGATGCTCATTAGTTTATTCTGCAACATGTGGTGGTGGTGGTGGTGGTGGTGGTGGTGGTGATGATGATTTTTTTTAATAAGTTTTTTTTTTTTTTGAGAGGGGCACCTGGGTGTCTCAATAGGTTAAGTGTTTGACTTCGGCTCAGGTCATGGTCTCGTGGTTCATGAGTTCAAGCGCCACATCATGCTTTGTGCTGTCAGCTCAGAGTCTAGAGCCTGCTTCGGATTCTTTGTCTCCCTCTCTTTCTGCCTCTCTTCAGCTTGCTCGCTCTCTCTCTCTCTCTCAAAAGTAAATAGACATTAAAAGAAATTTAAAAAAATTTTTTAATCTTTATTTATTTTTGAGAGAGAGACAGAGTGTGAGCAGGGGAGGAGCAGAGAGAGAAAGGGAGGCACAGAATTCAAAGCAGGCTCCAGGCCCTGAGCTGTCAGTACAGAGCCCGACACGGGGCTGGAACCCATGAACCATGAGATCATGACCTGAGCCAAAGTCTGACACTCAACCGACTGAGCTACCCAGGCACCCCAAAAGAAATTTTTTTTAAAAATAAGTTGTTTTGAGAGAGAGAGAGAGCACGTTTGAGCAGGGGAGGGAGAAAGAGAGACAGAGAATCTTAAGCAGGCTTCACACCCAGCATAGAGCCCAACATGGGGCTTGATCTCATGACTGTGAGATCGTGACCTGAGCAGAAATTAAGTCAGACACTTAACCAACTGAGCCATCTAGGTGCCCCTTTAAATAAGATTTTATTTATTTAAGTAATGTCTACACCCAACATGGGGCTAGAACTCACAACCCTGAAATCAAAAGTCACATGCTTTCCCAACTGGAGCTAGCCAGGCACCCTGATGATCATCTTTTTTGTTCTTTAATGCCCGGCACTATTATAATCACTTTTTTTAAAATTGATTCCTTTTATGTTTTATTTATTTTTGAGAGAGCACAAGGGGGGAAAGGGCAGTGAAAGGGGGACAGAGGATCAGAAACAGGCTCTGCACTGACAGGCTTACAACAGTGAGCCCGATGTGGGTTTCAAACTTCACGAACCGTGAGATCATGACCTGAGCTGAAGTCGGACGCTCAACTGACTAAGCCACCCCGGTGTCCCTGTAATCACTTTTTAAGTTCACTAAGTGAACTAATCTTTTAAAAATTGTTAGGCAGACTCTAATGCTATTCCAGTTTAATAGCTAGAGAGGGAAATAGCTGCAAAGTTGAGTAAAAACTTGCCCAAGATCACCCAGTTGATAAGTGGCAGGCATTTGCTGACACGAACTCTGGTCCAGGTGTTATGACACGTGTTGGACATGAAAATGAATTAGACCTGTCATCTGCCATCTAAGAGCCCACTGAAAGAAAAGGAGCAATTACAATACAGTGTTTTAAGACTGATAATATATTTTAGTTACCGGAATTGTCCCCTCATTTTAATGGTGTGGCTCGTTGACAATCCTAGGAGAGTGTTTCTTACTTCCTCATTTGGAATGACTATTAAACAAAAATGACAGATTCAGTTATTAATAACAGTCACGCTGTATAAAGGCCAAATAAACAAGAGCTGAAAAGCATCTGTTGATTTGGGAACTAGTTGTCTACCAGGGAATGTAGCTACAGCTGGGAGCAAAGGCAGAAAAGCGAGGACTCCGGTTTGGGAGACAGGGGTGCTGTCCTTGGTCCTGATTGTTCTCTGAACCAGCACTACCACCACCTGGAGTAAAGTATTGGCTTTGTTTTGTTTCCAATAAAATTTGCAATCCCTCATAAGCCAATACTCTTATAAAATACAATTAAAAATGAAACTAATCATGTGCTTGGATATCACATCAATGTTAAACTTCTATAAAAGGTTCTAAAAACTCAATTTCTGTACTTAAATCATTGCAGACCTGTAACAAACATGGATGGACCAGTGGCAGCCCCCACACCCCACTATATGAGTAACCAGTCTTGCGTGGAAGTGGTCCATTGATCAGACTACTCACAGAAATCCCCCAAAGAGTGAAAAGTGGAAAATGCTTGCATCAAAATACATGTAAGGAGATAGTGCACCAGTGAGATTTCAAAGCCCAGAATCCAGACATTAAGAAGGGGGAATATGACTGCCCAAGGAGTAAAAGTGTTTTGTTAAAAATAGAACAGCCTATTTCTGATCGATGACGAGGCTAGGAACATAAGAGCAGTGAACCCACCAGTCTGCGATCCTCCCACTTGACAAAAAGCTCGTTCCACAATTGCTGCCAAGACCACTGAACCTGGGTGCCATTTGCAAGATTAAAAGAAGACACTGCGGTGCTACGTCTACTTGCCCCATCTGTGGTTCACCCAAGACCTCAGAATTTGATGGGTTTTTTTTAATAGGAGAGATTTATTTGAAGACATATTACAGCATACAAAACTACATAAAGGCTTAATTTCCACTCAAACACTGGTAGATTTGACATAATTCATAATAAAAAAAACTTTTTAAAATTTTATTTTATGTATTTTGAGAGAGGGGAGAGGGACAGAAAGAATCCCAAGTAGGCTCCATATTGTCAGCTCAGAGCCTGATGTGGGGCTCGATCCCACGAACTGTGAGATCATGACCTGAGCCGAAATCAAGAGTCAGATTCTTAACCGACTGAGCCACCCAGGTATCCCTCTCACCACTCTTATTTAACATTGTATCAGATCTAGTAACTGTAAGAAGGCTAAGGAAAAAAAAGGCATGCGGATGGGAAAGGAAGAAATAAAACTGTCCCTATTTGTAGATGACATGATTATATATTTAGAAAAGTCTAAGAAATCCATAGATTTCCTAGAACTAATAAATGAATTCAGCAAGTTTGTATAACATAAGAGCAACATGTACAAATCAATCACATGTCTACATACTAACAATAAATATAAGGAAACCAAAGTTAAAAACAATATGATTTACAGTCAGTTCATAGAAAATGAATTACTCACGTGAAATCTTAACAAAATACGCATAAAATCTGTTTGCTGAAAATTACAAAATTCTGATGAAGAAAAAGTCAAAGAAGACCAAATAAATGCAGAGACATACTGTGTTCATAGATCAGAACACTCAACATAGTAAATATGGCAATTCTTTCCAAACTATTACCCAAGTTTAACACAATTCATGTCAAAGTCCCACCAGGAGTTTTGTTTTATTTTAATTTTTTCAATTTATTTTTGACAGAGAGAAAGACAGAGCATGAGCAGGGGAGGGACAGAGAGAGAGGGAGACAGAATCTGAAGCATGCTCCAGGCTCTGTGCTGTCAGCACAGAGCCCGATGTGGGGCTCGAACCCACAGACCACAAGATCATGACCTGAGCTGAAGTCGGACACTCAACTGACTGAGCCACCCAGGCGCCCCAGGAGTTTTTTTTTTTTTTTTAACATAGACAAGATTATTCTAAAATTTACATGGAGAGGCAAAGGAACTAGCATAACTAAAACATTCGTGAAGAAGAATAAAGTGGCAGAAATCAGTCTACCTGATTTCAAGACATTGTATGCCTTAGTCAAAAAATCAAAACTATAGGGGCACTGGTGTGGCTCAGTTGGTTAATCATCCAACTCTTGATTTTGACTCAGGTCACGATCCCACAATTTGTGGGATGAAGCCCTGCATTGGGCTCTGTGCTGACAGTGTGGATCCTTCTCGGGATTCTCTCTCCCTCTCTCTCTCTGACCCTCCCCTGCTTGTGCGCTCTCTCTCTCTCTCTCTCTCTCTCTCTCTCTCTCTCTCTCTCTCTCTCTCTCCTCCCTCCCCCCTCTCAAAATAAATAAATAAAAACTTTTAGAATATATCCTGCACCAAAGTAGTACATTTGTTACAATCAATGAACCTACATTGACACATTATTTTCACCCAAAGTCCTTAGTTTACATTGGGAGTCCATCTTGGTGTTTTACATTCTATGGTTTTGGACATGTATCTACCATTATAATGTCATATAGAATAGTTTCATTGCCCTAAGAATACTCTGCATTCTGCCTATTCATCCCTCCTCCTCCCTTCCTGGCAACCACTGATCTTTTGCCTTTTCTAGAATGTTGCATGGTTGGAATCATACAGTAACAACGTTTTTTGGATTGGCTTCTTTCACTTAGCAATATGCATGTAAGGTTTCTCCATGTCTTTTCATGGCTTGATAGCCCATTTCTTTTTGGCACTAAATAATATTCCATTATCTGTATGTACCACAGTTTATTTGTACACTCACTTACTGAAGGACATCTTGGTTGCTTTCAAGTTTGGGCAAGTATAAATAAAGCTGCTACAAATATCTTTATGCAAGATTTTGTGTGGACATAACTTTTCAATTTATTTGGGTAAATACCAAGGAGCCCTATTGCTGGATTACATGCTAAGAGTATGTTTAGTCTTATAAGAAACTATCAAACTATCATCCAAAATGGCTGTAACATTTTGCATTCTCACCAGCAATGATTAAGAGTCCCTGTTGCACCATAACCTTACCAGCATTTGGTGTTGGTTGTCAGTGTTTGGATTTTTATCATTCTAATAGGTCCCTGGTGGTATCTCATTGTTTCAATTTGCATTTCCCTAATGACATATGATCATAACCAGGTTTTCATATGCTTTTTTTGCCATGTATGATCTTCTTTGCTGAACAGTCTGTTCAGATCTCTTGCTCATTTCTTCATTGGGTTATTCATTTCTTACTGTGGAGTTTTAAGGGTTCTTTGTATATTTTGTTGTTTTTTGTCTGTTCTTTGTATATTTTGGGTAGCAATTATTTCTGATATACATCCTTTACAGAGATTTTCTCCCAATTTATGGCTTGGCTTCTCATTCTCTTGAAAATAGCCTTTTCTATTATTTTTTTTTAATGGTCATTTATTTTTTATTTTTTTTTATTTTTTTTTTCAACGTTTTTATTTATTTTTTTTGGGACAGAGAGAGACACAGCATGAACAGGGGAGGGGCAGAGAGAGAGGGAGACACAGAATCGGAAACAGGCTCCAGGATCCGAGCCATCAGCCCAGAGCCTGACGCGGGGCTCGAACTCACGGACCGCGAGATCGTGACCTGGCTGAAGTCGGACGCTTAACCGACTGCGCCACCCAGGCGCCCCGGTCATTTATTTTTTAGAGCAGAGACAGAGCGTGAGTTGGGTAGGGGCAGAGAGAGAGGGAGACACAGAATCTGAAGCAGGCTCCAGGCTCTGAGCTGTCAGCGCAGAGCCTGATGAGGGGCTAGAATTCACAAACCATGAGATCATGAGCGGAGCCGAAGTTGGATTTAGCCACCCAGGCACCCCTTGAAGATAGCCTTTTCAACAAGTGATGCTATAGTTATTTGCCATCCTTTGACACACACACACACACACACACACACACACACACACACACACACACACAAGACTTGACTTATACTCACACTTTATTAAAAAAATGAACTCAAGGGGTGCCTGGGTGGCGCAGTCGGTTAAGCGTCCGACTTCAGCCAGGTCACGATCTCGCGGTCCGTGAGTTCGAGCCCCGCGTCAGGCTCTGGGCTGATGGCTCGGAGCCTGGAGCCTGTTTCCGATTCTGTGTCTCCCTCTCTCTCTGCCCCTCCCCCGTTCATGCTCTGTCTCTTTCTGTCCCAAAAATAAATAAAAAACGTTGAAAAAAAATTAAAAAAAATAAAATAAAATAAAAAAATGAACTCAAAATAGAATATAGATTTAAATATAAAGTATAGGGGCGCCTGGGTGGCGCAGTCGGTTAAGCGTCCGACTTCAGCCAGGTCACGATCTCGCGGTCCGTGGGTTCGAGCCCCGCGTCAGGCTCTGGGCTGATGGCTCGGAGCCTGGAGCCTGTTTCCGATTCTGTGTCTCCCTCTCTCTCTGCCCCTCCCCCGTTCATGCTCTGTCTCTCTCTGTCCCAAAAATAAATAAACGTTGAAAAAAAAATTAAAAAAAATATATATAAAGTATAAAACTATAAAGCTTTTATTTTTTAAATGTTTATTTATTTTTGAGAGCATGAGCAGGGGAGGGGCAGAGAGAGAGGGAGAGAAAGACACACAGAATCTGAAGCAGGCTCCAGGCTCTGAACTGTCAGCACAAAGCCCGATGCGGGGCTCGAACCCACTGACAGCGAGATCATGGCCTGAGCTGAAGTTGGCCGCTTAGCCGACTGAGCCACCCAGGGGTCCCTAAATTCCTCTAAATTAGTAGTTAAACATGTAAATTCCTTTCCCACATTCTTCTGTGTATATTTTACAGCTATTTTCTTTGTGGTTACCATGGGGGTTACATTTAATATCCTAAAAGTTAAAACATTCCAATTTGAATTTATACCAGTTTACCTTCAGTAACACCCAAAAACTCTCTGCTCCTTTTAACAGCTAGCTCTGTTCTCACCCTTTCCTGTGACTGATATCAAACAAATTATATGTATACACATCGTATGTAGTAGTTACTTTTTTTGCTATAATTGTTGATACAAGCAATAAACTGCTTAAATCTCCAGAGAATTAACTAAGTGAAAAAAGCCAACCGTAAAAGGTTATATACTGTATGATTCCATTTATACATTCTTGAAATGACAAAATTATAGAAAGGAAGAACACAGATCAGTTGTCTGAAGTTAAGGAGACGGTGAAAAAGAGGTGCCTGGATGGTTCAGTTGGTTAAGTGGCTGACTTCAGCTCCGGTCATGATCTCACAGTTCTTGAGTTTGAGCCCCACATCAGGCTCTCTGCTGTCAATGCAAAGCTTGCTCTGGATCCTCTGTCTCCCTCTCTACTCCTCCACGCACTCTCTCTCTCTCTCTCCCAAAACTAAAAATTTTAAAAATTAAAAAAATTAAAAAAAACAAGGAGCGCACCTGGGTGGCTCTGTTGGTTGAGCGTCCAACTCCTGATTTTGGCTCAGGTCATGATCTCATGCCTTGTGATTTCAAGCCCCACATAGGGCCCTCTGCTGTTAGTGAGGAACCTACTTCAGATCCTCTGTCTCCCTCTCTCTCTCTGCCCCTACCCCACTCTCACACATCCTCTCTCAAAAACAAATAAACATTAAAAAAAAAAAAAAAAAGGAAAGGATGAAAGAATAGGGAAGTGAGTGTGGCTTTAACACACAACATGAGGGATCCCTATGGTGATGGAAATGTTCTGTGTCTTGACTATCAATGTCAATGTCTTGTTTGTGATATTGCATTATACTTGGGCAAGATATTACAATGGGGGAAACTGGGTAATTGGTACACTGGATCTTTCTGCATTGTTTCTTGCAACTGCATGTGAATCTATAGTTATCTCAACATAAAAAGTTTAATTTTACAAATACTAGAAACTGTTATTATAAAATGTTATTGTTTATCAATTCTGTAATCATTTGTTAATTCTGTGTGATGGTTACATCAACACTAATAGCATGTAGTTATAATAGCATTAAGAAAAACACAACCAGGGGCACCTGGCTGGCTCAGTCAGCTTAGCGTCTGATTCTTGATTTGGGCTTGGGTCATGACCTAATAAATTGGTGGGTTGGAGCCCTGCGTTGGAGGCTGACAGTGTGGAGCCTCTTTGGGATTCTCTCTCCCTTTCTCTCTCTGCCCCTCTCCTGTTCATGATCTCTCTCTCTCTCAAAAATAAATAAACATTAAAAAAAAAAAAAAAAAAAAGGTTGAGAACATTAGACCAGAGTGTGGAAAATAAGCATTAGGACACACTGCTGGTGAGACTGTAATTGGCATGAAGTTTGAAAGGGCAATTTTGTGACTTCATCAAAAACTATGTCCTATAATAATGCTCTTTTAGAAAATGAACAAGAGTATTTATTGCAGCAATAAATGTAAGAGCAAATAGTAGGGGAAAAGAAATCTTAACCACTTTCATCAGAGAAATGGTTTAAAAATAAGGTACTGTATGAGCAAAGATTACATTATATTGTTACTGTTAAGAAAAAGGAGATCAAGACTTACAATGAGGGGGAAATGTCAACAGATTGTCATTAAACTTCCCTCCACAGGGCCAAACGAAATAACAAAGAGAAGCCGAAGTAGAGAGAAAAACCTCCAACTTCTATGAAACCTTGACGATGCACACAGTCATAAACTGCTGCCACAATACACTAGACTATGGATCAAATCCAGGAAGGACACGAAGGGCAGACTCAGACCTCTGTTCATTTCACACTGCGCGCAGAGACCTCCAAAACGGGGCGACCCTGGCCCAAGACCCCAATACTCCTTTACTAGCGGGCCCCTGGGACACCGAACCACCTTCGGAGAGAAGTCATCAGGGCAGTGCTCCGGCAGCAACACTCGCGTGGATGATGTCCGGTACTGATGAGAGTGCGGGGGGGGGGGGGGGGGGGGTGGATACCGGGGACCTTACAGACCAGGGTAGACCAGATTTACCAATGGATGGGTTTCAGGTGGCAAAGACGTGGTAAAATGAGACCTCAGCTTTTTGTTGTTGTTGTTTTTGTACTTTAATTTTTTTTTTCCAAAATAAGTTGGTGCACTGTTTGTGTCACTTTTTAAAGTTCAGTTTTTAAAAATAGAAGAAAGCCCAGAGTGTCGGATGCAATCCCGAGGAAAGTCAGGGATCCGCGGTTTCAATCCTGTATCTGCTCGTTATTCACTGCGACCGCAACCAAACTGCGTTACTTGGAGCATCTGTAAAAATTTTATAAACACTAGTAGTCGCCCCGCCGCCAGGGCGATTAACAAAAAAAAAAAAAGGTTTCAATTCTTGGGCGGTAATTCGGAAGCAGGCGTAAACTGCTCCCCAATCGGGTACTGCCTCGCCGCGGCCGCGGGGTATCTCGGGACTTGTAGTCCAGGCAGTCGAACTCGCTGTCCCGGCAGGCCCCGCAGCGGCGGCAGGGCTACGTGGCGCCGCGGGCTGCGACTGCGCCGGCAGGTGGAGCAAGATGGCTGCGGAGCAGGGCGTGAGGGTCGTCGGGCCCCGGCCCGGAGGGGGACTGGGAAGGGTGATTCGGGCCCTCGTGCTGCTTCTGTGTTTTGTGGCCCGCGGAGGCGCGCTTTACTTCCACATCGGGGAGACCGAAAAGAAGTGCTTTATTGAGGAGATCCCGGACGAGACCATGGTTATAGGTGCGGGCGGAGGGGGAGAGTTTGGAACAAGACCTTGGTCTTGGGGCGGGGGGTGCGGGAGAGTCACCTTTTCCAGAAAGGGGAGCAGCCGGTCTCGCCGCGTGCTGGCGTGGGCCGACTCCGCGCCACCTCGCGCTCATCTGACCTGGACTCGCCCCACTTCCCTCCAGGAAACTACCGGACGCAGCTGTATGACAAGCAGCGGGAGGAGTACCAGCCGGCCACCCCCGGGCTCGGCATGTTCGTGGAGGTGAAGGACCCAGAGGACAAGGTGAGCCGACCCCAAAGCCCCCGGAGCCCTCCGCCCTGCGCTTAGGCGCCAGACCAGGCAGGTGCTGGTACTTCCCCTCCTAGTTGCCGCATCTGCTGAACTGCTGAAGACAGTTGGGTGTTGTGAGAAGATCGCGCCCGGCTTTGCGCTCTAGGCCAAGCTTGGGCTGCTGCAGTGCTAGCGGCTCCTCTCAACCTCTTACCGACTGCTGCGTGACTCTGCCAAGTCACTGAGCTTCCCTGAGCCGGTTTCCTGGTCTGTGACATGGAAACTCACCTATCTTACAGGTGTGGTTGGTGCCTTAATTGTGGTGCTGGCAGTCAAAGAATTTTGTCAACTCTAACGCTGTGGCATCCAGACTTTAAGGTTTCACAGGACAGAGTGCTTTGCAAAACGAAGAAGCAACTGTTAATTTCACCAGATAAGGATATTAAAGGAAAGCAAAAGAAAAAAGAATCATTGATTGTCACTTTTCATTAAAAAAAAAAAAAAAAAAGAACCACACACAAAAAAGAGTTGAAATGGCAGGAGCTCTGAATAAAGAGCCCTTTCCAACCGCAGGCCCACGTCAGCTTCATTTTAGATTCTTCACCCCTGCCCCCAGAAGTTCTCAGATAAGCTTTGGCAACTACCGCCGAGCAGCTTTGGAGCTTTTAGTGTGTGGGGTGCCTATGTCTCTGTTGGCTAACTTTTGAGGCTCAGAGAGCCTTAAGACTTCTTTCCTTCCAGCCCCATCCTTTCTATAACACTCACTGAAGGCTTTTGTCTCCAGGTGATCCTGGCCCGGCAGTATGGCTCTGAAGGCAGGTTCACTTTCACCTCCCATACCCCCGGCGAACACCAGATCTGTCTTCACTCCAATTCCACCAAGTTCTCCCTTTTTGCTGGAGGCATGCTGGTGAGTGGACCCACATGGGACTCGTAGCTTTCAACCTCTAAACCCTGGTGGGGCCTGGAGACTGGCGGTGCTTTGGGTGTGAGATGAGTGTGTCGGATTTTGTGTCTCCTGATAATTTGGGTTTTCGCTGAACATCTGGGCACAGTCCCTGAACTCCTTGTATGTGCCTTGGTCCAAGTGTCAGCCAAGTTTATTCATGCCTGTTTGCCTAGAGCCCCATAGGGCTGGACACTGTGGAGGCCTCAGCACTGGACGAAATGCACAAATGAAGGAAGGTAGGGGGACCAGCTGTCAGTGCCTGGCAGGAAGATGGAGCAGGGCTGCCCGATTTCTTTTTCTCTCCCTTGTCTGTCCCCAGAGAGTTCACCTGGACATCCAGGTGGGTGAACACGCCAACGACTACGCAGAAATTGCCGCCAAAGACAAGTTGAGTGAGCTGCAGCTACGAGTGAGACAGCTGGTGGAGCAAGTGGAGCAGATCCAGAAAGAGCAGAACTACCAACGGGTATGTGGTTGGGCCAGGAGCTCCTGGGTGGGCTTCTTCCCAGAAGCCTTCCCCTGGCTCAGCCAGGAGTGGCATGTGTGTCAGATTCATTATGAAAGCCAAGGGACTTAACTGTGCCGCTTTGCAAGTCTAAAAGGTGGGGTGGGGATCACTAACTCCAGTGTGTAACCAAGGAGACAGGCTCTTGAGAGGCCATCATTGCTCTAAATCCCAGTTACATGTACACAGTGACAGAGCGGGAATTGATATTAATACCTTGGGTGTTATTTCCATGGCTCCAGGTGCTTCCAGGACCAGCTGTTTCAAACTCATTTGTGTCCAGGAGCCAGGCGGTACCATGAATGAATCTGTGACCATAAGGACTGTTGTGTGTCTAATCCTCAGTGGCCTCGGTTAATTGTCAACCCAGGGTAGCCTTGCAGATAGATACGCTAGCCCTGGCTTTTAAGAGGAGCTAGAGATCCAAGTGTTTTGATGTGAATTTTTACCAGGTTTTAACTATTGGCAAAACACATCCAGCCACTGGGCCACCAGTTTGCAACTTGTGCCCACAATCCTCGAGGAGCAGTTGGGGAAGACCTGGGCAGAGAGCTTAGAGCACGTGCACTCCTGAGTGCTATAGGGCAGCTCTGTCTGATGGGGTGATACTACTGGCACTTCACCTCCCCTCCCCCCCGCCCTCCCTCCCCCCCACTGGCTCTAGGAGAGGACCAGGGGAGGACTGTACCTGACACATGAGCAGACAGAGGTTGGTTGGTTGGTTGGTTTGAAGTAGGCTGCATGCCCAGTGTGGAGCTTCAACCCCAAGAGTTGCATGCTCTACCAGCTGAGCCAGCCAGGCACCCCCAAGCAAACAGACTTAAATGAGTGGGTCATCTGGCTGGGGAGGATGAATACAGTCCCCAGATGGGGTCTCTGGCTCTTTGCAGACACTTGATTGGAACCTGGGCATAGCTCCTTGATTCTGGGGCATCCTCTGCAAAGGGAACCCAGCAGTTAGAGTGGCGCCAGGTGGTGCCCAGCAAACTTAAGCTCCTCTTCCGCTCTCCCCTCCCACAGTGGCGAGAGGAGCGTTTCCGGCAGACCAGCGAGAGCACCAACCAGCGGGTGCTGTGGTGGTCCATTCTGCAGACCCTCATCCTCGTAGCCATCGGCGTCTGGCAGATGCGACACCTCAAGAGCTTCTTTGAAGCGAAGAAGCTGGTGTAGCCAGCTCACAGGCCATCCTTCCTCCCGGGCTGGGGGAGAAAGGGCCTCCTGGAACTGATTTCTCTCTAGCAGGAGGACTGGTTCCGAGCCATGGATGTCTGGAGGGGAAAGGGGCTACAGGCACCCCAGGCACAAGTTTAGGGCAGGAGCTTAGCTGGCTAATACTGAGCAGGTGGTGGGGCAATGCCTGTCCCCTCCCCTGGGCTCTAAGCCCTTTGCAGTAATCACCCAGGGTCTGGTGAAGCCACTGGGAGCCCCATTGGCACCTCAGAATCACAGTGTTACTGATCAGGGATGTGAGGCTGTTGTCTGGGGTGGCTGGGGAGGGGGGAGTGGGTAGGCACGCCAGTCTTTTTTCTGTCTTCCTTTGCTAACTTGGGATTTGAGCAGGTTGGGGTGTGGCCGTGATTCCCTGCCACCCTGGGAACCTCACTGTACCCTCCTTGGGCCTAGACCCAGACTGCAGATCCAGGGTATGTGTGTCAATGGAGGGTGGGGTTGAGGGGGTTGCAGTGTGGGAAACTAGCCCTGAAGTTGACCTCAGCTTCTCAACATGGTTGTCCTTTTGGGGGCTTGAGGAACTGGGGTCAGGCCAGGCAGAGGCCTTGGTGCTGGCTGGGGATGGGGCCTGCAAAGTCTTAGTTACTGATTTCATTTTCAACAAGTCTAGGTTTGTTACATTGGTTTCCCAATAAAAAATAAAAAAATTCGCTTGTCCCACATAAAGTGACTGTGCCACCGAGGTGCTCAGGAAACGTCAGTTCTTCTATGCAAAGCACTTAACATTCCAAGATGAATACCCACCTGTGAAGTTCATTCTTTCCCTCCCCTCTATACCTTTCTGTAGCAGGGGATAGTGGGTTTGCCCAAGAGCATAAAACAAGTGAATGGTGGGGGGTTGGTGCCTTGTTCAGGAAGGTAGTGTGCATTGAACAGAAGAGCACTGCGGGTTTGGGAAGGACAGAAATCCTTGGGCTGGCGGGGATGAGGATGTAGATGGTCTTAACCAACAGAATGGGATTTCAGGAGGACCTTGAAGGAGAAGGATTCGGATGTAAGAAGGCAGAGCAGCCGTGGTTGGAAGCCCTGGCAGATGGCTGGCATGGAGGTGGATGGACATGGTTTCCACTGGAGTTTAGGGAGGGGGCTGAGGAAGCCGTTAAGGGAGGTTGGTTAGAGTTAGAAGAGACTCGCATATTACCCAGTGTTTGACACAGTTTTGGGTACAAGAACCGAAGATAAATTTGAGGAAGGTGAATCCAGCAGGGTGTGAGAAAGAGACAGGCTGGGGAGGCCAGGCTGTGGACTACTTGAACTGACAAGGGGATATGGTCTGACCTCATACTACCTCCTAGACCTCTTCCACAATAAAAACAAAAAACTTGTTTAGAATAGCCTTAGCGTTACAGAAAATTCATGATGTTAGTTCTCCCTATTATTGTCATGCACCAGTATGGTACAAGTGTTCAAGTTAATGAAACAGTATTGATACATTATCTTAGTTTTATTTAAGTAATCTCTACACCCCACATGGGGCTCAAACTCAGGACTCCAAGATCAAGAGTTGCATGCTACTGAGCCAGCCAGGCTCCCAATACGTTATTTTTAACTAAAGCCCATAGAGTATGCAGATTTTCTTAGCTGTTGCCTAATGCCCTTTTTTCTGTCCCAGGATCCCATCCAGGACAAGTTACATTTCACCCCTCCTTGGCTATGACGGTTTCTCAGACTTGCCTTGTTTTTTATTACCTTGACAGTTTTTAGGAGTACTGTTCAGGTATCTTGTAGAATTCCCTCAATTGGGATTTGTCTGCTGTTTTTCTCATGATTGAACTGGAATTCTGGGTTTTTGAAAGACCATAAAGGTGCCATTCTCATCCCATCATACCAAGGGTGCTTATTATTAACATGATTGTGGGTGTCACTGTTTAAAACTAATTAGGATTTTTATGTGAAATCTGATTTCTTGAGGCAAATCAGATCTGACGCCAGTGGGGCTGCATTCTGATGTAACAACAATTAGCAAGACTGAAGGGCAGCTGTTCCCCTTTAGAAGGGCTTGTGCTTTCAAAGGTCACAGTCCCACCTCCCTGCTTCCATTATTGGCCTCACCCCACTGACTGGTCTCTTCAGGGGATCAGCCTTGCCTTTGTCACCAGCCAAACCTGGGCTGGATTTGCCAAAGTTCTGTTACAGAGTGCAGTGCGATGGCAGAGTTCAGCAGTAAGGTCCTTCTTTGGTTGGTTCTATGCTGGGTTTAAGGGAGAAAGGGCGTCGCTGGGGATGATTAATTTCTCACAGTAAAGTCCTTTTGAAAGCACAGTGGTTGAGGCCGTAGATTGTACAAAGTATCTTGGTTTACACCCTGAATTGCCTGTGTCTTCATTTCCTCATTTTTAAAGTGGGCATAGTAAGTACACTACCCATAAGGACTGAATGAGAGAACAGCAGTAAGCAACTTCGAACAATGATGGGCACATAGTAAGAGCTCAATAGATGTTAGCTATTTATGAGGGAACTTAACATTTTCCGAAGAGCGGAGATCAAGCCTAAGGACTCTGCTGCCGTCTTTTCCCAGGTAGGAGGCTGGCCCAGCCAGCTAGGTTCACACTGTGCCAGGACGGATCTAAGAACCCAATCTTCCTCCCCCTACAAACAACCCCACCCAAGTACCCCTCTTCTGTGTAAGGGCCATCGTTTACATAGCGTTGCCTATGTGCCCAGCACTGTGCCAAGTATCCTTGCATGTTACGTTCTCCATTAACCCTCACAGCAACGTGTAGCTCAGGAACTATTTATACATGCCCGTGAGGAAAGATGCCAAGAGATTGTGCTTGCCCCCCAAACACAGCCGAACTGGCAGAATCAGGTTTCGAATCCAGTCAGTCTGTCTGCAGTGCTTGGCTCCTAACCACTACGTGGAGTCTGGGCTGAACCCAAGTCGGAGTCCAGAGCTTGGCCTTGCCACCCTCCGATCTTGCTACGGGAGGAAGCATGGACCACCTGGGCCCGAGAAGGGAGGAGGAGGGGGCGGCAGGACGGAGATACAGATCATGCCAGAGCGCTGGAAATCTGGAGTCTAAGTACAGTACCGGCCCAGTGACGTGAGCCCCCTCTGAGGTCTCGGTTTCCCGGGAGAACAAGCAGTTCCCCAGTGGGCAGTTAGCGGTCCGGCGACAGGAGCACTCAAGCGGTCCTCGAACGCGGAACCTTTGAAGCTGCGGCTCCCGGGAGCACACGGCGCGGCTGGAGCGGCGGACCCGGCGGACCGAGGGGCGGGGCGGACTGGCCGGGGCGGGGCGGGAGGCGGAGGCGCCGCGTAGGCCCGGGAGGCCGGGCCGGCCCGGCTGGGAGCTCGAGTCCCATGCGCCGCCACCTCCCCCCACGATGTTCCCCTCCCGGAGGAAAGCGGCGCAGCTGCCCTGGGAGGACGGCAGGTGAGCGGCGGCGGCCGGCCCG
Source organism: Puma concolor (assembly GCF_028749965.1). Lineage (NCBI taxonomy): Eukaryota > Metazoa > Chordata > Mammalia > Carnivora > Felidae > Puma > Puma concolor. The sequence goes on from NC_141667.1 coordinate 148,742,656, forward strand.
GGCCCCGTCCTCCCGGGTGCCGATCCTTTCCGGGCCGCCCCGCGGAATCTAGGAGCCCGAGGCCGTCGCGTCCCCGGCTGCGGGGCTTTCTGAGGGTCTGTGGTTCTCCCAGTGGGCCACTGGCTCGCTCTGTATACCGGGTCTCTGTCTCTCCGTGTAGGTCTCTGTCTCTACCAGTCTCCGCCACTTCGCGGGTCTGTATTTCTCCGATGACTTCCCTTTGTGAGTTTCTGTCCCTCTCTTTGCGAGTCTGTCCCTCGGTGCGGGTCTCTTTGTGTCTGTGTTTCTCCGCTGGCATCTGTCTTCGTGCGGGTCTCTGACTGCGTTGACCTCTCTCAGTGGATCTCTGTCTTTCTGCCTGCCCCCGGCCTCTGAGGGTCTTTATTCCTTTTCTCTGGTGTCTACTTCCCCCCATCACATCCGTGTAACCTCAGACCCCATCCTCCTTCAGGCTTCCCCATCCTTTGCTGACCGCCCAGAAGAACACACCAGAAAGAATCTCTATGCTAGCCTGGTAGGCCACTGACTGGCACGAACTAGGCACTCCTCACACGTAATGCTGGTTCATTTCCGGTGCAGCTGTACTTGAGTGGGACCTCCTGCATGTGTTAGGTGTGAACTTGATCCAGACCTTAGCTGATGATGTTTTCCTAAACAGTATTGGGGTAGGGGAGTTATTCGGCTTTCTAGATTTGGGAGAACACCCACACTTAATTCGTGAGATGTGCCCCCAAAACTCTTCTCACCCGGGACACACACCCAGATAGTGGGTCTCCGCCCAGTGAATATCACCTCTTCCCCCGTATGTCTCTTAAGTTTGCCAGGTGCCAAAAGATTCGGGAACATAGTGGGCAAAAGGCTTGTGTTTGGGGGATTTTGCAGACTTGGTGTTGAAGCAGGAAGACAGGAATGTAATAGAAAGAAAGCCTGGACAGTGTGGAGTCAGCCCTGGGCAGGAATCCTCTTTAACAGCCATGTGACCAGGAACAGATCACTTAATCTTTCTGACCTCAGCTTTTCCATCTCTGAAACAGGGATCATAATATCTACTCTACAGGGCTGTATGAGGATTAAAAGAAGCCACGTATGTAACACTCTTGACACTGTGCCTGGCAGGCAGGAGGTATCTACCTTTGCAGTTGGGAGGTGCTGTAACCAGAGCAGCTGATATTCAAACCTGTATCACTAAGATTTGTGTAAGGGCAGAAACAAAAGGTAATAGAGGAGAATTTCCATTTCCATATCCCTTTCCGTAAACCTTTGGAACATACCTGTGTTCCCAGAAAAAGTTACTGCTGTCAGTTCCTGCTTTTGACACAGGGTTACAAAGGTCCAGGCAACAGATTCAGGCTAGCGTAGCAGTTAAGAGTGCTGGCTCTGGAGCCAGCCCAGCTGGATTTGACTCTGCCTTTTCTAGCCCTGGGCACAGGTTGATGGAGATAAACCTCACTTAGTCGGCCCCTCGGAGCAGGGTGCCCTGGGCCTGGGAGCAGCTGGGACTGCAGTTCTGGAGTTTGCCACCAGGCGGCACCAGGAGTTCTCGGTGTCCGCTGTCCTGAGGAATTGACATTTGGCTCTGAATTCAGTTGCTCAGCCATTTGGGCCCTTAAAGCCCAGAATAAGATTGCCTATGAGAATGTGATCCTGCAAGGGGAAGCTGGGCTGAAGAAATAGCGTGTGACAATGCACGGAATGCCCAATCCATGCCATACCCCTGGATGATGGTCACTGCTTCTTTTCCCAAAGGTGGGAGATTTCCTCATGTCCATATCCCCGGTCTCCACCCCAGCCCCAGAAAGAACCCAGGGGGCGAGGGAGAATCTGTAGAGGTTCCAGCCTTCTCAGGCCACTGGCAGAATTGGGCTCCGCTCTTCCCCAGCGGAAACCCCCACCACAGGACAATGGGGGGTAAGTCTTAGCTGGCCATTCCTCTGCTGTGTGTGAGACCTGGCTTCAGGGTTGCTGGCTTCCAGGTTGGCAGTTGTGTGTTAGAGAAAGTCAGGAGTTGGTCTGGCTCTGGCGTGTGACTTAAAGCATGCCCTGACTGCTTGAACCCTTCCTGTAACTCACCAAGCAAGCCCTTTGCTGTCTAAACTGTTCTGGGGCCGCAGACAGGAATGGCTTATCTAGGGGGACGACCAGCAGGGACACAAGGGATTATAGAACTCTGAATGCTTCGAAGAAGGAAGGACCAGATACCATGGAGAGAGCATGCATGTCCGTTTGTGTGCACGTTAAGGGTGGGCAGTGCTGGCCCTGACGTTGGAGTTAAGGTAGAGGGACGTTGCTGGTTATGACATGGGAGTTTGGCTCTGAAGGATCATCAGAGGGCATCTCAGACTGCAGTGGCAGGCTGTGTCAGGGCTGGAGCAGGAAGGAACATGGTGAGTGGCGAAGGTCTGGGTTACCCAGTGTGTGGCACTGGGTGAGTGGTGGGGGCGAGTGCAGGCAGAATGTATACTACCTTGTAGCTAACTGGTGACTCCCAAAGGCTATAAAGCAAAGTGCTTTGCAGGTTGTTTCGGGGGGGTAGACTAGAGAGAGCTTCCCTTGTCTTAGGTTCCTCAGCTCCTTCTCTGTCCTCAGCAGAGAAATCTGGTAAATTCCACCTCTCTAAGCCAGACAGCGATCTCTCCCAGCATGACCTCGGTGTCCAAGCGATTCAGATGCACTTCCAGCTTCTAAACGGAGCCTGATTCCCATACCTAGCCCTGATCTTTCTCTCCCTGTCCCATCTCTCCTCCCTTGTCACATGAGCTGCCTCTTGGACTGAAGATTGGAGTCTCATTCAGTGAACAGCGACTGTCAGTTTGGGTCTTGCATTGTTTTGGGGGTAGGTTGGATCTCCCCAGGGTAAACACTGGTCTTTTCCCTGGAACTGATGCCAGGCCCCTGCCTTGAGGACCTTTCTGGTGTGAGAAGCAGGACTGAAGGGAGGGTTTATACTGGGAGTAAACTTACAGAGGAGGAGGACTGGAAGGTGGTGGGTGGGATCTCTAAGGCAGGGCTCCTGCCCTCGGCTCAGGCTCAGACCCTTCAGCCACCGTACTGGAGAACGGCAGGTACCAGAGACCAGGAGTCTCGCCCCTGCCCTCCAGCAGCTCTTGGTCTGACCCGGACTCACTTACAGAAAGTTAGAGGGCGTGAAGGAACTGGGGCAGCTCTGACCCGGGGTTGGAGGGCTTCCGGAGGTGCAGTGACACCTCCTGGGCCTAGAGCAGTAAGCAGGATTCCGACGTGTGGTAGCAGCATGAACAAAAGCGTTGACGTTGCTTCTGCACTAACTGCCAGTCGCGTGGGGCAGACCAGTCATGTGCACCTTACCAGTGGGGAAGCCAGAGAAGGGGCCTGCCAAAGGGCTCTGGCTCCACTCTCCCTTCTGACCCCACCCCTGCTCTTGTCCCAGGTCCAGGTTGCTCCCCAGCAGCCTTCCCCGGAAATGCTCCGTCTTCCACCTCTTCGTTGCCTGTCTCTTACTGGGCTTCCTCTCCCTGCTCTGGCTGCAGCTCAGCTGCTCTGGTGACGTGGCCCGGGCAGCCCGGGGACAAGGGCAGGAGACCCCAGGCCCACCCCACTCCTGCCCCCCGGAGCCACCTCCCGAGCACTGGGAAGAAGACACGTCCTGGGGCCCCCACCGCCTGGCAGTGCTGGTGCCCTTCCGTGAACGCTTCGAGGAGCTGCTGGTCTTTGTGCCCCACATGCACCGCTTTCTAAGCAGGAAGAAGGTCCCGCACCACATCTATGTGCTCAACCAGGTGGATCATTTCAGGTAGGGACGGTCTCCCAACTCGGCCCCCCCTCTCCAAGGCCTCCCCTTGCCCAGGCCCCTCGGCTGCTCCCTCTCCCACTGGGGTCCAGTGCCAGGGGTGCCTCTGGCCTGGGAAAGACCACCCAGCGCAGTGGCGGGAGGGTGGGAACAGTAAACCCCTCTCGCTGGTGTGACGGGAATTTGAGGGGAGGATTGGGGCTAAGGAGAGTCCTGGTGTGATACCCATTTTGAAAGGATCGCCATGGCTGTCGTAGGAGGAATACCTTTTACCAGAACACGAGAATGGGGCAGGGCTGGGAGGCCTGCTGGGCTGTTGGACGGGAGGGCCTCTTGGCTGTAGGGGAGCAGGGGTGGAGAGACGTGACGGGGAGGAAGCACAGACCGAGCTTTCCAGTGGATTGACTGTGGGGATTCGGGAAAGGCAGGGTCAAGGCCACAGCTTTGAAGCTGTTCACAGTCTACTCTTACCCTGGGGTCCTTGCCCTTTACCACGCGCCGCTCCCCTCCGTGAGCCAGTGCGCACATCTCACGCTCCACCTCCACCTCCTTTCCCTCCACCTCGCTCCTCTGGGAGGCAGACCCGAAGGCTCTTGGACCCCGCCAGGCCCTTTAGGCCACAGTACCGCCCAGTCTTCACAGCCCACCCTCCTCGTCCTCACTTTCTCCTCACCCACCTTGGAGTCCACGGTCCATCATTAACATCCATCATCTCGCACTTCTCACCTCCCTGACCCACCTGCTGCTGGCTGCTCCATGCCTATTCTGGGTCAGCTGGCTGTCCCCCCCCCCCCCCCCGGCGATGAGCCCTGGCCCAAGAGGGCCCTCTGGCCTGCTGCCTCTCCTCCTCTGAGGCAGCCCGGCACCCTTTCTCCTGTCCCTCTCCTCGTCAGCCGTGGCTGATGACTTTGCTCCCTGTTTGAGAAGTCGAGCCAACAGGAAGAGAGTGAGCCTTCCAGCCTCTGTGCTCACAGACTAGGCTCCCACCATGCTGAGGATGCACTGCCCCAGCCCCTCCAGGGCCAGCTCTTCCGGTCTGGCGCTGGGTCCCCTTCTCGCTCTCCTACTCAAGGACATCGCTTCAGCCATCCACTCCTTTCTCTCCCTCCTGGATTGGTTTCTCCTCCCTTCTGGGGCATTTGCATCAGCAAACATACTGAAATAGCTCCTGTCTAAAAAGAGAAGGAAAAGCCCCCGTGACCCCTTGCCCACCCCTGTCACCTTATTGCTCTGAGCCCCTTCAGAGCAGAACGTTCCTGTCTCCCCTCTCACTCTCTCTGGAACCTGTTCCCCTCAGATGTTTACCCCCCTCCTGACGCTGAAGCAACTCTCACTGATGTCACCAGTGAGCCCACCTCCTTAATCCAAGCACTGTTCTCAGTCTTCCACCGCCAGGTAGCATTGGCCAAGTGGGTTACTTCTTCCTCTTGGAAACACCTCCGTTTGACTTCTGAAACAGCACTCCGGTTCTCCTCCTTCCTCACCTCTGCTAAGTCCTTTGCCCGTTCTACCTCACCTCCCTGACCTCTCGACTGGCGCTCTTAGGGCTCAGTCCTTGGGCATCTTCTTTTCCGGCTGCAGTCACTCCCTGGGAATGTCATCCGGCCTCGTGGCACTAAACCCCTTCTGTGCCCTGGTGGCCCCCAAGTCTGTGTATTCCCGGCCTAGACCACTCTCCTGACCTCCAGCCCCCTGTGTCTGGGCACCACATAACCCTCCGTCTGGTGGTCCCGAGCATCCCAAGCTTCACGTGATCAAGGCTGAATGTCTGCTTTCCCACCCGCCCTCTTCCCTATTTCAGGAGATGGCAGCTCCTCGCTTCCGGTTGCTCAGGCCAAAAAGCCTTCGAGTCATTGTCACCTCCTCGCTTTCCCTCAGCACACCCCGTCCCTCGGAATGTGTCTCAAATCTGCCCACTTCTCACCACCTTCCTGAGCTAAATCACCATCGTCTCCCACCCAGATGATCGTAGCCTTCCAACCCTGAGCCTCCCTTCTCTTCTCAACACCCCAGCTAGAGTGATCCTGTTAAACTGGAAGTCACAGCACATCCTGGCTCTGCTCTCAGCCCTGCAGGGGCTCCTACGTGGTACCCGGGGTCACAGCCCAAGCCTGTCAGGGGCCCGTCCCCCACTGGCCTCATCCCTGAAGCCCTCCTGGTCACCCTGCTTGGTCACACAGGTGTCCGCTCCTGCCTCGGGCCTTGGCAATTGCCTTCCCCTCTCCTTGGAGACCCACTCCCTCTACCTGCTTCTGGCTCATTCCCTCAGGCCTTCACACGTCACACCATTACCCTGGACTTCCTGCTGGCCCTGTCTGCAAGAACACCTGCCCCGCCCCCCAGCATGCTCTTCCCTCCTCACCCCCCGCGCGCTTCTCTCCTCCGCGCCGCTTCTCTCCTCCGTAGCCCTTGCCGTTGGCTGGCTGGTTACATATTCCCTTATTGATTTCTGTTTCCTCTTATCAGAACCTCAGCTCCTCGAGGGCAGGGCTTTGATTTCTCTCCGCCATAGCCCCAGTGGGCCGGACGGTGTCTGGCACATAGCTGGCAGTCGGTAGACGTCTGTGTGATGAGCAGACGGCAGGCGGGGGGGCAGCCCCACAGGGAAGTCGGCGTCGGGTGGGAAGGCGGCACAGGCGCTGGGGGGGCGGGCGCCACAGAGGACAGGCTGTCACGCAGTTTGGGGAGCGCGACCTCACCGCCCCCCACCCGTGCAGGTTCAACCGGGCGGCCCTCGTCAACGTGGGCTTCCTGGAGAGCAGCAACAGCACGGACTACATCGCCATGCACGACGTGGACCTGCTGCCCCTCAACGAGGAACTGGACTATGGCTTCCCCGAGGCCGGGCCCTTCCACGTGGCCTCCCCGGAGCTGCACCCGCTCTACCACTACAAGACCTACGTGGGCGGCATCCTGCTGCTCTCCAAGCAGCACTACCAGCTGGTGAGGCCGGGGGGCACCCGCCTGGGGCGGGCATGGGCAGGAGGAGGGACGGTCCCAGGCCCGGCGGATGAGAGGGTCCTGCCCTGACCGGTCAAGGGAGTCCAGGAGCAGGACCGAGCCAGTAAGGGAGGATTCAGCCGCAGTAGCGGGAACCCCCTGTGAGCCGGCTTCGGGAGACTCGGGGTTCGTTGGTTCTCAATGGAAGAGTCTGGGCTGGCTTCAGGGGTGGCTTGCCAGGCCTCTTAGCGTCACCAAGGACGTCTCTCAGCTCGGCTTTCTCTGGAGTGGATTTGTTCTCAGGCCTATGAGGTGCACGGTGGCCGTCCTGGATGCACGCTGCGTGCACCCAGGCCCGGGTTCAGTGGACGGTGAGGTCTCTTCCCCAGCAGCCGGGACAGGAGTCCCAGAACTGCACCACCCTGGCTCCTGATTGGCCTGACTTGAGTAGGGGTGGGGGAGGGGGGCTACCCCTGAGTCCATTGTTGTGGCTGGAGGTGGGGGGGGCGGGGGGCCGGTGAGGGAGTGAAGGTGGAGGGAGGTTGGGGAGTAGGTGAGGGTGAGGGGAGAGAGTGGGAAGGACCGAGTGGCTTAGACACTGGTCTTTTGCCCTCTTCTTCAGGCTGCGGCTGAAGCCAGCTTTACAGAAATGAAGCCCTGAGTTGGGTGGCTAATAGGTGTCTGTCGCAGGGCCCAGCTGCCCCTCTCCCCACAGGAAGAGACCAAGGCAGAGTCTCCCAGGAGAAAGGGGGGTATCGGGCAGGCAGAAATCAAGCAGGAGTTGGCACTTCCGCCCATTGCCAGTTGCCCTGAAGAGGTGCCTTCCACCAGTCAGCCTTTTTTTTTTTTTTAATCTATTTATTCTGAGAGAGAGAGAGAGAGAAAGCAGAGGAGGGGCAGAGAGAGAGGGAAAGAGAAAGAATCCCAAGCAGACTCTGTGCCATCAGCACGGAGCCCGACACAGGGCTCAAACTCAAAAACTGTGAGATCATGACCTGCGCTGAAACCAGAAGTGACACTCAACCGACTGAGCCCCCCAGGGGCCCCCAGTCAGACATTTTTGAGAAACCAATCGTGTCACACAGACTCAAGGGCCCATGAGAACAGGCAAGGGGCCTGGCATGTGATGCTGTCCTCCAGTAGCTCAGAGGTTGCGGGAACTATAAGCCTCTGGGTGCACATTAGAACCTCCAGGGGAGGAGGAGGAGAAAGGGGGCTTTGGCCTACTCCTGGGTGGTCAGAGACCAGGGAGCGCCCTGGGAGGATGGGGCAAGTGACCCTCCCTGTCTCTGTGTCAGTGCAACGGGATGTCCAACCGCTTCTGGGGCTGGGGCCGCGAAGATGACGAGTTCTACCGTCGCATCAAAGGGGCCGGGCTACAGGTAATACTCCCCCCAGGGCTCCCCACCTCTTCAGCATCGGGGCTGCCCCAGGGTTCCCTTCCCTGCCCTCAGATGACATTCCTGGGGCTTACGGATGACACCTCCAGTTCTGATCTCAGCCTGGCCCCCGATAGGCATACCTCTTCTGCAGAATGGCAGTACAGGCCCCTGCCCGTGGCCCGTGGCAGGCGGTGGGACCCCAGAGGACTAGCGGTGAGGACCGGGGCTCCAGGAGGGCGGCCTGACCCAACTTCTTTGGCCTTCTTAGCTTTTCCGCCCCTCGGGAATCACAACTGGGTACAAGACATTTCGCCACCTGCATGACCCAGCCTGGCGGAAGAGGGACCAGAAGCGCATCGCAGCTCAAAAACAGGTGCTGGCTGGTCCCCTGACTGGGGATGGTTAGGTGGTGATGTGGGGAAGCAACAGGGCCAAGCGTTTCACCAAGCTCTCCTCCGGCCCAGATGGCCCTGCCCTCCCCTGCATGGCCCAGGCCAGTCTCTGGGCATTCTGCTTGGGCAGTGTGCCCTGTGCTGGTGGCCGCTATGGGCACCTGGCCACGTGGGTAAGCTGAGACCTCAGCGTCCATGCAGGCAGGGAGCAGGGGAGGGCCTCAGCTATCGGTGCCAGCGTCCCAGGTGGACCTGTGACACGGGAACCACCGTCCCCCAAACAGCCTCTGCTTTAGGAGCCATATTAGCCCACCTGAACGATCTCAGCCCTCTTGCTTACTGGTGGGGCGCAGCTGCGGACAGCCGGTGGCCTCAAAGCCCTGAGTGCATGCTCTCTCTCCATGTCCTCCCCAGGAGCAGTTCAAGGTGGACCGGGAGGGAGGCCTGAACACCGTGAAGTACCGTGTGGATTCCCGCACAGCCTTGTCTGTGGGCGGGGCCCCCTGCACTGTTCTCAACATCATGTTGGACTGCGACAAGGCTGCCACCCCCTGGTGCACATTTGGCTGAGCCAGCTGGACAGTAAGGAAGCCTGTGCCCACAGGCCACACTGCTTACTCAGGCTCTGGATAAAGCCTCAGGCCCCGGGGCCCACCTCCCCTAGGATGTGGGGTGGCCTGAAGCAGCGGATCGCAAGCCGCACATTTGCAGCAGCCCAGCCCCCAGAGGTGGGCTTGAGCCAGGACAGGACACACACAGGGTGCCTGGGACGCTGCTAGCAATAAAGAGTGATGGAGAGAGACTGGGACGTGGCTCTCACCTGGCACTGTCCGCCCCGCCTTCCTGCTCGCCCTGCTCTCCCCGTCTTTGCAAGCCCACACCTAAGGGCTTTTCCTTCCCCAGGACGGACGGCCTCATGCCAAGATGCAGTTCTGAAGCCAGGCCGCTGACATGGGTGGCCAGGACAATGCAGAGGGTTAAAACTGCAGGTTTCTGTGCAAGCCCCACAGAAAGGGAACAGCCGAGACCAGCTCTCTCTGGCTATCACCATGCAGGAATGCGGGCCTGGGGTGGGCCAGATCTTCTGAGTTCTCAAAAAGAAACTTGAATTCTGGATTCCTGAGTGAAATCGGTTAGTTTTTAAATGATAGCAGCTAATTGAAACTTCAGAAAAGTGTGGCGGCCCGAACAAATGTGTCATGGACCACCAGTTTGTCACCTGGGGCTGAGCGGAAGGGGACGGGGGAAAGAGATGGCACCTCTCTTAGTTATAAGCTGGTAGGGGGGTAGGGCAGGGCTGGGGACGCCAAGGTCAGGGGAGCCTCAGGTGGGAGAGACGCCCAAGGCCAAGGTTCCTGCGACCTCCCACAGCCCTCCAGGCTTTGCTGCCCTTCTGGGCAGTCTGCCCCCCTCAGGCCGTGGTGGGCTCTGACTCTGAGCCACACTGAGACAGAACTAGACCCACAGGACCAGACTCGGGGTAGGCAAAATGTGGTGGCAAGGACTTGGTCATAGCTTGAGGGTGGGAGGACCACGTTTCTGAGGTGAGAGGGAGAAGATGAAAGGCAGGAGCATCCTGCAGTGTTCCCCGCATGCGGGCAGATTACCACTGATCACACGATGTCCAGGAGAGGTGAAGGAGGGGAGCCGAGGGAGACCATGGAACTGGGGAGTGACCTTGCAGGAATTATCTGGAGGGAAGCCGGGGGCCAACAAGAGTGGGAGGTGAGGGGCTCTGCAAGGCAGATCATTCCTTCAAGGCATTTGACTGCCAAAGATTTGGGCCAGTGGTCAAAGGAGTCTGGGGACTGGTTAAGGGTGGTTTGGTTAACAATAAATAGGACACCCTAAATGCTAGAGGAAGGGATTGAAGTCCCAAAGTTCAGGAGGATGGATTCAACAGCTGTGCTCCAAAATGACTACCCCTCAGAGGGTGATCTCAGTGCTGCTGGGTGCAGTTGTGTGCGTTGCGCACTGCACCACCTGAGCACAGCATAATGGAGTAGTGTATCTGTTCAGATGTACAACAGAGGTTCCATATCCTCAACTGACCTCGCCCAGCAATTCAGCTTCCCTCAGTACAGTGAGGGGCAGATGGACTAATTACAGTGCAGGGGTGCTGGGAGGGGCTTTCTCAACCTTGAGGCCCAAGAGAGGGGAACGAAGCACTCCCTGTGTGCCAGTCTCTGGACAACCCCGGCTGCATCATCTTGGACTTAACATAGCGTGGAGGCAGAACAGCAGCCTCTTTGGTGTTGGTGTGAATGGATGTGACGTCAAAGCCCCCAGCTCTGCACACTTCTCTCCCTGGCTTGTAGCAAGACCTAAAAGGATGAGGAGACCCTCCTCGCCATCTGCATGGAGGGCATAGAATGAACAGAAGAAAAGCAGGATCCACTGCCTGAGCCTGGACTGGGGCACAACTCCAACTGTGTGGTCCCCCACCCCCCGTGGTCACTGCCACCACCTCCTTCAAGGAGCCTGTAAGCACCCAGCCCGGGCCTGTTGCAGCCTGAATCCACAGCCTCCCTTCCTCCCCAGTCCAGGCCTCCCCCCGGGGGGTCTCTCCAGGAGAGTAGGAGAGGGCTGAGCGGTGCCTGGCAGGGGGAAGAAGCAGACAGCTCTGCAAATGCCAGAGCACCTTGGTGCTTCCCTGGCTCCATGGAGGGGGACTAACATCGCCGTGTTGCTGGCCAGGGCATGGATGAGATCAGCCCTGGACATAGCAATACCTGCCACGGCACTTGTCCAACATGGTGGCTGTAATAGCAACTATAACAAGCAGGCACTAGTCGAGCATTCACCATGTACAGGATTCTTTATGTTGCATTATCTCATGGGGCCTCCCTCTAGCTAAGCTAGGTCCTATTTATTAACCTGTTTTATGGAGGACAATGATGAAGCATAGAGAGATAAGTAGCTTGCCAGGGTCAGAGAGGTGATACTTGATGGAGCTTGGGATCTGAACCCCACGACCGTGGCTTCGGAGCCAGATTCCTTCATCCCTAGCCTGTACAGTAGGTGCCAATGCACAGAGGCTCCTTCCCTTCCAGACCTTCCCTCCTCCTCTTCCCAGCTGGGGAGGGCTGATGGGGAGGGCTGACCAACGAGATCTGGTACCTCTCCCCACCCTGGGACAAAAGCAGAGCCTTGGGGGAGAGACAGAGTATCTGCCCCATGCATCCTCTGCCTGGAGTAAGATGGAGATTTGGCTGCTGGAGTGGTCCCTTGGGGCATCAGCAGGATCCACAGCATGGCACTGTGTCTGAGGAATATACTTGGGGCTTTGGGAAGGCCTCCCCAAGGAGGCGGGGTCTTGCTGGTGGAGTCATTGCAGTCATGATGGGAAGGGTTCCAGAGGGATCAGCAAGTGCGAGGCAGAGACACCAGGGCAGTGTGTCACGCTGAGGGGCTTGGAAGCAATTTGGGGTGTCCCTGGTACCCCAATACAGTATAGGAGTCAGAGGAGGTGGGCGGCAGAGGAAAGCTTAAGGTGACCCATGAGGATCTGTGAAGGCCACACTGAGCACTGCGTACATTATTCCACAGGTGCAGGAGTTTCCAAGCAGGGGAGGGTCTGAGCAAGGAGACAGTTATGGTTAGGTCTCTGTTACAGAAAGATCCTTGGGTGCTGATGCAGGGGGTTGGAGGATGGAGTCTGGAGGGAGCACTTAGGCTGAATAAGAGAGGATGAATCCTGGGGCGCCTGGGGGGCTCAGTTGGTTGAGCATCAGACTCTTGATTTCAGCTCAGGTCATGATCCCCCATTTCATAAGTTTGAGCACGGCTGTGCTGACAGTGCAAAGCCCGCTTGGGATTCTCTCTCTCTATCCCTTCTCCCTCTCTCTCTCAAAATAAGTTTTTAAAAAAATTAATCTAAAAAAGGGATGATGAAGCCAGACTAAGCCCTTCCTTCATGGAGGGTCTGCCTCTCCACACACTCTTTCCCAAAAGGCCAAATGGAGATCTCTAGCCCTGTTGCCCTCTCAGCCCTCATGCCTTGAGGGCTTTTCTTGTTGTTTTGTTTTTGTTTTTTTGTTTTTGTTTTAAAGGACAAACCAAAGGAAAAGCAACTTCACTTTCAGCTTCCTCCCAGAAAGGGTTTGGGGAGGTCAGTCACTCCCACCTTCACAACAGGAACAAACCAGAAAGCAACCACTTTTCTTGAACTCAGCAGAGAAGTGATGCAAACTGCCACCCTCCAAATCTGGACAGACTGGCAAATACAGCTGAGATCGGCTAACCTAGAGCAAAGCTGCTGGGGCCACAGTTTGGTAGGGGTACTTTTGTTGTAATTTTGACCAATCGGTGAAGGCTGAGGAGTGTGGCCAAGAGCCAAGGAAAGTCCCCTCCTGTCTTTAGCAGAAGAGAGGGGAAAGTAACCATTTAAAAATACACCCTGGGGCACCTGGGTGGGTCCGTAGGTTGGGCAGCAGACTTTATCTCAGGTAGTAATCTCACAGTTTATGAGTTCAAGCCCCGCATCAGGCTCTGTGCTGACAGCTCAGAGCCTGGAGGCTGCTTCAGATTCTGTGTCTCCCTCTCTCTCTCTCTGCCCCTCCCCTGCTCTCTCTCTCTCTTTCTCTCGCAAAAAAAAAAAAAATAAATAAAAAATAAAAAATGTTTAAAAACATAGCCAGACCAGTCTCCCTGACAAAAGCCTGCTCTCCAGAGCCTTATTTTTCTCACAGGAGGGTGGGGCTAAGGACAGTTACCCAACTGCAGTTCCTACTAGCTTTTCTGCCTCACCCAAGGAAGAGGGGACAAAGCTGAGACACCTGTGAATGTCACAGCCCAGAGACACAGACCCGCCAGAATACTGAGATTTCATCATAAAATTATAAAATGCTTTCCCTTTCCTTAACCCCTTGCCACCAAGTCAATAAGACTCCAGTATGACAATAGCAAGTTACAGCTGAAAGAGCTTCAGGGCGCAGACTGCTTTTAGAAAGTTCTTGGAGAGGAGCTCCTGGGTGGTTCAGTTGGTTGAGTGTCTGACTCTCAATTTTGGCCCAGGTCATGATCCCAGGGTCATGGGATCAAGCCCCAAATCATGCTCAGCTTGCAGCCTGCTTGAGATCCTCTCTCCCTCACTCTCTCTCTCAAAAATAAAAAATAGGGCACCTGGGTGGCTCAGTCGGTTAAATGTTCAACTTCGGCTCAAGTCATGATCTCATGGTTTATGAGTTCAAGCCCAGCATGGGGCTCACTGTTGGCAGCTCAGAGCCTGGAGCCTGCTGCGGACCCTCTGTCTCCCAATCTCTCTTTGCCCCTCCCCCACCTGCACTTTCTCTGTCTCTCAAAAATAAACATTTTTAAAAATCTTTAAAAAGTAATACAATAAAATAAAAAATTTAAAAGACAACATAAAATTTTTTTTAAAAAAGATAAAAAGCTCTTGGAGAAAGTCAAAGACTGCAGAGGGAAAGAAACAAACAAGGACACTAGAAGAACTTAAAGCCACTGGCACCTAAAGCTACAGTTAAACATCAAACCAGTCCGAATCCTAGCCAGACTAGCATCAGACCTCACATTAAATGTCTATATCAGTCCCTTTACCCAACAAATCCTGCATTTCAAGCCATGCTAAAAGTCAAAGAAAGAAAGAAAGAAAGAAAAAGAAAGAAAGAAAGAAAGAAAGAAAAAGAAAAGAAAAGAAAGAGAAAAAACAGACTGAAGACGAGAGCAAGAATCAGCACCAAACGCAGATATGACACAGATTTTGGATTCCTCAGGACATTTAAAATAACTATGACTCCTATGTGAAGGGCTTGGGATATTGCGATTTATCAGAAGTATATATACATTTGGGGAGCACCTGGGTGGCTCAGTGAGTTAAGCATCCTACTTTGGCTCAGGTCATGATCTCGCAGTTCGTGAGTTCAAGCCCCATGTTGGGCTCAGCACTATCAGTGCTTGGGATTCTCTCCCTCTCTTTCTCTCTCTCTCTCTCTGCCGCTCTCCTGCTTGTTCACACTCACATGCACATGCATGCACACTCTCAAAATAAATAAATAAACTTAAAAAAAAAGAAATATACATATTCAGATGACCAAAAGATATTTCTTCTCAAATATCTGGCCTTCGTTCCATGGTTCCTGGCTCACACAGCTCATAAAAACCTTTGGCATTTCCTGAGTAATAAGAGGATTGGGGCCATCTTTTGTTGTAATATTTGGTCTCTTGTCCTCAAGAGCTCCTGAAATCTCTCGAGGAGCCATAAATGTAAAATAAACCCCTTTCCACTACAACTAGGTTTATGTGACACCTTGGTTTTCTTTTAAGAGTTTTATCATTTTTGCCCTTAAATTAAGGTCTGCGGTCCATTTTAATTTTTGTATAATGGTCTGAGGTAGGGGTCCAATGTCATTCTTTTGCATACAGACATCCAGTTTTCCCAGCGTCGGTGTGTTGAAAAGACTATTCTTTCCGCCATTTAATTGTCTTGGCTGACAACTGTTGAAAATCAATTGACCCTAGAGGTAAGACTCTATTTCTGGACTCCCAATTCTATATGTCTGTCCTCATGCCAGTGCCGTTCTGTTCTGATTATTGTAGCTTTATAGTATGTTTTAAAATTGGGAAGTGTGAGTCCTCCAGCTGTGTTCTTTGCAAGATTGTTTTAGCTATTTTGGGTCCCTGGCATCCATGCGAATTCTAGGATCAGTTTATCAATTTCAGAGGCCTGGGGGAAGAAGTGGAATTTCGATAGGAGTAACACTGATTCTGTATGTCAGTTTGGATAACTGCCATCTTAACGATATTAAGTATTCAATCCACAAATACAGGGTATGTTTCCATTTGTCCATATCGTCTTTAATTTCTTTTTTTAAAGTTTTTATTTATTTATTTTGAGAGAAAGAGTGAGCACACGCGAGCAGGGAAGGGGCAGAGAGAGAGAGAGAGGATCCCGAGCAGGCTCTGAGCTGTCAGCACAGAGCCAGATGCAGGGCTCGAACTCACCAACCGCAAGATCATGACTGAGCCGAAATCAAGGGTCAGATGCATAACCCACTGAGCCACCCAGGTGCCCCTCTCCCTCTTTCTCTCTTAATGCCCCCTCAACCCCTTCCCCCAATCAGTCTAAAGGTTTGATAATTTTGGTAGTCCTTTCAAAGAACCAAGGTTTGGCTCCATTGATGTTCTCAATTTTTCTATTCTTTATATCCTTAATTTTGACTCTAATCCTAATTATCTCCTTCCTCCTGCTCACTTTGGATATCTCACTCTTCTTTTTCCAGTGTCTTCATGTACAAAGTTAGGTTATTGATTTGAAATATTTTCCTTTATTAATATTTATTGTTTACAGCTATAGGTTTCCCTGGAGCTGTGTGTTGGCTACAACCATAAATGTTGGCATGTTACATTTTCTCTTCCATTCATCTCAAACTGTGTTCTAGTTTCTCTTGTGATTTCTTCTCTGGCTAATTGGTTATATAAGCATGTGTTATTTAATTTGTGAAATCTCCAAATCCCCTTCTGTTATTAATTTCTAATTTCCTTCTATAGTGGTCAGAGAAGGTGCTTTCCAGTATACTGGCCTCGCACACGGTCTCCTCCAGAGAAGTTTCCACATGTACTTGAGAAGAATGTATACTCTGCTATTGTTGGGTGATTCTGTACTGTTTTCATTTTTTTTTTTTTTTGACACTTAAAAAAAATAATGTCTATCCAAATTCAGTTCACCCCTTTCCAGATATTTATAAATTATCAGACTCACTTGTCATACAAGGATTAACCCAAGGTGGCTGGTAAAACCAGATGGGTCCTGTTCAAAAAGTTCTCTACGAATTGCAGGAATATCATTGAGGATGGCCATCTCTCACATGTAGGGGACTTTAATGCACACTGCAGGCTTTCTGACCTTGGGTGAATTGCTTAATCTCCATCTGCAAAATGGAGATTTTCCTCATCTCAAAAATGCATTACCTGCTTTGCAACAAGGCTTTGAGCATTACGAACACTGCATGGAGACCCATGTCAATGTCCGGCATGTGGTAATGCTCAATAAACAGTAGCTATAGTCACTATTAAGCCTGTTTGTATGCATCCCGTCTAGTTTAATAAGTAGAACACCATAAGCTAGATATTGTAAGATAATGGCATTATTAAATCTGTATTTCCTTCCTTCCTAAATTAGACATTATAGGAAAAACTGAGACTATAGTTAAGTGACTTGCTTCAGTTATCTACCCTGAGAGTGAGGGCCTGAATTGAATTCAACTTTAGTTTATTTGATTGGAAAGCCAATTTTCCTGCCTCTGTTGGGAAAATGTTTTCCTCTATTTGTTGTTGTTGTTGTTGTTGTTGTTGTTGTTGTTGTTGTTGGGGTCATGGTGGTTTTTGTTGTTTTTTGCATTTGGAGGTTGACAGCATAACGAAAGAAACTTGAATCAGGCTAAGCTGAATTATCAGGGAATAAATAATAAGGAAGCAGAGCCCACAATGTTTTTTCAAAGGTTTATTTTATTCACCCGGTGCTCATCACGACAAGTGCCCTCCTTGGTCCCCATCACCTATTCCCCCCATCCCCTCCATTTCTGGTAACCTCCACTTCACTCCCTTCTGGTAACCATCAGTTTGTTCTCTCTAGGTAAGACTCTGTTATCGTGTTTTATTTCTCTGTGTGTTTCTCCCCCTTTGCTCATCTGTTTTGTTCCTTAAATTCCACATATGAGTGAAATCATACAGTATTTTTTTCCCTTAGCATTATACTCTCTAGGTCCATCCATGTTGTTGCAAATGGCAAGGTTTTATTCCTTTTTTATGGCGAAAAACATTCCATTGTATGTATCTACTGCATCTTCTTTATCCATTCATCAATGGACATGATGGACATTTGGGTTCTCTCCACACTTTGGCTATTGTTGATAATGCTGCTATAAACATTCGGGTGGACATATCCCTTCACAGGTGTATTTTTGTAGCCTCTGCCTAAATACCTAGTAGTGCAATTGCTGGATTGTAGGGTAGGTCTATTTTTAACTTTTTGAGGAAATTCCATCCTGTTTTCCAGAGTGGCTGCTACCATACTGTTTTGATGACTACAGCTTTGTAATATAGCTTGAAGTCCAGAATTATGATGCCTCCAGTTTTGCTTTTCTTTTTCAAGATTGCTTTGGCCCTTCAGGGTCTTTTGTGGTTCCGTACAAATTTTAGGGCTGTTTGTTCTTTCTAGTTCTGTGAAAACTGCTATTGGTGTTTTGATAGGGATTGCTTTAAATGTGTAGATTGCTTCGGGTAGTATGGACATTGTAACAATATTTGTTCTTCCAATCCATCAACATGGAGTATCTTTCCATTTCTTTGCATCATCTTCAATTTCTTTAATCAGTTTTTGATAGTTTTTAGAGTATGGGTCTTTCATATCTTTGGTTAGATTTATTCCTAGGTACCTTATTACTTTTGGTGTACTTGTAAATGGATTGTTTTCTTAATTTTTGTGTCTGCTGCTTCATTTTTGGTGTATAGAAATACAACAGATTTCTTGGGGCGCCTGGGTGGCTCAGTTGGTTGAGCGTCCAACTTCGGCTCAGGTCATAATCTCACGGTCTGTGGGTTCGAGCCCCGCGTCGGGCTCTGTGCTGACAGCTCAGAGCCTGGAGCCTGCTTTGGATTCTGTGTCTCCCTCTCTCTCTGCCCCTCCCCCGCTCATGCTCTGTCTCTCTCTCTCTCTCTCTCTCTGTCAAAAATAAACATTAAAAAAATTTTAAAAAATACAACAGATTTCTGTACAGTGATTTTGTATCCTGTGACTTTACTGAGTTTGTTTATCAGTTTTTTGGTGGAGTGTTTGGAGTTTTCCATATATGGTATTGTGTCATCTATGTATAGTAACAAGTTTCACTTTTACCAACTGGGATGCCTTTTATTTCTTTTTGTTGTCTGATTTGCTGTGGCTAGGACTTCCAGTACTGTGTTAAATAAAAGTGGTGAGAGTGGACATCCTTGTCTTGTTCCTGACCTTAGGGGAAACGCTCTCAGTTTTTCCCCATTGAGAATGACATTAGCTGGGAATTTTTCATATAAGGCTTTTATTATGTTGATGTACATTTCCTCTAAACCTACTTTGTTAGGTATTTTTATCATGAATGGATGTGCTTTGTCAAATGTTTTTTCTGTGTCTATTGAAATGATCACATGATTCTTATCCTTTCTTTTATTAATGTGGTGTATCATATTGATTGCTTGGTGAATATTAAACTACCCTTGCAGCCCAGGAATAAATCCCACTTGATTTTGGTGATTGATTCTTTTTTGTTTTTTAATGTTTATTTATTTTTGAGAGATAGAGACAGAGCATGAGAGGGGGAAGGTCAGAGAGAGAGGGAGACACAGAAGCTGAAGCAGGCTCCAGGCTCTGAGCTGTCAGCACAGAGCCCGATGTAGGGCTCGAACTCACAAACCGCAAGATCATAACCTGAGCTGAAGTCGGACGCTTAATCAGCTAAGCCACTCAGGCACCCCAGTGAATGTATTATTGGATTCAGTTTGCTAGAATTTTATTGAGAACTTTTGCATCCATGTTCATCAGGGATAATAGCGTATAGTTAGTTCTCTTTTTTGTGTGGTGTCTTTATCTGGTTTTGGTATCAGAGTAATGCTGGCCTTATAGAATGAATTTGGAAGTTTTCCTTCCGCTTCTGTTTTTTGGAAGAGTTTGGAAGAATAGGTATGAACTCTTCTTTAAATGTTTGGTAGAATTCACTTGGTCCTGGGCTTTTGTTTGTTGGGAGTTTTTTGATTACTGATTCAATTTCTTTGCTGATAATCTGTTCAGATTTTCTGCATCTTCCTGAGAGCCCACAATTTTTATGAATTCTCATTCCAGAGACTTCCAGAGGCCATTATAACTCCAACTAACCTTCTAATGCAGATTTAAAAAGGGCATGTGGCAATTACTTATCCCCAGTAATTAGTAAAGGCACTTCAGTAGGTAGAGTAAAGAAGATGAATTACTGAAAGAAATTATTTCCATGAGGGTCTCGGACTTCAAGCAATTCTTCACCTACTACAGATCTACCAGCATTGACCTTGGCCCAAAGGCCTCCTCTGAATCAGCCCCAGTGAAAGTGCTTGTGTAATTCACGGATGAGCATTTCTCAACCTGGGGTGACTTTGTTTCCGGAGGAACATTTGACAAAATCTGAAGACATGTTTGTTGTCATAACCATGGGGATGCGACTGGCATCTAGTGGGAATATGCCAGGGATGCTGTTCAATGCCCTGTCACGCAAAACACAGTCCCCACAACGAAGAATCATCTGGCTCAAAATGTTAGTAGTGCTGAGTAGTGTAGAACCCCAGCCTCACCATTCACTAGCTGTGTGGCTTCCTTGCCTTTCCAAGCTTCCGTCTCCAAATCCAGAAAGTTAAATAGCATGATGTAACTATGAAGTACCTAGCACAGATAATGGGTGCTCAGTTTAATTACCTTTGACAGGGGCACCTGGGTGGCTCAGTAAGTTAAGCAGCCGACTTTGGCTCAGGTCATGATCTTGCAGTTCAGGACCTCTATGCTGACAGCTCAGAGCCTGGAGCCTGCTTCGGATTCTGTGTCTCCCTCTCTCTCTGTCCCTCCCCTGCTTGCAATGTGTCTCTCTCCCTCTCAAAAATAAATACACATTAAAATTTTTGTTAATTACTTTTGACATATCCTAGGACACAGGGTGATTTACTGTTCCTGAAAAATGAGAAAGCATTTTTTAAATTTATTTATTTATTTTTTTAATTTATATCCAAGTTAGTTAGCCTATAGTGCAACAATGATTTCAGGAGTAAATTCCTTAGTGCCCCTTTACCATTTAGCCCATTCCCCCTCCCACACCCCCTCCAGTAACCCTCTGTTTGTTCTCCATATTTAAGAGTCTCTTATGTTTTGTCCCCCTCCTTGTTTTTATATTATTTTTGCTTCTCTTCCCTTATGTTCATCTGTTTTGTGTCTTAAAGTCCTTATATGAGTGAGGTCATATGATATTTGTCTTTCTATGACTGACTAATTTCACTTAGCATAATACCCTCCAGTTCCATCCACATAGTTGCAAATAGCAAGATTTCATTCTTTTTGATTGCTGAGTAATACTCCATTGTATATACCTACCACATCTTCTTTATCCAGTCATCCATCGATGGACATTTGGGCTCTTTCCATACTTTGGCTAGTGTTGATAGTACTGCTATAAACATTGGGGTGCATGTGCCCCTTCGAAACAGCACACCTGTATCCCTTGGATAAATGCCTTGTGGTGCAGTTGCTGGGTCGTAGGGTAGTTCTATTTTTTGTTTTTTGAGGAACCTCCATCCTGTTTTCCAGAGTGGCTGCACCAGCTTGCATTCCCACCAGCAATGCAAAAGAGATCCTCTTTCTCCGCATCCTCGCCAACATCTGTTGTTGTCTGAGTTGTTAATGTGAGCCATTCTGACAGGTGTGAGGTGGTATGTCATTGTGGTTTCGATTTGTGTTTCCCAGATGATAAGTGATGTTGAGCATTTTTTCATGTGTTGGCCATCTGGATGTCTTCTTTGGAGAAGTGTCTATTCATGTCTTTTGCCCATTTCTTCACTGGATTATTTGTTTTTGGGTATTGAGTTTGATAAGTTCTTTATAGATTTTGGATACTAACCCTTTATCTGATATGTCGTTTACAACTATCTTCTCCCATTCCATCACTTGCCTTTTCATTCTGTTGATTGTTTCCTTCGCTGTGCAGAAGCTTTTTATTTTGATGAGGTCCCAATAGTTCATTTTTGCTTTGGTTTTCCTTGCCTCCAGAGACATGTTGAGTAAGAAGTTGTGCGGCCGAGGTCAAAGAGGTTTTGCCTGCTTTCTCCTCGATGATTTTGATGGCTTCCTGTCTTACATTGAGGTCTTTCATCCATTTTGAGTTTATTTTTGTGTCTGGTGTAAGAAAGTGGTCCAGGTTCATTTTTCTGCATGTTGGTGTCCAATTTCCCCAGCACCATTTGCTGAAGAGACTGTCTTTATTCCATTGAATATTCTCTCCTGCTTTGTGAAAGATTAGTTAATCTTAGGTTTGTGGGTCCATTTCTGGGTTCTCTATTCTGTTCCATTGATCTGAGTGTCTGTTCTTGTGCCAGTACCATATTGTCTTGATGATTAAAGCTTTGTAGTATAGCTTGAAGTCCGGGATTGTGATGCTTTCTGGTTCGGTTTCTTTTTCAGGATTGCTTTGGCTATTCGGGGTCTTTTCTGGTTACATACAAATTTTAGGATTGCTTGTTCTAGCTCTGTGAAGAATACTGGTGTTATTTTGATAGGTATTGCATCGAATATGTAGATTGCTTTGGGTAGTATTGACATTTTAACAATATTTGTTCTTCCTATCAAGGAATATGGAATCTTTTTCCATTTTTTTTGTGTCTTCTTCAATTTATTTCATAAGCTTTCTATAGTTTTCAGTGTATAGATTTTTCAACTCTTTGGTTAAATTTATTCCTAGGTATTTTATGGGTTTTGGTGCAATTGCAAATGTGATCGATTCCTTGATTTCTCTTTCTGTCGCTTCATTGTTGGTGTATAGGAATGCAACCGATTTCTGTACATTGATTTTATATCCTGCCACTTTGCTGAATTCATGGATCAGTTCTAGCAGTTTTTTGGTGGAATCTTTTGAGTTTTCCATATATAGAGTATCATGTCATCTGCGAAGAGTGAAAGTTTGACCGCCTCCTGGCTGATTTGGATGCCTTTTATTTCTTTGTGTTGTCTGATTGCAGAGGCTAAGACTTCCAATACTATGTTGAATAACAGTGGCGAGAGTGGACATCCCTGTCTTGTTCCTGACCTTAGAGGGAAAAGTTTCCCCTTTAAGGATGTTTCCCCATTGAGGATGATATTGGCGTTGGGTCGTTTATATATGGCTTTTATGATCTTGAGGTATGATCCTTATATCCCTACTTTCTTAAGGGTTTTTTATCAAGAAAGGATGCTGTATTTTGTCAAATGCTTTCTCTGCATCTATTGAGAGGATCATATGGTTCTTGTCCTTTCTTTTATTGATGTGATGAATCACATTGATTGTTTTGCAGATATTAAACCAGCTCTGCATCCCAGGTAAATCCACTTGGTCATGGTAAATAATTTTTTTAATGTATTATTGGATCTGATTGGCTAATATCTTGTTGAGGATTTTTGCATCCATGTTCATCAGGGAAATTGGTCTATAGTTCTCCTTTTCAGTGGGGTCTCTGTCTGGTTTTGGAATCAAGGTAATGCTGGCTTCATAGAAAGAGTTTGGAAGTTTTCCTTCCATTTCTATTTTTTGGAACAGCTTCAAGAGAATAGGTTACATGTCAAGAGACTTGTTAACACTTCCTTAAATGTTTGGTAGAACTCCCCTGGAAAGCCATCTGCCTCTGGACTCTTTTTGGGGGGAGATTTTTTATTACTAATTCAATTTCTTTACTAGTTATGGGTCTGTTCAAATTTTCTATTTCTTCCTGTTTCAGTTTTGGTAGTTTATATGTTTCTAGGAATTTGTCCATTTCTTCCAGATTGCCCATTTTATTGGTGTATAATTGCTCATAATATTCTCTTATTATTGTTTTTATTTCTGCTGTGTTAGTTGTGATCTCTCCTCTTTCATTCTTGATTTTATTTATTTGGGTCCTTTCCTTTTTCTTTTTGATCAAACTGGCTAGTGGCTTTTCAATTTTGTTAATTCTTTCAAAGAACCAGCTTCTGGTTTCATTGATTTGTTCTACTGCTTTTTTGGTTTTGATAGCATTTATTTCTGCTCTAATCTTTTTTATTTCCTGTCTTCTGCTGGTTTTGGTTTTATTTGCTGTTATTTTTCCATCTCTTTAAGGTGTAGGGTTAGGTTGTGTATCTGAGACCTTTCTTCCTTCTTTAGGAAGGCCTGGATTGCTATATAACTCCCTCTTATAACTGCCTTTGCTGTGTCCCAGAGGTTTTAGGCTGTGGTGTTATTATTTTCATTGGCTTCTATGTACTTTTTAATTTCTTCTTTAACTTCTTGGTTAGCCCATTCATTCTTTAGCAGGATATTCTTTAGTCTCCAAGTATTTCTTATCTTTCCAAATTTTTTCTTGTGATTGATTTTAAGTTTCATAGTGTTGTGGTCTGAAAATATGCATGGTATGATCTCGATCTTTTTGTACTTGTTGAGGGCTGATTTGTGTCCCAGTATGTGATCTATTCTGGAGAACATTCCATGTGCACTGGAGAAGAATGTATATTGTTTAGGAGCTTTAGGATGAAATGTTCTGAATGTATCTGTTAAGTCCATCTGGTCCAGTGTGTCATTCAAAGCCATTGTTTCCTTGTTGTTTTCTGTTTAGAGTATCTGTCCATTGTTGTAAGTGGGGTGTTGAAGCCCCCTACTATGATGGTATTATTATCAACGGGTTTGTGATTAATTAATTTATATATTTGGGTGCTACCACGTTTGGAGCAGAAATGTTTACAACTGTTAGGTCTTCTTGGTGGGTAGACCCCTTAATTATGATATAATGCCCTTCTTCATCTCTTGTTACAGTCTTTATTTTGAATTGTAGATTGTCTGATATAAGTATGGCTACTCTGGCTTTCTTTTGTTGACCATTAGCATGATAGATGGTTTTCCATCCCCTTACTTTCAGTCTGAAGGTGTCTTTAGGTCTAAAGTGGGTCTCTTGTAAACAGCAGACAGATGGATCTTGTTTTCTTATCCATTCTGTTACCCTATGTCTTTTCATTGGAGCATTTAGTCCGTTGACATTTAGAGTGAGTACTGAAAGATATGAGTTTATTGCCATTATGTTTCTTGTAGAGTTGGAGTTTCTGGTGGTGTTCTCTGGTCCTTTCTAGTTTTTGTTGCTTTTGGTCTTTTTTTTTCCATCTTTTCTCCCCTCAGAGAGTCCCCCTTAAAATTTCTTGCAGGGCTGGTTTAGTGGTCACAAAATCCATTAATTTTTGTTTGTCTGGGAAACTTTTAATCTCTCCTTCTATTTTGAATGGCAGCCTTGCTGTATAAAGAACTCTTGGCTGCATATTTTTCTGATTCAGCACATCGAATATCTCCTGCCACTCCCTTCTGGCCTGCCAAGTTTCTGTGAATAGGTCTGCCACAAACTTGATCTGTCTTCCCTTGTAGGTTAAGAACTTTTTTCCCTTGGTGCTTTCATGATTCTTTCCTTGCCTGAGTATTTTGTGAATTTGACTATGATATGCCTTGTTGATGGTTGGATTTTGTACTTGTTGAGGGCTGATTTGTGTCCCAGTATGTGATCTATTCTGGAGAACATTCCATGTGCACTGGAGAAGAATGTATATTGTTTAGGAGCTTTAGGATGAAATGTTCTGAATGTTCTGAATGTTCCTGGATTTTGATGTCTGTGTCTTTCCCCAGGTTAGGAAAGTTTTCCACTATGATTTGCTCACATAATCCTTCTACCCCTTTTTCTCTCTCTTCATCTTCTGGGGTCCCTATGATTCTGATGTTGTTCCTTTTTAATGAGTCACTGATTTCTCTAATTCTTAAATTGTGCTCTTTTGCCTTAATCTCCCTCTTTTTTTCTGCTTCATTATTCTCCATAAGTTTGTCCTCCATATCACTGATTTACTGCTCTGCCTCATCCATCTTTGCCACCATGGCATCCATTTGAAATTGTAGCTCAGCTATAGTATTTTTTATTTCATCCTGACTAGCTTTTACTTCTTTTATCTACACAGAGAGGGATTCTAATCTATTTTCGACCCCAGCTAGTATTCTTATTATCATGATTCTAAATTCTAGTTCAGACATCTTGCTTGTATCTGGGTTGATTAAGTCCCTGACTGTCGTTTCTTCCTGCTCTTTCTTATGGGGTGAATTCCTTCATTTCATCATTTTGAAGGAATAAAAGGAATTAATAAGGTAAAAAAAATTTTAATTAAAAAATTAAAAACAACACACACACACACACACACACACACACACACACACAAATCAAATAGATGATGCTAGATCCTAGGTGTGTTTTGGTCTGGTTATTGAAAGGAGCTTGATAGATTAGAGAAAAAAAGGGGGGAGGGGAAAAAAGAAAAAAAGGAAAACGTTTGAAAATTTGAGAAAATGAATACAATGAAATAGAATAAAATGAAATGATGGAAGTAAAATAGAATTTGAAAAATGTACAAAAAAGTAAAAAATATAGTAGAAAAAATATTTTTAATAAAAATTGAAAATAAAAATAAATTTTTTGTCTTTCTGTATTCAAGAAAAAGAAAAGAAATGACAAAGAAAAAAGATAGAAAGAAAATTGAATAGATGGACCAGCAAACAGACTGAAGTACAATTGAAATTACATCGTTTTCCCCTAGAAGTCAAACTATTAAGTACTTTATAGTCTGTAAACTAAGCAGGCAGAGAGACCTGTGGTGTTCCTGAAGAGCGAGGTTGGCCCAGTTGGGCAGGGCTTAGTGTAACAACTCCGTTATCCACTAGATGGCGCTGTTAGCCTACTGGGGTGGAGTGTTGTGGCGCTCTTAGGTGCATATGCACATGCGCGGGAATGGTGAAAATGGCGTCACCCAGCTACCTGGTCTCTAGTATCGAATTCTGTTCTCCCAGATCAGCAATCGAGCACCTGTCCTTTGTCTCCGGCTTCTGTCCACTCCCTGCTTTTACACTGTCTGTGACCAAGCCGTCAGGTTGCCAGGCGGCACCTACCTCCTGAGTTTTATCTCAGATGTAGCTATTTTCCCTGACCCCTCACTTCTGAGGGACCACGGCTCTGACCTGTTCGCGCCTCTGCAGGAGGGTCTCACCGAGCAATGGCCAGGTGCTGGCCACACCAAGGAACGTTCACAGGACTGTGGTGCTGCCGATGCCCAGAGACTGTGGCTGGGTGCCAGACCGTCCCAGAAAAAGTTCACGTGATCTTGTAGCATCAGCATTTCAGGGACTATGGAAAATCACAACACACATCTGGCACCAGGCTTCACCCCCAGCAACCTTGTTCCAGCACCAGCGAATGTGGCCATTCTCTGGGGTCTGCGGGGACCAGGTGGCTTCAACAGTCTCTACCAAATGTCCTTCCAGCAGTGGAACTGCTTTTCCCTGTGTAGCCAGAGAACCTCCCAGACCTCACTCTGCTCCTGGGGATTTGCCCTTCCCACCAGAGCACCACCAGGTATTGAGCTGTGGAGTTGCAGACTCTGCGCTCCCCCAGTTTACAGTCTTAATGGAATTTAAACCCTCTCCTTTCTCCTTTCTCCCTCTTTAGTTCAGTTCTGTGGCTGTTTCCACTTTTCAACATTCTCTCTAGCTGCTTTTTGGTGGTGGGGGGTGTTTTTCCCATATTCTCCCCATCTCTGTCCTCTCTCTGCATGCAAAAACAGCCCCCTGCCCTCCGTGGCTTCTCTCTTCCCCAGTTCACCTCTCTGCACCGTGTACCTGCTGAGTTCTGTGGTCAGGTTGTGCAGATTGTTGTGTTAAGCCTCAAATCAGTTTTTTAGGTGTGCAGACTGGTTTAGTGTTGGTCTGGCTGTATTTCATGGAGGCAAAACCAAGAAAGCATTTTTTAAGATGTATTTTCTTGCATCCAAGCACAGCTTCTGCTAGTCAAGGTACTATCACAGCTGTGGGGAATTTTTTTAAGTGTATGTATGTATGTATGTATGTATTTAAGCAACCTCTACCCCCAACATGGGGCTCGAACTCACAACCTCAAGATCAAGAGTCACATGCTCTTCTGACTGAGCCAGCCAGGCACCCCAAAGCTGCAGAAAATTAAAGTGTGTAGACACTTCTTTTTTTCTCACCCAGAATAGCTCAGAGCCAGCACACTCCTCTATTGACTTACACAATTTGGATGAGCCAAGCACAAAAGGGAAGACATTGCTAAGTTTGGCTCAGATGACTAGGGAAATTCTGAGATCAGAACATGAGCTATTTCTGACTTTTAGGTCCGAACCCAGACCTCTACTTTTACGGGATTGTTTTGTACATTCTCATGAGTAATAACAGCAACTACCACGTTTCAGTGACTGGGCACCAGGAGACCCCTCACTTTGTAGATGGGGAAACAGGTTCGGGGAGGATAAGGTCCCTACCATTAGTGAGTGATGGGAGGCTGGGATTCCAGTCCAGTCTCTACACCTTTCTTTCTTTCTTTCTTTCTTTCTTTCTTTCTTTCTTTCAAGTTTATTTACTTATTTTGAGAGACAAGGCACATACATGTGTGTAAGAGTGGGGAGAGGCAAAGAGAAGGAGAGAGAATCCCCAGCAGCCTCCACACTGACAGTGCAGTGCACGACGCAGGGCTTGAATCCACAAACCACGAGATCATGACCTGAGCCGAAGTCAGATGTTTAACTGACTGGGCCACCCAGACGCCCCCACCCTTTACTCTTTTAAATAAAAAGGACACTTCTCCAGGTGTCCCCCTGACTCTGTACTTTTCAACCAACCCATGTACCTCCTGTAAAGTACCCCAGCAACCAAGGATGGCAGAACCTCTAAGGGGGCACCACGTGTTCCAGACCTGCTTATGTCCTACCTATCCCAGTTCTGATCCTGTTTGCTTCTGACTCTTGACTATTTTCTTTATTGAAAGAGAAGGAGCGGGGTGCCTGGTGGTTCAGTCAGTTGGGCATGGGACTCTTGATTTCAGCTCAGAGTTTGTAGGATCGAGCCCCACATCAGGCTCTGAGCTGGCAGCATGGAGCCTGCTTGGAATTCTCTCTCCCTCTCCCTCTCTCTCTGCTCTTACCCTACTTGCTGTCTATCTCTCTCTCTCTCAAAATAAGTAAGTAAACATTAAAAAAAAAAAAAAGCCCTTTTCTCTGACTGTGGCTTGCCCTTCATTGTCATTTGAAATTTCTTCATGAAAAGCACACCCAGTGAGAGTCTTTTACAAGCTGAATCCTGAGTCTTAAGCAAGTGGGTAACTCAGTTATCTAAAATGCTTGAAGGTGTAGCAAAAATCATACTGGGAGGCCTAAAGTATGTCCCACCTCAGGGGCTCGGGACTGGGAAATCACACGACCTGTGTGAAGACCCTCTGACCTTCAGTGGAAAAGGTACATTGCAGGGGCACTTGGGTGGCTCAGTTGGTTAAGTGTCTGACTTGATTTCAGCTCAGGTCATGATCTCACGGTTTGTGGAATCGAGCACCACATTGGGCTCTGTGTTGACAGCTCAGAACCTGCTTGGGATTCTCTCCCTCTCTCTCTGCCCCTCCTTGGCTCTTTCTTTCAAAACTCAATAAATACACATGAAACAAAAAGGTATAGTGCACAATTTGTGTATCGGCCCCTCAACACCCTTCTCCCTTCCACCTTTCACAACATCCAGGATTTCTTTTAGGGATGCACCCTCTACTCTCAGTCTTGTGGTTTGAGTTGAGTTGACCCCACGGTCAGCTTCAGGGATAGGCTCTGATCAGTCCGAGCTAATCTGTATATGCTATTGACCCGGCCACCAAGGTGGATTCAGATGAAGCATTATCACCTAATTTGGGCAAACGATTTGTGAGATGCTTGTTCTCGGCTTTGGGGAAAGAAGCTTCTCTCTTCTGTGACAGTGAACAGAGACAGTCCCTCTGCCTCTGGATGGCATTGTGTGAGCATATGTCATGGTCGCTTTCTGCAGGCCATTTCTAGATGCAGAATATGGAGCTCATGAGTTGTGCAGAGGCTGACAAAGGAAAGGGCAGTGGGAAAGCTTCAGTGACCAGGAGGCATGAAGAGGTCTCCCCAGACCTGACTGGACAAGCACCCAGGCACTTTGGTCAGCCTTTATTACTCCCTAAGACCAGGTGGAATGTGGAGCACTGAGGGTTACAATTTGAAGTTGTTTCCACATTCCTAGAGGAGAGGGCTAATTATATTTTTAAATTTTTAATGGTTTTTTAAAATTTATTTTTTAAAGCTTTATTACATTTTACTTTACTACTGTGTTTTTTTTTTTTTTAGGTTTTTTAATGTTTATTTATTTTTGAGAGAGAGAGACAGAGCTCCAGGCTCCAGGCTCTGAGCTGTCAGCACAGGGCCCGACATGGGGCCCGAACTCAAAAACCATGAGATCATGACCAGAGCCAAAGTCAGAGGCTTACCCGACTGAGCCACCCAGGCACCCCGAAGGCTAATTCTTTGTGGTGGCAAGAAGATGATACAATTTGCTGTGAAAATATACAGAATTTTTAAATACTTAGAGATTTTATTTTTTTAAGTTTATTTATTTATTTTGACAGAGAGAGGGAGAGAGAGACTGCCTGAGGGAGGGGCAGAGAGAGGAGGAGAGAGAATCCCAAGCCCCGATGTGGGGCTCCATCTCCTGAACCATGAGATCACGACCTGAGCCGAAATCAAGAGTCAGACTTTCAACCAACTGAGCCACCCAGGCACCCATTTAAAAAGATTTTTTTTTTAATAAATAAATAAATAGGTCTCTGTCAGTGCAGAGCCCGCTTGGGATTGTCTCTCTCCTCTCCCTCTGCCCCTCCCCTGCTTGCTCTCTTTCTCAAAAATAAATAAATAAAAAAGTTTTTTCGATGTTTATTTACTTTTGACAGAGAGAAACAAACGCGAGCAGGGGAGGGGCAGAGAGAGGCGGAGACACAGAATCCGAAGCAAGCTCCAGGGTCTGAGCTGTCAGCACAGAGCCTGACGTGGGGCTCAAACCCACAAACTGAGATCGTGACCTGAGCCGAAGTCAGATGATCAACCAACTGAGCAACCCCGGTGCCCCCCCCCCAAAAAAAAAGACAAGGCAAACACAAAGTCCCTACTTTCCGGGGCTTGCATTCTTGCTGGGGGGAGAGAGGACTTGAACACAGTCTGATTTCAGGGAGTGACAGCTGGTTTATCCAGCTCTGATAAGCCAGGTTGATGAAGTGGAGAATAGAATAATAGGACTGGGGCTGCCTCTAGGTGGTGGGTTAGGCCAGACCTTCTCTTCCCACCAGGATCTGAGGCCAGATAGTAGCAGCTTTGAGACAGGATCATTAAAAATTTGTAGGCACAGGGTTAAACTCCTATGGAGGGTGGGGAGCAGGAGCGGGTGCTGGGGGAGAGGGGTGGGTGGCAGCGGAATTCTCACCCCAGCTGCTGCCCAACTTGGTGGAGAGGAAGGTGTGGGCACAACTTGTTAATGAGTGTGGAGCTCAGGGCCTCTTACAGACAGCTTGCTCAGCGTGCCTGAATCAACCGTCTTGATTCCCCTTTCCCTCAAGCTACAAAGAACACCTAAAAAAGTCACAGGGCCAGCTCCTTTCTACCTCCCTGGAGAAGTCCGAAGAAGTTTCTTTAGGAGGCATCAGGAGGAGAGCTTGTTTTGAGTATCATCCCTGTGTTCATTACAATTCTCGTTCCCCAGGAATAGGACACAGAGGAACAGCTTCTGCTCTCTATTTATGCACAGTCCCACTGAAGGCACATTGCAATGTTTTTGCTTATAAAAAGTATCTTAATGATTCCTCCGATGTCTCAAAAGATGATGCAGCCAAAAGTTTGCAAGGTAATAAGCTTATTACACTCAAACCAATGACTCCCTTGTGACTGTTTTTCTAGAACTTTGCATTTAAATTCTACTCTTTTCCTCTGTTGGTCTCAGCCTCTTTTTGGTTAGATATCATTTTGGAAAATAGAATGGACCTTTAAGATTCAGTGACTTAGGGGCACCTGGATGGCTCAGTCGGTTAAGCATCCAGCTCTTGATTTCAGCTCAGGTCATGATCTCACGGTTTGTGGGATTAAGCCCTGAGTTGGGCTCCATGCTGACAGTGCAGAGCCTGCTAGGGATTCTCTCTCTCCTTTTCTCTCTCTGCCCCTTCCCCACTCTCTCTCTCTAAATAAATAAACTTAAAATTTTCTTTAAAAAATAAAAAATAAAAATAAAATATGGTTCCCCTTTAAGCATCTGGCTCTTGATTTCGGCTCAGGTCGTGATCTCACAGTCATGGGTTCAAGCCCTGTGTCTGGCTCTGTGAAGCCCGCTTAAGATTCTCTCTCTCTCTCACTTTCTCTGCCCCTCCCCTGCTTGTGCTTTCTCTCTCTCTCAAAATAAATAAACAAAACAAAAAAAATATGATTCCCCTTTATAAAATGAACATCAATTGCTCCTGGTCATCTATAAGATCAATTTCAAACTCCTTAGCCCAGCTTTTGATGATCACTCCTAGTACAGTATGAACACAGACATCTGAACTCATGGTACACTTTGTCTCTCTTTTGGCATTTAGCCTAGAGTCTTCATTTGAGCTCTAATAAAGAAAACGAAGTACAGGGGCGCGTGGGTGGCTCAATTGGTTGAGCATCCGACTACAGCGCATATCATGATCTGGGGGTTCATGGGTTCAAGTCCCACATAGGGCTGGCTGCTGTCAGCGCGGAGCCTGCTTTGGATTCTCTGTCCCCCTCTCTCTCTGCCCCTCCTCCACTCGCACTCTCTGTCCCAAAAATAAACCTTTAAAAAAAAGAAAGAGAGAATGAACTACAGCTACCATTTGTGTAGAGGTGCCGGGTTCTCAGAGGACACCGCTTGCTGTGTTTCCTGTGATTCACGGTCGGAGTCTCAACTTTGAGTCCAGAACTCAGGAATGGCTTCAAACGGGTAAACGAGACACCAAAACAGTAATTTATAGTGAACAGTTAACAAATTCCTTGAAGGAGAGTCTCCAGGGAGAGTGTAACGATTCCTGGAAGGCTGCTTGAGCCAGATCGACCCTCAGTGACAAAGGTCATCAGGCCCAGACAGGGTGCCACCACCATCTTACTGCAGGGACAGACCTGCCAGGGGCCCTAACATGATCTGATTATCTGACTCTGCTTTGCTGAGTATAAATAAGACCCCTTCTTTAAACATTTTTTATAAAATTTATTTTGAGAGAGAGAGAGAGAGAGAGAGCTAAGGAGAGGAGGTGAGGGAGAGAGAAAGAGAATCTTAAGCAGGCTCCACATTCAGTGCAGAGCCCAACTCAGAGCTTGATCCCTCGAACCGTGAGATCATGACCTGAGCCAAAATCAAGACTCAGACGCTCAACCAACTGAGCCACCCAGGTGCCCCTAAGACCCCGTCTTTAAACACAGCTATTCTTTAAGTCTCAGAATTGATTGGATTTCAATTTTGGCTAAACGCAGAGTTTCTAAGGACACACCTGACCTGTTGGGTTGGATGTTTGCAGATTTCCTCAGGCAGATGCCTCCTAAATGTCTGTAGTAACTAACCTATCCTCATGTGTTCTTCCAAGAATCAGTCTCTACTCTTGGGGTCTTGCCTCAAGTTTGGAGGGTAACTTACTTCACCTCCTTTTTACTGACCATATTGTGTTTGTTTCATATGCCTCCTGGACATGTAAGTTTCTGGAGGAAAGAACTGTATGTAATCCCCTTACTACTCAAACTGTCTCCTTACCACAGCCTTAGTAAATCACACTTGTATTTTAACCTCTCTAGATGATTTGTGCAATTTTTAAAAGTTTATTTATTTATTTTTGAGAAAGAGAGAGAGAAATAGAGACAGAGCATGCACAAGTTGGGGAGGGGCGGGAAGAGACGGAGAGAGAACCCCAAGCAGGCTTCTCAATAGTAGAGCAGAGCCGATACCAGGGCTTGATCCCATGAACCACGAGATCAAAAGTCAGATGCTTAACCAACTGAACCACCCAGGTACCCCGATTTGTGCAATTTTTAACTGCTTTACTGGGATATAATTCATTTAAACAGCCATACAATTCACCCACTTAAGGTATACAATTCAGTGGTTTTCACGATATTTACAAGGTTGTGCAGCCATTACACAATCTAATTCTAGAATTAGAATTCTCATGCCTCCCAAGAGAAACCCCTTATCTATTAACAGTCACTCCTTCACTTTCCCACCACTGTCCTCCCCAGTCCTTGGCAACAAATAATATATATTTTGTCTCTCTAGACTTATCTATTCTGAATAGTTCACATAATCACTAGGTCACAAAATATGTGGTTTGGGGGGACTGGCATCTTCCACTTAGCGTAATGTTTTTAAGTTTCATCCACGTGGTAACATGTATCAGTACTTTGTTCCTCTTTACAAGCGAATACTATTCTGTTGTATGGACGTACCACATTTTGTTTATCCATTCATCCACTGACGGACATATGGGTTCACAGACATAACATAAATAGTGCTGCTGTGACCATGTGTGTACATGTCTATTTGACACTTGTCTTCAATTTCCTGGGAGCGGAACTGCTGGATCAAATGGCAACCCTGTGTTTAACTTTCGGAGGAACTGCCAAACTGTTTGCCAAAGCACCTGCACCATTTTAGATTTTCATCATCAATGTCCAAGGGTTCTAATTTCTCCACATCCTTTACTTATCACACTTGTTCTTATCTGCCTTTTTTTTTTTAGTTTTTTTTTTTTTAGTTTAGTTTATTTATTTTTGAGAGAGAGAGAGAGAGAGAGAGAGAGAGAATCCCAAGCAGGCTCCATGCTCAGCATGGAACCTGATACTGGACTTGATTCCACAATCATGACCTGAGCCACAATCAAGAGTCAGATGCTTAACTGACTAAGCCAGCCAGGCAACCCACGCCTTTTTTTATTATAGCCACATCTCAATAGGCATAAAGTGGTATCTCATCATGGGCTTCATTTGTTGCTCTGTAATGACTAATGATGTTGAGTATCTTTTCATGAGCTTACTGGCAGTATGTGTAGCTTCTTTGGAGAAATATCTACTCAGATCCTTTGTTCACTTTTATTTATTCTGTTACTTAAACTTTAGTTAACATACCCTGCAATATTGGTTTCAGGAGTAGAATTCAGTGATTCATCACTTCCATATGACACCCAGTGCTCATCACAACAAGTGTCCTCCTTAGTACTCATCACCCATCTAGCCCATCCCCCCCCATCAACCCTCAGTTTGTTCTCTATCTTTAAGAGTCTCTTGTCGCTTGTTTCCCTCTCTCCTTTTTTTTCCCCCTTCCCATATGTTCATCTGTTTTTTTTTTCCCTTTAATTCCACATAGGAGTGGGATCATATAGTATTTGTCTTTCTCTGACATATTTCACTTAGCATAATACACTCTAGCTCCATCCACATTGTTGCAAATGCAAGATTTCATTTTTTTAAGCTTATTTATTTATTTTGAGAGAGACAGAGAAAGCGAGAAGGGGAGAAGAAGAGGGAGAGACAGAATCCCAAGCAGGCTCCACACCATCAGCACAGAGCCCGATGCAGCGTTGGAACCTGAGCCGAAATTAAGAGTCAGATGCCCAACCAACTGAGCCACCCAGGGGCCCCAAGATTTCATTTTTTGATGGCTAAGTGATATTCCATTGTGTGTGTGTGTATGTAAAAATAAATAAAATAAAATAAAATAAAACTTTAAAAAAGGCAGATAAGAACAAGTGTGATAAGGAAAGGATACATATATAGGTTCATATATATATATATATATATATATATATATATATATATCGCATCTTCTTTATCCATTCGTCGGCTGATAGATGTGTGGACTCTCTCCATAGTTTGGCTATTGTTGATAATGCTGCTGTAAACATTGGGGTGCATGTACCTCTTTGAATCTGTATTTTTGTGTCCTTTGGGTGAATACCTAGTAGTGCAATTGGCGGACTGTAGGGTAGTTCTATTTTTAACTTCTTGGGGAACCTCCATACTGTTCTCCAGAGTCTTTGTACACTTTTTTTTTTTTTTTTTAAGTGGTGGGGAGAAGGAGCAGAGGGCGAGGGAGAGAATCTTAAGCTGAGCTTGAAGCCCAACTGGGGCTTCGATCCCATGACCCTGGAATCATGACCTGAGTCAAAATCAAGAGTCCAGTGCTCAACTGACAGAACCACCCAGGCACCCTGCCCGCTTTTAAATTAGATTATTTACCAGAGCATCTGGCTGGCTCAGTCAGTAGAACATGCAACTCTTGATCTCAAGGTGGTGAGATCAAGCCCCACATTGTGCACAAAACTTAAAAAATACATAAGTAAATAAAGTTGTTTACCTTTTTATTGTTGAATTGTAAGAGTTCTTTGTGTATTCTGCATACTAGTCGCTTATCAGATACGAGATTTGTAAATATTTTCTTTCATTCTCTAGGTTGTCTTTTCACTTTCTTTTTTTCTTTTTTCTTTTTTTTTTTAAATTTTTTTTTCAACGTTTTTTATTTATTTTTGGGACAGAGAGAGACAGAGCATGAACAGGGGAGGGGCAGAGAGAGAGGGAGACACAGAATCGGAAACAGGCTCCAGGCTCTGAGCCATCAGCCCAGAGCCTGACGCGGGGCTCGAACTCACGGACTGAGAGATCGTGACCAGGCTGAAGTCGGACGCTCAACCGACTGCGCCACCCAGGCGCCCCTCACTTTATTTTTTTAATCACACTGTCTTAAATATATGTACATGTGTAAAAGATGTTTCTAAGAGTGCTTATATTTCATTGTTGTCCTTCGGTGCACAAAGTTGTTAAATTTTGGTGAAGTCCAGTTTCTCTATCTTGTATTTTGTTGTGTGCTTTTAGTGTCATATCACAAAAACCTCTGCCACAAAAGAAGTTGTCCTTTGTTTTCATCTAGGTCTTTTATAGTTTTAGCTCTTGATTTTTGTGCATGGAGTGAGGTTGGGGTCTCACTTCATTCTTTTGCATGTGGATATACAGTTGTCCTAGCACAATTTGCTAAAGAGACTATTCTTTCCACATTTGTTACAACAATTGTTTCATATCCTTAGCACCTTTGTCTTAGCATTTTTGTCAAAAAGTCAATTGACCACAAGTGTATGAGTTTATATATGGACTCTATCATTTATTTCATTGATATATATGTCTATCCTTATGCCAGTCCCATGTTGTCTTTTTTTTTTCAGATTAAAAAAAAAATTTAAGTAATGTTTACACCCAACATGGGGCTCAAACTTACAACCCCGAGATCAAGAGTCACATGATCTACTGACTGAGTCAGCCAGGTACCCCCCAGGTTGTCTTATTTTGTAATAACTTTTGTTAGAAGTTTTGTAATAACCTTTGAAATCAGCAAGTGTGGAGGGGTGCCTGGGTGGCGCAGTCGGTTAAGCGTCCGACTTCAGCCAGGTCACGATCTCGCGGTCCGTGAGTTCGAGCACCGCGTCAGGCTCTGGGCTGATGGCTCAGAGCCTGGAGCCTGTGTCCGATTCTGTGTCTTCCTCTCTCTCTGCCCCTCCCCCGTTCATGCTCTGTCTCTCTCTGTCCCAAAAATAAATAAACGTTGAAAAAAAATTAAAAAAAAAAAAGAAATCAGCAAGTGTGGGCCCTCCCAGCTTTGTTCGTTTTCAAGATGTTTTGGCTATTCTGGGTTCCTTGGATTTCCAAATAAACACCAGAATCAGCTTGTTAATTTCTACAAACAAGCTAGATGGGATTCTGATAGGGATTGCATTGAATCTGTAAGTCAATGTGAGAAGTATTGCCATCATAACAATATTAAGAATCCATGCTCATAGAATGTCTTTTCATTTGTTTAGAGCTTCTTTAATTTATTTCAGTAATGTTTTATAGTTTTCAGTGTTCCAAGTCTTGCACAGGTTTTTCCTAAGACATTATTATTTTTGTGCTATTGTAAATGGAATTATTCTCTTAATTTCTTTGGTGGACTGTTCACTGCTAGTGTGTAGAAATACAACTGATTTTTCTGTTTTGGTATTGTATCCTCTAACCTTGATGTACGTGTTTATTAATTCCACTGAAATGGTATTTCAGTGGATTTCATAGGATTTTTTATATATAAGATCATGCCTTCTACAAATAGAGATTGCTTTTCATATAGGCATTCAAAGTGTATTGTAAATATTTTATATTTTCTGTATCTTATGATGTTTTGATACCTTAACAAACCTTTCTGGTTAGGAGAGATTGCCCCTTTCTGGGCTAGCCAATTCTTGGGCATAACTTTGATAAGCAAACTAACTAATCCAGAGCCATACCTCTTCTATATGGCCTGTATACTCAGGAGGCAATATTCCTCTGACTTAATCACCCCAGGGCCAGGTATCAGACAACTAGAGACCATTCCAAAGCCCAAAACCCATTGAAATTATTCTTCAACTGTTCACCCAGTCCTGCCTTGACTTTCCAGTGGAAATCCCAATAGAGGCTCTGGCCTAATGCTTTCCCCTCACTCCTGTCTTCTGTCTCCTGACCACACTGGTGTCTTTCCCATGTGGACCTACATGTCATGCGCGGCCTCCCGTCTCTAGGACCTGTGACTATAATACACTGTTTTTTTTCTGGAGCCTCCCCTATGTCTCCTCTGGTGGTCATACCTGACTGACCATCTCATAAAAGAATACACAACATAAAGGGGTGCCTGGGTGGCTCAGTCAGTCAAGCATCAGACTCTAGATGTCAGTTCAGGTCATGATCTCATGGTTAATGAGATCAGGCTCTATAGTGACAGCACCGAGCCTGCTTGGGATCCTCTCTCTCTCTCCCTCTCTCTGCCCCTTCTCTGCTGTTCTCTCTCTCAAAAATAAACATTAAAAAAAATAATACAAAACATACAGCTATAAATTTTCCTTTAAGTGCTTTTTTTGCTATATTCCAAAACTTTTGGTATGTTGTATTTTCTTTATTTTTTAAAAATGTTTTTGGGGCGCCTGGGTGGCGCAGTCGGTTAAGCGTCCGACTTCAGCCAGGTCACGATCTCGCGGTCCGGGAGTTCGAGCCCCGCGTCAGGCTCTGGGCTGATGGCTCAGAGCCTGGAGCCTGTTTCCGATTCTGTGTCTCCCTCTCTCTCTGCCCCTCCCCCGTTCATGCTCTGTCTCTCTCTGTCCCCCAAAAAATAAATAAAACGTTGAAAAAAAATTTAAAAAAAAAATGTTTTTTAGTATGTGCTTGTTTTTGAGAGAGAAAAACAGAGTATGAGTGAGTGGGAGAGGGGCAGAGATAAAGAGGGAGACAGAGAATCCGAAGCAGGCAGGCTCCAAGGTGTCAGCACAGAGCCTGATATGGGGCTCGAACCCACGAACCACATGATCATGACCTGAGCTGAAGTCAGATGCTTAACCTTAAGACTGAGTCACCCAGTCACCCCTGGTATGTTGTATTTTCTATTTTATTCACCTCAAGGTATCTTCTAGTTGCTTTTGTGATTTCTCCCTTGACCCACTGACTCTTTAGGAGTGTGACATTTAATTTCCATGTATTTGTGAATTTCCCAAATGTTTTTCTATTATTGAAATCTAACTTCCATTGTGGTCATAGAGCAGGTTTTGCATGATTTCAATCCTTTTAGGCTTATTGAAGGCTTGATTTATGGCCTGGCATATGGTCTGTCCTGGAGAATGTGCTCTGTGTGCTTGAAAAGAATGTGTGTTCTACTATTGTTGGTTGGAGTATTCTGTAAATGTCTGTTAGGTCTGTTGGATTATAGTGTTGTTTGAGTCCTCTATATCTTTGTTGCTGTTTTGCCTGATTGCTGTATTGATTCTTGAAAGTTGAGACTTGAAATGTCTAACTATCATTCTTTAATTGTCCATTTCTCCTTGTTCTGCTGTTCTATGCATATTTGGGGGGCTCTTTTGCTAGTTGCATATGTTTAGAAAAAGTTGTAACAAGGGGCTCCTGGGTGGCTCAGTCGGTTAAGTGTTGACTTGGGCTCAGGTCATGATCTCGTGATTTATGAGTTTAAGCCCCGCCTCGGGCTCTGTGCTGACAGCTCAGAGCCTGGAGCCTGCTTCAGTTTCTGTGTCTCCCTCTCTCTCTTCCCTTTCCCTGCTCACACTCTTTCTCTCTAAAAAATAAACATTAAAAAAAAAGTTGTAACAGAATAGATAAAACTTTATGAAAAACATCTTACTCTAAAATTAAAAATAAAGCATTGCCTCTATGAAGCATAAGAACAAGAAAGAAATAACAGCAGTTGGGGAAGAAATTGTGAGCAAACAGGATGAGATAAAACATAATCTGTCAGAGCTCAGAAAAGAGGCAGAAGAAAAACAAGATAAATTCATTGCTGCAATGATACTGAAATTCAAAGGCCTCAGAAGTGGATAAAGACCGTAAAGTACCCTAACAGAGGAAACACATGAAGAAAGCAATCAGGATGAAGCTGAACTAAAGGTATTAAAAGGACTAGAGAGAAAATTGTAGCTATAGGGAATAGACAGAAAGATGTATGATTTTCCTGTTCAAGGAATAAGATAACAAATAAGATAACAAACAAAATAAGATAACAGAATATGCAAATATTTTAAAAGACAAGGAGATCATAAATTACCAAATTACAGACCTGTACCATCCAAAATGGTGGCCACTAGCCACATGGGGCTAATTAAACTATAATTAAGTAAAATGTAAAATTCAGTTCTTCAGTCACACCAGCCACATTTCAAGTGCTCGGTAGCCACATGGGCCCATTAGCTGCCGTATTGGACTACACAGATATAGACCTATTACATCACTGAAAGTTCTCTTGGACAGCATTATTACAGACCATTAACTTCTCATGAACATAGATGCAACATTTTTCGAGAAAATATTAGCAAATCAAACCTAGCGATATACAAAAAGGATGATATCTCTGACTAATGCAGGTTATCCCAGAAATACAAGCTTGCTTTAATTAGAAATATCAACCAGTCAGGGCGCCTGGGTGACTCAGTTGGTTAAGCATCCAACTTCAGCTCGGGTCATGATCTTGTGGTCTCTGAGTTCGAGCCCCATATCGGGCTCTGTGCTGACAGCTCAGACCCTGAAGCCTGCTTCAGATTCTATGTCTCCCTCTCTCTCTGCCCCTCCCCCACTCACACTTTGTCTCTCTGTCTCTGAAAAACAAATAAATCTTTAAAAAATTTTAAAAAAAGAAATATCAGCAATCAACACATTAACAGAATAAAAGAGAAAAGGCACAAGATTAAAGATTAGTTCATTAGATGTGGAAAAAATACCTGAAAAAATTGAAAACTCATTAATGATTAAAAAAACAAAAACCTTGGTGAATTCGGAATTGAAGGGAATTTCTTGAATCTGATAAAAGTCATCTACAAAAAATTTACAACTAACATAATAATTAATGGTGAAATAGTGAATGATTTTCCCCAAAGATCAGGAAGAAAGTAAGGATGCCTGCTCTCACAAATACTATTCATTAGTGCTCTGGAGATGCCAACTAGAGCAGTATGTCAGGAAAAATAAACAGAAAGCATAAAGATTAAAAATAAGGAAGTAGGAGTACCTGGCTGGCTCAGTCAATGGAGCATATCACTCTTGATCTCAGAGTGGTGAGTTCAAGCCCCATGTTGGTTCTAAAGCTTACTTCAAAAACAAAAACAAAAACAAAACAAAAAAACATGAGGAAGTAAAGTGGCCTTTATTCACAAATAAGATTGTATACATAAAAAGTCCTAAGAAACATGTCAAGAAGAAAAACTCACTTGAATTACTGAGTTAGCAGATCACAGGTGAAAAGCCAATTCACATATACTACAAACAAAGAAGTAAAAAATAAAAAGTTCGTGGGGCACCTTGGTGGCCTGGTTAACCAGTTAACCAGGTAAACCAGTTAACCTGGTTTCAGCTCAGGTCATGATCTCACAATTCGTGGGTTCAAGCCCCACATCAGGCTCTGTGGGGACAGTGTGGAGCCTGCTTGGGATTCTTTCTTCCTCTCTCTTTCTGCCCCTCTCTATTCACTCTCTTTCTTTCTCTCTCAAAAATAAAGAAACATTAAAAAAAAGAAAAAGTTAAAAATATTTTATAATAGCATCAAAAACATAAAATGCTTAGAAGTAAATTTGCAAAATATTTGCAAGACTTGAAACTACAAAACATTTTTTCAGAGAATTTAAATACCTAAATAAATGGAGAGATATACCATGCTCGTGGATTAGAAATTCATATATTATTAGGATGTTAATTCTCCCCAACTTGATCTAGAGGCCAATAAGCACATGAAAACTTGCTCAATATCACTGGTCATCAAAGAAATGAAAGTCAAAACTACAATGCAATATGCCTTCACATCCACAAAATGGCTCATATTACAAAGACTGACAACCCCAAATATTGTCAAGAATATGGCACAATTAGAATTCTTATACATTGCTGATGAGAATGCGAAATTGCTTTGGAAAACAGTTTGGCATTTTCTTGTAAAATTAAACATACACTGACCCTGTGACACAGCAATTCCACCCCTAGAGGTTTACCCAAAAGAAATGAAAATATGCCCCCAAAATACACTTGTTCAAGAATATTCATAAGAGATTTACTCATAATTGCCCCAAGCTGAAAACAAACCAAATGCCCATCAATGGGAAAATGAATAGACAAATTGTGGTATATTCATACAATGGAATGTTACTCAGCAATAAAAATGGCCTACTTATACATGCAACAGCATGGAAGCATCTCAAAAACATTCAAGGGCACCTGGCTGGCTCAGTCAGTGGAACGTGCAACTCTTGCTCTTGAGGTCATCAGGTCGAGTCCCACATTGGGCACAGAGATTACTTAAAAAAACAAAAACAGGGGCGCCTGGGTGACTCAGTCACTTAAGCCTCCGACTCTTGATTTCGGCTCAGGTCATGATCTCACAGCTTGTGAGTTTGAGCCCTAGTCAGGCTCTGCACTGGCAGCCTGGAGACTGCTTGGGATTCTCTCTCTCTCTCTCTCTCTCTCTGCTCCTCCCCTGCTCGCA
The DNA here is from genome assembly GCF_028749965.1 of Puma concolor. Classification (NCBI taxonomy): domain Eukaryota; kingdom Metazoa; phylum Chordata; class Mammalia; order Carnivora; family Felidae; genus Puma; species Puma concolor. The sequence continues at coordinate 148,784,756 of NC_141667.1, forward strand.
TGCTCTCTCTCTCTCAAAATAAATAAAACACTTAAAAAACAAAAATAAAAACAAAACAAAGACCAAGAACATTTAAGCAAAAGAAGCCAGACACAAACAGTACATACTCTATGATCCCATTTCTGTGAAGTTCAATAATGAATAAACTAGTATTATGTTATAGAATAGAGCCTAGCACTTCTCCCCAAACTGACCTATAGATCCAATACACTACTAATCTACATCCCTAATAGATTATTTTTGTGTGGAAATTGTCAAGGTCCTCCTAAAATTTATATGGAAATGCAGAGGGCCAAGACTACCCAGGACTCCAAGAAAAATAATGAAGTAGAAGGACTTTCCCTACAGGACAGAGAGACACTATCCACACCAAAAAACACTGTGGAGCTGGCACACGGCTAGCAGACCAAGAGGATCGCCTAGAAACAGGCTCAGGTGTACATGGATATTTGGTTTACAACAAAGGTAGTAAATCAGAATGGTGTAGAACAGTTATTTCATTTTCAATAAATCTTGCCCAGATGATTGGGTATCTATATGGAAAAAATAAAAACAACCCATATGTCACCTACACACAAATATCAATTCTGGATGGATTATAGATCTGCATGTAAGAGGAACCTTACATGGCCCCTCAGCAGGGGGTGCCTGGGTGGCTCCGTTGGTTAAGCATCTGACTCTTGGTTTTGGCTCAGGTAATGATCTCACGGTTTGTGAGTTCAAGCCCCACATTGGGCTCTGCGCTGGCAGTGTGAAGCCTGCTTGGGATTTTCTCTCTCTGCCCCTTCAGCACACTCTCTCTTTCTCTCAAAATAAATAAACTTAAAAAAAAAAATAGAGGGGCGCCTGGGTGGCTCAGTCAGTTAAGCATCCGACTTCTGCTCGGGTCATGATCTCACAGTTCATGAGTTCCAGCCCCGCACTGGGTTCTGTGCTGACAGCTCAGAGCCTGGAGCCTGCTTTGGATTCTGTGTCTCCCTCTCTCTGCCCCTCCCCTGCTCACACTCTGTCTCTCTCTCTCTCTCTCTCTCTCTCTCAAAAATAAATAAACATTAAAAAAAAAAAAAGGAAGCGAATCACTAAAGCTTCTAAAAGACGATAAAAGAAAATGTCTCCATGACTTTGGGATAAAGAATGATATATTAAACAGAACACAAGAAAGTGTAATCATAAAGGAAAATATTGAAATAGTTGGGGCGCCTGGGTGGCGCAGTCGGTTAAGCGTCCGACTTCAGCCAGGTCACGATCTCGCGGTCAGTGAGTTCGAGCCCTGTGTCGGGCTCTGGGCTGATGGCTCAGAGCCTGGAGCCTGTTTCCGATTCTGTGTCTCCCTCTCTCTCTGCCCCTCCCCCGTTCATGCTCTGTCTCTCTCTGTCCCAAAAATAAATAAACGTTGAAAAAAAAAATTAAAAAAAAAAAAAGAAAAGAAATAGCAGACTATTTTAAGAACTGTTAATCCCATAACACTATCGAGAGAGCAAAAAGGCAAACCACAGAGTAGAAGTAAATATTTGCAATACAAATAACCAAGAAAAGGTCTGTATCCAGAATGTCCAAAAAACTCTGTAAATCAGTAAGACAGGCACCCTAATAGAAACACAGGAAAGAGGAGCACCCGGGCGGATCAGTCAGTTGAGCCTCTAACTTTGGCTCAGGTCATGATCTCAGGGTTCCCGAGGTCAAGCCCCACATCTGGCTTGGCATTGACAGCATGGAGCCTGCTTCGGATTCTGTGTCTCCCTCTCTGCCCCTCCCCTGCTCATGTGCATGCTCACTCTCTCTCTTTCTCAAAAAGGAAATAAACATTAAAAAAATCTGGCTGATTTCATTAACCACGTTTCTGTGCTTCATCAATGTTGTGAAAAACAATAATTTATTCATTTCCATGTCTCTGTGATATTCCATTATATGAATACACCACGATGTATTTATTCTTTTTTTATTTTAATTTTATTTTTAAAATTTACATCCAAATTAGTTAGCATATAGTGCAACAATGATTTCAGGAGTAGATTCCTTTATGCCTCTTACACATTTAGCCCATCCCCCATCCCACACCCCCTCCAGTAACCCTCTGTTTGTTCTCCATATTTAAGAGTCTCTTCTGTTTTGTCCCCCTCCCTGTTTTTATATTATTTTTGTTTCCCTTCCCTTGTGTTCATCTGTTTTGTGTCTAAAAGTCCTCATATGAGTGAAGTCATATGATATTTGTCTTTCTCTGACTGACTAATTTCACTTAGCATAATACCCTCCAGTTCCATCCACGTTGTCGCAAATGGCAAGATTTCATTCTTTTTGATTGCCGAGTAATACTCCATTGTATATATATACCACATCTTTTTCCATTCATCCCTCGATGGACATTTGGGCTCTTTCCATACTTTGGCTATTGTTGATAGTGCTGCTATAAACATTGGGGTGCATGTGTCCCTTCGAAACAGCACACCTGTATCCCGTGGATAAATGCCTAGTAGTGCAATTGCTGGGTGGTAGGGTAGTTCTAATTTTAATTTTTTGAGGAACCTCCATCCTGTTTTCCAGAGTGGCTGCACCAATTTGCATTCCCACCAGCAATGCAAAAGGGTTCCTCTTTCTTTGCATCCTCATCAACATCTGTTGTTGCCTGAGTTGTTAATGTGAGCCATTCTGACAGGTATGAGGTGGTATCTCCTTGTGGTTTTGATTTGTATTTCCCTGATGATGAATGATATTGAGCATTTTTTCATGTGTTGGTTGGCCATCTGGATGTTGTCTTCTTTGGAGAAGTGTCTATTCATGTCTTTTGCCCATTTCTTCACTGGATTATTTGTTTTTTGGGTGTTGGGTTTGATAAGTTCTTTATAGATTTTGGATACTAACCCTTTATTTGATATGTCGTTTGCAAATATCTTCTCCCATTCTTTCGGTTGCCTTTTAGTTTTGCTGACTGTTTCCTTCGCTGTGCAGAAGGTTTTATTTTGATGAGGTCCCAATAGTTCATTTTTGCTTTGGTTTCCCTTGCCTCCAGAGACATGTTGAGTAAGAAGTTGTGCAGCCGAGGTCAAAGAGGTTTTGCCTGCTTTCTCCTCGAGGATTTTGATGGCTTCCTGTCTTACATTGAGGTCTTTCATCCACTTTGAGTTTATTTTTGTGTATGGTGTAAGAAAGTGGTCCAGGTTCATTCTTCTGCATGTCGCTGTCCAGTTTTCCCAGCACCACTTGCTGAAGAGACTGTCTTTATTCCATTGGATATTCTTTCCTGCTTTGTCAAAGATTAGTTGGCCATATGTTTGTGGGTCCATTTCTGGATTCTCTGTTCTATTCCATTGATCTGAGTGTCTGTTTTTGTGCCAGTACCATACTGTCTTGATGATTACAGCTTAGTAATACAGCTTTAAGCCTGTGTATTTATTTTTTCTACTGTTGGTAAACATCTGGAGTGTTTCCAGTTTTCTTTTACCATTACAAATGATGCTACTATGAACATTCTCATATGTGTTTCTTTCCTTTTTATATATAATTTAAAAAATTTAATGTTTATTTATTTTTGAGAGAGAGAGCATGAGTAGGGGAGGGGCAGAGAGACAGGGAGACACAGAATCCGAAGCAGGCTCCAGGTTCCGAGCTGTTGGCACAGTGCCCGATACGGGACTCGAACCCACGAACTGTGAGATCATGCCCTGAGCCAAAGCCAGATGCTTAACCGACTGAGCTACCCAGGCACCCTTATATATAAATTTTTTTAATGTTTATTTATATTTGAGAGAGAGAGCTCGACCAGGGGAGGGGCAGACAGAGGGGGACAGAGGATCCAAAGCAGGCTCCAGGCTCTGTGCTGACAGCAGAGAGCCTGACATGGGGCTCAAACTCACAAACTGTGAGATCATGACTGAGCCTAAGTCAGATGCTCAACTGACTGAGCCACCCAGGCACGCTACAAATAAGCCAGATTTTTAAGAAAACATTTTATTATTCAACTTACATAAAGTTCAAAACTGACAAACCCTAACAGCAGTGTTTAGGGGTACATTCTTGAATGGTAAAACCATGAATGTGAAATCTGGGTAGTAATTGGGAGGGAGGAGGGAGCCTGAGGAGTGTTTCTGGGGGTGCTGACAGTGTTCTTGCCCCAAATAGTGGTTATAAGGACTTTATGGTCCTTTATGGTCTCACTGAGCTTTACATTTTTGTTTCATTCACTTTTCAGCATGTTATATTTCACAATTGAAACAAGTTGTGTACATGTGTGTGTATTTTTAAGTAATCTCTGTACCCAACATGGGGCACAACCTCACAACCCCAAGATCAAGAGTCTGATGCTCTACTGATTGAGCCAACCAGGCACCCCAAAACTGAAACAAGTTTAAGAGAAGATATAGTTCACAAACACTTGCCTGATGTAAAAGTCTCCTTCCTACATGTTGGAAGGGAACTCTGCATCCCAAAAAAATATGATCAAATTGGACAAAACTGAGTCATATCCTAGAAAAGTATTTGAATCTTAAATATAAAGATAGACTCCCTTACACAGCCAAGCAAACAGATAAGGTTACTCACAGGGGGGTAGAAATCAAGCTGGCCTCATACTTTCTCACAACAGCATTCAGTTTTAGAAGGAGATGAAACAGGGGTGCCTGGGTGGCTCAGTCAGTTAAGCATCTGACTTTGGCTCAGATCATGATCATACAGTTTGTGGGTTCGAGCCCCACATCAGGTTCTGTGCTGACAGCTCGGAGCCTGGAGCCTGCTTCGGAATCTGTGTCTCCCTCTCTCTCTGTGCCCCCACACACACACTCACCCACCCCCACCCTGCTCACACTCTGTCTCTCTAAAAATGAATAAACATTTAAAAAGAAAAAAAAAGAAAGAAAACTGATCCAACACAGTATAACAGCATACAAGAATCATAGCATTCATATCTACAAAAAATAACCATAAGAGGCCCTGGAAGAAAAGATTTCTGTTCACAGTAGCAATAAGAAAGATAAATTATGTAGGCTTAAACTTCTCAAGATATATGCAAGCCAAAAAGAAGAAGAAGAAGAAGAAGAAGAAGAAGAAGAAGAAGAAGAAGAAAGAAAGAAAGACATAAATCTCCAGAAAGAGAACTAAAACAACCTTGACAGGGAAAAATAGACTTAAACAAACGGAAGAACATATGTTCTTGGATAGAACAACTCAACATTGCAAAGATAACAATCCCATGTTAATTTATAAATTCAAATGATCTCAACTGAAAAATACTAACAGGCTTTTTTTTTTCTGATGCTAGGTAAGTTGATCTACTTAATATAGAAAAATAAATAAGAATAGGCATTTTATTCATGTATTTATTTATTTACTTTTTTTGAGAGAGAGAGAGAATCCCAAGGAGGCTCAGTGCTATCAGCACAGAGCCCGATGTGGGGCTGGATCTTACAAACTGTGAGATCATGACCTGAGTTGAAATCAAGAGTTGGACACTTGAATGACTGAGCTGCCCAGGCTCCTTATTTATTTTTTTATCAAAGATTTTATTTTGGGGTGCCTGACTGGCTCCATCAGCAGATCGTGCTTCTCTTGATCTCAGGGTTGTGAGTTCGAGCCCCACACTGGGTATAGAGATTACTAATAAATAGACTTTTTTTAAAAAAGATTGAAAAAAAAAAGGACTTTAGGGGCGCCTGGGTGGCTCAGTCGGTTAAGCATCTGACTTCAGCACAGGTCATCATCTCACAGTCCATGAGTTCAAGCCCCGCGTCGGGCTCTGTGCTGACAGCTCAGAGCCTGGAGCCTCTGCTTCGGATTCTGTGTCTCCCTCTCTCTGCCCCTCCCCTGTTCATGCTCTGTCTCTCAAAAATAAATAAATGTTAAAAAAATTTTTTTAATAAAATTAAATTTTTAAAAATGACTTTATTTCTAAGTAAGCTCTACACCCAATGTGGGGCTTGAACCCACAACCCCGAGATCAAGAGTTGCACACTCTACCAAGTGAGCCAGCCAAGTGCCCAAGAGTAGGCATTTTAAAAAAAACCCTAAAATTACCAGTTAGGGCAAGCTAGCCCTACCAAATATTAAAACGTTTTACAAAGCTTCTATAATATGTGGTACTGCTGCATAAAAATATAATGGAACAGAACAGGAAACCCAGAGATAGACCAAAGCACATAGGCAAGTTTAGCACAGGCTAAAGATGGCATTTCAAATGAGTGGGGAAAAAATAAAAATTTTGATAAACCAATAGCCATTTGGAAGAACATAAAATTGGATCCATGGTTCACTCCATGTATTGGAGTTCAAAGTGTAAAACAATGAAACCAACCTCAGAGTAGGCGACAAGGGGAATGTCTTTTTGCACTGAATCATTCCATTGTCAACTGGGCTCGGCTGCCTCTCTCCAGAACTCCCTTCCCCAGCTGGCCAAAAGAGGAACTTGCTGGTGACGTGAGAGGTAGAAGTAAACAGTGGCCATTTCACTCTGAAGGTCAGTGTGGTGCTGCGGGGACAAGGGACACACAGGTGCCAGTGAGTTCCAGTGCACGCTTGGCCTCTTCTCCATATCCAGCTCTTCTCCCGTGCTGCCTGCAGAAGCCCAGGTCCACCCCCATGGGCTTGGTTGGGGGCACACAGAGGCACCAGCTTCCCACAGACTTCTCAGCGGCTCTCCTCACAGGGCCCCACTGCAGCCTCCCAGACTGACCGGCTGGTGGCTCCTCTGGTCCTCAAACTGTTCATTCCCAACCTTTACTTCTTGAGCTCCTCTCATGCCTGTGGAAAGTTGAGTTCCAATGTTAAATCTCCTCGGGGCGCCGGGGTGGCTCAGTTGGTTAAGTGTCCGACTCTTGGTTTCCACTCAGGTCATGATCCCAGGGTCATGGGATCCAGCCCTGCATTGGGCTCCACACTGAGCACAGAGCCTGCTTGGGTTTCTCTCTCTCTCTCTCTCTCCCTCTCTGACCCTCTTCCCCACCTGTGCTTTCTCTCTCTCTCTCTCTCAAAATAAATAAATAGGGGCGCCTGGGTGGCTCAGTCAGTTGAGTGTCTGACTTTGGCTCAGGTCATGACCTCACAGTTTGTGAGTTCGAGACCCTCGTTGGGCTCTGTGCTGACAGCTCAGAGCCTGGAGCCTGCTTCAGATTCTGTGTCTCCCTCTCTCTCTGCCCCTCCCCCACTTGTGCTCTGTCTCTATCTATCAAAAATAAATTTAAAAACTGTTTAATAAAATAAATAAATATATAAACATTTATAAAAACGATTCTCTCTTTCTCCCTCTGCCCTTCTCTCCAGCTCATGAGCATGCTCTCTCTCTCTCTCTCTCTCTCTCTATCTATCTCTCTCTCTAAAAGATAAACCAATCAATCAATCAATAAAAATTAAAACTACGTGTTACCTAGCAGTGGAACATTTGGAAATATTCTCACCTGTGGTAATACTGAAGCCAGAAAATGCACCTAGCAAACCTGGGTGTCTGGCTAAGGAGACTTCTAGGCAGGAAGACAAAAGTGCCAATTGCCTTTTTTAGCCACCTCTGATAAAGAACAGGAAGAGGGAGATGAGCTAAAGCAGGCACAGTTTAGGAATCGTTTTCAAGCAGAGTTTAGAGGAAATGTTTTCAACCCAGTACTCTTCAAAACGATTTCTCACCGCCAGCCTTTACAGATTTTCAAAGTAACAAAACGGCTTCAAGGTTAAGACCAAATCTAGATGCGGCTGTAAAACCCTTTGTTAAAACCTTACAATGATATTTTTAAATTTATTTATTTATTTTGACAGGGAGAGAGTGGGGGGGGGGTGCAAAGAGAGGGAGAGACAATCCTACGCAGCTGAAGGATTGCCCAACAGATCTGACTCACGTTTCAGAATCATGACAAATAATAGACTGTTTTAAGCTACTTAAGTTTTAGGGTTATGCACCAGTAGAAAACAACCTCCATGATACACTGTTGATCTGGCTCACTTGGTAGAGTGTGCAACTCTTGATCTTGGGGCTGTGAGTTCAAGCCCCACGTTGACTGTAGAGATTACTCAAAAAGAAAACGAAAAATTAGAGGTGCCTGGGTGTCTCAGTTGGTTGAGTGTCCAGCTCTCGATTTCGGCTCAGGTCACGATCCCAGGGTGGTGGGATTGAGCCCTGGGTCTAGCTCCATGCTGAGTGTGGAGCCTGCTTAAGATTCTTTCTGTCTCTGCCTCTGCCCCTCTCCCACACTCACACTCTGTCTAAAATAAAATAAATAACTCTTAAAAATAAGTAAAAAAAATTTTTAAAGAAAAAGGAAAGGCACAGAACAATGTATACAGTAAGCAATCTTTCATGTTAGAAAGGAGGGAGGGAGATATGAATGTGTGTGTGTTTATATGTGCACAAACATAGATTCATTAAGAAATGTACAAATAAGGGGCTGTGCACTGTCACAGTGTGGAGCCTGCTTGAGACTCTCTCTCTTTCTCTCCCTCTCTCTCTCTGCCCCTCCCATGCACTCTCTTTATCTCAAAATAAACGTATAAACTTAAAAAGATATGTTTTTAATGTGCAAATAAAACAACATGGATTCAATGCAATTCCTGGCAAAATCCCAAGAGGGCTTTTTCATAGAGCTTGATAAGCAAATTCTAAAATTGACATGGTAAAACAAAGGCCAAGAATATTCAGGGCACTCCTGAAAAAGTACAAGGTGGGGAATTTACCTACCAGATATCAAGACTTATTATAAAAGCCATAGCAATTATGATAGTGTAGTATTGGCACAGGGATAGCCAAATAGACCAATGGAACTAAACAGATACGCCCAGAGAGAGACCTGTAAATAGGTGTTAGAGCCCAAAGGGGGTGAGGAAGGCATCCAGAGGGCATATCCCTTTAAATACATATACTGAAATATTTACATGTGAAAATATATGATGTCTATGATTTGTTTGAAAATAAGGATGTAGAGGGGCACCTGGGTGGCTCATTCGGTTAAGCCTGTGACTTCGGCTCAAGTCATGACCTCACCATCCCTGGGCTCGAGCCCCACATTTGGCTCTGTGCTGATGGCTCAGAGCCTGGAGCCTGCTTCAGATTCTGTGTCTCCCTCTCTCTCTCTCTGCCCTTCCTCTGCTCATGCTCTCGGTCTCTCTCTCTTTCTCTCTCAAAAATAAACATTAAAAAATTTTAATACAGCCTAAAATATGTATGGATAAAATGGTATAATGTCTAGGATTTGCTGTGAAATAATCCAGTGGTGGAAGTGGAGGGCGGAGGTGGGGGGGGGGGGTGGATACAGATGAAAGAAGGGTGCTGGAAACACGCTGCTCTCTGTAGCTGCTGGGTGGGCCCCAGGGAGTTCATTGTTCTCTTGATTCTACTTGTAGGTATGTGTGAAATTTCCCATGGAGGAGGGAAAGAAGGGAGAGGAGGGAGGGAGGGAAATAGGAGAGAAGATCCTGAGAACCTTCCCTAACTTGCAGAGAACTCCAGTCTCTCAGGGCACAGTTCAGCTCTGCATGTGGATGCGGGCTGCCCTCCTGCAGATCATGTCACTAGCCAACGTGAACTTCATAGTTCCACACACTATGCCACTCTTGCCCGGTTTTGTTTGTTTGTCTGTCTGTTTGTTTAGAAAGAGAGACTGCAAACAGGGGAGAGGGACAGAGAGGGGCAGAGAGAGAGAGAGAGAGAGAGAGAGAGAATCCCAAGCAGCCTCACACTCTGCAAGGAGCCTGATGAGGGGCTCCATCCTATGACCTGGGGATCATGACCTGAGCCAAAATCAAGAGTCTGATGCTCAACTGACTGAGCCACCCAGGTGCCCCCTTGCCCTGTCTTTTTGAGGCCAAACCCACCCAGAGGACTGCTGTATCAGGAAGGCACAGCCTGCCCAGGCATGTGCACCTGTCCCTCCTGTCTTCCCCAAGCCTTGTGCTTCTCACTCCCTGGAAACCATGCCTAAGAGGTGGGGCCATTTCCCTTTTTCCACCCCTTCAAAGACCACAGCAGTCTCTCTTGAAATACACCAAACGTTTCCATTCCACCCCTTCTGGCACAGCCTGACAGCCCTTGAGGAGCTCTGATCCCCACCCCCAACACCTTCCTCTGCCAGGTAGGGGGTGGGGGAGTATATACACGGGGTGGGCTGCGTGGGAATAATATTTCCCGGTAATTCCTGTTCCTCCCTCCACCAAATACAGGCAAGAAGACTTCTTGCTATAGAAGTGCCTTGATAAATGTTAAGTGCCCATGGGTCCCCATGCTGCAAGTAAGGGGAACCACGGGTGAGTCACCAGGTACTGAGCGGTCGCGCATCCACCAGCTCTTACTGCCCCCTAGTGGTCATTTGCTTCTCACAGCTGTTCTTGTCACACAGATTGCCCACTGACCCTGCTCTATTCATAGGTGACAAATTGGCCCCCGGCAAATCTTTTTTTTTTTTTTTTTTAATATTTGTTTTTGAGAGAGAGAGAGAGAGAGAGAGAGAGAGAGAGAGAATGAGCAGGAGAGGTGCAGAGAGAGGGAGGGACAGAGGATCCAAAGCAGTCTCCACACTGACTGCAGAGAGGCAGGTGTGGGGCTCAAACCCGTGAACCACAAGATCATGACCTGAACCCAAGTCAGTCGCTCAACCATCTGAGCCACCCAGGTGCCCCAGCCCCCCGCAAACCTTACATTGGGCCAGTCTTTACTGAAGGTCAGACATTTGGCTCAGCAGTGAGAAAACTTCCTCCCAAAACAAGTTTGTACCTAAGCATCTTCCAAACAATTTCTTTGCTCTTGGAAAACTTGACCCGTTGAACTTTTTTCAAAATAAGTTGGGGACAAAGAAACCTCACGAGGTGGCTACTGGGGAAAGGGATCAGGAAAAATGCTCCCTGCTTCTGTACTGGTGATGGAAGCTCTAATTCCTATAAAAACACCCCAGAGGACACTGCTTGGGCCTAGCAGGGCATGATTGGATCTAACTCCCAAGCATCTGTTTTGGAGACCCCGTCACTCCATGACTCAGCCTCTGGTCACAGCAGGACAACATTTGGAGGCATAGACAGTGTGACTGGAGGCAGATAGGACTTGCCCTGTTCTGGGGCAGGCCACACAACCCTCCTGCTTGACCAAAACCTCCACTTCAGGGATATTGAGAGTGAGGTTTGAGACCCCAGGGCGAGGAGGACACAGGCAAAGGATCTGATGAAACCAGTTTGTGGCCAGCCCGCTGCCTTCTATCCTGTGTGGGCCACTTCTCAGAACACCAAAGAGCAGGTCTGTCCCCAGCTGTTCCTGATGTCTTACACCTGAGCAGACAGCGCCAGAACCGCATGGATCGTGCCAACTTACTCTTGGAAGCCCTCATCTAGAAGCCTGTTCCTCCGCTGCCTCCTCCCCGTAGCATAAGCATCTGATGGTTGGGTGTGTGTGTGTGTGTGTGTGTGTGTGTGTGTGTGTTTAATTGCAATGCATGCAGGTGCCTGACTTAAGCATTTGATTGCCGAGGCAAGCACTCCAAAGACTGCTATCTTGAATAAACCCATTACCAGCCACACACTAGATACTGAGCCAGGCTGTACCCCCTGAAGTTCTTTTGTTTTAGAGACCTTTGATTTGGCCACTAGTTTTTTCTTCCTGAGCTGTAATCTCCCTTCTTAGGTTCTACATTCACCAATACAGAGCAAACCCAAGAAATTGAGGCTCCTACTCTCGACCCCAATCATCAAAGCACGGCCCCAGGCTCTCACTCTCCCTGTGACCTTGCTGTGTGGTCCCAGGTATGCCGTGTACTCTCCAGGACTTGTAATAAACCTTGTTTTCTTTTTTCAAAGTGTCCTGGGTTTTGCTGAAGCCGTGTGTCTTGCAATCGTTATCAGGAACCCCAAGGGCTAGTCCAGCCACGACCCTCGTTACAGACAGGCAGAGACCAGCACAAAACAACAATTTTGCCCAAACGTGCCTTCTCTCTGGCTTCTGATATTCACAAATTAGCAGCGCGCCTATAAAGCAGTGTTTTCCTATGATGGCAGAAAGCTTGCCTTTCTGACTGGTGCAGCCACAGCTATCTTTGAGGGACTGGAGAATTGGGAGGGAGGCCGGTGCAATTCAGATGCTCAGGCTGGGCAGCTGAAGAGTCCGGGATTCAATAACCACATGTCCTTGGGAAACCGCAAAGTCTCTTTGCTCATCTCTACAAGAGGGAGAACACCAGCTCTCACCCCAAGGAGTGTTGGGGTGATATGCGTGGGGGATGGCTGAGATTTGTCCGCACACTGCTTAGATGTGCAAAGTAAATGGGGTCAAGTGCATCTCCTTCACAAGTCATGGGGCTTGTCAAGACTTGAGCTTGGTATCTCAATCTCCTCTGGTCCAAAACGGTCTCTTCCAAGTCCCTTTCCACATATAACTTTTGAACCAGGGATGGTTTGAGAATCTCTTGAATGACAATCTCTTTCAGATCAACTTCCTGTCATTCGGATGGATGTGATAAGGCACCCCGTCCTTGTGTGCCTCTCCAAAACGACACCTGGGTACATGTGGGAGTGATAGGGAGAAAGGCCAGGAATCCGGTGCAGATCCATGCTGACCCCTGAAGTGGAGGGTCAATCTGGTTTGGTCCGGCCATGGACATGTGATGGCTAGGGGGTGACTGGTCCCATCGGACCTTTGGGCCACTACTGATGTCTCTGGGCCCAGCCATTTGCCTGTGACCATAAAGACTATGCATCTTGCAGTCCGTCTGTCCCCATCCTAGACCTCTGCTGGGCCACTGGTCCCCTCAGCCCCTTCATGTTCTCCCCAGGAGGCGGGTGGGAACTTCTGGATCCCTGCATGCTTCCCCCAGGCCATGGGGAGCCAGGAACCCTGTCTCAGGCTGCTCTACCAGCTGCTTTCTTCTGCCTTTGTGTTAGGGACAGAATATTAGTGCCCTTCCCCCACCCCCATTCGTATGTTGAAATCCTAACTTCCAATGTGATGAAATTAGGAGGTGGGCTCTTTGGGCAGTAATCGGGTCTGAAGGTGAAGCTCCCACGAATGGGATCTGTGCCCTTACAAAAGAGACCCCAGAGAGCTCCCCTGCCCTGTCTGCCACGTGAGGACACAGCAAGAAGACTGCCGTCTGCAGCCTGGAGGAGGGCCCCCGCCAGAACCCAAACATGCTGACACCCTAATCTTAGAATTCCAGCTTCCGGAGCTGTGAGAAATCAATTTGTTGTTCACAAACCACCCGGTCTGTGGTTTTCTGTCACAGCAGCCCGAACAGACTCAGACACCTGCTACTGCTCCCCTGAATCTCTCTGGATGTATCTGTCAGGCCTCCCCCATCGTGGCTTCACCCTGAAAAGGAAGCAAATGGAATATGTGCCTGTGACTCTCTTGTCCTTCCCTCATTCTGTGGTGGCAGGAGGAAGGGACATCCTGGGCCTCCCTCTGCCATAGTCCCTTCTGCTCAGGGCCTTAGTGGGATCACTCTGTATGCTGAAAGAAACTTTATGATCTGGCCCATTGGTCTCCAAACTGAGGCTGTTCAGGGCACCTGGCTGGCTCAGTCAGTAGAGCATGCGACTCTTGATCTCAGGGTCGTGAGTTCGAGCCCCACATTGAGCAGAGACATTACTTTAAAAAAATAATAGGGGCGCCTGGGTGGTTCAGTCGGCTAGGCACCCGACTTTGGCTCAGGTCATGATCTCAGGGTTCATGAATTCGAGCCCCACATTGGGCTCTGTGCAGGCAGAGGGGAGCCCAGCCTTGGATCCTCTGTTTCCCACTCTCTGTTCCTCCCACTCTCATTCTCTCTTTCAAAAAAAAAAAAAAAATTAGAAAAGTAGTTTTTTTAATTTAAAAATAATTTTAAAAATAGTAAAATAATAATAAGAGAAAAAAAGAAAAAGATTTAAAAAACAAACAGGGGTGCTTGGTGGCTCAGTTGGAAGAGCATGTGACTCTTAATCTTGGGTCATGAGTTCAAGCTCCACATTGGGTGTAGAGATTACTAAAAAATAAATACACTTTAAAAAACAAAACAAAAAAAAAACACTAAGGCTGTTCATCATGTATTTTCAGCCCTCTGCCTCCTAGCATGTGGCAGGATTATACTTCCTGTCCCTGTGGTTGACTTGGCCATGTGACTATTCATGATGGGAGCAAGAGCAAAACATGTTGCTCCCCACCACAACTCAGGGCCCCCACCAACCCCCAGCTGGTGTTTAGTGTGAGGGAGAAGCTGCTGCTGTTACAAGGCATGAAGGTTTTGGGACTGTTTGTTATGCAGCATACCTTGAGCATCCTGACTGATCCACTTCTATCGCCCCTAAAAGAAGTTTTTAAAACTTGTGTGTACACCCTTGCACATTTTGAAGATGACATCTACAATAGTCACTAAATATTTAAATTATTGCAAGGGACAGGCCCCTGGGTGGCTCAGTCAGTTAAGCGTCTGACTTCGGCTCAGGTTGTGATCTCACAGTTCGTGAGTTCGAGCCCCATGTCACACTCTGAGCTCTCAGTGCAGAGCCTGCTTCGGATCCTCGGTCTTCCTCTCTTTCTGCCCCTCTCTTACTTGCATGCCCGCTCAATCTCTCTCTCAAAAATTAGTAACTATAAAATAAAAAAACATTTGAAAAATTCTCATGGGGCACCTGGGTGGCTTAGTCAGTTGGGCATCTGACTTCAGCTCAGGTCATAATCTTGCAGTGCATAAGTTCGAGCCCCGCATCAGACTCTGTGCTGACAGCTCAGGGCCTGGAGCCTGCTTCAGATTCTGTGTCTCCCTCTCTTTCTGCCCCTCTCTTGGCTCATGCTCTGTCTGTCTAGCTCTCTCAATAATAAATAAAACATTAAAAATATTACAAGGGTTGGAATTTCCCACCTGATGTAAATACTTATATTTAACATAAAAAACTATTATGTAAGTCTTTTTTTTTTTTTTTTAAGTAGGCGTCACACCCAGCATGGAGCCCAATGCAGAGCTTGAACTCATGACCCTGAGATCAAGAACTGAGTGAGATCAAGAGTCAGATGCTCAACTGACTGAGCCACCCAGGTGCCCCTGTTATGTAAGTCTTCTAAATGTATCCAGTGGAATCTAAACATTAAAACACTTTCTTCCCTGCTATCTTCAGGTTTTTAAATCCACCAGCAAGCTCTTCTCCAACATTTGGAAATTTTACACTTTTTCCTTTTTCTCCTTAAATCCATGTTTCCATTCCACATCCTCTGTACATCTTTGCCATAAGGGGATGTATTTTTAGGCTTTAAAGTCTTTTATCGACCACTTTATCATACTTGGCTAGAACCAAAAAAGTATATAAACTGAAATTTTGAAGTTTACTTTATTCCCTACCAACCGTAAGTCCTAAGTGTTAAACGTGTCTCCTGAATTGAATTACCGGTACAAACAGAATGAGTACACAATTGACCAAAAGAACAGAAAAAACAAATTTGATGAATAATTCTTAAACATAAAAAACATCTTTTATTGAGGCATATACTGCTAAAAACTAATAGATGTGGTGCTAGCAGTCTTTTTTTTATAACAGAAATAGATTATGAAACATTTTGTAAGATGAAGACTGTAATTAGAATACTTTATGTGATTTGATATGACAAGTTAGACTCCATTCTTGAATACCACAAAGAATCTGAAAGAAATATGGAAATACTGGGGTGCCTGGCTGGCTCAGTTGGAAGAGCACATGACTCTTGAGCTTGGGGTCATGAGTTCGAACTCCACATCAAATGTAGAGATAAATAAATAAATAAATAAGCTTAAAAAAAAAAAAGAAATATGGAAATATCACCTGTCAGTTGCAGCCAATGTGTCCTGAAAAGGTTGATATTCCCAGAGACCATGCTCCCTGCTCAGCATCCCTAACCTCCACTATGCCTGCTGTTCAGAGGCACCTGCTGTCCCCACCTAACTAAGGATGATTCTTTTTTTTTTTTAAGTTTTTATTTATTTATTTTGAGAGAGGGACAGAGAGAGTGATCAGGGGAGAGGCAGAGAGAGAGAGGGAGAGAGAGAATTCCAAGCAGGCTCCACACTGCCAGTGCAAAGCCCCAGTGCGGGGCTCAAACTCACAAACTCTGAGATCACAACCTGAGCTGAAGTCAGCTGCTTAACCGGCTGAGCCACCCAGGTGCCCTGACACTAATGCATTTCTAGACAAAAGGAGAGGTGAAGACAGTAGATCTTAAAAGTTTTCATCACAAGAAAAATATGTTTGCAACTATGTATGCTGGTGGCTGTTAATTAGATTTATTGTGATGATCATTTCATAATATATACAAATACCAAATCATGATGTTGTACACCTGAAACTAATATAATGTTATATGTCAATTATACCTCAGTTAAAAAAAATTATACCTCACTTGAAAAAAAAAAGGAGGGGCGCCTGGGTGGCTCAGTCAGTTGAGCTTCCGACCCTTAATTTCAGCTCAGGTCATGATCTCACAGTTGGTGGGATCAAGCCCCGCATTAGGCCCCACACTGGCAGCACAGAGCCTGCTTGGGATTCTCTCTCTCTCCTTCTCTCTCTGCTCCTCCCCTGCTCACTTTCTTGCTCTCAAAATAAGTAAACTTAAAAAAATAAAAAATAAAATAAAAACTTAATCAGTTATTTTTTAAAAAGATTCTTTTTCAGATTCTGTGTATCAGTCAATAAATTAGTAAAACCTGTTTTCTGGTTTTCCCAGCCCCTGCACCTGGAAAGACTGTGCACCGCAGAAGTTTGTGTGCCCTTAGTTTGAAGACATCTGAGCTTATCTGCCAGGCCTGGGAACTAAAAAAGTTCACAAAATCCTTCTTGTTTCCAACCCTGCTGGCTCTCAGATCTGAACTGGAGTAAAAGCTTTACATTCCCGCAGCAAGACCAAGGCAAACGATGGCTTTGGCAGGGAGGTCACAGCCAAGGGAAGACAGAGGGGAAAAAAAAATCACAGTGACACAATTCAAAACTCTCCTCCACATTATACTTGCCAAGTGCTTAGCACAGTGACTGGCAAGTAGTAAGCAGTAAATAAAGGAGAGAGCCACGCAGATGCATTTCACATGCACGCCCCTCAGTCTGGCACGGTTCTGAGCTTCAAATGTCATTCATTGCGGGTGTTGAGTAGGTTGGTGCACAGTTGCTGCTGGACTAACAAGGTAAGGCTCTGAACTAGAGCCTTCGGCCACCTGGCGGTGAACTGTGCACCTACCCCACGCCAGCCCCTGAGCCGCTGCTGTCCACCTGCTTAAGGGCATCGCTGTGGGCTTCAGGCACAAGGAGATGGAGATAGGGAGTCCGTGGGAGGTGGCTGGAGGCTGTCAGTCATCCCAGGGGGGTCGCTCAGTCCCCCTTCCCTGCCTGCGAGCTGATATCTGGTGAAGAAAAGGCAGAGAATGGCTCAGAGCCCAGGAAGCCCCACCTCCTTCCTACCCTGGCGGGAAGTCCTGGAGTGCCTGACCCTCTTTGCTACCGTCAACCAGCGGGGGAATGAACACAAATTCTGGAGTCTGGCAGACCCGGACACTAACACGGCCTTACCTGGCCCACCGCTGACCACTCGCCCTGGAGGTCTGCCCGCGCACCTGCTGCTTAGAGGCGCTTCGTCTGACCATCATAGCCATTAACCGATGAACAGTGACGGTCAAGGAACAGCTGCCGCCCTGTTCATCCTGGCGGCTCCAGACTGTCGATCCCCCCTTTTCCCACGTTCTGTCCCCTTGATTTTATAACCCAACCCACGTTGGGAAAGCCTCTTCCCATTCCCATATCCGAATTCATCCTCACCTTTTCATTATCTCCACGGTTAAGACCTCCGTTTGTGTTGTATTAACTTTGTTCCATCCGACTTCGTAAACTCCGCCCTTTCCACTGGTCCATAACTGAATCATGGGAAAGACAGACTCTATGAACGCAGTCGATCTCCTCCAGTGACACCTAGGCGAAGGAAGAGGGTCCCACCAAGTTTTGGTGTTGGAAAAATTGTAATTAACATCCAAGGGCTGCTGAAGGAGGCGCGTTCTTGGCCAACAGTGTCCTGCAGGGGGCGCTGTCCACTCAGTGACTCATCACCGCTCAGAGATGGGGGTGGAGTCTGGTTTCACAGCCCGTCTGGATCCCAAGTGCTGACAGGTCAGTTGCTAAGTGTCTACTTATTAAAATGTTTGCTTTGCTAGAAGCAGTCCCAGAGAGCTCAAGGAAATCACACCCTTCTTTAAAACTGCAAGAAAGTACATGTATCCTGCAGCATACACACAATTATTTCAGAAATACGCCATCAAACCACTCCTACAACAAGCCTTAGCAACAAGCCTTAGCAAAGGTCAGGGTTTGAGAGCTGTTCTTTTTATCCTTGGAGAATGCTCCGTTAATGGGTACCGGAATCAAGGATTCTTCAGTGTGTGCGGGAATGTTACTGATTTGATATATAATTAGGTTTGTTTTTTTTCTATTCGTATTCCAGTTCAGGTTTGCTTTTTTCTCTTTTCTGGTTTAACTTTACTTTTTTTGGATATGTAAAACATTTCCACGATTCAATGTCAAAACTATGAAAAAGAGGGGAACTCAGAGAAGTGTGTTCCTCCGATTCTACACCCCAGTTCCAACGTGCGGGTGTTTTCCCCACCCCCAAGTGTTTCTCCGGCACCAGCTGGGTGTCCGACAATTCAACTCAATTCTGATGCTGTCTACCTGGAGAGACCATCAGACGCCACAGGTTAAGGGCTCAGCCCCACAAGACTGCCACCCCTCTGTCCCACCCCACCTCACCCCTTCAGATGCCAATCGCAAATCTAGGTTACTGTGGTAAGTTCCAGTGACCTCCTCCCACGGGTTTTATTAATTTGCTAGAGCGGCTCCCAGAACCTAGAGAAACACTTTACTTACTAGATTACCGGTTTATTATAAAGGCTGTAACTCAGAAACAGCCAGATGGAAGATATGCATGTGGCAGGGTACAGGGACGACGCGTGGGGCTTCCGGGCCCTCTACAGGATCGCCACTCTCCCCAAGTCTCCACGTGCTCACCAACCCGGAAGCTCTCGGAACCCCATGCTTCTGGGTGTTTATGGAGCTTTACTGCACAGGCACGTATGATTAAATCGCCCACCACTGGTGAAGTCAGTTCAACCTCCAGCCCCTCTCCCCTTCCCTCAATGCAGGGGGTGAGCCTGAAATTTCCAACCCTCTAATCACGTGGTTTGTTCTCCAGGCAACCAGTCCTCATCCTGGGGAGGGGGGGGGGGAGGGGTCCCAAAGTCACCTCATTAACATAACAAAAGACACGTTTTGCCGCTCTCACCACTTCGGAAATTCCAAGGGTTTTAGGAGCGCGGTGCCAGAAACTGGGATGAAGACCAAGTACTTATTTGTTGTTATAAATCATAGTATCACAGGGACACCTGAGTGGCTTAATCGGTTGTGCGGCCAATCTTGATTTCCATTCAGGTCATGATCTCACAGCTGGCGAGATAAGAGCCCCGAGTTGGGATTCTCTCTCCTTCTCTCTCTGCCCCTCCCCTGCTTGTTCTCCCTCCCTCTCTCTCTCAAAGTGAATAAATTAAAAAAAATAAATAAATAAATCACAATAGCACAGTTCCCTTTCCCATCCTGGAAGTTCATTTACAGCAGCCTCCTCCAGGAAACCCTCCACACCCACTGTTTTTATTTTTATCTTATTTCATTATTTCATTTTATTTATTATTCTCAAATTAGTTAACATACACTGTGGTCTTGGTTTCAGGGGAACACAGTGATTCATCTCTTATGTATGACACCCAGTGCTCATCCTCCTTAACGCACCCATTTAACCCCCTCAATCCAAATTCTGTCCTCTGTATTTGAGTCACTTATGGTTTGCCTCCCTCTGTTTTTATCTTATTTTTCCTTCCTTGCCCCCGTGTCTTCTGTTCAGTGTCTCAAATTCCACGTATGAGTGAAATCATAGCATATCTTTCTCTGACTGACTTATTTCACTTAGCATAATACCCTCCAGTTTCATCCACTTTGTTGCAAATGGCAAGATTTCATTCTTTTTCATCGCTGAGTAATATTCCTTCATATATATATAATATATAATATATATAATATATTATATATATAATATATTATATATATATTATATATATATATACACACACCACCTCTTTATCCATTTGTCAGTTGACAGACATTTGGGCCATCTGCAAGAGGGAAAGTCTTGTTGGATGACATCTAAGAGCCCTGCCAGCTCCGGGCCACCTCATGCCCTGACACAAACCTGGACTGCTGAGCCCTCAATCCAAGAGAGACAAGGTGGAGGCCAGAACAGTGGGTGTGGAGTGCTTCCTGGAGGAAGCTGCTGTAAATGAACTTCCAGGATGGGAAAGGGAACTGTGATATTGTGATTTATTTTAATAAAATAAAATAAAATAATAAAATAAAATGACTTTCCCTCTTGCTGATGGAAACCAGTAAGTCAGGCTTCTGGCCACCTGGGCAGGAACCTTGTGCACACTCCCTCCAGGAAAGGTAAATCCTCTCTGGCAGTGCGTGGGGTGGGGGGGAGGCGCTCACCTTTATCCAGCTGCTTCCAACCAGCGTGTTTCCATCTAAATCCTCTTACAACACTGTCTGAGGGCTACTCTTCCAAGAAAGACACAGAGGCATGGAAAGGTCAAAAGACCCGACTGCTCTGACCTCTACAGTCCTTGCCTTTCAAGCAGCATCACACAAAAACGTAACATTCTGCCCCTCCTGCTACTCAGTTTCATCCTCGGTTCCCAGCTTGTACCTGCAGCAGCTGCTGCCGCTGCCTTGCAGGCTTCCAAGCCAGCAGTGCACAAGCCATTTTTAGCTCTTCCTGCTCCTTCACCCTGGCATCCAGTCTGTGGGCACAGAATCCAGCCCTCTAGGGCTGGAGGAAACCACAAAGGGCATGCAGTTCGGCCTGCCCACGCAGCACTTGGATTCCCTCTGAACAGTGGTAGAAGCCATTGCCCAGGCTCAGCCTAAACACTGCCCCCCACCTTCGTGCCAGGGAGGTGGCCACTTCCTGACATTATCTGTTACATCTTGAAACAGTTATGATGTTCAGAAGAGACAGCCTTGGGCGGAGCTGAAATCCGCCTCCCTGTTGCCTCTCCTTTTTACTTCCCTCACCCACTTCACTGGTCCTGGATTTTTTTTTTTTTTTTTTAAATAATGTTTTAATGTTTATTTATTTATTTATTTTTTATTTATTTTTGGGACAGAGAGAGACAGAGCATGAATGGGGGAGGGGCAGAGTGAGAGGGAGACACAGAATCGGAAACAGGCTCCAGGCTCCGAGCCATCAGCCCAGAGCCTGACGCGGGGCTCGAACTCACGGACCGCGAGATCGTGACCTGGCTGAAGTCGGACGCCTAACCGACTGCGCCACCCAGGCGCCCCGGTCCTGGATTTTTTTTCCTGGGGTATCACAGAATCGACCTTCCCCCACCCCATCTTTGCCCTTTAAACCTGAAGGTTAGGGGGCGCCTGGGTGGCTCAGGTCATGATCTCACTCTTCATGAGTTCGAGCCCCACGTTGGGCTCTGCTGTCAGCAAGGAGCCTGCTTTGGAACCTCTGCCCCCTCTCTTTCTGCTCCTCCCCCACATGCTTTCTCTCTCTCTCTCTGTCTCTGAAAAATAAATAAACTTAGGGGGCACCTGGCTGGCTCAGTCAGTTAAGTGTCCAGTCATGATCTCACAGTTTGAGTTCGAGCCCTGCATCAGACTCTGTGCTGACAGCCTGGAGCCTGGAGCCTGCTTTGGATTCTGTGTCTCCCTCTCTCTCTGCCCCTCCCTGCCTCACACTCTTTCTCTCAAAAATACAAACATTAAAAATACATATAGGGGCGCCTAGGTAGCTCAGTCAGTTAAGTGTCCAACTTCTGCTCAGGTCATGATCTCAAGGTTCATAGGTTCGAGCCCTGCATGGGGCTCTGTGCTGACAGCTCAAAGCCCGGAAACTCCTCGCTCTCTGCTCCTCCCCTGCTCGCACTCTATCTCTATCAAAAATGAATAAACGGTAAAAAAAAAAAAAAAAAATACACACACACACACACACACAAATAAACAAACTTTAAAAAATAATACAAATTTAAAATAAACGTGAAGGTTAGGATCACACCCCCGCCCAGGGTAAATATTCCCCAGTGCTCCATTGGACGTGGCTTCAAATCACTAGCCTGTCTGGCCCCTACTCCAAACATGCTCCCGTTTAGGCAAGTCAAGCATTGTAAACTCTGCCTGTGAGGCCCAAGCAAGTGACCTCAGTTGGGGGGGGGGGGGGGGGGAAGGGTGCTGTAGCAAAGAGAGTATGTGTCCCTTCTACTTTGCCTTCCGCGGGCATAGGCGACCTCCGTCAGGGAAAGACTGTAACCTGGTAGTCCTCGGCCAATGAAGAAGCAGGGGAGGGGCTTCATGCTAGGAGATAAACTGTTTGCTGTAACCGCCCAGAGTGTGTCTGTCCATCAGACACCTGCTCTTGCTAGAACGCTAATTAAAGCCTCACTTCACTGTGCTCCGGGTCTCTGTGTCCCTCCTTTGACTGGGTCAGTGGGCTTATTTCTCACAACCCCCTTCACCCAAGCCCCTGCCCTAGGACTTGCTGTGGCCAGACTTCATTCAGCTAAGTCTGGCTCCTTCTAGAGAGCAGGCGGGCCAGAGATTAGCTAGCATGCCCCCTGGGCCTCTCTGATCTTGTGACAGAACTGTCCTTTCTGCCCTTTCCTCCATACCTTTGCTTAACCTGTCCTTCCTCTCAGAGAGCCTTCCTCCTCACCCACCCACGTCTCGCCCCAGCTTGGCCTAACTCCTCCTGAGGCTTTCCCTGGTAGTGTCAGCCTAAGTGACAAAAGTCCTTATTTTTTGCCAATACCACATCTGTAATAAGGAAGTAATGACGGACCAAACCCAGAGAGCATTCAAGAAGTAAATGAGGCGAGGAGCGTCTGGGTGGCTCAGTCGGTTGGGTGTCTGAATCTTGACTTTGGCTCCGGTCATGATCTCACAGTTTGTGAGTTCGGGTCTCACGTCAGGCTCTCAACTGACAGTGTGGAGCCTGTTCAGGATTCTCTCTCTCTCTCTCTCTCTCTCTCTGCCCCTCCCCTGCTTGTTCTAAGAAAAAAAATTTTTTCTTAAAAAGGAAGGAAGAAGAGAAAAGAAAAGAAAAGAAAAGAAAAGAAAAGAAAAGAAAAGAAAAAAGAAAAAAGAAAAAAGAGGTGACTCACGTCAAGCACTTGGAGCAGTGCCAGATACACAGGAAATGCTCAATGAACAGGAGCTCTTACTATTAATCCCCCGCTTAGCACTGACTCCACGTGCCATCTTAACACTCTTTCACATCGGCTCCTCTTACCTTTCCAGCTAAATGATGAAAGAACCCAGGATCTGGAGGCCGGCAGACCTGGGTCTGAATCCACGTCCGCCATGTCTTACCTGGTGAAGTCACACAACCTCTGCTTCTGTAAAATGGAGCTAATGGCTCCCACCCGTCAGGGTTGTGATAAGGATCAAATGAGGCAATGTCTGCAAAGGTTCTAAGTAAACTGGGAAGAACTTCAGTGAGAAGACTGAGTTTCTGGGGGAGGAAATTCCAGACCAGCCTCCAGACTGCTGGAGTCAAACTGCCAGGCAGTTCTGTCTTCGAGCAGACCCCGTGCTCGAAGTAGCTAGCTTCGAGAGCAGCTACTCTGGGCCAGACCCCGTAAAGA
Organism: Puma concolor; assembly: GCF_028749965.1. NCBI lineage: Eukaryota > Metazoa > Chordata > Mammalia > Carnivora > Felidae > Puma > Puma concolor. The sequence continues at coordinate 148,808,374 of NC_141667.1, forward strand.
GTTCCTGTAAAGATGGGGCCAATCCTCAAAGTAAACACTGTAAAGTCACCTCTAAATCTCCAGCCACTGGGCCATCACCCAGTCCCCAACCTGCCCTCTCTCTAGACCCTCACCTGGGACCTGGTATTTCCACACCTCCTCACGTCCCTTCCTGGACTCTGCCCATCCCTTTCTGTACCACATTCATTCGCTCACTCACTCATTTGTGCATTACACAATTATTTATTCAGTAGTCACCAGCTGTTCTGAAAACAAGTTGACCAGAATCCCTGCCCCTCATGGGTCTTATATTCTAGTAACTCATTACAGAACTTTTTTGCCTTGGGGCGACTGTGTGGCTCAGTAGGTTGAGTGTCCAACTCTTGATTTCGGCTCAGGTCACAGTCTCACGGTTTGTGAGCTTGAGCCCTGCATCCGACACTACACTGACAGTGTGGAGCCTGCTTGGGATTCTCTCTCTCTCCCTCTCTCTCTGCCCCTCCCCTTCTTACTCTCTCTCTCAAAATAAATAAAATAAAATAAATTAATTTTAAAAATCGGGGCACCTGGATGGTTCAGTTGAGCATCCAACTTTGGCTCAGGTCATGATCTTTCTTTGCTCTAAAAATTCCACTGTTTTCCCACTACTTATGCTAGTCTACCACTTTGAACCTGGCCTTGGGGACAGTTAGGGATCTGGCTCCACTCCCTTTCCCTCCCCACTCACTTCCTTTCCCAGGAAGGAAGGCACCCACAGGCTCAAGGTGGGCCACACCCCCTCAGACTGGGTGCCTGAGCTCCCTCAGTCCTGGAAACGCCTCTGCCAAGGGATAGGCAGCCAAATGTTTTCCCAGTAGGGGAACCTGTTCTCAGCCCCGCCCACGGCCTAGCTCAGGGGCCTCTCCTCCCTAGGAGCTCTGCCCTCATTCACCTGGGAGCTCCCCAGTGTAATTTTCCTTGTCATTTCCCCAGCATCTGCAGAGTGGACACGCCTCCCTGGGAACCCATCTGCGTGTGTGCACCAAGGACATAGCTGGTAACATATAGTTTTGTGGGTGGCCAAAGAAGTGAGCAGGGAACACTGTCCAGTGGAGAGATTGCAGAGAGGGTCTCATGGGCGACGTTCATATGATCCTGGATGAATGAGCAGGGTGTGACCACAGGGAGGAGAATCACCCACTAGCTAGGGGTGGGCCAGCGGGGGCAGGGACAGTGTGGTGTAGGGGTGCAAAAGTTTCCTTCTTCCCTTCTACGTTCTTTGCCTGGTCTAATAATTAAATTGATGTAAGACCGATTCACAGGAGAAAAGCATACAAAAGTTTAATAACTTTTTTTTGTTAAGTTTAATAACTCCTGTGCACAAGGGGGAGACCCAGGAAAATTGAGTAACACTGCCGACCCCACCATGGCCCAAGCTCATCATCTTTTTTTTTTTTTTAATTTTTTTTTTTTAACATTTATTTATTTTTTGGGACAGAGAGAGACAGAGCATGAGTGGCGGAGGGGCAGAGAGAGAGGGAGACACAGGATCGGAAGCAGGCTCCAGGCTCTGAGCCATCAGCCCAGAGCCCGACGCAGGGCTCGAACTCACGGACCGCGAGATCGTGACCTGAGCTGAAGTCTGGCGCTTAACCGACTGAGCCACCCAGGCGCCCCCACAGCTCATCATCGTAAATACCATCTTCAGCCAGAGGCAAAGGATGTTGGTGGTGGGAGTCAGTTATGGGAAGTTAACGGAAAAGCACAGGAAGCAAGAGTAAAGTTGTGATGCAGATTTAAATCCAGGCCTTAGCCACTGACTGAAGATTCTAAAGATTTAGATATCTTCCTCTTTTTGGTACTTAAGGGGAGACACCCTTAAAAAATGAAGATTTCCTTTATAAATGTAAATGTCAAATGGGTAACTACTTAGTTTTGCCAGTGTCTGCTGTTTTTTAAAAATAATCAGCTTTTGGGGCGCCTGGGTGGTGCAGTCGGTTAAGCGTCCGACTTCAGCCAGGTCACGATCTCGCGGTCCGCGAGTTCGAGCCCCGCATCGGGCTCTGGGCTGATGGCTCAGAGCCTGGAGCCTGTTTCCGATTCTGTGTCTCCCTCTCTCTCTGCCCCTCCCCCGTTCATGCTCTGTCTCTCTCTGTCCCAAAAATAAATAAACGTTGAAAAAAAAATTTTTTTTAAAAATAAAAATAATCAGCTTTTAAAAAATGGCCAGCATAAAATAATATGCCAAAAAGGCACATTTGGGGATGATTTATATATATATATATTTTAATTTTTTAATGTTTACTTTTGAGTGAGAGAGACAGAGTGCGAGCAGGGGAGAGGCAGAGAGACAGACAGACACAGAGTCTGAAGCAGGCTCCAGGCTCTGAGCTGTCCGCACAGAACCCCACACAGGGCTTGAACTCGGGAACGGTGAGATCATGATTTAGGCCAAAGTCGGACGCTTAACCAATTGAGACACGCAAGTGCACCAGGGGTGATATATTTTGCACCCCTTTAGTGTCCAGATGCATGGGACATGCAAAGGAGCCATCCAGTGTGCCAGTGGGCTTGGAGAGGAAGGTGAGGAAAGGAACAGAGAAAGAAGGTGGAAGAGAGGTCATTTTGATGTGGAAATGTTGGGGTTCAGGGCCAACAGCCAAGAAAGAATTCTTGAGACATCTTCAGTATACAAAGGTGGTTTTACTAAAGCACAGGGACAGGACCCCTGGGCAGAAAGAGCTGCATGGGGGTTGTGACAGGTAACTGATTATATAGTTTCAAGTTGGGAGAGGGTGAGGCATAGGGTAAGTCGGTAAGGAATTTTGGAAACAAGGTTTCCAGGACCTTGAGGGGCTAGCTGCTGTTAGGAAAAGGTCATTGGTTACTGTTAGGAAAAGGTCAGTAAAACCTGAGTCATGAGACCCTTCAGATGTCTATCTGGGTCATATGCTTGGGGGATGATTTTTAACACATATCTTGGTGGGTAGAGAGAAAGGAAATTTCCAAAGGAATTTTTATATGTTAAAGTAGACTTACAGGACCCTGGAGGTCAGGATGATGTTAAGTTCAGATTGCCTTTTGCCCTTAGCAAAGTGTCACTATTAAGGTGGCTGAGTTCTTAGAGGAAGGTCACTTTACTGTTTCAAGGATGTGGCACTGGGTTGTCAGGCAATAAGGAAACTTATTTATTTATTTAGGTTTATTTGAGACAGAGAAAAAAAGAGAGAGAGCAAGCACAGGCAGGGGAGAGGCAGAGAGAGGGGAGAGAGAGAATCCCAAGCAGGCTTCACACTGTCAATACAGAGCCTGACTCAGGGCTCGATCTCCTGAACTATGAGATTAAGAGTGGGACGCTCATCTGACTGAGCCACCCAGGAGCCCTTAATTTTTTCTTTTGCCTTTGTTCCCCACATCAACCTGACTGGGAAAGGTCTTGAGTGTCAAGCTGGGAACTGTGACCTCAGCAGGTCAGTGGTCAAAAGCTCAAAGAGGACAAGGCCAGGTTATGGAGATGAGTGAGATTTAGGGGATCCAGGAGAAGTGGAGACTGACGTCTTCAAAAAAGTGATGTGGGAAACAAAAGCAAATGAAAAATTAAATTTCCTTGCTGTCTATAGCCCACTGACAAGTCCTTGGGGCAGGCAAAGTGACATTTCTCTAGGAGCTCAGCTGCCTCAATGGTGACACTTTGCTAAGGGCAAAAGGCAATCTGAACTTAATATCATCCTGACCTTCAGGGTCTTGTAAGTCTCCTTTAACGTATAGAAATTCCTTTGGAAACTTCCTTTCTCTCTACCCACCAAGATATGTGTTAAAAATCATCCCCCAAGCATATGACCCAGATAGACATCTGAAGGGTCTCATGACTCAGGTTTTACTGACCTTTTCCTAACAGTAACCAATGACCTTTTCCTAACAGCAGCTAGCCCCTCAAGGTCCTGGAAACCTTGTTTCCAAAATTCCTTACCGACTTACCCTATGCCTGACCCTCTCCCAACTTGAAACTATATAATCAGTTACCTGTCACAACCCCTACGCAGCTCTTTCTACCCACGGGTCCTGTCCTTGTGCTTTAATAAAACCACCTTTATGTGGGGCGCCTGGGTGGCTCAGTCGGTTGAGCGTCCGGCTTCGGCTCAGTCATGATCTTGCAGTCTGTGAGTTCGAGCCCCGCATCGGGCTCTGTGCTGATAGCTCAGAGCCTAGAGCCTGCTTCAGATTCTGTGTCCCCCTCTCTCTCTGCCCCTCCCCCACTCATGCTCTGTCTCTCTCTGTCTCAGAAATAAACATTAAAAAATAAAAAACAAAAAAACACCCCACCTTTACGCACCGAAGATGTCTCAAGAATTCTTTCTTGGGGAGCAGCTGGGTGGTTCAGTTCGTGGGCTCCCAACTCTCGATTTTGGCTCAGGTCACGATCTCACGGTTTGTGGGTTCAAGCCCCGCGTAGGGCTCCATGCTGACAGCACTGAGCCTGCTTTGGATTCTCTGTCTCCCTCACTCTCTCTCTCTTGTTTTCTCTCTCTCTCTCTCTCTCTCTCTCATAATGGATAAGATAAACGTTAAAAAAAATACATATTTTAAAAAAAGAAGAATTCTTCCTTGTCCATAGGCTCCAAACCCCGACATTTTCCACATCAAAAAGGACAGGCAGTCTCAGCTCCTAGCAATGGAGCCAAGGTGGATACAAGGCTGCCATAGCTTCACATTGTTTTGAGAAGCCAGAAACCCAGTCTTTATAGTGAAATTTCCAGATTGCAAACACTACCACCCCCAAACAAAACACGTTCACGGGCTTCAGTTTGCAGCCTCCGGGCAGGGTTTTAGGCGGCAAGATCAGAGCTAGGCACTGGCCCAGTGATGCTGGTGACTGGTGGGGAAAATGGCCTGGAGGGGTCCACAGTGGAGGCAGGGACGCAGTTGTTGACCTGGGTCTGAGTCAGGGGTGGGATAAAAAGAAAAGGAGAGCTCGGAGAGGGGTAAGGTTGCTGGACAAAATAGAGAAACCCCCCAGTTAAATCTGAATTTCAGATTGGGCGCCTGGGTGGTTCTGTCAGTTAAGCATCCGACTTTGGCTCAGGTCATGATCTCATGGTTGGTGAGTTTGGGTTCGTGAGTTCAAGCCCCTCATTGGACTCTGTGCTGACAGCTCATAGCCTGGAGTCTGCTTTGGATTCTGTGTCTCCCTCTCTCTCTGCCCCTCCTCCGCTTGCACGCTCTCTCTCTCTCACCCTCAAAAATACATATTTTAAAAAATCTGAATTTCAGATAAATAAAAAATTTGTTTTATTATTTATATTTTGAGAGACAGAGCACAAGAGGGGAAGGGGCAAAGAGAGAAGGAGTCACAGAATCTGAAGCAGGCTCCAGGCTCTGAGCTGTCAGCACAGAGCCTGACACAGTGCTCAAACTCACAAACTGTGAGATCATGACCTGAGCCGAAAGCAAACGGTTAACTGACTGAGCCACCCAGGCGCCCCTAAAAATTGAAAGCAAATAAATAAATAATTTAAAAAAAAATTTTTTTTTTCAACGTTTATTTATTTTTGGGACAGAGAGAGACAGAGCATGAACGGGGGAGGGGCAGAGAGAGAGGAAGACACAGAATCGGAAACAGGCTCCAGGCTCTGAGCCATCAGCCCAGAGCCTGACGCGGGGCTCGAACTCACGGACCGCGAGATCGTGACCTGGCTGAAGTCGGACACTTAACCGACTGCGCCACCCAGGCGCCCCATAAATAAATAATTTTTAAAGTAAATGTTTATTCAGTTTTTTAGTTTTTTAAAAATGTTTATTTATTTTTGAGAGAGAGGGAGAGACAGAGCACAAGCAGGAGAGGGGCAGAGGCAGATAGGGAGACACAGAATCCAAAGCAGGCTTCAGGCTCTGAGCTGTCAGCACAGAGGCCGACACAGGGCTCGAACTCACAAACTGTGAGATCATGACCTGAGCTGAAAGCGAACAGTTAACTGACTGAGCCACCCAGGCGCCCCTATTCATTTTTTTTAAATAATTAATTTATTTTGAGAGAGAGAAGAGTGAGCAGGGGAGGGGCAGAGAGAGAGGAGAGAGAGAATCTGAAACAGGTTACAAACTGCCAGCAAAGAGCCTGATGCGGGGCTCGAACCCACAAATCATAAGATCATGACCTGAGCTGAAGTCAGATGCTTAACCAACTGAGCCACTCAGGCACCCCATGAAAATCTTTTTAGTTTCAAAAAATGATACAAAAAAATAACTCCTTGTTCATCTGAGGTTCCAATTCAGAAGGTATTCTGTAATTTTATTTGCAAAATAAACCTGGCCACCCGGGACCGGGGTCCTATGGCAAAGAACCTGACACGTGGGCAGCAGTGCTGTAAGGTGTCCAGCAAAGGTCAGGGCAGCAGCGCCTCCCTCGGGTACCTGGTGAGGGCTGCTGGGCCCTTTTAACCCAGGCCACCGTCCAGGATGAAACAGCCAGTTGAATCCCAGATGTCAGCAACCCCCACTCCCCCGCCCCCACCTCCTTGCCCCAGGCCATTGTTGCAGAGTGACCCTCAGGCTGGGCTCTGGAGTGGCAAGGAGACTGAGTCCATGGAGACAAGGAGGAATAGGGGAACCTTCCTTTCCCCAGGGCCTCTTCCTGCAGCACAGCCTGGCACTGTCTGCCTTCCCTCCCGCTGCTTAGGAAGATGGTTCCCCCATCACTCTGATCACCTTTGCTGGACGGGGCTGGTGGGCAGGCTGGGTGTTGTGCGAGTGGGGTCTGCACCAGGTTTCCTCCTCCCCTTCTGCCCACCTGGCTGGCTCCTCATCCTCCTTGACCTGCCTTCACGAGGGGCAGTCCCTTCAGCCTTAACCTTGAGCTTGGTTCTCTCTCCTGACGATCTCATTCGGGGCTTCAGTGACCATCTGTAGGCTGAGAACTAAAGCAGGACATTTTTTTTTATCCTGCCTACTTAAACCCCAAGAGTATTCTGACCTGCTGTACTGGAGGTCCCCTCAGCCTGCTCACCTCCTCTCCTCTCTCCGACCCTTCCTCCCTCCCTCTCTCTCTCTGCCCTTCCCCTTGGTCCCTCCTTCTCCCCTCTCCTTCCCTCTCTCCCCTCTCCTTCTCCCTCTCTCCTAGTGTTCCTCAACTATTCTTTTCTTGTAATGTTTATTTATTTATTTTGAGAGAAAGAGAGAGAGGGAGAGAGAGAATCCCAAGACACAGGGCTCCATCCCATGAACCCGTGAGATCATGACCTGAGCCAAAATAGAGTCAGATGCTTAACCACTTAACTGACTGAACCACGCAGATGCCCTTTCCTCAACTATTCTTTCATATCTCTCTCTCCATTTCTGTCTTATTCCCAAAACTGCTCCAAAATTTCTTCTGGATTCCCTAAGAAATGTAGACAAACTATGACAGCTCCACCCAACAATGGAAAATAAAATTGATAGGTAAACCTGCAGGGTAAAATTTATGATTGCCTTAAAACTCTTGGAAAAGTCAGCTCTGCTTGACATAATGGAGAGCTGCAAAACTCAATCCAGGAGACTGGAACTCATAGAAATACAAGTTGCAAAAGTATGTATAAACTGACTGATGAAAATTTTGTTTAAAAACTAGACTGAATAAAATTAAATTAAGAACTGATAGCCATGGGGCTCCTGGGTGGCTCAGTCAGTTAAGCGTCGGGCTCTCAGTTTTGGTTCAGGTCATGATCTCGTGGTTTTGTAGGTTTGAACCCCGCATTGGGCTCTGTGCTGACAGCGCAAAGCCTGCTTGGGGTTCTCTGTCTCCCTCTCTTTCTGCCCCTCCCCTGCTCGCATTCTCTCTGTTTCTCTCAAAATGAATAAACTTCAAAACAAACAAAGAAACAAAAACACACCTGGTTAGAATGGCTGTGATCAAAAAGACAAAAAATAACAAGAACTGATGAGGATGTGGAGAAGAGGGAACCTCTGTGCACTGTTTGTGGGAATATAAATTGAGGCAGCCACTACGGAAGACAGTATGGAAATTCCTCGATGAATTAAAAATAGAACTACCATACCATCCAGCCATTCTACTTCTGGGTATTTCTCTGAAGAAAGTGAAAACACTAACTTAGAAAGACATATGGACCCCCAGGTTCATGGCGGCATTATTTACCATAACCAAAGGAAGGAAGAAGCCTAAGTGTCCATCAATGGATGAATGGGTAAAGAAAATGTGAAATACATGTACCATAAAATAGCCAGAAAAAAGAAGGGATTCTTGCCATCTGTGGCAACATAGGTGGATCCTGACAACAATACACTAAGTGAAACAAGTCAGAGAGAGAAAGACAAATACCATACAATCTCACTTATATATGGTATCTTAAAAAAAAAAAAAAAACATAACAGGGGCACCTGGGTGGCTCAATCAGTTAAAGCGTCCAACTTCAGCTCAGGTCATGATCTCGTGGTTCGTGAGTTCGAGCCCTGCATCAAGCTCTGTGCTGACAGCTCAGAGCCTGGAGCCTGCTTTGGATTCTGTGTCTCCCTCTCTGCCCCTCCCCTGCTCTCTCTCTCTCTCTGTTCTCCCCGGCTCACACTCTCTCTCAAAAATAAATAAAATATTTTTTAAAAATTAAGAAAAAAGAATAAACATTAAAAAAAAGTTTTAATAAAAAAAATAAAAAACAAAAGCAAACATGAAACCAAGCTCAAAAATAGAAAGAACAGACTGGTGGTTGCCAGAAGCAGGGATGGGAGGGTGGCTGAAAAGGGTGAAGGGGGTCAAATGGTACAAACTTCTAGTTATAAAATGAATAAGTCATGGGGATAAACAGTATTGAGTATAGCATGGGGACTATAGTTGTGAATATTGTACTGCATACTTCAAAGTTGCTAAAAGAGTACATCCTAAAATTTCTCATCACAAGAAAAAAAAATCTGTAACTATGTATGGTGACAGATATTAACTAGATTTATCATGTGATCATTTTGCAATATATACAAATTTGAAGCATTATGTTGTATACCTATAACTACCATAATGTATGTCAATTCTACTTCAATAGAAAAAAAGAAGTTAATTTGTGGGGCATCTGGGTGGCTCAGTTGGTTTGGTGTCCGACTCTTGATCTCAGGTTAGGTCTTGATCTCAGGGTCGTGAGTGCAAATTCATGGCATGGAGCCTACTTAAAAAAAAAATCAAACCGAAATATTTCCATTCAAGGAAACCACAAGGTTAAAATGCCCCTCATCTGTTGAAGACTAACAATTTTATATAACTGACTGATCTCCAGACATAAATACACAGCTGCTCATGGAACATTCTCACCAAGACATCCCAAAGCCTCATCAAATATAGACGTCCAGGGGCGCCTGGGTGGCTCAGTCGGTCCTACTTCAGCTCAGGTCATGATCTCACAGTTCATGAGTTCAGCCCCACATCAGGCTCACTGCTGTCAGCACAGAGCCCACTTTGGATCCTCTGTCTCCCAATCTCTGCCCCTCCCTCACTTGTGTGCTTTCACTCTCTCTCTCTCTCTAAGAAATAAACATTTAAAAATATATATGTATAGATGCCCAAAACCAAACTGTTGATTTTCTCTATTAAACTGTTCTTCCTCTCAGACACCCGTCTTAGATGTCAGGACCATCACCCATTCAGTCACTCATGGCCAAGACCAACAACATGGGAATTGCTGCACTGAGGTCCAGGAGAGGACGGGATTTCAGACAGATGACCCTGATACTTGAGGCTGCAGTCGCCCTGGAAGCTTGTGCCAATTGGAAAGACGTGGCTGGGAGGGCGAGCTCACCTCTCATGGCCTTGCACAACTGGAGACAAAAATCAGAGTCAGGATGGGGCACCTGGCTGGCTCAGGCAATAGAGCGTGCAACTCTTGGTTTTTTTTAAGTTTACTTATTTATTTTGAGAGCAAGAGAGCATGAACAGGGGAGGGGCAGAGAGAGAGAGAGAGAGAGAGAGAGAGGGAGAATCCCAAGCAGGCTCTGTGCTCAGCACAGAGCCCAATGTGGGGCTCAATCTCACAACCCTGAGGTCATGACCTGAGCCGAAATCAAGAGCTGGACGCTCAACTGACTGAGCCACCCAGGCGCCCCTTTTCCTCTTCTCATAAGGACACCAGTCCTATTGGATTAGGACCCCGTCCTTATGACCTCACTAAATCTTAATTCCCTTCATTACCAGGCCCACCTGAGGTTAGGGCTTTAATGTGTGGATTTGGGAGGGACACAGTTCCATCGCTAACAGCCCGGGACACAGAATTCAGCCTGGGACACAGAATTCAGCCCAGGGGCTGAGCGTGATGAGATCACCTCTTCCCTCAGCAGGATAAAATCCCCCTGGTGACCCCAAACCCGGCCCCTGATGCGGCTGCAGCTTCAGGTTTCCCCACAACCCCAGCTCCAGACATACTATTCTCTCTGAGTCACCTCCACCTGTACCCGCCCACTTCAGGGCCCCACGTGTGTCCCTCGGCCAGCATACCCTCACCCTGATCCCTAAAGGTCTTCCTGACCCCCCACACCAGGTCTGGCCCCTGGTTACCCCCCTTTGTGGCACCACTTTGACCACTGGCATGTCTTTTTTTTTTTTTTTTACATTTATTTATTTAGAGAGACAAAGGTGGAGGATGAGGCAGAGAGAGAGAGAGAGAGAGAGAGAGAGAGAGATCCCAAGCAGGCTCCGCACTGCCAGAGTGGAGTCCGTTGTGGGGCTCGAACTCATGAACCGTGAGATCATGACCTGAGCTGAAGTCAGAGAATGTGTGACGCTTGATCTCCAGGTTGTGAGGTCGAGTCCCACACTGGGTGTAGAGATTACTTAAAAATAAAATCTTTAAGAGGCAACTGGGTGGCTCAGTCAGTCACCTGACCCTTGATTTCAGCTCAGGTCATGATTCCAGGGTCGTTGGATAGAGCCCCATGACCAGCTCCTCACTGAGCATGGAGCCTGCTTGGGATTCTCTCTCTCTCTCTCTCTCTCTCTCTCTCTCTCCTTCTCTCTCTCTCTCTCTCTCTCCTCCTCTGCCCCTCTCTCCAACTTGCATTCTCTCTCTCTCTAAAATAAAAAAAAAAAAAAATGAAAAATGAAGAAAAAAAACAAAGTCAGGGGCCTGCCAAAGGTAGAGGACCAATAAACACCACGTTGGGTTAAGCCCCACAGGACTGCACCCTAGAAGTAAAGCTGAACTGAAAACCAGCCCTTCCCTGAATAGTAGCCCCACTCTGAGTCATCCTGGGGCAACATCATGCCCTAAGTATGAACTAACATGATCGCAGTTTGCTAATCCCTCCAGGCACCTGGCAAAGGCAATAGAAAATTCTTTTTGGCAAATGACAAAATCACCCCACTGCAAATTATTTCTACAAATAATATCACAACTATAATATTCAACATACAGAAACAACCAGACACGTGAGAGAAAGCAACATTCCTTGAACTAAAACCATCAGCAACAACAGTCAACAGAAATACAACTGGAAGAATTCTGGACTATAAAACAAATTACATGTACTCTGTTCAAAAAATTAAATACCAAAGGGGCACCCAGGTGGCTCTGTCAGTTGAGTGTCCGACTTCGGCTCAGGTCATGATCTCAAAGTTCATGAGTTTGAGCCCCATATCGGGCTCCGTGCTGACAGTTCAGAGTCTGGAACCTGCTTCGGATTCTGTGTCTCCCTCTCTCTCTCTGCCCCTCTCTCACTCACACTTTGTCTCTCTCTCTCTCTCAAAAATAAATAAGCATTTAAAAAAAAAAAAGAAATTAAACAACAAAATTGAAACTTCCAGCAAGGAACAGGAAACTATATAAAATTATATAGCACATGTATAAAAGGAGTAAGTGGAAACTAAAAAGTAAATTATAGGGGTGCCTGGGTGGCTCAATTGGTTAAGTGACTGACTCTCGGTTTTCGGCTCAGGTCATGATCTCATGGTTTCGTGAGTTCGAGCCCCTCATTGAGCTCTGTGCTAACAGTGCAGAGCCTGCTTGGGATTCTCTGTCTCCCTCTCTCTCTGCCCCTCCCCCACTTGCACAGTCTCTGTCTCTCAAAATAAGTAAATAAATTTAAAAAATAAAAGAATAAAAATAATAAAAATAAAAAGTAAATTATAAACTTAACGGGCTGATTTTTTAAAGTTTATTTTTAAGAAAGTGCAAGCAGGAGAGAGGCAAAGAGAGAGGGAGAGAGAGAATTCCAAGCAGGCTCTACACCATAAGCGCTGAGCCCCACATGGGGCTCAAACCCATGAACTGTGAGATCATGATCTGAGCTGAAGTCGGATGCTTAACTGACTGAGTCACCCAGGTGCCCCATTAATGGACTGATTTCACAGCAGATTTGACATGGTTGAAGAATGAATCAGAGAAGTGGAAGACTGGTCAGAGGAAACAATCCAGAAAGAAGTATGGGGAGACAAAAAAAGGATGGAAAAAAAACAGAAGAAAAGGTTACAGATATGGAACCTACAGCAAGAAGGCCTCACATACATCTAGTTTCAGTCCCAGAGGAAAAGAAGAAAGAGAGAGAATAGAGGCAATGTTTGAAAAGATGATGGTTGAGAATTTTCCAGAATGGGTACAAGATTTCAATCTATAGATTTAAGAATTCAAATGGATCCCAAGTAATCTCATGATCCGTGAGATCCCGCCCTGCGTCTGGCTCTGCGCTCACAGTGAGGAGCCTGCTTGGGATTCTCTCTCTCTCTCTGCCCCTCCCCTGCTCATGCTCGCTCTCGCTCTCTCTCTCTCTCTCCAAAATAAATAAATCAACATTTTTACAAAATGGATCCCAAGCAGAGTAAATAAAAAGAAATCCATACCTTGACCCATCATGGTTGAAAATGTAGAAAATCCAAGACAAAGAGAATAGGAAAAGCATCCAGAGGAAAAGGATAGCTAATAGTGCTGGTCATTTACCTCTTGTGTCTCAGGTCACAGCTACAATCTGTTGTGTGGTGCTGGGCTAGGGTCTTCGAATGACATTTCCCAGGCCCCCTTGTCAGCTGACCTCCTGTTTGGTTCTGCCAGTGGGAGGCACTAAGGGAGATTAGCCGGCAGGGGAAGGGGATTCCTTCCTGTCTCTACTTCCTGCTGGCTTTACTTCACTGGCATCCAGCTCCTTTCAACACTCCCAGCACCAGCCACACCAACCCCCCTTGCAGGTCATAGCCCAAGCCATCAGGGTCCCTCTTCTGGGGGTCCCAGAAGGGCTTCCTTCTCCAAGACTCTAAGTGCTGTTAACCCTGCCCCTTCCCTCTTCTCTTCCCAGGTCCAGGGGTAGAAACTATAAACCGGGGCAACCTCAGTACCCTCTTTTGCTCTTTGGGTCTTCCAAAATCTGTGCAATCCACTTTGTGTATTATTTCCCCTTTGTTTGAAAAAACTAGCATAGTTTTACGTTTTCCTGAGTGGACCCTAAGGGATCCAGAACTCTCTAAAGGAGACACAGAGAACATGGTAGATAGCATTTTTGTTGTCAATTATTTGCCACCAATCCCTATGGGAAGCTAGTATGTTTCCACCCTGGTGACATCAGGCTTTGTCCAGTGACCTGCAAGGGTAATGACACGTGAGGGTAAGTAATGCCTGCTGCTACTTTTCAGTAAAGGCTTTAAGAGCCATCACATGATTTTTCCATGGCTCTTTTCCCTCCATGCCAGGAGCCAAGCATGTCCCAGGGAGGAGCTGCCGCTGACACCACAGGGCATGGAAAGTGAGACAAAAATAAACCTTTGTTGTTGCAAGCCAAGGAGATGTAGGGGGATGTTTGTTACCGCAGCACACTCTAGCAAAACCTGCCTGATTCACACAATTTGACTGCATCTCACTCCTTAACAGCAAACATGGGAGCCAGCAGACGGTTAACCAATAGCTTCAAAGTACTACAAGAAAATTACTGGGGCACCTGGGTGGCTCAGTCAGTTAAGCACCCAACTCTTCCTTTTTGGCTCAGGTCATGATCTCATGGTTCATGAGTTTGAGCCCTGCATCAGGCTCTGTGCTGACAGTGCAGAGACTGCTTGGGATTCTCTCTCTCCCTCCCTCTCTCTGCACCTCCCCTGCATGCTCTCTCTCTCTCTCAAAGAAATAAATAAACTTAAAATTTTTTTAAAAGAAAATTACCGCCAACTTAGAATTCTATACTCAGAGAAACTATCCTTCAAGAAGAGACACCAGAAAGACATTATCAGACAAAACCTGGGGGATATGCCATCAGCAGACCACTGCACATTAAAAGAATCTAAAAACAATTTTTTTTTGTTTGTTTTGCAGAGAGAAAATGATTAAGAAGGAAGATCATGGGCACAGGAAGGAATGAAGGACAAAAAACACAGCAAATATGCGGGTCAATCGAGCTGAAGACTGACCATATGAAAGAACAGTGGTAAATAAATACAGTGTGCAGTGCTTGGCTGGATCCTGGACCAGAAAGGGGCGTGAGTGGAAAATCTGGTTAAACCCAAATGAAGCCTGCAGTTTATATTCCTGCACCACTGTTAACCTCTCTGCTGTCATCATTGTGTTGTGGTTATGTATGATGGTTTTACTTATTTACTTATTTATTTACTTATTTATTTATTTATTTTTGAGAGAGAGAGAGAGAGAGAGAGAGAGAGAGAGAGAGAGAGAGAGAGAATGAGAGGGGGAGGGGCAGAGAGAGACACACAGAATCCAAAGCAGGCTCCAGCCTCTGAGCTGTCAGCACAGTGCCCGATGTGGGGCTCAAACCCACAGACTGCGAGATCATGACCTGAGCTGAAGTCAGATGCTTAACCAACTGAGCCACCCAGGAGCCCCTTATGTGTGATGTTAACACAGGGAGAGGCTCAGTCAAGGATATCAACGAACTTCACTATTTTTGCAACTTTTCTCTACGTCTAAAACTACGTCCAGGGGCGCCTGGGTGGCGCAGTCGGTTAAGCGTCCGACTTCAGCCAGGTCACGATCTCACGGTCCATGAGTTCAAGCCCCGCATCAGGCTCTGGGCTGATGGCTCAGAGCCTGGAGCCTGTTTCCGATTCTGTGTCTCCCTCTCTCTCTGCCCCTCCCCCGTTCATGCTCTGTCTCTCTCTGTCCCAAAAATAAATAAACGTTGAAAAAAAAAATTAAAACTACGTCCAAATAAAACAGAATCATCAGGGTCTGTATTGCCGGGTGGTGACCTCTGCCCAATCCTGCTTCCTCCCCTTTTCTTTCATAGATGTTCCAGCCCATAAATTCCTGTGCTCCAAACCCCACCTCAGTGTCTGCTTCCCAAAGGATGGACCCACAACAAGCTGTTCATTAGGTTGTGTGACCTTCCCACTGGCTCATCAGGTGAACTAACCTCACCAGCCTGGAGAGCCCCCCTGGGGCTGGCAGCTGTATGCAGAATAAGAGGCAGGTACAGGGAGTGACCCCCACGATGTCCACACCGCCCAGGGCATGACCTGCCAAGGGCATGATAAACACGTGCCTGGAGGACCTTGCCAACACGTGAAAGTCTGTGTGTGGCCTGGATCACCAAGGTGGTGGAGCTGGTGGGAGGAGAGCTGCTGCCCAGGTAGGTTCGGTCGGAGGGTGGGGTGGGGGCGTAGCAGCGCCGGGCAGGTGAGGGTGTGTAGGGGCCTGTCTGGCTCTCCTGGGTGGGGCTGGGTAAATGTCTGGGTACATGGCTCTGTGAGGCGGGCCTGCCTTGGGTTGGGGCTGGAAGCCAGATGGGCAGGCTGTGTCGGGCACATGTACTCAGCAGGCTGAGGAAGCAGGAGAGTAGGAGCAAAGGAAAATCTCTGCCTCAGCAGAAGATACAGGGGAGACAGTGCTGATGTTCAGACTTCCAAGGTCGGGGGCACTTCACATAGCAAGGCCCAGGGCAGTGACGGCTGTGCCCCAGGCTTAGCTGACCAGCTGGACATGGGTAGCTGGGAGGGCGCATGAGGGGCTCACTGGGCGGGGCACCTGGGCAGCTCAGTCGGTTAAGCATCCGACTTCGGCTCAGGTCATGATCTCGAGGTTTGTGGGTTCAAGCCCCATGTCAGGCCCTGTGCTGACAGCTCAGAGCCTGGAGCCTGCTTTGGATTCTGTGCCTCTCTCTCTCTCTGTCCCTCCTCCCTCAAAAATAAATAAAACATTTAAAAAACATTGAAACAGTGCACACTGGCATCTTAGCCAATTTCTCCACAGAGACATGAATCCCACAGGTGACAAAAGGTCACTTCTCTTCCTGGCCTTTCCTTCAGGGGAGAGCTTCCATTCTCTCTCAGGAGAGCAGTGTTGGTGGGCAGGGGGCCCAGCAGAGAGGCCCATCTGTGGGAGGCCATGCCTGGTGGACCCCAGGGAGTCTGAACCCTTCAGCTTCGGCTTTGGCCATTGTACCTGAGCAACCACACACCCTTAAAATAAATGGCAGTTACAATTTAAAATGTGTGTCCACACTGAAATACTGCTGGATGAAATACCATAATGTCCGGACTTTGCTTTCATGTAACCTGTGAGGGGGGGAGGGGCCGGGGCGTGGAGGGAACGTTTATACGGAGATGAATAAAACCCTAAAGCAGGGTGATGAAGACCTGGGAGGGTTTTTATTCTCCTCTATGGGCCATTGTGCATATTTGGAAATTTCTGTAATTAAGCTTTAAAAGTAATCTGGATGAAGTCCTTGCTCAAAACGAAATGACTGGCCCCCTACTAGTGTCTTTTAGGTAACCCTGGAACATAAGGATCCAAGTTCACTTCAGTGTACAACTTTTTTTCTTTCTTTTGTTTTATGAAATTGCTTTTTAGAAAGAGAGCGTGAGCAGGAGCGAGGGGCAGACGGAGAGAGAGGGAGACACAGAATCTGAAGCAGCTCCAGGCCCTGAGCTGTCAGCACAGAGCCCGACACGGGGCTCAAACCCACAGACCCTGAGACCATGACCTGAGCCGAAGTTGGACGCTCAACCGACTGAGCCACCCAGGAGCCCCTTTCTTGTGCTTTTTGAGTGTAGCTGACACACAATGTTGTATCAGTTTCAGGTGTACAGCATAGTGACCTGACTTTTTTTTCTTCCTTCATGAATTTTGTAAATTGTGATAAAATACATCTAACGTGTAATTTACTGTCTTAACCATTTGCAAGCGTGCAGTTCAGTGGTGTTAAAGCACATTCGCACGGTTGTGCGACCGATTTCTAGAATCTCTTCATCTGGTCAATGCACGGTTTTGCAGTGACTTCCCCAGACTTCTTGCAATTTCCCCCCCACCCCCTTTCCCACCCATAAATCCCTTGGACAGAGGGACTGGAGGCCAGGTCTCCCAAATTCCAGAGTAAGGTGCCCTGTTAACCATCTGGGCGGCAGATGTGGGGCCAGGCCAGCTGGCCAGTGACCAGCCGGTGGGCCAGTTGGGTCGCCTGGACTTCCGGCGGTGTTGGCACTGCCGTCCTGGCTGGCTCCTGCAGGTCTGAGCTCTCTGCCCCAGGGCAGGCCCCTGAGCAAGTCCTGGCAGCTCTCAGTTTCCACCCTACCCTGCAGGCTGGAGCTGTCCCGGTCATGGGGGGGGGGGGGTGGGCAGGAGGGATGAACCGAGGCT
The DNA here is from genome assembly GCF_028749965.1 of Puma concolor. Taxonomy (NCBI): domain Eukaryota; kingdom Metazoa; phylum Chordata; class Mammalia; order Carnivora; family Felidae; genus Puma; species Puma concolor. The sequence goes on from NC_141667.1 coordinate 148,825,857, forward strand.
CCTCCCTGGCACAGGTGACTCAGGAAGGGCAGTCCTGGGCCCTGGAGTCCACTTTCACCCCAGGGTGTGGGGCACTCTCCCCGGGGCGCGGTGTCAGGGCCCTACTGCCTCGATCCTGCCAGCCATGATGCCCCGCCATGACACAGATCTCCTGGAAGGGCTGCAGCTGGAACGGGCCCCTACCAGCCAGCCTGCTCTCTGCGAGGTATGAAATCCGCAGGCTACCTCTCCGGAAACGCCCCGCTCTCTTCCCTCCTCCCTCGGGCCAGGGCCTGGCTCTGCTCCAAGGGGACCAGAGAGGATGAGAGAAGGCAAGGAGTGAAGGGCAGGTAGGGGACACACAGCTGTCAAGCCCTTCCTTCACAGTGGTGCCATTTCATCCTCCAGGCGGCTCTGCGTGTTCACACGAGGAAACTGAGGCTCAGAGGGCACCAGGAAGTTACAGACTGGGGATTAGCGCCAAGCCTGCCTCTCTTCCTCCTTCTCCTGGTGAGAAAGAAGCCATACAGTGGCTTTTTGGCAGATGGTGTGATGGAGCTGAACACGGCCAACTGTCAGGCCCTGGAGGAGGTCCTGGGGGTCTATTCATAGACTGGAGACCAGTCGCTGTGTGTTCAGGGCTTACTGTCTCCAGAAGGTGACAGACCGAAGATCCACAAATGCTGTACTGCCGCAGGGATGGAAGATGGGGGCAGTAACCTTCCCTTGGACGTGGGGCGAGGGACACAGCAGGTGCCATTAATGGGTGCTCCCAAGGACCAGCCCTAACATATGAGAACACTGAGGCGGTTCCCAGTGCAGAGGTGCACAAGACAGAGGCAGAGGCCAGGCCTGAGGAGGGCATGGGACTAGTCCTAAAGCTGGGACGCCACCTTTCAAGAACAGGAGGTTGGGGACAGACTGTGTGGACTGGAATGCACCCTCTGGGGCAGAGTGGGTGACAGCTGGGAGCCCAAGCATGGGCATAACTGCTGCAATAGTCAAGGAGAAAGGTGACGAGGCCAGAGGTGGCAGGCAGAGAGAAGGGGACAGTCCCTAGTCACCATGGGTAGGCTCCGGGATTTAAAAAAAAATTTTTTTTTAAGTTTTTTAATTTATTTTGAGAGAGACAGAGACAGTGCGAATGGGGGACGGGCAGACAGAGAGGGGGATAGAGAGAACCCCAAGCAGCCTCTGCGCTCCTAGCACAGAGCTGGATGCAGGGTTCAAACCCACGAAGCCACGAGATCATGACCTGAGCAGAAACCAAGAGTCGGATGCTTAATCTACTGAGCCACCCGGGCGCCCCTAGGCTCTGGGATTTTGAAGTCCTGGCCACTCTCAGGCAGCAAGGATGCACCTACTCTCTAGCCCAGGGAGACGGATCAGAGACATCGAGAGTGCATGCTGGGTGGGGACACCACGTGGCGTCCCTGGCCACTTGAAGACAGGCCCCATGAAGCACTTTGTCCTTCTGACAAACTTGCCTCCTTTCCACATCAGGAGAAGTGGAGACGGATAAACTAACATTTACAGATGGCCACCATCTGCCAGGAACTGTGTCAAGTGCTTCACATTACTTCACATGATCTCCTTTTCAAGGTGAGAAAACTGAGGTGCAAAGAGAGAAATTAAATGGTCCCAGGTCAGCCGATTCAGGAAGTGGGTGCAGCCAGGGAGCTTGCTTCCCTTCCCCTGGCCTGGTGCCCAAAGTGCCGCACCCCTTGGCATCACTGTGGCTGAACACAGTAAGCCCCATGTCTAGGAGGCAAGACACCCAGCTTCCAGGCCCAGCTCTGCCAGGAACCAGCTCTGATATGCGTTCTGGGGGAGTTTTTCCATCAGAGGAGGTTGGGCTGAGGGTACCCCAGGGTTCTACGTAATGCTCTACGGTTTATGCCCTAAGGTTCATGCTTGTGAATGTGCACAGGAAGGCATGAGGGTAGAGGGCACAGGGCATATGGAGGTGGACAAGGAGGAACTTTCTGGATTGGGACCAAAGATGTCTCTCCCTTGGGGCAGTGGGTCCCCTCTGCCCTGCACTCCCCATCCAGGGGATCAGGACAAACTCAAAGGGCTCAGAGAAACCAGGCAGGAAGGAGCACCTGCTAGGCCAGCTACCCAGATTGGTGGGAGGGATGGGGCAGGGGGGGGGGGGTGGTGGTGGTGATGTCCTTACCAGCCTGGAGTCTAGACCTATGCAGGAAGTGGGAGACAGATAGCCAGGCTGGAGGGGGCATGGTCAATTTTGTTTCTTTCTTTTTCTTAGCTTATTTTTTTATTTACTTTGAGAGAGAGAGCGAGCTGGGGAAGTGGGGAAGGGGGGAGAGAGAGAGAGAGAGAGAGAGAGAGAGAGAGAGAGAGAGAATATCCCAAGCAGGCTACACACTGCCAGTGCAGAGCCCAATGCAGGGCTCAAACTCAGGAATCATGAGATCATGACCTGAGCTGAAATTTAGAGTCAGACCCTTAACCGACTCAGCCACCCAGGCGCCTCAATTTTGTTTCTCTAACGAGAGTTCTGTTAGAGGGATTGAGCCAGGCTGCTCTCTGCCCCTGCTCCAGCCCCCCTGCATTCTGCACCCAGTCCAGTTCAGTGAAGTGGTTCCAGCTCCCTATGCAGCGACCAAGGTACCCCCAGCCTCTGCTCTGCTCCCCTCCATTGTGCAGCCACTTTCCCAGGATTCCATTCAGCCAGGACCCTCCTGCCCTTCTCCCCTCCCCTCTCCTCCCTGTGTTTAACATCTCTAGGCTCCAGGGTATTTTCTGATTTCTTTCCCTCCTGTTGGGATGTTCCAAAATACTGAACACCCTTCCTCTCCCACCTCCCTCTGGCAGCCTGGTACAGAGAAAGAACATTGGACTTGGGGTGGGGGAGTGGTCAGAAGATCTTGGATAAGGTGCTGTGTTTTTTTTTTAATTAATTTACTTTTGAGATTAAGAGAGAGAGCACGCGAGCGGAAGAGGGGCAGAGAGAGGGGGGACAGAGGATCCGAAGCAGGCTCCGTGCTGACAGCAGAGAGTGCAATGCCAGGCTCAAACTCACGAACCATGAGATTATGAACTAAGCCGAAGTTGGACGTTTAACCTACTGAGCCACCCAGGCGCCCCTATAGGCTCTTGACAATGGTGAGCACGCTCCTCCCTGGAAATGCCTCCCACCGTTCAAGTACCACCTCAAAAGCAATTTCCCCAGTGAGGACTTTCCACAGGTCCCCAAAACGGTAAAGTGTGTCCTTGTGCTAAATTTTTATCTGTCCCAGTGAGTAACCCTACCAAACTGGGGGCTCCTCAAGAGCTAATATCCAAAGTAGCAGTGATGCGTTTTCTTAGAGATGAATCCTCTTATATTTGGCACCCCCATTGTTAGTAAACGGGTAAGGACAGCACAGAATCCAAGGGATTGCAAACTGGTGACCCATGAGCCAAGTCTGATCCACGGGTGACGTGCTTTCTTTTCTTAATTGTGGTTAAATTCACGCAACGTCAAATTAACCATTTTAAAGCGTCCAATTCAATGGCATTTAGTACACTCACGATGTTGTGCAACCACCACCTCTCATGTTCCAAAACATTTCCTCATCCGAAAAGGAAACTCCATGCGCATTAAGCGTCACTCATTTCTCCCTCCCTACAGCCTCTGGCACCAATCTGCTTTGTGTCTCTAGGGATTTACCTACTTCATACAAGTGGAATGATACCACAGGGGGCCTTCTGTGCCTGGTTTATTACACTTAGCATAATTTTTTGGAGGTTCATCCATGCTGTAACAGGTATCAGAAGTTCATTCCTTTTTATGGTTGAATATTATTCCACGGCATTGATATACCACAATGTGTTCATCCATTCATCAGTTGATAGGCAATGGACTGTGTCCACCTTTGGCTATTGTGAAGAGTCCCGCTATGACCATTGGTGTACAAATACTTGGGTCCCTATTTTCAAATTCTTTGGGGTATACACCTTGAAGTGGAATTGATGGGTCATTCGAGGACTCGGCTGAGCTTTTTGAGGAAGACACCTGCTTTAATTTTTTGAGTCTGAATGCCTTTAGGTGTTCATCTCTGTCTCTGTCTCCATCTCCTCTACTGTCCTACACCCATTTGACTCACATCGTCTGGCCCCTGAAGGCATCTGAATCTGCTGCCCCTGTAAGACTCTGGCGGCAAAACAAAAAGAAGAGAGAGAGAGAGAAGAAAAGAAAAAAAGGAAAGAAAAGAGAAGAAAAGAAAAGAAAAAAATCTTAGCGCCCAATTCAGTCGCTAACGAGCCGGAGACCTTGGGGTCAATCTCTCCAGCTCTCGGAGTACCTTTTGCTCAACCTCAAAACGGGTAACAATGCTTACCTAAGAGGAGGCGGCGAGGATCTGGGAGTTGAACGCGCCTCTTCGGAAGCTGCCGAGTTCTGGAAACGAAGAGGAACGGGCGAGGCCGGGAGGAGGAGGAGGGGGGCTGGCTGGACGCCCTCCGGGGACGTCGGCTGCGCGGGGGCTGCCGACCCGCCGGGAATCCGCGCGGCGCGGGGCGCAGCCGGCAGGGGGCTCGGGCGGCTCCGGCGCGAGGCGGCTGGGCGGCGCGGCGAGCCCGGGCGGGGCTCAGGTTGGCTCGCGGTGGGCGGGGGTTGCCCCCCGTCCCCGCCCCCCACATCCGGGGGCCCGGCCGGGCTCTGGGCTGGCGGCGCGCGGGTGAGTCAGGCCGGGTTTTCCCTCCGCCTCTGGGGCAGGCGAGCGAGCGCCGCGGAGCGCGTCCCTCCCTCGCCAATCCGGCTCCGGCGCCCGCCCGCCCGCCCGGTCGGCTGGCCGCGTTTTCCAGGCGCCTGCCGCCTGGTCGCTCCGGCCCGGCTCGCATTCTCGCCTGGAGCCGACGCTTGGAGGGAGGGTTCGAATCCGCGCGAGGGAACTGTCGCGCGCTAGGGGCGCGGAGCGGCGCCAGCATGGTGAGTGGGACGCGGCGGGGGCCGGGGACTGGGCTCGGGGGTGGGGCCGGCCGCCGAGGTCTCGCTTTCCGGGCGACCTTGGCCAAACCGCAGCCCTTCGCCCGCGAGGTGCCCGTCTGAGAAGTGGGCGGGGGTGGCAGGGTGCGGTGTGCGTTTCCAGACACTGAAGCGCCGAGGCGCGGGACCAGGTACTGACCGCGAAGCTCCTCTGGAGGGGCCGGCGGCAGGTTACGCTGCTCTCCGCAAACCCTGCAAATGTGCTCTCTCGGACCCCTGCGCCGCGCCTGGGGTGGGGCAGGCGCCCTTGGCGCGGGAGTCTGACCTGGGCTTCGGCCCCCCAGCTCGGCCGCTCCGGGCAGGCCTCAGGGAGGAGGCAGCAACAGACGTCCCCTCTGGCCCCCCAGGTAGCTCGCCGAACCTCCCGCAGTTCTGCGGAGCCCACGCCTCCGTCACAGCCTTCGGGGCCCGGGGGAGGGAATTTCGTGGGGATGCCAACATCGTCTGCTCCTCACGAGACCCCTCTCCCGTCCCCTCCGGGACACCCCCTTCCTGCTCCGGTCCCCTGCTCTGTAAGGGCGGCAGCTGCCAGCTGCTAGGGATCCCGACCTATGGGGACGCTACCAGTTCTTGGCGGCCGGAGCACCTGCCCAGTCTGGCCACAGCCTTTGGCCAAAGCGAGGACCAGCCTGGGGCCAGGCCCACGTCAAGTCCCTGGCTGTGTCGAGAAAGAGTACTGCGACCGGTTGCCTCCCATCCCGCACCCAGTCCCCTAGTACAGATTGGGGCTCTCCTTGTTTGCACCTGCGGCTTAGTCCGACTGAACTGCAACCTTGACCCTCCGTGCCCTCTCCCTGCCCAGCCAAGAAGGGAGTGGAGGCAGGAGGCCACCCTGGGCCCAGTGATCAGCCTCCTCCAGGGCCCTCCTGGGCAGGGCTCCTCTGCCGGCTGGCTGAGTGTAGGTGTACATGTGCAAGACTGTGAATGAATGTGGCCAGCCTGCTCCCGCCTCTAGAATCAGTAGCTTCCAGGGCTCAGAGTCCCCATGCGGCAGTGTTTCCACTATTCCTCTTTGACCAGGGGCGGGCCGGAAGAATTCTATGCTGAGGAGACTGGAGTCCAAACCTACCTGGTTGCAGATGCCCTTGAGAGAGGCAGGTGTGGGGGGCTGGCCCGACACACATACACAGCAGTGTGTGTCTGTGAAGGGCAGCTGGTGACCTCTGGCTGGGACAGCAGGAGAGAGGGCCTTGCCCAGGGTTTTGGAATTGTTCATCATTGTGGGATGTGGGGCAGCTGGCTTCTAGGCCTTTCTGGGCCTCAGGTTCCTTGCCTAACCTCAACTAGGCTGTTGTGGAGATGAGCGCAGATGATGAAATGAAAGGCTCAGAAAAACTGTAGAGTGGTGTATGCCTCTGTGTCTCTCTAGTGATACTCAGACACACTCCTTTGTGGTTAGATGCCGAGCTTTACCTCTTCAGGTGTCACAGTGTAACTAGGGTATGCCAGCCTCTTCCATCGCCCCCGCCCTCCCCCCGCCCCCTTACCCACTGCCCCTCTTTTGGAACTGGGACATTCCAGTCCAATTCTTCAGGGGCAGCTGCAGACACTCCCTCCAGCAAAGCTGATCCCCCCCAGCAGGTGGTGGGACCTTCCCCTGGGGCCTGGGCTCTGGAGGGGCTAGCCACAGCCAAGGCGGGACTCTGGAGCTTCCTGCCCACATGCTCTGGGATGTCCCACGCTGGAGGAGACTCACGATGGGGTCAGGATGGGCTTCTAAACCTGAGGAGCTGGCGTACTTTCTCCAGGGCAGCTGAAAATGTCTTCAGGCATGTGCTTTTACTTCCTGGGCCTCAGTTTCCTCTTCTGAAGAGGATCTCAATATTCCCCACCTATGGGTGTTGTGAGGCTGTGGTAAGCCGTGTGGGGCTGACTAACGGACGCTGGGATGCTTTCCCTGCGTTCCCTGTCTCTGTTTCATGGCCAGCATGGTTCCCGAGCCTCATGTTCCTGTCACCACCAAGGGTTGATCCAAAAGAGATGCCCCTGTCTGCCCAGGGCTTTCAATGCTGCTGGCTAATCTTGGGCCCAGGGGTTGGGAACAGGAACTAAGGGGTCCTGTTGAGGCCAGCTGGGGCCTGTGCAGAATATGGCTTAGCTCAAACCTAGCCACCAGGGTGGTGGTGGTGGGGTTTCATCTCTGTGCAGAGCTCTGAGCCCCAGGGTGTGTACTGAGCTCTTGGCAGGGAAGCCCTTGGAGGCACTTGGAGGAGGCCCTGGTTTTTGCTCTGATGTTCCCATGGGGGCTGCAAGGCTCTTGCTGTCTCTCTCTCCCTCCAATACCCCCCCCCCCCCACACACACACACACACATCCTCTCCAGCCCAGCCTGCACAGCTGCCCTGGCCTGACCAGGCCATTCCCTGGGCCTCCAAGCAACGGGGAAGGAATGTGTGTGTGTTGGGAGGGGAGGTGGGATGGACCCCTGTAGGAAAAGGGACTGTCCCAGACTGAGACCTGGGCAGGGTAGAATCTCCTAAAAGCCAGGGGCCTCAGCCTCTCTGGGAGAGCTGATAATACAGCCAGAGAAGTTACCTAGGAGGGGCGAAGGGTGGAGGGTGAGGGCATTAGGGAAAGACAAAAGGAAGGGGCTGTGTGTGCCCCCTTCATCCAGCTCCACAGCTCTTTCTAACTGCTCAAGTCACACGTGGAGAGAAGCCCCTTACCACACACACCCTCATACCCTCTGCATCTAGCCTGGGGGCTGGGAGGACGAGTGGGTCTTCATGCTAGAGTAATGCTAGACCATTCCTGTGTGTGTGTGTGTGTGTGTGTGTGTGTGTGTGTGTCCCAGAGGATGCTCATTGCCGCAAAGGTGACCTTGTGCATGACTGTGTCTCCTGTTGGATGTGACTGTCTGTGCTGTGTCCTGTCACATAGGAACCACCGTGCTACTGGTTTCAGTGACTAGATGCAGTTTGTATGTGGGGTATGCGCTCTAGTGGCCCATGGCTGCCTCTGGTTCAAGGACTCTCCCCCTTGACCCTGAGACCATTTGTAGAAAACATGAGGTGCTAGTTGTCTCTTCCTGAAACAGGAAATAAGGATCTGCCCAGGGGAAGGTGAAGTGGTGTGTGTTTGGGGCGAGATGGGCATATTCAGCACCACTGCCACCTCCCCCCCCCCCCCCCATGCTTGCAGTGGGCTTATAGTTCATGAGACCTTTCACCTCCATTGTCTCTGTGACAAAAACCCAAAGGGAAGGCCAGGGCAGGCCGTCTTTCCCCACTTCAGAGATGGGGAAACTGAGGCATGGCAAAGGGCGATGAGATAGTGTCCAGGGTCCCCATGGAGGGGCAGTGTGAGGACAGGGCTGGAGACCAGGTTCTTTGCTGTCTGCCTCCCTGAGAAGCAGTGACAAGAGTGAAGTGTGCTCATGGTAAGGAGGTGTCAGATTGGGAGGCAGGATACTTTGTGTTTTATTTTTTTCTGAAAGGGTGCAAGTGGAGGAGGGGCAGAGAGAGAGAGGGACAGAGGATCTGAAGCCAGCTCTGCGCTGACAGCAGCGAGCTCATTGTGGAGCTTGAACTCACAAACCGCAAGATCATGACCTGAGCCAAAGTTGGACGCTCAACTGACTGAGCCACACAGGCACCCCAGGGATACTTCAATTCTAACTCTTTGGGCTGTGGATGCCATCCTGGGCCCCCACTAAACATTCAACAGCATCCTGCTGGGATCACAGGCATCTCAGCCTGACCAGCTCTGTGACCTTGGGCAAGCCACTTCACCTGCAGGAGCCCCAGTGCCCTGGACAACAGCTATTTCACGGGACTCCGTAAGATCACTCCTTGGCAGGGCTGTGTCTCTGTAGGTGGCCAGCACCTCTGATTCCTTAAGTGGATGAGTCCTCTGGCCCTGTGAGCCCTGTGACATCCTCAGAGGTTATTAGATGGAGGCAGGGCCATGCCCCCCCTCCGTCTCCCAGAGAGCTTTGTCTTCCACAAACACAAAACCTGGAAATGGTTGAGGAAGATGGAACCTCCTAACGACCATTGTTTGAGGAGGTGGGAGTGGGTGTCCCGGAAGCATATTGGGTGGGTGGGGGGTGCTCAGCCACCACATGCCTGCTGGGTGTCTGTATGTAGATGGGAGCAGCCGCTTGGGGGCCAGAGGCAGAGACGGTGGTGTTCACTCATTCAGCAGGTCCTTTCTGAGTATGGACCATGTGCTGGGCCCTGGGCTGGATAGGGGGGATCCAGTGGGGTGGTAGGGCCAGGCCAGGGGTGGGGGGGTCTCAGCCCAGATGGGAACTGGGTCCATAACCTGGTCTCTGGGCCGCCTGCCAGGGAGGTCATCTGAGCAGCTGAGCTCATCTTCAACCAGCCTGCGTTGACCCTGCCTGGCTAGGGGCCAGGCCCTGAACTAGACTCTTTAGTCGTGTTATCTCAGCCCATCCTCCCAGCATCTCTGAGTGATAAGACTTGCCATGGCCATTGTCTGCATGAGGAAGCTAGGGCCTACGTGTAATTGGCCCCACCCCGGGTCAAGATTTGGGTCCCCCCACGCACCTGGTGGTGGTCTTTGGAGTGGCAGCATATGCAGGGGCTGGCGGGGGCTCCTCCTGGGAGGCTCCCCCTGCCTCCCCCCACTGCCCCTATGACTATGTGAACACCTGTTCCGGAAACTGTGGCCATTGTTACCACCATCCTTCCTCCCCTCGGGCCCTTCCTGTTTGTATCCCTCCCACTGCAAACCCCCAACCCCACCCGTGCCAGCTGCTTCCCTCGGGGAACTCTGACCCACTGCAGGAAGAGGGGCTCAACTGGGTTTTCCCCCTCCCCAGAGAAAAAGAAGGAATGGAGAATCATAAGCCACTGGCCCCGGTTCCCTGTGCCCTCTGCCCACCCCACCCCCCAGATTGGGTGAGGAGCCTGGTAGGAGAGTGAACAGGGTCAGAGTTGGACAGAGCCTGAGTCCACAGCTGGCCCAGTCCTGGGAGAGGCCCCATCCTGCCGCTTTGGGGCCGTTCCCCTATGTCCCCCCCATCACACCGGCCCTTATAGCTGGAGCTGGGGCACCAGGCAGATGACTTTGGGGCCCTTTCTCTTGCCATCCTAGGAGTCCTGTCCTGGGTCTTCTTTCCGGGACCCATATCTGCCTCCTGGGCCTGGGCCAGGCAGGTGGCTGACATAGGCAAAGAGCAACTGGTTTTAGAGTATCGGAGAGGTTGGGCAGCAAGTGCCCACCTGCCTCTGACGGAGCCTCTCAATCCCCAGAAACAGCTGCCTGTGCCCTGCTGAAAGTTCATGGCCACAGCCCTGGGCCCTGCTGGCATTGCCATGGGCAGCGTGGGCAGCCTGTTGGAACGGCAGGACTTGTCCCCGGAAGAGCTACGGGCAGCGCTTGCAGGGCCCCGGGGTTCCCGCCAGCCTGATGGGCTCCTCCGGAAGGGCCTGGGCCAGCGTGAGCTCCTCAGCTACCTGCACCTCCCCAAGAAGGACAGCAAGACGGCCAAGCGTGCCCCTCGGAACGAGAGTGCTGACTACACCACCCTCTACTACCGGGAGCATCCTCGAGCTGGTGACTTCAGCAAGACTTCACTGCCCGAGCGGGGTCGCTTTGACAAGGTGCATCTCTGCCCACTTCCCTTCCCCAGTGTTGGTAGGGATGGGGAGCTCGGGGTCTCCTCGGAGATGCTCTGATGGGGCTGGGACATGAAAATCCTGCTGTAGGCTGTCCTGAGGCTTTGGTCTTTGGTCACCGGTCACTGCCTCTGTGTGACACGCACCCCAGGTTCTCAGGGAGGATCCTGGGGGCTGTGGGAGCGTTAGAGGGCAGAGGCGAGGTCAGCCCAGGGCCTCAAAGCTGCCCTTTCTTCCCAGCAGTGCCGCATTCGCCCATCGGTGTTCAAGCCCGTGGCGGGCGCTGGGAAAGGCTTCCTGTCCATGCAGAGCCTGGCAGCCCACAAGGGCCAGAAGCTGTGGCGCAGCAATGGCAGCCTGCACACATTGGCCTGCCACCCACCCCTAAGCCCAGGGCCCCGGACCAGCCAGGCACAGGCCCGGGCCCAGCTGTTGCATGCGCTCAGCCTGGACGAGGGCGGCCCCGAGCCCGAGCCCAGCCTGTCTGACTCCTCCAGCGGGGGCAGCTTTGGCCGCAGTCCTGGCACTGGTCCTGGCCCCTTCAGTTCCTCTTTGGGCCACATTAACCACCTTGGGGGCTCCCTGGACCGGGCCTCCCGGGTCCCCAAGGAGGCTGGGCCACTGGCGATGCTGAGCTGCCTGCCCGAGCCACCGCCCCCCTATGAGTTCTCCTGCCCCTCCGCCGAGGAGGTGGTGGCCCTGCTTCCCGACACCTGTGAAGATCTCAAGAGAGGCCTCGGTGATGAGGATGGCCCCAACCCTTTCACACAGGTGAGGGCTCCCTCTGCTCTGGGGTCCTGTTCTGTCCCTTGGCATTGGAGTACAGGACACACAGAACGGTCCCCAGCCAGTTCACTTACATAGCTCTGGGCACAAGAGAGTAAGGAAGATGGAGTTGATTCGGTTCCCCAGCCCCCATGTGATGGGAATGTCATGTCACTGGTGGCCCTTGCTAGGAGTTGCGTGGAAGGGAGGAAGAGAGACTCCCTGGGCAGTCTTGGCAGGCACTTCACCTCCAGTTGCAGCTGGAGTGTTGTGGAGGGGCTGGCAGTTGGTGTTCAGGAACGAGGGGGGGTTGGGTGGTCCGTGTGTGGGATATCCCCGCATGGCAGGTGCCTCGTCCCCTTGGCAGGTGCTGGAAGAGCGCCAGCGGCTGTGGCTGTCCGAGCTGAAGCGCCTGTATGTGGAGAGGCTGCATGAGGTGGCTCAGAAGGCAGAGCGCACTGAGCGCAACCTCCAGCTCCAGCTGTTCATGGCCCAGCAGGAGCAGCGGCGGCTGCGCAAAGAGCTCCGGGCACAGCAGGGCCTGGGCCCCGAGCCTCGGCCCCCCGGTGCCCTCCCGGATGCTGACCCTAACACCCGACCAGAGGAGGAAGCCCGATGGGAGGTGAGAAATTGGGCATACAGAAACTTTTTATGTCCTTTTTGCCACCTGTGGGGTCCCACCCTCTGCTGGCTCCTGGTCTTACCCACTTTGTCTGGCTCTTGCCCATCCTGTGCCCCGCCCCTCCCCGCCCAGGTGTGCCAGAAGACGGCGGAGATTAGCCTCTTGAAGCAGCAGCTGCGGGAAGCTCAGGCCGAGCTGGCACAGAAGCTGGCCGAGATCTTCAGCCTCAAGACGCAACTTCGGGGCAGCCGGGCGCAGGCGCAGGCCCAGGACGCAGAGCTGGCCCAGCTGCGCGAGGCCGTGCGGAGCCTGCAGGAGCAGGGCCCTCAGGAGGAAGCCCAGGGCAGCTGTGAGACCGACGACTGCAAGAGCAGGGGGCTGCTGGGGGAGGCGGGTGGCAGCAGCGAGGCCGCAGTTGGCGCCGAGCAGCTGCGGGCCCAGCTGGTGCAGGAGCGGCTCCGCGCCCAGGAGCAGGCACTGTGCTTTGAGCGGGAGCGGCGGACGTGGCAGGAGGAGAAGGAAAGGGTGCTGCGCTACCAGCGGGAGATCCAAGGAGGCTACCTGGACATGTACCGCCGCAACCAGGCGCTGGAACAAGAGCTGCGGGCGCTGCGGGAGCCCCCAGCACCCTGGAGTCCTCGGCTGGAGTCCTCCAAGATCTGAAGCCAGGGGGTGAGCGGGCTGCAGAAGCACGGCCAGAAAGCGGCTTGGACGAGCCCGCGCTGAGAGGGCTGGCTCCTTCCTTACACTGGTTGGGGGCAGGAGCTGCTGAGGCCAGCCAGGAGTGGGGAGGCCGACCGAGAGGAGGGGTCCAGCGCTGCTGTGGGCTGGATAGGGTGCCCTCCTGGCAGAGGAGCACCTCGGCAGGGCCCCGCCCTGCTCCCTGGAGTAGATGTGGCCCAGAGAAGGAGGCTGGGGGACCAAGGGCCCCGTGATGCAGAAGGGCAGGCGTGAAGGAGGGAGGCTGGGACGGGGACATTGGCCTCCCTCAGAATAAAATCACATTTTCTACAAGGAGGCCCTGGGTGATACACTGGGCCTGTCCCTGGCCTGGATCTAGAGGATTGTGGATAGTTGGGGGTGGGGGCCCTTTACCTTGGCTGTATGTAGCTCCTTCCATGGTCATGGTCGGTGGGAGGCGGTGCCATGTGCCTGTGTGCGCAGCTGCTGGGCATGTGTGTTGGGGAGTGGAGGAATCCATGCCCCAGCATCACACGGTTCCTTAGCTGCCGTGTGGGCTGAAATTCCTTTCTCAGCACCAGTGGGATTTTTTGGAAGGAACAATGCCAGAGAACCCAGAAAAACAAAAGGGCAAGTCAACCAAGGCATTGCTAGAACATGAAACATTCTCTTGGTAGGAAGTCTGGACTGTGGTACCCAGCCCCTTGCTGGGTTGGGGCCGGCCTAAGACAGCTTCCCCTGGAGCACCCAAAGGCTCCAGTAGGGCCCTGCCCCTCCCAGAACCCACCTCCCATCTTTCTGTCTGGCTGTGGTGCACCCCTTCCCCCCCACACAGGGATGGGAGGCCCTGGGAAGGTAGAGGAGACAAAATTTGTGGGTGGGTTACTTGGTGAAGGGCTTGTACCGCAGCAGGGAACGTGGCCATTTTCCTGTAGACAGTGGAAGGCCCTGGGGTATTTTTTAGCAGGGGTGAGATGTGATCTGATTTGTATTTTGGAAAGATCTGTCCTGAGAGGAAGGAGCCCTCCACTCCCAGCCCTGCGCCGGACTCTCTGACCCTTAGGCTCAGCCCCCTAAAGCCCACTCTCACCCATAGCCTCTCAGCAGTCAGGCTTCCCCTTTGGGTTTTTGCTCCCTCCTGGGTGGATGGCCTGGAACACAGACCCAGGCTGGCATGCAGGCAGCCCTTCCCCACTCCCTGCAGTAAAGATCAGTATCCATATGTCATGCATTGAGCACTTCCTATCTGTTAGGCCTTCAGGGCTTGGGGGCTCAGGGTTGAATTAGATGTGCTTCCCGCTCCAGGGGAGCCAGCGCACAGACCTCTTCTCCTCCCAGTGCCTGCCCTGATGGGGCAACAGCATCCTCTGGTATGTTCTCTGCAGAAACCCCAGGTTGCTCCCTTCCACCATGATCCCCCCCCCCGCCTTCCCAGGCCATGCCTGGCAGCCTGTCAGGCCCCAGCATGTGGGTCCTGGTGGTAAGTGGATTCGCTATGTAGGGGCACCTATGGGGCTATGGAGTATGAGCCGATGTGCCCCACCTTTTTAGGGTGGGGAATGGGGTGTGTGTGTTGTCTGCCGTGGGGATGGTGTGTTTATGGCTGTGTAAGTGGCAGGTGTGTAAAGCTGTCTTGTGGGTGGTGGGTGTGTCTGGGGGTGTGTTTGGGGCCCCTGGGTTGGAGGCCAGGAGGGCTGCTTCCTGGCCGCTCCCTTCTGCCCCATTTCTTTCCACCAGTCCCTGCCCCACTTGTCTCTGGCCAGGCTTGAGTAGAGCCTGTGGCCAGGACAGACCCCTGTGTCTGGGTCCTCTGCCTGGGAAGGGAAGCAGAGAGCACTCAACTTAGGCAGGCTGGTCTCCCACAGGCCTTGGAACCCATTTCACAGACTTCTCCAAACCGAGATCTCTGGGCCAGTGACCTTCCAGAAGCACCCCCCCCCCCTCCCCAGCAGAGCTAGGTGCTGACCTGAAGCCTGGGTCACTCCCTCCCCACAACCCGAACTGGGCAGGCTGCGTGCCCAGGTGCCCCACAGTGGCTGGGGTCTACCTTTCGGTGAACCATCTCTGCAGGACAGCTCCCCACCCAGCAATTAGAGAGCTGGGCCGGCCAGTACAGCCGGCGGGGAGTGGGTGGGCGGTACCAAAACTTGGCAGCTGTGCCAGAAACCAGGGCCAGACCCAGATGCAGGGGGAGGGCACGAGAGAGCTGAAGCTGGGGTGGCTCAGAGGGAACCGGATCCCTGTTAGCTCATCCCTGCTGGGCAAACCAGTTCCCTGGTCCCCAAGCCGGCTGGGTGGCTCTGGGGCCAGCTGATCACAGGTGCCACTGCAGTGGCTACTGCTTCGGAACCCTCCCTCCTGAGCCTGGCGGGCCCCTTAGCTCACCAGGTGCCCAGAGGTCCCCCTGCCCTGGCAGACTAGGCCCAGGCAGCCAATTCTCCAGAACTGAGGCCAGCTGCCCACACTGGGCTCCATGCCCCTGGGCCCTTCTGTTCTCAGCTCAGCTAGTGTCACCTCTTTCAGTCACTCCCTGGGCCCCTCAGCCTATCACTTAAGGCCTCTGACAGCCTGGCCTCCACAGAGTCCCTGATAGTGGTTGCCCTTTCTGACCCCATCATTCCCTCCAGCACCTCTGAGCCCTCATCCTCCAGGCAGAGGCTCCTCACAGTCCCCAGATCTTGTTTCCTCAGGAAAGCCTGCCCTGAACTCCTGCCCTGCCCTGCCCTGCCTGGGCAGCGCCCCCCGTCCCTGTGCCCACAGTCCCCTACTTCTGCTGACATTTTGGTCTCTCCACTGGGCTGTGGGCATTGCCAGGCAGGACTGTGTCTTCTGTTTTTATCCCCAGAGACTGCTCTGGCTCCAGCCCAGAAGGCACTGGAGGGCTTTGGACTCAAGAGGAACCAGACCTCTCCCTGGCTGTCATGGGTTCAAGCTGGGGGTGGAGTGGAGTAGGTGGAGAAGTCTCTGGCTCTGAGTGTTCATTCACCATTCACGGGCACCTGGGCCAAGCACTGGGGCTGCAGAGCCAGTCCCCATTCACTGCCTGGGGAGGTACTGCACGCCTCCCTCAGGGCCAGGCCTGGTTCTCGGATGAGGAAGCCACAGTGGCCAACGCCCCTGCCCCCATGACCTTTCCCTGTGGGTGGGGGAGGGAGACAGCACACACATCTGTCCATGGTAGTGACCGGGCCAAAAGCGTGCAGACCTCTATATCACAGTGGCCAGTCAACGGCGCATGGAGAAGCAAATTTCTCAGACTGGGTATATCTATAGGTATCAGGGAGCCTTTTTTCAAAGAGGACACATGCCCCATGGTGACAATTCAGATTGCATAACTCCCCACCCTAGTGGATGGGTTTTAGCTCTATCAGATTCGGAAAAGAAAAGGAAATGTGCTATTTCTTGCAACAAAGCAAAAGTGAAATATGTCATGAAAGGTAAGGCGTAAGTACTGTGGAGTTCGGGCTGGCTCACTTTTCACTGCAGGTGATGAGGGGTGTGTATTTGACCATATTTTGGTCAGGCACTTTTCTGACCTCTCTTTGTGCCTGACCTTGGCAGGTGTCTCCTTATACGGTCCGGTTCTGGCAAGATTTCTGCTTAGTTTAGCCAGACTCCCCCTTTGTCCGTATCTGACTATGTTCCTCATGTAATCTTCCACCAACCCCCTCAGGCGACGGCTGGCCTGCCTTCAGTAAGACTCCTGTGAGGTGCATTTAGCCAGAATCTGCTTCCAGACCCCCAAGGTTTCCTCTCAGTAATTTTTCATCCACTGACCCCTACCTGCTCCTTGGCTGTAAATTCTACTTTTCCTTGCTGTATTTGAAGTTGAGTCCACTCTCTCTGCCCTACTACAAAACTCCACATTGCAGTAGCCTCTCTTGAATAAAGTCTTCCTTACCAAACTGATGAGTGTCAGGAGTAATTTTTTTTTTTTTTTTTTTTTTTCTTCAGCAAGGATAAACTTCTCTGAGGTAGGGAAGTTGGGAGGATTTCCTCAGGAGCAGGGTGGGACGAGAGCGTCCAGGATTGGCCTGGCATTGGACACAGAGAGGTGTGGGGCAGGTCCAAGGGAGGGTCCTGTCTATAAGGGTTTGAAGGGAGGCAGGGCAGCCCCTAGACCGCCTGGTAAGTTGGCACAGGAAGACTTCATCTGTGGCTGTGGGTGGGTCCCTCAGGCAGCCAAGGGGGAGAGCCGGAACTGGGACTAGCTTTTCCTGTGTGTTGTCATTCAGGACAACACTCGGAAGGGCCCTACACTTGGTGCAATGGTCTCCTGTTGCCATCTTGAACTTTTTTTTTTTCCTTGAGAGAGAGACAGAGTGCGAGCCGGGGAGGAGCAGAGAGAGAGGGAGACAGAATCTGAAGCAGGCTCCATGCTCTGAGCTGTCCGCGCAGAGCCCGACATGGGGCTTGAACTCCCAGACCGTGAGATCATGTCCTGAACCGAAGCCTGACGCCCAACCGACTGAGCCACCCAGGCGCCCCGCCATCTTGAAATTATAATGATGTTTGAACATCATTACGTTTCAACCTTACGTTTTCATTTTGCTCCAGAGCCTGCAGATGAAGCAGCTGCTTTTGGCCTGAACCAAAGCCTGGCAAGGAGGGGCAGGAAGAGAGAGAAGGCGCAGGAGACTGGTTGGGTGCCACCTGGAGGGTGGAAGAAGAGACAGGGCCTGAGCAGGCAACTTGAGCTCCACAGGCTGAGGCCTGATGCTCCACAGAGGTTCCACAGAGGGCAGGCAGGATCTGCATTACCTGTTATTGCCCTTACCCCAGCTATCAGGGGAGACTCCATCTTTTCCTAGCCTGGCCTTCCAGGGCTCATTCTGAGAAGTGAGGAAGGCTGTGTTTTCAGAAGAACATGCCTGGGATTGTCTTATCCAAGAACTTTTTCTCTTTTTAAAAAAAATGTTTACCTATTTAAAGAGAGAAAGAGCACAAGTGAGAGAGAGCATGAGAACAAGTTGGGTGGAGGGGCAGAGAGAGAGAGAAAGAGAATCCCAAGCAGGCTCCTCATGGAGCCCAATGTGGGGCTCAATCCCACGAACCAAGAGATCATGACCTGAGCCCAAATCAAGAGTCAGATGCTTAACCAACTGAGCTACCCAGGCACCCCCCGCCCCTGCTTTTTGTTTAGAGATTTATCTAACGTGCTCTTTGTGTATCCGGTCCCGTTCCCCTCCAGCATTTTTAAGGTATAATTTACATAGAGGAAAATGCTTCATTTTTAGAGTATAGCTTTAATTTATTACTTATTAAAAATTTGTAATGTTTATTTCTGAGAGAGTGAGAGCAAGCAGGGGAGGGGCAGAGAGAAAGGGAGACAGGGAGACAGCACAGAGCCTGACACAGGGCTCGAACACACGAAATGCGAGATCATGACCCGAGCTGAAATCGAGAGTCAGACATGCTTAACTGAGACACCCAGGTGCCCCAAGAGTAGTTTTTAGAGCTTTGACAAATGCAGAAAGTTGCGTAACCAACACTACAATCAAGATACAGAATAGTTCCGTCACCCGCCCCCCTCCAAATTCCTGCTTCTCCTAGTCAGCCCGGTCCCCATCCCCAGCAACAGTGATCTGCTTCCTCAATCACCTTGCTTTTCCTTATTTTTTTTTTCTTTTTGTGTATAATCCCACCACATATTGGAACATATTACAAAGTAGCAAGTAAAACAATATGACATTGGTGTAAAAATAATACCACATCTCAATGGAAGGAATGAAGAGCCAGAAATAGATTCCATTCAGTAGAAAATCTTAATGTTATGATAAAAGGCTTCAAAACGAAGGGGTAAGGTAGGATCATTTAATAAGAGGTACTGGGATAACTGGACACAAATTTGGGGAAAAAATAAGTCATACTGTGCACCACCCCCTGCAAAATAAAATGGACATGTATTGAGGACTGAAATTAAAAAAAAAAAAAAAATCCTAGGAAACTAGCAAAAGATTAAACAGACTATTACTGAGTTAGTGGAGAACAGCTAGGTTTTTCTGCTTTGAAGCACTCCACCCCTCAAACAAAACGAAACAAAAGCCATAGTCCCAATGAGCACGACAAAATCATCCGTGCACTTTGAGAAGTAACCGACATGCAAGGAGAGCCACATGTGGAGTGGACAATGACAGACAGAGGTGAAATGGCCTGGGGTGTGAGAGTGTGTGTGAGTGTGTGTGTGTGAAAGAGACAGAGGCAGAGTCACAAAAAACGTGTGCTCGGGTGCGCGCGCGGGACATTCAAAGTCCTTGGAGAAGGCAGGTTTTGCTCCCGCCCACCTGGACTGTGAGGCAAGCAAAGGCTCCCCCAGAGGAAGTGAGGAAGCCTGGGGCGTTAGGGAAGGTCTGTGAGGTCCTGCTGACTTGGAGGGGGCTTCAGCCCAGCCCGTGGCCCCAGGCAGGGTTCACCGAACTCTCCGCCCCCGCGGCCCCCAAGTTGGCCAGGACCACCCAGACTTAAGGTGCACAGACAAGGCTCTCCTGGATGCTCCGACGACGCTCCCGCGGGGGACTGTGGACTGCCCTCTTCCCTGTGTGTGTCATAAGGTTTTGGAGCTGCCTTTCCTCCTTCAGGAGTAGAGGATATTGGCTACCTCGGAGTATTTTTGAGCACTTACTGTGTCCCAAGAACGTGGTGTTGAGGATGCAGCAGTGATGAGTCTAGAGTCCTTACTCCAAAGGACCTTTTATCCTAAAGGGTGTGTATGTGTTAGGGGCCGGAAGACAGAATAAACGAATAAACACACAAGACAATTTCAAGTCAAATGCTATAAAGAAAACACAACTGGATTGTGCAAACGCTATACAGAAAACAAGATTGTGCAAGAGCATTTGGGGGTGGGTGGAGGTGGGAAGGAGGCCCGGAGGGTTGGAGGGGAGGTTGCTCTGGAATGAGACTAGCCCCAAAAGGGAGCAGGAAATCACGGAAACAAGAGATAAGTCTTTTTTCTTGGGCTGTTTCTAGTCCAAATCCCTGAGGCCTGCGGAGGAAATGGGGAGTTTCTCTGCCCCTCCCCTGTGTAGGAAGGGGGTCTGGGGGGTATCGTGAATTCCGTCCTGGCCTAGGTCTCCTCTCCCTTCCTAACCCTTACCCTTCCTCCTTAGGGCCATTTTGCAACCCCCATCTCTCCCCCACCCCACTCCCCGCCCCTCAAGGGGGGCGTTCTCAGAGGGCAGCCAGACAGGGGCTGGGACCCCCGCCACCAGCAGAATCCTTCTGTTGAATACCCAGTGGGTATATCAAGTACAGGCTTAGGGGACCAGCGAGGCTGGGCAGAAAAAAAAAAAATTTAAACATCGCTTGATGTTTCATAAAGAGCACCAAGGAACCACATCAGGAAAGTTTAACTCCTGCACCCCTAACATGCACTATGCTGTTCGGTATTGTCCTCCCTTTGAAGGAAGGCGAAAGGCAAGGAGCCGGGGAGGCACAGTTGTTCCGGGTTTGGGGCTTCCGAGAGCCGAGTTGGGCCGCTGGGACCCGGGTGGAGAAGTCGGGCCGACCAGGCACACGCAGCCCCGCCGGGGGGCAAGTGGTCGGCACGATTCCTTCCTGCCGACTGGGAGGGTCGCAGCTCTGCAGGCGGTTGCGGGCGCCGGGTGAAGCCCAGAGGCGACCGCCGGACGGGTGGAGGCGCGGCTTCCGGCGGCAAGGCACCTCCTGCGGGCGACTCCACTCTTGGAGTGCGGGAGGGGAAAGCCCGGCGCTCCGGCCCAAAGCCGGGCTCCAGGGACGGCCACCCCTCCGCGAGGCCGCGAGTGGGCGGGTCCAGCCCAACCCAGCAACCGCCGAGACTTCCGGTTCCGATGACAGAGGCGCCGGAAGCCAGGGCTCCGGCTGTGGGAAGAGGTGAGAACCGGCTGGCTTCTGGGTGGTGAGGAGCGGGCCCAGGACAAGGGGCGCCGGGCCGGCCAACGGGGGCGCGGGGGACGGGAGCTCCGCCGCGCTCCCAGGCGCTGGGCCTTCTCCGCAGCCCCTCAGGCGCCCGCCCCAGCCTGCCTGTGGGCTTGTTTTCTCCCCAGTCGTCGGCCCGGAGCAGCTGGAGTCCCACAGACTCACAGGACCCTGGAGGAGCCGCCTCTGCCAGGGGAGTCCCTCGAACTGAGAGGACCCGTTCTAGTGCGACCCGGCCGGGTCTGAGGTAACCCGAGGGGGCCAGACGGGGCTTTCAATCAGGGTCTTCTGAAGGATGAGTAGGAGTGTGCCAGTCATTTGCACGTTAATGCAGGCGAAATTCCTAGTAGGAGTTACAGCTTAGGAGTTGCAAATGGTGGGCTTTGTCCTCCAGTTTTGGCTGATGACGAAAGATTTGAAACTTCAACTAGGGATGTATAATGAAGAGAAGGAACGGGGTGATAAGATAGGGTGTCTGGAGTGGGGGTGGAACAGAAGGGTCAACATTAGATACTGTGATGTAGGAGAGCACCTCTGAAGAGACGATGTTGACATTGGACCCTGACAAGGAGCCAGTCATGGGAAGATTTGGGGGAAGAGTGTATCAGGCAGAGGGAACAGCCAGTCACAGGCCCTGAGACAGAAATAAACTCATTGTAGTCAAGGACAGAAAGGAGGCTGGTATGGTTGGAGTATGGGCAGTGAAGGGGAGAGTGGTAGCTGAGCAAGGAGGGATGGTTGGAAGTCAGCTCACATAGAGCCTCGTGGGCCATAAAAAGGAGGTGGGAGGCACCTGGCTGGCTCAGAGGAGCATGTGACTCTTGATCTCAGGGTGGTGAATTCGAGCTCCGTGTTGGGTGTAGAGATTACTAAAAGAAATAAATAAACTAAAAAAAAGGAGGGGATTTTATTCTGAGTACAGTAGGGATCTGTTGGGTTTTAAGAAGAGGACTGGTGGGCAGGGTGGAGACTGGATAGAAGTGAGGGGTGCAGAAGTGTAAGAGTTGGGTCAATGGAAGCTGTCCAGTCCTAGGCATTTTTTTTTAATGTTTGTTTTTTTTATTTTTGAGAGAGAGAGCGAGTGAGCGGGGGAGGTGCAGAAAGAGGGGGTACAGAGGATCTGAAGCAGGCTCTGCGATGTCAGCACAGAGCGAGATGCGGGGCTCGAACCCACAAACTGTGAGATCATGACCTGAACCAAAGTCAGACGCTCAACCCCAGTGCCCCAAGGCTGTCCAGTTCTGTGTCAAATGGCAAAGGGGACCTTTCTGTGTTTTGCATAAGCTTCCCTTCTTCCCTTTTGCCTCAGAAGGGGGCCCTTCTGTTTCAGGATGCTGAAGATTGACTGGGGACAAAACCCATGCATGCCTTAGTGGGGATTTTAATACTTTATTCATGTGTCTTCCTGTCCACCCCCCTGTAGGTTCAAGCTCAGGTCCCCTAGCCCAACGGTTAGGAGATGGATGCACCATTTAATCAGCAAGAATTCACTGAACAGCCACTGTGGACCAGGCCCTGGGCTGGGTGCTGAGGGGAGAAAGAGGACAAGATTGGCCTCCAGCCCTGAGCAGCTCACAGTCTAGTAGGAGACCTGTAAAGAGGCAGTTACTGTGCCACAGTGCTGAGGACTCAGAGGAGTGTGGAATGGGTGTCTTCCACAGAGGTTTGCGAACCAGAAGGAGACACCAGGGGGGATTTCGTCGAGGGCCTTGTGGGGAGCTGGTGATTAAACTGCTTCTTGCAGCCTCCATAGAGAGGAGTGCACAGGGCACTCTGGACACAGGACTAGCTTGTGCAAAGGAAGCGAATGTGTAACTACACACGGCTTGTGCGTCAAGCCAGGCAGTGTTGAGTCAAGGGGTGACAGGGTCTGATGTGTTGTTTGAAGGGATCGTCCTAGTGGATCGTTTCTGTACATGTGAGACCTTGGGGAGGAGGGCTGGAAATGGACATGAAATTCCACTGGATTCATCATGAAGCTTGTCAAAGACAAACTCACACTCATCCATCCTAGTGCCTGGTGAACATGACCGACTGTGGTTGAGGCAGAGTGGCTCACCGTGGACACACTGAATTAGCCTCCTGGGCTTTTGGGTAGAATACTTGCATGCAGTTCTGTTTTCCTGGCTTATTTATTTTATTTTAGATTTTACTGAGTTCATCAGACTCCTCACTTCGTTATACATTTAACTGGTTCAGGCAGGGCCTCTATCTCTTTTGTATTTATTTATGTATTCCCTTTTATCCCCTTTCCTTCCTTCTCCCCCCCACCCTCCGCCCACAGGAAACCACCCTGCTATGTTTAGTGTAAATCCTTTTATTTGCCTGTGTCCTTGGTTGTACGCATAGATTTTTAAAAAAAATTTTTTTTAATGTTTATTTGTTTTTGAGAGAGACAGAGACAGAATGTGAGTGGGTTAGGGGCGGAGAGAGAGGGAGACACAATCTGAAGCAGGCTCCAGGCTCTGAGCTGTCAGCACAGAGCCTGACATGGGGCTCGAACTCACAAGCTGTGAGATCATGACCTGAGCCGAAGTCAGACGCTCAATGCTCAACCGACTCCGCCACCCAGGCGTCCCCATAGATTTTTAATTTACATAAATGGTATTCTGCCTAGAGTTCCTTGTTTCTTTTTTCCCCTTCAGGGCTGTGTCTTTGGGATTTTATTGATGATCCTGTGAGTATCTCTGAGGTGGCTTCTAAATGCTAACCAGGTTTCCATAGATGCATCTCCCATATTTTACTTCCTTGACTTATCAGCGCCTCCCCCCTCCAGTGCCTCTCATTGTGGCTCCTAGATTGTCTTCCACTTCCTGCCACAACACACAGTGCTGGGGTGAAAATCCTTGTACCCAACTCCTCCCTCAGCTTTTTGATACAATTTCGAGATGTTGACTTGGGCTTCCCTTAGATAATCCTGGCCTCGGTTGGTGTCCCACAGGGTTAGACTTGTTTGACCTCGGTGAGATCCTGACCTTTCTTGAGCTATATTTGTTTTTGGTAGATTGTGATCCTAGTTGGTTCCCCAACTCTTGGCAAACATTCTTTTGTGGTGCCATCTTTCCTAGTTGATCATCTCACAGGCTGTGTGGTTGGTTTTCTGTTGCTTGGTGTCATTAATCATTGCTGTGCACTCATTCCAGCCACAGATACTGGCTGCTTTCCTCTCCTGGTGAGATGGCGGCCTGTTTAAGCTGGTTTAAGTGTGATGTGAAGTGCTTCAGAGAAGGGCTCTGGAGCCAGACTGCCTGGCTTCACTTACCAGGTCCTCCCCTTTCTTAGCTTCATGACCTTGGGCAAGTTATTTAATCTTCTGTCATCTGTAAAATGGATCTAATAACTAGACCTACTTCATGGTGTTTTGATAAGAATTAAATCCGGGGCGCCTGGGTGGCTCAATTGCTTAAGTGTCTGACCTTTGATTTTGGCTCAGGTTATGATCTCATGGTTGGTTGTGAGATTGAGCCCTGTGTCGGGTTCTGGCTAACAGTGCAGAGGCTGCTTAGGATTCTCTCTCTCTGCCCCTGCCCCCCCTCAAAATAAATAAATAAACATAAAAAAAAAACAAACTAAATTAGTTAATGCACGCAAAGTCGTTAGAACAGTGCCTGGCACATGTTAAGCCCCTATGAAACATTATTAGTAGGAGTAATAATAATTATTACCATTTCAGACAGGAGTCCCTGGTATATTTTGCCCATATGGCTCATATTCAGTTGTAGGGTATTTGCCCAGGGGGCATGAGGAGGGAGGCATGACCTCTGTACATCACAATTATGATTACAAATTCTAGTGTGATGACATCAGCCATAAGGATAGAGGGCAAAACCACATCTCTAGGCCCTGGTTGCCATTTCCCCATCACTCATCCCTTGTCTGCGAAGGAGGGGGCTACAGGCTGGGCCAAGATGATGAGGCCAGGGCTGGCACTGCCGGTGTGAATGGGGAGTCTCGTGAAACCGGGAGCATCCCGACGGTCCCCTCAGCCATGGGATTCTTGTGTGTTACTCTGGACCATTCTTTGAGAGAATGGACAGCTGGCTAGATTTGAACATTCAAGAGAGCCCTTTCCTTTCAAATCCATTGGATGGAACGATAGGGAGGGAACTCTGTCACTGACATTTTGAGGACTATCCATGTGGTCAGCATCAAAAGCTGCTCTGGAATAGAGGGGAGTTGTGGGCCCAGGGTGGAAGGGACTGAGGAAGACACCTTGGTGGTGGTATAAGAAAAGTCAGCTTTCTTTTAATGGTATAATGAGAAGGGAGGGAAGAAGATGAGAGATGTTCTAGTCCAATGGGGGAGGCAGGCCCTCAAACACCCAGTTTACTCAAATATCTCACATTATCTGGTGATCCAAACTGAAATTCAAGGGGGCCATGTGGGAGTTGAGGGAGCCGAGCAGCAGTAAGCTAGGGATGGCTGCTGGAGGAGGTGATCTCTGAGCTGCCTCAGAAAGGATGAGCCAGCTTCTCAAGCAGTGACGACTGAGGGCTAATAGCATGCCCGGGAGCAGAAGCAGCACGGAGCCTGGAGGGAGCAAGGGTTCAGGCTGGCTGGACACAGGCTGCCTGTCTGTGGGTGAGCAGCAAGGGCTGCTGAATATGCTTTGCTGAGGCAAAGCCCATCAGGCCCACGTGGTGGACAGTTGTTCTTTAGGCTGCATTTTCAGTTATCAGCCATTCGAGGACTGCCTTTGTGGCTTCTATCACTGCGGTATGTGGAAAACCAAGTCCACTAGCCAAAGAGAAGGCACTTATGATGAATATATAAAAATACATGAAATATGAAAATAGGCAGCATCTGTATGTATTTCTACTAGATAGTATTGTCTGCTGAAGGCTCTGGGAGTCCTGCTCTTTCTTCTGATTAAAAAGAGATGAACAAAGGGGCACCTGGGTGGCTCAGTCAGTTGAGTGGCTGACTTTGGCTTCAGGCCATGATCTTGCAGTCCGTGGGTTTGAGCCCCACGTCGGGGTCTATGCTGACAGCTCAGAGCCTGGAGCCTGTTGTGGATTCTGTGTGTGTGTGTGTGTGTGTGTGTGTGTGTGTGTGTGTGTGTCTCAAAAGTAAATAAACATTAAAAAAAAATTTAAAAGAAAAAAGAGATGAACAAGGATTATAGAATGAAAAGAGTTGAAAACAGTAATTTTGTCACCATGATTCAGAAAACCTGTCCTTATGCTTGCCTGGACCCCCCCCACAGGGCCCCCTGGCTGGAGTGATGGGCACTGTGGACTCCTATTTGAAGCTGGGAATTTCTGAGCATTGATAAATGACATGGGTGTGGCGAGGGGGATCTGGGAGCCCTCCCTACCACGCCCCCCCCCCAGCCCAGGTGGGGCCTGATGCAGCGGACCCCTTCCGCCCACAGGCAGAGGCCACCATGGAGCAGTGTGCGAGTGTGGAGAGAGAGGTGGACAAGGTCCTGCAGAAGTTTCTGACCTACGGGCAGCACTGTGAGCAGAGCCTGGAGGAGCTGCTACACTACGTGGGCCAGCTGCGGGCTGAGCTGGCCAATGCAGGTGGGTGTCCCCCGTGAGAGCCCCATGTCTGCCTCCGGGGGGAGCCTAGGAGACCTCAGGGGTGCTTGGTGACAGGCTTCTAGAAGGATGATGGTTTGTGGACGTCAGTACATGGATCCCTAGGCCTCCTTGAAGGATAATGGAAGTCATTCTGAGCTATTTCATTTTTTTTTTTTTTTTTTTTAATTTTTTTTTTTCAACGTTTATTTATTTTTGGGACAGAGAGAGAGACAGAGCATGAACGGGCGAGGGGCAGAGGGAGAGGGAGACACAGAATGGGAAACAGGCTCCAGGCTCTGAGCTATCAGCCCAGAGCCCGACGCGGGGCTCAAACTCACGGACCGCGAGATCGTGACCTGGCTGAAGTCGGACGCTTAACCGACTGCGCCACCCAGGCGCCCCCATTCTGAGCTATTTCAAAAGTCCCAACAGAAGTTACTAATTTAGGGGTGCCTGGGTGGCTCAGTCAGTTAAGTGTCCAAATCTTGATTTCAGCTCAGGTCATGATCTCAGGGTCATGTGATCAGGCCATGTGTGGGGCTCCGTGCTGGGCGCAGAGCCTGCTTGATTCTCTCTGTCACTCTCTACCTCCCCCACTTGCTTTCTTCTTTCAAAAAAAAGACATTTTGGGGTAGTTTCAAATTTACAGAAAAGTTCCAGGAATAGTATAAAGAACTCATATATACTCTTCATCCAAATTTACAAACTGTGGATATGATTGCCAGATTTGCTTTATCACTTCTCTTGCATACTCTTACTTTTTCACCATTTGAAAGTAAGTTGCAGATCTCAAACCACTTGGCCCCTAAACTTTCGGTGTGTATTTCCTAAGGTCAAGGGTATTCTTTTACATAAGTACAGTGTAATTATTAAAATCAATAAGTTAAATATTAATACAATGTGATGGCCTAATGAATTCAGCTCATACTTTGATTTTATCATTGTCCGATGGTTTTCATAAAACCTTTTAATTTTATCCCCCATTCCAGGATCATGCACTACATTGTTTCCCATGTCTAATCTTTGTTTTTTCTTTTTTAATTTTATGTTTTAATTTTATTAAATTTATTTATAAATTTATTTATAAATTTATTAAAATTTATTAATTAAATTTTCATTTAATGTTATTTTTGAGAGAGAGAGAGAGGGAGACAAAGCACAAGTGGGGGAGGGGCAGAGAGAGAGGGAGATATAGAATCCGAAGCAGGCTCCAGGCCCTGAGCTGTCAGCACAGAGCCCGACAGGGGGCTTGAACCCACAAACCATGCAATCCATGACCTGAGCCGAAGTTGGACACTTATCCGACTGAGCCACCCAGGCACCCCATAATCTTTGGTTTTTTAAACCTGGGACATTTCTTTTACTTGGTCTTTGTCTTTCAGGACATTTGACATTTTTGAAGAATTAAGGCTAGGGGCACCTTGATGGCTCAGTCGGTTAAGTTGTCTGTCCGACTTCGGCTCAGGTCATGATCTCGTGGTTCATGGGTTCAAGCCCCCCAGCGGGCTCTGTACTGATAGCTCAGAGACTGGTGCCTGCTTCAGATTCTGTGTCTCCCTCTCTCTCTGCCCCTGCCCTGCTCTTGCTCTGTTTCTCTCTGTCTCTCAAAAATACTAAATGTTATAAAAATTTTTTTTGAAACACTAAGGCTAATGGTCTTGCAGAATATCTCTTGGTTTGGACTTGTCTGCTGTTTCCTCCTCAGTCAGATTTTACATCTTGGGTAGCAGTACTTAAGAAGCAGTATGGTTCTCAGTGCATCATATCAGGAGGTACAAGGTGTCAGCTTGTTCCATGATTGGTGATGTGAACTTTGATTACTTGGTTAAGAAGGGTCCACCAGGTTCCCTCCCTCCCCTTACCCCCCTCTCCCTGTAAGGGTAATATTTCTCACCAGTTAATTAGTAAGAAATTTGAGGAGAGATGCTTTGAGTCTGTGTAAATGTCCTGAGCGTTATCATATGTCAGCCCACTAACTTTAGTGTCCATTGAAGTTTCTTGCCTTTAATTAGTTATTACAAAGCTGGTTGCAACATGGGTGACTTTTTCTGCTCTGTCATTCCTTACATACATTTGAGTCTTGAACGACACAGATTTGAACTGTGAGGGTCCACTTACATGCAGATTTGTTTTTCCATAAATACAGTACAGTACTATAAATATATTTCTTATTCTGTATGATTTTCTCAATGACATTTTCTTTTTCCTAGCTTTATTGTAAAAATACAGTACATAATACCTGACATACAAAATATGTGTCAATTGACTGTTTATGTTATTGGTAAGGCTTCCAGTTAACAGTAAGCTATTTGTAGTTAAGTTTTTGGGGAATCAAAAGTTAGGGCTGCCTGGCTGGTTCAGGGGATAGAGCATGCGACTGTTGATCTTGGAGTCATGACTTTGAGCCCCACATTGGGCACAGAGATTAATTAAAAATTTTTTTAAAAAATGGGCTAAATGGGCAAGGGGCATTAAGGAGGACACTTGTTGGAATGAGCACTGGGTGTTATATGTAAGTGGTGAATCACTAAATTCTATTCCTGGGGGAAAAAAAAAGAGATGGGTCACCTGGGTGGCTCAGTTGGTTGAGTGTCCGACTTCTGCTTGGGTCATGCTCTTGTGATTTGTAAGTTTGAGCCCCACATTGGGCTGCTATCAGTCCAGAGCCCACTTCAGATCCTCTGTCCCCCTCTGTCTGCCCACCCCCCACCTCAAAAATAAACACTAAGAAAAAGAAAAACTAAAAAAAAAAAAAAAAAAGCTAAAGCTATAAACCTTCAAATAAACTTTTTAAAAGGGGGGTGGGGGGGCGCCTGGGTGGCGCAGTCGGTTAAGCGTCCGACTTCAGCCAGGTCACGATCTCGCGGTCCATGAGTTCGAGCCCCGCGTCAGGCTCTGGGCTGATGGCTCAGAGCCTGGAGCCTGTTTCCGATTCTGTGTCTCCCTCTCTCTCTGCCCCTCCCCCGTTCATGCTCTGTCTCTCTCTGTCCCAAAAATAAATAAACGTTGAAAAAAAATAAATAAATAAAAAATAAAAGGGGGGTGGGTGCCTGGGTGGCTCAGTCAGTTAAGCATCTGATTCTTGATCTTGGCTCAGGTCATGATCTCACAGTTTGTGAGTTTGAGCCCCACATTTGGCTCTGCGCTTATGGTGAGGAGCCTGCTTGGGATTCTCTCTCTCTCTCTCTCTCTCTCTCTCTCTCTCTCTCTCTCTCTCTCCCTCTCTCCCCCCCCCACCCCCTCTGTTTCCTCCTCCTCCTCCTCCCCTGTCTCCCACTTGTGCACTCTGTCTCTCTAAAATACAAAATTAAATGGGGCTCCTGGGTGGCTCAGTCAGTTGAGCGTCCACCTTCGGCTCAGGGCATGATCTTGCGGTCCATGAGTTCAAGCCCTTCATCAGGCTCTGTGCTGACAGCTTAGAGCCTGGGGCCTGATTCAGATTCTGTGTCTCCCTCTCTCTCTGCCCCTCCCCTGCTTGTGCTCTTTCTCTGTCTCAAAAATAAACATTAAAAACATTTTTTTAATAAAAAATTAAAAACAAATATTATACACAGATTTTTGACTGCATGGGGTCAGCGCCTTTAAGTCCTGTGTTGCTCAAGAGTCCACTGTATTCATTGGCATTCAGCTTTCCTTTTTCCCTTACTTACTTACTTACTTACTTACTTACTTACTTATTTATTTATTTATTTATTTATTTATTTATTATTAGCTCACACCTCATAGATTCTTATTTTATTCGATGGGCTATAATCCATTACTGTTACTATTTATTTTGATGCTTAAATTGTCTTTGACCAGAGGTCACCCAATTCCTATGTCCTTTTTTTTTTAATTGAGCTGTAATTTAAGTTTCATTCTTTTTTTTTTTTTTAAACATTTTTTGTTTATTTTTTGAGAGAGAGACAGAGTGTGAACAGGGAGGAGCAGAGAGAGAAGGAGACACAGAATTCGAAGCAGGCTCCAGGCTCTGAGGTGTCAGCACAGAGCCTGACATGGGGCTCGAACTCACAAAACATGACATGACCTGAGCCAAAGTCAGACGCTTAACTGAGCCACTCAGGTGCCCCTTAAGTTTCATTCTTTTAAAGTGTGCAATTCAGTGGTTGTTAGTGTATTTACACGGCTGTACCATCACTACCACTATCTAATTTCAGAATTTTCATCACCCCAAAAACGAATCCTACCCACCAACAATCACTCCATTTCTCCCCTTCTTTCACATCCTGCAGCCACTTACCTACTTTGTCTCCACGGATTACCTATCCAAGATACTTCGTACAAATGCATTCCTACAGTATGTGGCCTTTATGTCTGGCTTCTTTCACTTAGTATAATGTTTTCAAGGCTCAGACATGTTACAGTATTAATCAGTACTTGCATTTTTTTTTCTATGCTGGGTCATGTGGCAACTCTCTGTTAACTTTTTGAGGAACTGGCAGACTGTTTTCCAAAGGTAGCTGCAACATTTTGCCTTCCCACCAGCAATGTATGTGGGTTCCAATTTCCTCCTATCTTCATCAATACTTACTTTTACCTGTTTTTTTGATTATGGCCATCCTAGTGAGTATGAAGTGATATCTTACTGTGGTTTTGCTTTGCATTTCCCTACTGACTCATGATGCTGAGCATCTTTTCATGTGCTTCTTGAACATTTATCTTCATTAGAGAAATGTCTCCTTAATTGTTTCCCATTTTTAAATTGGCTCTCTTTATTGTTGAGTTGTACAAGTTCTTTATATATTCTTAAAACAATTTTTTTAATGTTTTTATTTTATTTTTGAGAGAGACAGAGTGTGAGTGGGGGGAGGGGCAGAGAGAGAAGCAGACACAGAATCTGAAGCAGGCTCCAGGCTCTGAGCTGTCAGTAGAGAGCCTGATGTGGGGCTCGAACTCACAAATGGTGAGCCGAAGTCGGACACCCAACTGACTGAGCCATCCAGACGCCCCTATATGTTAACAGTAGACTCTTAGTGGATATATGTGTGTGTGTGTGTGTGTGTGTACACACACACACACACACACACACATATATATATATATATATATATTTAAGTTTATTCATTTATTTTGAGAGAGAGTGGGGGAGAGGGGCAGAGAGAAAGGGGGAGAGAGAATCCCAAGCAGGCCCCACACAGTCATTGCAGAGCCCTACGCAGGGCTCAATCTCATGAACCATGAAATCATGACCTGAGCCTAAATTGAGAGTCTAAAGCTTAACTGACTGAGGGGCGCTTGGGTGGCTCAGTTGGTTGAGCGCCCAGCTTTGGCTCAGGTCATGATCTTGTGGTTAACGAGTTCGAGCCCCACGTTGGGCTCTGTACTGACAGCTCAGAGCCTGGAGCCTGCTTTGGATTCTGTGTCTCCCTCTCTCTCTGCACACCTGCACACCGCCTTCCGCCCCCCCCCCCCCCCCAATTGCACTCTGTCTCTGTCTCTCTCAAAAATAAACATAAAAAAAATTTAAAGCTTAACTGACTGAGCCACCCAGGCACTTGTCATGTCTTTTCACTTTTTTGATAGTATCCTTTGAAGCATAAATTTTTTTTTATGTTTATTTACTTTTGAGAGAGACAGAGACAGAGGGGGAGGGGCAGAGAGAGAGGGAGGCAAAATACAAAGCAGGCTCCAGGCTCTGAGCTGTCAGCACAGAGCCCAATGCAGGGCTCGAACCCATGAACTGTGAGGTCATGACCTGAGCCAAAGTCAGACACTTAACTGACTGAGCCACCCAGGTGCCTTGAAGCATAAAATTAAAAAAAAAAATTTTTTTTAATGTTTTTATTTATTTTTGACAGAGAGAGAGAGCATGAGTAGGGGAGGGGCAGAGAGAGAGGGAGACAGAATCTGAAGCAGGCTCCAGGCTCTGAGCTGTCAGCACAGAGCCTGACACGGGGCTAGAACTCCTGAACCATGAGATCATGACCTGAGCTGAAGTCTGATGCTTTACCGACTAAGCCACCCAGGCACCCCTGAAGCATAAAATTTTTAATATTGACAAAGTCTAGTTTATTTTTTCTTGGGCTACACAATAAGATAGTTCCTGGAATCAGTAATTTCTTTCTACAAGGAGACTGGTTCTTTTGGTGGAAAATGGTAGTTGGAAAGCAAGATCTGTGTTGTTACTGAGGGGTTATATCTGTTTTTTTAGCAGACAGATCTTTGTATGTTGCAGGCCATGGGTTTGTGCGGATACCTCTGATTTCAATCCAATATCCAGGGTTCTTCCTAGGCTTCCCCCATCCATAGCCAAATCTCTTTTCTGCATCCGTGAGAAGCCTGACTCCGAACAACATCAATAAATTTCTCATCTGCTTGATTTCTGTGGTACATAGAAAGTATTTTCAGAATTGCTACACTAGTAGCACTGAGAAAAACAAATGTATAGAGTTTGTTTTCTTTTTGTCTTTTTTTTTTTTTTTTTTTTAAAGAAAGCATGCACATGGAAAAAGACTAAGGTCAGAAAAGCTTACAGTGAAAAGTGAGTCTCCCTTTCACCCTTGATTCCCAGTGTCTGTGTGCTTCTCTCCCAAGTCAAGCCCTGTCCCTGGTTTCTCAGGTGCCCTTCTAGACAGCATCTGGGTGCCCATATAGGTGGCATGTGTGTCTATTCCCCCTCTTTTTTTTTTTTTTTTTCCAAACGCAAAAAGGGTAGAATAAAGTACATGCTTTCCCGTACCTTGCTTTCCTAGTTTGTCTTGGGGAATGTTCTGTATTAGTACATAGAATTCTGCCTCATCCTTGTACCTTTTGGCTTCCCATTCCATCATATGGTTGTGCCATGCTATAACAAATGCCCTTGACTTTGATGGCATGTTAACTGTGTGCAGTAGAATGGTTTCCTTCTGTGGGTCTGAAACTCTTGTACACTGTGCTGTTGGTTAACAGATGGTGATGGCTGCCGTAGCGTCTTTACACGGAGACTGTGTTTTCTCAGATGGGGATTTGTCAGGGCTCGTAGTTGTCCGTGGGTCCTTGGGCAGGGAAGATTTGGGGATTTCAGGTTAAAAGGCTTTGGTTTTGGGGCACCTTGCTGGCTCAGTTGGTAGAGCATGTGACTCTCGATCTTGGGATCGTGAGTTCAAGCCCCACGTTGGGCCTAGAGCTTACTTTAAAAAAACACAAAAAGGGTTTGGTTTCCTAAAAGCTGTTGCTTTGTCCTAACAGGAATGTGGCCAGGGAATGTGCAGAGTGTGGCCCTCTGTGACCTGAATGGAGCAGAATATGAGAGATGAGTGGCAAGCTGGGGTTGGGGCAGGTGGCACTGATGTCAGAGTGGAATGCAGTCCTGCCCCATCTCCCCAGCATAGGAGGGTGGCCCATCCACTGCCTCCTGTCTGTATTTGTCAGGATACATTCAGTTACAGGTGACAACCCTGGGGGTGCTGGGGTGGCTCAGCGGGTTGAGGGTCCGACTCTTGACTTTGGCTCAGGTCATGATCTCACGGTTTGTGAGTTTGAGCTACTCATCGGACAGTGTGGAGCTTGCTTGGGATTTCATCCCCTCTCTCTCTGTCCCTCCCCTGCTCACACACACACTGTCTCTCTCAAAAACAAACAGAAACCAAAAACAAGTGACAGAAACTCAGCTCAGACCAGCTTAAACCAACAGGTGGGGGTCGGGAAGACTGGATTTATGGATTTGGGTCACTGAAATGTCCAGGCTCAGCTGCGTCCAGGTGCTCACGTGATCCGCTCAGTGTATGCTGGCTTCATACTCGGAGCACTGCTCCTCTGAGGTAGTCACAGTGCTCCAGAAGCTCCAGTTCCCATCGTGATTGTTCAGCATCTTAGCAGAATGCATCTCTCTTCCAGGGCGTCTGGTCTTGGAGTTGAGACACTCCCCGACCTTCTTGGGTCATGTTTCTTTCCCTGACCCAAGGTGCTGCTGCCTAAAGAAGGCGCATCGATGCTGGGCTGGAGGAGGGGTCTGAAAACCATTGCAGGCCTGGGGGCATGAGCCAGAAATATCCTTGCGCTTCCCTGGCAGTATCCTCTGGGTTGATAAAAGGCACGAACACAGGGATAGTGCCTTGTTGTTCAAAGCCTTCTCACATGTGGTATCTTACACAAGACCATAAAGAGCCCTCAGGTGTGGTGGTGGTTTTACATCTGTCATTGCTGTCGCCTGGCAAGCTCCTGCCTCAGCTTCCTCAGCTACAGGACGGGATATTCATAGTGCCCACTGCAGAGCACGGTGGTGAGGATTAAATGAGCTAAAATTAAGGGCTTACCCACAGGAAGTCCCAAATCATCTACATTTCACAGCAGCGTACAGGGCCGGCATTGTCACACCATTTTACAGGTGAGGAAATGAACCGAGAGATGAACCCACTTGGCCCACTTGACCAGCTCCAAGGCATGCAGTTACAAAGTGGCAGGACGTGGGACAGAAGCTGAGATCTTTACTCGGGAGTTCAGGGCTTCCTCCCGGGCCTCCAGGCTGGTGTTTAGAGGAAGCAGGGATAAGGTATGCTCCTCTGTGTCCTGCCTCACTGCCGGTATTTCCCTGCAGCCCTCCAGGGGACCCCTCTCTCTGCCACCCTCTCCCTGGTGATGTCCCAGTGCTGCCGGAAGATCAAAGACACTGTGCAGAAACTGGCTTCGGACCACAAGGACATTCACAGCAGCGTCTCTCGAGTGGGCAAAGCCATCGACAGGGTGAGCCTGCGGGCATCCCTGGGCTGGGGGTGGGGATGCCCTGGAGCTAGTGTGTCGGGCTCGGTGGGAGGTGGGAAAGTGAGCGTGAGCAGCACGGATGCTGAGTCACCGAGCCCTGTCTCTTGTCCTCGTCAGAACTTTGACTCTGAGATCTGTGGTGTCGTCTCCGACGCAGTGTGGGACTCACGGGAGAAGCAGCAGCAGATCCTACAGATGGCCATCGTGGAGCACCTGTACCAGCAGGGCATGCTCAGTGTTGCCGAGGAGCTGTGCCAGGTAACGGCCTGGCCCGGACGGTGCTGGCACCTGCCCGTTCTGCTCCCGCTTGATAGTTGTCTTTATGTCAGGTTCCTGTTATTCTTTACAGAAGTTCGTTTTAGAAAGGAAATCATTTCCCCTGCCTAAATAGAAGGTAGCTCTAAACACATATATGATGGAAAGTGAAGTCATGAAGTCAGAACTTCTAGCTAGAGCTGGTTGCCTGCCAGTGTTCTGAGTTGAGGCCCAATAGCCCTTTCTTAAATAGACAGGTTAGTGAAATGACAAAGTAGCACTTGTTAGGTGTTAAAAACACACAAACAGTAAAAGGATGCTTTCCCTAATGTAATCAAGAGGACTGAAGAGGAACAATGCTCTCACCATGCTATTCCACGCAGGTCTCAGACCCTGGGGCTGGGGCGGGTGTGTAGTCTGCGCCCTGGGAGGCCAGCATGTAACGCTCAGCCTTATAGAACTGAAATGTTCTGAACTGAATGTCCAGCGATGGGACTGCGCTCTCCCCCCACAGGAATCCACCCTGAATGTGGACTTGGACTTTAAGCAACCCTTCCTGGAGCTGAATCGAATCCTGGAAGCTCTGCACGAACAAGACCTAGGGCCGGCGTTGGAGTAAGTTAGTCCTTAGATGGGCCAGAGGGGCACAGGGCATGTCTGTGGTCTCCGTGTCACCCAGTGTACTTGACATGACTCCAGCCCTGTGTCATGGGCCTCACTTAGGCTTTTGAAGCCCATCTCAGTCCCAGCTCTCCCAGGACCCCTCTCGTACCCCACCGGCTCCCTTTTTTCCCAGGTGGGCCATCTCCCACAGGCAGCGTCTGCTCGAGCTCAACAGTTCCCTGGAGTTCAAGCTGCACCGACTGCACTTCATCCGGCTCCTGGCGAGCGGCCCCGAGAAGCAGCTAGAGGCCCTCAGCTATGCCCGGCACTTTCAGCCATTTGCACGGCTGCACCAGCGAGGTACGCGCTCAGGGTGCCAGGGGGGTGCTGCTGGACCCCGGCAGGTGTCAGCATGGGTCAGGCTGTTGGGCTGCTGGTCCCTGCCCCACCTGAGGGGCTGCATGTAACCAGGATGCCGTTTCCCAGCGTGAGAACTCTGACCGCTCCCTCACTGTCTCTGAGGTGAACTCCGAACTCAAGGCTCTTCCTCTGCATCTACCTCTGCCATCATCTCAGACCACTCTGGTCCCTGACACCTGCTCTGTGCCACACCCACACTCAGCAGGGCGGGTCTGTGTGTGCCCGGGACACGCACGCCCTCATGCTGCCTGGCCTCAATACAGGCCTCCCACCTAGGAGAATCCCACTCCTTCCTGGCACGTCCTCCACAGCTTTCTTCATGAACCTTCTGTCACACCAGCGTTTCCACACCTTAGTCATTTGAGCCTCACTTTCCAGATGTTCCCTGCTAGTAACCATCCCTACCATTGGTCCCTTTTTTCTTTAGCTCTGTTTCTGTCTACTTATCACCTCACATTTTATTTGTGAAATTATGAAAACCAGGCACTGTTAATAAATCTAGATACCACCTGGAAGTTTTTTTAACAGGGAGAGTAGCTAGTGTTGGGGTAAGAGAAACGTGAGGGAGACTCCCTCTTCATTGTGCACTTGAAAGGATGGGCAGCGAAGTCACACTCTCCTGATTGCCTTGCGAGGATGCTTCTTTGCCCCACACATGAAGAGGCTCCGCCTCCACATGGGACTTTAGGGAAAACTGGTTTTGCCCGAGGGCATCTCATCGCCCCCTCAGCCTGTTCAGGGCCCTGGGCACTGCGGGGCTCAGTCTGCTCTCCAGCCCGTGCACCCAGATCTGTGCCCTGCTCCCCAGCCCGTGCACCAACCTGTGCCCTGCTCACCTTGTAGAAATCCAGGTGATGATGGGCAGTCTGGTGTACCTGCGGCTGGGCTTGGAGAAGTCGCCCTACTGCCACCTTCTGGACAACAGCCACTGGGCAGAGATCTGCGAGACCTTTACCCGGGATGCCTGTTCCCTGCTGGGGCTCTCGGTGGAGTCGCCCCTCAGCGTCAGGTACAGGCAGCCCTGTGGGGGCAGCGCCAGCGGGAGGGTTTCCAGGGAAACAGTTTGCCGAGGCCAGTCATGTGCCAGGGATGGTGCTTGGTTCTCTCAAACCTAAACTGGCTCTTTCAGTCATTCCTCCAGGTAGGAGTTACCTGTTCTTACAGGTGGAGAAGCTGAGATCAGGAAGAGTTGTGGCCTGATGTCACTGCAAGGTCAGGGGCAGGGTCAACGTTCCCCTTCTGTAAGGTCTTTGGAATGAGGTCTCTGTCTTGCCTGCACCTCACCCCTGAATTATCACAAGACCGCCTGCAGCCTGTCCTCTC
This sequence comes from Puma concolor, assembly GCF_028749965.1. Taxonomy (NCBI): domain Eukaryota; kingdom Metazoa; phylum Chordata; class Mammalia; order Carnivora; family Felidae; genus Puma; species Puma concolor. Next base: position 148,863,185 of record NC_141667.1, read on the forward strand.
AACCTCATATCTCAAACCACGTCCCTTCAGGGAGATTTCAAAGTGGCTGAGTAACATGTATTGAGACTTTTCCCTTGGAAGACTCCTTTACAGTAATGTTCTCATGACTCCCCAAGGTCGTGAGTTGCAGGTGGATATCCTCATTTTACAGATGAGAAAACACACAGGCTCGACGCACAAATGAACTTGCTCAGGGCGTCACAGACCCCAGAACCCCAGACTGTACCACAACGGATAGCGTCACGGTGCCATTTTATTTAGACTGGTTGTGGAGTCTCCTACCCCTCCCCTCCGCTCCCCAGGGTGAAGGATTCACGTTATAGAACAGTGTTTCCCAGCAGGGACACCAGTGGCACTTCAGGATGGTTCTGTAGTGCACGATTTCCCTGAGCATCATAGGTATTTAGCACCCGAGGCGCCAGCCAGTCGACTCCCCACCCCTGCCTGAGTCACTGTGAGATCTGAGTCTTCCCCCCGTTTCCAAGTGATGACAACCATGTAGACAACCAGTCAGAGGTGCATTATGACAACAGAGCAGGGGAGACAGGCAGGCTGGGGCCCCTGCAAACCGATCACTGTCCCTAACACAGCAATGACATTCCAGTAGTTGGACGAGCAGGGATCTGCCCCCTAGATCTTCCTTTTGTCTCTCCCATAGGTTCGCAAACTCAGGGGTGCGTTAGAATGATCCTAGAGTTGGACACACATTAACCACACGTGGCACTTTATGAGCGACCGGCGCGATTTTCAAGGACCAATCTGACCATGTGCCACTTTAGAACCCTGTCCCAGGACACAAGCCAACAACAGTGTGCTGGTGCCTTTGTCCGCTGGGTCCTTGGTCTGGGCCACTGCAGCCCCTGCTCTTTGTTCCGCAGCTTTGCCTCTGGCTGTGTGGCGCTGCCGGTGCTGATGAACATCAAGGCTGTGATTGAGCAGCGGCAGTGCACGGGGGTCTGGAGTCACAAGGATGAGTTACCGGTGAGGCCTGGCGGGGGGGAGGTGTGGGCTGGCGGCAGCACCAGGAAGGGCAGCCGTGGCCAGAAGTGGGGCTCACCCCTCCGTGGTGCCCCCACCCCCAGATCGAGATCGAACTGGGCATGAAGTGCTGGTACCACTCGGTGTTTGCCTGCCCCATCCTACGGCAGCAGACGTCAGATTCCAACCCTCCCATCAAGCTCATCTGCGGCCACGTGATCTCTCGAGATGCGCTCAACAAGCTCATTAACGGTGGAAAGTAAGTTCCCCGGGTTCTACTCCACCTCCCTTTCGCTCTCCTGCTGGCCAGCCCCTGAGACACTCTTTGTTCTCCTCCCTTTGCAGGCTCAAGTGTCCCTACTGTCCCATGGAGCAGAACCCAGCTGACGGGAAACGCATCATATTCTGATACCCGCCTGGGAGGAACTTTGCAAAAGGGGCTTTTCACCCTTGAGCCTTGGTCTTGTCTACGCGGGGGTAGCTGCTGTCTGTGGATTGTGGTTCACTTCAGCGCAAATGGCCGAGTGCCACTCCAGGCAGAGGCCAAGAAGGGAGATGAACCAGTTTGTGCCAGGCAGCTGGCTCCTTGGCCATGACGGTAGGCAGACACTGGCCTCTGCACTCCTGCCGTTTCCCTATCTGTATCTGCCACTGACTTAGTCACAACCAACAGAGAGGCAGAGGACTTGGCAGGCAACACAGACATCTTCCCAGTCCTGGCATCCTGCCCTCAGCCGGGTCGCTGATGGCTACACCCATGCTGTATCTGCTGCTCCAGTGGTACAGCCTCACAACTGTATGTATCCACTTCCCACTGTAAATAGTCAGGTTTGAACTGAATGCCGTGGTTTTATAACTGAGCAAATATATTCACAGGCCTTCTCCTTACTTCACCGACAAGGAATCACTGCACGCCCAATGTACCCAGAGAGAACCCACTTTGCATCCCTGACTGGGTGAAAGGGCCCGGTGATGTCAGACCCCAGGCAAGATGCTTTTACACAAACATGTATAAAGTCTTTTCCTCTCCTTACTAGGAAGCAGTGCGAGGGGAGTTAGGAAGACAAACTGAGTTGACTTACGGGGCTCACAGCTTGTAAAGGAGAGAGCTCAGAATTTAAACCAGATCCGACCCTCAGTCTCAAGCTCTTTTCAGTTTACCCCAGGGCACATGGAGCTTGGTCGCTGTGTGTACCCACGGAGCCCTGTGCTGGGCCTTAGAGAGCAGGAAGGCACCCTAAGTCTGAAATGTCTGAAGGGACTGGGTTACCGGGGTCATTGTGCCAAGTAGGAACGGTGGCCCAGGGTTTTGTTTCTAGTTTCATACCCCTCTTTCACATTTGCTGTGCCACGTGGGTAAATGGTTTCCATACATTTCCCAGTGGCATTTCAGGCTCGTAGGGGCAGGGAAAGGAAGAAAGGAATGGGGGTGTGCCCAGCGCAGGGGCTGCAGGCTCTGGGCATGGGGTTGGCTGCAGTGGCCTCATCCTGAGGCCACCTACCATGGCCATGGGAGGGCCCAGACTCAGCCTGGGTCTGGCAGCAGCCTGGGACACCCTGTAAGTCCTTCGGGTTGTCTGCCAAGAATGGCTGCTTCTACTCCCTCCTGCCCACCACCTCCTTGGCCCAGCAGCACCTGCCGCTGAAAAAAACACCCACAGACTCACCACCTTTCAGTCTTAGCGTTTACTTCCCCCACACTATACCCTCGGAGTGGTCTTCACCGATGCTCAACGGAACATTCCGGCTATGCCTTCACAAAAGAGCCGGCGGAGCTGCCCGGGAAGAAGACATGCTGCAGGGGACCAGGGCGATGCACAGACACAGGCCGCAGGAGGACAACCAGCTGGCCCACTGCCAGACCAACCACTTCCGGAGCAAGTGTCCGAGTCCTTCACATGGGTGGGGGCAGGGCCTGCACCTCCTCCAGGCACTCGTCATAAGCCTCCTGGTACTCCTCATGGGGCTTGACCATGATCACGCAGGTGGGGCGCTTGGAGCCTGCGGCTGCCCCCAGGTCCTGTGGAGCAGGGGAGAAAAGGCTGCAAGACCCATGACCTGCTGGCCTCATCCGGCCCACAGACAAGTGCCGTGCGGTCTTCATGACACCATCATTTCAACTCTGCCAATTTTCGAGTCAGGTCCAGCAACACTGGGCCTACGCTGCCACAGAGCAAGCACAAATGGGCTCCGGCCCAGCAGAGGCTATCTCCTTAGGCCGGACCTGTGTTCTGGTCCCTGCCAACCTCCTCTCTGGGCCACGGCCCCTGTATAAGGATAAGGCCAGCTGCACAAGCCCCTTGAATGCCCACTCCTCCCCAAGCACAGCAGCCGCCTAACGGGACTAACACAAGCACTGCATCTTGGTCGACAGCACATCCACACACACCTCCTTTTCCATTCCCATGGTCCACGAGGGCAAGGATTCCCAGCTCACAAGAAGGAAAGTGAAGTGCAAAGCGTCAACGTGCAGTCCCTCAACCAGGAGCCGGTAGCGCCAAGGATCCATTCCGGTCTGCCTCCAGAGCCTGTGTTCTTTCCCACTGTGGCCTGCTCCCACAGACCTGATCCCACACCCGCTGTTCCAATGCTGACCAAGACTGGGGCGGGGGTTGTGTGCTCCTTACCGTCTTGGAGGGGATATAGACGTAGGGCAAATTCCGGTCCTCGCACATAACTGGGAGATGGCAGTATACCTCAATGGGCAATGTGTCTCCTGCCAAAACCATGATCCTGAAATGAGAGAAACCCTCATCTCTAACTTGCTCAGTCCCGCTTTCAGTCAAAAGTGCCTCTGTCCAGAGACCAGTAAGATGGACCTTGCTCTCAAGGACCCCAGTTATTAATGTGGATCTCCCACCTCCTGAAAGTACACGCAAATTTGTGTTTGATGATCACCTTCCTCTGGGGAGGTGATCCCCAGTTCTCGGCAAATTAAGTAAATGCCACGAAGTGTGACAAGTGGGATCCCACTGGGACAGGTGAGGTATGGTAGTGACCCCAAGGAGTAAGCTCAGTTCTTGAAGAGTCAAGAAAGGAATCAGGATGGGGCACCTGGGTGGCTGGCTCAGTTGGTTAAATGTCTTGACTTGATTTCAGCTCAGATCATGATCTCACTGTTTGTGAGTTTGAGCCCCATGTCAGGCTCTATGCTGGCGCAGAGCCTGCTTGGGATTCTCTCTCCCTCTCTGTCCCTGCCCTATCCACGTTCTCTCTCAAACAACTAAACAAACTGAAAAAAAAAAAAAAAAAAAAAATCAGGAGGGGACAATGGATCAGAAAGCTGGCACCTTCTTAGGGGTCAGGCAGTCCATGGAGGGGCTGGGTACAGGGAAAGCATTTAAGACTGAGAATCAGAATGGCACCACATACCCAGGAGCTGGCTGGCGGGGGCCTGGGATGGGCCTTTGGAATCTAGGATAGGGTAGACAAGAAGGCTAGAGAGATTAGTAGGGGCCATATCCAAAGGCCTTGAATGCTGGGCTGAGAAGCATTCGCTCAGTCCCAAGAGTGACCAGAACTAATGAAGGCTTGCCAGAGAACCCTCAGGTAGGATACCTCTCTGGCAAGACGTCAGGCCTCTGGGGCAAGGAAGAGTGTTTCTCTAGGGAGTGACAGGCAAACATAAGGGAAGAGCTCTTGGTTCAAAGTACTGGGCCCGCTCTCCTCTAGTTTTTCTTTGGTCTTCTGGGCTCTCCTCTGCACACCTCTTCCTCTGAGTGGCCTTTAAGTGCTGGGGCTCCTCACAGCCTGATCCTTGGCTGCCCTCTCAGTACCTTCTCCCTGGGTGACCCCAGGCACTGCCATGGCCTCACTGCCATGTGCATACAACTCCCAAATCTGTTCTCTCCTGCCTGGCCTCTCCCTTCCAAGCTCCAAATCTATACAGCCACCTGCCAACTTGACAGTTCTGCTGGGGGGGGGGGGGGGGGGGGCGGGGCGGGTATAGGATGAGGCAGGTCATGTGTCTAAAACAAAACTCATGATCTTCCCTCTTCAGCTGGAATCCATACCTCCTCATTGCATGTCCGAAAGTCCTCTCAGATCCATCCACTTTAATTCTATTTCAGCCACCACTAACCTCATCAAAATCACCCCCACCTCCTCTAGACTACAGCAGTCTCCTATCTCAATTTCCTTGTGTACTCTTGCGCCCCTGATCCTTTCCAGAGTTGCCAGAAAAATCCTAAGGGTAAACAATTCTGTCACTCCCTGGCTTTTAACCCTCAGTGGCCTGCAAAGCTGAGCATGAAAACTAAACTTACCACAGCTTACAAAGCCCCATGAGAAGGTAATACTTCTGTCCTCCACTATCCTCTCTCCTATTGTGGCACCCAGTACCTTCTGGCAGAACCCCTGCCCTCTTGGTCAGACTTCCCACTGGGCATCAAATAATCCCAGGACTGTTTATCTCTTGAGCACCAACAATGTACCATATACTTCTAGGGATAAAGCAACGAGAGGCTTTATCCTGTTTTCAAAGAGCTTACTGTCTGACCTGAGTGGGAGATCCTGGGAATAAGTAAGTTTCAGATTCTGACAGATGCCAAAAAAGTAATGAAGTCATTCTCACTACACCCTGTATACTCCTTCAGTTATCTCAGAACTTTTAATTTTATGTGTATTTGATGAAAGACAGTCTCCCCATAGCACAGTGCCCGAAAAAGAATATAGACAATAGTCTATGAGTGAATGAAGCTGGTGTCTACCCTAAGTGAGTAGGCTTATACCATTCACTTCCCCAGTACTCACTTTCCCAGTGGTGTTACTTTTGCGCTCTTGTAAGTGATGTGATGTACCCACTAGCTGTATTGAAGGGAAGTCACGGGCTGCTGATTATTTTCCGTATGTGGGCTAAATCCGATCACTTTTTTTTTTTTTTTTTTTATGTTTAGAGGGAGAGACAATCACAAGCAGGCTCCACGCTGTCAGCACAGAGCCTGATGTGAGGCTCAATCTTACCAACTGAGGTTCAACCGACTGAACCATCCAGCGCCCTCCCCCGCTTTCAGCCGACTTTTCTCCAACACCTACTTAGTAGAGATACCTGTTATCGTTCAGAAATGCAAAATCCAGCGGCGGCGGGGTGGGGGGGGGGGGGGTCCTTACCCTTTCTCGCCTTTGTTGATAAATTTCTGAACTTCCTTCACCCCGCGCCGAATCTGCTTCTGCTTCACAGCTGCAACGACAGAAGAATCAGTGTGGGGGTCTCGGCCCACCACCCGCGCCACCACCGGCCACCGCGGCGGCTGCAGCACCTTTCTTGATGCATTTGTAGAGCTTCCGCGTGAGACGGCGAGAAGCCAGGGGCTGCGCGATGGGGTTCAGATTCACTAGCAGCTCGTGGTAAGTGCGCTCCCCGAGGCAAGCCTCCGCCTGAGCCTCCGGCCCGTCTGGATCTGCCTTTATTTTGGTCATCGCAGTAGCAGCTGCTGCAACCGAGCCCGCAGCAGGCGAATCCACGCGGCCCGAGCCTCAGGAATCACTTCCGGGTCACCCCGTTCTGCGTAAGCCTGTCATACACCCCAGCCAATCGGGAAATGAAGTCTCTGACTCAGACCAATCGTTGACGCTCAGACCCTTAAATACAGGACAAACGGGGCGGAGTCTCGGTCGGAGGGCGGAGCGGATAGGGGCCGGGGCCTAGAGGAGGCGGGGCCTGGCGAGGGCGGGAAGTGACTAGGGCACTGGCTCCCGCTGGTCTGAGAGTCCGCCTCACCGGTACTGGGAGCGGCGAAGGAGGCAGTACCTGCGGGGGCGAAACCAGGTCTCAGGACTGGACCCTTCCTTGAGGGGCGGGGTCTGCGGCCGAGCGGAAGAATGGTGAATCCAAACCGCGGTAGAATCGGATCGTCAAATGGTCCTGGGCGAAGTGCCGCCGGTGCCGAGGTTGAGGTAAAGCTTCACGCTGCCAAGGGCCTCTTCCGTTCTCACACAGTTTCTCACACTCTTTGTGGCCCCACTCACACTGAGCGCCTGTCTTCCCGCAGGGATCTGCTCAAATGTTACCCACGGGAGAGGTTCCCCTGCCACGCCCCCTGCCACCCCATCTAAAACTGCAGTCCCCACCCACTCCCACCGGCGCCCCCGACCCCTTTGTTTTCCTCCCAGTTCCTACTGCTGCCAGGCGTGCCGCACAATCCCCCGGCCTCGTGGAGATGCCCGAGTGGAGAGGGGGAGGAGAACGTGAGCGTCCCCGGGAACCCTGGGGCTGAGCCTTCGGGGCGCGGTGGGGGAGGTCTGCTAGTGGGCGCCCGCGCTGCAGGTGTCTGTAGAGCTTTGGTGGACGGTGACGCTGGGGCGGCGAGCTGGCCCAGACTAGGGTGGATCTTTTATCTCCCAATTTCTTCCACCGTGTCCCGGAACACTGGATGGATATGAATTAGATCATTGCTACAAATTACTTGCCTTGAATCCTACGATGGTAGGCCTGACATTTTTGTGGTGGCGGAATAGGCCAGTAAGTGGAACTTTTTTTTTTTTTTTAATTTTTAAAGTTTATCTAATTTTGGGGGGGGGGTGTTAATCTCTACATCGAAAATGGGGCTCGAACTCAGAACCCTGAGATCAGGAGTCGCACGTTCTTCCGACTCAGCCAGCCAGGTGCCCCAGTAGTTGGAGCTTAAAAGTATGCAGGTGGGAAAAAAACAAAAACAAAAACGGAATACAGGTGGCTGTGGGAGCGCTGCTTAGTTAAGCCAATTTAAAAATTGAACTTTTAATCCTGTGACCAAGTGCAAAGTCATTCAATAAAAAACAAGTCGGTTGTTTACATTTAGCTCTTTTTTTTAGATTTTAAAATTTTATTTAAATTTATTATTATTTTTTGTTAATGCGTATTTATTTTTGAGAGAGAGAGAGAGAGAGTGCAAGGGGGGGGGGACAGAACGGCACTGAGCTGGCAGCGGTGAGCCCAACATGGGGCCCAAACCCACGAACCACCACCAGATCATGACCTGAGCTTAACAACTGAGCCACCCAGGTGCCCCTTCATTTAGCATTTAGATAAGAAAAATTAGGATGCAATCCATCCTACGCTTAGACCCCAAATAGTTTTCACAAATAGAAATATCTATCAACTGAACAATGAAAATACATTATATAAGCAATAAAAAATAACATGAAAGTATACAAAATTTGTATGCACAACATAACAAGAAGATGTTTTCATTTTGGAATTCTCAAGAAAAGGTAACCCTTTCCAGAGCTTTGACACTGGTAGTTACTTTCCTGCCTAGGACTTTGCTGTACCATTTCCCACCACTCCCCACACTCCCTTACACCTCCCTACACCTCTCTATACCCCCTTACACTCCCGTAGCCCACCCCCTCCCCATAGGTCCTGTAGTAGCAGTTTTGGCGGTCCCAGGGAAGTGCGTCCTAAAACTGTGAGAGCCCCCCTGTGGGCTTCCTGAACACATAACTGGCAGGGCTCTAAAGGGTGCTTTTTTTTTCTTTTCTTTTCTTTAATATTTATTTTTGAGAGAGAGAAAGCAGAGGGCACACGGGCAAGCAGGGAAGGGGCAGAGAGAGAAGGGGACAGAGGGTCTGATCCGAAGTGGGCTCTGTGCTGACAGCAGAGAGCTCAATGTGGGGCTTGAACTCATCAACCGTGAGATCATGATCTGAACTGAAGTTGGATGCTTAACCAACTGAGCCGCCAACTGAGCCACCCAGGCGCCCCTGAAGGGTGCTTTTCTATTCCAGCTTCTGAGTGGTGTTCCTGTGAATGTTTTCAGCCTTGTTGGACTGATGACAATGTGTCAGAGTCACAAGGGGAAGAGGCACTGCTAGATGTGTGCATGCGGCAGGATGAACTCTGTCCAGCAGAGAATTTCATCCCTGGGAAACCCAATCTGAGTAAATGTGCCTAATTGACCTTACCAAGGTCTCAGTTGTGAAGGCCTCTCCACGATCATAAGGCAGGAGGAAGGAAGTGAACATTTATGTGCCCAGCACACTACATGGAGTATTTCCTCCCTTGCTCACAAAGAATGCCTTTATTATGTACAATTTATGGAGGCTCATAGGGTAAATAGCTCGGTCAAGCTCATACAAAGCTGGATTTCAATCCAGGTCCACTTGTCTGGAAGCCCACACTCTGCTTGGACTCTGTGATACATCCTCTGTCATACAACTACGTCATGTATTTTTATTTATTTCTTTTTTATTTTTTATATAAATTTCTTTGAGAGTGTATGTGTGTATACATGAGCATGCATGAGCTCATGTGAGCAGGAGAGGGGCAGAGAGAGAGAGAGAGAGAGAGAGAGAGAGAGAATCACAAGCAGGCTCTGCGCTGGCAGTGTTAGCCCGATATGGGGCTTGAACTCACGAACCGTGAGACCATGACCTGAGCTGAGACCAAGAGTGGGATGCTTAACTGAGCCACCCAGGTGCCCCCTACACCATGTATTTTTAAAACCAGGCTCAGACCTCTGTGCCAGATCTGAAATGGCTTGTGTGACTTTACTGATTTTGTTCTAATGGCTATTTGAGCTCACTTGAAGCAGTATAGACTGGATGAGACCATAATAGCTTAATGGGCGTTAGACCAGGGGTCTGAAGGACAAGTGACCTTGGGCAATTCATTTAACCTCTCTTGAGGCTTTAGCACCTTGTCTGTAAAGTGAGAAAGTTGGACCCAGATGGTCTAAGGTCCCATCTTTTGAAAAGATGGGGAGGATGATTTTTTTAATTGTGATAAAATTTATGTACCATATAGTTTGCCCATTTAAAGTGTACAAATCAGTGGTTTTAGTGTATTTTAATGAGTTGTGCAGATATCACCACAATTTGAAGACATTTACATCCCCTCAATAAAAACCCCTGTACCCTCTGACCCCCTCATTCTCTCCAGCCCTAAGCAACCCCTAATTTACTTTCTGTTCCTATAGATTTCCCTGTTCTGGACATTCCATCAAAATGGAATCATATAGCATGTGACGTTTTGTGTCTGGTTTCTTTCACTTAGCATAATGTTTTCTAGGTTTATCCATGTTGTAGCAGGTATCAGCATGTAGGAATATTATCACTTAACATTCCATTGTATTCTGCATTTTATCCATTTATCAGCCAATGGATGATTGGATCCTTTCTACCTTTTGACTGTTGTGAATAGTGCTGCTATGAACAATCATGTGCAAGTTTTCGTGTAGGCATATGTCTTCAGTCCTCATGGGTATACACCTAGAACTAGAAATCTTGTGTCTATGTTTAACTTTTTGGGGAATTGTCAAGCTGTTCACCAAAGTGGCTGCACCATTTTATATTCCTAGCATCAATGTACAAGGGTTCCAATTTCCCCACATTCTTTTTTGTTTTTTAAAGTTTATTTGTTTTGAGAGAGAGAGTATGCGCATGCAGGAGTGGGAGAGGGGCAGAGAGAGAGGGAGAGAGGGAGGGATCCTAAACAGTCTTCACACTACCAGTGCAGAGCCTGAATTGGGGCTCGAATTCACGAACTGTGAGACCATGACCTGAGCCAAAATCAAAGATGGGTAGCTTAACCGATGGAGCCACCTAGGCACCCCAAGTATTCACTGTTAAGTTTTTTGGGTATATATGCGTACCTATGTTTGTTTACATACATTAAATAATAGAAAATGGGGGCGCCTGGGTGGCGCAGTCGGTTAAGCGTCCGACTTCAGCCAGGTCACGATCTCGCGGTCCGTGAGTTCGAGCCCCGCGTCGGACTCTGGGCTGATGGCTCAGAGCCTGGAGCCTGTTTCCGATTCTCCCTCTCTCTCTGCCTCTGCCCGGTTCATGCTCTGTCTCTCTCTGTCCCAAAAATAAATAAACGTTGAAAAAAAAAAAAAAAAAGAAAATGGAGGCACCTGGCTGGCTCAGTCAGTAGAACATAGGACTTTTGATCTAAGGGTTGTGAGTTTGAACCCTGTGTTGGATATAGAGTTTACTTCGAAAAAAAAAAATAAATAAAAATAAAAATAAAATAAAATAAAATAAAATAAATAAATAAATAAATAAATAAATAAATAAATAAATAAATAAATAAAAGGGTACCTGGCTATTTCAGTCGTGGAGCATGAAACTCTTGATGTTGGGGTTGTGGGTTTGAGCCCCATGTTGGGTGTAGAGATTACTTAAAAATAAAGTCTGAAAATTTTTTAAAAATTTCATAATAAAATGAATTCTATTTAAAAAATAATATAATGTACTGTTCTGGCAATTTATTTCCCCTTATCAACATATCATGGGAAATGTTTCTATTTCTACCATAGAGATAAATCTTATTCTTCTAAGATCTTCATCACATTGCATTGTGCGGGTTTCCATAGTTTATTTAAGTAGCCCCTGCTAATGGATTTTAGTTTGTTTTTAGTGTTTTTACTATTTTGAGTAAGTTTGCAATGAATATTCTATCTTTGCTACTTTTGTGAGTCTATCCAGGATAAATTCCTAACATTTATAATTTTGATATCTGCAGTATTATCAGGTGATCCTCTAAAGAGGTACAATTTATTGGGGCACCTGGGTGCCTCAGCTGGTTGAGCATTTGACTTCGGCTCAGGTCATGATCTCGCAGTTCGTGGATTCGAGTGATGGCTCGGAGCCTGGAGTCTGCTTTGGATTCTGTGTCTCCCTCTCTCTGCCCCTCCCCTGCTCATTCTCTCTCTCTCTCTCTCTCTCTCTCTCTCTCTCTCTCTCTCTCAAGAATAAATAAACTTAAAAAAAATTAAAAGCAGTCTTCTGGAGGAGCAGTTCCAGCAGGGCAAGCTTCTTGCATGCATCGCTTCAAGACCAGGCCAGTGTGGCCAAGCAGATGGCTATGTGCTGGAGGGCAAGGAGCTAGAGTTCTATCTGAGGAAAACCAAAGCCTGGAAAGTCAGGTAATAAAAGGTGTTTATCCTGCCCTGTTAAAAAAAAAAAAAAAAAGAGGTACAGTTTACAATTGTTCTGAATAGCGTCTCACCAACACTTGCCAAGACTGGGCTTTAGCGACTTTTTCTTTTTTTATGTTTGTTTATTTTTGAGAAAGAGAGCCTGAGCGGGGAAGGGGCAGAGAGAGAGGGAGACAGAATCTGAAGCAGGCTCCAGATTCTGAGCTGTCAGCACAGAGCCCCATGCGGAACTTGATCTCATGAGCCACTAGATCATGACCTGAACCCAAGTTGGCTGCTTAACTGACTGAGCCACCCAGGAGCCCCTTTTAGCAACTTTTTTTTAGAGGGAAGAAAGTTGGTGATGATCCAGTAGGGACAAATAGTGTCTTGTTTTCATTTACATTGATTTAGTTCTTGGGGAAGTTAGATATTATTTTTTTAAAGATTTTATTTTCAGGTAATGTCAGACACCCAACGTGGGGCTTGAACCCACAACCCCAAGATCAAGAGTCGCACACTCTACCAACTGATTCAGCCAGGTGCCTCTATATTTCATGTTTTTACAGCTCATTTATGTTCTATTCTTGTCCAGTTTTTCTATATGGTGATCTCTTCCCGCTGTAGAAGAGCTTTTAGTACTTTAAGGCAAATGTCCTAGTGCTTTTGTGGTTTCACAGTTTGTATGAAAATGTTTGATCCATCAGGTTTAATGTGAGTGTTAGGAGCAAGGCTGGGCTCCAGCTTGACTTTCTTCCAGCTGGCTAAGCCATTGTCCTTCTGTCATTTATTGAATTCTTTATTGAGCCATGCATTCACTTAAAATACCCAAAAATAAATAAACCTTAAAAATTTTTTGAGGAGTGCTTGAGTGGCTTAATTAAGTGTCTGACCGCCTCAGGTCATGATCTCATGGTTTGTGAGTTCGAGCGCCATGACAGGCTCTGTGCTGACAGCTCAGAGCCTGGAATCTGCTTTAGATTCTGTGTCTCCCTCTCTCTGCCCCTACCCCACTTGTACTCTGTCTCTCTCTCAAAAATAAACAAACATTAAAAAATAAAATACCTCTGTTGGGGAGCACCTAGGTGGCTCAGTCAGTTGAGCATCCGACTCTTGGTTTTGCCTCAGTTCATGATCTCACAGTTTTGTGGGTTCGAGCCCCAAGTCTGGCTCTGCACTGGCATGGAGCAGAGCCTGCTTAGGATTCTCTTTCCCTCCCTCTCTCTCTGCCCCTCCCCTGCTTGTGCTGCCTCTCTCTCTCCAAATGAATGAATGAATGAATGAATGAATAAATAAATAAATAAATAAATAAATAAATAAATAAACTTAATAAAATAAAATGCCTCTGTCATATTCTAGATGCTTATATGTATTTGGGCAGTAGTAAACTGCTTTGATGGCTATAGTGTTTGTTAGCTTGTTTTTGTTTTTGAACCACTTTTTAGATCAGTTTACTGATCTAAACCAATCCTAGGGAGAGACAGGATACCTGGAGAGAGGAGGGGTCTGAGAGTCAAACAGGTCAGGATTTGAATCCCAGCCATAAGGTTTTATCAGCTTTTTACCCCCTGGGCAAATTGTTTAACTTTAGGAGTTCCTGTTTTTTTGGTCTTTCAAATCAGATGAGGATTGAAGGAGATCCTGCCAGGAAAGCCCCCAGGCTGCCCTTCTGCTTCTGCTGGTGGCATGAAGGTTCCCTCCCGGGGCCTGAGCTTTAGAGGGCCCGGGTGAGGGGTGAAGAATCTGGGAGCCCGAGGCCTGGAGGTCAGCTCCCCACCCCCAACCCTCCAGGTACAGGAATTCTATGCTCAGTTGGTGCGGAGTCCATTAGCAGGGCCTGCGTAGCCCTCTCCCCCAGTCTGCTCTTCAGAGGGAAGGCCATCCCTGTAGATCTGAAGGGCGGCCAAGGTGTGGGTTGGTAGGTTGTGGACAGAGTGTGAACATTTGGCTTGGGGCGTCCACACATGTGCAAGTGGGTCCCTCACTGTCAGAACAGAGAGGCGTGGGTAGGAATAGAAGAGGGGGGATCGAGAGCTCCATTTGTACTCTTGCCCTGAACCTCTCCAATGTGAGAGGTGGGCCTGCTTCTTTTCTTCTTTCTCTCTCTCTTTTTAAAAATTTTTTATTTTTTGAGAGAGAGAGAAAGAGCGAGCTTGTGAGCAGGGGAGAGGGGCAGAGAGAGAGAGAGAGAGAGAGAGAATCCTAAGAAAGCTCCACACTTAGCTTGGAGCCCGCCACGGGGCTCGATTCCATGACCCTGGGATCATGACCTTGTAAGGGTTAAATTGTAGTATAGGGCTTAACACTTAGCTTGAAAAATAACAGCTTTGTGTTGACACTGAAGGTGAAGAGATAACAGTCTTGCTTTACTCTTGGTCTTATACTCTTGTAAATTAGGCTTCACCAATTAAGGAAACAAAAGTTCAAAGAAAAGAGCATCAGAGGCAGGGTCAAGGAGATCCACTGGTTGCAACTTAGAGGCAGAAAGTCTAAAATAAACACCTCATTAGGCAACTGTTTCTAACTCATCTGGAAACTGTTTCTAACTCATCTGGAAACTGTTTCTTTGTTCTGTTCCCAGGTGATGATAAAACAATGTGATCGGCTATAAAAACTCTGTACCCCGGCTGTTCGAGGCTGCACTCTTACCAAGAGTGTTGGTCCCGATCGGTCTGCCTTGCCTCTCATTGTAATAAACTTTGTTGTGACTGTCACTGGTGCCCGTAGCATTCTGTTTCAGAAGTCGTGTGGATGCAACAACCTGAGCTGAAATCAAGATTTGGACACTCAAGCTCAATGGACTGAGCCATCCAGGTACCCCTCTCCTTTCTCTCTTGATGACAGATTGCAAGCAGGGGGTGGGGCTGGGGGGAGTGGCTGGGAGTGGGATGTACTCATTTGTTCAACCAGCAGAGACTGGGAACTGACTGGATGTATTAGTTTCCTAGGGCTGCCCTAATAAAATACCACAAACTGGGTGGCTGAAAACAGCACAACTTTATGGTCTCACAATTCTAGAGATTAGAAATCTGAAATCAAAGTATCAGCAGGGGCATGTTTTCTCTGAAGATTCCAGGGGAACATCTATTCCATGCTTTTCTCCTAACTTCTGGAATGGCCCCCAGTCCCTGGTGTTCCTTGGCTTGTAGGCACATCACTCCCATCTCTCCCTCCGTCCTCACATGCCTTTCCTTCTGTGCACCTGTGTTGACATGATATTTTCCTCTTCTTTTTAAAAAAATTTTTATGTTCATTTTATTTTTGAGAGAGAGAGAGAGACCTAGACAGAGTGGGAGTGGGGGAGGGGCAGAGAGAGAGGGAGACACAGAATCCGAAGCAGGTTCCAGGCTCTGAGCTGTCAGCACAGAGCCCGATGCGGGGCTTGAATCCACAAACCTTGAGATCATGACCTGAGCTGAAGTTGGTGCTGAACTGACTGAGCCACGCCAGTGCCCCAATATTTTCCTCTTCTGAGAAAGGCACCGGTCATTGGATCAGGACCCACTAATGATCTCATCTTACCTTGATTGCATCTGCAAAGACCCTATTTCTAAATGAGATCATGTGTACAAGTACCAGGGGTTAAGACTTGAATAGATCTTTTCGGGGACACAAGTGAGCCCAGCACTGGGGTCTTATGCCTTAGCGGGGCATGCGCTGGAGGTCCATGTGCAGCCGAGGGATCAGGTGAGGTTGAGACAGCCCCCAGCCCCCAGCCCCATGGGCCATCTGGCTGGGTTGAGGTAGTGATGGGACTGGAGGGCTGGGCCTGGAGAGGCTCGAGTCACTAGGCAGCTTCTGACATAGGGCTTCAGCACTGACTCTCCCACTTTCACAGCCAGTGACCTGGGGCAGGCAGTGACATGTGGCTCTGATTTCTGGCGGGGATATAATTAGAAGGGAGATCTGGACTTTTGGAAACCAAAGGGACCCTGGGGACCACCTAATCCAGACATTTCGCAGATGGGAAGCCGAGGCAATTCCATAAGCCCCTATGCGTTCTGGTTGGGTGCTTGTGCAGGGGTGGGCAGCCCTGGGCTGTGGGCCGTGGCTCTCACTGGTGGTGGGGAAGGGGTGGCTGCTGAGTCCACCCTCAGCCCCTGAGCCCTAATCAGAGCCTGAAGCAGGTTCTATTCCGGGCCACCAACAAGAGTCTGAAGTGTGCTTTTCTCTTGGGGCGCCTGGGTGGCTCAGCCGGTTGAGCATCCAACTTCAGCTCAGGCCAAAATCTCATGGTTGTTGAGTTAGAGCTCCACATCGGGCTTGCTGCTGTCAGCACAGAGCCCGCTTCGGATCTTCTGTCCCCCCTCTCTCTCTGCCGTTTCCTCACATGCGCTCTCTCTCTATCAAAAATAAGTAAATCTTTAAGAAAAAAAAAAGTGTGCTTTTCCCAGATGGGTATTTTGGTCTGAAGCTGCTTGGAGGAAGAGGTGGGTTGGGGGGAGGGGGTGTTGTCCTGTTTCAGTTCTGACTCTCACTTCCACCCTCCTGGTGCCTGTGGGTGTCATGCAGGGCTGCTGTCCTCTGTGGTCCCCCTCGGCCTCTGCCTGGCTGCGTTTCTCACCACGTGCTTCATCTGTTACCCTCTGCCCTTGGCTTTGCATGCTCTCAAAATTTCTCATCTTCTCTCTTTTCTCTTTTACCCTCCTGTTTTGGTAAAGCTTGATGGGGTGTTAAGCGGTGTGTGTGTGTGTGTGTGTGTGTGTGTGTGTGTACCAAAGCTGCCCCCTTTGCATGGCACTGTGCTGCCTCCCACTGTTTCATAGGATCCGCAAGCTCCGTGGGCACATATTCTGTTCCTGTGCTCCTTTTCCAAGGCCTCCTGGAGTCAACATTGGCATGCCTGCCAGACCTCGTGCCATGTTCCTTAAATAGCTCATCCCCAAACAGTCCATCCTGGGCTCCAGCTGCAGTGTACAGCTAAGGCCAGGGCAG
This sequence comes from Puma concolor, assembly GCF_028749965.1. Lineage (NCBI taxonomy): Eukaryota > Metazoa > Chordata > Mammalia > Carnivora > Felidae > Puma > Puma concolor. Next base: position 148,879,939 of record NC_141667.1, read on the forward strand.
AGGGCGCCAGTGTGGGCACCCATGGGCTAGAAGTCTGAGCAGCCGGAGTTTTTGCAGCCGGCAGTGTCAGCACAGTTGACAAACCATCAAGAGTAGAGGGAACGTGAGGTTTGGGGTCGCTGTACTGGACTTCCCATTCATTCCAAAAGACGTACTGAGCACCTGGAATGTGCCAAATTCTGTGCTAGGCATTGGAGGGAGCGATGGTGAACTACAGGGAGAAAGTCTTTCTCTCCTCCAGAGGTTCCGGTCAGCCAGGAGAAGATGGAGCTGAAACCTGGGAGAAGCTGCTTCCTGCTGAGAGTCGCTGGATTGGTGGGGAGATGGGCGCTGGCCATGCCTGGAGCAGAGGGCGAGGGCAGGGTTGAGGACGCTAGGTGGCAGGACCCACCAGGTCGGCCACCCTCAGTGCTCATGGCGGCCATGCTCATTGTTGGGGATCTACCAGGCTACAACACAGAAAACCCCAGAAGGGCAGAGACTGTCAGTGGATCTCCATATCCCCCAAGGAGTCAATGCCCAGAAAACATTGGAGTGAATGAACTTTGTAGAGTTTTGTTTAGGTCTTGAGCTTACTGGGGGGCACTGCAGGAGTTTAAATTGGGGAGTAAGTGCGCCCGGCTGGCTGAGTGGGAAGAGCATGCGACTCTTGACCCCAGGGTTGTGAGTTTGAGCCCCGTGCAGGGTGTAGAGATTACAAAAAAACCCACAAAAACGCTTAGAAACAAATAAATAAACTTTTTAAAGAAAGAAAAGAAAAAAGAAATAAAATAAGGGGGACCTGGGTGGCTCAGTTGGTTAAGCAGCTGACTTCGGCTCAGGTCGTAATCTCACTCTCACAGTTCGTGATTTTGAGCCCTGCATCAGGCTCTCTGCTGTCAGCATGGAGCCTGCTTCAGATCCTCTGTCCCCCCCTCTCTCTCTGCCCCTCCCCTGCTTATTCTCTCTCTCTCTCAAAAATAAATAAACATTAATTTTTTTTAAAGAAATAAATAAATTGGGGAGTGGGCCAGTTAGCTTTGTGCATTTGTAAGATCATTTGGCTACCGTGGGAAAAGAGGGGAGTGGGCAGTGGAGCCTGGGGAAGGGGAAAGAAAGATGAGGGCAGCATGGGACCCACTTCAGCGGCCCAGGTGACCCGTGAGAGGAGCCGAGGATGGTGGTGGCCAAGAGGTCGGAGCTCAGGGAATGGGTATGACCAATATGTAGGACTTTGAGACTGGGGGGTGCAGGTGGGGAAGAGGACAGGTGGGGTAGGCAGAATTTCTAAACTGGGCCCCCAGAGAGGTCCTGCCCTAATTCCCAGAATCTGTGGGTCCACCGGGCTGTCACTCCTGTGAGTCTGTGAGTTGGCACCACCGACTGCCCTGGATTATCCAGGCTGGCCCAGCATATAACTGCTGAGTCCCTGAAGGCAGAGCACTTCCCTGGCTGGTGGCAGCTGGGCCATCGGGGAGATTAGAAACTGCTGTGAAGATGGGAGCCTTGTGCAAGGACTGAACAGCAGCTGCAGGGAGCCTGGAGCGACCTCGGCTGACAGGAAGGGGGACCCCAGTCCTGCAAGTTCCCTGCAGGAACTGAGTGCAGCCAACAACCGGAATGAGCTTGGAAGAGGACCACCTGCCCTGAGTGCCAGGTGAGATCACAGCGGGTACAGACTTTGACTCAGCCTCCTGTAAAGCACTGAGCAGAGAAGCCCACTGCGCCATCCTGTGACACTTCTGACACGTGAGAGAAGAAATGGATGCTGTTTTCAGGCACAAGGTAGAAAACAAACACGTGGGGCGCCTGGGTGGCTCACTGGGTTAAGCATCCGACTTCAGTTCGGGTGCTGACAGCTCAGAGCCTGGAGCCTGCTTTGGATTCTGTCTCCCTCGCTCTCTGCCCCTCCCCCACTCATGCATGCGCGCGCTCTCTCTCTCAAAAATAAATAAACATAAAGGAAAAAAGAAAATGAACCTGTCAGGTTTCTGGATACATTCACTGAATTAAAAACCGGTGGAGGGCAGGAAAGGCTGGCAGAGAAAAAGGCCCTGTCAGATTGTTGAGAGGATCAGGAAAGTATTAGAAAGTATTTCTTTCCTTTTTTTTTTCCAGTTTATTTATTCTGAGAGAGAGAGAGCCCACGCGAGCAGGGGAGGAGCAGAGAGAGAGGGGAAAAAGAGAGAATCCTAAGCAGGCTCTGCACTGTCAGCACAGAGTCTGATGCAGGCCTCGAACTCACAAACCATGAGATCATGACCTGAGTGGAAACTAAGAGTTGGACGCTTAATTGACTGAGCCGCCCAGGCACCCGCATCTTGCTTTTTTCAATAGGAGACTGTTCTTATGAAATTGTTGGTGTTTCTATTAGGATAGATAGCCTTAAATTAGTTTATCAGATGTCTAGGGGAGGTTGGACGTCTTCGTGATCTTGAATCTTATTCAGGAACACAAAAGGCCTTTCCATTTCCTCACATGTTTTGTGTGCTCAGCGTTTACTATTTGCTTCATCTTTATCTTGAGTATTAAGTGTATTCCTAGGAGTTTTATGTCCTTTCTTCCTTTATTTTCTGATTATTGTTGGCATACATAAAAGCCACCTTGCTGAATTCTCTTATTGTTTATTTAGAATAATGTTTTGGCTAATCCTCTTTGGGGCTTCCAAGTATATAATCATGTGATCTGCAAATGGTGATGATTTTACCTACTCTTTTCCTCTTTTACACCTCGAATCTCTTTCTCTTGTCCAATTGTGTTAGTTGTTCCTCCAGAAAAGTTAAAGAATAAATGTAAGAAGGTACTGTTTCTTACTTTAATCAAAGTAAGAAGGCTTCAGGAAGACGACATTTCAGTTGTTTTTTTTTTTTTTTTTAAACTTTTTTTTTTTTTTTTTAACGTTTATTTATTTTTGGGACAGAGAGAGACAGAGCATGAACGGGGGAGGGGCAGAGAGAGAGGGAGACACAGAATCGGAAACAGGCTCCAGGCTCTGAGCCATCAGCCCAGAGCCCGACGCGGGGCTTGAACTCACGGACCGCGAGATCGTTACCTGGCTGAAGTCGGACGCTTAACCGACTACGCCACCCAGGCGCCCCTTCAGTTGTTTTTTAAAAGCGTTTATCTTATTCTATGTTGTCAGGAATGGCTTAAATAAAAATATATGTTGAAATGTATCAAATACCCTGTTCATTCATATGGTAAAACCTTGGATGGTGAGTAACTTGTTCTGTGAGTGTTCAGCAAGACTAGCAAACATTTCTAATACATTTTAACTTAATAAACAAGCAGTGTTTTGCAATATGAGTCGTATGTGATGCCAAATGTCACATGAGCACAACTGAGCCAGTGGTTTTTCTCTCTGGCTGTGGAATTGTGGATGATTGTCTCCCATACTCGGATGCTCGGTCTCAGGCCACAGTGTTTGACAGAAGTCAGTGGTTTTATTTATTTATTTTTAATTAAAAAATTTTTTTTTAATGTTTATTTATTTTTGAGACAGAGAAAGACAGAGCATGAATGAGGGAGGGTCAGAGAGAGGGAGACACAGAATCTGAAGCAGGCTCCAGGCTCTGAGCTGTCAGCACAGAGCCCGATGCCGGGCTCTAACTCACGGAGTGTGAGATCATGACCTGAGCCGAAGTCGGATGCCCAACTGACTGAGCCACCCAGGCGCCCCTATTTTTTTTACTTTTTTAAAAAATTTTTTTGTGGCGCCTGGGTGGCTCAGTCGGTTAAGCGGCTGTGCTCTGTCTCTCTCTGTCTCAAAAATAAATAAACGTTAAAAAAAAATTAAAAAAAATTTTTTTTCATGTTTATTTTTGAGAGAGAGAGAGAGAGAGAGAGAGAGAGCACTCATGCACGCACCTGGGTCAGGGAGGGAGCAAGAGAGGGAAACACAGAGTCCTAAGCAGGCTCCAGGCTCTGAGTTGTCTGCACAGAGCTTGACATGGGGCTCGAACCTACCAACTGTGAGACCATGACCTGACCCGAAGTTGGATGCCCAACCAACTGTGCCAACCAGATGCTCCAGAAATCAGTGATTTTTCAGAACGTTGGAAGGTGCCCACAACTAGCACAAGTGTATTTTTTGTCACTTCAAAGCACCTATGGACAGTCCTTTGCTTTTCCATACAAGAGTAAGCTTAGGAATGCTTTGCTTCATTCTAGGTCAGGCTGCCTGCAGACAGAGACTGTTTCCTCTGCTGCCTTATTGCCAGTTACAGTGAATACAGTATATGACAAGAGTTTATTAATACTTTACTGTGGCCAACATCCGTGAGAGTGTATACAATGGCCCCATGCAGGAAAAGATTGAAAAGGAAGGCGGTAAGAAGGAGATGATTCCGGTGGAAGTTAAGAAGAAAATCGAGGTATGCAAATGAGGTATGAGAGTGGCAGAAATTGCGAGATTTTATAAGAAGTCTACATCGACCATTTGCACAATATTAAAGGAGAAAGAAGAAATAAGGCGGCTAGATGGCAGTACCAAAAGCAGTGACTCCATTAGTGAAAGTTGTCCTACACAATAACCCTCCTCTCTCTTGTCTCCCTCACATCAGCCACAAAGGTTTTCAAAGGTAAGTGCAGGTTCGTTTATTTTTCTTTATATTTTGTATTTTCTTGATTATTTTGCATTATATTACAGTACTGTAATCATTTTCATATGAATATTTTTGAGTTGTGGAATGAATCATCTGAGTTTCCATTATTTCTTATGGGGAAATTCACTTCGAGATACAAGTGTTTTAGATTACAAGCATGTTTCCAGAATGAATTATGCTTGAAAACCAAGGTTTTACTGTAGTGATAAGACTTTTCCCCCCTCATTTTTCCTATTAATATTATCGTTATATTAATGGCATTCTTAAATATTAAAGTGTTTTTTTTTAATGTTTATTTATTTTGGAGAAAGAGAGCATGAGTGGGGAGTGGGCAGAGAGAGGGAGAAGAAGATCCACATTGATAGCAGACAGCCTGATGCGGAGCTCGAACCCACAAACTGTGAGATCATGACCTGAGCTGAAGTCAGATGCTCAACTGACTTAGCCACCCAGGTGTCCCCAATGGAGTTCCTAATATTAAACCATCCTTGCCTTTCTGGAATAAGTCTTGCTTGGTTATGATTTCAAGTTATTATTAGGAGCGCCTGACTGGTTCAGTCGGTGGAGTATGCAACTCTTGATCTGGCGGTCATGAGTTCAAACCCCATATTGGGTGTAGAGATTACTTAAAAAATTATTTTGAATATTTAAAATTACTGGGGCGCCTGGGTGGCTCAGTCGGTTAAGCGGCCAACTTCGGCTCAGGTCATGATCTCACGGTCCGTGAGTTTGAGCCTCGCGTCAGGCTCTGTGCTGACAGCTCAGAGCCTGGAGCCTGTTTCATATTCTGTGTCTCCCTCTCTCTGACCCTCATCCATTCATGCTCTGTCTCTCTCTGTCTCAAAAATAAATAAACGTTAAAAAAAATTAAATATTTAAAATTATTAATATGCTGTTGAATTGTACTTGCTTATACTTACTAGCATTCTTGCATCAGTATTCATAACTGAGCTCAGTCTGTGGTTTTCTTGTATTGGTCATGTCAAGGCTAACGCCTGAGATGACCTCCAAGTGGAGGTGTGGAGGTGGCCATAGGACTGGGACCTGTGCATCTGGAGCTCATGAGAAAGGGCCAGACTGGGGAGATAGATTGGTGAGTCTCTTGTATATAGGCAGTATCTTGTGCTAAAACATGGGTGAATCTTGAAAACATGCTAAGAAGCCAGATACAAAAAGCCCCATATGATATGATTCCATTTATAAAAAAAAGTCCAGGGGTACCTGCGTGGCTCAAGCAGTTAAGCATCTGACTTCGGCTCAGGTCATGATCTCACGATTTGTGGGTTTGAGCCCCGTGTCCGGATCTGTGCTGACAGCTTGGATTCTGGAGCCTGGTCTGATTGTGTCTCCCTGTCTCTCTGCCCCTCCCCTGCTCATGCTCTGTCTCTCTCTCAAAAAAAAATAAATAATAAAACATTAAAAATTATTTAAAAATGTCCAGAATACAACAATCTGGAGAGACAGAAAGCAGATTAGTGGTTGCAGGAGCTGAGGGGGTGGATAGGAATGGCTGCTAATGGGTAAGGGGTTTCTTTTTAGGTCAGGTGAATGTTCTAAGCTTAGATTGTGGTGACCCATTGCCCAACTCTGGGAATACACTAAAACCGTTGAATCGCACGTTTTAACCAGGTGGATTTTATGGCATGTCAATTATATGTGGATTAGAATGTGGGGAGAGGAAAAAAGAAACAGAATTGTCTGGAACTTAGAAGGAAAATTTGGTGACTGGTATGAGAAATGCTCTCCCAACCTGGGTCAGGGTTCGAAGTCCCAATGCGAGTCCAGTTCTCACTTTTCTGTCAAAATGGAGGAACGTTCACTGGGGACAAAAGTATTTGTGGGCAACAAGATCAGTTCTGGGATATCATTCATCCTTGCTGGAAATAGTTCTGACCCGGCAGCCAAAGGGAGGGGCCGTTTTAGAAGGAACGCTTCCCTAGGAGGAAAAGATTTACTGGCAGGACGCGACAGGAAAACGGGTGGGCCAGGCTCAACAGCCTAGACTAGACCAACATAAATAGGTGACCAGCCTGACCCTGGCCTGGAGGAGATGATGACCTGAGTTGGTTCTGGTAAGGCAGAAGCCTGCCAAAGGACTGGCTGAGGTCGGCGAGGGTGTCTGGAGGAGGCAGGACTAAGATATTAGTGTCGGGATTGATGAGGTGCCAAGGGAAAAGAAGGACATGGTCCTGCAAATCTGGCCCACGCCTCGGTAGGCCAGTTGGAAGTATCTGTTGGGACACCGGGGGAGAGTGTGAAACTGGCCCGGCGGGAGCAGGGGCTGGTCGCTCCCTGGAGGCACCTGAGCCGCGCGCATGCCCAGAGCACGCAGTGGGCGTGCCGGAAGTGTGAGGGCCGAGCAGAGGAGGGTCGGAGCTGTGAGCCGAGGGCGTTCCTGGGGCTGCGGGTGTCCCCTCGCCGGGAACTGGGTTTGATGAGGGTGTGGGACGCTATTTCAAGCAGTTGGAGGATTGCACTACCAGAGTGATCCAGAAGCCACCGAGGTGGGGCTCTGGCCAACGGAGGCGGAGATGGATGCTGGGAGAAGGCGACAGGTGGGGCATCACCTGCGGGAGGTACTGAGTCAGGTGAAGGGGGCCCTGTGGGCAGGTGTTACAGGCGGAGGAGTGAAGGCTGGAAACTTGAGACCGAGACTGGAAACGAGTGAAGAGTCACCAGCTATATGGCCGGCCCTCGGTTTTCACTCTTTACATTCATTTGAGTGCTGGCCCGATTTTCAAGTGAATATTGAGGCCCCCAAGGGAAAATGACTTGTTTTGAATCCCAGAGTTGGGACGCTGGGTGGGAGACGGGATATGATTCCAAAGCCAAATCGGGCCCTCCTCTATTGGAGTTTAAGGGGCAGGAGAATGGTGTAGAACAGAGCTGGGCAAATATTACCTGTACAGGATCATATAGTAAATACTGTATTGTCTGCCTTGTGGGCCAAGAGGCATGCTATTATGTGGGTGAGTACCTGATAAGAAGAGATGAAACAGGGATGTCTGGCTGGCTCAGTCTGTAGAACATGAGACTCTTGATCTGGGACGGTGAGTTCGAGCCCCACCTTGGGCACAGAGATTACTTAAAAAAGAAAAAAAAAAACAAAAACAAAAAAATCAGATGAAATGTAGCTCCACTTTTTATTGACAATTAAAAACTTTACTTACAGACACTAACTTTGAAATTCATAGATTTTATGTGTCATGAAATAGTATTCTTTTGATTTTTTTTTCAATCATTTAAAAATGTAAAAGCCATTTTCTGTTCAAGTGTCATACAAAACTAGGCCGCAGGACAGATTTGGGGGGTAGGCCATAGTTTGCCAGCCCTTGTCTAGATCTGTGCTGTTCCCACTGAGCACCTGGAAAGTATCTAGTCTGGGAACTTAACAGAAGACCATGGGGGAACGGTAGGGGGAAAAAAGTTACAGAGAGGGAGGCAAACCATAAGACGCTTTTAAATACAGAGAACAAAATGAGCATAGATGGGGGGTAGGGGAGAGGGGAAAGTGGGTGATGGGCATTGAGGAGGGCACTTGTTGGGATGAGCACTGGGTGTTGTATGTAAGCGATGAACCACGGGAATCTACCCCAAAAACCAAGAGCACACTTTACACACTGCATGTTAGCCAATTTGACAATAAATTATATTAAAAAAAAAAAGAAAGAAAGTATCTAGTCTGAATTGAGGAGATGTGGATTTCAAAGATGTCCAAGGGGAAAAAAAGAAAAGAAAAACATCTCAGTAATATTTTTTTTAAGTTTATTTATTTATTTTGAGAGAGAGAGAGAGAGAGAGCAGGAGGGGCAGAAAGATAGGGAGAGACAGAATCCCAAGCAGGCTTTGCACTGTTTGCACAGAGCCTGACTTGAAGCTCCAGCTCACAAACTCTGAAATCATGACCTGAGCTGAAATCAAGAATCGGATGCTCAACTGACTGAGCCACCCAGGCACCCCTCAATAATTTTTTAACGTTGATTACATGTTGAAATGATAATGTTTTGAATAGATTGGTGGTCTAAATAAAGTATATTCAAATTAATTTAATGTATTTCTTTTGCCTTTTTTTCTAATTCTCTCATAGTCTTTTTTTTAATTTAAATTTTAATTAATTAGTTAATTTTTTAAAGTTTATTTATTCACTTTGAGAGAGAGAGAAGGAAGAAGGAGAGAGAGGGAGAGAGAATCCCAAGCAGGCTCCACACTGTCAGTGCAGAGCCCCACACTGGGCTCAATCCCATGAACTGGAAGACCATGACCCAAGCCAAAACAAAGAGCCAGATGCCCAACCAACAGAGCCACCCAGGCATCCTGAATTATCTACTTTTTTTATTATTTAAAACAAATTTTAATGTTTATTTTCTAGAGAGAGAGACACACACACAAAGTGTGAGCGGGGGAGGGGCAGAGAGAGAGGGCAACACAGAATCTGAAACAGGCTCCAGGCTCTGAGCTGTCAGTACAGAGCCCCACACGGGGCTGGAACCCACAAACCACGAGATCATGACTTGAGCTGAAGTTGGACACTCAACCAACTGAGCCACCCAGGTGCCCCTCATAGTCTTTTAATGTGGCTGTTGGAAAATGTTCAGTTATACATGTGTTTGCATTTATGGGGACGTGGATGGCCCCTCCATTCGTGTTGAGGGAGGTGGGAGGAGGTGTGGCCTGGCTTTCAGGAGAGTTGGGCTGTGTGGGGACAGCTGATTTCATTAAGGAGTGGTGGAAGGGCAGGGTGAAAGGGGTATATCAAAGCAAGGAGGCTTCTGCAGGACTTGGTTTGACGTGAGGGGGTTTCAGGGAGTAGCAGGCTTGAGCTCTTTGAGGGGGCAGCCATGAGAGTGTGTGGGGCAAGGCGGGTGGCAAGAAGGAAAAGGCCACCAAACAGCTGGCCACATGAGTGACTGTGGGACGAGGAGTCTGCTGAGGTGCAACCATCCCTCGACCCCTCTGCACGCTAGGAGCTTGTCTTCGGTTTGGAGCCTGGAGCACGGCCCCTGCTTGGAGAGGTGGCTTGGCCAGTTCACTGGCCAAATGTGGAACCGGAAGTCATGATGTAGCATTCACACCAAGAACACTGGAGACTATTCCTCCCTCCTCGGCTGCCGACCGCCCCTGCCCGGCTGGTGAAGACCTGCCTGCTCCAGCCTTGTGGTGGGAACAGATGTTGCTGCCAGGGCTGTGGCTCCCTGTGCCACTGTCCACGCCCAGGAGAGGGGGCTTTGCCTTGCCCTCTGCTGTGGAAGGAAAAGGGAGGTGCCACGAAGTGGGTCCCCGCCTGTGGCTTCCTGTTTCTGGGTGAAGGAGAGGGGTGGAGCTTCTGTGTCCTTGTCTGCGCTCACTGGGCGTAGGAGGACGGAAACCTCAGTGTGCCCTTGTCTCTTGTCTCCAGCTGCCTGGGCCTCGGAGCAGCGCCGGGTGCTGAGTGGACACTGTCCACAGAGAGGCCTGGGTCCCAGGCCTGGTGCCACCAGACATGTCACCCCCTCCCACACTCTACTCCGAGACCGAATGTTTGTGTGTGTCCCCCCCCCCCCGCCCGCCCCACTTCATATGTTGAAATCCTAACCCCCAACGTGATGGTATTTGGAAGCAGGGCCCACCAGGGCAGATGAGGACACGGAGAAGACAGCCATCTGTGAGCCAGGACACTGAATCTGCCAGCGCCTTGATCTTGGACTTCCCAGCCTCCAGAACTGGGAGGAATAAATTTCTGTCATTTACAAGCAGCCCAGTCTATGGGGTTTTTTTTTGTTGTAGCAGCTCAAATGGACTGAGACACTTTTCTTCGCTGCCCTTTTAGTTTTCTTCTCTCTCAATGAGATGCTTGGACTGGACCTGTGAAATGGATCATCTCTTGATTCTTTGCTAGCCATTGTGATGCAATTGGCTTGTGCAGTTAGCTGCAGGTGTCTCCAGGAAGCCAGGGGGCTGCCACCTGTGGTGGGGTGCTTTCTCCTTATTTGCCCATCGCCTTCCCTGCCAGGCTGGGCTTTCAAAGCCCACCCCCGGGAAGTTCTGGTCCACCCTTCCAGCCTTGCTGCCCACCACCCTGTGCCTGGAGTCAGGGTCGTGACTACACACGGACACAAAGTTCTGCCCACTCACCCTCCTTGATGTCTCTCATCGCCCCTCCTTTCATGGGCTCGTGCCATCGCCACCATCACCGACTTCCTGTTTCCTGTGGATAAACGGATCCCTTTGTCGCCGCACGTAAAGTCCCTGCCAGATGGCACGGTCTCAACTCCCTTCTGTCATGTGGGGCTACCCGCAGTCTTTGAACACTCTGCACCCTCTCAAGCACTGAGCCTTTGCTCAGTGGGTCTCTGTGCCTTCGTCTCCCACCATCTCTGCCTGGAGAACCCCCATTCAGTGTTCAGTGTCTCCCCCTTTGGGAAGCCTGGTCCTTCCCACCCACCTCTCTGACTTACAGGAGGGATGTGTCCCTCCCACACGTCCTGCCCTCCTGTGCCTCCCCAGTGTAGCATTCGCCTCTCCACGTGGCAGGGAGACTCCTATCCCAAAGCAGGAGAGGGCTGGGGGTGCCTTCTAATGGTGGAGGCCGGCTTGTTCCCCAGGATAGGTGCTTGCTGATGTCTCCCAAAAAGCTGATTGACTGAAAAAAAGCTTTCCTCTCCTGTCTCCTTTCATTGTCATTAACACACAGTTGTTGAAGAGCCTGTCCTGCAGGATGGGCGCCCCAGTGTGTCCTTGCCTGCCTTATGTGCGGGTAGCTAAGCTCATTTCTCAGTGTCCCCTGTGGCACAGCAGGTCGGCGTGACAGTTCTAGCTGGTGCAGGGTGAGCAGAAGCGATGCGTGCTACTTCCAGGCCTGGACCATTAACACAGGTGCTGTCCTTCCCCCTTGCTTCCTTCTGCGGGCTGCACACGCATGATAAGGTGTGAGGGGATGGTGGCAGCCCAAGATGAAGGGGCCTGTGTCCTTAAATGCCACGTGGAGGAGAGCCACTTCTCTGACCTGAAAGCCAGCCCAGGACTGTTCATCTATGAGAAACAACCTCCCAGAGGCTCCTGGGTGGCTCAGTTGGTTATGCATCTGACTTTGGCTCAGGTCATGATCTCACGATTAGTGAGTTCAAGCTCTCTGCTGACAGCTCAGAGCCAGGAGCCTGCTTCTGATTCTGTGTCTCCCTCCCTCTCTCTCTGCCCGCACTCTGTCTCTCTCTCAAAAATAAACATTAAAAAAATTTTTTTTAAAGAAAAAAGAAACAATCTTCCATGCTGTTTAGATCTGTTGGGTAGTGTGGTGTCGTTCATGCTGACTGCCTCTCCTATAGTGCCAACCTGAGAACTGTTGACAGAGTAGTAAAGGCATGTTGGGGCCTAGATGGCAGATGGGACAGGAGGAGGTGAGGGAAAGAGGGGCATCAGGGCTGACCCACCCATGTTCCCAGCCTGCACAGGTAGCTAGATGGGAGAGGCTTTCTCTGTAGCCAAGAACAGAGCAAAGGGATCTGGGCTCAGGGAAATGTCGTATGTTCAGTTTCGGACATGCTGAGATTTGAGGCGCCTTGGTGATAGTTCAGTAGGGACGTTGAGGGATACTTATGCTTGAGGGTTTGGAGTTCAGGAAACAGGTCTGTGCTGAGTATCGTGGGCGTGTTGATGGCAGCAGAAGCCCAGGTGTTAATAAATGAGTGAACAGGTGAATTGTTGCATAACCAGAACTGAGGCTCAAAGAGAGAGTCCCCCCTCCCCCGCAAGGCCATACTGACTTAGTGGCAGTGCTAAACCATAAATAAAAGAGCCTCCAATGCTGCCTCTCACAGGGGAACTGGGCATTTCCCAGTTTATTTTCTTTTTCTTTTTTTTCTTTTTTAATGTTTATTTATTTTTGAGAGAAAGTGTGAGCAGGGGAGGGGCAGAGAGAGACAGGGACAGAGGATCTGAAACAGGCTCTGTGATGACAACAGAGAGCCTGATGTGGGGCTCGAACCCACGAACCGTGAGATCATGACCTGAGCCGAAGATGGACACTTAACTGACTGAGCCACCCAGGCAACCCGACATTTCCCAGTTTCGTAGGCTTTCCGATGCCTGGTGCCCAGACTGCTTTATAAAAGTGACAGTCCAGTCCCGGGGGCTTGGGAATCTGGTTTCCAAGCTTTTCAGGGGATCATGACATGAAGCCAGGCTGGGCCTCTCTTGAGTGCTATATTACCTATATGGGAGATCCCCAGGGGAGCTCCCAAGGACACTGCGGCGGCTGGGTGCGGGGGAGGGAAGGTGTTCTATCTGTGCGTCAACCACACAGTCCTTTGAGTCCTGATTCCAGAAGGGCGGCCCAGGAATTTCTGATTGGCCTTCTGGGGGGCCAAGGCTGCCTTTGAAGACTCAAGCCGTGCAGGGGGTGGTTGTTGTAAGAATGTGTCCCTTGGGAGGGGGTATCCTGCCAGCTGGCAGAGCTGCTCCAGATCTTCCCAGTCTGGAAGATCTGACTTGAGAGAGAGTAGGGGAACTCAGCAGGTGAAGGAATCTTCCCCTAGATCTGTTGTTGTTGTTCTTTTTTAAAATTAAAAAAAAATTTTAAGTTTATTTATTTTGAGGGAGAGAGAGAGTATGAGCAGGGTAGGGGCAGAGAGAGAGGAGGGAGAGAACCCCAAGCATGTCCCGCACTGTCAGGGCAGAGCCCAATGTGGGGCTCGAACTCACAGTGAGATCATGACCTGAGACGAAATCAAGAGTCATTCGCTTAACTGACTGAGCCACCCAGGCACCCCCAGTAATCTGAGCTGCTCTCATTTACACCTACTTCCTGCCAGGCACTAGGCTAAACACTTGGCAGACATTATCTCTGATACCTGCAGGACTTCTTCAGGGGAAAGTGTTATCATCCCTGTTTTATTTATTTATTCCTTTAGTTTTTATATATTTTTTAAAGGTTATTTAAACTTTAAAAGTATTGGTGGGGAGGGGCAGAGAGAGAGAGAGAGAGGGAGAGAGAGAATCACAAGCAGAGCCCGACTCGGGGCTTGATCTCACGAACTGTGAGATCATGACCTGAACCAAGATCAAGAGTTGGACACTTAACCGACTGAGCCACCCAGGTGCCCCAGTCACCCTGTTTTCAAGATGAAGAGGGTCGCCTGGGTGACTCAGTTAAGCCACTGACTTTGGCTCAGGTCATGATCTCATGGTTTGTGCGTTTGAGCCCCATGTCGGGCTCTGTGCTGACAGCTCAGATCCTGAAGCCTGCTTCGGATCCTGTGTCTCCCTCTCTCTGCTCCTCCCCTGCTCACACTCTGTCCCTCTGTCTCCTTCAAAAATAGATAGACATTCAAAAAAAAATTTAAAGATGAAGAAGCCAGGCTTCATGGAGGCCTAGTTAGGGACTGACATCTCAGATGCTTTCAGTCGATGAAAATGGTTTTAGGGGGCCCAGGAATAAGATGTTAGGAGCCGGTGGGTGCTGGGGTCAGTGGGAGAGCACCTGCTAGGGGGCAGTGAGTCTCAGCTCAGGCTGATTGTGGACGTGTGCAACTGTGGCCCGGTGTGACTTCATCCAACTATTTTCCGAAAGTAACTAGAGATGCTACATCTCGTAGAAATAATCATACTTCGTAGATGTTGGCAAATGATTCTGTAAGATGTTCACAATAAGCAAGCATGCTAGGGAGTCAGATTTGGCCTGCAGAGAACCAGTTTGTAATCCCAGGTTAAGAGATCATTTATTCATTCTGCAGGTATTGGAGTGCCCACTGGAGGTGTTGGGGTGCAGGAGACAGACCTGGTGCAGGACATATTGAGCTTAGTGTCAGTAGGGTGTGGTCTGTGCTCTGAGAGGAGCCCCACCTTGAGGCATGACGGAGCACTTCCTGGAGGAAGTGGAAGTCTCATGGATGTATCAGTCAGCTAGGGCTGCTGAAGTCCAAAGTCAAGGTGCTGGCAGTGTGGTGCTCCCTCTGAAGGCCCTAGGAGAGAATCTGTTACATGCCTCTCTCCAAGCTTCTGATGTGTCCTGCACTCCATGTTCCTTTGTGCTATGGACTGAATATTTCTCTCCCCCTCCATTCATATGTTAAAGCCCGATCCCCACAGTGATGGTATTTGGAAGGGGAGCCTTTGGGAGGTGATTCAGTTTAGTGGTGGTCATGAGGGTAGGGCCCCCATAATGGGGTTAGTGCCCTCATAAAAGGAGACATGAGAGGGCTCGCTTCTCTCTTTGCTTCTGACATGTGAAAACATGAGAAGACAGCCATCTACAAATGGGCTCCTCACCAAACCCCAGATCCACCAGCACCTTGATCATTGGCCTCTCAGCCTCCAGAACTGTGACACTTACATTTGCTGTTCAAGCCACCCAGCCTGTGGTATTTTGTTATAGCAGCCCGAGCTAAGACACCTGGTTTGCAGACCCATCACTCCAACCTCTGCCTCTGTCTTCACATGATATTTTCCTTCTGTGTCTCTGTCTCTGCGTGTCTTCTCTTCTCATAAGGCACCAGTCACGCTGGATTAAGGGCCCACCCTATGCCAGTTTGACCTCATCTTAACTTGACTGCATCTGCAGAGACCCTGTTTCCAAGTCAGGTCACATGCAGCGTTGAACCTATCTTTTGGGGGGATACAGTTCAACCTGCAACAGATATGTAGAGTAGGCAGGTGAGATTTGGGGAAGAGTACCCCGGTAGAGGGAACAGCAGGTGCAAAGGCACCTCCAGAGGCAGAAAGATGCATGTGAGTTTCAGGAAATTAACTCAGCAGAGCTAGAGTGGAGAGTGGCCATGAGATGCTGCTGGGTGGTTCCTGCCGGGCCTCTCGGCTTGTGTGGAAAGGTCAGGCAGGGTTGGTTAGGCTGCAGTCAGAGATGAATGCCCAAATCTCAGCGGCTTGACCCGGTACAGTGTCATTTCTTCTCACGTCAAGTCTGTCTTAGGTTGAGTGGCTTTTCTCCATCACGTGGCCGTGCTATGCAGAATGCATGGTCCCTGGGGGAAGCTAGGTCCAGGGGAGGCCCCTGGTCTCACCTGCCCAGGCCTGGAAGTGACCCGTCTGCTCACAGACCACACAACCAGGGAGGCTGGCGGGAAGCACAGATTTCTGTGAGTCCCCACTCTCTCTCTCTCTCTCTTTCACCAGAATTTGGAGTTAGGATTTCATCCTCAGGACACTGGGAAGCCCATTCCCACGCGGAGTGAAGATCCAACTTGCATTTTAGAAAGTAGCCTCCAGGGGCGCCTGGGCAGCTCAGACGGTTAAGCGTCTGACTTGGGCTCAGGTCATGATCTCACAGTTTGTGGGTTCGAGGTCCACATCGGGCTCTGTGCTGACAGCTCAGAGCCTGGAGCCTGCTTTGGATTGTGTCTCCTTCTCTCTCTGCCCTTCCCCTGCTCACACTGTCTCTCTCTCTCTCTCTCTCAAAAATAAACATTAAAAAAAAATGTTTCCTCCAGCTGGAGCCAGCCTCAGCCGTACAGCAGGGGGGTGGCCCATGGAGCAGTGTTGCATGGACTGGCCACATCAGCCACCACACAGTTGCAACTAATTCCTGCAACTTCTACCTTGCAGCCCCTGCCAGGAAAAAACAGGAAAAAAAGAAAAAAGAAAAAAGGAGAATGTGAGAAAAATTAAGTCATGTACAGTCGACCCTTGAACAACATGGTTTGAACAGTGTGGATCCACTTATATGCAGTTATTTTTTTTTTTTTTGATAAATACAGTACAGTACTGTGAATGTAATCTCTTCCTTATGACTTTCCTAATAACGTTTTTCTGTGTAGGTGCTCACTCGATTGTAAGAATATAACATGTAATACACATAACATACAAAGTATGTATTAATTGGGGGCACCTGAGTGGCTCAGTGGGTTAAGTGGTCGACTCTTGATTTTGGCTCAGGTGATGATTACACGGTTGGTGAGTTCGAGTTCCACGTTGGGCTCTGTGCTGACAGTGTGGAGCATCCTGAGATTCTCTTTTCCTCCCTCTCTGCCCCTCCTCTGCTTGTGCTGTCTCTTTCTCTCAAAATAAACTTTAAAAAAGTGTATGAGTTAATTGGCTATATTATAGGTAAGGCTTCTGGTTAACAGTAGGCTATTAGGAGTTCAGTTTGGGGGACAGTCAAAAGTTGCATGCAGATTTTGACTGTGGAGGGGGTCGGCACCCCTCACCCCTGCATTGTTCAAGGATCAACCGAAATTTTAAAAACTTTCAAAATGCATTTTGAGTCTGTTCTCTCTGTTCTAGGTTAGTTACTGTATATATTCTTACACACACAGATTGCCGGACAGCCTGAATACCCAAAGCCAGGAGGCTGTACTGTATGGGCCTATTAAGGGAATTTCAGGGGTAACTGGGCTCCTTGCTGATTTGAGAACCTCAATGACATAAAAGATGTCCTCTGCTCATTGTGGGAGGGGGGATGGGCCAAATGGGTAAGGGGCATTAAGGAATCTACTCCCAAAATCATTGTTGCACTGTATGCTACCTTGGATGTAAAATAAAAAAAAAAAAAGATGTCCTCTGCTCAGGGTCTATAACTGGGACCCAATAACAAGTGTGGGATCCTTGGATCAAAGTGACTTCCTGCTGCTTCCAAAAAGCCAGGTGCCCTGCCTCAGTCAGAAACACCCTTGGAGGCAACCTGAAAGTATTCTGTGCTGAGACCGACCCCCTCTTGTCTGCAGTTCTTTAGAGTTTATAAGTTCTAAGTCATTGCTTCATTTGAGCCTCAGAAAAATGTAATCTGATATGAGATCTAATTTGTTTTATTTTTTGAACTTTTTTTTAAAGTAAAAAAAAAGTTTATTTATTTATTTTGAGAGCGAGACAGAGAGAGAGCGCGAGTGAGCACCAGGGAAGGGCAGAGAGGGAGAGAGAGAATCCCAAGCAGGCTCTGCTCTGTCAGTGCAGAGCCTAGTGCCCGGGTTGAAGTCACGAACCGTGAGATCATGACCTGAGCCAAAAGCAAGGTCTGATGCTTTACTGACTGAGCCACCCAGGTGCCCCAGCGGCTACAATTTTAGATGCAATTTCACGTGTTTTGTTGTATAAATTACGGATACCCTCACACAAAAATTATTGTGAAGCTCCAATAAAGCAATGTCGGGGAAAGCATTTTACAAACTGTGAAGCACTGTCCAAATGTTGTCATCCTCAGACTTGACATGTCATGGAAAGTGTTTCCTAAGATGTGCTAAAGGAATCCATGTGGACAAGAGCAGGAGATTAAGTGAATGTATGCCCTCATCATTAGTTACGTTGTGTGGCTGCATTTAGACTATTTGACTTTGAACTTCATTGCCTATATTATCCTCACTGTTGGGGCAGCTGTGTCCATCATCCCCTGTGAGCCACATCCCTGACCCTTATTTCTGTGGGTGGGCACAGGCTGGGGTGGAGGTCGGGTGGGGAGTTTGTTAAGGTCTTCCTGCAAGCCTTACTATCAGATTTCAATGACATGACCACAGTTTTACGGAGATATGTGAATTCCAGTTGTGGAACATAGCCAGAAAGTGAAGCAGTCAGCTGGGCCCTGGGGTGACCCAGAAGGTATTTGCTCATCTGGATGGGTGGGTGGGGGGGTCGGTGGGGGCTGCTGCTCTAGTTGGTTGATACCTTGGGGGAATCCAGTGCTGGGTGACCAAATCTTCAGATGTTCTGAAGTCCATTATTTTTTCCCAATGGGAAACTGTCACATTTTTCATTCTCAGTGCATCTCCACTGGCTGGTTGGATAAGGGAGTGAGTTTTGGGCCACAGCTCAGCTCTGGATTTCCATATAATTTGTGATGGTATCACCTTCCAGAGGGTTGTTAGCAGACTACATAAGAAAACAGAACCCCCAGCTCACCACACCGGGCCTGGCTGCAGAAACTCAGGGAGGAAATGTCAGCTTCTTGGGCTCTGTTGTCATTTGGCAATCCCCAGGCTGCAGAGGCTGTAATACTGGTCCATTTGGGGCCTGGTCACCCATTATGATTAACAGAAATCACGCAGGCCTTTCAAGTTTGGTGGTCAAGAATATCCAATTAAGGGGTTTTGTATATTGGAAAAAGAGAACCATCCCTCCCGGCCTCCAACTTCGTGATTTCAGGGAAGTGGTATATTTCTCTTAAAAATAAATCTCAGGGGCACCTCAGTGGCTCAGTTGGTCGCGCATCCGACTTCGGATTTTGGCAAAGGTCATGATCACAGGGTTGGTGAGTTCAAGCCTGACTTCGGGCTCTGTGCTGACAGCGTGAAGCCTGCTTGGGATTCTCTCTCCCTCTCTTTCTGTCCATCCCCTTCTTGTGCTCGCTCGCTGTCAAAATAACTTTAAAAAAAATTTTTCAGCAGAAATAAATGAACTAACCTAAGTGAAAAATTTTAATACAAAGTGTAAAAAACAACGCTTATCGTCTAGGTGCTGCCGGACGACATAAGACTGGAGAAGACCATGGTCCCAACGTTTCTCCCGCCACATCCTGTCTGCCCGAACACCACTGGCACCAGACGCTCGGCGGGCTCCACCCCCTGTCCGCTTCTGCCACTGGGGGAAGCGGCAGAAAGGGCGGGAGCAAGGGACTGTGAGGGCACCAAGGTCAAAGGGGAGGGCGAGTTGCGTCCCAATCCCTTCGAGCCCTGGCGGAAGGCCTTCGGGGAACCCTGGGCGGCCCATCTCGGCAGCCCGAGTTCTGCCACTTCCAGCCAAGCGACCTTGGTTTGCGAGACTTCCTAGAGACCAGTTTCCTCTTTTGGGAAAATAAGAGTGGCCGAAGCTACCGTTCTGGGATGGGGCGCATCGGGGCAAGAGACTGCAGCCTCACAGAGAAGAGACCGTCTCGGGCCCCTCGGCCACTGGGCTCGCGCGGCCGTTCGCTCGGGACAAGACCGTGGTCCCGCTCCGCCGCGGCAACCCTCCGCAAGGCCCTGGCTCGCGCGGGTTCTAAAATGAGGACAAAAGCCCGCCCGGATTTAGCGTGCGCGCGCCGCTGAGGCCAATGGGACGCCGGCGCGGGGTTGAGTGACGGGCTGGCGTAGCCAATGAACATGCGCCTTGTTGCGAGGTGGGCCCGGCCCCGGCATTATAAAGAGCGCCACGAGTCGGCATTGTCAGGCGGCGGCACCTCGCGGGCCCGAGCGAGCCGTGTTGATCGGTGGTCTCCGTGCGGCGCGGCAGAGGAGTGGGACGCGAGGTCGCGGCAGCTCCGTCGGCGGACGGAGGCGAGGCCCGGCAGCGCGGGCGTGAGCGCGGCCGAGCCCGCGGTGCCTTCCCTGCGGGTGGGGACGAGCGGGCCCCGCGGCGTCATCGGCGCGAGGTGAGCGGCCGGGCCCGCGGGCGGCGGGCGGGAGCTGGGTGGGAGCCGCGCGGCCCTGACGCGCCGTGGTCGCTCGTTGCAGGAGCCGCCGCGCCCCGGCCTAGCATGTCGGAAGCGGGTGAGGAGCAGCCCATGGAGACCACGGGCGCCACCGAGAACGGACACGAGGCCGCCCCCGAAGGCGAGTCGCCGGCGGGGGCGGGCACCGGGGCCGCGGCGGGCGCCGGAGGCGGGAGCGCGGCGCCCCCGGCCGGCAACCAGAACGGCGCCGAGGGCGACCAGATCAACGCCAGCAAGAACGAGGAGGACGCGGGGTAGGTGCGGCGGCGGGCCGACCGGGGCGCCGCCTTTGTTCCGGGGCCGCCTTTTGTTGGCGCCACGCGGCGGGGGGAGGGGCGGGCGGGAGGCCGGGGCCTGCTCGCGGCCCGCCGCCCGGCCCCGCTGCGCCCGCCGCGCCGCCGCTCGCGCCGGAGTTTGCAGGAGTTTGTTGGGTCGACTTTGGCGCCGCCCCGGGGCCGCTCGCGCGGGGCTGGGGGCGGGCGGCCCGAAGGCGGGGGGGGGATAGTGCCCTCGGACCCGGGGCCGAGGCGGCCTCGGGCTCCGCGGGGCTGCGTGGGCGGAGTTGGCGCGCGCCCCGGCGGCGGCCTCCCTCCCCCACCCCGCGGAGGGCGGAGTCACGGTCTGAACGCGGTCTCCGGCCCCCGGAAGCCTCGAGTTCCTTGAGGGCGAGTTCTCGAGGGTGGGGAGGACGGGCAGGGACGGCAGCCTTTTGGTACTTGCTTGGTAGTCAAAAGACTTACAGTTAAGAGTGTTGCGGGGGCTTCTAGCCCAGGCTAAGAGTGCTCTTCTTTGCCCAGTCTGGGGCTGCTCCGTTAGGGTCAAGGTTGTTTGGGAGGGTAGTGAAGATTTGTTAGTACATTCCAAGGGCAGTACCCTCCCTTGGGGACATTAAGGGTATATCTTTGACCGGATGGCCACCTTGTTTATAACCCTTACAGTGAAGGTTCTGTCAGGGCCAGCCCTTCTAAAATCACAAGGCTTCTTGTAAGACTTGTTGGCACGTGTCTTTACCATTTCAGAAAAATGTTCGTTGGTGGCCTGAGCTGGGATACCAGCAAAAAGGACCTAAAGGATTATTTTACCAAATTTGGAGAGGTCGTTGACTGTACAATAAAAATGGACCCCAACACTGGCCGGTCAAGAGGGTTTGGGTTTATCCTCTTCAAAGATGCAGCCAGTGTGGAGAAGGTAAGCTGCGTATTTGATGTCAACGCTCTTAAGTGTATCTAAGAGGATATCATTCTTAGAGTGTGATTAGTTTGTGTGTGCTGTAAGTGGTTGAGGGCTTTGGCAACAGCAGAGGTGAGGAACTTTCTTGTTTTTGAAGGAATTAAAAATGCAGATTAGGTAGAGCGATGGGTATGGACTAGAGTGGTCCAGGAAGATTATAGCTGGTGTTTATTATGTTTTTATGCCTACTCTGGACATTGCTGAAGCAGATGCTTTATTGTGGGGATTAGAAAACAGTCCAGGGTTGCTATGAAATAAGGCATTATTTTAGGCCCAATTTGCAGAAAACAGACTCAGAGGTTTAAGTAGAAGAGCTCACACAGCTAGAAAGGGGTGGATTCCAACCTATACTCTAGATACTGCTGCTTTACTCCTGAAAGAGACCGGCTTTACACCGAGACTGGGCAGGGAAGGTGATGGGGGGTAGCTATACTTGAAGTTTGGAGAAGTTGAGTTGGTAAGTCAGGTTCGGCGTAGAGTTTGGAGGGGACATACACATTTTGTGTACCAGTGTTGGGGTCTTTGTGTCTTAAAGAGAAGGGCCTTGTTCAGGGTCATGCTGCTGAGTTAGAACCTAATGTCCTTCTGTTGGGACAGGTCCTAGACCAGAAGGAACACAGACTGGATGGCCGTGTCATTGACCCCAAAAAGGCAATGGCCATGAAGAAGGACCCGGTAAAGAAAATTTTTGTGGGGGGTCTGAATCCTGAAGCCACTGAGGAGAAGATCAGAGAATACTTTGGCGAGTTTGGGGAGGTGAGTTTGTCACTCAGGGAGCTGTCTGCTGGTTGCCCTGAGGTTGTGGTCTTTCCGGGTTCTTGGCAGCCTTGGCTGGCTCTAGCCGTCCTCAGCAAGGCTTCTTGTTCATTCTGGCCTTTGTGGGTCTTTTCTCCTGGGAGTTCCCAATGGGTCCTGGGGTGGGAAGAGGCGTTGGTTCTGAGCTTTGTGTATGTTTACAGATTGAGGCCATTGAGCTTCCAATGGATCCAAAAACGAACAAAAGACGAGGCTTTGTTTTCATCACCTTCAAAGAAGAGGAACCTGTGAAGAAGGTCCTGGAGAAAAAGTTCCACACCATCAGTGGAAGTAAGGTAAGGTGTCACGAGCTCTGTATCTGGCCACCTGCTGGCGAATTGGCTTTTACAGGTGTGGGTTAGGAGGTGGACTCTCTAGGGCAGTCTGACCCAACTGTTTTTCTGTAGCGTCTGCTTTCCTGATTGGGGCAGATGGTCCTGCCCTTCAGGGGGTTCCTAGGCTGGTAGAATTGGCAGAAACACAGGATGTGTGGGAGGAAGGAGAAAGGGTGGTTTCTGTGGGGTAGAGGGTGTTGAGTAGCCCCTTTGATTTCTGATTGAAAGCTAGAGGTCAAGGTGTTCTGAATGTAGTCTTGAGGCGAATAGGGCCTGTAGTTAAGGTCTCAGAAGATTCTAGAACTTCTGTCATCTAGCAGTTCCCTGTGAAGTCTTTTCCTGCTCTGGAGCTTATTATCTCCTGTCTCGCCACAAACAGATCTTTGTTCACTTCCACCCCCTTTGGATGCTGGTTTAGTGAACTCCCACCCCAGGTGAAGATTCTTTCCAAAGCTCCCAGGGTTTCAGTGAGCTGGCATCCATGGCCAGTTTTACCTTAAACGAGCTCAGTGCTGTGCAGGGAGAACTGCAACCCTTTCCTCTGAACTCTGGTCAGGCCAGAGGTAGTTTGTCTCAGGTATTCTCCAGGTGGCTTAGGAGGCAGTTGAGGGTGTGGCCTGCTGTGGCTGGGTGTGGCAGGCCCTGAGCCACAGGAGCAACCAGATAAGGTGGGACGGGTCGGGTGGGGCTTCTGGAAGTCTTAATCTTGGCTGGGAAGTTAGAGTGGATTCAGGATTGGGCCCTTAAATGATGTTGAATCCTAGGAGCAGTTGGGTAAGAGCTCGCTCATTCATTGTTCCTCCGGTGGACAATGAATGACACAAAGGTCTTTTTTTTCTGTGTCTTAACTGTGAACTGGATAGGAAGTGTCTGTAAGGTAGTAAATTATAACTGGTAGTGGGTTTTGAAATAAATGTATTTGGCATTTTAATTCAACAGAAGACCTCAGATGGCATCATTTGAGGGGGAAGCTTGTTAATTTTTTTGAGTTTCGAGGGAGAGTATGCTTGTATGGTGACACATTATATGTTTTTTTTTCTTGGTCCTAATTAGGGAGGTATATGTGCCCAGGTATTTTCTTTAAAAAGTAAACTCCTGATTTAATTAGGAGCACTGGGAGGTCCTGGACTCTCATAGCACACACAGTGGGCAAGTTTTTGAGCAAAAAAAAGGATTCTTTGCGTCCTAAGGGGACACAGATTCCTGGCCCTTCTTGACAATAGGCCAGTGGTTGGGGGAAGGTGGGGGTGGAGCCGTAGGGCCTCAGGGAAGCCTTGTCCTGAGCTTCAGTGGTTTTCATCCTCCAAGCTGAAGGTCACCACTTCAGTGTATTTGAGTGGGATGCTTCGTTTCTTCTGTAAGAAAAAAAAAATTGAGAAAGGTGGTTTGTTTCTTTTTTTTTGTTTCTCCTATAAGGCTTCTTATTTGGGAAGCCACCTCTCATCCCCCTTGCCCAGTAGGACCAGGCTGGCATCAGACTTGACCCTTGATGTGGGATCTTGCTACACTGGGTTGGCATTGGCCTTGCTGTCCATCCTCCCAGTTAGACACAGAGCTGCCCCTGAGCAGCCATCAGCAGGCCTGGGGTTGTATCTATCATCCCCAGTAAGTTCTCTGGGGAAAGGTTTCGGCCAAAAAGACCCTAGTAATTTCTGGTCTATCTAGATTTTAGTTGTGGTCCTGAAAGTTTCTAGCCTACATGTGGCTTCTGACTTGAGCATATTTTGTTTTGGGGCAGGTGGCCGCAGGTGGCTATCTGAATGTTTGTCAGCAAAGGTCTTTGTCCACAGTCCCTGCCCGGAGTTTGTCATGGTGGCCTGACCCATTGTCTTCTCTGCTTTCAGTGTGAAATCAAGGTGGCCCAGCCCAAAGAGGTGTATCAGCAGCAGCAGTATGGCTCTGGGGGCCGCGGGAACCGCAACCGAGGGAACCGAGGCAGTGGCGGTGGTGGCGGAAGCGGAGGTGAGTGGAACCTGGATGAAGAAGGGTCCCTGCCTGTGTGGAGCTTCCGTGCCTATCTCAGGGCTCACCCTGGCTTCCGGGGCATGGTGCGCCGGGGCGAGTCACATCGGCTCTGCTGCTGCTTGGAATGGAAGAGCCTGGCTTTCTCATGGCCTGGGGTCCCAGGGCAGAGGGGCGATTGCGTTGCATTTGGAGGGGTGGGGGGCACAGGGTGCGCTTGTCTCCACGGCTGTCCCGAGTCTTGGTACACCCGTGGGCGGGCGGGCAGAAGGTAGGGCAGGGCTGTGCCAGGCGCTTTACCTCCTTCTGTCCAGGCCCCTCTGACTCCAAAGCCTGAACTTCATCCTTTTTAAGGCCGAGCTGCCGGGGAGGGTGGGGGTGAGGAGAGGGAGATCGAGTGAGAGTGAGCTCCTGTCTCTTTTGCCCTGAGTGAAGTCAGTGTTCAGTCCTATCCCGGCCTGCAGCTCACAGGCTCGGGTCACAGATGCAGGGCCGGGCCTGGGGCCCTCCACACTGGGACGGCAGTCCCTTGGCTTCTATCTCCCGAGTTGCCATTAGCAGCCCCGCCACCCAAAGGGCAGGATTTCCTCCATCCTAGCTCCTGCGTGTGCTAAATGGTCCACGGGCCCCTGTGCCCGCTCCCCCCACAGGTCAGAGTCAGAGTTGGAATCAGGGCTACGGCAACTACTGGAACCAGGGCTACGGCTACCAGCAGGGCTACGGGCCCGGCTATGGCGGCTACGACTACTCGCCCTATGGCTATTACGGCTACGGCCCCGGCTACGACTACAGTAAGTAGGAGAGAGGGAGGCCCCGTCTGCTCACCCACCCTGGGAGGCAGGACAGACAGCTCAGGGGCCACTGGCAGCAGGGGCTTTGGAGTCGGACAGGCTGGGCTGTGTGTGGTCCGGCTCGGCCACTAGAGCTCCCCGGTTTTGAGCTCTTGAGCTTCTGGGCCTCAGGAAGGTGGGGCACGGACAGACCCCTGCCGGACGGGGCTGTAGGCTCCGGCGAGGATGCATGTCAAGCGCCTGGCACAGGGGTAAACGGCTCAGTAAGTCGTAGCTGCTATCGTTGTTGTTCTTGTCCCTAGGTCAGGGTAGTACAAATTACGGGAAGAGCCAGCGACGCGGTGGCCATCAGAATAACTACAAGCCGTACTGAGGCTTCGGCAGGATGCCCGACCGATCGCACACGCTTTGTTTGGATATTGAGTGAACACAATTATGTACCAAATTTAACTTGGCATACTTTCTATGGCCTGTCCCATGTGCATCTTATTTAAAATTTCCCCCCTGGAAATCACTTTCCTGTTGACTACTTCCAGAGCTCTAGTTGTTGTAGGCAGCGTGTGGGGTCTCTGAGGCCAGAGCGGCATTATGGGCTGATTTTATTCCCGGGTTACCCAGAGCCAGATTGGAGGGTCTGCTTCCTGCTGCCGCTCTGCAGCCTGGACCTGTGGACCCTGGTTGTAAAGAGTAAACTGTATCTTAGGAAACCAGTGTCACCTTTTTTTCACCTTTTAATTTTATATTATTTGTGTCATACATTTCCTGTTAATGGAAGTGTTAATTTTACTGTACTTTTTGGTACCTTTTGGGAATCTAATGTATTGTAAGGTATTTTACACGTGTCCTGATTTTGCCACGACCTGGATATTGAAGCTATCCAAGCTTTTGAAATAAAAATTTAAAAACCCCCAAAGCCTGGGTGAGTGTGGGGTGTGCTGTGGAGGAGAGCGGGGAAGGGCCAGGTGCTCCTGAGCCTCCGAAGCTCCAGTACCCTCCGTGACCTAACAGCAGTCCTGTCCGGCACGGCCATAGCCTGTCAGCCACAGGGTACTGCTGCTCAGCTGCTTTTAATGATCTGGCCCTGCCCTTCTAGAAAAAAGTTCAGTGATTCAGAGTGAAGGCAGCTGTTCAAGGGGGTGAAGGTGGTACAGTGAAGGATGCCCCAGCGCAGCAGGACGTTGGGGCACCTTCAGACATCTCTCCTTACCTTGCCAATGAAAATAGGATCCTGTCTCCCAGTGAGGACAGTATGGTCCCGTAGACCAAGGCAGTGTCATAGGAGCCGGCTCGATTTGGACACGAGGGGCCCCTCCTGGGTGGTGTAGTACAGCCCACCCTGCCCTGGCAGAGCCTGTCTGCTGCCTGGATTGGGACGCCCAATCAGGCTGGTTGTTAAGGCCTGAGACTAGCTGGCTGCAATAGGCGGCAGTGGGCTAGGGCCCTAGATGGATGAAGCCTGGTAAAAAAGAATTCTGTTTTCCATCACTTCTAGAAGGAACTGGCTACTTCTAGGAGGAAAGTGCTACTCTTGCTTTCTCATGTCAGCTATCAAATGCAACTATTGGAGATTTTTCTGGCAGGGTGTCTGGAAAGGGCCCATTGTTTCAAGCCTATCTGGGGGAAGGGAACATCACTTGGAACAAAATGTTAAGAGAAAGCTTTGGCTTTCTGAGTGAAGGAGCCACCGCTGATGGCAAGGAACCCAGGTGTGGGTCTCGAGAAGCAAGGCCCACTCACCCAGAGAAGAACACCACTCCACAGGGCTGCCTCAGGGCTGGAGCCGCAGTGTCTCACAACTTCTCACCTTTTCTTCCATGTCTGAAAAACATCACAAAGGCACCCAAACAAGTTAACCTTTCTCTAGTGTCCAAGCTTCTTGGTTGATATTCTGGACATCGAGCCCAACCAGCCTGTCTGGCCCCTTGCCCCATGTGCATGGGCCACCAAGCCATGTTTCCTGAGACTTCAGGCTCAACTGCAGCGCCCCCTACACACAAAAGCTAAGCTAGCTAGTCAGCCTCTCCTCCCCTGGGCTCCCCACGAATACACTCCCTACGGCGGGTCCCACACCACCTCCAGTTGTGTCTGCTGGGGGAGGTGAGGGGCCACCTGCGGGGCTGCTTTCATGTCTACCTGGAGATGGGATCTTGCCTACTTTGCCCACTCCTGCTCCTCCCAGCCCTACACATGCAGCACTGCCTTAGTGCATTCTAGATTGCTTTGTAAGTGCACTTAGGGGACACCCTGGACTGACCTTGATGTTCCTGTGGGATTGGGAATGTGGAGAGGAATCTCCTTTTGCATTTAATCAGTCCTGGCTACAAATCTCCTTCCAATAGCTCTGCAGCTGAGGGTCCCCTAGCCTTCAAGTAAGGCACGAAGTTCCTGCCATCTACCTTTCCATGGTTTTACTGATCCATGGTGGGGTTTTCTGTTGTAGTTAGCTTGTCCCGTGTCTGCATGAGTGCCACCCTGGCAGGATGGTGAGTGCCCTAGTTCCTGCCTACTTGGTGCTCAGGAAGGCCCTCTAGGCACAGCCAGGGAAAGGGGTGGCTTGGGTTCCCGGGACCCCTCCACACTTCAGCTCCTTGTTCCCTCCGTCTCTTCAAAGACTCCTGGCTTGCTGTTGAGCCCCTTTCCTGGGCAGGCTGGAATATCCTGGCTATTGGCTGCAGGTTGAGCTCTAGAGACCCTCCTTGGGCTCCCAGCTTACTTGTCAGGATGGCATCCATCTTGGCCACCACATGTCGTGCATTGTCCACACTGAAGCACATCGGGGGTTTAAACTTGAGGACGTTCCTCCCTGGGCCATCAGTGCTCAGCAAAATGTAGTTCTCCTTCATCCTGTGAGGACAGGATATGGCAGAGCCTTCTCTCCCCGGTTCCAGCCACACTACCCTTGGAGCCCCACCACAGGTGGGTTCCCACCAGGACACAGGACTGGCTGCCTCTTCCCAAACACCTACCTGCCCACCCTTTGCAGCCCAGCATGAACAGCTCCTACCTAGGGTGTCCTGCACCTGTTCCTGAGTCTGCTTCCTCCCCCACCCAGGGGAGGGGCCTCACCTTGTCGGTCCCGGAGTTCCTGTCTAAGCCAAGACTACCACAGCTACGATGTAGACAGCAAGGATCCTTGCACTTACTGGTGTTACAGACTGGTACAGTGAACCCGACATACTCCCTTACCTGGCTTCATAATTTCCCTGCCAACCTTGTTTCTGTTTTCTTCCCGTAAGTAATCTTGAAATCCCAGAGGACTGTGCAGCTTTAATTTTCCATTTCTTTTTAGGGAGATGACTTCACCCTTATTTTTAACCAGTTTCTAAGAACCTTCATATCTCACATGTACAACTTTTAAACTAGGAAGGTGATTTGGCCAGAAAGGAGACTGAGCTGATGGTTATTTCACATTCTCTGACCCCCACTTCCATTCTTATTTTTATTCTTTTTGTTATTTTCAAGTCTTGCCAGGAACAGACTGCGTCCTCAGTCTGCCTTCTGGCTCCTTTCTTCCATACGTTCTTCCTGGCATGGACTATGGTTGTACTAGAAAGAACAAGGTCCATACTTCACATCTGGCTGTGCCACCTACAAGCAGGCCAACTGTGGGTACACCACCTGCCCCTGGTTCCAGTTTTCTCCCTGAACTGGAGAACTTGCGTGAGGTGGAAGAAGTCAGGCCCGGCTCCAGGTCTGGCTCCCTCCTCCCACAGCTTCTGGGTTCTGAGGCTCCGTGGGGGGAGGGGGAAAAGGAGGTGTGGTGGGTGAACTGGTGGGTGTGCCCAGCCAGCAGAGGCGGCGGGGCCGGGACCCCCCAAAAAAGGGGTCAGTCTCAAAATCTGGAGGAGGAGAACATTTTTACATCATTACTGTTCGTGGGTTATCAGAATCGAACGATGCGCATTTCACACTGAATAGGGACACACCAGAAGGGTTTCTCAAGGTGGGGGAAACGGGTAGGAGTAGGGAAGGGTGATAGAAAGGGAGTAGCAAGGGGAAGGGTCCCAAGGCTCGGGTCCTGAGGCTCAGGTCCTGGATGGGATCAAGTGCAGGAACATGCAGATGGGCTGGGGTGGGGGACTTGGGAGTCCGGAGATGCTTGGTCACCCAGATGCCTTGCACCTGTCCATCTCAAACCCACTCCTCTGGGGGACAGGGAGCCTTGAGTCTGCTTCTGCCTCAGTCCCTGATGTGGCTCTGGAGAAGCTTCTTCCCCTCCGGCAGCCCAGGTCTGAGAAGTGTGGCTTTTGGGCCCCGTGGCTTTGGCATTCTAGGCTGGGAATGGCCTGCACCCATCTGAAGCTTTTGCAGCCACACACGGGCCACAGAGCTGATGCAGCTGCTTTCCCTGGCTGGAGAGCCAGGGGGCGCACAGATGGGTGGCCCATTCCCTGCTCAGGCCCAGATGCCCACTCTGCCTGGGAACATGGTGACAACAGAAGTGAGAGGGAGGCTCTTGGTCAGGGCCTTAGACGCTGCAAAGGTAACTCGTCTGAAGAAAAAATACCTGGACACCACGTAATTGGCCTCTTCAGTTGCTGGTGTCCTGGTTGCCTCGTCTTTGATCAGGTCCACACCGATGAAGAGCCCAGTGCCCCTGGAGCAGAAAGACAATGTCTTAGGAGGCCAGGCCCAAGGGACCACGGTCCTGGGCCTCAGCCGAGCCCCTGTCAGCTCTGGGGCTGTTCCTCGGCCTCTTGGGGAGGCTCAGGGGAGGCTAAGTGCCGTAGGGACTCTCAGAGGGTGGTGACCCAGTTCTAGGAAGTAACTGACGGGAGGGAACCCAGGGGTAACAGGAAAGGTTGGGGGTCCAAGCCTAGTTTGATCCTGGTTTTCCCTTCCCTAGAAGCACCATTCTGGACAAGAGCACCTCTCAGTGCTTTAGTTCTGTGGAGCAGAGAGAAAAATCCCGCCCCCCAACCCCAACCCGGGTGGTTAGGTGATACAAGAACCCCCCCCCCCCCTCACTTGGCCCCTAGCAGCTGCCCTGAGCCTCACCTGACGTCCCCGATGATGGGATGTTTGGCTTTCTGCTGTCTGAGGAGCTCCGTCAGGAAGCTGCCCACGGAGGCGGCGTGGGCCTGCAGCTGTTCCTTCTCTAGGACGTCCAGGACGGCCAGGCCCACGGCGCAGGACACCGGGCTGCCTCCAAACTGAGCCGGGGCACAAAGGGCGTGTCAGATGCTCAGGAAAGTGGGCTGTGCCTCAGGGAGCATGAGGGCAGAACTGCCACCCACGTTCCAAGGGCAGTGACGAGCACAGGCCCGATCCCCTCAGAATTCAGGGGACTCGGGCAAATGGGGTTCTCCTGAAGCCCCCGTGGGCTGTCCTGCCTTTCCAGGTGCTGATGTGACTGTAACTCAGGTAAGGCACCCTCAGGGGTACAGGAGGAGCCCCAAGAGGCAGAATCAGAGGAGAGGAGTGGTCATTCCCACAGAGCTGGTTTTTGTCAAGAGTTTTTAGGGCCCCATCTCCCAGGACAGGGCCAGACCCAGAGCATTGGACTCGTTCCCATCACCTCCTTCAGAGAGGGTCAAGAGCACCATGCTGGAGCCACACCCAGGAAAAGCCACTCTGTCATTTGGCTCAGTGTTCTGACAGATTTTAGGGTGCAGACCATAAGTCAGCGGACCGTAAGCCACATGTGGCCTGATGATTTGTGTGTGGCTTGCATGGCATCAAAAGCTTTGAATTAGGTGCCAATGGTAAATATGTATTCTTGACTTAAACCTGGCCTGTCTACACAGGAACTGGCTGTCCCCTTTGGGCACCCTGACTGCTTGGACTCTCTTCCTCTGCCTGGCTTTGCAGGTGTCTGAGTGGGGACCTGTGTTACAGAAAGTTAGGAGTAAGGTTGTCTCTTGCAGACTATTTTTTTTTTTTAAACATACTTAAAAAGAAAACTATTGAGCTATAGTGTATATACAACAAACTGCATATATTTCCAGTGTATATAGTTCAGTGCAATTTGACAAGTATATAGACCTGTGGAGCCTCCATCACAACGCAGATACCAAACGTTTCCACCACCCCCTGAAAGTTCCTTGTGTCCCTCCACTACTGGCCCAGGCAACCACTTGCTGTCAGTACAGTTTTGCCTTTTCCAGAATGTCGTATGAATGAAATCGCAGAGGATGTTCCCTTCTGTGCCTGGCCGCTTCTGCACAACATGGTTTTGAAAATTTCCTGTCTTGTGTGGATCAGTAGTTTGTTCATTTTATTGGTGCTAGTATTCCACGATACGGATGTTGCCATTTGTCTGTGCAATCTCCCGTTAATGGCCCCTTGCGTTATTTTTTTATTTTTTTGGCTATTACGAATAAAACCGTTGAGAACATTTCTAACAAGCCTTCGTGCAAACGTATGTTCTCATTTCTCTTAGGAGTGGAGCTGCTGGGTTGTACGATCAATGTGTGTTGAGCTTTATAAAAAAAACTGTTAAGACTCTTCCGAAGTAGTTGTCCTATCACATTCCCATCATTTGTCTACAAAATTCCAGGCGCTCCCATCCTCAAAAAGGCTTGGAATTTTTTTCTAATGGGTGTGTAATGGTGTCTTGCTAGATCATCTTCAAAATCTGTGAGCAGAGCCCCATGCTTGAGAGCATAAGAAGCTTCCTAGGTGAGTCTGCCATGAGGTGGATTTCTAATCCGTCCAAAACAAATTATGTGTGGAACGGACACAGGGGATGGACCAAGGCTACTTACTGTATAGTATTATAAACCATGAACTTGTTAAAAGGTGGAGTGTATGTATTATAGCATCTTTTGTTTGGAACCATGACCTGGCCAAGATGCTGAACTGGCACAATAGGTTGACCTGTGGCCCCAAGATCACTCCAGAGGAGCAACAGAAGATGAACAAGGGGCGCCTGAGTGGTTAAGTCTCCGACTGATTGTGGCTCAGGTCAGGATCCCACGGTTTGTGAGATGGAACTCCGCGTCGGGCTCTGTGCTAACAGTGCAGAGCCTGCTTGGGATTCTTCCTCTGTCCATACCCCACATGCGCACACACATGCACGTGCTCTCTCAAAATAAACATTTATTTTATTTAACATTTATTTATTTTTGAGACAGAGACAGCATGAACGGGGAGGGTCAGAGAGAGGGAGACACAGAATCTGAAACAGGCTCCAGGCTCTGAGCTGTCAGCACAGAGCCCGACACGGGGCTCGAACTCACGGACCGCGCGAGATCATGACCTGAGCTGAAGTCGGCCGCCCGACCAACTGAGCCACCCAGGCGCCCCTGACAAATTGTTTTTTAATGTTTATTTTTTGAGAGAGAGAGGGTGCAAGCAGGGGAGGGGCAGAGAGAGAGGGAGAAAGAGGATCCAAAGCGGGTTCCACACTGACAGCAGACAGCCCAATGCAGGGCTGGAACTCATGCACTGTGAGATCAGGACCCGAGCCGAAGTCAGGTGCCCCAAGAGACAGAAATTTCAAAAAAGAACTAAATGGGAATTATGGAGTTGAAAAGCACAGTAACTAACGAAAAATTCACCAGAGAGGCTCAACAGTAGATTTGGGCAAAGAGATGAAGGAATCAGCAGATTTGAAGATCTGTCAATTGAGATAGTCCTGTGTGAAAACCAGAATGAAACTGTGAACAGAGTTTCAGCAACCTGTGGGACACAACAACGCAAACCAGTATTTGCAAATGGGAGTCCCAGAAGGAGAGGAGGAGAGGGAAAGAGACACAAGGACAAGGAAAGTAGGAGAAATGGGTGAAGGTGGTCAAAAGGTGACAAATTTCTAGTTATAAAATGACTACATCATGGGGATGTAATGTGCAGCATGGTGACTGTAGTTAATGATGCCGTATCATATATTTGAAAGCTGCTAAGAGAGTAGATCTTAAAAGTTCTTATCATGGAGAAAAAAACATACCTGTGTGGTGATGGATGCTAACTGGACTTGTGGTCACTTCAGAATACAAATAATTGAATCATGTTGTATGAATCTAATATAATACCATATGCCAATTATAGCTCAATTAAAAAAAGAATACTGAAAGCAAGAGAGAAATGACTCACCATATGCAAGAGATCCTCAACAAGATTAACAGCTGATTCCTCATCAGAAACCACAAAGGGCGGGGGCAGTGGGGTGACATATTGCAAGTAATGAAAGAAGACGGTTAGGGCACCCCAGTTGGATAAGCATCTGACTCTTAATTTCAGCTCAGGTCATGATCTCACGGTTTGTGAGATTGAGCCCCGTGTCTGGCTGTGTGCTGACAGTGTGGAGCCTGCTTGGGATCCTCCCTCTCCCTTTCTCTCTGCCCCTCCCCTGCTCATGTGCTCTCTCTCAAAATACATATATAAACATTAAAGAAAATTAAAAAAATTAAAAACTATGTGTTAGAGAAACTGCATGTTTAAAAAATAAATAAAAATGAAAGGGGGAACGAAGACAATTCCAAATACTGAAAAAATGTGTCACTAGCAGATCTACTTTACAAAAAATACTAACGGTGTTTTTTCAGGCTGAGATGAAAAGTGATCAGATAGTAACTCAAATTCACATGAAGAAATGAAGAGCACTGGTAAAGACAAAACAAGTGGGTTGAAAGCAAAAGTGTGGAGATGGCACACTGTAAACAGCAGAAGAGCTGGAGGAGCTGTACTAATAGAAGTGAAAGACTTGCAGATCAAAATTGTTCTTAGCAACATTGACAAGTAGTTTCCTATGCCAAAAGAGTCCATCTATCCAAAGGACGTGACCATTACAAACACATTTGTACTTAAAAACAGAGCCCCAAAATACACAAAGTAAGCACTGACAGAACTGAAAGGAGAAATATACAACTCAGTGACAACTGGAGAGTTCAGTCTCTCATTTTCAGTCATTGAGAGAACCCCCACAGAAGATCAACATGGAAACAAAATGTGAACAACACTATAAGCCAACTAGACCTAACAGACGCATACAGAGCAGAATAAACAGTCTTCTCAAGTGCATCAATAGGTCAAAGTCACAAGGACCCTTAAAAAATTTTTTTTAATGTTTATTTTTGAGAGAGTGAGCGAGTGGGGGAGGTGCAGAGAGGCACACACAGAATCCGAAGCAGGCTCCAGGCTCCGAACTGTCAGCACAGAGCCCAACATGGGGCTCAAACTCACGCACCGTGAGATCAGGACCTGAGCCGAAGTTGGGAGCTCAACCGACTGAGCCACCCAGGCGCCCCACAAGGGCATTTAAAAATACATATGAATGCCATGGTTTGTGAGATGGAGCCTGCATCAGAGTCTGTTTAGGATTATCTCTCTCCCTCTCTCTCTGCCCCTCCCCCCTCAAAATAAGTAAGTAAAACATTAAAAAAATAGAAAATAAAAATACAGGTTAATGACAATGAAAACACAACATGCCAAAATTTACGGGATGCAGTGAAAGTAGTAATTACATGAAGATTTTTGTCTGTAATTACATGTGTTAGAAAACAGATCTCGAATAATCTAACTCTCCCCCCACTAAGAAACTACACAAAAGAGCAATCAAAACCAAAAGCAAGCAGAAGGAAGGGAATCCTAAAGATTGGAGTGGAAATACATGGAAGTAAAGAAAAACAACAGAAAAAAAAAAAATCAAAAGTTGGTTGAGAAGATAAATAAAATTGACCAACCTCAACTAGACTGCCAAAGATAAATACTCAAATGTCTAAAATTAGGAATGAGAGGACCCATCACTACCAATCTTAAAGAAGCAAAAAGGATTATAAGGGAAGAATATGAAAAAATGTATGTCAGTGAGCTAGACAGCAGAGATGAAATGCACAAATTCTTAAAAGATGAAAACTACTGACATCGACTCTAAAAGAAACAGAAAATGTAAGAGACATATAGCAAGTATGGGGACCTGGGTGGCTCAGTCGGTTAAGTGTCTGACTCTTGATTTTGGCTCAGGTCATGATCTGATGGTTGTGAGATTGAGCCCTGCGTCAGGCTCTGCACTCAGCGTGAAGCCTGCTTTAAGATTCTCTCTCTCCCTCTGTCCCTCCCCTGCTAGTGTGTGCTCCTTCCCTCTCTCTCTCTCTCTCAAGAAAGAAAAGACCTACAGCAAGTAAAAAGAAAAAATTAGTAATGAGTTCCCACAAACAACAGCCTAGAACCTGGGCACCTGGGGGCCTCGCACTAGCAGGCTTACAGCAATGCCAGCCAGGCAGGGGGCCAACTCCACCCGACAGTGTGCCCACAGGAGGTGCAGGCCTGCCACAACACAAGGGTGCATGTAGCCTACGCAGGGAACACCCATGGAGCACCTGGCTCTGGTGGCCAGGAGGAATTGCTCTTCTGGGCCCCACAGGACATCTATGTAAGGCCACTCCTTCAAGACGGGGAGGTAATTGAACTACCTAATACATAGAAACAAATGCAGACAGGGGCACCTGGGTGGCTCAGTCGGTTGAGCGTCTGACTTCCGCTCAGGTCACCATCTCACACTCCATGAGTTCGAGCCCCGCATCAGGCTCTGTGCTGACAGCTCAGAGCCTAGGGCCTGCTTCAGATCCTGTGTCTCCCCCTCTCTCTGCCCCTCCCCTGCTCATGCTCTGTCTCTGTCTCAAAAATAAGTAAAAACATTAAAAAAAAATTTAAAAAACGCAGACAGTCGTGCAAAATGAGACAGAGAAATATGTTTTAAATCAAAGAACAAGACAAAACCTGAGAAAAAGAACTAAATAAAATCAAGATA
The DNA here is from genome assembly GCF_028749965.1 of Puma concolor. Lineage (NCBI taxonomy): Eukaryota > Metazoa > Chordata > Mammalia > Carnivora > Felidae > Puma > Puma concolor. The sequence continues at coordinate 148,915,647 of NC_141667.1, forward strand.
GCAATATACCCAATAAAGAGTTCAAAGTAATGGTCAGAAAGATGCTTACCAAACTCGGGGAGAAGAATGGATAAACACAGTGAGAACTTAAACCAAGAGACAGAAAATAAAAAAGCAATCAGAGCTGAAGAATACAATAAGGAAAAGGAAATATATACTAGAGGGAATAAACGTAGACTAGATGATACGGAAGAATGGATCAGTGATCTGGAAGACGGTAGTGGAAACCACATAACTGGGACAGTAAAAAGAAACAAGAATTAAAAAACAAGATCATTTAAGGGGCCTCTGGGACAACATCAAGTGTACTAACATTCACCTATTGGGGTCCCAGAAGGAGAGGAGAGAGTAAAAGAGACTGAAAACCTATTTGAAGAATTAAGGCTGAAAACTTGCCTAACCAAGACATACAAGTCCAGAAAGCACAAGTCCAAAATAAGATGAACCCAAAGAGACCCACACCAAGACATGTTATCATTAAAATGTCAAAAAGTAAAGACAACGGGAATCTTAAAGCAGCAAGAGATGGGGCACCTGAGTGGCTCAGTCAGTTAAGCATCCAACTCTTGGTTTTGGCTCAGGTCGTGATCTCATGGTTTGTGGGTTCGAGCCCTGTGCTGCACTCCATGCTGACAGTGTGGAGCCTGCTTGGGACTCTCTCCCACTCTTTCTCTCTGCCTCTCCCCTGCTCCTGCTCTCTCTCTCAAAAATAAACATTTAAACAAATTTTTTTAATATTTTTATTTATTTTTGAGAGAGAGCGAGTGAGCGAGTGTGAGCAGGGGAGGGTCAGAGAGAGAAGAGGAGAGAGAATCCCAGGCAGGTTACACACTGTGAGCACAGAGCTGGATGCAGGGCTCAAATTCACGAACCATGAGATCATGACCTGAGCCGACCCAAGAGTTGGCCACTTAACTGACTGAGCCACCCAGGTGCCCCCAAAATAAATAAACTTTAAGAAATAATAAAAAAATAAAAGACATGAAAAACAGCAAGAGAAAAGCAAGTAGTAAGGGAACACTGATAAGACTATCAGCTAATTTTCAGGAGAAACTTTGTAGGTCAGAGGCTCCTGGGTGGCTCAGTTGATTATAAGCATCCAACTTCAGCTCAGGTCATGATCTCATGGCTCGTGAGTTTGAACCCCACATCAGGCTCTTTGCCGTCAGCACAGAGCCTGCTTTGGATCCAGGATACAGGAGCCTGGTTTGGCTCTGTCCGCCCCCCCTTCTCTGCCCCTCCCTTGCTCATGCTTGCATGAACACTCCCTCTCAAAAATAAACATTAAAAAAAAAAAAAAGAAAAAAAAAACTTTGTTGGTCAGAAGGCTGTGGTATGATATATTCAGAGTGCTGAAAGGGAAAAACAAACCAACAAACAAAACCTTATGACCAAGAATACTCTGCCTGGCAAAGTTATCATTCAGAGTATAAGTAGAGGTAAAAGAATTTCCTGGTCAGCAAAAGCTAGGAGTTCGTCACCATTATACTGGCTTCACAAAAAATATTAAAGGGACTTTTTCAAGCAGAAAAGAAAAGACAGTAACTAGAAATAAGGAAATATGAGGAAAAAAACCCCTCACTGGTAAAGGCAAACATAGAAAAAGTAGTGGAACAACCACTTATAAAATGGTAAAAATGTGACATCAAAACCATAAAATGTGTGTGTGGGGGGAGTGGAGTAAAAATGTAACTAAAAAACATTTTTTTTTCCTTAGAGACAGTGTGAGTGGGGGAGGGGCAGAGAGAGAGAGAGAGGGAGACACAGAATCCGAAGCAGGCTCCAGTCTCTGAGCTGTCAGCACACAGCCCGATGCAGGGCTTGAACCCACGGACCGTGAGATCATGACCTGAGCTAAAGTCTGGTGCTTGACTGACTGAGCTATCCAGGTGCTCCCAAAATACAATGTTTTTAGAATGAGTTTGAACTTAACTACCAATTTACAACAGACTGCTATACACAGCTTGTTATATATGAATCTCATGGTAACCACAAACCCAAAACCTGTAATAGATGCACAAAAAAAAACCCAGAAAGGAATCTAAGCATAACACTAAGGAAGGTCATCAAAGCACAAGAAAGCAAGAGAAAAAGCAATAGAGAATTGCAAAACCAGCAGAAAAGAAAATGGCAGTAAATACATAGCTATCAATAATCACTACAACTGTAAATGGACTCAATGATCCAGTCAAAAGACACAGGGTAGCTGAATGGATTAAACAAACGAACAAACCCAGGACTCCTCTATATGCTGCCTACAAGAGACTCACTTCAGACTTAACATACAAACTGGAAGTAAAGAGATGGAAAAAAGATAATCCATGCAAATAGAAGCAAAAAGGTAGCAATACTTATATCAGACAAAATATACTTTAAAACAAAGATTGAAATAAGAGATAAAGAAGAGCATAATATAATGATAAAAGGGATCATTTAAAAATTTTTTTTAACATTTTTATTTTTGAGAGATAGAGACACAATGTGAGCGAAGCAGGGGCAGAGAGAGAGGGTGACACAGAACCCAAAGCAGGCTCCAGGCTCTGAGCTGTCAGCACAGAGCCCGACACAGGTCTCAGACTCACCAGCTGTGAGAATATGACCTGAGCTGAAGTTGGACACTTAACGGACTGAGCCACCCAGGCACCCCAGAATAAGTGCACATGGAACATTCTCCAGTACAGATCACAAGGCCACAAAACAAGTCTAATAAATTGAAGATGAAATCACACTTAACCAACCACAACAGTGTGAAAGGAGAAATCACTTACAATAAAGGAAATGGAAGAAATACAAACACATGGAGGCTAAACAAGATGCTACTAAACAACCAATAGGTTAATGAATAAATCAAAGAGGAAATAAGAAAATACCTGTGACAAAAATGAAAAAACAATGCTCCAAAATCTATGGGAAACAGCAAAAGCAGTTCTAACAGGGCAGTATAATGACACAGATCCATATCAAGAAACTGGAAAAATCTTAAATACATATTTTTTAATGTTTATTTTTGAGAAAGAGAGACAGAATGCAAGCAGGGGAGGGGCAGAGAGAGATACACACAGAATCAGAAGCCGGCTCTGGGCTCTGAGCTGTCAGCACAGAGCCCAACATGGGGCTCGAACTCCTGGACTGTGAGATCATGACCCAAGCTGAAGTCAGACACTTAACCGATTAAGATAGCCAGGTGCCCCTAAGAAACAGGAAAAATCTTAAACAATCTGAGCTCACACCTAAAGGAGCTAAAAAAAAAAAAAAAAAAAAAAAAAAAGAATAAAGCCAAAAGTCAGTAGAAGGAAGAATATAAAGATCAGAGCAGAAGTAAATAAAGACTAATGACCAAAAAAAAAAAAAAAAAAAATCAATGAAATTAAGAGTTGGTTCTTTAATAAACAAAACTGAAAAACCTTTGGTCAGACTTGTCAAGAAAAAAGAGAGAGGACCAAATAAAATTAGAAGTGAAAGAGAAGTTACAACCAATACCACAGAAATATAAAGGATCATAAAAGATTTTCATGAACAATTATATGCCATTAAATTGGACAACCTAGAAGAAATAAATAAATTCCTAGAAACATACAATCTTCCAAGACTGAATCAGGAATAAAACAAAAATCTGAACAGATGATTATTAGTAATGAGTTTCAATCAGTAAAGAAACAAAAACGAAAACAAAGAAAACTCCCCCAAACCAAAAGTCCAGGACCAGACAGCTTCATAGGTGAATTCTACCAAACATTTAAAGAGTTAATACCTATCTTTCTGAAACTTTTCAATTTATTCCAAAAAACTGAAAAGGAAGGAACACTTATTTATGCTCATGAGGCCAGCATTACCGTGATACCTAACCCAAAGACACTGTAAAAAAAAAGAAAATTACAAGCCAATATCCCTGATGAACATAGATGCAAAAATGCTTAACAAAATATTAGTAAATCAAATTCAACTAATACATTAAAAAGCTCATACACCATGATCACATGGGACTTATTTCTGGGATGCAAGGATGGTTCAATATCTGCAAATCATTCAATGTGATACATACACCACATTAACAAAACAAAGGATAAAAATCATCCAGTCAGTCAAGAGATGAAGAAGCATTTGACAAAATTCAAAATCCATTCATAATAAAATCTCTACAAAAGGTGGGCACAGACATAACATACCTTAAACACAAAAAAGGGCATACATGGCAAACCCACAACCAACATCATACACAATAGTGAAACGTTGAAAGCTTTTCCTCAAGAAGACAAGGATACCCCCTCCTGCCACTTTTACTGAACACAGTCCTAGCCACAGCAATCAGGCAAGAAAAGGAAATAAAAGACATCCAAATTAGAAGGAGTAAAACAGTCATGATGCACAGATGACCTACTACAATATAAGAAACTCTCAAGTCTGCACCCCAAAACTATTAGCATAAAGGAATTCAGTAAAGTTGAAGGATGCAAAATAAACAGAAATCTTGTGTCTCTATCTACTAGTAGCAAATTATTGCAGAAATTAAGGAAACCATCCCGTTTACAATTGCATCAACAAATAATTAGGAATAAATTTAACTGAGGAGATGAAACAGCTGTCCCCTGAAAACTGTAAGACACTGATGAAAGAAATTGAAGATGACACAAATAAATAGAAAGATATACTGTGCTCATGGGTTGGAAGAATTAATATTATTCCCATGTCCATACTACCAAACTCAGCCTATGGATTTGATGTGATCCCTATCAAAATACCCAATGACATTTTTTTCACAGAACTGGAACAAATAATCCTAAAAAGACTTCCAATAGCCAAAGGAACTTTGAGAAAAAGGAACAAAGCAGGAGATATCAATCATACTCCCAGATTTCAAAGGATACAATTTATAGTAATTAAAACAACATGGTACTGGCACAAAACCAAACACGTAGACAAATGGAACAAAACAGAGTCCAGAAATAAACCCACACTTATTTGGCCAATTAATCTATGACAAAGGAGGCAAGAACATACAATGGAGAAAAGACAGTATATTCAATAAATGGTGTTAGGAAAACTGGACAGCTACATGCTAAAGAATGAAACTGGACCACTTTCTTACATCATATATAAAAATAAGCTCAAGATGGATTAAAGACTTATATATAAGACCTAAAACCATAAAACTCCCAGAAGAAAACAGGCAGTAAACTCTTGGACATTTATCTTTTTGGATCTGTCCAGGCAAGGACGACAAAAGCAAAAATAAACCATTCGGACTACATCAAACTGAAAAACTTTTGCAGAGTGAAGGAAATCATAAACAAAATGAAAAGGAAACCTACTAAATGGAAGAAGATGTGCAAATAAGAGATCTCATAAGGGGTTAATACCCAAACTATATAAAAACTCACAAAACTCAGTATCAACTGTTTTTTCAGAGTCCACATAAAAGTGAAATCATATGGTATGTGTCGTTCTCTGATTTGTCTCACTTAGCCCAGTACTCTCTAGCTCCATCCTTATTGTCACAAGTGGCAAGATTTCATTCTTTTCTATGGGTGAGTAATATCACACTGTGTACATCATATACCACGTCTTCTTTATCCATTCACAAATTGACGAACACTTGGGCTGCTTTCCTATCTTGGTTCTTGCAAATAACGCATGATGAACACAGCGGTGGATAGTTCTTTTCAGATTGATGTTTTTATTTTCTTCAGATAAATTCCTAGAAGTGGAATTGCTGGGTTATATGGTAGCTCTATTTTAAGGTTTTTTTTTTTTTTTCCCAGAAACCTCTGTACTGCTTTCCATAGTGACTGCACCAATGTACATTCCCATCAACACCTTTTCTCCACATCCTCGCCAACACCTGTTATTTTTCATCTTTTTGATAAAGGCCATTCTGATAGGTGTGAGGAGATATCTCATTGTGGTTTTGATTTGCATTTCCCTGATGATGAGTGGTGTTCAGTATCTTTTCATGTGCTTGTTGGCCATCTGTAGGTCTTTTTCGGAAAAATGTTTATTCAAGGCTTCTGTTCATTTTTCAACTTTTTTTTTTTTTAATTATTAAGTTGTGTAAGTTCTTTACGTATTTTGGGTATTAACCCCTTCCTGGATGTATGATTTGCAAATACCTTTTCCCATTCAGTATGCCACCTTTTTGTTTTGTTGATAGTTTCCTTCTCTGTATACAAGCTTTTTGATTATAGATGTAATCCTATTTAGTTATTTTAGGTTTTGTTGCTGGTCAACTTTGACAAGGGCGTCAAGACCATTCAATGGGGTAAAAATAGTCTTTTTAAAAAATATGTTTTAAATATTTTAAATAAACAAGTGGGGGAGGGGCAGAGAGAAGGGGACAGAGAATCTGAAGCGAGCTCTGCATTGACAGCAGTGAGCCTGATGTGGGGCTTGAACTCCCAAATTGTGAGATCATGACCTGAGCTGAAGTTGGATGCTCAACCAACTGAGCTACCCAGGTGCCCCAAGGATAAAAATAATCTTCAGCAAATGGTGTTGAGTCAACAAGATATCCACATGCAAAAGAGTCAAGTTACCCCTACCTCATACCATATGCAAAATATTAGCTCAAAATAAACCAATGACCTAAATGTAAGAGCTAAAATCATAAAATTCTTAGAAGAAAGCAAAGGTGTAAATCTTCATGACCTTTGATTCATCAGTGGTTTGTGAGATATGACTCGAAGGCACTCACAAGCAAAAAAAATGGGGGAAAATATTTCCAAATTATCTATCTGATAAGGATCTAGTACCTAGGATATGTATCTAATTCTTAGGGTGCTGGGTGGCTCAGTAGGTTGAGCATCCAACTTTAAAAAAATTAAAAAAAATTTTTTTTTTTCAACGTTTATTTATTTTTGGGACAGAGAGAGACAGAGCATGAACGGGGGAGGGACAGAGAGAGAGGGAGACACAGAATCGGAAACAGGCTCCAGGCTCTGAGCCATCAGCCCAGAGCCTGACGCGGGGCTCAAACTCACGGACCGCGAGATCGTGACCTGGCTGAAGTCGGACGCTCAACCGACTGCGCCAACCAGGCGCCCCTAAAAAAATTTTTTTAAATGTTTATTTATGTTTGAGAGAGAGAACGTGAGTGGGGGAGGGGCAGTGAGAGAGGGAGACACAGGATCCAAAGCAGGATCCAGGCTCTGAGCTGTCAGCATAGAGCCTGACACGGGGCTCAAACTCACAAACTACGGGATCATGACCTAAGCCAAAGCTGGATGCTGAACTGATGAGCCATCCAGGCACCCTGAGGATCCAACTCTTGATTTCAGCTCAGGTCACGATCCCAGGGTCATGGAATTGAGCCCTGCATCAGGCTCTGCACTGAGCATGGACCTTGCTTAAGATATTCTCTCTCTCTCTCTCTCTCTCTCTCTCTCTCTCTCTCTCTTCCTCTGCCCCTCTCACCCAGTTATGCATGCTCTAAAATAAAAACTTTTAAAAAATTAAAGATTCTTACAACTCAGCAAAAAGAGATAAGTAACCCAATTAAAAAAATGGGCAAAGGACAATGAGTAGACATTTCCTAAAGAATATATATAAATGGTCAATTAACTATATAAAAAGATGCTCAGCATCACTAGCCATGAGGGAAATGCAAACCACAATGAAGTACTATTTCACACTCACTAGGATGGCTATCATAAAAGACAGAAAAGAACAATTCTGGAGAGGATATGGAGAAATTGGAACCCCTATACATTGTGGGCGGGCATGTAAAGTGGTACAGCTGCTTGGACAAAGTCTGTTGTTTCTCAAAAAGTTAAACCTAGGGTTGCCATACGATCCAGCAAGTCTACTTGCACAGGTGCCTACTCAGTAGAACTGAATATATATGTCCAAACAAACATATGTGCACACATGTTCACTGCAGCATTATTCATAAGAGCCAAGAAGGGGAAATGTTGATTAATGGAAGAATGGAAAAATGCAATGTGGCATTATTCATACAACGGAATTATTATTCATCCACAAAAGAGAATGAAGTACTGATTCATGCTATTAACATGGATGAACCTTGAAAATATTATTCTGTGTGACAGAAGTCAGACACAAGAGGCCACATGTGTGATTTCATTTATATGAAATCCATTTATAAGAACAGACATATCCATTGAGATAGAAAGGACAGCGACTGCCAGGACTTACAGAAGGAAGGCAACAGGGAGTGGCTGCTAAGGGGTATGGGCCTGCTTTCTGGGTGATGGAAATGTTCCAGAATTAAGACAGTACTGATGGTGGTACAACTTGGTGAGTACACTAAAAACCACTGAATTTTTATTTAAAGTTTGTTTATTTAAGTCATCTCGACACCCCACATGGGGCTCAAACCCACAACCCTGAGATCAAGAGTTGCATATTCCACCAACTGAGCCAGCCAGATACCCCCTAGCTAAAATATTTAAATATAAGGCCCTGATAAAAAATATTCTTAGGCACACAAGATCGCAGAAGTTCTGCAATATAAAGGCTTACACTGAAAATGATTTGAGATGGAATACTTTTAATACAGATACTATTAAAAGAGAAAAGCATGATAAACTGTAATTATAAATGAAGATGTTAGCAAAAGGCCTAAATATACCAATAATTACATTAAATTTAAATTGTCTTAAGTAATCACTTTTAAAGTAAAATATTAACAAGTTTACATCAAAACCCCCCAAATTCTAGATATATATTCAATAAAAGAAACACATCTAAAGCTGACTGAAAGGTGGACTCATAGCAGATAAAATGTGATTTAAGACCCAACATCATTATTAGGAATGGAAAAGATTACTCTTTGTGATAAAGATTCAGTTCCTGGAAAATTGACTGCTGTCTTACACCGTACACAAAAATTAACTCAAAATGGATTAAAGATTTGAATATAAGACCTGAAACCATAAAACTCTGAGAAGAAAACATACCTGATAAGTTCCTTGACACCAGTCTTGGCAATTTTCTGGATTTAACACCAAAAGCAAAGGCAACAAAATAAACGAGTGGGACTACATCAGACCAAAAAGCATCCGCACAGCGGAGGAAACCATCAACAAAATGAAAAGGCAACTGACCAAATGGGAGAAAATATTTGCAAATTATGTATTTGATAAGGAGCTAATAGTCAAAATATATACAGAATACACACAACTCAATAGCCAAAAACAAACAATATGATTAAAAAATGGGCATTAAAAGATCTGGACATTTTCCCAAGAGGACACACAGATGGCCAACAGGTACACAAAGAGGTGCCCAAAATCACCAGTCATCAGGGGAATGTAAATCAAAACTGTGGTATTACCTCGTACCTGGGAGAATGGCTATTACCAAGAAGATAAGAAATAGCAAACGTTGGTGAGGATGTGGAGAAAAGGGGACCTTTGTGTACTGTTGGTGGGAATGCAAATAGGGGGAGCCACTATGGAAAACCGAACAGAAGTTCCTCAAAAATTAAAACTAGAATGATCAGGGGCACCTGGGTGTCTGAGTCAGTTGAGCCTCTGACTTCCGCTCAGGTGGCGATCTCGTGGTTCATGAGTTAGAGCCCCACATCAGGCTTGCTGCTGTCAGCCTGTCAGTGCAGAGCCCATTTCGGGTCCTCTGTCCCCCTCTCTCTGCCCCTCCCCTGCTTGCACTCTCCCCCAAATGAATAAATATTAAAAAAAAAAAAAAAAAGAACTACCATATGATCCAGCAATTCCACTTCTGGGTATTTATCCAAGGGAAACATAAACACTATCTCAGAGATATCTGCACCCCACCATGTTTCTTGCAGCACAATTTTCAATAGCTAAGACAGAGAAGGAATCTAAATGTCCATTCCTGGTTGAATGGATACAGAAAATGTGGTATATATTCACAATGGAATATTATCCCACCATAAAAAAAAGAAGGAAATCTTGCCATTTGTGACAACATACCCTGTACCTTGAGGACATTATGCTAAGTGACATATGTCAGACAGAGAAAGACAAATAATATATCTCACTTATTTGTGGAATCAAAACTAAAAGCAAAAAACAAACCCAAGATGGAACACTTAGATACAGAGAACATATTGGTAGTTGCCAGAGGTGAGAGGGTGGGGTATGGGCAAAATTAGTGAAGTTGGTCTAAAGTTACAAACTTCCAATTACAAAATAAATAAGTTCTGGGGGCATAATGTACAGAATGGTTACCATAGTTAACAATACTCTGCTGTGTTTTTGAAAAACCTAGAGCTGAATATTGCAGTCGTCCTCACTTTAAATTTAATTAATTAATTAATTTTTCTGAGAGAGTGAGCATGTAAGTGCACGTGAGCAGGGGAGGGAGAGAGAAGGAGAAAGAGAATCCCCAGCAGGCTTCATGCTCAGCATGGAGCCCAACATGGGGTTCAATCTCACAACTGTAAGATCATGACTTGAGCAGAAATCAAGAGTCAGAGGCTTAACCAACTGAACCACCCAGGTGCCTCAGCCCTCACATTGTAGAACTTAGAATCCCTTTACACTCTCAAAAATTATTGAGGAACCCAAAGAGCTTCTGTTTATATGGGTTATATCTATTAATATTTACTGGATAGAAATTAAAACCTGGAAATCTGAATAATTAATGTTAAGAAAATTAGTGTTAAATTAATTTTTGTTAGGGGCACCTAGGTGGCTTAGTCAGTTAAGCGTCCGACTTTGGCACAGGTCATGATCTCAGGGTTCGTGGGTTTGGGCCCCTTATCGGGCTCTATTATGACAGCTTGGAGCCTGGAGCCTGCTTCAGATTCTGTGTTCCCTCTCTCTGCCCCTCCCCTCCTTGCACTTTTCTCTCTCTCTCTCAAAAAAAAAAAACCCCAAAAAACCCAAAAACATTAAAAAAGAGATGAAAGGAAAATCTATACCAAATATCATCCTTGATGGACAAGTATTATAAATATTCCTATAAACCGGACAAGTATGCCCACTGTCACCATTGGTTGTCAACTATGTATTGGAAGTCTCACCCAGTATAATCAAACAATTGCCATTTTTTTGAGAGGATATGATTTTTTACATAGGAACAAAGAAGAAAAGGTCTGCCTATAAATTACTAGAAGTGATAGAACAGTTTAGCAAGAGAATGGATAAAAAAATTAATATACAAAAGTCCATATTTTATACAGCAGCAGCAAAGAGTATACAGATAAAGAGAGGTCATCTTTTATGATAGAAAGTTTCAAATATCTAGGAATAAATTTAATAATGTGTAAGATCTCTGTGGGGGAATTTGTAAAACATGGAGAGGTATGCCATGTTCATGGGTAGCAAGATTCAATAATATACATCAATTTTTGTTTCAAATTCATCTACAGATTCAAGTGATTTCCCTATCAAAATTCCAACAGGGTTTTTCCTGTTTAAAGATAACTTTAAAATAAAACATCAGTGAAATAGTAAAGGGCCAGGATGGCCAGAACACTTCTGAAGAAGGAAAAAACAGGTCAGAGGAGAACTTTTCTTCCAGACATACAGCTCATTAAGAAGTTCTAGTAATAAGGCAATGTGGTAGAGCAACAGATAGACAAACTGACTAGAAGAACAGAAAGAAGAACCTGGAAACACACCTGTGTGCATATGAACTCTGGTTACATAATGCAGGTAGCATGTCCGATCAGCGGGGGAACAAAGGAAGCTAAAAACATGTTATTCACATTCACAGAGATGAAATGTGATTCCTGTTTCACACCATGTACAAAAATCACCTCCAGGTGGACTAAGGGTTTATAGTCAAAACAAAATGTTAAGATACCTAACAGAAACTGTAGATGAATACCTTGTAGACTTTAGCAGTAGGGAGAGATCTCTGAAATGAGACACAAAAAGAATTATTAAAGGAAAGACTGATGTAGTCCATGCTAAAATTAAAAACTGTGGTTCAACAAAAAATATGTAAAAGAAGTAAAAGGCAAGTTATAAATGGGATGAACAGGGGTGCCTGGGTGGCGCAGTCAGTTAAGCGTCCGACTTCAGCCAGGTCACGATCTCGCGGTCCGTGAGTTCGAGCCCCGCGTCAGGCTCTGGGCTGATGGCTCGGAGCCTGGAGCCTGTTTCCGATTCTGTGTCTCCCTCTCTCTCTGCCCCTCCCCCGTTCATGCTCTGTCTCTCTCTGTCCCCAAAATAAATAAAAACATTGAAAAAAAAATTTAAATGGGATGAACATATTCACAACCTACACAATTGACAAAAGACCAGTATCAAGAATACGTGTGTGTGTGCCCCTGTGTACACACACACACACAAATGCATATATACACATACACAAATGCATATACACAGGCACACAAAACTCCTGCAAATAAGGAAGAAAAGCTCTAGTAACTCAATCAAAAAACGGGCAAAAGAAAAAACAGGCATTTTGCAGAAAAGGAAACACATGGCCAATAAACATATGAAGATATCCAAAATCTATAAAGAACTAATATAACTCAACACTCAAAAAACAAATAATGCAATTAAAAAATGGGCAGAAGACACTAACGGAAATTTCTCCAAAGAAGACATCCAGATGGCCAACAGACACATGAACAGATGTTTACTGTCACTTAACACTAGGGAAATGCAAATCAAAACTACAATCAGATATCACCTCACACCTGTCAGAACGCTAAAGTCAACAACACAAGAAACAACAGGTGTTGGTGAGGATGTTGAGAAAAAGGCACCCTTGTGCACTGTTGGGAATGCAAACTGGTGCAGCCACAGTATGGAGTTAAAAAGAGAACTGCCTTATGATCCAGCGATGGCACTACTGAGTATTTACCCAAAGAATATTAAGAACACTAATTCAAAGGGTTACATGTACCCTATGTTTATAGCAGCATTATCTACAATAGCCAAGATATAGAAGCAGCCCAAGTGTCTATCGACTGATGAACGGATAAGGAAGATGTGGTATATATAAACAATGGAATGTTATTCAGCCATAAAAAGGAATGAAATCTCACCGTTTGCAACAACATGGATGGAGCTAGAAAATACAATGCTAAGCGAAATAAGTCACAAAGACAAATACCATATGACTATGACTTCACTCCTATGTGGACTTTAAGAAACAAAATAGACAAGCAAAGGGGGAAAAAAGGGAGAGAGAGAAACAAACCAAGAAACAGACTCTTAACTAAAGAGAACAAACTGAAGGTTATCAGAGGGGAGGTGGGTGGGGGGTGGGGGGTGGGGGAAATAGGTGATGGGGATTAAGGAGCACACTTGTCACGATGGGTGTCACATTGGGTGTTGTATGGAAGCACTGAATCACTATATTGTACCCTTGAAACTAACATTATACTGTATGTTAACTAGAATTTAAATAAAAACTTAAAACAAAAACATATGAAGAGATGTTTCACGTAATTTGAAACCAGGGGATGGCGTATCAAGAACACTCCCTGACATGAGGGGCTACCATTTTAACCCTACTTGCCCGGCAAATGTTAAAAGGCATTTGAGAGGAAGTAGACCCACAGAATCTCTTACCCGCCGCAGGCAGGATGATAACTTGTGACCTACTGTGGAAAACAGATGTCATCATCTGTTAAAATGGAGGTGAACACAGACCCCCACGACCTAGCAATTACACTTGTAGGGTCTATTCCTAAGACAGACTCTTGCACATGTACAACAGAAACTTATAAAAGTTATTTATAGCAGCAAAAAACATGGGGACAACCCCAGAGCACATCAAGAGGAATGGACAAATAAGCCAGGGCCCATTCATATGGTGGGGACAGTATAATGCAGTCAAAACAAACTTCAGGGGTGCCTGGGTGGCTCAGTTGGTTAAGCATCTGACTCTTGGTTTCAGCTCAGGTCATGATCTCAGGTTTCATGAGTTCAAGCTTTGAGTTGGGCTCTGTGCTGACAGTATGGAGCCTGCTTGGGATTCTCTCTCAACCCCTCTCTCTGTGTCCCTCCCCACCCCCCCCCCCCCAACCCCGGAATGTCTCTGTCTCTCTCAAAGTAAACACATACCCTTAAAGCAACAACAAACTTCAGTGACAAGCAATGTGGACAATTCTTAGTGACTTAATGTTAGGTGAAAAAAACAAATCTCCAAAGACAACACACAGCATGATACACGTTTTATAAGGTTAAAAAAACAACCAGAATAAATAATGAACGTGGTGATGGTTACCGGGGTGGCAGAGGCAATGAGATGGGACTGGGGAGCAACCATACAGGTAGATGCAGGTTACTGTCCAGGTCCTAACTTTCATTTGGAATAATGGCTTCTTGGATGCTTATTACATAAACAAAAGTACCTGGATAGCTGGCTAATGAAGAGAGGACCGTGCAGGGACAGAGGATGAGTCTTCATGAACCACGGTTTGTATGATCTAACTATGGGCACTTCAGGTTAAGCCAAAGAAATAAAAACCCAGATCTGTCTTTCAGCCCTCACAACACACTCCTTCCTGCTCCCAGGGCTGCTCCTCCCTGTTCCCCCAGACGCCCCCCTCACAGGACACCCCTTCTCCACCCTCCCTCCCACATCCCTCGTCCCTTGTGCTGTCCCCGAATGCAAGCTGTCCACGCCTCCAAGGTCAGGTGTCTACAGGTCTGGTCCAGGGCAGGAGCTCTATCTGCGTGTCTCCTGGGCACAAAGTGACGATTTACCAAACCATCAGCCCTCACCCTTAACGACCTCTGCCAACTTTTGCCCACCTTGCCCAATCCTGACATGTTTCAGCCCCAATTTGAACTGGCTCTTTTTTGAGAAGTCATAGTGAGTTCTTCCCTCGACGCTGTCCCTGCCCATGTCCTCCCTGTGGCCTGTGCCCAGACTTGGGTCTTCCTGTCTTAGACAAGATCCTTCTGGATCCGTTTCCCCACCTCTGGTTCTTTCTCTACACTGATCACCACAGATCCTTCTCGAGTGTATTTCAGACCTCATCTGTCCCCAGTTAAAACCCTTCCATGGCTCGTCATGGCTCGTCACTGACGTCAGGATGGGTCCTGACTCCTCAGCTCTGAGGAAGCCCCTGCTGATGACCGTGCTCCCCTCACCCCCTGTATGTTCTCTCAGTGCCGCTGAACTTAGGGAAAGCTCTCCAGCCTCCCTCCCCCCCCCCCCCCCCCCCCCCCGCCCAAGGACAGGGAGCCATGCCCTCCTCAAAGCTCCAACTGAAATGTTAACTCTGCTCCCAGACCACTAGTCACCCAGACAGGTGGAGCTCCTCACACATCTGCATCAGCTCAGGCACAGGGCCTGACACCCAGCAGAGAGAGAGGGCCTCTTGTATTCATTCTGCATACTTTACAAGGCACCGTCTCTTGAGACAGCTTTTAGATTGATGAGAGTTTTTAAAAGGTGTGTGGGGCACCTGGGTGGCTCAGTTGGTTGAGCGTCAGACTTTGGCTCAGGTCATGATCTTAACTGATCTCGGTTTGTGGGTTTGAGCCCCACAACCGGCTCTGTGCTGACAGCATGGAGCCTGCTTGGGACTCTGTCTCCCCCTCTCTCTGCCCCTCCTCTGCTCAAGCTCTCTCTCTCAAAAATAAAGAAACATTAAAAAAAAAATTAAGGTTGTGTATATTTTTCCCTCTGACCTACAGTAACCCCCAAGGACAGCATCTTAGAAATCTGTGCACTGGGCACAGTGCTAGGCCTGTGGCCTTTGCTCTTTAAGGACCACCAGGGTGAGGCCCGCAGGACACACGGTGCTCCCTTGCCCTGGAGCCTTCACTCACCGTGTTGAAGTATTCGACGCCGGTGGCTTCAAATGCTCTTGCCACAGCTTGGGTTGTGGCCACACAGGCTACGGGGTGGCCATTGCCGATGGACTTGCCCATGGTGACAATGTCAGGGACGAAGTCTTCTCCTTGCAGTTGGAAGGCCCAGAAATGCTGGCCCACTCGGCCAAAGCCCACTTGAATCTCGTCTGCGACAAAGACCCCTCCGGCCCTGTGGATGTGCCTGTGGCAGAGGACAGATGGCTGACTGGGTCTGCGATAAGGAGGATCAGACCAGGAGCTCGGGGGTCTTGGACCCTGAACCCTGGCTCTGCCAGCACTAAGGTGGGGGCCTTAAGCAGGTGGCTGGCTTTCTCAGAGCCACCATTTCTTCTCAAAGTTCTGGCCAAGAGGCCAAGCTGAGGCTGGAATTTGGAACAAAGGTCGGGAAACCCCATTATTACAGCCCTGCCATCTCAGCTACTCACTCTGCCACTTCCTGGAAGAAGCCGGCAGGGGGGATGATCTGTCCTCCCACGCTGGGCAGAGACTCTGCAAAGAACGCTGCAATCTGTGGACGAGACAGGATGCTGGGGATACCACTGTGGAGGCACTGAGTGGCAGGCGGAGCATGTCCTGCCAATGCTGGCTCAGCGCTGGCTCCAAGCAGGACCAGTCACCAGCGTGGCTGTGTGGCCATTTCGGACTCCAGGTCACATCTGGCCTGTGACCGGGTTTGCTCTGGGTCCGCAAACCAACTCTTACTGCATGGAGTTCTCCAGACCCTTTGTACGCAGCAGGTCCCAGGTTTCTCCCCATCGGACTGTTCCTTCCCTGCTCCTCCCTGGTGACTCCCATCACCCCCACCGAGGGAAACTCAGCCCCCAGCCCTGATCCAGCCTCTTCCTTCATCCAGTCAGCACGGCCTCTGCCTCTCCAGTGTCTGTGCGCACGCTCAGCCCCTCCACCTGGACACACCTGCCTCCTGGCATATCTGTCACTTTCTGCCTTGGCCTCCTGCAGATGCCACCTGGTGGGATGCCTCTGGCAGTCCATCCTCCATCGGCCACCAGGGTGAGCCTCAGCTCAGTCGCCAAACTCATCACTGTCCTGTGTAAAGCACTTCCGTGACCCCATTTCTTACAGCTGTGACCTCCAAGCTATGTTTAGTCCTAGAGCTGCTTCAGAGGCTACCACCCAGATGAAGGAAGGACTGATGGGGTAGGAAACAGTCTCTTTTCTGCTTTTATGTAAGTGCAGGCAAAGCATCTGAAATGCACACGCCGAGCTCCCCTGATCTGGTCCTGCCAGGCTTTCTGGCTTCATAGCCTGCTGCTCTTTGCTGTGTGTCCTGTGTTCAGCTGTCACTACTGCAGCAAGACTTTCCGGAGAGCCCTCCCACCAACAGCTAACTCCGTCCAGCGGTCCCCGTGGCCACTGCTCTCCCAGTGCACACCCATCTCTCCTGTCTCTGCCCCTGAACTCCACTTCCACTACAACACGGGGGCAGGGCCTCCTCACGGCCTCAGCCGTGCTCTTACTGCTCTCTGGCCTCCAGCCCTCCTGCACTGCCCTTGTAGGCCTACGTTCTGCCTGCTTCTCTAAGCTCATTTCCTGCCAGCTCAGCCAGGCCCCACGGTGATGTCTGCTTGGGTTGCCCCATGCCCCCTGAGTGCTAACCCCTCTGCACGGAACCGTCCAGCCAGGGGCCTCTGGACTCCGGTAACACCCAGCACGTACCTGTATCTAGACTGTCTGCTGAGCAGCTAACCCCCTCCCCAACTAGATTCCTAATGGGGGGGGGGGGCCCAGTTCCAGTTTCTCCCAGGGTCCCCGGTATCTAGGACTGGGTTGAAATGCCAGCCGCTGTTCGATTCACGGGACCTGTGCAGACACAGTTACCTTCCTGCCCTTTTCCTGTACGCTGTTCACCACGCGTTCCACCTCGCTGGCATAGGCCCCAGCCGGATTGGGGTGGTCCTCCCGGTAAAGACCCCGGTAGGTGTCTGGGAGAGGTGCCTGTGGGAGTGACAGCGCCGTGTCATCCAGGCTGGGGGGGTGAGCACCGACCTGTTGCCCACTTGGGCAGTGCATACCACATGGACCCACTCCTTCTGGCCATCCAGGTCTCGGAACTTGTAGGGGCTGATGTCAATCAGGGAGCTCAGGTGACCGTGATAAGCACTGAGGAGAAGAACGGAGGGGGCTCAGGAACGAGTACTCCATGGCCCAGTCCCGACCAACGTCCATCGACCTCAGGAGACACAGGTAAGACCAACCTTTCCAACACAGCCCCCGACTCCTGGGGCTGGGAACCAGCACGGGCCTTGGAGCCGGTTAAGACTTCCCATATGACCGCTTACTAGCTAGAATGGTGGCTAATCGGTTAACCTCTCTGGGTTCAGTTCTGTCTGCTGAGAAGTGGGGGGCGGGGGGGTTCTCCTTCAGAACTGTCATTAATGCTCTAGCCCTGGGCCTGGGCCTGGTGCACAGCAGATACTCAATACCATCAGGGCTGTTTTAATACCAAACTGTGGGACCCATTCTCACCACCTTACAAAGCATTTTCTGCTGCCAGAAGAGAGGCCCTGGGGGAAAGAGCCCCCTGGTGTATGTAGGGGTGTCTCTATGGCCGGGTCTTCATGTTTCCCTCCAGTAGCCCAGGCCCCTCCTCATCTTCCTGCCCAAGGCATTCTAGCTGGAGCCTCAGTGATCCCCAGTAAGTGGTGGGCCCAGGCTTCTGGAAATGGCACTTACTGGTCTAACACCACCACGTCCCAATGTCCCGTGTACTGGCGGGCCAGCCTCAGGGCCAGGTCATTGGCTTCTGACCTATGAAAGAAAACGTGGGCCCCGCTCAGACTGCTGTCCAAGGGCTTTCCTCCTGGATACCTGCTTCCTACAGGGAAGTCCAGAGGGAAAGAAAAGCCCTGCCAGCAGCAAGAAGATTCTCAGGACACCATTTGTGACTCATTTGAGTTCATTCACTCAATCAACATTTTATCAAATGTGCTAGGAGCTGGGGTGGGGGCTGGAAATAGTAAGGAAAATAGGTCCTGGCTCTTCTGGAGCTTTCTACATTCTAGTAGGTATCATGAAAGCAAAATAAACAAAGAATGATCATAAGTGCCCCAAGAGAACCACATAGGGCCTCAATTGTGTCCCCCCAAATTCTTATGATGAAGCCCTAACCCCTACCACCTAAGAATGTGACTATTTAACATAAATTTATATGAATTAACATTTATTTATTTTTGAGAGACAGAGACAGAGTGAAAGTAGGAGAGGGGCAGAAAGCGGGGGGGAGACATAGAATCTGAAGCAGGCTCCAGGCTCTGAGCTGTCAGCACAGAGCCTGATGTGGGTCTGGAACCCAGAAACACAAGATCATAACCTGAGCCAAAGTCAGACACTCAACTGACTGAGCCACCCAGGCGCCCCTAAATTTATATAAATTAAAATGAGTCTGTCAGGGTGGGCCCTAATCCAATCTGACTAGTGTCCTTACACGAAGAGGAAACGTGGGCACACAGAGACACAAGAGGCGTGGACGCCAAGAAGAAAGACCAAGTGAGGACACAGCCAGAAGGTGGCCATTTACAAACCAAGGAGAGAGGCCTCAAAGAAGTCAAACCTGCTGACATTTTATTCTTGGATTCTGGCCTCCAGGAGTAGGAGAAATAAATTTGTTATTCAAGCCTCCCAGCCTGTGGCATTTTGTCATGGCAGCCCTATCTAAAGGGGTCAGGGAAAACCTCTGTGAGGAGACACCACCAGAACTGAGTCCCCAGAGGGAAGTTTCTAGGCAGAGTGAGCAGCATGTGCAAGGGACATGTGCAGGAAAAGTGCTCGGTGTGCTCAGGGAACCGAGACGCACAAGGGAGGCAAGGGTCAGCATGGGAGAGGAAGTGGGGAGATACGCAGGGGCCCCACACACAGGACCTTGGAAGGTGCCTAGATTTTCTTCTCAGTGCCATGCCAAGCTACTGAAGGGTTTTTTATTTTTATTTATAGTAAAACCTTGGATTGTGAGTAACTTGTTCTGTGAGTGTTCTGCAAGATGAGCAAACATTTCTAACAAATTTTAACTTGATAAATGAGCAATGTCTTATGAGTGGTATGAGACACTGAATGTCACATGATCACAACTGAGCCAACGGTTCTTGAAATTTGCTTTGACATGCAAGTGCTTTGGATTACAACCATGTTTCTGGAATGAATTATGCTTGCGAACCAAGGTTTGCTGTATTTGTTTTTTTTAAAGATTTATTTTATTTATTAAAAAAATTTTTTTTAACGTTTATTTATTATTGAGAGACAGAGAGAGACAGAGCATGAGCATGGGAGGGGCAGAGAGAGGAGGAGACACAGAATCTGAAGCAGGCTCCAGGCTCTGAGCTGTTAGCACAGAGCCTGATGCAGGGCTCGAACTCACAAACTGTGAGACCATGACCTGAACCGAAGTCAGACGCTTAACCGACTGAGCCACCCAGGCACCTCAAGATTTATTTTATTTTTAGAGAGAGAGAGAATGCAAGCAGGGGAGAGGAGCAGAGGGAGAGAGAAAGAATCTCAAGCAGGCTCCACGCTCAGCACAGAGCCTGACATGAGGCTTGATCCCACGACCCTGAGGTCACGACCTGAACCAAAATCAAGAGGACACTTAATCGACAGAGCCACCCAGGTGCCCTGCTACTTAAGAGTTTTAATCTGAGAAGGGACGTGAATCAGCTCCCATCTGAGGAGGCAGCCTCTGGCTGTGTGGGCCTAATGGAGTAAAAGGGGAAGAGACAAGAGCTAAGGACACCCAGCTCAGAGCAGGTCATGGCCATGGAGAACAGAAAGAGGGACAGAGACAGAAGACAACTTGGGGACAGATGAAGTGGGCTTGCTGTAGGATTGGGAGGAGGGTGTGTGGTTCCTGCCTGGAGGAGAGATGCAGATAGTGTTGCCATTTACGAGGTGGGACAGGGTCGGGGTGGCAGGGGGGGTTGTCCTCCTGAGAATGCCAGTGACAGCCAGTGCCGTGGTCCCATACCAGGTGTTGGCAGAAGACAACCAACTCCTTTTGGACCCATCGAGTTGGAGATGTTCCAGAAGTGGTCATTTAGAACCTTGGGGCTGGAACACATGGGAAGCATCCGGGCTTGAGACACAAATTTGGGAGTCATTAGCACGTGAACATGGAAAGACTTGGAAATGGATGAGATCACACAGGGAGAGGGCTCAGGACCAGCCCCAAAGAAGAGAGGAGAAGCGATTGGCAGAGGAGACCAAGGGGTGGCCAGAGGCTGGTGGAAACCGGGAGTGTGCAGCATCCTGGAAGCGAGACTAGAAAGCACTTCTGGAGAGTGGTGATGCTGTCAACATTGCTGAGAGATAGTGTAAGGCAAGAGCAGCAAAGAGACCACTGGATTTGGCAACGTGGAAGTTGCTGGAATCCAGAGTGCATGTGATGGAATAAACCAGCAAACGTCCCTGACCCCACTGCCCAGGAAGCTCTCACTCCTGGACCCAGCTTTCTGCTCTTCCCTAATAAGCTCTGGTTCTGGCTTTGCCCCAGAAAGGACCCCAAGCTGAGTCCTTTCTTTGAACTACGATTTCCTTATCTGCAAACTGAAGATGGGAACTTACGCATCCTAGAAATTACCAAGGTGTGGCGGCAGGGGTGGGGGGCCTACTGATGGATGAAAATGACAGGGGGGAATCTGAGTGGCTCAGTCGGTTAAGCATCCAACTTCGGCTCAGGTCATGATCTCACAGTTCATGAGTTCGAGCCCCACGTCAGGCTCTGGGCTGACAGCTCAGAGCCTGGATCCCCCTTCAGATTCTGTGTCTCCCTCTGTCTGCCCCTCCGCTGCTTGCACTCTGTCTCTCGCATGGTCTCAAAAATAAATAAACATTAAAAAAAAAAAAGAAAATGACAGTGATGATGGTAACACTCATTACTATAACCCAAATGCCATGACTCGGTTTGTTGGAGTGTTCTGTCCCAGGCAAGGCTGGGCCAGACCTACGTACACATCATCATCTGCTGTTCCTGTCCCCGCTGCCACTACCAGCGTTAGCTACCATCACCTGTCACCTGGCTGCTGAATTGGTGCCCAATGGGGTCCATTCTTGCTCTTCTCCAGCCCCGATGACATCACTTGCCTGATTAAAACCCTCAGATGGCTTCCCAGTGTTCTCAGGATAAAAACAAATTCCTCACTTGGAATGTGTCAGCTCATACCCCCTCCTCTCTCTTTGGGTCCTCAAGTGTGCCAGATGCCATGCCCTGACTGCTGCAGGGCCTTTGCACAGGCTGAGCAACCCTGACGTGAATACTTCTGGTGAAGTAGGCAGCTTCCTTCCTGCTCATCAGCTCTTTGCCTGATAGAGAAGTCTTCCCTGACCCTCTGCTGGCAGGCTTTGGCTCCTCACCGCTTCTCTGCCTCATCAGGTCCCTTCCTTCTCCTCCAGACAATGACCTCTGCATTTCTGTGAAGGACCAGTTGATGTTTCTGTTCCTTACTGAGCGAGCTGAGGGCAGGGATTTTGGCTATACCCCCCAGCTGGGCCTGTGTATTCATAAGGCAGAAGTAAAGGAACATATTACCTAGGTAAGCCCCCAAGACAATCATGGAGACAATCATGCAACAGAGGTACTGGCATGCCTTACTAAGAGACCAGAAAACTGGGATCTGACAGAGTGAGCACCAGGGTCTACAGAGGGGAGTGTGGGCTCCCGACTCAGCAAGGGCAAGGCTGCCTCGCTCCCAGTGCTTGCTGGGTCAGCCACACTAGGTTTCAATAGGTGAGCAATTCTGTCTTCACCACCGGCCGAAGTCCACTTACCCAGAATTCAGGAAATAAAACACAGAGAGCTTCTCCGGCAGGGTCTCTGATAGCCTCTGTGCATAATCCACGATGTTGTCGTGCAGGTACCGGCTGTTGGTGTTCAGCACCTGGTTTTGTTCGTGCGCTGCTTGGACCACGAGAGGGTGGCAGTGCCCAACTGGAAGAGGGCCACCAATGTCACATAGTGGCTCTGCTCAGCCAGCCCCACCAGGCCTCCCCCAGCTGTAGTCCATAAATCCAGCCAGAGGAGAGCAGTTGTGAGGGAGAGGCAGAGAGGAAAGAGGCGAGTCTGAAGACGGGGTGTATGTATGTGCCAGAGAGGCCAGTTCTAGAAAGGAGTCCCCGAGATTCGGGCAAAAGAAAAAGTTTGTTGGCAGAAACCCTATCTAGAAAATCCGTGTCTGTAAGGAAGCTTCTTGAGGCCTGTTGGACAAAGACAGGATGTGGGGAGGAGTGCCTGTTGGCAGGCTTGACTTCACTAATCAATGGAGGCGGGAGGTAATGTTGATTGCCAACAGCCTGGGATTATAACAGCTCAACCTGTGTTGAGCCAGGCACACTCCAAGCAAATTATCTAAATTAATTCACTTATTCCTCTAAAACACCTTGAGATGAGTCCCTAGTATTATCGTGTCTATTTTGCAGATGAGCAAACTGAGGCACAGAGAATTAAACAACTTGCCCAAGATCATAATGTAAGTGGAGGGCAGGGATATGATAAACCCAAGCGGTTTGGGACTAGAGCCCTTGTTTTTACTCTCTATTTCATTAACCTCTAGTTTGCTTTTTGGGTCACAGACTCCTTTTCATCCCATCAGCTCTGGTGGCCCCACCTGGATAACTAAATTCCTACTTCAGTTTCCTTGCCTAGCACCTGAGAAGGTCCCCGGGGCTGAAGCCCAGCCATGATTCCCAATACTTGGCCAGAGGCCTGCTGTGTTGCTGGTCATGGTCAGGCTGACTGTTCTCTGAGCTTGCCATCAGTCCCAAGTGGAACTGGACTTCCGACTGCTGTGCTGCCTGATTTAGCACAGCTACTGCTTGAAGCCTCTCCATGAGGCACACCAGAAAGACTGGGCTCCTCTGCTCAGCTCAACCCAAGTTCTCCGCACCTCTCTGCAATCTCAGGATCACCCTGGGACCAGGTTCACAGCCTCAGCCTGCCCCCCTGCCCTGCCAGCCTGAGGTAGGATACTAACCATGAGCCACATTGTTGACACAATCCAGGTATTCTGCACCCTGTTCATCGTACAAGTACTGTCCTTGGCCCCGGACAATCTTAATAGGATCCTCAGGATAAAAGAGTCTGCAAGAATTGCTGTGGGGACAGTAAGAAGTGGACAGCCATGTCTGAAGACCTGAAGGGACAAGTCCACCCACCATAGCACCTGCCCCCCACAACCCTCCAGTTTCTGGGAGGGACAAAACTTTAAGGGCACAGTGGTGCTTTCCTGCTTCCAGTCCCTCACCCATAGGTGGCTGGAAAGGAGGAAGTGATAGGGTGAGAAGCTGCTAAAACTGAAATTATTTAAGTCATGTGAAGGCTAGGCGGCCTTGCTCATTTCTGCACGTGCCCACATTAATCCCTTGGATCCCAAGGAACGGCGGCAGCTCCAGAACCACGGGGGCTCCTTAGAGCAGGGTTTCCTTGCTGGGATGCGTGTGAGGGAGGGCACCCTCGCAGGTGGCTGGAGCTCAGCTCTGAAAGGTCCTTGCCAGCCCAGTGCCTCTGCTACCCTGCTGGGTGTCAGCCCCATGTGCCACCAAGAGTCCCTCTCACAGGTTACAGGTAGGCTTTCTCTAAGGCTTCCTGGGAGACGACCCCCCATGCCCACCCTCCGTCTGAACTTTCAGTCCCTTCCTGGATCACTCTCAGGCCAGGTCCAGCTGGCGGGCCAACCCTGGGGGAGGTCCTCCCAGGTGCCAGGGCAGAGGCCTTCTCCAGGGGGCCAAAGCCGGTCAGCGGCGGCCGGTGGGGCCGGCCCGGCGCCGCAGGGCAGCCCGATGAGGACGCAGGCGGGGAGGCGGCCGCGGGGATCCCGCGGACCCGCAGCTGGCGGCTGGGTCTGTGGGGCCGGGGAGCCGGGGCCCGCGCGAGGCCCGGAGCTGAGGTCCCTGGGCTCCGCGGGCTCCGCGCCGGACGTGCGTGCGTCGTGCGTGCGCGCACCGCCCCGCGCCGCCGTCTCAGTACCTTAGCAGCCGCCGCCTCAGGGCCAGAGTCTCGCCCTTCCCGCGCCGATCGGCGGCCATGGCACCGGGCGGGCAGTTGCGCGGAGACGCAGCGCAGAGAAGCCTCTCGCACGCTCGGCCGCCAACCCCGCCCCCCGCCGCGGGCCCCGCCCCCCGTCCCGGGCCCCGGGGACGCAGCGCCCGCCTCCTGCCCCTGGCACCTAGCAGTTTCCGTCTCTGGGAAGGGTTCTTGGGTGACCCCGCCGCTTTTTTCTGTCCCAGCAGGGCTCTGAGCTCAGGGCTCAGTTTCCCGCGTCTCCTTACTGGTGCATAAAATGGGTTGCCCTGTGAGTTAACTGGGAATGTGTGACTGACACCTAGCCCAGGGCTTGGTTCACAGCAGGGGCCTCAGGGCTGGAGAGGAGATTGTCAATGCTGGGGCAAGACCTAGGACTTCCCAATTTCAGGAGGGAACAGGGTCACTGCTGGAACTGACCAAGAGGGTCCTGGGCATGAGCATGACTTTCAGGGCGGCATGACTCCTGCTAGAATCCAGGCAGGGTGAACAGAGTTCTGTAAACACTGAGAGAATCATGCAGTGTGTAGGCAGGAAGAGCGTTGGGAGGCCTGCTCAGCCTTACAGTCCGCGGCCAGGAAACTCAGGCCCAGGAAGGAAAGGGGCTTTGCTCCCAGGCACCCAGCAAGTGTGTAGCAGAGGCTGGACTCCAGCTCAGGTCTGTCTGACTCTGACGTTCAGTGCAGTGAATGAGAAGAAATGACCCCCAACGGGCTGGGAAGCTGTGCTACCAGAGGCATAGCCCCAACCGGGGTGGGGCCCTGGGACTTTCTGCCTTGACAAACCCAGAACAAGGGACTTAGGTCGAGGCCTGAGCAAGCTGAGGAAGGGGAGGTTCCTGCTGTCCCTCCTGTCACCGGTCACGATTCTCAGCTCTCTGCTCTGCTCCCTTTGTTGCTGATTTCTTCATCCCTTCCCCCATGCTGGAAAATGCTTAAGGTATTTATTAAAGAGCGTTTGGGGTTTCACTTTTTTAAAATTGTGGTATCATATACATAATGTTACCATTGCAACCATTTTTAAGTGTATAGTTCAATGGCATTAAGTACATTCACATGCAACCATCACCACCAACCATCTCCAGAACCTTTCTGTCTTCCCAGGCTGAGTTAGAAGGCAGGCTGGTGGGGGCGGGGGGAGGGGGGTGCGAGTCTGAGAGTCCTGTTTAGGCCCCATCTTTGGCCCTGTTTCTAGCCCCAAAACACAATGGCCCAGGGCAGCTCAGAGAAGTCAGGTCGGCTCTGGGACTGTTCCTGCCTTGGGGTAAGAGTGAGAAGGTTGCACTCAGGTCCAGCTCACATCTCATCTACTCCCAGGGTGTCCAGGGTCAGGGGGGCAGTACAGCCGCAGGCCAGGCTGGCCCAGTTCCTGGGCCAAGTGTCTCCAGTAGGGTTGGGGCAACACTAGGAAGCTTCCCCTTCTTCCTGCTCAGAGAAGCCCACTCCTTCTTTCCTCTGGCCCCAGGCTCAGCACTCCTCTGTTATCTCAAGTGTGGGCCTTGGGGTACCAGGGCAGGGATGGGAAGAAGTGGCTGAATTGGGATTTGAGTCCCAGGAGTGTTCCCCAATCATTGTGACAATCTCAAGCACCCTGTGTGTTTCTAGCAGTATCTTGGGGATCAGGAAGAACGAGGCCTGGGTGGGCCTGCTCCTCTTGAGCCTCAGCTCATCTGGAAAAGGTGATAGTAATCCTTGTGATTAGCTTAGCTGCCATGGCACGCAGCAGGGCTCGCTTTGGAAGGGGGTAGTGTGAGGCCAAACTGACTTTCTCAGCAGAGGGCCATGAAGCTCTCAGTCCTTGAGGCTCAGCTGTGAGGCAGGGACCCCCCCCCCCCCACCTTCCCGCCCCCGCGCTGAGTCTCAGCTGGGACCTCAAGCACATCATTCATTCTTCTGTAGTGTTTTGCCCTTGCCCAAGCTCTTGGAAGACTCTGTGGGCTCTGTGTTTTGAAGCTTGTTGAAATTTGCAGACCTGACGGTACACGGTATGAGGCCACAAGGGGGCAACAGTGGGCCATGGATGGCCTTGTCTTTCCAAAGGGGTGGTTTCTTCCTCCCTTGAGGATCTGCCTGCCAATCACCCAGCATCATGACACTGCCTAGCAGACTCCATGCCCGGCCAAACAATTTGGAAGGACAAACTGGAGGATATCCAAGGACCTGGGTCCAGTCTGCCTGCCACCCACAACTGTCTTGGCTGTGCATCCCTGGGCAGGTGTCCCCCTGCTCAAGTGCTTCAGTTTCCCCATATGTGAAGTGGAAACAGTGACACCAATCATGGAGGCCTGTCCTTCCTTCAAAGGGCTGGTTATGGGATCCACTGAATCACCCAGGTAGAGGAAGAAGCGGATTAACTGTAGCATCCAGCCGAATTGTAAAGTTTTGCTGGGGCTCCCAAGGATGCCCGGACACCCAGTGATCTCCATCAGCCCTCAGAGCCCCACTTTGTTTCTGTCCCCTTCCACACTACCAGCTTCCCCAGTGAGCCACACGATTGGCCAGCCAGCAGCACGGCCCGCCACTTACTGCCAACAACTTAGGGAGACAGAGCTGGGGAGTTGATACTTTCCTCCTCCCTAGCAGCGTGTGGCTGGGCCTCTTCTGCATAGTGAGGAAGCCACGTAGCGTGACCTGGGCAGACTCCCCATACTGGGGTTTCCTCAGTGTTACCCCTCGGAAACAGAAGACCTGAGATACCATCACTGCAGGCCTGTTCTTGTCCGTACTACCCTGGATGTGCTTGGTTTTGTCATCTGTGAAATGGGCATCCTCACTGGGTTCCTCCCCCAGGGTTGTTATGAGGACCAGCTGCAATGAGGGAAATACAAACATCCTGCAAGACTGTGGCCCTGGCTTGGTCTTAGAGTGGAGAAAAGAGAAGGGATTCCGAACCAAAAACGCTTCCTGGTGCCTGACCTGTCCTAGGGGTAAGCATTGCTGTCCCATTTTCCAGAGGAGGTGGCGGATTTGAATTTTCTAAGATGGCTGCCACGAGATCTACTATCCCACGTTTTCTCCTTAAAGATGATGTTGGCACTTTCCCCTTGAATGAGGGTGAGCCTCTGATTCTGGCAGGAAGTGACACCATCTGATTTCTGAGGCCTGGCTGTAAACGGTGTCACAGCTTGCTGCCTGGTCCACCTGGCTCATGCACCGTGGGGATCCAGCAGCTGTGCTGGGAGGAAGCCCAGACCACACAGAGAGGTGTCCTGGCTCTCTGAGGTCCCAGGTAACGGCCAGCATGGGCCACCATGCGTAGGAGAGCTTGAGTGACAGCTACACAGCTGAGCCTATCACCCCTAGAACCGTAAGAAAGAAACATTGCTGTTTTAAGGTAAGCTTTAGGGTGATCTGTCATGTAACAGTCATTGGCCGTTGGATCGGAGGAGAGTATAGGGAGTCCGTGACATGATGACTGGATGGAGGGCTCAGCCGGTACGTAGCCGGCCAGGCCTTGAGTCTGTCTTTCTAACACCAAACCCTTTCTTTGCCCTGACCCTGAACAGCTTCCTCTGGTTTCTGGGGGGGAAGGGGGGGGGGGCTCTGACCCAGGAATTGTCCCTTGTACCTGCCCAGCCAGCAAAGGCCAGGCTGAAACCTTGCCAAGAGGTGCTCAGGGGCAGTCTGCAAGGACAGGCACACCCAGACACACACTGTGGTTTATTACACGCAGCGATAACCGTCTATACAGAGAAAGGAGGCAAGCATCTGGACTGGGGATGACAGCTGGGAGCCCCTGTCAGAGGTGGGGGAGCCTCTCCTCAGAGCACGGTGGCTGGGGTTGCAGACCCCCTGCTCGGGCTGGCCAGGAATCCACCCACGCCTTCTTCTTCTGCACAGCTCATCCGAAGGACCATTTCTGGCAGGCTGACCGGAGCTCTCCCGGGTGGGAGAGTTGGGGCAAGAGGAGACCCCAACTCTGAGCTGCGGGCCAGTCTCCTTGGGCTGGCAAAGTCCCATCATGACCCTCTTCTGGGTGCAGCAGCCACTCCAGTCTGGGACCCGCCGTCCTCCACACTCGAGGATCGAGAGGCTCCTTGCAGCTGGGTCCACGGGTGGTGGTCTCCTCCGGGCCAGAGGGCACGTGTTCTCATGGCAGGCTAGCTTCCTGAGGCCCACTGAGCTTGGTGGGAGTGGGGGCGCAGTGTGCTCCCCAAAGCTCACAGCATCCAGCTGCAAGTGCCGGGCAGAAATCTTGTCCTGTCCCGGTGAAGCCAAGGCCCAGAGGGGCCCCAAGGGGCGGGCAGCTGGCTGTGGCCAAGTCCAGAGGCCAGAGAAGCTGGGGCAGCTGCGTTTGTCATCCAAGCCCCGGACCTTTCTGGATGGGGTGGGCCCCAGGGCTCCAGAACCTCAGGAGACAGTCTCTCTGCTAATCAGGTGGCTGAGGGCCCAACCCAGCATCTCTGCAGCCCCTCCTGAGCCAGGCACTTTCACCTTCGTCTCCTTCCCGGGAGAGCCAAGTCCCACGGCTGCCCCTTGGGTACACAATTACCCTGGACCGGCCCGTCCCCTTTCCTGCCAGCTCCACGTGCTGATTGTTCCAGGGCTGGGCCAGGCCATGCACTTAAATGCGACAAGGCCGCAGGTGGTGCATCCCGTGAAAAAAAGATCAATATATTACTGTTCTGTTTTTACAAAAATTAAAAACGTCCACACGCATCTGTACAGGTTGTGAGCTGGGTGCGGGGGTCACTGGAAGAGGAGGGAGAGACTGAAGGTGAGGAGGGAGGCCCTGCCCTGATCTGAGCACCCTGTCCTGCCCATTTCTTCTAGAACGGGCATTCCCCCAATCCTCTCATGCCCGGCTCTTGGCTTTCACCCCCTCTCAGTGGGGCAGTTTGGGCAAAGTCCCAGGGGGGTGCAGATGGCTTTGCGCTGGCTGGGCCAGGTGCTGGGCGAGCCCCGACTGACCGACAGGGTGGACTAGTCACCCGGGACCACAGCCCCAAGCCTGGGGCCACACGATGGGAGAGTCAGAGCTGGGGCCGTGTCATCCCAGGGAAACCTGGCTATTGAGTCACTGTGTGGGGGACCGCAGACACCCAGCCCCTGGGGTCTCCCCCACCCCCACCGCCGCCCTCCTCACAGCCTGTCCTAGAGACTCCTCCCTGCAAGGTACCTTATGCCAGCAGCCAGGCACGGGCAGCCCATCAGGGCCCTGGAAAAGAAAAACGTTTCAGTGGGGATGGGGGTAGGGGACTTGATCAGCTCCCTACACTCTGTACACCCTTGCCCCGTGTGTAGGGAGGCAGAGCTGAGGGAGCTGCCACACGAGGCCACTGGACCCCACTGAGGCAGGGCCCGAACGCCTGTCCACCTGGGTAGTCGGGTCACAAGACATGAGGGCCTCTCACTGGGCTTGTCCCGAGTGCGCCCCCATGGGGCTTGGTTTGTTGGGACACTAGAGCAGGGACAGAACCAGGGGACTGTGGAGTATCAGGTACTGTGCTGGAATCTGCCGGCCAGGAGATACCGAGGGGCTTCATGGCTTCCTGCCCGCAGCCATGATGGTGGCTCTGGCCCCTTACACTGGGGGGGCCTGAGAGCTCTCAGGAGTTTCTCCAAGAGTGTTTTGAAGGGCAGTCCAGGAAGCGGGATCCCCCTCTGGCCTGTCCTGGTCCTTGTGTCTGGATCTGGGTGGCAGGGCAGAATGAGGCTGTCAGGGTAGAAACCGGGGTGGGGAATGGGGATTGTCTGGGGGGTGCCAGCATGCCGATGCCAGCCCAGCACTCAGACACAAGGTGGGGTGGGGAAGGTTTCTAGGGCGGCCTGGAGGGTAAGGGAGCTGGGGAGGGACCCATCAGGCAGCCTAGAGTCCTTGGGGAACCCCGGGGGGAAAATTCTTCATTCCAGAGGCACACACGGGAACACATTCCATGGAGCTGCCAGATATCTACCAGGGTCACGGGCTGGGGCCCACAGGGAAGTGGGGGGGGGAGGGGCAGGAAGGAAAGGAAGGCAGGAGAGAGGAGGGGGTAGAACAGTGGGCACAGGTGCCCGGAATGCACAGCACAGCACACAGCAGGCCAGACCGCATACCACAGGGCAGGGCCCGCTGCCCCTCGCCAGGCCCCTGGAGCCCGGTGCCCCTCGCTGGCCTCCACATTTAAGGTTCTCCTGTTTCAAAGACAAAGGCTGAATGACCCGGAGGGAAGTCTTGGCCCCGGGCCTGGAGTTGCGAGGCTGGGCCACCACGTCTCTCCTCTGTCCCTGCACTTTTTGAATAC
This sequence comes from Puma concolor, assembly GCF_028749965.1. NCBI lineage: Eukaryota > Metazoa > Chordata > Mammalia > Carnivora > Felidae > Puma > Puma concolor. The sequence goes on from NC_141667.1 coordinate 148,946,626, forward strand.
GGTCACCACCCTCCTATTTCTCTCAGTGACTCCCCAAGACCACCTAGTGGCCCTAGAGGCAGGGCCTAGTACCCCCACTGCTTGGATGAGGAGACTGAGGAACCAGAGGGCTGGTGTGACTCACGGGCAGTCAGAGGACTGGGCATCTGGGGTCCCTCACCCTGATCCCCCTTTGAAAGGCAGCCAGCACCCCTCATGGCCGGGTGGCCAGGTATGAACATCTGCTCAGTCTTAGTGTGGAAGGTCCCTGTTTTCCCTTTCCTGTCTTTTGTGAGCTCCATGGAAGAGTGTGACGTGTGGACCCTCCCAGCCTTCCGGGGAGGGGAGTGAACTGCGGTAATTTCTGGCCTGCAGTCCAGTGGGCCTCAGGGGCTGATGTGAGAGAGAAGGAAAGGAGGAAGGTGTGGGGAGCAGGGAGGGACTTTGGGGCATGCAGAGGGGGTGCAGGGGCCGCATGGGGCCACCCATACCAGCAAGGGACACCCACCCAGAGAGGTGAGGGTGTCCTAATCCTCTGTAGCGCCAAGGAAGCTGAAAAGAGATGGGCAGTGACCCTGGCAAACACTGAGGGGGTGGGTCCCCCTGAGGCACGCTCAGGGTGGGGAGTCAGGACCAGAATGAGAGAGGTGCCTCCATGATGGCAGTGACAGCTGCGGTGGTCTCTGGGGCTTGCGAGTGAGCTCTGAGGACAGGGAAGACGTTGGCCTGACCCTGGCCTGAGGCGGCAAAGACCTAGGTTGGGGCTCCTGTTCTGCCCCGACACGTACCACGGGACACGGCTGGTCCAGGCCTGGCGGTCCCGGCTCACCCTTCTGGCCCTTCACACCTTTCCGGCCCGGGACTCCTCGCTCCCCCTGCACAAGGAAGGAGATGGGTGTGTGGCCAAGGCTGCCAGGTTCAGGACCCCTCCTCCGCCTCTCAGAGGGATGGGCCTCCAGCTGGCAGCCACCCCTGCCCTGCTGCGCCCCCATCCCAGCCTCCACCGACCCCCACCTTCTCTCCACGTTCGCTCCGGTCACCTTTCTCTCCTCGGGGTCCAGGGAAACCCTGGAAAAAGGAATAAAATGAGGTTTGAGGTTTGGTCCTGTATCTGTTCATCTCTGTGCCTCCATCACTGCCCCTTCCCCATGCAAATTTGTGGTACCCGCTGGCCCCACTCAACTCCTCGGTGACACGTATGTTCGGCACGAGGCTGATTTCAAGAAAAGCATACGTTCAGGACGCTAGCACTGCTTCCTCCAAAAGAGAACACTGGCGGTGTCTCTGGACAGAAGCCCTCAGGCAGAGGGCTTTCTCTCGCACGTCACTGTCACATGCTGCTGGCACTGGCCCTAGCTTGGCTAGGGACAGAGACCCAGGAAACTTGTGGAAGTTTATGTCACTATCTTTGGTGGACTCAGAAATGGTGACCTTTCTTGAGCCTTTGGCTTAATCTCTTACCCCCCTCTACCCACCCATTCATCCATCTGTCCATCCACCCATGCAACCAACATTTTTAAAAAACTTTTTTTTTTTAAATTTTTTTTAATGTTTATTTTTGAGACAGAGAGAGACAGAGCATGAATGGGGGAGGGTCAGAGAGAGAGGGAGACACAGAATCGGAAGCAGGCTCCAGGCAAAAACTTTTTAAAAGTTGTTATTTATTTTGAGAAAGAGCATGGGCAGGGGAGGGGCAGAGAAAGAGGCAAAGAGAGAATCCCAAGCAGGTTCCACACTGTCAGTGTGGAGCCCGATGTGGGGCTCGAACTCACGAACTGTGAGATTATGACCTGAGCCGAAACCAAGAGTCAGACGCTTAACCAACTGAGCCACCCATGTGCCCCTGCAATCGACATTTCTAAGCATCCACTAGGAACTGGGCTGTGGGCTGGATACTGAGGACAGAGAAACAGATTTGATGTGCCCCCCCTCCCCCTTTATTTTCTGTGTCTTATGATTTGACATCTTAAAAATTTTGCTGGCTAGGAAGAGGCTGCCCCTCCCTCATGTTGAGTTTTGGAAACAGCAAAGGGCTGGTGTGGGGCACACCTTTTATATGTAAACCGAAAATCCCGAAATCACTCCCTTTATCTGCCTCTCACACAGCAAGCTGAAATCATCCCAAGGCCCAAAATCATCCCAAGGGCAGGTAGCAGGAAACTAGGGACCACCCCTACAGCCCGGAGCCTGCCCAGAATATTCATACTAACTAATCCTCAAGTGTCTCTCCTGCTCTGTCTTGCCTCTCCCAAGGAAGCGCCATTAAAAGCTCTGGCTTAAGCTGCCCCCCACTCCCTTCTACCTCTGGATCAAACCTGGTGCTTCCCCATGTGGCCCTGCCTAGTGAGTGAGCCCTTCCCCCGGGAAACAAAAGTGACATATTTTTCTTCCAATGGCATTGGCCAAACTGTGTCCTCAGTCACCTCCACAAATTAAAACCCTGCAGTTACAAACGTGACACTTCCCTCACGGTCTAACATGGCAGGCAAGAGGATATAGAAGATGATGGTCTATGCTCAGTGACACAGGATGAACCAGATGCCATGAGGTCCGAGGGAGAGGGGCTGTTCTATCCAGGTGTGAGGTCAGGGAAGGCTTCTGAGCACACTCCCCATGTCTGCTGGGCCTGGTGGAGTGGGCGCAGGGCCAGAGGCTTGCCAGGTAGAGCCGGTGGGCTCTGAGCTCAGCTCCAGGCCTCCCAGAAGGCAGCTGTGGCCACACCGCTGGTGGCCCAGTCTCTTTAGCTCCACTACCTCCCTGACAGAGCCTGAACTGGATTCAGCATTGGTGTCTTCTCTGGACCCTTTACATGGATGGAGCATCATCTTCCCAATCAGAAATTCTGTGTCTACACTTGCTCTCCCAGGTGACATTCTCTCCTTAAAGCCTAGGGTGGACACCAGAGTCCGTGCCGCCCTACATCTGGTCACCATTGCCCTTGCAAGAGCCACCTGATTTTCCTGGGAGCCACCCTCCCTTCTTATAACCCACTGACTCCACTCCCAGCTCCAGGAGGGAGGATGTGACCAGGGCTGGCCAATCAGGGCACTGCATTTCTCACAGCAAGTCATGTTTCAGCATTGACCCAACTGGGGCCAGAGAGAGGTGATGAGACTTTTCTAAAAGAATACAGAGTGAGGCAAATGGTCTTTCTCCAGGGTTTGGGGCTATTTCCTCCACCTCATTACCACATGTAACTTGAAATGACACCCCAACAGAGAAAGCACAGGAGGGGAGGACGGGAGGGTGGGTTGTGTGGATCCACACACTGTCCCTCTGGATTTTTTTAAATTTTAGAGAGACAGTGTGCACAAGTGGGGGCGAGGGGCAGAGGGAGAAAGAGAGACACAGAGAATTCCAAGCAGGCTCCATGCTCAGTGTGGAGCCCCAGGTGGGGCTTGATCCCACGACCCTGGGATCATGACCTGAGCCGAGATCAAGAGTCAGACACACAACTGACTGAGCCATGCAGGCACCCTTGGATTTTTCAGTTAGTAATCAGTTTAAGCCAGTTAAATATTTTTAAATGTTTATTTTTGAGAGACAGAATGCAAGCAGGGGAGGGGCAGAAAGAGAGAGGGAGACACAGAAGCTGAAGGAGGCTCTAGGCTCAGAGCTGTCAGCACAGAGCCTGACATGGGGCTCGAACTCACGGACCGCGAGATCATGACCTGAGCCGAAGTCGGACACTTAACTGAGCCACCCAGGCACCCCAGTGTAAGCCAGTTTAAACTGTTTTCTGTTGTTGGCCACTCAAAGATCCAATCAACCTCGAGCTAATACTTCCTCTCCTCTTCTTCCCTCAGTAATGTCTAGCTGAAGCTTCAGCATCTCTCACTAGGATATTGCAACAGTGCAATTTTTAAATGACACAGAATGACACAGGATGACACAGAATCCAAAGCAGGCTCCAGGCTGTCAGCACAGAGCCTGATGCAGGACTTGAACCCACAAACTGCAAGATCATGACCTGAGCTGAAGTCGAAAGCTCAACAGACTGAGCCACTCAGGTGCCCCAATGCATCATCCTTCTATCCATTTATCTATCACCCATCCATCCATCATCCATATATCCAACATCCATCCACCTATCACCCATCCATCTGTCCATCTGTCCATCCACTATCATCCATATATCCATCATCGATTCATCGGTCCATCCACCCATCATCCACCCATCAAGTACCTACTCTGGGCTATGAACTAGACTTGGCATTGAGGGCACAGGGGGAACTTGGAGTTTCAACCCTGGAGAAGGGGGTCACATCCAAGTCGCAGATCAGGTGACTGTATGGCCAGCACGGGGTCAGAAGCTACACACAAGAAGAGCCTGATCACAGGGAATGATGAGATACTTACATCCAGGCCCGGCTCCCCGGGTCTTCCCTGAGGAGAGACAAAGAAAGATGTGAGGGGGCTGGGGAGGGGGTACCGGGAGCAATAATGGCTGGGATGTGCAGCCTTGTGAATTGTCCTCAAGCCCGATTTCTGGCCCCGGGACAGTGTGGTGTCAGGGGTTGAGCCACCAAGGCCGAGCGACACAACAAACATGTGGCCATACTTGGGGGGGCGTTAAAGGAGGGTGGTTACCTTCTCTCCTTTGGTTCCTGGCAGTCCAATAAGGCCCGGCGGGCCAGCTGGCCCCTGGGTGGAAAAGGAATGGGTCAAGAAGCATGACAGTTATAGGAATTAGCAGCCTGGAAGGATGGACAAGGCTCATGACACTCACAGGCAGGCCGCTGGGGCCTCTCTCCCCTGACACGCCCTTCTCTCCCTTTGCTCCGTCCAAGCCCTGCAAGCCAAGAGGAGACAGCAGTCAGTGGGGAGGGGTCAGACAGACAGCAGGACAGGAAAGCTTGGGGCCTCAGTGACAGGCGGGGATGCAGGGCAGAGGGACAGACTCCAGGCTCTCAGGGACTTGACCCCAGCTTCCTTCCAGTGCACATAATTGGAATGAACTATGAGTGTGTGCACTTTACCTTTCCCCACCCATGGGTCATCACAGGAGATTGTTGCGGTCACACCCATTTCACAGATGAGAAAAGAGAGGCAAGAGAGAGGGGCAGGGACGGGCGCAGCCACACAGCCAAGAAGCAGCAGAGCTGAGGACCAGTCGGGTTTCTGAGCCCCAGCCTTGGACCTTGTCCCTAACAGAAGCTGCCTCTTCTAAACACGATCTGGGGAGGCCCTTGGGACAAAACAGAACCAGAAGCAGCCCATCTGGTCAGCCACATGCTTGGCCCCACTCAGCTGGTGGGAATCATGACCAAGTCCTGCCGGCCTCTGGGCTGGGGGAATGGAGAGGTAGTCTCTCCCCCAGGGTGCATGAGAGAGAAGCCAGGCATGGCAAACAGGGAGGCCAGCTGGCCTCCTCCAGGCAGGGCACGTGGGCAGGCCACATTCACGGTTTTAATTTAAGAGCAGAGGACATGACATTATGTAATACACACGACGCCCAAGACTTCATGTCCAGGCTGGGGGCAGTTAAGACGGATGTGTGCATGAGGCAGCAGACTAGTGCTTGGGCAGGGGGACAGAGCCCCAGTGGGGGGCAGGGGACGCTGGCTCCAAGGACATCAGGGAGGTTGTACTCCAGGGGATTCTGAACATTCAGGCCCTGGGATAATGCGGAGCTGGTCTGGAGCCCAGTGTGGGGCCCTCGCTGCCCATTAGCAAGGCTTTCTGGAACTGTCCAGGCTGTGGGTCTGAAGTGAGTAGGGGGGTTTCCACCCATGCCCCACAACTCACCTTGGGACCCTGGATTCCCTGAAGGCCCTGGAGGAGGAGAGAGCAAATCAGAAAGGCCATCGGGCTGGGTCCAGTGCTCGGAGCCAGGTTCTTCTTACAGTGGGTCGCAAAGGCTCATGGGCCACTCACTGGCCTCCATGGCCCTGACCTCTGTGGCCTCCCAAGCCCAGACCCAGGCTCTGCCATATTGCTTGATGTGGCCCCTTCCCCACCGAGAAATCCCATCATCCCCTGGGCCACAGCTCTAGGCCTGGGCTCACCACCCTCTGCATGTCCCAGCTACTTTAAGCCAAATGTTCTTACCATGGGGCCTGGGGGACCAGGGGGGCCTGGGGGCCCTGGCTCCACTATGATCTGAGCCTAGGAAGCAGTCAGAGGTGGATTAGTCACCACCACCCCTCTCCCCGTCATATGTTACCCACCCATACTTGAACACATTGGATGAGCACTCCTGGGGGGTGCTGGGCCCTGAGCCACTGGGACGAGTCTCCTTCCTGCCCCCAGAAGGGCACACTGCCTAGTGGGGAGCCCAGGGGCTGGCCTTTGGGTTCTCAGAGGGGCCTCAGTTGGAGGACACAGCCGAGGCTCCCCCTCCCCCTCCCTCGCTGCCCTTTGGTTGGCTCAGGCCAGGTGGCCTTTCTGTCCCAAGGTTTGGGGCTGCAGCCGGTCTAAGCTAGGACCCTGGTCCTCAACAGCCCCCTTACCAGGCTCTCCCGTAGGTTGTCAGATGCCGACTCTCCCTTCTCCCCCTTGGGGCCGTCGGCGCCCTGCAGGACAGGATGGCCTTCAGCCCTTTCCGTCCATCATCAAAATCCCCACCATGGTGGTCAGCACTTCCCCTGCCTTCCCCATGAGGCCTCCAGCCTCAGCGGTGAGTTGGCCTTTGTAGCTTGAAGTATTTTCCCTGAATCAGTGACACGTTCCGGGTGCCCAGCACAGGGGGTTTGGGGAGAGCACATTGATAGTGGTATAAATTGTGGGCTCTGGAAGCAAAGACCCGGGTTCAAACCTGGTACCACCTCTCTAGCTGAGGGAGCCTCATGGATGGACACCAGACGTGAAGAGGTGGCATCTGGGGGCTGCTTGAACCCCACACTCTTCCGGTCCAGCCACTATGATGGTGATAGTGGGCATTTATCGCCCGCCAGCCACCCTTCTCAGGCCTGTCGTGCATGCCCTCACAAGTGGGAGATTATCACCCCCATTTTGGAGGTGAGGAAATGGGAGGCCCAGGGGGCTTAGGATGCTCGTGCAGGGTTCCAGAGTCAGCAGGAGACAGAGCTGGATGTGAACTTGAGCGGTCAGCGTGTGTGACCTAACCACCCGCCAGCTGGGCTCCACCTTTGCAGAGGCCTCGGGAAGCAGGCGGTAAGTCCTTATATGTAGGAGGAGATGGGGCTCAGAGGGTCTGAGCAGCATGGACTGTCAGAGCTTCCTTTCAAAGGCTCGGTGACCCTGGGCTGGGGGTGGTGGTGGTGGTGCTGGCAGGGCCCCAGCCGCCCCCCTCCCGCCCCTGTAGCTGCTGTGGTGGGCATGCACCTGCCTTAGAGCCCCACGTGGGCAAACAGGGGGGACCCAGCCACACCTACCGGGAGGCCCGACAGGCCCATCTCGCCTGCCTCCCCTTTGGGTCCGGCCGGCCCCACCTCTCCTGGGTCTCCTTTAGCTCCTTTGGGACCCTGTGAGCCACAAGAACAAGGGGTTGGTGAGGCTAGCAGGCTCCCTTCCCCACCCCAGCGGGTTCCCAGAGCTTAGTCCTGGCCAGGCCAGACCCCCACTTCTTTATCCTTGGCCCCTGGTCCAGGTAAGTGCAATGAGGAGCCCGAATGAAGACGGGGCGCAGGGTGGGCCAGTGCGTGGAGAGGTGGGGTTCGGGGGACTGCGCAGCCCCTGAGGGGGCACTTACGGGGCTTGGGGTCAACCCTGCGCTCACATCTCAGAAGCTGGTGGTGGGAGCCCCCAAACCCCCCGTACAACCCATCATCCACTCAGTGCCCCTTCTGGCCACTCATTCCCTCTCTCAACCAATCACATACTGTCCAAGGTGGGCACACTAGGGACCCAGCACTAAAGACACTCCCGGCGACGCCCCTGGCACTGTGGTGTGTCAGTAGGATCACACGCAGATATACACTTACAGGGACACTAAGAGTACTGATAGCAACGGTAACGACATTAGCTACCACTCGAAGACTCTGCTATGTTGTGCCAGGCACCCACCCCGCTCTGTTTTCCACACACAGAATTAGTTACCTCTCACAGCTGTTACCACCCTCACCTCCGGGCGAGGAACCGAAACGAGGCTGCTGGAAAATGAGCAGCTTGCCTGAGGCCTAAGGGCAGACTCAGGACATGCACACAGGCAGCACACTCTGTAATGTGGCCCCTCTCTAGCTCTGTACACACACACACACACGTGCATTCATGCACACATGGACACACACACACATAACATGCACGAACACAGGCACACACGAAGCCCAACACTAGGCACCAGCATTGCCAACCAAATAAAAAGGCCCAGAGACCTTCTCTCCATCGATTCCCGGGGCACCAGGCAGTCCCAGCTCCCCCTAGGAGGGAATAGAAAGCAAGGGGGGTTACGGTGTCCTGTGGTCCTGGAGAGGGACTTATGGCTGGGCTGCCCCCCCACCCCCCACCGCCGGTTCAGCACAGTGTCCCTGGGTCGGGTGCCTGGAGTTAGTCAGGTCCAGGATGGTGGCCACTGGGTGCCCCGCCGCGTGCCAGGCATTGCCCCCCTGCTCTTCTTGTTTCCTCAGCTCCAATGAGCAGATACAGCCCAGGGCTATAATCTATAGTCTGGGAGGTTACAAGTTTGGAAACTGAGGGTCAGAGGATTAAATGACTCATTCCAGGCCACATAGCCCAGGCTGGGACCAGATCTTGCCTGATTTCCAAGTCTTAGGCTCTTTCTCCTGCGCTGACTAAGCAGGGTGTAAATGATGTGTACAGGCTATGTGATCTATGGGACTTGGGGATGTCTCCAGGGTTTACATGTGTGAATGAGGCTTCCCAGGGAGGAGCTAGGGCTGGGAGGAAGGCGGCCAGCTAGGTTAGGAAGGAGCAGGGCCGCTTTCTCTGAGCCCCTAGAAGCCAGGCTGGGATGCCAGGAGAGAAGCAGAGTGAGCATGGCAGAGAGGAGAGGGGAGGCGGGTGCTGGAGATAAGGGGCTCGGGGTGAGGCCACACAACTGCCCGTGAACTGACCTTGGCTCCGGGGATCCCTGGTGGCCCTGGGGGCCCCTGTGGCCCGGGAGGACCCTGTATGTGAAAGTCAAGCTGGTCAGTGTTCAGGCAAAGTGTCCCCCTTGTTGCTAGCTCACCTCTTCCACCCCGGGGATTGGGGCTGTGTCCGGCTGGCCTGTAGGAGGGTCAAGGACCCTCACAGCCTGCTTCCCACCCTGTCAGGTCAGGCCCTCTTGTCTTGCGAGGGGGCAGGGCGCTGGCACAGGCACTGGGTGAGATACCACAGTGTCTACTGCCACAGAGGGTCCAGAATCCCTCTGCCTTCAGAGCTAGTATCCCCCAAAGACAGATTTCTTCACAACACTCCCCTGCTCAAGATCCTGCAAGAGCTCCCTGTTGCCCCTTGAAGCAAGCATAAATCCCCTGCTGGCATTCAAGGCCGGCCAAAAACTGTATCCCTCACAGTGGTCCAGCACTGCCCTCTCTGCCCCTCCCGTGAGTCCTGGGCCTCACGGGTAGGGGATGGTGTCTCTAGGTCTGACCCTGCTCCCCAGCTCCTGCTCCCACCCAGGCTTCCCACAGGCTGCCTGCCCACCATGGCTCATCTGTCACCTTCCAGAGGCACCCTGCCCAGCCCCTCACCCCAGCAACCTGTCCCCTTCTTGCTGGCACCTTTGTTGAGACATCTCTGGTCTTCCTATCCTCCTCCATTCCACCCACCCAGGCCCAGAGCCCACCCCCACCCCACTGTGGCCTCCCTGCCTCCAGCTGCCCCCCCTCCACACTTTGATTCACCTTCCACACAATTCCCCGGCTAGCCTGCTCACAATATGTATTTTTTAAAGTTTTTTTTTTTTTTTAGTGTTTATTTATTTTTGACAGAGAGCACAAATGGGGGAGGAGCCGAAAGAAAGAGGGAGACAAAGGATCGGAAGCAGGTTCTGTGCCAACAGCAGCGAGCCCGACATGGGGCTCGAACCCACAAACCGTGAGATCATGACCAGAGCCGAAGTTGGATGCTCAACCAACGGAGCCACCCAGGCGCCCCCTGCCCCCATAATATGTATTTTTAATATTACGTCTCTGCTCAAGAACCAACTGTGGCAGCCTGTGCCCATCAGCTGGAGGCATCATTCCAGCCTGGCATCCAAAATCTACTTCCTGCCTCCCTATACTCAGGTTGCTTCTCCAAGCGGGGCTGGGGCACACCATGCCCATGCGTGCCCTTGGGCTGCAACACACCATGCAGGCCTGGGGCCGGCCACTTGAACTTCAGCTTGAACTTCCCTGAGGCCCGTGGGAGATAACTGGAATGGGGCTCAGGTAGGGTCAGGTGCCGAGGCCCCGTGTGGTCTCTGATGACTGCCCCTCCCCTCCCCCTCCCTAGCTTCCCTCCCTGGGAGCCGTGAGCAGCTAGCACCCAACCTCTCTCTCCACTGGTGATGGGCCCCCAGTTGGTCTGGCCCCAGACAGGGCTCAGAGGCCCCAGGCATCTCCCGAAGCTCCTTGAAGCAGGCTGTGCCATTGTCAACCTCTACCGACAGCTCTTAGAAGACCTAGCCCTCTGGCCTGGGTTCCCTGGGAAGCCTGCTGAGACTGGACATCAGGAAATGATCTGCTTCCTGCCCCTGAGTGGGGAGCTTCCCTTTTTTGCTTTGGCCACCGGGGAGCTGGGGGCCACATAATCCATGTTCCCAGCAGCTCTTAGCATCGGGTGGGTCTCAGCATAGCACTGATTTCCTTATTGGGTGCACCTGGTGGAGTTGGGGGTCTTTGTGCCAAGCTGCCCTTGGTTCTTTGTATAAGGAAGTGCAGGATTGGGGCGCCTGGGCAACTCATTCGGTGAAGTGTCTGACTCTTGGTTTCCGCTCAGGTCATGATCTCATGGTTTGTGAGATCGAGCCCTGCGTCGGGCTCTGCGCTGACAGCCTGGAGTCTGCTTAGGATTCTCTCTCTCCCTCTCTTTCTCTGCCCCTTTCCTGCTTGTGCTCCCTCTCTCTCTGTCTCAAAATAAATAAATAAAGAAACATTGAAAAAAACGTGCAAGATTAACATGAAAAGTATGTGGTTGTCCCCTCAGAAAATGAACAACAGGGGTGTATCCTGGCCCTTCCAGGAACCTACCTTCAGGGCATCCAAGATCCTGCCATCGTAGTCAATCACCACTGTGTCTCCTTGCTCGCCCTTGAGGCCCGGGGGACCCTAAGGCAGGAGGAAGAGTAAGAATTTCAGGGAAGGGCCGCGGTTTTCAGGTCTGTGTCTCAGCCAGAGAACCTGGGAATCTGGCCCGCACGACGGTCCGTGTAACTTGAGCTGTAACCTGGTGGGACCCCCGCAAGCCCATACTCCAGAATCTACTTGGGCACTGGGACCCTGTTCACTGGCAAAATGCTCTGGGGGCCCAGGCAGTGGGCATCAGGGAGGGAAGGGGGCTCTGAAGCAACGAGGGAACATGCCCCTGCCTGGTCCGGCTGCAATTCAGGTGTGAATTGAAGTCCACTGAGGCCTTATCTTGGGAGTTCTCCAGGGAAAACAGAAAGTCTAATTTTGATGGGAAGTTCTTCAGATTTTTAAAAAATGTTTATTTATTTTGAGAGAGAGAGAGAGAGAATGAGCAGGGAAGGAGCAGGGAGAGAGAGAATCCCAAGAAGGCTCTGCGCTTTCAGCACAAGAGCCCGACATGGGGTTCGATCTCCCAAATGACAAGATCGTCACGTGACCTGAGCCGAGGTCAAGTCTGATGCTTAACCGACTGAGCCACCCAGGTGCCCCAGGTTCTTCAGATTTTTAGATGTTGGCAAACAAGCAAAAATAAACACACTCCCCAAACCCCCAAATGCTACGACGACCAATATGAAATGTGCCAGCTGGATCTTCCCCTTGGATCTTCCCCTGGGGCCTCCGTTTCCCTGCCTCTGACAGAGGCTGCACGCACCATGCACTAGTAACCAGAACACGGACGCCCAGGCTTACATGTTCCTGCATGGACACGACCGTCCTGCCCTCACTCTCTGAACCTCCCTCCATCCCAGGCTGCCCTCTGCTGGCAACACTCTGGTCAGGCCTGGGGCTAGGCCCCTGCAGAGGGCGGAGACACCCAGGTCAGGGCCTCATTTGCCAGCTACCCGCACGGTCATGGCCTGTATGGAACGGTATGGTTCACACAGAATCCCACGCTCAGTGCCTAATCCAGCCCGGCCACCTGCATGACCAGGCTGTGCACCTGGCCTCGTTTTGTGGAGAAAAGCAGCCTCCAGGAGCATGAGGGAACGTGATGGCCAGAAGCCACAGAGCAGAGGACAGGACTCTGGATGTCAACCTAAAGGTGGGTTGATAGGGGCTGGTCACAAACGATCTGAGACCAGCCCTGCTTCTGGAGATGGGGATGAACCTTAAGCCTGAGCCTCGATGTGGGGCAAGGCACCCCGCAGGGGTAAGGTAACGCCACAGGGGACAGATAGAAGGTCTATGCTTAACTATGAGAAGAAAAGACTCTAGGAGGACAGACACTCACGTGGGGAGGACTTGTTTTCACACATCCATAAGTGAACCATTGAGGGGCACCTGGGTGGCTTGGTTAAGCGCCTGACTCTTGGTTTCAGCTCAGGTCATGATCTCGCGGTTCGTTGAGTCCGAGCCTGGCATCAGGCTCCACGCTGCACGGAGCCTGCTTGGGATTCTCTCTCTCCCTCTCTCTCTCTACCCCCACTCTCTCCCCACTCTCTCTGTCTCTCTCAAAATAAATAAATAACCTTAAAAAAAAAAACACACTAATGAATTATCAAAAAAAAAAAGACTCCCATTTTCTGGAGCTCCTCTGGGGTCGTCTGGGGGACAGGGGCTTCTGAAGAACCTGGGCCCCTGGGTCCTCTCGGTGTGGCCAGAGGGGAGACTGCTTACCCGCAGCCCTGTGGCTCCATCGGCACCTTGCTGGCCAGGCTCTCCCTGTGGAGACACGAGGTTGCGGCCGTCTATGCATGGCTGCCCCACACCCCCTCCAGTCTTCTCTTCAGCAAAAAGCGCAGGGCTCACATGCTGGGGCCCTAAGGGACTAATTTTTGTGACTGGCACTCCAGGAACAGGGCTCATGGAAGGAGCACCTATGGGACCCTCCTCTGGCCCCACGGTGTGGAGAGATGGGCCACTGAGGGAGGGGTACAAGATGACAGCCACAAAGCTGAGCTCGGTGAAGGCCTTGTCACTCACCCAGACCCACTGGCCACCCAGGCCCCAGGCCGGCCTCTGACAGCCTGAGGAATGAGACACTAGGACCCAAGCCCTCCCGGGACTCCCCACTTCAAAGGGCAAATTGGAGGTGAAGCCACAGGGAGGTGTCCCCATGATGGGGACACTGGTCTGAGTCGCGCACTGTAAGGCACCTTTGGCCCTGGGGCGCCGTCCACACCGTTTTCTCCTGGAGGCCCCACACTCCCTGGCTCGCCCTGCAACAGAGACATTTCACAGCGAGTGAGCACCAGGGGCCAGCCCGGGGCTACCTGGGCCTGCTGGCTTTCAGGGGCTCCTGGGGAACGTGCCTGAGCCCCCGTGGGGTTGAGGGGAGATGGGCCTCAGGACTCTCCCCAGCCCTGGGGACTCCAGACCATGGCCAACTTTTCTGGTGTGGGTCTTGGTGCATAGTTAGGGCAGCTCAGGGGCTCAAGAGACATTTTGGAGGCTGATTGGCCATCTCTATGGTTTGGGAGAGCAAGGATGATACCCTGTTCCTAGCCTGGGGACAGGATAGAGTAAGGGCCACCTGAGATGGGAACTAGGAGGGCCTGAGGGTGTGAGGGGAGGCAAATGACCGGATGGGATGCCCCGCCTGGTGCAAGTGGGGCCCAGGGCCTTCCTCTTGCCTCTCTGGCTTGCCCCGGGCATCAGCACATGCCCCCACATTGGAAAGGGCCAGCCAGAGGCCTCACCAGGCAGAGGGGAGGCAAGGGGCCTTCTGGGGGGAGGCACATGTACCTACCTTGGGCCCTGGAGGTCCAGGGAGCCCTGGCTGGCTTGGCATCCCGTCATCTCCCTGTGGAGAGAGAGGCTGAGGCTGCAGCCCTCAGGCTGGGCATACAGGCTTTGGACGTCTCCCCCACCCTGCGCTCCCCAGCACACCAATCCTCTGCTGGCACCAACACTGGTCACACTGGGTCAGGACAGGGGTGGGGCAGGTCCCCCAGGGCCAGCCCAGAGCATGTGTCAGCAGGTGTGTGCAGAAGGAAGGCAGATGGGCAGGTGGAGGAGAGAGGGATTTGTTCCTTTAGTCAACAAATGTCATGGGGCCCCTGGATGTCTCAGTTGGTTGAGCTTCTGACTCTTGATTTCGGCTCAGGTCACGATCCCATGGTTTGGAGGATCAAGTCCCGCATTAGGCTCTGCACTGACAGCATGGAGCCTGCTTGAGACTCTCTCTCTACCTCTCTCTCAAAATAAATAAACTTTAAAACAAACAAACAAACAAACAAACAAACAAACAAACATCTTATGAGCACTCTCTGTGCAGATAGGGTCCCCGCTCAATGGGTGACAGGGGTTGAGGACAAAGAAATATCCAGATAAGCACATAGCACCATGCCAGGAGGTGGAGGCAGTGGTGGAAAGGGAATGTAAGAGGGTGGCAGGATGAAGGGGCTTGGAGGAACGGTCTCCTGGGGGAGGGGACAGCTGTTTGGAGACTTGGCCTGGGAACAGGTGGGGAAAGATCATTCCAGGTCAACGGTTCCCAAACTTGAGTGCATGTCAGAGTCACCCAGGGGCCTGTTGAACAGACCGGGTCTAAAAGTTCTGGTCACCAATTCTGATGGGGGTGGGGTATGTCCATACCACCAAGCCATTCTCTGACACCAGCCAGGTGTCCTGCAATTCAGCCTAATTCTGATACGTGTCTACCAATTTCGAGAGTGTCAGATGGCACCGGTTAAGGGGCCAGTCCTCCAGGACTCTCCCGCTGGCTGTCCCCAACCTGCACACTCCAGGCACCAGGAGTAAGCCTGTTGCCGCTTTTACTTCTCATCAACTGGCCATAGAGTGAAGATTCCCACCACCTGCTCCTTGGGTTCCATCAGCTTTGCTACAGCGGCTCCCAGAACCCAGAGAAACACTTTACTTACTAGATTACCGGTTTATTATAAAGGCTGTAACTCAGAAACAGCCAGATGGAAGATATGCATCTGGCAGGGTACTAGGACAGCGCGTGGGGCTTCTGGGCCCTCTCCAGGATCGCCACTCTCCCCAAGTCTCCACGTGCTCACCAACCCGGAAGCTCTCGGAACCCCATGCTTTTGGGTGTTTATGGAGCTTCACTGCACAGGCACGAATGATTAAATCGCCGGCCACCGGTGAGATCAGTTCAACCTCCAGCCCCTCTCCCCTCCCTGGAAGGCTGGTGGCTGGGACTGAAATTCCCAACCTTCCAAAGGTTCTCCAGGCAACCATCCCCCATCCTCAGGTGGGGGCCCAACATCGCCTCATTCACATGACAATAGACACCTTCAAATTAGGTTCATCCCTCAGGACATTCCATGAGTTTTAGGAGTCTGCTCCAGAGACAGGGAGGACTGAGACTAAATATGGATTTATCATAAATCACAACATCCTGGGGTGCCTGGAGCTCTGAGGATACTGCTGGTCCTAGAACCTCACTTTGAGAACCACTGTCTAGGGCTGTGAACTGGGAATAAATTTGCTGTGTTTGAGGAAAGGAAAGGATGAGGGAGTAAGTGGATAAATGAACAAGATCCTGGCTTCAGAGACAGAGGACAGAGGACCCATATGTGAGGACTTTCCTGTGGTCGCCCCCCCCCCCCCCCCAGCCTGGCCCCACTGGGAGCCCTGCCCTTCTCTCCAGCCTCTTCCCACATACCCCACAGGGGGCCCCCTCACCTTCTTTCCAGGAATGCCAGGCTCACCCTGAGGAGGGGGTAAGGGGGTGCAAGAGAGAGGTCAGAGCCCTCAGAGCACGGCCCAGACACCAGGCCACCTGTTCCTCTGGGAGAAATGGCCTTGATGACTGGGGACAGCCTAGAGATCCCGGCCCCACAGACAGGTGCACACGGATGCTGGGGCTGACAGTCTTGGACTCCACTCCCGACTGCGTCCCCCTCCCCCACAAGCTGAATGATCCTGGGCAAGTCACTACTTTTGCAAGTGGGGGGTGTGAAGCCCCAGCCTCAGAGGGTGGTTCTGAGATGAGAGAAGTAATGAAAGCCCTTTTCCTTCAGGGAAAACCACAGCTTGCCCTCCCACCCCTGCAGGTGCTGTTCACAACGGGGGTGGGGGGGGGTGGGGGGTGGGGAAGGACAGCTGTCATGGGGAGGGGGCAGTGGGGTAGGGAGCCCATCCCTCCCAGGCCTGGGGCAGGGGACACGGAGTAAGGAGCACCCACCTTGGGCCCTGGGGGTCCCTTCAGGCCCTGGAACAAGAGAAGAGAAAATATTAAATGGGATACTGGAGGCTGCTTTTGGGAGGTTCTTTTTCTGGTAATTTTATAAAGGGTGACACCAGGTGCTAGAAGGCAGGAGGTGGGGCTGTGCTGCCTGCTCTAGGCCTGACCCTTCCCCATGTCTACGGCCACTTCTGCACCAGATCTCAAGCAGTGCAGTGGGCTGTGGGCTCCCTCCCAGGGACGTGGGGCTGGGGGCCTGGCCCATCGGTTCCCTGATGCTGGTGACAGGGCGGGAGGGCAGGGGTGCTGCCCGCACGCGCACACCCCCAGTGCGGCTGTAAGCGGGACAGGGGCTTCCGGGCCTGCAACCATGGGCCTAGCAGCCCAGGCCTCTGAAATGCCCTGGATACTGACCATCTCGCCGTCTCGTCCAGCCTCTCCTTTGGGACCCTGAGGGGGCAGAAGAGGAGAGCCTCTGGAGGGGATGCAGGGGATGAGAAGTGCAGGGGCTGAGCCCACTCCCCCCACCAGGCCCTATACTGGGGCTCCAAGTAGTCTCTCATGTCGTGTCATCTTGACCAAACCCCTGAAGAGCGGGTTCCATTGTTCCCACTTCACAGATGAGAAGGTCGAGGCTCAGGGAGTTACGCGCCCAACGTGAGTAGGCATGGATGAGTCAACTGAGTAGGTGCCCTGAGAAGGGACAGTTTGGTAGAGGAGCTGGATCTGCACGGGATGGGAAGGACAGGCCTGCGTCCCTGTGTTGGGGAAGGGGAAGGACATGAAGTCTGGCCTTCGGGGTTTGGGTAGAACTATAGGAGGACAGCTGAGCCTAGCTAGTTAGTACTGGAGGTGGGAAAGCGAGAGAGAATGAGAAAGAGTGAGCGAGGGAGGAACAGGGCTTGGTAAATCTGCCGGAAGAAGCGCCCACATGTGGGTCTCAGGGCCAGGGTTAGGAATGGGAGTGAAATCACAACCGATATCAGGTTCAGGGCCTCTGGTTCTATTTGGGGTGGACCAGGATTTGGGAATGAGTTTGGGGTCAAGGTCTTAGATGGCGGTAAGTATAAGGCTGGAGTGGGGTAAGTGTCTGGGTGAGGGCTGGGGTTGGGGTTGGGGTTAGGCGTGGATCTGGGTCTGGACTGGGGACAGGGCTGGGGCTGGGGTTGTTTCTGGGTCAGGGGTTAGGGTTTTGGTAGGTGCAGGACCGGGGTGTTTCCACCTCCATGCCCTCTCTTACCTCTGGGCCTTGTGCTCCCCTGGGGCCATCTTTCCCAGTGTCACCAGGAGGGCCTCGGACCCCAGGGGGCCCAGGGGGCCCCGGAGGCCCAGCAGCTCCATCTTGCCCTTGGTCTCCCTGGAAGACATGGTGCGTGGCTCACCGGGAGGGGAAGGAAAGGGGCTCCAGTCTCCAGAGAGAAGCCTCTGCAGATGGACAGGCCCGTGCTTTCCCTTCCCCAGCTGGAGCAGGCTCAGAGGGAAGCGCCTTGTCACTGTGCTTCTTGCCACTTCTTGGTGGCCACACGAAGGGACAAGCCCTTGTACTCTGACATAAGAGGCTAACAGGACCCTTCCCCTCCGAGGAATGTGCCATCTTCCCAGTTCCCGGTGCCTGGAGCCCAGCTCTGGTGTTCAGTTGAGAGTGGAGACACGTTGGATGTGGGAGCTAGCACGTGGGCCCCACTGGCCCCCTTCTTCCTGGAAAGGGCGCTGCACGCCTCCCGAAGAACCTTCCCCGTTGGGCAGCTCCTGCTTTATTAGGTGCTGGAGGTGCGCTTCTGGGCACGTACGCAGAGCAATGAGCGCTCGGGCTCACACAAAACCTGCACGCAAGTGTTCACAGCAGCTTTACGTGTAATGGCCCCAAACCGGAAACAACCCAATGTAGCTACCCAATGGGTGAAGGGTTAACCGACAGGGATACAACCATATCACAGAACACTGCTCAGCAGTAAGTGCAAAGGGACAAAGTACGGATGCGTGCAGTAACTTGGATGCATCTCGAGGGCATCACGCTGAGGGAACAGAACCAATCTCGAAAGGCTACATACTGTGTGGCTGCATCTACACGACATTGTTGACATGGAAATGTCATACAGGTGGAGCACAGATTAATGGTTGCTGGGGGTTAGGGATGGGGTGGGGAGGGAGTGTAGCTGGGCAAGGCCACCATGAGGGGGTCTCTGCATGTGGTTCAGGAATCTACAAGCGTGATAGCACTGCCCAGACTTAAACACCCCCCAGGTGAATATAACGGGTAAAATCTAAATAAGGCAGGTAGACTGTATCCATTTCCTGGTTATAAGCTCGTACTTGAGTGAGGCAAGACATTGCCATGGTGGGGGGGGGGGGGGGAGTGGAGAACGGGACAAGGGGTATTATTTCTGTTTTTTTTTTTTAATGTTTATTTTTGAGAGAGAGAAAGAGGGAGGGAGGGAGGGAGAGAGAGAGAGAGAGAGAGAGAGAGAGAGAGACTGAGCATGAGTGGGGGAGGAGCAGAGAGAGGGGAGACACAGAATCCAAGGCAGGCTCCAGGCTCTGAGCTGTCAGCACAGAGCCCTATGTGGGGCTCGAACTCACGAACCGTAAGATCATGACCTGAGCCGCTCAATCGACTGAGCCACCCAGGTGCCCCTCTGGGGTATTATTTCTTACAACTAATTGTTGACCTGCAACGATCTCAGAATAAAAAGTTAAAAAGAGGAGCATCTGGGTGGCTCAGTCGGTTAAGTGTCTGACTCTTGGTTTCCGTTCAGGTCATGATCTCATGATTCATGAGTTTGAGCCCCTGTCGGGCTCTACGCTGACAATGCGGAACCTGCTTGGGATTTTCTTTCTCTCCCTGTCTCTCTCTCTCTCAAAATAAATAAATAAACTTAAAAAAGTACATAAAAAGAGCAATGAAGGGCCACACAGTCTCTGTCATGCAGCATCCTATCCCTGACTCAAGAACCTGATGTTAGTACTGGGTCAGACCTCAGGCAGCCAGAGCCCTCACCTCGAGGCCCTGCCTACAATGAGGGAGGATCACTGTGCCCCCGGCACTTCCTGCTACCCCAGTGGTACCTGCCCAGCACTGGCACAGGGTATAGTAATGGGGCATGCTTGACTCACAGTGTCAGCAGCTCCCAAACTCCCCATAACCAAGAAAGGAAGAAGCCTCTGGAAGAGGTGGCCCCTGCTGTGTGCCCAGTGCCGACAAGCTAGGACTTCCCAGAAGGTGTCTCACCCAACCCTTGTGACCACCTGGCTGAGACACTGCTATTGTCCCATTTCACAGACGGAGTGGTCAGGAACAGCAAGGGTAATTGTTTACCCAGGGTTTCAGAGCTGGGAAAGGCTCCTCTGGCCATTGAGGAGAGCAATGCCTTTTGGACATTTTTTTAAATCCACGGACCCCATGATAGGAAAGTTCACCTCTTCAGCCAGCTGCACCTAAGACACAGTTCATTTGTTTTTCCCAATTAAAAAATTAACCGAAGCTCTCAATGTCCCCCACTCAGGTCTGACCCTGCCGGGGGCATGACCAAGGGGCTACAATTCCAGTCCAGTGTAAAGAAACCCATTGGTGTGGTTAGCTCAGCCAGCCATGGGTGGTGATGGAGGTGGGTAATTCCTATTTCATTTTCCGCTGTATCAGGAAGAATTCGAAGACACCCCATTGTTCCTTTCACAGCCTGGGGCCCCCACGATGGGCACCACTGGTCTGGACTCTACTTGTTGGGGCAGAAAATGAGTTTAGACACTTGAACAGGCCCCAGGACAGGTTTTTTAGGCTCTTCCCTTGAGTTACTCAGGGTGTGAGGCTGGCCAGCCGCCTTGTGTGTGCCCTGGGATCGGATGGCTGAGGTCTAACCTTGGAAATGCAGGAGTGAGTCAAGGGAACACGCAAGCCAGCAGGAGCAGACACACCAGTGGGCCAGGCTACCTTGAAGATGCGGCGACTGTACATGTGATGGTCTCTACTTATAAAGCCCGGATTGAGTCGTGGGAAAACCATCTAGTCAGCAAACGGGTTGTGTGGTCAGGAAGGCAGAAGGGTGATTCAGAAGAGGCAAGGCCGCTTAACCCAGCCGAGTGATTGGGAGAGGCCAAAAACGTTCTCCACAAAGATGGCCGCTATGCTCGTTCCCATCCCACAGGCCCCTTGCAATGGGCGTCCCCCCCTCTCCCCATCAGGATCTGGGGCCTGTTCCCCTTTCCCCACCTTGACTCTGGTTGGGCCCCGTGACTGATGGGACCAATAATATACAGTGGAAGTGATACCGCGTCCATTCCAGATATAGCTCTTAACTGGCCCGACCGTTACGTTTCTGGCCTCTTGGGATGCTAGTTTGGGGATGCCCCTCTAGGAAGCCCACTGCCAGGCTGGGAGAAGGCTTGATGCACAGAGACCTTCCCCAGCCGAGCTCCCAGGCAACAGCCTCGTCAACTGTGGCCATGGGGCGTGCCATCACCTTGGACTACAGGCCCAGCAGCCTCTGCCTGCGATGAGGGAGATCGCCTACCCCCACCAACCCAAGGGGTCCTGAGAGACCGTGGCACATTGTCGTTTTAAACCACAGAACTTTCAAGGGTGGAGGCTGTTTCAGAAGTGGCTGGAACACTGGGACAAGAGGACATCCACAAAGAGCGAAGGGAGGGGTTCAGAAAGAATCTCTCTTTCATGACCCCCCAGGCC
The DNA here is from genome assembly GCF_028749965.1 of Puma concolor. Classification (NCBI taxonomy): domain Eukaryota; kingdom Metazoa; phylum Chordata; class Mammalia; order Carnivora; family Felidae; genus Puma; species Puma concolor. The sequence goes on from NC_141667.1 coordinate 148,967,621, forward strand.
AGGACAGTTCTAGTCTGTTGAGGAGTGGGCATCCCCATTTAGAGTACCAGCTTTCACACACCCAACAGCAAGCAAACCAAAAGATTTTTCTCGGCAGCCACAAAGCTCCACACAGGTGCCCTTTCTTTGACTTCGGGGCCACCTTGCCAGCTTTCGGGGGGCCTTGCCCTCCAAAGGCGCAGCACAGAACAAGCTCTGTCCTGGGGACTCAGCCTGGCCAGCCGGCTGCTCTCAGCTCATGCTCACGACCACCTGTGATGTGGGCCCTCCTGGTCTTATTGCACAAACCAGGCTCAGAGCCTCGAGGCTGGAGGGATTGGAGCCCAGCCATCACTTGGCGCTGAGCTGCCTCCTCTTTGCATCCTGCCACCTTCGCCACCACCCCCCCCGCCCCCGCTCCATCCAATACTTGCAGAGGCTGGCTGGGGGGTGACTCACTCACCGGCTACAACCTCCACTCCCTAAACTTCTTGAAAGCAAGTAGGAACCCACCACTCCACTGCTTTTCTCTGGGCGGTCAGGCCTCTGCCCTGGTTGTGGTAGGAATGGTGGGGACACGCATTTAGGGCCATTTAAGTGGCCCTCTGCTGAGATCTGCTTTGTTGGGGCCACCCCACCCGGGGTCTCCACGCTGCTTTGTCGAAGAGACCCCACCACTTGCTCTGCTTCGTTGAAGAGACCCCAGGTTTGGCAGGAGGCACTTCTGAGTCCCTTGGACCCTGGGGGCTCTGAGGGCCAGGGGACCTGTTGTCCCCACGCTGAGTCCGGGGTGCCTACTTTTATGTCTGCAATGAATCTTTGCCACAGCAGCTTGGGGTAGGGTCTGTCACCACCCCCTCCCCACAGTTGCAGAAACTGAGTCTCAGAGGGGAAACTGAGTTGCTCAAGGTTACTTGGCTGATAAGTGGCAGCCACTTCCTGGAGTGCCAGTCATCCTCAGGAAGGTTAGTCTCCGTTCTGGGGCCAGTGTTAGCCCCACTGTCCCACATCCCTCCCCCACGCCCCCCCACCATCCATGGTGATAAGTATGACTGGGATGTCTGTCAGCTAGAGACACCCATCTATGATCTCAGCCAGACCAGGGCCTGGGGCTTCCAGCCCGTGGCCACTTAAATGAAACCACAAAGGATAGAACATGGGCAGAGACCGCGGGCACCTCTTTCTGCCATAAGGTATAAAGGGATCTGGAAGAAAGCTAGATATGCCTTATTATAAAACAAAACAAACTGGGTGGGTGGGTGAGGGGGTCTTGCTCCGTTCTTACCCGGGGGCCGAAGTCTCCTGGTGCACCCTGAGAACAAAAAAACCGGAAGACAGATCACTGCTACTATTATTGCTTTATCAGATGTTTTGAGCATTTACCCTGCGCTCAGTGTTTTATGTACATAGTCTCACTGAATTCTAACAACCGTAACATGCAGGCTCTATTTTTATCTCCATTTCCAATGAGGACACTGAGGCACAGAGAGGCTAAGTCACCTGCCCGAGGTCACACAGCTAGCACACCCAGGGTGTGGAACTGGGCACTCTGTTGTCTGTTGCCAGTCCCCAAAACACGGTGGGGGCAGAGACCAGCTGCTCCCACTGCGTCCTCTTGGGATCCTGAAACTTTAGAACAGCGAGTGTTGATGATTACCTGAATCATTGTTTTAAGTCCCCAAGTTTTGGGGCAGTATGTTACTAAGTGATAGATGCCAAGACACCAATTTCTCTCTGGTTTCAAAGCCTCTGCCTTCCTCATTCAGCCAGAGCCTGAGGGAAATAATCCCGGCACCTGCCCCGCTCAGACCATTACCTCGTGCAGTCTTCCCCCTTGGCTCTGTGAGGTTGCTTTCACTTACAGATGGAGAAACTGAGGCCAACGCATCCAAAGCTGTACAGTTGACGGCGGAGCCCTAATGCTAACCTGACGCCCTGAGCACCGGGTCCTGTGCCTTGCACAGCTCTGATGGTGGACTGGAGTCTTGGCTGCCCTTATTCCGTGGGCACATCGCGGCGGGGGGCAGGGTTGGTGCTGGGGTGGATGTGGCCCAGCTTCGCCCAGCCATTCCCTAGAAGCATCCCGCCACACCTAGGTCTGCTCTGGTCCCTCCCTGCTCTGATCCCACTGTGGGACACACAGGTCTCCCCTCTCTCGCCCTCCCTTCTGAGACACTTGGAGGCCCCAGCCCTCCAGGGGTCTGCTGTGACATTCAGCGCCAAATGCCAGGAAAGCCTTTCTCACAAGGGGTGTAAAGTTCACAGGGGCAGCTCTCTGCCATCTGTTTTCCTGGGGTGGGGGTGCACTCCTCACAAAGAATCCCATCTACAGGGACTGTTCCCCCCCTGTCCCTGGCTCTCCTGGCACCCCCCTTTTCACAGGCAGGGACTTCCTTTGGAAACTCCTCATTCTGGGCAGACTGTGCTTTGAGCTTTGTCATGCTCTGGTGCTGGGAGAACTCCAATTTAACCCCCTGGCACTTTAAATTGTTAAATATAAGCCGTGTAACCATTAGGAGGGAGGCACTAGTAACCCCACTTTACAGATGGGGAAACTGAGGCTCTAGGAGAGGATGTGCTGTCCCCAAGGCCACACTCTGGAGCTGGGATCTGGAGACGGGTTTCTGGCATCCTTTATCACATCTGCATCTGGACAGCATCCGGCATCACTTACCTTTTCCCCTTTGGGGCCTGGAAGTCCCTGGAGAAAAAAAGGTGGAGAAAGAACAGGCATGAGCAAGGAGGACTGGGCTGGTTCTCCTTCTGGCTTCCCTAAGGCTTTGGGGGCAGAGGGGCCTATGGGGCTGAGCAGAGCTGTGGGTAGCCGGGTGGGTATATGCACAAATCTGTCAGCTTTTAATGAGGGTTGCTCTGGCCGGCCCTAAGGAAGCCACACAGCGCAGTCCCCTGCATGAGGGAGACGGGGGACTTGAGGGTCGCTGGTACCTCTCAGCTCGGGTAGGGGCACATGTGCTGTCACTCCTCCCAGAGGGCAGAGCCCTCCAAGCTCAGCACCTGCCGTGCCCGGGGCCGCTGCCCCTTGACTATCCATTATCCCTCCAGCCGTTAATGGCTTGGCTTGTTCGTTCATTCAACAACTTGTCCATGCAGGTGGTCAGTTCATTCCTCTATCCTTTAATGCTGCACACATCACCGGGCAACTCCTCAATCGTGTTACTTCTTTCATTCCTTCACACTTGTCTGCTCAACCATCATATGTTTGTCCACCCACTAATTCAGCTACCCTCTCATGCATCCAACTGTTGGTACAATTACCTCATCTGTCTTTCCATCCAACCATCCTTCCTTCCTGCCATCCACCCATCCACCCATCCACCCAACTGTTCATCAACCCAACTCATCTATCTATCCATCCATCTGTTCTTCCATGCAACCGTTCATCAATCCATTTGTCCATCCATCCGTCCATCCATGCACGCACCTGTCTGCGATCCAGTCATCCAGACTTCCTTCCTTCCTTCCTTCCTTCCTTCCTTCCTTCCTTCCTTCCTTCCTTCCATTCATCAGCCCACCTCTCCATCCATCTATCCATCATACAGTCATTCATCCAGTCAGCCTCCCTCCCTTCCTTCCTTCCATCCATTCATCCTTGCATCCATCATCCAGTCAGCCAGGCTTGCTTCCTTCCATCCATCCATCTATTCCTTCCTTCCTTCCTTCCTTCCTTCCTTCCTTCCTTCCTTCCATCCATCTATCCCTTCCTTCCTTCCTTCCTTCCTTCCTTCCTTCCTTCCTTCCTTCCTTCCATCCCTTCCTTCCTTCCATCCCTTCCTTCCTTCCTTCCTTCCTTCCTTCCTTCCTTCCTTCCTTCCTTCCTTCCATCATCCATTCATCTGTCCATCCATCCATCCACCCACCCACCCAGCTAACTATCCATCCACATCCACTTTTTTGTTTAATTATGCCCTCTCCCTGTACAGCTTATTTATTCTGCTGAAGATGCCTGTGGACCACAGGCTCCTGGCCCACATGTTAAAAACTCATCAGCCCTGTGCCTACCACTGAAGCCTTGAGACTGTGTTGGGGGATGCTCTGTACGTGGGCTTGCTAGGAGGGGCTTGTATGTTCTGAAGGCTGACTAGATGTCAGGGATGGTGCTATCCACACTTCTCTACATCCCCAGCATGTGGGGAGGGTTAATGGACCCATATGACAGAGCCTCGGGCTTGGGAGGTGAAGAGGCCTCCCCAAGGCTGCACAGTCAGCAGGTAGTGGAGGTGGATTTGAACTTAAGTCTGATACCCAAATGGTTTCTCTCCTTGCTGATCCAGGTTCCCAGGGGCCCCTTCCCTCTGGCACCCCATCACTCTCAGCCCCACAGTGGCCTGGTCCCAGGACCACCTAGAATTGCCCTGTCATCACTTACCGGCTTGCCATCTAGACCCAGTGGCCCCTGGAAATGAGAGAGACAGAGAGCAGAGGTTACACACTGGAAAGGCATTTCCTGTGTGTTTTATGACCCAGAGGCACTACTGAGCACCAAAGACCAAAACCTGACATGAGCCCATGGGTCTGAAGACCTTTCACGCGGACCTGGGGTGGGGGTGTCTGGGTGTTTGCTGCCCAGAATCCCCTCCTCTGACAAGAGAGCCCCACTTCTCCTCCAGAACCACCCCCATCTGCTCGTATGGGGCTTGGGCGTGTGGTCTCATTCCCTCGACCAGGGGGATTTGGTTCAGGGATAAACGTCATGTCTGGGGCTTTGAATGGTGGCGCTTTAGGGGAAATAGGGTCTTTTCTCCTGGTGGGGCTAAGGCTGGAGCTCGTGAGGGTACCATGTGGCTTGAGAAAGAGCCAACAGAGAAGAAGTCAGAGCTGAGAGACAGTGAGGAAAACGGGGCAAAGGGTCTGAAGCTGAAACCATCCACCCCTGCACACTTCTGTTTGTCAGTAGTTTTTTCTTTAAGCCAGTGTGAACTGAGTTCTGTCACATGGAACTTGGTAGGGACTGAATATGTTCCCCCCCACAAGTCATGTGTTGGAATCTAACCCCCAGTGTGATGGCATTAGGAGGGGGCTTTGGGGAGGCAAAGAGGTTCATGAGGGTAGAGCTTCACAGATGGGATATTAGCCTTTACAAAAGAGGCTCCAGACGGCTGCCTGGGTCCTGGTCCACCATGTGGGGACACAGCGAGAGGATGGCAGTCTGCAGCCCGGAAGAGGGCCCCCACCAGAACCTGGCCACACTGGCACGCTGAACTCAGACTTCCAGCCTCTAGGACAGTGAGAAGATTTCTGTTGTTTCTAAGCCACCCGGGCCATGGCGCTTTGTTAGAGCAGCCCAAACAGGCTAAGACACAAGTGGAAGAGTCCTGAAGGTTCTTTCAGTTCCCTGCATTGCTGTGGCCTTCGTAGGCAAAAGTCAAGGCTGAGAGAAGCCAAATAGCACAAGGTCAGGTCCCAAGGGCTAGTGTATTCCAGAGGCTGCAGAGGGTCAGTGACCACTGCACAGCAGCTCCCGTGGGCGCCCTCCACCTGGGGACCCATTGCCTCTCAGAAAGCCCCACTGAGTTCCATCCACCGCCATGTGGGGAATCCAAGGGCAGTGCCATGAACCGGATCCACCCAGTCTCTGTCAACACCTCTCCTCCCCCCTGCCACTGCCTCCTCATCCTCACGGACACTTCACCCTTGACCCCAGCCAATGTTCTAGGCAGCTCCACTCCCAAGCCTTTTCGCACATCACCTGCCTGCCTGGCACACCTTTGTGTGTCACCTTTAGCTCAGTCACCTCCTCTTCCATGAAGCCCTCTAGGTTTCCCCACTTTTCAGAAATCAGGCCATTTGTCCCTACACCCAGCACATTTTCTTCCTTCCTTCCTTCCTTCCTTCCTTCCTTCCTTCCTTCCTTCCTTCCTTTCATTTTTTTAAATGTTTATTTATTTTTGAGAGAGAGAGACAGAGTGTGAGCAGGGGAGGGGCAGAGAGAGAGGGAGACACAGAATCCTAAGCAGGCTCCAGGCTCTGAGCTGTCAGCACAGAGCCCAATGCAGGGCTGGAACTCACAAACTGGGACATTCTCACCTAAGCCAAAGCCAGATGCTTAACCGACTGAGCCTTGTGGGTCCAGGCTCTGCGGGGTCCCAATCAGGTTGTCAGCCCCAACCCTAGTCACTGAGGCTGACCAGGAACTGCCCTAGCTGGCATCTCCTGCTGGCTCCTGGCTGTCCTGACCCCTGGGTCCACATGCCTGAGGCCTCCTGTCCTTAGTCTGCTAAAGTTTGGCCCTGCATCTCCTCTCCCTGCCCCATGCTCAGGCCCTGCTAGGCCTCACCCAGGCCCGGCCCCTTCTGCTGCCACAGTGCACACAGGGACATGTCCCACCCTGGGTCTCTTCTGGGGGCTCTTTGTGGACCCCTACTCAGTCTGAATCGCCACAGCAAGCCCGTAAGGCAGGTGTTCATCCCTGTCTTACAGAGGGGGAAACCGAAGCCAAGTGAGGGAAAGACCTTGCCCACAGCCATGCAGCCAGGGCAGGGCTAGAGCCCAGGATGGCTTTCCGGTTCTGTGTCCTCAGGCACTCAAGCAGCCTGCAGTGGCCTCGCCTAGATTCCTGGCCACTCTCCCCACAATCTGCCTGTCCTTGCATGCCTCTGTTCAAAGCTCCCTGCTCCATCCCAGTGCCCACTGGACCTCGCCTGCCTGCGGGCCCCCGGCCAGCTTGGCCAGTGTGGCTGCCATCGTGGACTCTGTGTCCCGGGCTTGTGCCCATGTCGACTGCTGAACTGAGCCCAAACACAGCGCCCCTCTATTGATCTAAAGGGATTAAAAAATCCATAATGCAGGGCGCCTGGGCAGCTCCTGATTTCCGCTCAGGCCATGATCTCGATCTCGCGGTTTGTGGGATCGAGCACCGTGTCAGCGCAGAGCCTGCTTGGGATTCTCTGCCCCTCCCCCCACTCACTCTCTCTCTAAACAAACAAACAAACAAACAAACAAACAAACAAACATACATACATTAAAAAAAATCCGTAATGCAGACTGAAATTAAAGAGAGACAAAGGTGCAGTTAGAGCTGAGTTAATCTCTTTCCTCTTCGGGGGGCTGGGAGGGAGGGCAGTGGCTTCACAGCCAATTTACCAGCAGCAGCATGAGGAGTTCAAGGTGTCCTTGACAAGGGCTGGGACACAGTGCAGGGCTGGTCCGAGGGAAGCAGGCACCCCGCCCCTTAGGGCCACAGAGGCAGAGACTCTCCAGGGCAAGTTTAGGAATGCTCTGATGTGCCTCAGTGTGGGCTCTGTTGAATCCTGCCATACCCTTCACGGCGTCTGTCCTCACTGCCGCCCTGGCAAGCAGGCACCATAGTCCCATTCCACAGCTGTAGAAGCTGAGCCCATGGCTGAAATAGGCCCCCCTCTCCACGTGGTGTTCCCTTTCCTGCAGCATAGGGCAGCAGGGTTGACAGATGGCTGTTCCAGGGGACCTAGGATGAAGCCTCACAGGCCCTGCCTTCCTTCTGGGATTCCTGGTATGTCTGTCTCCCCCACTGAACAGACCTCTCTGGGCAGGGCTCTCTGGACCCTCTTCCACCCTGGCTCTCTACCAGAGAGAGTGCTGGATCAGACAAACTCATTTGCTGTGTGACCCTGAGACAGCCAGTCAACCTCTCTGAGCCTCAGCATGCTCATTACCTATTCTCCCCAGTAGGGTGCTTCCTGCCCTGGCTTGGTCCCATTTCCCCTAAACTCTGCCACACCATGACCTCCTGACAGCTCTTGGGGTTTGGGAAGAGGTGCTTCACTAGTCTCATAGTACATCTGGTGCCCCTTGAGGCCCATGCACTTACACACGCCACGCTGTTTCTTGGCCCCAGGCTGTGCTTTCCCGTTTTCCTCCACTGCACAGAGTTCCGCCTCCACCTGGGGAACTCCTACTCATTCTTCCAGGCCCAGCTCAAATGGTGCTCCTGGGAGCCTCCCCAAGGAGAAGCAGCATTCTCCCTAGGCTGTCTGCCACAGAGCTGGGTCCCCATCCTTCTGGAAGAAAGCCCTGTGGCCGAGCTCCTGGAGACATGTGGGGCGGACAGAGGAGACAGCCTTTGGATTCAGACCCACCTGGGATCAGATGCGGGCTTTCCCACATGCCAGCTCGTGACCCCGGGCCTCATCATTGGTAGCAGGCCACCCTGCGTCACTGACCTGTGTGTGTGTGTTGGGGGTTGGGGTTCTGCTGAAAAGGTACTATGTGCACCGAGTGAAACTTACAAACTGTACAGAAGGAGACGGGACAAAGCAAACCTTCTCTTCTCCCCAGCTCCTCTCCCAGAGAGCACCATGGGCATCAGCTTTGGGAAGCTGTCCTTGCCTGGAGAAGCACATGCATAATATCCCTGCCTTTCTTATTTTTAAAGCCCTCTGCGGGTTGCACAGCAGACATCTGTAGCTCCATTTGTCTTCCTGTTGCAGAGGAATCTGGTCCTTGGGCCCCTGAGGCACGTCATAGCCCTCCTCCCCGCATTCCAGGAAAGCCCTACCACATACATGTGAGACCTGAGCATCATCCCCATGGCCCTTCCCTAATACCTGTAGTGTCTCCCACGCAATGCCCTGGAGAACTTTCTAGAATGCAAGGCTCTCCTGCTTGAGCCCTTCTGGGCAGCCTCACTCCTGAAGGAAAATGTCCAGACCACCTGGTCTGATGCCTAAAGCCCTCCTGCCCCATGCTGGGCACTGAGCACACATCTTGGGTTGGGCCTTTCCAGGGCCGGGGGTGCCTCTGGTCCATCGCTGAGTCCCCAGACCTGGTTCCAGGATGTCTGCTGGGTTGACCACACAGAGCTGTAGGTGGCCGGCTTTTCTAGAAGTGTGCGCTGCAGAAGGGAGCCTGGGATGTTCCCTTGGCTTGGACCCCTCAGGGGGAGTCTCCTGTTGCTGGCTGTCTCTGAAAGCATTCCAATGGCCAGACCTCGCTGTCTCTTCTTGAGAGTGACCTTGGGCCTCCCATCTCCTGGGAGGGATTCTGCTCTCTTTCAACTCCGAGATTATTCCTGGTGGTCCCCAAGGCCTCTCTCTGGTGTGTGAGAAAGCCTAGAAGTGGTAAAAACCCCATTTTCCTTCCTACGGCCCTGCCTCTATCTGGGATCACAGAGCTCCTGGTTCCCAGAACTTAGAGTTTTCAAAAGAAGCCAATGAATTTTGTAGTTTCTGATAAATAAAAGCAGAGGGTGTGGCCTGAGCTGTGCTCTTGGAAATGTCCACCATGCAGCTCAAGGGAAGCTGTTCCCATTCCCCAGGAACCCAAGATTGGAGCTGCGGGTGGTTGGATCTGATGCTGAGCAGATTCCCGGGCAAACACAGAAACCCACGTGTGCACATTTGTAGGGCAGACGGTGCCAGCCGTCCCTGGGGATGGAGCTGACCCACAGCCATGGCCCTGGTCTGTGCAGGTGGCTCTGGGCTCATCTTGATGACATCTAGGCAACAAAGCTCTGCTCAGATCCCTGAATTCCCTGTCTGGGGAAACAGCCGACCCTTAGAGAGGCTGCTGGGTGACCAGCGGTCACTGGGAGTCACTGAGGAGGGGCTTCAGTGGGGCAGAGGAAGGAAACAGTCTGGCTTTGGAGCCAGACGGACCTGCCTGGCTTGGGGAAGTGAACTGATCCCTCTTATCCTGGGGAAGGCTGGGCCCTGGGCTGTGAACCCCCAGAGGACAGGCCCTGCCCGTAGCTACCCTTGCTCAAACTGGTACTGCCTTGCTCAAACTGGTATCAGGGAAACTGTTCTGCAGAGTGTGTTAAGAGGCTTGCCTGGGGAAGAGGTTCGCTGGTCAAGTAAGTTTGAGAAACACCGGGTTACATGCTGTGAATTAGGTTTCTTTCCTGCAAGACTTGTCTGAACTATCATTCTGCCCATGGGTCTCCAGGAGGGCAGTGTTCCCAGCCTCACTGGGAGGCTGTGTGGACCATCTATGAACTGGGCATTTCCATGGGCTGAAGAAAAGCCCAAGCCTAGCTCTGGGTTCTCTTAGGGGAGGAGAAACACTGCAGGGATGGGTGAGGGGTTGGACTGAAGGAAGCCAAGGACAAGCATGGGCTGGAGGGCATGGTCAGGCTGGACTACGGTGGGGCAGGATCCAGGCTGAGTGTCCTAGCCGACAGCAAGCCAGCTTTGCACAGCAGAGGGCCATCTGGGGAGCTGAGAAGTCTGGAACAGCAGAGCCCTAGCCTGGGTGGAGGCACACCCTTGGTGGCGGGGGTCCTATTCCATCAGGGCAGCCATCCCCTGCCGCAGACTGTGGGCGTCTCCCACAAGAGGAGTGGGAAGGAAGGCACTTGGGGCAGCCCACGAGTGAAACTCTCTCTCCGAACCTCAGCTTCCACAGAACAGGTGATCCTGAGGGCCAGACGCCAGAGCGCTGCGCCCACAGGCACTCAGTTCCCTCCAGCTCCCTCTCCTGCCTGATCAAAGCCATGGAATTCACCAGAGGTTTTCAACACCTTCTGCCCTCCACGAATCCCCACAGCTGTTTACAAGGCTCAGCTCTGCTTTAAACCACTCTTGCCCATGCAGATCAGCAGAGCTCCGGCACGCTTTCCGGATGCGTGAGGGGCAAACAAAAACCCTGGGCGGTGTGCGGGCTTGGCTCCTTGCTGCACTCAGGGGCCTGAGAGTCCCGGAGCCTCAGTTTCCTCATCTGTAAAATGGAGAGCATGTCCTCCTCTCAGATGACAAGTTCAAGATGAGTCCCAGGTCTGTCTCCTCTCCCCTCCTCCTCTCCCAGACCCACCAAAGACACGAGACCCTGTAGGTGAGCTGACACGGAGGTGGGGTCTGCATTGGCTCTTGGAGGGGCAGTCCTGAGGAGTGACCTTGTGTGGTCCTCTGACTCAGTGGCAGACTGTGGGACTCCGGCTGTGCTTTGGTGGGTCCGCTCCCTCCCACACTGAATAGATTTCCTAAGCAGGGTTCTACAGAGTCATCTTTTGAGAAAAATGAACAAGCGTGGCAAAGGAGGGAAGGTTTCTTAGTGAAATAAGTTTGGGACGTGGAGTCTGCTGGGCTCCATTGCTGGTGCCTCGATGTGCATCGGCCCCGGGGGAACCCTGAAGCAAAGGCTGCTGTTTACCCCACACTGGGGACTGGCTCTGTTCTTCTCCGTTAGCTGTGCCTCAGGACCCCCAGTGTGCTAGAGTTCTCTGCTGAGCTGACCCAAAATCACTACACCGGCGTGTTTAGATGCAGACAAGGAGTAAATGCTCAGACTGGCTGGGGCTGGGTGTCCGTCTCGCTTGCTGGTAGTAATTCATGCGGATGGCTCCCGTCAGGGAACGGAGCCTCCAAATTGCACCGGGATGGGGCCCCTGGATGAGGGGGCTTACCAGGATTATCAGTCCAGGGACCAGTAATTATGGCCCAGATGTTGACAATTCATCAAATTACAAGGCTGTTGGGGCCTGGGGTCCTCAGCCTGGGACATGCACATTCCTGTGTGAAGGCTCCCTCATTAGAGTGGGTGGGCAGACCCCTCGGGGCAGGTCAAATGTGGTTCTGATTTCTCAGACCAGGCTCCTCGCACACATGGACCACGGCAAGACTGTCCGGGTTTAGCAATTTCCCAGACTTGAATTCCACCCTAGGGAAAGAGAGGACCCTCACTTCTTGGGTCCAGCCTGGCTGGTGCCCTGGTGCAGGCACACGGTTCCTCCCCGGGGACCTTGGGGCATTCTGTAGAGTCACAATAAATTGCATCCCAAGCCAGCAAGCCATGAAGACCCCAGCTGGGTGGGGTTCTGGGAACCTGCTGAGGTTAGGGGCTTGCCCAAGCTGCCACCCCGCCGCCCCTACTCTTGATCTGTATGGTGAAGCACTGGTGTACAGCCAGCTTTTGCTTGGTGTGTATAGTTAAAACACCAAAACTAAAACCGAAGCCAAACTCACTGAATTAGTTGCAACATTTAAAAATGGTGACATTTCACATCAACATCCAGAGTTTGTACTTTTCTAGAAAAAGTGAAAGGTGGTACACCCTGGGGTGTGCATGCCTGGCATGATCGGCTGAGTCAAGTGCTCGCGGAGGGCCATAGGCTCTGCCCTGCCCTAGTGCTCCCCACCGGGCCCACTGCCCCGTCCAGATAACCTGTCAGCTCTGTAGAGTCATCTAGGTTGGTAACCCTCAGCTTAGAAAATCTCCCGGGTCGGGGCGTCTGGGTGGCTCAGTTGGTTAAGCGTCTGACTCTGGATTTCGGCTCAGGTCATGATCTCACGGTTCGTGAGTTAGAGCCTCATGTGGGGCTCTGTGCTGACAACTCGGAGCCTGCTTGCAATTCTCTCCACCCTCCCTCTCTCTTTCTCAAAATAAAGAAATAAACTTAAGAAAAAAAAAAGAAAGAAAATCTTCTGGGTCCCTTTCAGCTCTACGATTCCGTGAGGCCGGGAAGCCAGCTGGCTTCTATTTTGGGGAGAGGGCATGCTCAGTATACCCTGTGCACACTGGAAGCAATTATACGTATGTCCATATTATACATCATGGCTGGGAGAGGTGGTGCTATGCCTTTGAACCGATCCCCAAATACCTGCTTAAATTACACATTTGCCAGTTTCATGATTACCCTGTCAGGTAGCAGGAAAAATCGTTCCTGGGTGGGGTGAAGGGAGTCAAGAGCCCTGACTCCCAGTGCATGTGGCACAATGGAAGATGGCCAGTGAGTTGGGCTGTGTCCACCTGAGAGGCCTCTGGCCTCCTGTCTCCGGCTCAGGCACTCTCAGTGCTACTCTTGTGGAAGGCAGGGGCACCCATTTTGGTGGCAGAAGTGCCAGGGCGGGGATCTAGTGGGACCGAGCGGCCGACTAGGTGATGATGGTCGGAGTGTGGCTTGAACTGCATGAAGGAGATGGTCTAAGGGAGGCAGAAGGTACAACAGAGAAACCAGGAGACAGAATGACAGAGACAGCTCACAGCGGACACTGAGGGATCCCTGGTGTCCTGGCCAGGCCCAGGCCACACCCTGCTCTGCCCTCCTGCTCCTCAGCCTAAGTCTGCTGGGCCATCTGCCTGCTTCCTCCCAGCGTCGCTCAGGTTTGACTTTCCAGCCTCTCTGGTCATCACCCCCTGGTCTGTGGGATGGGCCCTCCACAGTTTCCAGATAACACAATTATCACCCACTGGGAATGAACTGCTGGGGACCCTTAAGAATCCAGAGGTTTTGTGCAAAATTTGGAGCTCTAACTTCTCTTGAAATATTGGAAGCTGTGATAATGATCAGCGTGCATGGGCTGAACGGGGTAGGGGGGCCCTTTAAGTGGGGCGTGTGCCTCTCCCACGCTGGCCCACATAAGGAAGGCATCAGTGAATGCGTGAGCCTGCATTTCTAGCTCTGAACCAGTTCTCCAAACTGCAGACCTCTCTCTAGTCCCCCACCTGCCCCTGCCTAGGACTTGGCCTCTCTCCCACACCAGCCTCCACCAGCCTCCCTGGCTCCACTCTTCATGCCCAGCCTTCCTGCATGGCAAAGGAGCGGGATGTCCTTGCTACGTCCCCTCCCTGAAGACCTTGGAGCCAGCTGCCTAACTCCCCGAAGCCCAGCCTGTTTCCTCCTCTGGAAAGGAGGGGTGTGGTGTGGATGGAGTGGCCACCCGAATGTGACAGTGCCCTGCCCGGAGCTTGGTGTACAGAGGGTGCCAGAGGAAAGTGGTTTAATGAACGACTGGAGTGCCCTGGGCCAGTTCTGGGGGCGAGAACTAAGGAAATGGGGTGGAGCTAAAAGCTAAAAACCCCTTGCCTTATTATTCCCATTTCACAGGCGAGGAAACTGAAGCTTAGGGGAGGCCGGGCATGGTCACGAGCCTGAATCCTGCGTGCTTCCCACCTCACCATCCCCCTCTGGCGTTAGCAGTGCCTGGCAAGTACCCCCAAAGCCAGCCTCCCCAAGCTGTCCCCATCCTGTCCCCAAAGAGGCCCTATTGGTGGAACAGCCCCCTTGTGGGAAGACCAACCTCTCCTTAGACACCCTTTCTGAGAAGTGGGTGTGCCACCATTGCACACCTCCAGTGACGGGGAACTCACTGCTTCCCGGGCAGCCTGATGGGTTTGCCAAGTTTTTGTGTACGTCCCATCCTTCCCAGGTTGGATGCCATTGCCAATTCCCTCCACCTTGCGGCCCCTGGGGAGGCAGCCAACCAGCTCAAAGGTGCTGGGTGCTTCAGGGTCACTGCCTCTTGAGCTTCCCTCCCACCCCATCCCCCCTTTCCCCTGCCAGCCTGGCTTGTTCTCTGTTCTCCGTGTCCTCTCTCTGGCCACTCTTCTGCCACTCCCTTTGTGAGAGAACCTCCTTGTCTTCTGACCTTGGCTCACACCTCCCTTCCTCAGGGCAGCACCCCTGACCCCCACCAGGCCAGACTCGGATTGCAGGTGGTCACAGTAACCCGTACCTTCCCAGCCCTGACCATGGCGCACAGTGAGGTTGGAATCCCCATGCGCTTTGAGTCTCTCTCCCAGTCAACCGCAGCCCCATCCAGTAGGGACCCCCTGGATGTTTGTGTTGCCATTCCATCCCAAGTGTCAAACACAGTCTTTCGTACGTAGTGAGAACACAATATATAGTTGTTGAAAGAACCAACTGTCAAGTGGATGCCTCTAGGAATGAATGATCAGTTTCCCACTGGCTCCGGTGCCAGAACCTGGGATCACACCAGAGGGCGCTCTTGACCTGCTGAAGGCTGCCCTGGGTACCTGAGGACTCCTGTCCTCTGGCCACAGCCAGGGTGTTGTGCACTGGGGACACTGGCCCGAGAGGAGTTCCTTCAGCCTCGGGAGCTCTTCCTGCTGAGGTCAGTGACCATCACGGTGGCAGGAACTGTCACTCACTGGACCCAGCTTGTGTGCCCAGCACTATGGCTCTGGTGAGGTCATCTACCCGGCTGCCCTGATAGCCAAAGACAGGTTAGGGGTGTGACTGAGACCACATGGTCTATGGAGTACCAAAGCCCATTCTCTTTCCATCACATGAGCAAGACACGGTCCAGTCCCTGATATCAGATTTCAGGAGGAGCTGGCTGGACCACCTTTGTACCCAAATAACTGCCTTCTCTCAAATTTATTTTCTTGGAAGGCCTGAGTTTGCCTTGGTGACCTGGCGCAGGTCTGCCAACAAGCTCTTCCGTACAAGGCAGAGAAGTGCTTTGCTGCTTTGGGGATGCTGGGAAGAGGTTCAGCCAACAATCAGCCTGGAGAGTGGCCCTCTGCAAAGGTGTCACCACAGGTACACCCCGCAAAGGGCCCCCTGCCGCCCCCCACCCCACAGGACTGTCTGCTAAGTGCTTTCCCAGAGCTGAACTTGGGGAGAAGGTTGATTATCTAGCGCTGGGGGCTCTTGGCTACTGCCAGGAAGACACAAAAAGCTTCAGAGGGTAAGCAAGGCATCTGGGAACCCCACATGAGATGATCGAAAGGACTCTGGGGACACAGAGTGAGCCTGAGGCCATGGGCCTGAGTCAAGAAGCGCCTACCCTGGGCTGGTGCAGGACCTTGCGGAGGAAATCCCAGGGAGGTGGCCCTTTCCCTCGGGCCCAGCTGTGTCTCCCTGATGTTCCAATCTGGGGGCCATTATTGGGGGCTCAAGAAGCCTCCTTTCATCCCATCCCTGCTCAACCCGGAATGTGGGGAGCTGGGGAGCATCACTGCAGGGGGCAGATGAAAATGAGATGTAGGTTGTTGAAATCTAAAAACAGATGAATTTGGAATATTACAGATGAATCATTTAACTAATTACATTTTTACAATCAAAGCTGTTTTTGAACTTGGAGAGTGCAAGAAAGCATATGAATGTGTGGTGCTCTGTGGCCCACCCCCCCTTTTTTTTGTTCACTTGATTAATTCCACACGGTCCAACAGAGGTTTTCATTTCAAAATTGGTCCCAGGCTGAGACCCTGTCTCATATGCTACATTTCAGCTCAGAGCTATGCTTTCCCTGGGACCTAGGCTGTTGATGCATCCATTGCTGATTCTGTAGACACAGGGCAAATCCTGCCCACCGCCCCCAGCCCCAGCCTCCAGAGCACTTTGTCTGATGGGTCCCGGGTGGTCTTGGGGGAGGGGGAGGGGGTGGGGCTCTGCCAAGTGAAGGCGCTGTGGTCCTGGTCCCTCACCTGTCACCTGGTCTGCAATGCCTGCCACCTCTCATTTCTGACACCTACCCTCTTTCCCTCCATCCTCGCTGGGGCAGTCTTGATTCATGCATTGTCTGTGAATTATTGTCACTGCCTCATATCTGGGCCCCCTTCCTCCAGTTTCTGTCCTGTTGTCAGGGAGGTCTCTCTAGTATAGACACCTGTCCACATCACTAGGGGCTTCTGTGGCCTCTGAACTCTGCTGCTGGGTGGGTGGTGGCCCTGCACTCAGCTTCAGGTCCCCAGAGTCACTGGCCAGGGGACCAGGACCACATTGCATGCCCCCCCCCCCCCGCCGTGTTGATAGTGTCCACGTTTTCACCAGGCCAAGCCTCACACTTCGCCAATGTGGACACTGGGGCTCAGAAGGCCTGAGAGATTGCCAGAGCAGGGGTGAGGTCTCCATCACCATAGTTCCCTGGCTGGGCGCCTGCTCTATTCAGCTGCCCCTGGCCGGGGAAACAGAATTGCACATTTCATCAGGAGGGGATGCTTTTCTTTCTAATTTCTAACAGTAGCTATGAGATGGACCTATGAGTGAGGAATAGGAAGGAACGTGGGCTGAAGAAACGGATTCCTGTCTTTAAGTTAGACGTGGTTTTCCATTTTGTTTTTTAGGGAGAGCAGGAAAGGGTCTTAACAATCTGATAATGGGGGTGGAATGGGGCATGAACTCCAGGGCCGGATAAAAGCAAGGGGGGAGGACGAGAAACAGAACATTGACTCCAAGTACCTGTTTCCCTGAGTGGTAAGAGAAGAAGGACCCTCCTGCCCACGTGCAGACAGTCCTGAGCCCCCAACTGCTGCTGTGACCTGCTTCCTGATAGGATGGGTGGAGTGACAGAGGAGTCCCCAGCCTGTGTGCTAAGCCAGGCTTTGTCTTGTGGGTGGGCCTTGGGTCTCAGCCAAGTGCTGCTAGCCTCTGAGCTCAGCTTCCTCATCTGTCAAGTAGGGAGGAGACCATCGACCTCCCAGGGTGAGAGCAAGCGGTCAGAAAGTACATTTGCTTCCCTGGCCTGTCGGAGGGGCTTGGGTGGGGGCAGGGTGGGAGTTGACCGTCCTTTCTCCCTTCAGGAGTGGGGAGGTCTCTGAGCCCTTGGCAAGGCAGCTTGTGGTTTCTATAAACACGAAGCCAAGTTTCCGTGGCCTCCGGCCTCAGTCAGTCTGTTATCCTACAAGATGCTACTCCGCAGAGCTCTGGAGATCTCTCTGGCGTCACGGTCCACTGTTTCCCTCTCATTTGCCTGCTTGTGGCCTTGCCAAGGTTGTCCCAACCTCATGACTGCATGCACTTGCTTTTTTCCTCCAGGAACACTTGCTCCACAAGATCTGCATCTTTTTCACCATTTAAGTCTCAGCTCAAATGTCATCTTCCCCAAGGGACTTCTGATGATTTCATCTCAGCTATACACACCCAGGTAGGTACCTGGCGGGCACTCTCAATACGTCCCTGCCTTATTCTCTTCATAGCACATTTCCTGTCGTTGGTGTATTGGTTTCCTGGTTTATTGTTTCTCTCCCCTTGTCTCTCTTGTTCGGTGCTGGTCCAAGGACCCAGGAAAGCATCTGGCACAGAGTCATTGACTGACGGTTTAGTGGGCACGCTCCCCCACCCTAGCCTCGCTGGAATTCATCATCTCCATGCACCTCTAGCCTCACAACCTGGCGCTGTCCTCATGCATTCAAATACATGGAACTTAAGCTCTGTAACATATACCCAAAACACATTTTTCGAGAAATGTTTAAGTTGCACTCGGAGGGTGTAAAGCAAACCAGAAAGTCACAAAACCTCAATGTTAAGAGTCAAAAAAACCCAAAACACCAAAGAGGAAGAGTTTTGATGCTGTAATTAGCAGATGGTGAGAGTCTGATGTTTTCTGTGCAAAAGTCAAGGTGTAAGCAAGATTGAGCCTTGCACGACAAGCCTTTTGCATCTTGGACAGAAGCCACGGTTTGGAGAGAAAAAAAGGCTTGTGATAAGAAATACCCAGGAAGTCACAGTGACCCCTAACTAACTGTTCCTTTCTCTCTATCCCATGGCAAACTGGTTGTGTAGGTCCCCCCTCCCCCCACATCTCTCCAAAGACTATGACTGATCTGATTCATCTCTGTGCCACCCCAGTACCCAGCACAGGGCATGACACCTTCCAGATTCACCGAACAGAGCCAAGCCTCCTATGTATGAGATGTCAAAAGTCACTTTATTAACATAAATGCTGGTTACTATCCCAAAATGCAAGGAGAGTGAAGTGCCTAGGGCTCCTCTGTGGGTCCCACCTTTGACTCACAATGTTCAAAGCTCAGAATTCCTCCTAGGCTGCTGATTCCATGATGTCCCTGGACCAACCGGGATCTGGAAGCTCTCAAAAATGTTGATTTCCTCCTTAAACTATACCTGCAATTCTAAGCTCTACCACCAGGTGG
This sequence comes from Puma concolor, assembly GCF_028749965.1. NCBI lineage: Eukaryota > Metazoa > Chordata > Mammalia > Carnivora > Felidae > Puma > Puma concolor. The sequence goes on from NC_141667.1 coordinate 148,986,149, forward strand.
GAGTTAGGTCTATGCAAACTTTATTTTTTTTTTTTTTTTTTTTTAAATTTTTTTTTTTTTTTTTTTCAACGTTTATTTATTTTTGGGACAGACAGAGACAGAGCATGAACAGGGGAGGGGCAGAGACAGAGGGAGACACAGAATCGGAAACAGGCTCCAGGCTCTGAGCCATCAGCCCAGAGCCTGACGCGGGGCTCGAACTCCCGGACCGCGAGATCGTGACCTGGCTGAAGTCGGACGCTTAACCGACTGCGCCACCCAGGCGCCCCTATGCAAACTTTATTAAACCTAGTTTAATCTCAAAGACTACATGTACTGCTCATTAAAATATACCGTAAATTAAAACAGGATACATATATGCACATTTTTTTCAACTTATCATATTGGCATAGATTTAAAAGTATGATAATACCCACAGTTGGCCAGGGTTTGGGGAAATATGCAACATTTGTAAGCTGTTGGTGGGAATGTAAATTAGAAGAGCCTCCAGGGGGCCAATCCGGCAATACACATCAAAAGCCTTCAACATGTGCAAACCCTTTGGTCCAGCAATTCAACTTCTAGACATTTCTCCTAAGGAGATAATCATGGAAATACACCTAAGTTTCTTCCCAGGATGTTGACCATAGGTGTAAAAGATTGTCAAATAAACACTATAACTTGGAGACGGCTTAAAAAAATTATACAGATGATAAAATACTATGTAGCTCTTACCTTCTAGAATTCTTTTTTCTTAATTTTAAAAAATGTTTATTTTCAAGAGAGAGAGACAGAGAGAGAGTGTGAGCAGAGTGGGGGCGACAGAGAGAGAGGGGAGACACAGAATCTGAAACAGGCTCCAGACTCTAAGCTGTCAGCACAGAGCCCGACGTGGGGCTTGAACTCATGAACTGCCAGATCATGACCTGATCCGAAGTCAGATGGTTAACCAACTGAGCCACCCAGGCGCCCCTAGAATGCTTACGGATGTGGATATACCATCTTAAGGATGCTATATTAAGTAGGAAAAAAAAAACAAAACAAAACCAGGCTCCCTCCAAAGAAGTATGTCCAGTAGTCCCATTTTTAGACTAATAAACGTAAAAACAAATTCACACATAACAAATACTGAAAGGACAACCACCAAAATATTGAGAAGACTAATCTGTGGGTGGTAGGATTACAGATGATCGTTTTTTCCTTTTTTGTGCTTTTCTCTATTTTGGGACAGTTTTATAATAAACATACTTCTGTTGTCATCAGCAGGGAGCTATTAATGAACTCTCCCAGCAGCAAGGACAGGCTGGCCTCTGTGTAAGGGGGCTGTGCACAAAATGACCCTGGGCCCTTGTCAGTCCACAACCTGCCCCACAGTCCTGTGCCTTGGTTCCTATGCCCCAGTCTCCTGACCTCAGCTCTTAGGTCCACATATGGTCCTGGTTTCAGCTGGTCTCACTCAGGGGGAGGGGCCAGCCTCGAGTAATCCAGAACACACAGCCAGCATGCTCTCCACCATGACCCTCCTGCCTGATATTTTTCTTGCTCTTACTTCCCTTTAGGAAGTGACATGTTTTTAACACACAAAAAAAGATCCTCCCTGAGGCTGGTCCCGAAGTTTACTGAACTGCAGAAAAACAGCTTTTCCTAAAACTGACTGTTTTCAAAGCCATTTTCCATACACTGCCAGTGTATGTTGGTGGATTAGAATGATTTCCTAAGCTGGGCTTTCCTTCTCTTGAGGCTTTCCTTGGTGAGGAAAGATGGTGACATTATGGAGGGTCTGTCGTATGCCACGTTGCATGGACGCTGCATTCGTTACCCTATTTTATTTTATTTTATTTATTTATTTTTTTTTTAATTTATTTTTTTTTTTAACGTTTATTTATTTTTTTGGGACAGAGAGAGACAGAGCATGAACGGGGGAGGGGCAGAGAGAGAGGGAGACACAGAATCAGAAACAGGCTCCAGGCTCTGAGCCATCAGCCCAGAGCCCGATGCGGGGCTCGAACTCATGGACCGCGAGATCGTGACCTGGCTGAAGTCGGACGCTTAACCGACTGCACCACCCAGGCGCCCCTCGTTACCCTATTTTAATATTCCAACTCTGTACGTATCATCTCCACAGATGCTCAGAGGCCAAGTACCTGCCCGAAGCCACAGGGCTGAGCCAGCATCCTGAGTTGGGTCTGAATGACTTCAAGCTTGTGGATACTCAGTACACAAAGTGCCTCTTAGGTGGCCCGGGTCCCTCCAGCTGTGGCAGTCACTCTAACCTCTGGGATGACCACGTGGAACCCTCCATAAGCACACCCCAGGCTGGGAGCCAGGCCCTCCACAGGCCAAGAGATCTGAATTTCAGGCCAAAACACAGGGGCCCCCCGAGCCTGCAGGAGGCCCTCCCACCCACCTCCTGACTGCACGGGCGTGCTTTCTCTCCTACAGAAGAAGAGAGGCAGGGTGTCACCTCTACCCTGTGGGCCTCATGGAAGGGACTGCTCAAACGGTACCACCAGAACAAGGCTGCTTGGGGGTACCTGGGTGGCTCAGTTGGTTAAGCACCTGACTCTTGATTTCAGCTCAGATCATGATCTCATGGTTCGTGAATTCGAGCCCTGCATTGGGCTCTGTGTTGACATCGTGGAGCCTGCTTGGGATTCTCTCACTCCCTCTCTCTCTGCCCCTCCCCTGCATTCTCTCTTTCTCTTGAAAAAATAAGAAAAAAGAACAAGGGTGTGTGGAGGAACACAGCTGGAATGAGCTGGCTCCAGGTGCTGAAAGCATGATTACCCTGGACGCAGCAGCAGGCAGGGCCAGCCCAGCCAGGGAAGATGTTCATATCTGTATGGAAAGGGCGGTGTGCATTCAAACCGCCATCAGGTGACCTCAGGAAAAGGGGAGCCCCAGCCCTGTACACTCGTGGGTATGTTACCAGAGATTTTGACAGGGTCCCCTTACCCTTCACCTGGCCCGACCAGGCAGTGGGGAAGGATAGCTGGGCCCTAATCTACTTTCTTCCCAGGAAGCTCAGAACTTAACACACTACAAGCACATTCATCCCCTGGCCTCCCCTCCCCCAATTCACAGAGTCCCATCTCTGGCCCAGGCTGGGTACCAAGTCCCTCCTCACATGCTAACCCTCAGGCTTAATTCCCTGGTAGCCCTGTAACAGCCCCAGTCACCTGTCCACCTTTGGTGTCTGGAGGCTCCAGGCATGACCTCACTTCACCTGAACCTCACCGCCCTCTTCACAGGGAGGGAAAGGGAGACTTAGATCAGCGAGTGGTAAAGATGGAATTCAAACCCCGGCTCCACCTGGACCTGGTGGCTGGTCTGGAACTCCTGTCCTTTACCTGGAAAAATGCATCAACCAAAATCTTCTCTTATGCCAGGGAGAAGGGAGTCAGGGAGTCACCCTGTGCTCAGAGGGGCCAATAAGGGGGGAAGAGGGACAAAACCCATTGACCGAGCCACTACCCGCTCTCCTTGAGATGCCCAGCTAGGAGGCACTATAAGCCCAGGTCTGCCAGGACTACCCTCCACAGCCTCCTGGGAAGGTGGTTCCTGCAGGACTGGGGGAGCCTCCCTCCCTCCACTTCCATCACCAGCCCATCCAGACTCTGGCCAGATCTGGTCATTACTGAGGCCTCTGAATCAACCAACATTCTCCTCCGTGCACCTTCCTGACCTGAAGGCACAGAACAACTCCATCGCCCAACCATATGGTCCCGCCATGCTCTCCTTCCACCAGGTCACCCCCCTGCTCTGATACATCAGGACTTCTGGATGCCACGGCTGTGGTCCTTAACCTCTCTGAGCAGGACTGGACGGCCACACAGCTACATCAAATTTTGCTTTTCATGCAGCACTCACCCAGCCTGGGCGGGGCACGTTGACTGCAAGTATAAGCCAACTTCTAGGTTTAATTCAAAAGATCTGAGAAGGCGATGACACCACAAAGACCAAACTGGAATCAAGCAGTCTCCCGTTCCTGAGTGCTGACAAGACTCGGTGGGCTGGGAAGGACAGCCCCTGCCCACTGGGAAGAGGCTGGCGGCCAAGCCAGCCAGGGGGAGGGAGATGGGGTGGGGGTGGGGGGAAGGGGCACTCCACAGCCAAGGGCTGGACCCTCGGTGCAGGGCTGATGGTCTGGGAAGCAAGAGCGTTGGGGGGCGATCCAGGATGCCAAGGAGGCTCCTTCTTGAGCCTCTCTGCTTTGCCTGCAGGATGGCTGGAGCAGCGGACGTTCCCACCAGGCCAGCCCTGCAGGTCTGCACATCCCTCACCTTCCTTCTCAGAGCCAACGCTAATCCCCTCCAAAGAGAGACCTCAGCCACTGAAAGCAGAAGAGGGGGAGGGGGCAGGAGCGCAGACAGAGTTAAATAAAGGCTCAGAGGAAGAAGATCAGCTTGAGAGAAAAGGGCACAAAGAGCAAAAAATAAACGGCAAATTACCGGGTAGCCATCTCGTCCTGATTGCCCCTGTGGTAATTAATACGTCATTAATAATCAGACTTTCAGCAGAAAACCATATGGCAACACTTATAACTCAATCAGGGCCCCCGATCCCCCCACGTTGTGCGGGGTTTGCAGCAAAGGCTGATGGTTGGTAATGACTCCTGGGGGTGGGGGGGAACACGCTCAGGGCTCCGGCGGGTCTGGGAGACGGAGCACCCATTTCCTGCTCTTGGAGCCAGGCTGGAAGGGCCACCAGGGCACACACCCACACGATTCAGGAGGGGCACATGGTGAGGACCACACGGGGATGTGGGATTCTGAAGGGTGGTGTCACAACCACCATGGAAAATGCTCCCTAAATCGGGACTAAAGGGCAGAAATGGCTCTTCCTGCCTGTCACCACTGGGAGGGAGTAGACTGGAGGAAGACAGCCTTAGAAGCCACAGATATGGGGGGGGTGGGGAGTGGCATTTATTGCTACTGGATGCCCCTACCGGCTCAGAGCACTGACTGTCTGGCCTGTGTCCCACACATCAGCATCCATCTCAGGCTGCAGCTTGAGATTTCTGCATTTGTTGAATACATTTAATAGTTTAACAGCCAAGTCAAAAAAAAAGAAAAAAAAGAAAAAAGAAAAAGAAAAAAGAATCAGTCCACTGCCCTCTGCATTACGCACTTTAGCAAGTTCGCACAGGCTAGCCTCATGTGACAGCCAGGAATGACTCAACAGGGAGAAACTGCTCGTGGCCAATAAATCTACACATTTCTTGCTGGCTCGCTTTCTGGCTCAGCGTGGTGCTGCTACATGCATGGAGAAGCCTAGATTCCGAAGGGTGCCGATTGGGACGTGAATCATGGTAAGCGGAAGTCAAAAATAAAACTGATCATCCGAAAGGAATTCCTTTAGAAGGTTCATTTTGGCTCAGTGTGCTCCTTGAATTGATTCGTCAGGATTCACTGGGCTCTGAAAAACCGCCAAGATGAATCAAAGGCACACTAGTCACGTGTCTTGGAGGAGGACAGGGATTTCCGGGGCGCTGACCACCACCCACCCCTGCTCTCCTTGCTGCCCCCTGGCGGCCGGCCCCCCTCCCGCGCATCCTCCTCGGACCCAACACCCTCCCTGGCCAGTGGTGCTGGGCAGGGTTCAGCTGCCGGATCCAGAGGGTCAAACACATTGTGGCAAGTCAGGAAAATGGACCCCTTTCTTCCTGGCATCTCTGCCTGACTCCAGAGCCCTTTGTGCCAAAGCATGTGAGACAAAAACATTTAAATGGATTAAATGCCGCGGAGCATTTAGAAAGTAGGGGCACGGTGCTTGCATTTCTGTGCACCAAATGGAGCCAGAGACTCCGAGAGGAGCAGTCAGGATCGTGCCAGCTCTCTTGGAGGGCAAAACGATCACAGAATGCTTCACAAGGCAAGTCAAACCCACAGAATTCTGTGCTTGTATTTGTCTACAAATTATAAAAAAAATATGGCCCCTGTCCGGGACTAAGTTTTCTTTTTTTTTTTAAAGGACACAACACATCTAACTAAAAAACTTATTTTCATGAAATAGCTACAGAAGAGAACGAAATGTCTTATCTTTCAGGAGCAGAGAGCATAATCCAGGACACTTACAGGAGGACCTGCAAAACACAAGCAGAGAAGCCCCAGTCAGCGTCAAAGGGAGAGAGGGTCCCCTTGGCCAGGCCGGCTCCTTCCTCAGCCGGCTGCTGGCCACCCCTCCTTGCAAGCCTTTACAGGTCCCAAAGCTAAGGGGCAGGGCAGAGGGGGCGCCTTTGCCCTCGCAGGGGCAGGGCTGGGCGTGTGGGTGGCAATGACATCCTGCATGCATTGGTTCATGCAAACATTTCACAAGGTTGCTGTTGATCCGCTGCTGGGGGCCCACCCGGGTCGGGTTTTGGCAAGCTAGGTAGGAGTCAGACCTGTTCCTGCTTGAAGAACCAATTTTGGTGCTCACCTGGGGTCAGTTCATTTCTGTCGAAGGGGAGAGACGTGTGGGGGGAGAAAACATTTGGGGCAGAGGGAACACAGCGCTCCGAAGGGTTACAGGTATGTGTGTGGCTCAGCGGACACGCAGGGGGTACCCGTGGTTCAGCCCTGGGGTTAGGGGCGCCGGGTCTGGGTGTGTGTGGGGAAGCCGAAGGGGCTGAGTCCAGAAGACTCCAGAAAGGCTGAGTGCAGCACGCTGAGACCAGTCTTATAGCAGATAAGGGCTCCTGGAGAATGTTCGTGAAACCCACAGGTGTCTTCACCTCATGGTGTGCAGACCGCACTGCATTTGACCTTTGCAAGAGGTGCAGTAAACATCCCCACTTGACAGATAGCATAGAGGCTCAGGGAGAAAGAAGTGACTTGTCCAAGGCCACACAGTTGGTTAGGAGTGGAACTCATCCCAGAAGGAGCTCTCCCAACTCCTGAACCCTACATACTTCCCACTAAAGCCATGCTGTGGCCGTGCCAGCAACTACTCTGCTTCCTGCAGACCCTGGACCTCAGTCTGGATAGCGAGGCCGGCACAGGGAGGTGAGACTCGGCCCTCAGTGGGCCCATGCGTGTTTATGGATCACCACCCATGAGCCGGGTCCCTCTGGGAGAGAGTAATGGGACACACTGGTAACAGTAAGAGGCAGGACCTTGGACTCACAGAATTTTCCTTGGAAGGATAGATGCTTAAGAAAACAATCATGCGGGGAGAAGCACAGGAAGCTCCCAGCACGTATGAGGTACCACAGCCAGGCCGGGCTGATTCAGGGCTGGAGGCTAGGCTGCGTCCTGAAGGTGAGAGATTATCTCAGACAGGAAGGGGGAGGAGCTGTGTGACAAAGAAGGGAAGGAGGGGGCGGGGCAGGGATTTGAATGGTAGCGGGAGACAAGGAGCACTCATGGGTCCTGTAGGGAGCAGTGGTGGGAGGGGGCAAGAGTGGCAGTTGCCCCCACGTAGGTGATGGTGGCCTGGACTCGTGTGCTGACTGTGGAGATGGAAAGAAGTGAGTCAGAAGACACTTGTCAGTGGGGACCGACAGGACTTGCTCATTGGTTTAATGGCAGGGTGTGTGTGTGGGGGGTGCATAGGGCATAGAAAAAGGAGAGACAAGACAGAGGCTTTCGGCTTGAAAAACTGATGTGTGATGGTGCTAATACCCAAGAATGGTATACGGGGGGCTGTGTGGCCTCTAAGTCCAGACTGGGGTGGGGCGGGGCGTTGGCCACCTGGACATCTGTACACCTGACTTCTCACCTTCTGCCAGGGACCTCGTGCCATATTTTCCCCGGGAAAGAAAATGCCCTGGACGGATGTACTTGCACCTGTGCCCAGCCTCCTGTCCGTGCCCCTGAGGTTATGTCAGAGGAGCTGACTGGCCCTACCTTCCCGGGCCCCAGCACCCACCACTGCCTTTCTCTCCCTGTTGCATCATCAGACTGACTTTCTCCAGCAGCTGCTTCCCAGCAGTTCTGGAACGGCTCCAGTTCCTGTGCTCACATGCCCTCCTCTGCTCCGGCCTGGCTCTCCTCCCCCTCATTGCTGGGAAGAGGGGGTCTCCTGTCACTGCCTCTCCTTCCCTGCCTTCTATGCACCTTGTGACCCTCTGATATGGATTCCATCCCTCTCACCACCAAAATGGCTCTCACTGAGTCCCTAACCACCTGCTACCAAGGATTTCTCCTCCTCCTTCCACACTGCTAAGCCTGCCCTCCTTCTGGAAGCACTCTCTCCCTTTGGCTTCTAAAAGGTCATGTTCCTCCTGCTTCCTTGGTTGTTCAGCTGGCTCAGTCTCTCCCAGTCTCACACAGAGGCTCTGCTGAGCTCATGGCAAGGCTTTCTTCTCTTCAGTCTTCTCAGCTCATCTGTCCCTTCTCTCCTGTCTTCCCTGGGAATCTCATCCCACTCATGACTACACTAGACAGAAGTGACAGAAGTGTCCCACGTGGGCAACTCTAGCCCCAACTGTGTCTGAGAAGCCCAGACTCCCTTTGCGAGCTGTCTGCTTGTCATTTCCCCTTGAACAATCCTCATGATTCCTCAGGCCAAGGTGCACAGACACGTTCATGATATTCTGCCCACAAAAGCGCCCCTCTTCTGGTTCCTAGTCTCCATGGATGACATTTCCTACTGCCTAGTTAGAGACCCAGACAACGAGGAGTCCCCCTCGACACACTCTCCCTCCCTGATCTACTGGGACATCCACATTCATTCCACAGACATTCACTGACCACTGCTGTTCTGGGCAGTGGGACACAGCAGTGACAATGACAAAGATCCCTGCCCTAAGGAATTTACCTTCTAGCCAGAGAGGTAGCTGAGATACCATAAGCATAACACACAAGCTCATCACCTACAAAATGGTTAGTGCTAAGGAAAGAGAGAGGCAGTGGGGCAGGGCAATGGGGAGCTGTTAGTGCCGGGGTGCAGACTGGTGTGTTCAATAGGGTGGTTGGGGTAGACATCTTCCTGAGGAGACATTTAAGCAAAGGCTTCCTGTGGATTCCTGGGAAAATGTGTACCTACCAGAGGGAACACCCAATGCAGGAGGGCACCTGGTATGTGTATATGTGTGTGTGTTTTTAATTTTTTTTTTACTTTTGAGAGAGAGAGAGAGAGAGAGCGAGCTGGAGAGGGGTAGAGAGAGGGGGACAGAAGATCTAAAGTGGGCTCTGTGCTGACAGCAGAGAGCCCGACATGAAGCTAGAACTCACAAACCGCGAGATCATGACCTGAGCTGAAGTCAGATGCTTAACCAACTGAGCCACCCAGGCACCCCATCACCTGGTGTGTTTAAGGAACAGCAAGGAGGCCAAAGAGGTGACAGCAGAGGGGGAGGTGGCTTCAGGGAGGTGGTGGGTAGGGGTAGATTGGGTAGGGTCTTGTTGGCCATTTCTAGGACTTTCTCTTCTCTCTGATATGGGAGCCCCTTCAGGGCTCAGTGCAGACACAGGACGAGACCTGCCTTGTGATCCTGGTATGAAAAGGATCACACTGTGTGGGGAGGCAAAGGTAGGATCCTGCAGTGATGCCAGGGAGGGGTGATGGTGGCTCCCAGCTGGTGGTGGCAGTGGAAGGGGTGGAAGTGTCTGGATTCTGGATCGATTCTGAAGGCAGAGTCAAGATGATTTCTCAAGACTCTGGAGAGAGGACTCAAGCAAGATGTCCCTTGAGTGACCACAGAAGTGGGGAGACTGTGGTCCAGCAGGTTTGGCAGGAAGGATCGGGAGCTCAGCCTTGTACAACCCAACAGAGGTTGGGAAGAAGAGAAGAAGGTTCTAGAAGCTGAGTGGAGAGAGTGCATCGAGGAGGAGGGGCTGTGTGTGTGCCTGTCACTTTGGACAGATGAGTAAAACGAAGACTGAGACCTGCCCGCTGGCTCTAGCCACACAAGGGGCCCAGGGCAGGGGGAGTCATGGGTGTGCACATCTGGCTGGAGATGGTTTGGGGAGAAGGGAGGGGAGGAATGGGGGCAGTGAAGGCTTTCAAGCAATTCAGCGGCAAAGGGGAGCGAAGGCACAGAGCATGTGCTTTGGAGACACGGGGTCCAGAGAGGGCCACTTCTTCAAGATGAGAGACACAGGACAGTATGTCTGCTTTAATGGGAGTCATCGGCAGTGAGGGGAAGATCCAACATGGTGGAGAATGGGGGATTCTGGGAGCGATGAGGGAATGTCTCCCCCTACCCCCCAGGAGGCCGAACGGTTGCATGTTGGCCCATGAGACCAAGCAGGAAGGCCTAGTGCGGTGTGGCTGGGTGTGCGGCCCATGGGGGGAGGTGGAATTTTCCACAGTTGCCTCTGACTGTTCCCACTGCCAGTAGAGTAGGAAACGAGGCCATCAGCCATGAGTGACGCTGGTGGAGGAGGTGTGGGGGCCACACAACCATTAAGCTGTGGTCTGGCATTTAAAGTGCAAACCGGCCAGCGTGGCAGGGGGTGGGGGACAGGGTTGCGTGTGTTTCCCACCAGCCACGGTTGCTGCACAGGTGCCAGAGTGCACATGTGGGGTTCGAGCCAAATGGGGCGAGGTGGTGGGATCTGTGGGTTGGGAGATGGGTGAAATGGAAGGAATGTGGGGTCAGGGAATGAGGGAGTGGGCTGGGGTGAATTGTGTGAACTGGGGCATCATGGACGTTGCATTTACCAGTGATGTTGAGGTGTTGGCCAAGACCATGGGAGGGAGCGGGCGAGGTCGGCCGGAGTCCCAGCTCACCAAAGGAGGCCTGCGTGTGTGAGGGACTTCTATGTTTGCATCAGGGCTCCCTAGGAATTTACCCAGAAGTAGTGATGGAGGGAGGGCTGCAGATACAGGAGCTGAAACCCACTAACAATGAGGGGGGTGTGCAGGGGTCAGAGATGGCCTCACATATGCAGACATATCACTACCCCAGTCTCCACTCTGGGGCCAGGGTGGTGTTTTCAAGACGCAGATCTGATCATGGCACTCCCATCCCCCAGTCCTCATTTTCCCACAGTTCTTAGGACAAAGGCCCCAATCCTACACCACTGCTATGCTACTCTCTGTCCCCTTGAACCCGTGGGAAGAGAGGCATTGTTTAACTAGAGGGGTGCTAGGCAGACTGGTGGTTATTGGGACAAAGTGAAGTTGGATCTATGCCTCAGCATGAGTCAGGATAAATTCCAGAAGGATCAAAGTCTTACATGTTAAAAAAAAAATCATAAAAATCCTAGAGGAAAACAGACCCACGAATACAGAGAACAAACTGGTGGTTGCCAGAAGTGAGAGGGGGGTGGGAAAAATGGGTGAAGGGGAGTGAGAGATACAGGCTTCCAGTTATGGAATGACTAAGTCACAGGGATGAAAAGTACAGCATAGGGAATATAGTCAATGACACAGTAATATTGTTGTATGGTGACAGAGGGTAGTTATACTTGTCATGAGCACAGCATAACGTATATAGAGAAGTTGAATCACTGGGTTGTGCACCTGAAACTCATGTAACACTGTGTGGCAATGATACCTCAATTAAAAAAAAAAATCCTAGGGGCGCCTGGGTGGCTCAGTCGGTTAAGTGTCCAACTTCGGCTCAAGTCATGATCTTGGGTCTGTAGGTTCAAGCCCCACGTTGGGCTCTATGCTGACAGCTCAGAGCCTGGAGCCTTCTTTGGATTCTGTGTCTCCCTCTCTCTCTGCCTCTCCCCTGCTAACGCTCTCTCTCTCAAAAATAAATAAAGATTAAAAAAATTTTTTTTTTTTAAATCCTAGAGGAAAATTCCTTTCTAACCGTGGAGAGGGGAAGGTTTTTCCAACTACAGTTCATAATCCAGAAGCCATAAAATAAAAGTCTGAGTCAACCATATAAAAACAAAAAATGTCTAACAAGGCACAAAGCACTGGAAGCAAAGACAAAAGCCACGGGGAAAACTATTTCTGACTCATGTCACAAAGGCCGATATACCTTGACACAAAAATGCTCCTACCAATTAACCCTAAAAACATCAACAACTTATTAGAAAAATGGTCAAAGATATGAGGGGACAGTTTACAGAAAACATAAATAGCTTCTAAATATATGAAACAAAAGCAAATTTTCATTCATAATATAAGTAAAGAAGGTTAAAACTATAATCCCAGCAGAGTCTGATTTGGCAGTGCTAATTAGGACTCAAAATGCATGTGCGGGGATGCCTGAGTGGCTCAGTCAGTTGAGCATCTGACTCTTGATTTTGGTTTGGGTTATGATTCTGGGGTCGTGGAATTGAGCCCTGAGTTGGGCTCTGTGCTGAGAATGGAGCCTGTTTAAGACTCTCTCTCTCTCTCTCCCCCCCCCCCCCCCGCCGCTTGTGCATGCACTCTTTCTCTCTCTAAAATAAATAAATAAATAAATAAATAAATAAATAAATAAATAAAATGTATGTGTCAATTTCTGCAATGATCCTTCTAGGAATGTATTCTGTAGATGCATTAACGTATATGTAAAAGGACAGGTATATAAAAATATTCATAGCAGAACTATTTGTGATGGCCAATAATTAGAAACAGCACAATGAAACTGTGTAAAGAAAGGATGGTACAAGCCATAAAATACCTAGGAATAAATCTAACCAAAGAGGTGAAAAAATCTATACACTACAAACTATAGAAAGTTTATGAAAGAAATTAAAGAAGGCACAAAAAAATGGAAAAAGATTCCATGCTTCTGGATAGAAAGAACAAATATTGTTAAAATGTCGATACTACCCAAAGCAATCTACATATTCAATGCAATCCCTATCAAAATAACACCAGCATTCTTCACAGTTAGAACAAACAATCCTAACATTTGTATGGAACTAGAAAAGGCCCTGGATAGCCAAAGCAATCTTGAAAAAGAAAACCAAAGCAGAAGGCATCACAATCCTGGACTTCAAGCTATACTACAAAGCTGTAATCATCAAGACATAATGGTACTGACACAAGAACAGACACTCAGATCAATGGAACAGAATGGAGAACCCACAAATGTATGGCCAACTAATCTTTGACAAAGCAGGAAAGAATATCCAATGGAATAAAGACAGTCTCTTCAGCAAGTGGTGCTGGGAAAACTGGACAGCGACATGCAGAAGAATGAACCTGGACCACTTTCTTACACCATACACAAAACTAAACTCAAAATGGATAAAAGATCTCAATGTAAGACAGGAAGCCATCAAAATCCTCGAGGAGAAAGCAGGCAAAAACCTCTCTGACCTTGGCCACAGCAACTTCTTACTCAACACGTCTCCGGAGGCAACGGAAACAAAAGCAAAAATGAACTACTGGAATCTCATCAAAATAAAAATCTTCTGCAAAGCGAAGGAAACAAACAGCAAAACAAAAAGACAACCAACAGAATGGGAGAAGATATTTGCAAATGACATATCAGATAAAGGGTTAGTATCCAAAATCTATAAAGAACTTATCAAACTCAACACCCAAAAACAACTAATCCAGTGAAGAAATGGGCAAAAGACATGAATAGACACTTCTCCAAAGAAGACATCCAGATGGCTAATAGACACATGAAAAAATGCTCAACATCACTCATCATCAGGGAAATACAAATTAAAAGTTCAATGACATACCACCTCACACCTGTCAGAATGGCTCACATTAACAACTCAGGCAACAACAGATGTTGGCGAAGATGTGGAGAAAGAGGATCTCTTTTGCATTGCTGGTGGGAATGCAAGCTGGTGCAGTCACTCTGGAAAACAGTATGGAGGTTCCTCAAAAAACTAAAAATAGAACTACCCTATGACCCAGCAGTTGCACTACTAGCTATTTATCCAAGGGATACAGGTGTGCTGTTCTAAAGGAACACATGTACCCCAATGTTTACAGCAGCACTATCCACAATAGCCAAAGTATGGAAAGAGCCCAAATGCCCATCGATGGATGAATGGGTAAAGAAAGATGCGAGATATATATATATATATATATATATATATATATATATATATATATATATATATAAAATGGAGTATTACTCAGCAATCAAAAAGAATGAGATCTTGCCATTTGCAACTATGTAGATGGAACTAGAGGGTGTTATGCTAAGTGAAATTAGAGAAAAACAAATATCATATGACTTCACTCATATGAGGACTTTAAGACACAGAACAGGTGAACATAAGGGAAGGGAAACAAAAATAATATAAAAACAGGGAGGGGGACAAAACATGAGACTCTTAAATATGGAGAACAAACAGAGGGTTATTGGAGGGGTTGTGGGAGGAGGGATGGGCTAAATGGGTAAGGGACATTAAGGAATATACTCCTGAAATCACTGTTGCACTATATGCTAACTAATTTGGATGTAAATTAAAAAAAAAAAAAAGGATGGTACAGGGCAACTTTATTTTTTTTTAATTTTATTTATTTAAAAAAAATTTTTTTTTTCAACGTTTATTTATTTTTGGGACAGAGAGAGACAGAGCATGAACGGGGGAGGGGCAGAGAGAGAGGGAGACACAGAATCGGAAACAGGCTCCAGGCTCTGAGCCATCAGCCCAGAGCCCGACGCGGGGCTCGAACTCCCGGACCGCGAGATGGTGACCTGGCTGAAGTCGGACGCTTAACCGACTGCGCCACCCAGGCGCCCCGGTACAGGGCAACTTTAAATGGACTATTATGCAGTTGTGAAAAGACTAATGTGATTCTATATGCTGTAATGGGAACAATCTCTAAGGCATATTGTTACATTTTTATTTTTATTAAAAAATTTTAATTTAATTTATTAAATTTTTTAAACGTTTATTTATTTTTGAGAGACAGAGTATGAGCAGAGGAGGGGCACAGAGAGGGAGACACAGAATCTGAAGCAGACTCCAGGCTCTGAGCTGTCAGCTCACAGCCCAACGTGGTTCTTGAACTCATGAATCTCGAGATCATAACCTGAGCCGAAGTTGGACGCTTAACTGACTGAGCCCACACAGGTGCCCCCTCCTCTTTTTCATTTTTTATTTTTATTTTAGAGAGAAAAAGTGCACATGAGCAGGGGAGAGGGGCAGAGGGACAAAGAATCTTAAGCACGCTCCACACTCAGCATGGAGCCTGACAAGGGGCTCAATCCCGTGACCCTGGGATCATGACCTGAGCCGAAATCAAGAGTTGGATACTCAACCAACTGAGCTACCCAGGTGCCTCATATTGTTACATCTTTAAAAAGGTATGGAACAGTACATTACTATGCAGCCATTGTGCTAAGAAGAAAACCTGGTAGGCTTTTGTTTGTATAAACATGGTACATCTCTGGTGTGGACACAGAAAGTGGAGCCTGCTTGGGATTCTCTCTCCCTCTCTCTCTGCCCCTCCTCTGCTTGTGCTCTCTCTTTCTCTCCCTCTCAAAATAAATAAACATTACAAAAAAAAAAAAAAAAGACAACCCCCCCCCCCCACAGCTCTCCTGCGTGGCCCGCACCGCATTAATGCCTGTGCCCTTGGCCTCAGGATATTCACGTCCACCACGGCCCCGGCTTTATCAGCCTTCCATGACCATAAGACTGAAGACAGTGGTCACCAGGTTGCCTCCGAGTAGGGGAACCAAATGGCGGGAGAACAGAAGTGGCGGGGAGAGACTAACTTTTCAGCATGGAGCTCTTTCACATCACTGGATACTTGTGTGTGGCTTACCAAGTCAGCAATGGCCATAAACTTTAACTGAAAATGGCTGGAGTAAGGTCTGTGTTTAAAAAAAAATTTTTTTTAAATATTTATTTATTTTTGAGAGACATAGCATGAGCAGGGGAGGGGCAGAGAGAGAGGGAAACACAGAATCTGAAGCAGGCTCCAGGCTCTGAGCTGTCAGCACAGAGCCCTATGTGGGGCTTGAACCCATCAACTGTGAGATCATGACCTGAGCCGAAGCTGGACGCTTAACTGACTGAGCCACTCAGGCTCCCCAGGTCTGTGCTTTTTTTTTTTTTTTTTTTTAAAGAAAGCTACTTTATTTATTTATTTTTAAATGTTTATTTACTTTTGAGAGAGAGAGAGAGAGAGAGAGCGCAAGTGCACGAATGGGAGGGGCAGAGAGAGAGAGGGAGACATAGAATCCAAAGCAGGCTCCAGGCTCTGAGCTGTTAGCGCAGAGTCCGACGTGGGGCTCGAACTCACGAACGGTGAGATTGTGACCTGAGCCGAAGTCAGGTGCTGAACCGACTGAGCCACCTGGGCGCCCCCAGGTCTGTGTTTTTTTTGTCTGGTCTTCCAGCTTCGGCTGCCGTTTCTCACACTCACCTCTAAGCTCCCTCTAAAATAGCTTAGACTGGAATTATCATTCTGAGAGCCTGGAGATTCTGAGTATGCACCCCGGGTCTGGCTGGAGGTACAGCCCAGGAGAAGGCACTGTTAGCATAACCATCACTCACTCATGAGTCCTCATGAGTGTTGGGAGCTATGCTGTTTTCCTCAACCGTCTCATTTAATCCCTGCTGCCTCCTCACTGGGCACATGTTACCATGAGAAACAGGCTCAGAAAGGCTGCTGTTGATCTGGGCAGAAGCCAGGCTATCTGACTCTGAGCCTAACAAAGGGGGCGGAGGGAAACTGCTTTGGCAGACAGAACTCTGATGTTGACTGAGCATTCCCCGGGGTCCCCGGGCGGGTGTGTGGCTCGTCTGAGGTCACCACGGTGGTGAGGGCGCAGCCCAGGTTAGAAGCAGCCTTGTGGGACCCCAAGCTCAGGACACCATCCAGGTCTGCAGAGGGGTGGCCAGAGTGGGGGTGGTGGCATTCCAGAGAAGGAGCTTATCACTGGTGGACAGGTCACATGTAGCCCATCTGTGAGTCTCTGAAACAAACCAGCCGCCACCTCTCTTGGGCCCTACTGGCACCGCATCACAGGCCACCATTGCTTCACATCGGCACTACCCCCACAGCCTCCGAACTGGCCTCTTCTGGGCACTGCAACCTGCCAACGAGTGGGGGCCTCTTAAAAATGCCCAACGCTTCCAGGGTTTCCCATGCACATGGAGTGACATCAAAACGCCCCTGTACAGGGGAGTCTGGGTGGCTCAGTCGGTTAAGCGTCCGACTCTTGATTTTGGCTCAGGTCATGATCTCACGGTTTGCGAGTTCGAGCCCCACGTCTGGCTCTGTGCGGGCAGTGTGGAGCCTGCTTGGGATTCTCTCTCCCTCTCTCTGTGCCCCTCCCCTGGTCATGCTGTCTCTTTCTCAAAATAAATAAACATTACAAAAAAAAAAAAAAAAAAGACAAAAATTCCCCTGCACAGCTCTCAACACCCGTGCCCTTGGCCTCAGGACATTCACATCCACCACATCCCCAGGTTGTGGCTTCATCAGCCTTGCATGACCATGAAACCAGAAGACATCTCCTCATCCTTTGCCCTCACTGGTATCCATGACGGCTCTCTGGTATTTCCCGTCTAAGCACTTATCATGATCCTTAATTATTAAATCCATTTCTTTGGGTGCTGATTATTGTCTGTGGGCCCCGCCAGCAAGGCAGCTCCTCGAGAGCTGGGACCCCACCTGCCTGCAGGTCGTCACCACTTCCAAGTCCGTGGCACCTGACTTCACAGCACAGGGTTGGGCCGTGCTGGCCGCAGCCCCTGGAGTCGTGGAGTGATGGATAGGGCGGAGGGCTTGGCTCAGGCCATCCAGGGGTCCCTGCTCAGAAAGTGAAGCTGGCTGCAGGGCCTCCAGCCGACCGCGTCACCCCACCCAGCGCCCCGGTCCCACTCTGCGTGCAGCTTGCAAACATGTGTTCCAGGCATCGCCTGGATCTGTTGGCTTTGCCGTCAGGAATGTGGGAGCAATTAAGAGCCAGATGACTTGGGAAATAAATAAAATGGGGCAGGGTAGAGGGTTCACTGATCCTGTGGCCTCTTTAACTGAACTGATGTTTGTAGCCCAATAGGGTTTTCCAAACCTGGAGCTGTTAGTCCCTCTGGGGAATAAACATTTCCCGAGTGTTTCCCGAAGGGTGTATTCCTGGTTTAAAAGGAGAGTGGGAAGAATATTTCCCATAGCCTGGCAGGTGCCCAGCCCACACACTGGAGGGTGGGGGGCGGCCTTGGTGCCTGAGGCTGCTGGGGCCATCGTCCCTGCGGACAGCCCACACCTGCTCCTCTGTGTTGTGCCTGGACTCCTAAGTCCCGCTCAGCTTGCTCCCTTCTCTTTCCAACGGGGCTGGCTCTGAACCAGCCCTCCGCCTCTCCCCACTCAGTCTGCTCCAGGGCAGAGGCTTGGAAGCCTTGGAAGGCTTGGCCACCATGAAGACAACGGTCTTCAGCCACGCTTCTCTGGAGCTGTCCCCGATGGAGCAGAGTGGGCCAAGGGCTTTTAAACCGAGTTTGTGGGTAGATGAAATGAGGCTTGCAGGTTGACAAATCCGGAGCCGGTAAACGAGTCCAAGAGCTGGCACTTAGCTCAGGTCTCCGGCCCGGATTTAATTAGGCCAGTACTATCAGGGAGTACAGAGGCTTTAGAATCCCATCCCTGAGGGACTCTAGATCTGGAGCACAAGCCTGTTCTTCCTGAGGCAAGGAATGCTCCCCATCTCTGCCTCTCTGGACTGCTACAAAGCCTTGAGTGACACACTGTGCATGTGTAAAGTGCCCGGGACAGCAGTGGCACAGAAGAGGCACCAAAACCCAATGCTGGCTAGAATTACAGTCTTCTTTTTTAATTCTTTTAGTGTTTGTTTATTTGTGAGAGACAGAGAGACAGAGAAGACAGAATGAAAGCTGGGAGGGGCAGAGAGAGAGGGAGACACAGAATCTGAAACAGGCTTCAGGCTCTGAGCTGTCAGCACAGAGCCGGACGCAGGGCTCAAACACATGAACGGTGAGATTGTGACCTGAGCCGAAGTTGGATGCTTAAGCAACTGAGCCACCCAGGCACCCCTCTTTTTTTATTTTAAAGTTTATTTATTCATTTTGAGAGAGAGAGAGAGAGAGAGAGAGAGAGAGAGAGAATCCCAAGCGGACTCTGCACTGTCAGCGCAGAACCCAATGCAGGGCTCAATCTCACAAACTCTGAGATCATGACCTAGGCCTAAACCTAGAGTTGGGTGCTTAACTGACTGAGCCACCCAGGCGCCCCATTAACCGCTATATTTTCTTCTAAGGATTTATACTTTTCCCTCTTACATGTAGGTCTATGACACATTTTGAGTTAATTTTTATATGCTGTGAGGGAGAAATCCAGCTTTATTCTTGTGCATTTAGTTGCCTGAGTACCATTGAATTGTTTCACATTCTTGTAAAAAATAGTGATGGTAAATGTAAGGATTTACTTCTGGAATCTCAATTCTACTCTGTTGACCTATGTGTCTTATGTCTACACCACACTACCTTGATACTGCAGCTTTGTGTTAAGTTTTAGAATTGGGAAGTGTGAGGCCTTTACTTTTGTTTTACCTTTTCAGGGTGTTTTGGCTATTCTGGATGCTTTGCATTTCCATATGAATTTGAGGATCAGTTAGTTAATTTCTAAAAAAAAAAATCAACTGGGATTTTGATAGGGATTGCACTGAAACTGTAGATTAATTTGTGGAGTATTGCCATATTAACATTCTATTATCTTCCAATCCATGAATATGGGATGTCCTACCATTTATTCAGGTCTTTTTAAATTTCTTTCAACAATATTTTATAGTTTTCAGTGTACAAACTTATGCTTATTTTATTAAATTCATTACTGAGTATTTTATTCTTTGTCATGCTTTTGTAAATGGAACTTGTTTTCTTAGTTTCATTTAAACATTCTTTATTGCTAGTGTATAGAAATACAATTGAGCTTTAAAATATTGATCTTGTATTATGCAATCTTGCTGACCATGTTTATCAGCTTTTATAATTTCTCTGTGGATTCTTTATATAAATAAATAAATAAATAAATAAATAAATAAATAAATAAATAGTGTGAACCAAAAGACACTCAACATCATAATCATTAAGGCAACGCAAATCGAGACCACAATGAGACATCACCTTACATCCATTAGATAGAATGGCTACTATAAAAAAAAATAGTGGCTCAGTCAGTTGGGGGTCCAACTCTTGATTTTGGCTCAGGTCATGATCTCACAGTTTGTGGGATCAAGCCTCGTGTCGGGCTCTCCACTGACAGTGTGGGATTGTCTCTTTCCCTCTCTCTGCCCCTCCCCTGCCTGCACATGCACGTGCTCTCTCTGTCTCTAAAAATAACCAAACTAAAATCAGAAAAGAACAAGTGTTAGTAAGGATGTGGAAGAATTGGAACCTTTGCGTTCTGTTGGTGGGTTTACGTCTGGACTCTTGATTCTGATTCATTAGTCTACATGCTTAAAGGTGTCTATTTTTATACCAGCACCATACTGTTTTGATTTCTATAGTTTTGTAGTATAGTTTGAAATCAGGACATGTGATGCCTCTGGCTTTGTTCTTCTTTCTCAGATTTCTTGGGGTATTTGGGGTTTTAAAAATCCATTTCCATTTAATGTAATTGCTCAGGAGACAGGATTTATGTGTGCTAAATTTGTTATTTAATTTCTCTATATTTTATGTCTTTTTTGTCCCTCTATTACTCCATTACTGCTTCTTTTTTTAAAAATAGATATTTTATAAGTGTACCATTTTATTTTTTCAACTTTTTTTTTTTTTTAATTTTTGGGACAGAGAGAGACAGAGCATGAAGGGGGGAGGGGCAGAGAGAGAGGGAGACACAGAATCGGAAACAGGCTCCAGGCTCCGAGCCATCAGCCCAGAGCCTGACGCGGGGCTCGAACTCACAGACCGCGAGATCGTGACCTGGCTGAAGTCGGACGCCCAACCGACTGCGCCACCCAGGCGCCCTTATAAGTAAACCATTTTAATTCCCTTGTTTCCCTTGCCATATTTTTGGAATAATTTTCTTAGTGGTTTCCCTGGAGTTTATAAAATACCATCTTAATAAATAATCTGGTTTACATGAGTAACAATTCACTTTCAACTGTACACAAATACTTTGCTCCAATAAAGCTGTGTTTTTACCTCCTTCTTTGTACTTTTAGTGTACTTTTATGAAATTACCATTTCACGTGTCATAAGCCTATCAGCAGTTTTATCATTACTGCTTCATGCAACTGGCTTTTAAATCAGAAGAGAGAAAAGAGTTACAAATAAAAATTCATTTATACTGTCTCTCATATTCACCTATGTAACTAACTCACTAAAGCTCTTTATTTTTATATGTGGATTCAATTACTGTCTAATGTCCTTTTATTTCAGATTGAAGGAATCCCTTTATTGCGTGTAAGTCAGGCTGATAGAAATCAATTCTCTCCATTTTTTGTTTATCTAGGCCTGTCTTTTTTTTTTAATTTTTTTAATGTTTTTTTTTTTTAATTTATTTTTGACAGAGAGAGAGAGAGAGAGAGTGAGTGTGCATGAGCGGGGGAGGGGCAGAGAGAGAGGGAGACACAGAATCTGAAGCAGGCTCCCGGCTCCGAGCTGTCAGCACAGAGCCCAACGCAGGGCTCGAACTCACAGACCGCGAAATCATGACCTGAGCTGAAGTTGGACACTCAACTGACCGAGCCACCCAGGCGCCCCGCGACACGTCTTAATTTCTCTCACTTTTGCAGTATACTTTTGCTATAGATTTCTCTGTTAATAGTTTTTTTCTCCCCACCACTTTGAATATGTCATCTGTATTGACTTTTGAGTCATGTTTTTCATGATTTCTAAGGAGAAATCAGCTATTAACCTTATCTAGGATCCCTTTACTGTGACGAGTCATTCAAGATTCTCTCTTCATTCTTTTCCTTTTGGCAGTGTGGCTATGATATTCTTAAGTGTGGATCTCTTCTGAGTTTATCCTGTGTGGAGTTTGTCAAGCTTCTTGGATGTGTAGATGAATATTTTTGTTTATATTTGGGAAGTTTGGGGCCACTAGTTGCTCTTATATTCCTTCTGCCTCTTTCTCTGTCTTCTCCCCTTTCTCAGGCCTTTGTTATGGGTATATTAGCATGCTTGACAGTTTCCCCCAGATCTCTGAGCCTCTGTTCATTTTTTTTTTTTCATATTTTTTAATCTTCCTTAGACAGGATCATCTCAACAGACTTATCTTCAAGTTTGCTGATGCTTTCTTCTGCCAGCCCAAATCCACTATTGAACCTTTTCAGTGAATTTTTCATTTCAGTGATTGCAATTTACAGCTTCAGAATTTCTATTTGGTTCTTTTTTTAAATACTTTTTATCTATTAATATTCTCCATTTGGTGGTACATAATTCTTCTGCTTTCCTTTAATTCCTTAGAGTTGCTTCCCTTTAGTTCTTCAAACATAATTTATAAAAGTCCACATAAAATCTTTGTCTAGTAAGCATCTGGGATTCCTCAGAGACAGTTTTCATTGTCTGCATTTCCCCCTTTTTCATTGCTGTACTTTCTTGTGTCTTTGTGTGTCTCATAATTTTCTGTTAAAAACTGGGTGTTTAAAATAATCTGATGTGGTGACTCTGGAAATTAGATCCCCACCCTCCTTTCCAAGATTTGTCATTGCTCTTTGTTTGTTGAGGGGCTTTCCTGGACCAATTCTCCAAAGTGTATGCTCTTTGTCATGTGCAGCTACTGAATTCTGTCTTGGTTAGCTTCACGGTCAGCATGGACAGAGGTTTCCTTTAATGCCTTGACCCAACAGGTTCCCCATTCTGTGCCAAGGGGCTCTGTGTGTGTGCTGGAGCACAACTTCAGTGCACCGCCAGGTTACAACTCTCCCTTGGCCTTTACTTCCTGCTTGAGCAGGGCCTCGAGGTCAGCCAGAAGGGAGAGACTGGGGCTCTCTCAGGTCTCTGGTGGACATGTACACAGCCCTGAAGATGCAATTGCTTTCTGGATTCCCAAGAATACGCTGGAACCTTTCAAAGCCCCTTTGAGTGGCTCATCCCCTAGATTTTCATTCAAGTTTTTGTGTCAGTTTCTTGCTTGTTCCTACTGGTATTGCTACCTTAGGCAGCTGCAATGTTAAACAATTGCTGCTGAGTGTTTTCAGCAAGCACTCTGGGATACAGCTTTTCCCAGTGAGCTCGGCATAAGGTCAAATAAAGACAGGTCCTATGTATGGGCTTTTCCTGGAGGCTGACAGCTGGTGACAATTCTTTGGGAATAAGCATTTGGGGACCCTCAAATTGTTTTGCTTCCTCCATGGCTGCTACTTTTCACAGGTACCATGGTTGTGAGATTGATGGTTTTTAAGGCTACCATGGGGCTGGGAAATGGGCAAGTTAAAATGCTAAAACCTCCCTGTTCTTAGCAAGATATTTGTCCTGAATAAACATTTCTTGGGTTGTTACCAGATTTTAATTTCCAGAACTCTGAAAAGGTCCATTTTTCCCCCTAGTATTCTTGCTGCAGATTTTCAGAAGTCCTTACTCTACCATTCCAGAAGTGCTTCTTTTACTGAATTTTTAGAAAGGGTTTCTTGGGGTCAAGGTAGATTAAAAACCCTAACACTGACATGGCAAGGCAGACCTGTGTGATTGTAACAGAGCCAGTATGTGGCTATCCGTTAAAGTCCCAGTTCTTTTTTTTTTTTTTTTTTTTAAGTCCTAGTTGTTAAATCACAGAAACTTCTGGAACTCTGAGACTTATTTGTCTCTGCAGGTTTAGCACAGGCATCAGCCAAACAGCATTAGATTGGTATGTCCTTGTCTCTTCCTGCTTCCTAACCCTTTATTCTCCATTCGCCCACGAATCTCTCTTTCTCTTTTCCTCCTCCCTTTCCTCCCTCCTTCCTGTCAACAAGCATTTATTGACATCTCCTGAGTGCCTAGGGGTTCAGCCTTGCTCTGAAGAGCCCATGCTTTGGTGGAGAAGGACAGGTGTGCAGAACAGACCACCACAACCAGGTACAGAAGTGCTGGGACCGGGGGAGGAATCTGGGGATGCGGAAGCCGGGGAAAGTGGATAATTTGGGGGAAAGGAGGGTCTGGACCGAAAAAGGATCCTGCCCAAGGTCCCTAGTTCCCCAGAGTGCAAGAGCAGTGCTGAGAAATGGGGGAGATGAGAAATCCATTCCATTACAACGGAAATGCATAAACACGGCAGGGCCCTGAAGGCATTTTCCAGGCAAAGGCTCCCACAGGCAGGGTCAGCTCTGTCTGCAGGTTTGTGGCCACAGCAGCAGCAGGAAGGCATCTCGGCCAGATTACTGGCCCACCAGACAAAAAGAGCCTTTCTCCCTGGGACACAGGAAAAGGCCTGGTTTGTACAAGGGAAGGCGCCACAGCCAGGATGTGCATGTGCGTGAAACTATCTGGAAATAAACAGGAGGCCCAGCCCAAGCTAATCCAAGAGGGACATCTGCTCTGTGCCACTCACACCATTCCCTGACAGGCAGGGGATCAGGACCCGTCATGGGAAAAGGCAGGGAAGGGAGGGGGTGTTGCCCCTCCCTTGCCCAGCAGCTGACCTTAGACAAGACACTTCTCCCCTTGGAGCCTCAGTTTCCTTATCTACAAAATGGGGATGATAACATATTTTTATCTTTTGCAGCGTTCTGTGAGGGTCACACGAGATGAAGGACTTGAAAGGACCCGGCACAGAGGCCAAGTAAATCCTGGTCTTTCTTTGACTTTTAGACTGTGTTAAACCCGAGTCATAATTCGAATGGATTTTTGGAGTAATATTATACTTCGTTCTCAAAAAAGTCACTATGCGTTAAAGGGCATCAGAAGCCTACAATAAAATGCAATGAAACCTTTTACATGGTAGAAAGGAGGACTGAGTGGTGAAGTGTGTTTTTGGAGAGCCGGTGGTGTGTGTGTGTGTGTTGGGGGAGTGATTACACACAAAACCAGTGAAGAAAAAAAAATAGTAAAGAAAAGTCGTGGCACTCTAACACAAAGCAGCCTTCAGCTCTGGAAGTCAAAGCAAGCAGAGAACCGTGAAGGGCATTTCCTAGTAATGAACTCTGGGGAGTTTATCTGGAAGTCCTCTCGGTAAGGAATTAGATAAGGCAAGCAGGCAGCAGTAGGAGGGGCGGGAAGCCCACGCCCAGCGCCAGGGAGAAGAGTCTGATTCAAGGAGAGAACTTCCCCATTTCCCCCTGGGGTGCAATCTGCTTGGTGGTGGGTCCCTCTGGCATCACCAGCACACTCTCCTGGTGAAGTTGCTTAGAGGCTGAGCATGTGCTCATTCACTCTGTGCATGTTCGTTCCAGAGCCTGCTGTGTGCCAGGCTCCGGACTGGGTGCTGAAGACTCAGGTGGGGGTTGGGGGGTGGATAGAGCCCCCAGCCAGCGGGGTTAGAGAAGGCTTTTTGGAGGAGATGCCTGAACTAGCTTTAAGGGCAAAGAGTAATGAACTTGGCCCAAGAGCCCAGGTAGAGGGGGGAGATTGACAGGGACTTGGCTTGGGGGATGGGGAAAGGAAGGGAGGTCAGGGATGCTGTCCTGGAGTCTGCACAGGGAACTGGTGGCTGGAGTCTCCCCATGACGATGATGATAACAGGGAGCCAGAGGAGAGCAGGTGGGGGTTGCTGGGTTCATTGGGGCAAAGTCCAACCTCCGGGCTGGAGACGACTTGGGTGGAAGCATCATCAGCGTCACAAGAGAGCTGGAGCCATAGGGATGTCAGAAAGGACAGAAGAGCATCTCTGGCAGGCTGGTTTGAGAGGTAAGGGTCCCAGAGAACAGGCAGAGAGGGAGGGTGGGAGATGAGGGAGAAAAGGCAGGCCAGAGCTCACCAAGAGACCTTGGATGATGGAAGGGGAGGTGGGGAGCTGGGTGGGAACAGGGTGTGGGGAAGCTTCTAGAAGCTTCACTGCCATGGGGGTGTGCAGGGTGAGTGCATTTTGGGTGAAATGACGGTGGCAGAAGGGTGTGGCAGGAAGGTGGAGGACGCCCCTCTTGGCACTCTGTCAGGCCTGGGGAGGGTAGGGGGGACACACAGGAGGGCTGTCGCATTGCGTGGAGAGACAGGGGTCTGGTGGAACTATCAGTGGCCCCCACAAAGGGAAGAGAGTGTTTCAGAGGCTGATCATGACATTCAGGGAATGGCCAAGGGCGCAGAGGGACTGTCACTGGCGTTGCAGATGCCAAGAAGCCAAGAAAGGAGGTACCTAACACTGTGGCTCTGGGGACAGTGGCCAGTTGGAAGGCAGAGGAAGACCTGGCCCCAGGGCCACGCATCCTGTGTATGGGGGGGGGGATGCGTGCGGGGACTGGCACCTCCAGCCAGGTCCCAGGTCTCGATGAGGGCAGACTTCCAGGCCTGGGTTTGGAAACTAAGCAAACGTGGGGACTCACCAGGGTCGCCTCTTCTTCCAGCCTTGCCGCGCCGTCCGGGGGGTCCTAGACAGGAAAACAAGGACAGACTGGTTGAGAAAGGAAGCCAGTGGGCTTGGGCGCAGCAACCCCCGCCTCCCCCCCGCCCTGGCGTCCCCGGGCCTGCCCACTGCCCTCACATCCATGGTTCACTTAGTCTCTCACAAGTCATTCCCTACCTGAAGAGACTGACTACCCAGAGACTCAGGAGGCAGAAGAGTCTGGAGCTATAAACCTGGTCTAAGAGAAGAATAAAGCCAAAACTGAGAGTCCTCTTGCCAAAGGCCTGACAAGTGCTTTTTAATATTCCCTAACATAAAACATCGGAGACAACACATCCCATAGAGACACTATCATGGCTTCCAAATGCCGAAACTCATCAGGCGCCGTCCTGTCCACTGACTGACTGTTCTTACTTCGCCGGCTAGAGCCTTCGGCACCTCCCTCCCCCATGGACCTGGGGGAGCTGCTCATGAATTTCTCCTAATTGATTGCAGGTAATGGCCACACCAATGTGCAATGTCCTCCATCTATAGTTTTTTTTTTTTTTTTTAAGTTTATTTATTTATTCATTTATTTTGAGAGACAGAACATGAGCTGGGGAGGGGGAGATAAGAGAGGGAGAGAGAGGATCCTAAGCAGGCCCCCAACCTTCAGCGAGGAGCCCAGTGAGGGGCTCGAATTCACAAACCACGAGATCATGACCTGAGCCCGAACCAAGAGTCGGATGCTCAACCAGCTGAGCCACCCAGGCACCCCCTCCATCTACAGGTTTTTAAGCCTTTCTGAATTTGTGACGCGGACCACCCTGGCCTCCGCCTTCTCCCTGCTCTGCCCACGTGGGTCCCCCCCACTCAGCAACCACAACGTTGAAGGAGGGGAATGCTGACCAGCCAGCCCCTCTGCCCCAGGTCAGGGGTCCGTTTTCTCAGGTGCTGGGGGAAAAGGTATGCAGAAGTGAAGTCATGTGTACTAGACTTCCATTTGAGATGGCATGTGATACCTCTCCTTCCACGGTGCCCACCCACTGCATGGCGGCCTGGTGGGACACGGATAGGGTAGATCCGCAGATCCACAGGCTATGCCTGTATTACAAGGAACTGCCCCTTCCTATAAAAGTCGACCCTGAACTCCCTCCAAAATCCCTCAGCACAACCACAGAGGAGAGACTGAGGCTGGCCACAAATCAGGTCTGAGGCAGGATGGTTTACTAAGAAATTCATGTGTATGAACTTTCCTTCCTTTCTCCTGTTGTCAAGCGTGCAGTCATGGGCGCCCTGGCCCAGGGATCGGGACTGGGCATAAAAACAGAAGCAGCCCCAGGTCAGCGGCACTTCTAGACTTTTGTTGAGGCATAGTCCTGGATGAAGAGGAGGGAGCATCTTTACGGAAAAGAGAGAGAGAAGAGAGAGACTCCGCTGGATGTGGAAGATGCCCCTCGGTGCTATGTTGACTCTAAAACCTTTGCAGGCCTGGGGGTGGGTGAGGATGGATTTCTTTCTGGGAACCTTGTACAGCTGGCCTGGTGTTAGGCCTTCTCTCCTCTCAGGGCACATCTGTTTTCAGGGAAAGCGAGAGTGTGGGAACAGGAACCCCCACTGGCACACACAGCATCACGCTCCTCTGCTTGTAGGAGGGAAAAGGCCCACGTTCACTCGCAAGGCCCAGCGCCCTGGCTTCTGGCTTCCGGGCTTTCACCAGGTCACAGAGGCTCATGCTTGGCTCTGCCTCAGGCTGAGCTCTTGAGGGACATGGCAAAAAAGGGGCCCATGAGTGGAAGAGTGAGCCAGGCTCTTCCTGGGCCTGAGAGCTAAAGCACACCGTGGCTTCCTGCTGGTCACTACTGGGTCCGACTGTAAAAGTCTCATCTTGCATAACTCAAGCCAGATGAAGACATTTGCCTTCGCCGAGGCGGCTGAACTAATGGATTTGTCTGGTGGTTCTCCCAGGTGGCACGGTTAGGCAGAAGGCTCGATGAAGAGGGGTGCTAAGCAGGCGAGTGGCTGCCCAGGCAGAGTGGGACCCCCACCTCCCAGAGGCTATGGACAAGTTCCCAGAGGGCCTGGAGTGGGGCAGGGCCTGGGTATTGCTGGGCACCCAGGGCCTGTGGGGCTGCAGGCCTGGCAGGCTTCACAGGACTCCCAAATGAAAGGGCCTTGGTAGAGAAAGAGAAGGAGCCTGATGCTTTTGAACCCACTCCGAGGCCAGCCCAAACCAGATACTAGTCTTCTGTGTGAGCAACTCACAGAATGACAACTGGTCAACCCTTTGTGCAAACAAACAAAGGAGGGCCCTGGCCCAGTGGTTTGCCCCAGAGCTTTCTCCTCATTGTTTTTCTTCTTTTCTTTCCTTTCTGGAGTGGGGGAAAGCCTCTCCCATGGCTATCACAGATTCAGACATCCAGGTTGCCCTGGGAAGCATCTGGAAGCATGTTTTGAGTGGCCTGCCTACATACAGATGGGGAAACTGAGGCTTTCCGGGGGAAGACAGGTCTTGCCCAAGGATGATGCTCTTGGAAAAATGGTTTCCAGCTGGAAAATCCATCCATGATGAAGACCAGCTTCTGCTATTTTCCCCACCTCTGTGCGGAACCCATACACTGCTGGGTCGGGATTTGGCAGCTGTGGGGACCCCAGTGTTTAACCGTGAATGCTGCCATGGTGGCACCTCGGAGGTGTCCTTCCAGAGGCTGTGTGCCATAGACACCAGCAAGGCAGTGGCTGCCTAGGAGGGGAAAAGACATGACTCATGAGTGATATGTAAGCTGTTTACCTGGAGAAGTTACTCAACCTCTCTGAGCCCTAGGTTCCCAACCCACGAGGGTGAAATTTTAGGGGTGATGGAATTATAGCTGCCTTGCAGAACTGTTAAACAGAAGAGCTGTCAGCAGACACACCAGCTTGGGGGGCACAAATGAGGTGCCTATTTGGGATCCCAGTAAGTAACTGGCTGGAGGGGGCCTTTGGGCCTTCAGAACACGGGGTCCTGATGTAAACGGGCTCTCATGTGTCCACCAGGATGGGCAAAGCTTGAGACACAGTGGCTCTACTTCAGGGACTTCATGGGCAGGGCTTTGTCTGGGGATTTTCCACGTCCCTCATCGCAATCTAAGGAGCTGGGGATCAGGATGCAGGGGTCAAATGGTTTGGGAATGGGGTTCCTGAAAGAAATCCTGGGTTTTCAGGCCAAGCCCCGGCTCCAGATTGCTGTGGAATGACCTGTGACCACCATCTGCACATGAAGAAACCAGGGAGAACGATGGTTTTCTCGAGCACTGT
Source organism: Puma concolor (assembly GCF_028749965.1). NCBI lineage: Eukaryota > Metazoa > Chordata > Mammalia > Carnivora > Felidae > Puma > Puma concolor. Next base: position 149,015,585 of record NC_141667.1, read on the forward strand.
TCGGAGCCAGACAAAATGGAACAATTTCTAACTCACAAAAATCCGGAGAAATCATGCCGCCGACCAGCTCCAAAGAGGGGGCCCAAACCCCAGCAGGCTTCCCTTGGAGGTGTCAAGCCCAAGGATGTAGCTCTCAAAGCGGTGGTCTCCTCAAGCCTCGATGGCACCAACTGCCCCCAGGATCCCTCCTCCAGCAACGTCTGCCTTACTGCGGCCCTGGGGCTGCCCGCCCAGCCAGGCCATGTAGGGGCCAGCCTGCCCAGGCCCCTGTGTTCTGTGGGCCACTCAGCCCTCAGCCCTTCCCATGCTCCTCCCTCCTGGCAGCCCCTAAGGCCAGGTGGCTTTTTGTGTAATTCATCTTATTGAATCTACACACAGTTCTAGAAAACGCTTTCATCCCATCCCACACTGTTCTCCCTACAGACTAGGGAAAATGAGGCTCAAAGACATCAAGAAATGCTGCCAGAGGCAACAGAAAAGGTGGAAGCAACCCAAATGTCCATGGATGGGCGAACGGATGAAGAAAATGTGATGTATGCACACAACAGAATATTATTCAGCCTTAAAAAGGAGAGCATTCTGACATGTGCCACAATATGGGTGAACTTTGAGGACATCATGTCAGGTGAAATCAGCCCATCACAAAAGGACAAATACTATTATGATTGCCCTCATACGAGGTACCTGGAGTTGTCAAATTCATAGAGACAAAAAGAAGGGTGGTTGGCAGGGACTGGGTGGGGGGGCATAGGGACTTAGTATTTAATGGGGACAGGGTTTCCTGTCAGGATGATGAAAAAGTTCTGGAAACAGTAGTGATGGTTGAACAACATCGTGAATATGCCACTGACTTATAGCACTTAAAAACACAGTCAAAATGGGGCACCTGGGTGGCTCAGTCGGTTAAGCATCCGACTCGATTTCAGCTCAGGTCATGATCTCCCAGTTCGTGAGTTCAAGCCCCACATCGGGCTCTGTGCTGACAACATGGAGCCTGCTTGGGATTCTGTCTCCCTCTCTCTCTGCCCCTCCCCTGCTTGCTCTCTATCTCTCTCTCAAAATAAATAAACAGACATTTACAAAAAACAGTTAAAATGGTAAATTTTATGTTGTGTATATTTTACCAAACCTAAAAAAGGAACTGTTCCCAGGGTTCTCAGCTCCCAAGGACCAGAGCATGACGAAGAACTCAGGGGGGCCTCACAGACACCACAGAAATGTTGTTGGCAGTGTGGCTAATGACTGAAGCTGCATGTCTACTGAGAGGCTGGCACTGTGTAGTCACAGGGGACGGTGGCATCCCCAAGGTCACACATTGAGGAGATGGTAGAATAGGAATCTGAACCCAGGTCTCTGTGACTCCAGTGCATTGTCCTCTGAACTCTTCGGTCGTTGTGACCAAGGCCAAGTTCTTACCATCATCCCAGGATGTGGCCATAGCCTCATGGGCATCGGAGGCCCCTTTATCTGACCTTCTTCCCAGAACTCTAGGACGGGCCTGGGGATCCGGGGATGTGAATGCCCCAGACCTTCAGTCTGGAGGTCCTTGCAGTTGTCTGAGGCCCCCCCGGCCATCGCTGGGGTGCGCGTTGAGCAGAGAAGGCAGGGGAGGTCCCTGGATTTGAGCATCTAAGATCAGATCACCAAAATACCTCCCCAGATAATTTTGTTTTATAAGTTTCAGGCCAATCTCGGAGTTGAAAACTCTTGTCCGGGGGAGGGTAGCATTCTCCCTGCTCATTTCCTGCTTGGGCTAATGAAGCCCTCTGTCCCTTGCAGGAGTGGGGGCAGGTGTGTCCTGTGGCCACCTGGCAGGTTGCTTGAGCTTGGCCAGTACCGAGGGCCATGCTGTCCTCTGGGAATTAAAATCACAGCTTCTTGCTCAGCACATACAGCTCATTCCAAAAGGGGTTTATTGTCCCCGCAGGCTCCACCATCCACCACGCTACTGGGAGCCCTACTGCTTTTTGGAAGGTCCTGAAGCAGTTTGGAAGACCAATGCCACAGGCTGCTGGGCTGGTAGGGCAAATGTTTGCTTGGAACCAGGGTTGTGTCCAGGCTGGTGGCGGACTCCCACAGCCCCAGGGACCAGACCTGGCAAGCCCACTTAGATATCATGTCATTTACCGACTGAACAAACAGGGTCCATCGCAGGGGGCGGGGGGCAGGCTGGCAGATGACCCCAACCTCACATTCACAAAGGGCCTCAAATGTGGACACTGTTATCCTCTCCAAAGGAGCGGATAGTCCTGGATGGCTCCAGCGGCCCCCAACAGTGTTTAATAAAAACAAGTTAGGTGGTACCATTTACTGAGTGCTTTACGGTTGGTACTAATCTTGGTTCACAGTATGAACCGAGCTTTTCTTCATATTTAACCTATGAGGAAAACTACCATTATCATCTCTGCTTTATAGATGGAGACACTGAGGTACAGAGAGATGAAGTGACCTTCCGAGTCATACAGCCAGTAGTAGGTGGGGCCATGCAATGTAGGCCCTGGGACCACGTGTCCAAACCCTGCTGCCTGCCTCCCGCACAAGAAGATGCTGTTGAAGGTGAGAGGTTCTAATAGTCCATGAGGTCTAGTACGACTTCTTTTTTTTTTTACATTTATTTATTTTTTTGAGAGACGTAGAGAAAGCACAAGCTGGGGAGGGGCAGAGAGAGAAGGAGACACAATCCAAAGCAGGCTCCAGGCTCCAAGCACAGAGCCCGAGGTGGGGCTCCAACTCACAAGCCGTGAGATCATGACCTGAGCCGAAGTCGGATGTTCAACTGACTCAGCCACCCAGGTGCCCCTGTCTAGTTCCACCTCTTGGGGTTTGTTATTATTATTATGTGTGTGTGTGTGTGTGTGTGTGTGTGTGTGTGTGTGTATATATATATATATATATAATGTTTATTTATTTTTGAGAGAGAGAGAGCAAGCAGGGGTGGGACAGACAGAGAGAGGGGACAGAGGATTCAAAGTGGGCTCTGTGCTGACCACAGAGGGCCCAATGGGGGGCTCAAACTCAAGAACTGGGAGATCATGACCTGAGCCAAAGTCGGATCCTCAACCCGCTGAGCCTCCAGGCAATCCTGTTATTAGTATATTTTTATTTTTTTTGACGTTTATTTATTTTTAAGAGACAGAGAGAGACAGAGCATGAGTGGCGGAGGGGAAGAGAGAGAGGGAGACACAGAATCTGAAGCAGGCTCCAGGCTCCGAGCTGTCAGCACTTAGCCCGAGGCGGGGCTTGAACCCATGAACCGCAAGATCATGACCTCAGCTGAGGAAGCCGGACACTTAACCGACTGAGCCACCCAGGCGCCCCTGTGATATTTTAAAAAATACTGGGAACCACACAAAATGGAAAGGGCCTGGGGATGGCTCTCAGAGGCCTGTGAATTAAATACTGAATTAAAAGGCCACATGCTACCACCAGCACTGGAGGCCTGGAATGACTCGGGCCCAATTTTGGCATGCTCTCCTCACGCCATCTGAAGTGCCTGCCCTTTCCAGGCTGGTTCCTCTTCTTGGGTCAGGAGAGGCTTTACTAAAGCATTTAAAACAGGATCAAGGAGTTCAGACCTATTACTCATGCGGGCGGCACACCAAACCCAAGAACCATCTCCCATGGGTCCTGGTGGCATGGGCTCAGGCAAGGTGGGGGGAGGGGGCAGACCCGCTGACACTTGCTGACCCATGCAGGCCACACGCTGGGAACTTCTGCCATCTCTCTTGCTCTCTCTTTTTACTTTAAAGAGAGGAAAAGAGAGAGAGAGAGCGCAACAGCATGTGTGCACTTGAGCGTATAAGCAAGTGGGGAGGGGCAAAGGGAGCGAGAATCCCAAGCAGGTTCCACGCTCAGCGCAGAGCCTCACGCGGGACTCAGATACCACAACCCTGGGATCATGACCTGAACTGAAATCAAGAGTTGGACGTTTGAGCGACTGAGCCACCCAGGCGCCCAGTTCTGCTCTCTCTTTAAGCCTGATCATAACTCAGAGATGTGGGTATGATCGGCCCTGATTACAGAAAAGGAAATTGAGGCCCAAAGGGAGGTGACCTGTCCAAGTCACAGAGTTACTCAGGGGCCAAGAGGTGGGCTCAGGTCTGCCAGGGCTCTTGTTGGTACCAAGTGCCTTACTTTTGGGGAAATGGGCTGTGGTTTAGGCACCAGACCTAAAAATATGGAATGTCTCATCCAGACACAAGAGTGAGAAGGACTTAGAAAGAAGGAGAACACGGGTGGATGGTGTTCAGAGTGACAGGGCTCATGGAAGGGCTTCTGGTCGACGATGTGTGGGGCTGCCAGGGTCCTGTATCTTAGTGCAGAGACTTTAGGGGACTTCTTGAAGGATCCTTCTGAGTGACGGATGTAAGGTACACGGGTACCCCATGTTGGGGCCACCCAGTCACAGGCCATTTCTTGGGCTTAGCAGAGTGCCCTCCCCACTGCCCTTGACTCAGGCTACGGAAGGGACTAAGCAAATTCACATGAAGAATGAGGGTCTGGGAGATACCATGGCACTCCTCTCCCATGGGGCTCAAAGCATCTCTGAAGGGTAAAGAGGCCCTGACCAGCCAGCTGGCCTGGACTGGAAGAAGTGTGTAGGGAGGGACTCTCTACCCCTGCCCGGGCTCTCAAAAGGTGGAGGTTGGGAGGTTACCCTGAATATGGAAAGAGCTGGTGCCCAGGCAAAGAAAGATATTGGATACCAAGAAATTGCGGCTGCCCAGGCGGGGAGTACATCCGGAGCACCAGCTGTGGGTCACTGGTGTTAGGTACAAAAGCTTGGGGTGACTCTCTGGGGCTCGGCCAGACCCAGATCTGTGCTGGTGCGAATCAGCTTCTCCCCAGAGCCTATCATCTCCTGAGATCCTGTTTCCTGTTGGAAAACAGGCTCCAGAGAGACGCACAGAAACCAGCACACCGCAAATATACCAAATTCCTCAACTCCCCATTCACCCCAAAGCCTTAATCACTGACATATGGGCCAATGTGTATCCCTTCGAACTTAACGAAGGCCAGGATTTATTGCTTGCAGAGAATGAAAAGCTTTTTATTTTTTATTTTTTACTTTATTTTATTTTGAACTTAAAAGCCATTCATGAGAGCTTTGATTTTCATGAGAACGCCTCATAACCTGCAGGTTAACAGCCCCACCCTGCCCCAAGCAGAAGGTCCTAGAAAAGGGCAGGTGAGGCCGGGCAGCTGGAGGTCTTTGGAACGTGGCCAGCACGGTGTGGCCATGGACTTAGGGATTGACACTCAGGAAAAAAGGTGGCCACTTAGCCCGAGCCACCTGCTTCAAGGTGATCTGACCCCGTGGGCCCTGGACCTTGGACTCTAGGCTCCTTGGGACAGGAAAACAAAGCTTCCTGGAAGGAAGGCCATGACAGCCGCCAGCAGGGCCTAGGTGTTTTAACTTATGCATCTAGTAAATATGGGGAGCCGGTGGGTGCTAGGGTGACAAACCATTGCAGTGTGCCCAGGACTTCTCTAGGACTTTTAGGCAAATTGGGATAGGTGGTCACTCTGGCAGGCAGCCGGTGAGGAAGGAGGCTCTCAGCACTGCCTATGTACTGCCTGCTCCCTCTCACTCCCCACCCTCTGCCACAAGGCCTTCCTTCTGCTTCTTGAATTCTGCCCGGCTTGGGGCGCCTGGGTGGCGCAGTCGGTTAAGCGTCCGACTTCAGCCAGGTCACGATCTCGCGGTCCGGGAGTTTGAGCCCCGCGTCAGGCTCTGGGCTGATGGCTCAGAGCCTGGAGCCTGTTTCCGATTCTGTGTCTCCCTCTCTCTCTGCCCCTCCCCCGCTCATGCTCTGTCTCTCTCTGTCCCAAAAATAAATAAACGTTGAAAAAAAAAAAAATTAAAAAAAAAAAAAAAAAAGAATTCTGCCCGGCCTACTCTTACCTCAGGACCTTTGCACGTACATCTCTACATGGCTGACCCTTCACTGTGCCTTCCCTGGTGACTGTCTGAAGTGGCCTGCCCCTAGGCACTCTCTGTGATATTTTCCTGTTTTTATTTTCTTCCAGCCACTTCTCTATCTTATTGATTTTATTTGCCTTTTAGGATTTATGGTTTCTGTCTCCCTGGTAGAACGTCAGTTCCCTGAGGACTACTGGTTCATGAATGGGGCCTGACATACGGGCTGGTGCTGAACAAATGGTCAGGGCATGAATGAACTCTGCTCTCGTTGTGGGAGAGCCCTGAGGTCCTGGGACCCTGACGACAGACAGCAGGAAGGACGCAGAGCCCTTTTGAGTCCAGGAGAAGGAGGAGGGATATAAACTCCGAGGCACCTGCTGGCTGATGGGTGTGCAACCAGACCTTATGTAATTCTCACAGTGGACCCACGGGGGCAGGGACACTAGTGCCCCTTGTTACAGAGCGAGGGAGGGACAAGGGCTACCAAAGTCAACAGGCCCCACAGCCTGGGCCCACCGACAGGACTCAAGTGTGAAGAACCTGCTGCAGCTTCACAGACCACTCGCTGCAGAGGAGCCAAGAGCCAGTGTGGGAAGATTCGAGGGGCCCCGAGGGGCTGCTCCCAGCACTATTGACTCACACTCTCAAGGGGCCTCGAGTAATTCACCATTTGTTTTTCTTGACCCCCAGGGCCAGGGCTGAGGCCCACACTCCCGCTGGAGAGTTTCAGCTGTCAAGAGCCGGGTCTGATTTCCCAGGCCCTCATTTGCTGAGTCTGCCTGGCTCAGAGGGGACTCCACCCGCTTCCCTGCCACCCAGTCAGTGGCTCCCTGCCCTTGGATGTTGTTGGGCCCTTACGGAGGGCCTGGGACCTGCCCTCCCTCCACACTCAGACAGTCGGGTGCCAGCAGGCCCTTCTACTTCAACACTTGTTCTTTCTCCTGACCCCGGGGTGCTCAGTAACACTGGGCCCGGCCATGTTTAGGGCAGCGTTATTGTCTGACCAGCTTTATTGAGATAGAATTCACACACCACACAACTCACCCTTTCAATCTATTACACTATAGTTTTAAACATTTTTATTCTCTCCTTTTTCTAATGTTTATTTACTTATTTTTGAGAGAAAGAGAGGGTGAGCCAGGGAGGGGCAGAGAGAGAGGTGGGGAGAGAATCCCAACCAGGTTCCATGCTGCCAGCTCAGCACTTGACGTGGAGCCCGATCCCACAAATCATGACATCGTGACCTGAGCTGAAATCAAGAGTCAGAGGCTTAACTGACTGAGCCCCTGAGGCGCCCCTCATTTTTATTATTTCTGAAAAATAATAAGTGGTAAGTTTATTTCTTAAAAATTGTGGTCACCGAAAAGTGACTATCTTCACCATTGTTGAGATACAGTTGAGCGGCATTAAGCATGTTCACGCTGTTGTGCAACAATCACCCCCATCCATCTCCAGAACTCTCTTGTCTTGCAAAACTGAAGCTCTGTCCCCATTAAACACCAACTTCCCATCCCCGATCCTGCCAGCTCCTGGCCACCACCGCTCCCTTTTCTGTCTCTATGGATTTGCCTGCTCTAGATATGTCATATGAATGGGATCGCACAGTATCTGTCCTTTCATGACCAGCTTGTTTCAGTCTGAGGCCCGCAAGGGTCAGCATCTTCTTCCTTTTTGGGGCACGTGGGTGGCTCAGTCGGTTAAGTGTGCGTCTCTTGATTTCAGCTCAGGTCATGATCTTAAGGTTGTGAGACTGAGCCCCGAGTCAGGGCGGTTCTCTCCCAAATGCCAGAACATCATCGAGGCGTGGTCAGCCGCATAGAGCACCCGGTGGGGTTTCATACCTAGAGACAGTGCTCAGAAAGTGTGGGCAGGTGCATCCACTCACGTTCCTGGGGTCTGCCGGGTGGATGATGATGCTCTTCTCTGAGACAGGGAATTCAGAGGGAGAAAGGAACTGGGGACAGTGATTAGGCTGTTCAGTTACTTTCCACCAGCACTGGTGAGGGACTTCTGTCTCAGCTCAGAATAGCCTGTGGCTGGAGCATGAACTCTGGCACCAGACCACCCTGGGCCAAATCCTGGCCTTGTCACTTGACGCTGTGTGACCCCAAGCCAGTGACTTGCTCTCTCTGAGTCCATTTTCCTTCTCGATAGGATGAGATAGACGGTGGCTGTGGAGAGTACATTAGGATTGACATGACAGAGCTCAGAACAGCACCTGGCATACAGTAAACACTTACTAATCCTAACAGTAGTAGGAGCAGAAATAATCTCTGGTGGTTTATGAGTTTTGTAAACTCACAATTGGCCTCCAGCCTCCATCCCCTGAGCACACAGAAGATAACATAGCACCATAGAAAGTACCTGAGGCTTGTAATATATTGTAGGAAACAAAGAGATGTTTAAAGAGAGAGAAGAGGGGCGCCTGGGTGGCTCAGTCGGTTAAGCATCCGACTTCGGCTCAGGTCACGATCTCGTGGTTCGTGCATTCAAGCCCCGCGTCGGGCTCTGTGCTGACAGCTCAGAGCCTGGAGCCTGCTTTGGATTTTGTGTCTCCCTCTCTCTCTGCTCCTCCCTCACTCACGTTCTCTCTCTCTCTCTCAAAAAAAAAAAAAAAACATACAAAAATTAGAGAGAGAATAAATCAATTGGTTTTCCAGTGGGTTTGCTGGACCAGCAAATTATACTTATAAAAAATGCAAATTCTTGGGTCACTCCAGCTCCACTGAATCTGAAACTGGAGTGGGGCTGAGACCGCAGCCACCTGAGCACTTTCAAAAGTAACCCCAGCACGCCCCCTCCCCCACACCGCCTCCACCGCCAGCAGTAACTGACCCAGGAGCTGCCTGAGTCTGGGGACACCCAGGCGTCTCTGGCCAGAAAATAGCATGTGAATAGATGGGAGAAGCCCCAAGCAGAACCCATTTCTTTTTCTTAAAAAAAAAAAAAAAAAAAAGGAAAGAAAAGAAAAGAAAAAAAAGCAAGTGTTTTGGAATTGGACACAGCTGGCTTTGAATCCCAGTTCTGCCATACACCAGCTGTGTAACTTGGGACAAGTTCCTTTTCTCTAAGCGTCTTTTAGTTCCTCTGCAGGGTAAAATAACTCCCACCTTCTTGGCTGGGATGTGGGCACACTGCCTTGTACATGGCAGGTCCACAGGCAGGAGCCCCCTTCCCTGCTCCCCATGGCATCACAGCACCCCTCCAGAGCTCTGGGAACAGCCCAAGTAACACTGACGTCTCCCCATTACAGAAGCCTGATGGAGAACTGTGCTCCACTAAGATCCTGAGCCCCGGGGTCCACTAAGATCCTGAGCCCCACCTCCTAACACCATCACATCGGGGGTAAGGACTTTAATATTTGAGTTCAGGGGGGACAAACGTTCAGGTTATAACAATGGTGCAACACGGATGAACCTTGAAGACATTATGCTAGGTAAAATCAGCCAGACACAAAAGGAGAAATCCTGTGTGATTCTATATCAGTGAAATAGCTAGATGTCTAGAACAGACAAATTCATAGACAGGAAATAGATCAGAGATTACAAGGGGTTGGGGGAAGGGGGAATGGGGAGTTAGTGCTTAATAGGTACAGAGTTTCTTTTGGGGCCAGTGATAGAGATTCAGAACAAGACAGTGGTGATGGTTGCACATTATAAATGTGCCAAATGGCCACTGAACTGTAGTACATTGAAGAGTGGTTTAAAAGCGGTTTAAAAGGCACATTTTATGTGTAATTTACTAGCATTTAAAAAAGTAATATAGTAACAAAATGTGGTATATACATACGATAGAATACTGTATACTATTCAGCCTTAAAAAAGGAGAACCTTTTTTTTTTAATGTCTATTTATTTATTTTGGAGAGAGAGTGCACAAGTGGTTAAGGGGCAGGGAGAGACAGAGAGAGAGAAAATCCCAAGCAGACTCCATGCTTTTAGCACAGAGCCTGACTCAGGGCTTGAACCCACAAACCATGAGATCATGACCTGAGCTGAAATCAAGAGTCAGACGCTCAACTGACTGAGCCACCCAGGCGCCCCTGGCATTTTTCCATGTCTTACTGGAAGCCTCACAATGAGGCTTGCCACAATGTGGCAAGACACTATTACCCCCATGTCATTGCTATGGATCTGCAACACCAAGAAGTTAAGTTACAGGCCTCAAATCACAGTCAGGAAGAGAAAGAACCAGAGTCGCCCCCATTCTGTCTCTGCGGGGTCCCTACCAGCATCTCTCCATGGATCGATGGTCACAGCCTCCTCCGTGGCTCTCCTGTCTCCTGTCATTCTCTACCCAGCAGTCAGGTCCTTCGGAACCACAAATCTGATCCCACCACTTCCCTTTAAAGCCATCCATGGGCTCCCCACTGTCCTGGAGACACACAGCCTGAGCTCCTCAGCCTTTCCGGCTGAGCTAGGTGCCCCCTTCTGGCCTGCTCTGCCCACCCCCACTGAGTTGTCCTCCATACATCTCTCCTGGCCCACCTTTTGCTAGAACCCCTGGCCCAGAACATGCACCAGCCCCTGAGCTGTGTTGCTCATGTCTCCAAATGTCCCTTCTCCCATTTCTTGCCAGGAAAACTCCTATTCATCCTTCAAGACCTAGACAAGTCAGGGACTGTCTTCAGGGAAGCCTTCCTCACTGCCCACTCTTGGGCCCAGGGATAGTCACTTACTACAGTACCTGTTAGTGCACTGGGATGGAGCTGTCTGCCCATCTGTCCAGTCTGCCTTGGTCCTCTAAGAGCGGGGTCTGAGGCCCAGGCCAAATCCAGCTAAACTGGACCAAGGTGGATGGTCGCCAGTGGCCCTGTAAAGTCCAGGGCGTCCCCCAGTGGCTTGCGTCTGGGTCTGATCTCTGGTGGGCACTGGAAAAGAAGATGCGCTCTTTTCTCCTTAATTGTTAAGCACTTGTGACCGTCCCCCTCTGCCCCCTGGGGTGGGAAACCGCCAGTTTATGAACCCAGGGCAAGGTCTTTCCAGCCAGGGCTGCTGGAAACCACTTGGGGCAGATAGAGTCCGGGTACACTGCTCTTAACTGCTCTCCGGGGACAGCCCTGAGCCCCCAGATAATTAGCCACATGTGTGTGGGAGACAGGCCTGTTTTTTTTCCCAAGGATTTATGAGACGGGGGAGTATTCTCATTGACCTCCATTTCAGGAAAGGCCTCTTTCTGGAACACTTGCCGAATATATTCCATCAACAGTAAAGCACATATGCTCACAGTAAGCCTGCTTGACATCGTCATACCCGGCATATGTTTCCTGTCTCGTGCGCATTTTAGCAACTCGCTCTGGGGGCTGCGTATGTTTCTGAGGGTCCCCAAACAAAGCTGCGAAGGAAGCACTTATAATTTACCCTTCATGAAAGCCATCACTGCTCTTTCCAAACATACTTAGAAGTGGGTTCAAAGTTTATTTAGAGAAAAAAAATTTTTTTTAATAGACAGAAGGAGAGTGTTCGTGAATTCTTTCTCCCAAGCCCTCCCGCTTGGGACCCTGGGAACAACTCCTCAGCTCACAGACACGGACACTGAGACTGTGAACGTGTGGCCATGGGGGTCCTCTGTCCGCTCAGGTGGTTCTCGAATTCATCTTCTGTTTACTCACTTGTTATGCTTTTTCCACCTCCATCCCACTGCCTTTCTTTTCCTTCTACTCAGGCACTGTTACCTCATCATAATTCATTCATCCATTTAGCCCTCCGTGGAAAAATGGCTCAATACATAGTATTGGGTAAATGAGCGGTGTTACTTATTCAGGCAATCAAATATCCACCTGGATATTTGTTCACCCGTCCGTCCATTGAATTACCCATCTTCATTCATCCATCCTTTCGCTCATTTTTCTGTCCCACATTAACCCACTCTGTGCCAGGCACCTGGGATGGTCACAAGGAGCTGGGAGGTGACAGGCAAGCAGCCAATCACAACGCAGCATGGGGAGTGAGGTCACGGAGATGGGCAGGTGCAGTGGGGGCCCCGGGGAAAGGTCCAGGATGCCTGGGATCGGTGCCGGTACAGAAGGGAAGGCAGAGCCATGCACAGGTGGAAAACTTGCCCCCCTTCCCTGTCTCCCAGAACCCACGGACAAGCAGCATGGAGTCCTGGCCACACCACCCCATGGCCTGAAACTCCACCTGTGCCTTATAGACATGTTATGTCAGAAACAACCCTCTTGACTGGGCCTGTTCAAATCTGTCTCTGTCTTAGTGTATTTATTTTGAGAGAGAGAGAGAGCGTGCGCACACACAAGAGCGGGGGAGGGGCAGAGACAGAGGGAGAAAGAGAAATCCTAAGCAGGCTTCGCAGTGCAGAGCCCAAGGCGGGGCTTGAACTCACGAATTGTGACATCATGGCCTGAGCCAAAATCAAGAGTCAGATGCTCAACTGGCTGAGCCACCCAGGTTCCCCTGTCTCTCTCTTATTGATCCTTACAGTAATCCTGTACCTCCACCCTGGAGGAACCTGGGGCTTGGGAGAGGGGAGGGGCAGACAGGATGTGACAGAGCCCACCTGTCACAATTGAAGGACTGGTGGTCAGTCTAGGTAGCTCACTGCAGCCACTGGTCAGTAGGTGGCCCTCAGGACAGCTCCAGCCACTAGCTTATCTGCTCCTCTGAAGGCTTCCAGGGTGCTTGGGACTTGGGCTTGATTGCTTGGGGTCGGGGTTCTCCCTGCACCCCATAGGTCCCAGAGCTAATGGGACATCCCTGGCAGATAAACTGTGATCCCTCTCCAGGAAGCCTAGGGCTAAAAGTCCCCCAACCTCCCCAACCCCTGGCTCAAACCCTGCTATGTCACTGCCTCTCTTCTCCTGGCCTTGGGCCAAGGGGCTAAGGAAGAAAGCCTCGCTTGCAGAGCAGGGACCACGCAGGCCAAATTCCAGGCTCTGGTCAGGCCCTGGGCTCTGGGTCCTGCAGAGAGCGTGGCCATGGTCCCAGAGAGAGCATTCTGGGAGCTAGCTTGCCCAACACTGCCCCGCCTGGGCAAGAATGGCAGGCAGTCCCTCTGCAGGGCCTCAGAAAGAAAGAAGTTATATTCAAGTCTGCTCAGAGGTCTTTAATGTTATGTGGTACATTAATGAATCGTGTGGCTCAATTAATTTATTAAAAAAACAACAACAGGGGCGCCTGGGTGGCGCGGTCGGTTAAGCGTCCGACTTCAGCCAGGTCACGATCTCGCGGTCCGTGAGTTCGAGCCCCGCGTCGGGCTCTGGGCTGATGGCTCGGAGCCTGGGGCCTGTTTCCGATTCTGTGTCTCCCTCTCTCTCTGCCCCTCCCCCGTTCATGCTCTGTCTCTCTCTGTCCCAAAAATAAATAAACGTTGAAAAAAAAATGTTTAAAAAAAAAAAACAACAACAACAGAAAAGTACCATTTGGTGAAGACACACAGCCTAAACCAACCCTCATGGATGTTAGTTCTAGATGCTTAAAGAGGGAACTAACCTGAGGGACCTGTTAAATAAATAAGAATAAATAAGAATAAATAAAAGAATAAAAAAGAAATAAAATAGGGGCGCCTGGGTGGCGCAGTTGGTTAAGCGACCGACTTCAGCCAGGTCACGATCTCGCGGTCCGGGAGTTCGAGCCCCGCATCAGGCTCTGGGCTGATGGCTCAGAGCCTGGAGCCTGTTTCCGATTCTGTGTCTCCCTCTCTCTCTGCCCCTCCCCGTTCATGCTCTGTCTCTCTCTGTCCCAAAAATAAATAAACGTTGAAAAAAAAAAAAAGAAATAAAATAAAATAAAAAAGAATAAAAGAAAAAAAAAGAATAAATAAATATAAATAAATAAGAATAAAAGGAGCCTGCCTGATAGTTAAAGACGGGAGATGGGGTGTATCATACATTTGGCTCTACTATGTCCAGAAACCTGGGCTCCAAGGGCAGAGAAGTCAGGAAAGGAAACACCAGCAGTAATGTTTAGGAAGCTGGGAAGGAGCCAGTGAAGGGTTATTGCCTGTGCAGAAGTGGGACAGCCAAAACTTGAAGCCGGCAAACACTCAAGAGTAACCAACCCACAATGCAAACACCCAAAGCACTCAGGACCTGGCAGCACCAGTTACCTGGTGAGCTGGAATTTGACCAGGGGTCTCCAGTTATAGTCCAGGGTCCAAATCTGGCCCACCATTGATTTGTATAAATAAAGTTTTATTAGGGCACAGCCATGTCCACTTATTTATGGGCAGTCTGTAGCTGCTTTTGTGCTATAATGGCAGAGTTCAGTAGTTTCAACGGAGATGGTATTGGCCCAGATACCGGATGGTATCTGGACAGGTGCCCTTCTTCGAGCTGGGTAGAACTCTGGTGCGAGGGGTGGTGGTTATTTTCTGGAGACAGGAAAATAGTGTCTAGCATATAGGATGCCAGGCAAAATTGAGGGAGGAATACTATTAACTGAAAGTTGACACATGGAATGCAGAGGCCCCCACACCTCTCCTTCCTCAGTAGGGCTCCAGGACACGGGCAACCAGGCCCTTGCTTCCAGGCAGAAGATGAGAAGGCTCTTCCTAGGGGTTCTGATGAGCCTAGGAGAAAGATCCAGCCAGCTCACACCCCTGTGAAGCCATGGTTGACCAGCCCCTTCTGTGCCTATGGAGTTGCCAGTTGGCTTTTTAGGTTTCCACTATGAAAAATGAGCCAAAGGTGCTGGACATTTGAGACAGCCGCTTAATGAAAGACCGAGGCCAAAACAAGTGGAGAAAAGTAACTCAGAGGATACAGATTTTCAAAAACACAACACTTAACAACAATATGTTTGGAGAAATGGCTGATATATCCACGAAACAAGATCAGAATGCTATTAAAAAGAAATATGCATACAGAGAAAGACAGATACCATATGTTTTCACTCTTATGTGGATCCTGAGAAACTTAACAGAAACCCATGGGGGAGGGGAAGGAAAAAAAAAGAGGTTAGAGTGGGAGAGAGCCAAAGCATAAGAGACTCTTAAAAACTGAGAACAAACTGAGGGTTGATGGGGGGTGGGAGGGAGGGGAGGGTGGGTGATGGGTATTGAGGAGGGCACCTTTTGGGATGAGCACTGGGTGTTGTATGGAAACCAATTTGACAATAAATTTCATATACTGAAAAAAAAAGAAATATGCAGAGAACATTGGCACAAAATGTGTTGCAAATATAAATCATGGTAGTAAAGTGTGTTGCAAATCAAAATTATGGTAGCAAAGATTTAAATTTCATTTGAAGTAGAGTTGCAAGAATAAGTCTAAGAAAGTTGCAAGAATAAGTCTCCAAGAAAGCAAAACAATAGGCCAAATGGATGCAGAAAATAAGACAGAAGAGATAAGGAAATCAGCACAGGAAATCAGGAACAGCCTAGGTACTGTCCTTTCTGCCAATAACAAAAACTTCAGAAAGACAGAAAAGAGAACTCTGGAGGGGGAAATCATTCAAGACATAATTCAAGAAATTTTTGCCTGAGAATGCAGCTCAGCGAAAGAAAACAGACCTTGTTAACAGACCAGGCACTCCATCTTGAAATTTCAGAACACTGGGGTAAAGGAGATGATCCTGAAAACCTCCTGAGAGAAAGTAGCAGATTTCATGCAAAACAACAGAAAAAGGGAGGGCTCTGGACTTCTAATAGATAATGACTAAAATGGAAAAATCAAGGGGTGCCTGGGTGGCTCAGTCGGTTAAGAGTCCGACCCTTGATCTTGGCTCAGGTCATGATCTCGTGGTTTGTGAGTTCGGGCCCCACATCAGGACCCTGCAATGACAGTGCAGAGCCTGCTTGAGATTCTGTCTCTCCTTCTCTCTGCCCCTCCCGCATTCATTCTCTCTCCAGTCTCTCATATAAACTTTAAAAAATATATAAAAATCAAGAAGTCACAGGATATTCATGTTATTCAGAGGAAGGTGATAATTTCCAACGGAACCCCACTATTTGCCAGGGACCGGGGAGAGAACAGGAGTAAGCTAGGCACAGCCCCCACCATCATTACAGACTAGTTGGGGGAGACAGGTGTTGGCTCAAGGGTGTTACCAAATTACAGACTGGTAAGCGCTATGAAGGAAACGTACAGGAGGGACCTCCTACAGTATGTCGTAGGTGAACACAGTCTGGCCTCTGCAGGCTCCAGGTTTCCCTGAGAAACTTTTGTTTCAGATGAGGCCAGGCAGCCCCTTGGAGCTGACTGGGCAAAGAGAGGAAGGCGTCCCAGGCAGGAAGGACAGCAGGCACAAAGGCCCTACCATGACAGGTAGCAGGGCCTCCACCTCCCATCGGGTCCCTCTAGAACTGATGGCTGGGCCTCACCCCCAACAGAGTTTCTGGTTTCAGTAAGTCTCAGGGTGGGTCTTCAATTTGTAATTCAAACAATTCCCGTGGACCTAAAGTCCACGGAGCCCAGTCCTAAAGAATTTGTGTTTTATCCTTCAGGCCGGCGCTTCTCAAACAGGAGGCTTGTTGAGAGAGATTTCCAGGTCACCCCCAGAGATTCTGATTCCCAGGCCTGGCAACGTGTACTGGCTTGGATACCCGTGGTCCCAGGGGTGGGCGGGGGCCACTCGAGGGGTGGGAGCCAGGGGACTGGGCGGGCACCTGTTGCAGCCATGCGTGAGAGTGACGATGGGGCCTCACAACTCAGGCAAGGGACTAGAGGTGGAAAGGGCATTCAGACGGCAGGACTGAGGACTGATGGCTTCAGGACGACAAAACTGAAGGGTGGGGGCACCTGGGTGGCTCAGTCAGCTGAGTGTCGGCTCAGGTCATGATCTCACGCTTCGTTGAGTTCGAGCCCCGCATTGGGCTTGCTGATGTCAGTGTGTAGAGCCTGCTTCAGATCCTCTGTCTCCCTCTCTCTCTTCCCCTCCCCCGCTTGCATGCACACTGTCTCTCAAAAATAAATACACATTAAAAAAAAAAAAACCCCGAAGGGTGTGCAGGAAAACACAGCTAGCCTGGGGTGGGGGGTTGGCTCTAGTCTTGGGGGTCTGGGATCTGACCTCCGGCTCCCCAGCTAACAAGTGCTGTCAGTTCCAACGCCTCAAAGCCTCTTTGTCAGGCAGAAAGCGCTTCTTCTCCAGGTGGCCAAGTTCAAGTTGCAAGTGTCAGCTGGATTTTTCTGCTCTTGGCACCCCCGCCAAACCTGTTCACCAGTTCACTGCCAAACTGATTTCCAAATTTTATCAGACAAATTTATTCCCAGGTGAAAACAGCCGTATCTGATTTCTTGACTGTGGACGACGCAGTCAGGGTGGAAATCTGCTGTGTCCGACTTTAGAATCTACCAGAGTCAGCTTCCATTTCTAAGACAACTGGACAGGGGTGCCTGGGTGGCTCAGTCAGTTAAGCGTCCGACTTCAGCTCAGGTCATGGTCTCTCGGTTTGTGGGTTCGAGCCCCATGTCGGGCTCTGTGCTGACAGCTCAGAGCCTGGAGCCTGCTTGGATTTCTTTCTCTTCTTCTCTCTCTGCACCTCCCCCCTCACACATTCTCTCTCAAAAATAAACATTAAAAAAAAAAAGACAACTGGACAAAGCCTCAGTTCCGACTGGGTCCCCTCAGACGGTGTGGGCTGGCCCCCGAGCCCCACCTGCTGCCCTGTCTCCCCAGGAGAAGGGCCCAGAGACTTTTGCTTTCCTGTTATTTTCAGATCTACCTTCTCTCCCCCGAAAACTATGAAGTACTGACCCCCACACGCACTGTATCTCTGTGGGCTTTGACTTTCTTGGGTTTGTCCTGTCCCCAGTTCTCACTGTCTGTTCATTCAGGGCATGTCCTTCTCCTGGTCAAGCCATCGAAAGCCTTCCTCTGAATTCAGGTAAAGATCCGCCACCTCCCCTTGGCCCACAACACACTCTGACCCTGGGCTACACCTGCGACTTCATATCAAATCCCCCAGCCCTGGTTTAACCGCAAGGACCTTCCTTCCGCTCTTCCTGTGTCCCCACCCCCATTCCTGCTTCAGAGGAGGGGTCCTCTGTCTGGGAAGCCCAGCCACCTCCCTGTGGCTGGCTCCTTCTGTCACCCGGGTCTTAGCTCAAATGTCACCTCCTCAGAGTGGCGCTCTCTAACGGCCTTGGCTCATCAGCTCCCCACTGTCTTCCCCACCTCATGTGTCACCTGCCCACTGTATGTCTTTATGCTGTGAGAATATAAGCTCCTTGACAGATCTCGTCTGTTTTATTTCCCAGTGCTTGGCGCTCAGAAGTACTTGTTGAGCGAACGAAATGAGGAAACAAAGACCCAACTGGGGCAATGACTTGCCCCAAATCACACGCTGTCACGGTGTGTTGCCTGTGGTTCCCCTCCCATCACCAGGGCATTGGTGAGGGCAGCTTGGGGAGGCTCTGAGTGGCCAAAGGAACCTTCTGGAAGGCAGAAATGCTGCTTCTGGGTTTCTCTTGCTGCAGAGCCTGCAGACCAGGCAGCAAAGTGCAGGGTCCCAAGTGGAGGCTGTGAAGCCAAGTAGACCTGGGCTGAATCCCCGCTTCGCCCTGGGTAGGTCACCTAATCTCCCCAAGGCTCGGTTTCCAGGTCTGCAAACCCAGGATCTCTTGGCATCTACCTTCTCGAGTTGTGAGGCTTACATAAGAGCCACCACCGGGGCGCTGATCACAGGCCTGTCACTTGGTAAATGTTGCAATAAAAATGAAAGAGGCCACTCTGCCCACCAGGGGCCGAGGCTCGGAACTCACAATCCAGCCTGAGTCCTGTGTTCTGATGAGGGGTGCTGGCTGTGTGCCCCTAGGGTTCCGCAAACGGCCCCCGGGGGAAATCAGTGGCTTGGAGATGGTGCCCCATTGGGTGGGGTCCTTAGGCGGGTGGGGCTCTGAGGGCAGACAGGGCCGCCATCAGGAGGGTGCGGCAGGCACAAATGCCACAGGGCACAGGGGTTTGGACACAGACACTTGGCTTCTTGATTTCCGGCAGAGCTGGGACATCTGCGTGGTTTTTCATCTTTTAATCCCAGCTGTTATCAGTTGCTGGGAAATAGCCGAGCCCAGTCTCCATCCAAGCTGGCAGAACCTTCCTCGAAATTCCACAAAGAGAACAAAGAGTTCCCAAAGAGTGACAGCTGCCCAGGCTGGCAGCCCGGGGAGGGGGGCCAGGTCGGGAAGAAGGCACGTGCAAGCCGGGCGAAGATGCTTGGCCAGGAGGGTGGGCACAGCTGCCAGGAAGCTGCCCGCTGGCCTGCCAGGGACCACCCTGGGCTCTGGGCGTCTGAGGGCATCTTTTCTCTGAGCAGTGCCTTTGTTATCTGGGAACTCTGGAGCCTCCTGTAGTGTGAAGTTCCTGGGCCGAGACCACTCCAGGCAAGGTGGGTGGTGGTTTGGCGGGGTCTCGGCTGGGTGACCGCCACCCCCCTTCCCCGGAGCGGTCGGGGGTCATTTGTGGCCGTCCCAAACCTTTCGGTCACCCTGTTCACTTCTGGATGCCTCCCCATGGCGCAACCTTGCAACACTGGTTACAAACCTCCCCGCTTTGTTGGGGTGAGTGGTGGGTGTCATTTACAGCCCACTTGTCAGTCACATCTGAGCTGAGTTAGGGGGGCACAGAGGCAGGCCTCAGGGCTTCCGCTGTGCAGGGAGAGGCAGAGCGGTTCTGAGCCAGCAGCCGTGAGGAAGCTTCCTGATCTGGTGGGAGTGTTCTTGGCAGGCTGGTTCAGAGGTGGCTCTGGGAGCCATTCAGGGAAACTCCTGTCTTCCTTCATATCCCTTAATGAAGCTTTCATTCTTTTCTTTTCTTCTTAAACTGGCTTAAACTGGATTCTATTGTCTGCAACTATGAATCCTGACAAAGTCCTTCCAATGACTCCCTGGCAGTTTTCTTTCTTTCTTCCTTTCTTCCTTCCTTCCTTCCTTTGTAATACATTATTTTTTAACGTTTATTTATTTTTGAGAGAGGGAGCGCGCATGAGCAAGCATGAGTGGGGGAGGGGCAGAGAGAGAGGGAGACACAGAATCCGAAGCAGAGGCTCCAGGCTCTGAGCTGTCAGCACAGAGCCCGACGTGGGGCTCGAACCCACAAACCGAGAGATCATGACCTGAGCCGAAGTCAGAAGCTTAACTGACTGAGCCACCCAGCTGCCCCTCTTTCTTTCTTTATTAAACTTTTTTTTTTTAATGTTTATTTTTTTTTTTAATTTTTTTTTTTCAACGTTTATTTATTTTTGGGACAGAGAGAGACAGAGCATGAACGGGGGAGGGGCAGAGAGAGAGGGAGACACAGAATCGGAAACAGGCTCCAGGCTCTGAGCCATCAGCCCAGAGCCTGACGCGGGGCTCAAACTCCCGGACCTCGAGATTGTGACCTGGCTGAAGTCGGACGCTTAACCGACTGCGCCACCCAGGCGCCCCGCTGTTTATTTATTTTTGAAGGAGAGAGAGACAGAGCATGAGTGGCGGAGGAGCACAGAGAGAGGGAGACACAGAATCTGAAGCAGGTTCCAGACGCTGAGCTGTCAGCACAGGTGCCCCTAAACTTTTCTTTTTTAATGTTTATTTATTCTTAAGAGAGAGGCAGAGCACAAGCAGGGGAGGGGCAGAGAGAGAGAGGGAGACAATTCGAAGCAGGCACCAGGCTCCGAGCTGTCAGCATAGAGCCTGACGCGGGGCTCAAACCCACGGACCATGAGATCATGACCTGAGCCGAAGTCAGCCGCTTAACCGACTGAGCCACCCAGGCGCCCCAAATGTTTATTTATTCTTAAGAGGGAGACAGAGCACAAGCAGGGGAGGGGCAGAGAGAGAGAGGGAGACAATTCGAAGCAGGCACCAGGCTCTGAGCTGTCACATAGAGCCCGACGCTGGGCTCAAACTCACAAACCTCGAGATCATGACCTGAGCCAGTCAGACACTTAACCGACTGAGCAACCCAGGCACTCCCCTGGCAGTTTCAAACCCTACTGCCTAAAGGGATAAGTGGGTGGTAAGTGGGTCACATAGATAAAGGGAACAGACCCATTAGCAAAGACTTGCGAGGCAGCCTTTTGGTCTGTATTTGATACAGAAATCCAATTCAGAGAAGCCCTTCTTTACTAGGAGAAAGGGAAATGGAAGTCCCAGAGTAAATGGTGACTGATACACAATTTTAGGGCCCGGGTGACAATAAGGAATAGTGGAGACTGTGATGCCCTGGAGACAGTATCAAATATCTAAAGGGGGCAGCTCTTCTGTAGTTACAATGAACTGTTTCCAGATCCTTCCATTTTCCAAGAGAAGCCAGAAACCAGGATTTAACGTGAAATGTCCCATATTTTAAATTGTTAAGTCACGTTTAAAATACATTGCAGGCCAAAAAAAAAAAATCCCCCAAAAGAACAACCAAAAAACCCCAGAAGCTCAACACCGGAGTCAGGGTTTGCCCTGGGGCTGCCCCTTTGTGACTATAGCCTTGTGGGATCAAGTTCCAGCTCTTTTTGATGGCATTTAAAGCCCTTTGTATGAATCCAGCCTGGTTTCCTTCCTCCCCTCCCCCATCCCTGCAAGCACAGACCCTTTGCCCTTTATCCAGGCTGCTTCCCTGTCCAGCTACACCCTTTCCCTCTTCAGTCTCCAGCCTGGTGAATGCCTATGCATCCTCTAAGACCACCCCGATGACCAAGTCCTTGGTGAAATGCACCCCAATCTCCTGGATCCGAGGCATACAGTCTTGGGGCTCCCATCGTCCCCTCTACATCCTTTCCTCTTGGTGCTTCTAACCAGCAGGCCCTCTGTCCTCAACCCAGGGCCAGGAGGATGTCCTTCTTTATGGAAATCCTGGACAGTGGGCTGTTTCCGGGGGTCTCGGCATCTGTTCCAGTGGAGTGAGGTGTGGGGGGTGAGTTTAGGGAACCCAGCATGGGGAAAGCACTCCGGCTTCTTCCTGCCTTGGTGATAGGGGGATCCCCAAACCTGGCTGGGGGCTGTGAGGGTAACCACAGGGCAGCTGGACTTCCCAGTGAATGAACCCCTGGCCAGCCCTCTGGTGCTTGAAGACATCTGAAAGCCTCTGGAGAGAGATCTTTCCCTTCTCCCTGGGGGAGTAGCTGGGCAGGTGTGTGGTCTTGTCCCCATCCTCCACCCCATTCCCTGGGGGAGAGTTTGAGGCCCCCCAGGCTGCAGGCGCAGCCCCGCCACCCCCAGCCCTTCCCTGCCTCCATTTTTAACTGCAGAATCACCTTTCTCCTGTTCTCCTGGGATGGGCGGTGACGCACGTCAGTGCCCCCCCCCCCCTGCAACTATAACCCAGTTCACTTCACATCTGTGAAGCTCTGCATGTGCCCGACACCGTGCTGGGTGTGCCCAAATCTCCAGGGAGCCTCACGATGTGGACTGCCCAAGGCATGGATCTGAACCAAGACCATAACCCGGCTGCCAGTCCTGCCCTCCCTCCAAAAGCAAGGACTCCCTACTGCAGGGCAGGAAGGGAGCCCGCAGGAGGCACTGGCCAACCTCTCCCCGTCTCACGCTCCTGAACTGAGCTTAGGGGAACGCATCCCAGTTAGCGTTCACAGGGGACCAGAGTGCTTACCACTTGCACACTTGAGAGCCTCCAGCTGGGAGCATTACCCAAGCACTCCCTTGGTTTGCTTTTCCTAAGCTGTGCTTTTTTTTTTTTTTTTTTTTTTAAAGTAGTTTTCATGCTCAGCGTAGAACCCAATGCAGGGTTTGAACTCCCAATCCGTCCCCACATGCCATGTCTGGATCAGCCTAGGGAAGTTCCTAATTTTCTTCAAGGCAAGAGGAGCACACCCCCATAGTTTGAGATACACCCTACCCCCCGAGTAAGGCAAGGGAGCCTGGCCCGTGGGAAGGCCCGGAGTTAAACGGGCTAAAGGCAGAACAGCCAGACAGGAAGGTCAGCTTTCTGCTTCCCCGAGGGCCAGCTGGTATAGGCCAACCAAGAGGGACTTTCAGAAGCAAAACGTTTCCTAATGAAATGACAGGTGCGATTTCACAGGAATCCCACATTTTGACGCTTCTGAGACCTTTGGATGAAAGTGATGTGTTCATAATTATTTTGGAGTAGACAACATATTTTCCAAATCAAAACTGTGTATGGGGTGGGGGGCGCCTGGGTGGCTCAGTCGGTTAAGTGTCTCACTCTTGGTTTCGGCTCAGGCCATGATCTCATGGTCATGGGATCGAGCTCCACTTGGGACTCTGTATCGACAGCACGGAGCCTGCTTGAGATTCTCATTCTCTCTCTCTCTCTCTCTCTCTCTCTCTCTCTCTCTCTCTCTCTCTCCCCTCCTGCTCCTTGTACCCTCTATCCCCCCCGCCCTTCTCTCTCAAAAAGTGATGGAAGGCAGGTGACCAGGAAATTCAAGGGGCACAGCAGAGTTTCCATCCAGTGTCATCATGGGAAAACATTCCTTCTCAGCAGGTATAAGGAAAAAAGAAGACAAAAATAAGGATGTCAACTGCTTAGACCACAGGACTCTCACCATGAACTTATTCTATGAACCTGGACACACACACACAGGTTATTCCCTCATGAACCTCTGAGGGCAAATGGTCTGGTTTACACTTAATATCTGGAGACTCTCATGCTAGAATTTGCCAACCCTCCCAGCCCTATAGGAAACTTCAGCATCTTCCCAGGGAGGAGAAAAGAGCTCAAAAAGGAGTTTCTGCCCAGCCTGTTGTCAGTGTAGACTGACAAATCCAGGGGAAGGGTCTGCCAGAAGCCCAGGGGACTTGGAACTACCACTGGACACTGCAATAAGTTGCCAATTCATTGCAAAGTGACAGTTCACTCATTATATTCAAGCTATAATTAATCGACCGTGTTTGCAAAGAATTCCAAATGATCCACGGTATGTCAATAACTGCTCTGTCACTAGCTTTCTAGGTGGCTGTATTCGCCAGCTGATTGTAAGCTTTTTCTTGCCCTGTATGAGCTGGTAAGCTAACAGGGAAAACAAGCCCTTTGTTTTTTTGTTTTTGTTTTTAAAATCTTTTATTTTTTTTTATTAAAAAAAAAATTTTTTTTTTTAGTGTTTATTTTTGAGACAGAGAGAGACACAGCATGAACAGGGGAGGGTCAGAGAGAGAGGGAGACACAGAATCCGAAACAGGCTCCAGGCCTGTCAGCACAGAGCCCGACGTGGGGCTCAAACTCACGGACCGTGAGATCATGACCTGAGCCGAAGTCGGACGCTTAACCGACTGAGCCACCCAGGCGCCCCATTGTTTTTAAAATCTTTTAAATGTTTATTTATTTTTGAGAGAGAGGCATGCATAGAATGTGAGCAGGGTAGGGTAGAGAGAGACACACACACAGAATCCCAAGCAGGCTTCAGACTCGGAGCTGTCAGCACAGAGCCTGACGTGGCCCTGAACTCACAAACCATGAGGTCATGACCTGAGCTGAAGTCAGATGCTTAACTGGCTGAGCCATCCAGGTGCCCCTATTTATTTATTTATTTATTTAAGAGAGAGAGGGAGAAGGAGAGAGAGTGGGAGGGAGAGAGAGAGAGAGAAACAGGGAGAGAGAGAGAGAGAGAGAGGGAGAGAGAGAATCTCAAGCAGGCTCTGTGCTCAGCCCAGGGCCCGATGCAGGGTTCAATCCCACGACCCTGGGATCATGACCTGAGCTGAAATCAAGAGTTGGATGCTCAACGGGCTGAGCCACCCAGGCGCCCCTCTGGGTGGCTTATAAAGAACAGAAATTTTATTTCTCACATTTCTGGAAGCTGGGAAGTCCAAGATCAGCAGATTGGGTGTCCAGTGAGAGCCCGCCTCCTGGTTCATATAAATGGCTGTCTTCTTCTCGTGTCCCCACATGGCAGAAAGGGCAAGGGAGTTCTAAGGTCTCTTTTATGAGGGCACTCACCTCATTCATGAAGCTCCACTCTCTCTCTTTTTTTTAAGTTTATTTATTTATTTTTGGGGGGGGGAGGGGAGGAGCAGAGAGAGAGGGAGAGAGAGAATCCCAAGCAGGCTCTGCACTGACAGCACGGAGCTGAACGCGGGGCTCGAACCCATGAACCATGAGACTATGACCTGTGAGGCTCCATCCTCTTGATTCAGTCACCTCCCCAAAGGCCACCTCCTAAAACCATCACATCGAGGGTCAGGATTTCAACACACGAATTTGCAGGCTGGCACACACACCAGGTAGTCAGTAAAATCTAAGTGAATCCAACCATTCCTCAAAAAGTAAAACAGAATGGTGCCTTGCTCCGTTGGCTCAGGTCACGGTCTCGCTGTTCATGAGTTCGAGCCCAGCACTGGGTTCTGTGCTGACAGCTCAGAGCCTGGAGCCTGCTTCAGAATCTGTGTCTCCCCCTCTCTCTCTGCACCTCCCCTGCTCACACTCTGTCTCTCTCTCAAAAATAAATGTAACATTAAAAAAAAAACAACAACAACCAAGTAAAACACAGAGCTACCCTAAAAGCCAGCAATTCCACTCCTAGGCATAAACCCCAAATAACTGAAAACAAGTGTTGAAACATCTGGGTGTACGTACATCATTGTTCAAAGCAGCAATATCCCCAACAGCCACGAGGTGGAAACAACCCAAATGTCCATCAACATGTGAATGGATAGAATGTGCCACAGCCATAGGACGGGATATTATTCGGCTATAAAAAGTAACGAAGTACCGATACTATGACATGGATGAACCTTGAGAACATGACGCTGAGTGAAAGAAGCCAGACGCAAAGAGCCACATATTATATGACACCATCGGTATAAAATGCCTGGAAGAGGCAAATCTACAAATCTACAGAGACAGAAAGTACGTGAGTGGTTGCCAGGGAGCAGGGGGTGGTTAGGGAGTGACTGGTAATGGGTACAGGGTTTCCCTTTGGGGCACTGACAATGTTTTTTGAAGTAGGTAGGGGTGGCGGTTGCGCAACACTGCGACTATATTAAATATCACTGGGTTGTTCGCACAACCGGGTTTATTTTGTGTTTATGTGCATTTCGCTTCCATAATTAGAGCGAGAGACCCCGGCTCACGGTTCCTCTTGCTTCTGGAAGGGCAGCCTGTCTCATCTCTGACTTAATGATGGTTTTAAAATAAACAAAATTTAGGGGTGCAAAATTTAGGTGGCTCATCAGTTGAGCGTCCGACTTTGGCTCAGGTCATGATCTCACGGTTTGTGAGTTTGAGCCTGTGTTGGGCTCTGTGCCGACAGCTCAGGGCCAGGAGCCTGCTTTGGATTCTGTCTCCCTCTCTCTCTGCCCGTCGCCTGCTCACACTCTTCTCTCTCAAAAATAAATAATCAGTAAAAAATAATAATAAACAAAATTTAGGGGTGCCTGGGTGGCTCAGTCGGTTAAGCATCTGACACTTGGTTTCAGCTCAGGTCACGATCTCACGGTTTGTGGGATCGAGCTCCACGTCGGGCTCCGCACGGACGGTGTGGAACCTGCTTGGGATTCTTTCTCTGCCTCTCTCTTTTTCTCTCTCAAAATAAGTAAAAAAACTTAAAAAAAAAGTGTTAAAAAAATTTAAAGGGAGGTGGGGGGAAGCTGGCTAAGACAAGTGGGTAGAAGGGAAAAAGAGAGCGTGAAGCCGAAGAAAGTGCAGCTTTTGTGCAGCTGGTGTTCCAAGCCTTCCGTTTTACGGAGGCATGGTTTTCATTCCCGAAGAATAAAAATACTTCTCAGGCAAAGCCAGCAGCTCAGAGAGGCAGAAACGGGAATCATGAGGATCTCTCCCCTCTGTCTGTGGCTCACTGGCAGAATTCAGTTGGAGGGAGCGGGCCTTCTCAGAGGGGTCTGAGCGTGGAAGTGGGGATGGGTGGGGATCACACGTATCCTGTGCTATCCCTTCCGTGCTGCCAGCCCCCAGGAAGATGTGGACAGTCCCTCCCAAGTTTCTGTAAAAGCCCTGCTGGCTTTTTTGCCCTGGAGGCAGGCTCTCATGGCAAAGTCCAGACATCGCCTCTCCCTCGTTTTAACATTAATGCCATAACACGGAGTAAATTCAAACACATGAGACCCTTTCACGAGTTGGGCTGGCTGCCAGGCTCCTGGAGATCCAGAGTGGGAAGCAGCTGGGGGCAGGGGGTGAATCCTTCCATATCCACAGTCCCCTGCCCTAGGGGTACGTAGGCTCTACAGGGATGGGGGAGGCTTTGCAGGGGCTCCCCTGGCACCCACAGATTGGAGGCTCCTTCTCTGTCCAAACTGGGGCCCCTCTACTGACTCTTCCTCTGAGTACAAAAGCATCATTCACTGTCCATCATCACTTAAGAAAATTTTTTTTAATGTTTACTTATTTTTGAGAGAGAGAGAGAGAGAGAGAGAGAGAGAGAGAGAGAGAAGGGGAGGGGCAGAGAGAGAGAAGGAGACACAGAATCGGAAGCAGCTCCAGGCTCTGAGCTGTCAGCACAGAGACCGACATGGGGCTTGAACCCACCAATGGCAAGATCATGACCTGAGCCAAAGTAGGATGCTTAACTGACTGAGGTGCCCAGGCGCCCCCCACCATCATTTTTTAGTGGTGGAAGGGATTCCTGGGATCAGAGAGGAGCCAAAATAATAATAAGGATAATTACGACGGCTGACATTTATTGAGCATGGTGCTGCTAAGGGCTATGTGTGGTTTATCACATCCAGGCAGGTAATGTACGACCCTAGGAATTCCTGTGTTATCGCTGAGGAAACAGGCTTGGAAAGGTTAAGTAACACACTCTGGGCCACACACGTGGGGACTGTGGGTGGGGGGTTCCACCCAGGCAGTCTCACCCCAGGGCTGCGCTCTTAACTACGACTTTCTACACCCAGGACCCTTGGGGGTTCACGTCCAGCACGTGCTCCTGAAGCTTCCTTGCATCTCACCTGGGAGGCAGGGGGATGGTGCAGAGAGCACAGGCAGGGAGACGGACCCACCTCAGAACCAGCCCTCCCGGGGGGACAGTGACACCTCGGCTGGTCACTCTGAGCTGGATTTCCATGATGTCCAGAGAGCACAGGGCGATAACACAAGCGACCAAGCATCCAGACCACACCGTGAGCACACAAGGAGCTGTAACAAGCCTGCCCTACTGACACCAAGGACAGGCTTCCCCAGTGTGGGGCAGCAGCCTGGGTCCAAAGGCAGCTTGTCGGGCAAATCCACGCATGCCTGAGACCATCCTGGAAGATCCTGAGAAGGTGTCCGAGCCAGAAAAGCAACATCGGGTTTCTTACTGAGGCTGGGGCAGCAGCCTGGTGCTTTATCTTGCACCAGATAAAGCAGTTGCTTGTGTCTGTTAGAAACCATGTGCTAAACCCTAGATGCTCCCTGGGGACCATACAGAGCAAACGCAACCACTCCTCACAAAGGCCACTCAGAGATGGACAGGCAAATCCACACCCCCAGTTTCCAGAAGCATTTCTGCGAGATGTGCATTCAACAACCCTCTGCCATCCTGGAAGCCTCTTCCAGCCCTGCCCCATCTAATACATTCCATCCCTCTACACCATGGTTCCCAGGAACTGAGTCCTCGGGGCAACGCAGGATAATCACCTCCCTTGCTGAAGATGTTATGCTTCTGTTAATAAAGCCACAGATCCTGCACTGGCATGCAGACAGAGGAGGTCATGATGGGTGTTTCACTCAAGGCTTTATGCTGCCCCTCTCTGGGTCTCAACTCGTCCATATGTAAAGGGTGCACAGGTAGAGGTCTGATCTGTTTCTGTCCCGCTGGTCTGCTGTGGTAGGAGTGGGAAGGTGCTGGCCATAGGAGTGAGTCCCTAGGTGTTCCTTGGCCGTGCAATGGAGATACATGCTCAGTGACTCGCAGCTAACTATGTTTAGGGGAAAACAAAAGATCGATGATTTAAATACCAAGGATATATTCACTTACACACTGGAGTAAATGGGGAAACAGATTTGCAGCCACTTAGTAGGCCTTGATTGCTAGGGCTTTGCCTGGGGGAGAGCCTCTAGCTGAGCGTCTGGTACTCAAGGGGTCCTGAATGCTCACCCAGGCTGTTTCCGCCTCCCACCCCTTCCACCCCCCAGCACTGGAGCAAACACTGGCTCTGTGGGGTTTCAGAAAGATGGTGCATTCTTGCATTTTATGGGGAACCCGCGGGGTTTTCAGCAGGGATGAACCATGCAAGATTTTTCCCTTACATAATCACTTCTGAATAAAAATCCTACCGAAAACGAGACTTCGCAAAGATGGCTTATTTTGTATTAACCTTCCAGCTCTGGGAAGGCAGGGGTCATGTATTTTAGTTACCTGTGTCTCTTCGGGCACAGTCTAGTCCCTGGAACATCCCAGCGGGGGTGGAAGGGTGGGCTTGTGAAGGAGTGGTGGATGGATGGTTGCAGGGGATGAGTGGGTGGCTATGGCTACATGGGAGGGCTGGATGGACCAGTGGGTGGCAATGATGGAATTCTGGTGTTGCCTGTCACTAGCTCTTTGACTTTGGGGATTATATTCCCTCCTTGCAGGGCTCTTACCAGGAATGAATGCATGAAAGCATGGAGCCTGAGGCAAGGACAGGCCTGGTAGAGAACCAGGACACCTCTCTGACCAGCACCAAAAATGGGCTCATGTCAGAGTAACAGGCAGCTTGGGGTGCCTGGGTGGCTCAGTCGGTTAAGCGTCTGACTTTGGTTCAAGTCATGACCTCTCGGTTTGTGAGTTCGAGCCCTGCGTCGGGCTCTGTGCGGACAGCTCAGAGCCTGGAGCCTGCTTCAGATTCTGTGTCTCCCTCTCTCTCTCTGCCTCTCCCCCACTTGTGCTCTGTCTCTCAATAATAAATAAACGCTAAAAAAAAAAATTTAAGAGTAACAGACAGCTTCCCACAGGGCTGTGTCAGAACAGCTTTATGGGTGCTCCAGGAGTCGATCGAAGGGTTAGGAAAGCTGGTGGTCTTGGCAGCCAACTTTCACCCCTGCCTTTGCCTCTGGGGCAGGAAGAGCCCCCTCAGTACCACCACGCCAGCTACTCACAGGCCCTTGAGGTCACAGTCAGGCCACCCCTGCCAACCTCCCCATCCTGCAGGCCTGGGCTCCTCAAACCTCAAGTGCGACTCATCTGGGATCTTGTTAAAGTACAGGGTCTGCGGTACAGTCCGAAATCCCTCCGGGAGGAGCTGACACCATGGCCCTGGGCATGTGTGGACCATTTACCAAGGCTCATGAGCACGGGGCTGCCATTCCCTGCGGACCCGTGAAACCCTGCATCCCTGTGAAATGAGCAAGTCTAGTCACTGGAACAGAGGTAGACAGGGGCAGGGACCAGCCTTTTTTTTTTTTTTTCTTCTTTTAAAGTTTATTTATTTATTTGACAGAGAGTGTGAGTTGGGGAGGGGAAGAGAGAGAGAAGGAGAGAGAGAATCCCAAGCAGGCTCCACACTTGTCAGCGCAGAGCCCGATGCGGGGCTCCAACTCACAAATCATGAGAGTCGGATGCTTAACCGACTGAGCCACCCAGGTGCCCCAGGCCTAGCTTTTCTTACATGACATTACCACCTTCCATCCAAGAAGCCACGCTGTCATTGTTCCGTGTGTGGGAAAGGACCATGAGATAAAGCACCTGTGACTGATGTGCACTGGCTGGGGAGCTGAGAGGCAAGTCCGGTCTCAAAGTCAGAGTCTCTGCAGCCGTCCCATGAGATGGGGACCTCCCACCTGCCAGGCCGGCTTGCTCTGACCCTCCATTCTGACGGTGAGGAGACTGAGTCCCTGGCAAGGAGACCCTTGGGCAGACCTCCCCCGGGCCGCACTGACGGTGGGCAGGACCAGGCTCCATCACCTACTCCTTGTCTTGGGCCCTCCCTGCTGGGTCTTCAAAGAGAGAATGAGAACCTTGTCTGGAGAACTGAAGACAGTTCCTGCTTCCTCCCCCAAACAGCTCCCAGCTCCCCTGAACTGAGACATCGTGGGCAGGGCATTGTGACATGCCCCCAGGATGGGCAGCCCCCTCTCACAGGCTCGTGCTTGAATGGGGCTTCGCAAAGCACTTACAATAAGCTTCTTCCTCTCTGAGTGACAGGGTCCGCATTTTGTTTTCAAAATCTGCAGATCAAGAGGAGAAGCGGACAAGGACAGGGAGATGAACGTTTTTTCCATGGAAGGCTGCGCCTCTGGCTTTGCCCTGAGCCCTGGGTTGGGGAGGCTGGGGAAGGGCCAGGAATGTGGATTCTGGGTCCCGGGTGTGGCAAGCCTGCATGACCGCAGGCTGGCCCCTCTCTGTCTGAACTCCTGAGTGATCTGGTCTCTGTTATCCCCTGTTCTCATCTGCCATCACTACTTCTGTAGGTCTCCCTCACCTCTGCTTCAGCTACATTGGTGTCTGTGCTATTCCTTTCTCTCACCTCAGGACCTTTGCACTGGCTGTTCCTCCTTCCTGAAATATAATTCCTCCAGATGGCCACCTGGTGAACTCCCTCACTTCCTTTGCTTCTTTACTCAAATGTCACCTCTCATCTAAAACTGCCACCTTGGCTCAGTCGGTAAAGCATCCGACCCTTGATTTCGGCTCAGGTCATGATCTCGAGGTTCATGAATTTGAGCCCTGCGCCATACTCCGTGCTGACAGTGCAGAGCCTGCTTGGGATTCTCTCTCTCCCTCTCTCTCTCCAATAATAAATAAATAAATAAATAAATAAATAAATAACTTAAAAAATTGTTTTAAACGTTTATTCATTTCTGACAGAGACAGAGCACAAGTGGGGGAGAGGATGAGAGAGAGGGAGACACAGAATCTGAAGCAGGCTCCAGGCTCCGAGCTGTCAGCACAGAGCCTGATGGGGCGCTTGAACTCACTGAGTGCAAGATCATGACCTGAGCCAAAGTTGGACGCTTAACCGACCGAGCCACCCAGGCAACCCAATAAACAAATAACTTAAAAAAAATAAAACTGTCACCTGCACTCCCCTGCCTCCAACGTTCCCAGTAACCCTCTCCTGATTTATTATTTTTTTTCCCATAACACACTAACCTTCATATTGAAACCTACTCACTGCCTGTCTTCCCCAACCAGCACATAAGCCCCGTGAGGGCAAGGCTTGCTGCCTACTTTTGTGACCCTCTCCTCAGTGCTCAGACCTGAGCACACTGTAGGTGCCCAACCAGTATTTTGTTCATACTACCTGCCCACAGTGCTTACATGGTTGTTTCCAGGAGCTGATGTCTGTGAACCAGATTTACAGACCCGAGGGTGTGAGCATGTAACACACCTGATACAAGGCAGTATAATCCCATACACATCCCGCATGAGTTGCGGCATCTGGCACAGAAAAGATCTGGGGAGGGCGTGTAGTTCCCACATTAACAAAGTTAAATGTGCCCTTTCATCACATTTGTGTTTTCACTCCTGGCTGGAGTGAAGCCTCAGATGCTCCAACCAGGGGGTCCTGGCCGGTGGGGGCATCATTCAACCCAGAGAAATGTTGTGTGCCCCCTGCCCAGGGCACCCACAGATGGGGGGTGCCTCTGAGCCCTGTTCCAGGTGGATGTTCTGGATGGATCCAGGCTGGTGCGGCCGGGAACGTGGGGGTGACACACGGCATCCCGTGAGGCCACCCGCACACTGGTGGCAACCAGCATAGGGACCAGGACCAGGAGAGACAGGCTGAACATGAGAAATACAGGAGAGGGGGTGTGGCGCCTAGAGAAGGATGAGCCAGCTTGCGGCTGGAGATTCCCCAAGCGAGCTGTGAACTGGCCCGAACGCCAGGGCAGGTCAGATCTGCTGGAGCAACTGGGAAGACACACCATCCTCAGGGCAAATGTCCCCCCGCCTTGGACCATGGTGGGGGGACGGAGTGATGTCCAGCGGCCCTCAGCAGAAACAGCTCAGCAAAGGAATCGGGAGAGCTTCCTTTCAGACAGCATCCTGCCAACCCAAGAGCTCTGCCCACAGAGCAGACTGGACAGACATGCGGCCCCTTCGCCACTCACGTCCAGCTGTGTGACCCTGGACGGGCCCTTCACTTCCCGATGCCACAGACTCCTCATCTGCAAAGCAGGACCCACCACGAGGGGCTGACGTGAGCAGGAATACCACCCCTAAAGCCAGCCCAGGGTGAGGACGCAGCAGGCTCTCAGGAACACTTATTTATTTGAAGGAAGAAGATGGGACCGGGTGCCTGGGTAGCTTGGTCAGTTGAGCATCTGACTTCAGCTCAGGTCATGGACACGTGGTTTGTGAGTCCGGGCCCCGCGTCGGGCTCGGCACTATCAGCACAGAGCCCTCTTTGAATCCCGTCCTCCTCTCTCTCTGCTCCTCCCCAGCTTGTTCTTTCTCTCTCTCTCTCTCAAAATAAAGAAATAATCTTCAAAAAAAAAAAAAAAAAAAAAAAGATGGCTGGGACATGCCAATAATTCTCAAACCTTTCATTTCAAAAGTTCCCCCCTTTTCTATTAATGTATATTCTTATTAAGTCAGAAATCAAACCTTATTAATATTTAATATAGACACTGCCAACAGTACCTGTAGGGGGAAATGATTAAATAGTAGCGAAACAACAGAAATACTAGAGATAGCTTTCTAGAATTAAAGAAAGAGGGGAGACGCTTGGGTGGCTCAGTGGGTTAAACGTCCAACTTTGGCTCAGGTTATGATCTCGCGGTTTGTGACTTAGAGCCCCACGTTGGGCTCTCTGCTGTCAGCGCAGAGCCTGCTTCAGATCCTCTCTCTCACTCTCTCTCTCTGCCCCTCCCCCACTCTCTCTCTCTTTTAAAAACAAATAAACATTGGGGTTCCTGGGTGGCTCAGTCAGTTAAGTGTCCGACTTCAGCTCAGGTCATGACCTCTTGGTTTGGGAGTTCAAGCCCCGCGTCAGGCTCTGTGCTGACAGCTTAGAGTAAAGACATTTTTTAAAATAAATAAACATTTAAAAAAAAGAAGAAAGATGGAAACTCTCAGGTGGAAAAGGCCCACAGAACACTAGAGTTTGGAAAGAGCCCATACCCATCCTGCAACACATTACAGTGAAATTTAAGAGTGTCAGAGACAGCAAGGTCTGAGACGGTCAGAAAGCAGACCATGGCAAAGGACAAGGCTCAGACAGACACCACGCTTTCTAAGGGACTAATGGTGTTGAGAACTGACGTGAGTTTTGAAGTTTTGACTCCTGCACTTGGAACCTTGAGCTTTACATTTGGCCAGCTGGCATCCATGCATGAGGGAATGACCAATGCATTCTCATACAGAAGGTTCTGGAAGGTCTGCTGCATAAAGACGCACACATGGTAAACATTCCTGTGGGAAGAACTCAGAGAAGAGAAGAAACAGACCCAGGAGATGCCCCAAGAATCACACGATCAAGGGACGGTCAGATTCCCAAGTAAAGAGTGTTGCCCTCACCTGCAAATTGGCTAAGACCAAAAAGGGGAACAGGGGAGCATGCCCATAAGGACATGATGGGGAATATGGGGGGGGGGTGCATCGGGGACTTGAGGGCACAGTGTCTTGACAGAGGGACATATAGATAACAATTTTATTTATAAAAAGAAAGCATTCACAGAGAAACAAGGAAAAAAGCAGGAGAAAAGCCGAAGCCATAAACTTCTCAATAAAAAGACAGAGACTGTTCATCGGATAAAACGTAAAATCCAGCTGTAAGCATTTTACAAGAAAGACAACTAAGCCGTAAATCAAAGTAATGAAGGGGAGAAGGGGGTGTGGAGGGGGTGTATCTGAAATTTGTTGAAGCTCGATGTAGATCCATGGGAGTTCACTATGCTACTCTGTCTACGTGTGTAAATGTCTGGACTGTTTTCCTTATAAGATGCTTTTTAAATTATTTTTTAAACATTTTTTAATGCTTATTTTTGAGTGAGAGAGAGAAAGAGCGCGTGAGAGAAGCAGAGAGAGAGAGGGAGGAGACACAGAATCCAAAGCAGACTCCAAGCTCTGACCTGTCAGCACAGAGCCCGATGTCGGGCTCAAACCCATGAACTGTGAGATCATGACCTGAGCCAAAGTCTGACACTTAACAGACTGAGCCACCCAGGTGCCCCTATAAAACGCTTTTTAAAAGAGTACTTAAAAAAATTGTTTTCAAAAATATATTATTTATTTTTGAGAGACTGAGACAGAGCACAAGTCGGGGGGGTGGGGGGGCAGAGATTGGAGACACAGAATCCGAAGCAGGCTCCAGGCTCTGAGCTGCCATCATAGGGCCCAACGTGTGGCTCAAACTCACAAACTGTGAGATCATGATCTGAGCCAAAGTTGGACACTTAATGGACTGAGTCACCCAGGTGCCCGAAAAGAGTACTTCTAAAAATTTATTTTTTAAAGTTTGTTTGTTTGTTTGTTTGTTTATTTAGAATCCCAAACAGGTTTCACACTGTCAGCACAGAACCCAACGTGGGGCTTGAAGTCACGAACTGTGAGATTATGGTCTGAGCTGAAATCAAGAGTTGGGTGCATAACCGAACGAGCCACCCAGGTGCCCCTAAAAGAGTGTATTTTTAATTATGATTTCTCTCTTCTCCAAAAGGTCAAGACAGTTGTGAATTGCTAATTTTTACAACTGTCCCCACCACTTGAACTTTTAAAAATGGCTACATAGAAATGAGCTCACAGGAACAGCTTTTATTGTGTAGTGATACAAGTATGCCCAATGCCTCTGGAAATGCCCCAAACTTCTCTTGAGAAAGATCACTGTAAATTGTCAGGGATGAGAAAAGAATTGTATGTTTAAATGGATCTTTTAGGGGTGCCTGGGTGGCTCAGTTAAGCGTCCAAAGTTCATGGGTTCGAGCCCAGCACTGGGCTCTGTGCTGACAGCTCAGAGCCTGGAGCCTGCTTGGGATTCTGTGTCTCCCTCTCTCTCTGCCCCTCTCTTGCTCATGCTCTGTCTCTCTCTCTCTCAAAAATAAACATTAAAAAATTTTTTTAAAAAATAGATCTTTTAAAATTAAATGCAAATAGGGATGCCTGGGTGGCTCAGTAGGTCAAGCATCTGACTTCAGCTCAGATCATGATCTCACGATCATGAGTTTGAGTCCCGTGTTGGGCTCTGTGCTGTCAGCGCAGAGCCTGCTTCAGATCCTTGGTCTCCCTCTCTCTGCTCCTTCTCCTCTTTCTTGTAAGTGTGCATGTGCTCTCTCTCTCTCAAACATAAATAAACTTAAAAAAATTAAAATTAAATGCAAATATATACAGATTCAAATATCATACCTATATGCATATTTCTTTGTGTGCACCTTCACACGCTCCCCAAAATCTTAATCTTGAGGCTATCAACAAGAATGCTAATAATGGTTGCCTTTAGGTGGTGAAACCACACAAAGGGGTCCTTTTTATTAATTTTCCTCTCCCTCTGAAAAGATCATGTGTCCCAAGCTGCATTTATAAAGTATCAGCTTGCTTGCTTTCTCATCTCTATTAATCAGAGTCATATGCAGTGGCCACTGGGAGCCTGTGATGGCTGTGGAGGTGGCACTCCCACACCGGGTTGACAGAACTCCAGCTGAAAGCAAAGAAGAAAACCCAAGCGCTGGGTCAGCCTGCAGATTGATCCCTTGACAAGCATGATTTTCATCAGTTTTGGAAACAGCAAAAATCATTGATGGATCCCAATAGGACCTCTGGGGACCCAAGAGAAGGACCGTGAGTCCACGCCCATCAGGTGGGCAGGGGTGGGGTCCTGCTGTCATTCCCCCCTCCCTGATCGTCCACTGAGGGCATTCTGGAGTAACACTGCCCCAGAGAACTTCCTTCCTATTTTTAAATTTTTTTTTAGAGAGAGA
Organism: Puma concolor; assembly: GCF_028749965.1. NCBI lineage: Eukaryota > Metazoa > Chordata > Mammalia > Carnivora > Felidae > Puma > Puma concolor. The sequence goes on from NC_141667.1 coordinate 149,052,124, forward strand.
GTGTGAGCAGGAAAGAGGGGCAGAGAGAGAGAGAGAGAGAGAGAGAGAGAGAGAGAGAGAGATAGAGAGAATCTTAAGCAGGCTCCATGCCTAGCACAAAGCCCCACACAGGGCTTGATCCCACAGACCACGAGATCATGACCTGAACTAAAACCAAGAGTGAACGCTCAACCGACTGAGCCCCCGAGCACCCCGCCCCAGAGTGATTTTCACCCCGCCCCAGAGTGATTTTCAATATTTGCTGCACTGTCTCATGTGGAAGCTAAAAGCCACATGTGGTTACTGAGCACCTGAAACATGTCCGGTGTGGCTGAAGAACTGAAAATTTTCATTTCATTGAACTTTAATTAATTGAACTTTAAATAACTATGGCTGGACCTTGAACCCATTATGCTAAGTGAAAGGAGCCTTTTAGGCCACACACTGCCTGATTCCATTTCATAGGAAATGCCCACGGTAGGCAAATCCACGGAGACAGAGGTGGATCAGTGGTCGCCAGGGAGTGGGAGGAAGTGGGAATTAGAAATGGCTGCTAGACAATGTTCTGGAATCAGGTAGTGGAGATGGTCACGTAGCACTGTAAATATACCAAAAACCACTGAATTGTGTACTTTACAAGGGTGCGTTTTATATTGTGTGAATTATATCTCGATTTAAAAACTACCATAAAAAATTTAAATGGCCGCATGGGTTGTGGCTACTGTATTGGACAGCACAGTTCTGTAAGTTTTTGAGGAGGGGTCCAGGCCTTTGATCATCTTCTCTTGCCCCACATTCATGCCTCCCAGCCCTGGTGGTGCTCCTTAGGGGTCTTCTCCACCCTCCATGGCTTCTCCACCATCGATGTTCCCCCACCCTCCCTGGACCTGCCCCAGCTCTTCACACCTGAGAGCCCCTGCCTCGGGATGCACACGGCCCAGGGGGACCGTGGGGACCTGCTGACTCCTGGCGGGAGGGAGAGAGGCCGGACCGAGGGCAGCTTCCCCGGCCAGCCAGCACCAGCTGGACAGGCGGACCCCCCAAACCCCACCTGAAATGGTGCCAGAGCGGGGGCAAGCACGTGTGAAAGGTGCTTCGCTAAACACACAGAAGGCGGCATTGTTTCTCTGTGTCTGGCCAGGCAGAGAATCTGGAAGGGATTCTTGGTAGGAGCCCTGATGAGGGCTCACCAAATTCTCAGCACAGCAAGGACCCGGTGATTGATGCGGAGAAAAACATTTTCACCAGCCCCCTCATCTGGTTTGTATTAAGAGATTTCATGCTTGGACTTTTTTTTTTCTCCCAAGGTAAAAACCGACGATGAGTTGGGAGCGGAGAAACAGCAGAGGGGACAGGCAGCTGGATGGACTGGGGAGCTTGACTGGAAGATGTGGCTGAGGGGGAGGAAGGAAGCCCCCCACCCCCTAGGCTATCAGGAGACAGAGGCCCAGCAGGGTGGGTAACCCAGGGTTGATGGAGACCTGTGACTGGTTCCCTTTCTCACTTAATTAAAGTCACAATGGGTTTGGTAAAGGTGGTCCCTGGCAGCTCTCCCCCTGGGGCTGTGTCATCACACTCCCTCGCCCCTTGCTGGCCGCCTTATCTTTTTCCCCAACACTAGCATCTGATCTACCTGGAAGCTTCCCTTTTGTTTGTATTCTCTCTGCTGTAGCAGGTAAGGCCCAGAGGACATTGGGGTTGTTGACTGTGCCAGCTGAACGATGGAGCAAATCCTGCCTTCTCCAGCCCCCACCTGGGCCTCCTTCTCACCCGGGCGCTCCAGCCACACTAGTGCCCAGATGGGGGTGATGCTTCAAGCTTCCCCCTTGGGTGCTTCTCTCCCTGCCAGGCCTGGAGAGGGTGGGCACGAGGTGGGGAAGGCCCTCACACCCACCCACAGAAGGCGTCAGCTCTAACCATGTCTCTCTGGATGTTCAAGTCCTCTCACATTCTCAGACCCTCCGTTCTGAGCACCCACCATCAGATTATAAAGCGGAGCTGGCTGAGCCCACAAACACTGGGCTGGGGATGCGCTGTTTCCCTGCCTAGAAGGACCTTGAGACTTTCCCACTTAGCCGGCTTCTACTCATGCCTCAGGGTCGAATGCCCGTGTCACCTCCTCCAGGAAGTCTTCCTGGTCTTGTCCTTCTTGCTCCTGGCCCCACCTTGCTCTAAAGCACAGCCTGTTTCTCCGCGATTTGCTCGCCTGGTGAGAGCTCCTTCAGGGTCCCAGCACCCATCACAGTGCCTGGCACACAGAAATGCTCGCAGCGGGTGTGCTGGGCGGATGCATGAAGTCAGGGAGTGGCCAACCCAGTGCCCCAGCACCCAGCATGGGGTCCAGGGCAGAGTGGGCAGGACACGGGGCTGGATGAAGAGAGGGCTTCCTGCCACCCCTTCCCACCTCCCAGCCTCTTAGGCCTGTGCATGGCCTGTCTGCTCTGCTTCCCTGGCCTCATCTGAGGACGGCTCACTTCTATTTCAAGGGTGCCCGTCAAGGGCTCAGACCTTTCCCTCCAGCACTCAAGCTTCTCTCCCCGACCACAGGCTCAGCTGTGTCGAGCCCCCCTCTTTAACAAACGTGGGTGCAGAGTGGCACAGAGGCAGCTACTACTGCACGATCTTAGTTCAAGGCCAGGGTCCTCCTGTCCAGACAGCCACAAGGCCAGCTGGGGCCATCTCCGGGGGTGCCATGAGAATCTGCCAGTTGTCACGGGACCCACGGTGCCTTGAAGCCCCCTCACCCATCCCGACGGCTGGGCACAGGACTAACGTCCTGCCACATGGGGCCCCTGTAACCTGCGGGATTCGGTTGCGGGATCCCTCACTACCGCACCAGGAGACGGCCTGTGGCTGGTTCCAGAGCAGGGGCTGGATAAAGGGGGGGAGGGGAAGCAAAGCAAGACAAAGCGTGAGGGAGGGTGGTGCTGTGCCCTGGTGCCGGCAGCTAGCCAGCCAGGGGAGATGGAGACGGAAGAACCACGTTTCTGCCGTCTTGGAGGCAAAACCTTTGAAGGAGGAACAGCATGTGTGCACGGCACGGGTGGTCCACCAGCGAGCACGGCCTGAGCGCCCTCTCAGTGACAGCGGGGCTCTGCCTGGGGGGAAGACACGCCAGTGGTGGGGCACCTGGGTGGCCCAGTCGGTTCAGGGCCCGACTTTGGCTCAGGTCATGATCTCACAGTTCATGAATTCAAGCCCCACATCAGGTTCTGCACTGATGTGCAGAGCCTGCTTGGGATTCTCTTTCTCTCTCATCCTCCACTCTCTTTGTCTCTCTAAATAAATAAATGTAAAAAAAAAAAAAAAAAAAAAAGACATGCCAGTGGTCAAAGTGGTGCCACAAAGGGGGGTAACCAGGGGCAAGACCTGGTGTGGGGGGTCAGGAAGACCTTTAGGGGTCAGGGTGAGGGTATGCTGGCCGAGGGACACACATGGGGCCCTGAAGTGGGCGGGTACAGGTGGGGGTGACTCTGAGAGAGAATATTATGTCTGGAGCTGGGGTTGGGGGGAGGCCTGAAGCTGCAGCCGCATCAAGGGCCGGGTTTGGGGTCACCAGGGGGATTTTATCCTGCTGAGGGAAGAGGTGATCTCATCACACTCAGCCCCTGGGCTGAATTCTGTGTCCCGGGCTGTTTGAGATGGAACTGTGTCCCTCCCAAATCCACACATTAAAGCCCTAACCTCCAGTGGGCCTGGTAATGAAGGGAATTAAGATTTAGTGAGGTCATAAGGACGGGGTCCTAATCCAATAGGACTGGTGTCCTTATGAGAAGAGGAAAAGGGGCGCCTGGGTGGCTCAGTCAGTTGAGCGTCCAGCTCTTGATTTCGGCTCAGGTCATGACCTCAGGGTTGTGAGATTGAGCCCCACATTGGGCTCTGTGCTGAGCACAGAGCCTGCTTGGAATTCTCTCTCTATCCTTCCACCACTAGCACATGCACACGCCCTCGTTCTCTCTCCCACAATAATTCACGGGCACCTGGGTGGCTCAGTGAGTTAGGCACCTATCTCGGGCAGGTCATGATCTCACGATTCGTGAGTTCGAGTGCCACTCTGGATGAGTACGAACTTCACTTCTCTGTCTCTGTCTCTTTCTCTCTCTCTGCCTCTCATGGTTTCTCTCTTTCTCTCCCTCTCTCTCTCTCTCGGAAAAAAAAAAAAAACCCAACAATTCACAATAAAGAAGGGTTTTAATTAATCGGGAAGATACGGAAACCCACATCTTTCAAACTCTTATCTCTTCTTTCCAACATACCATGAAGACAAACCTCTCCACCTTTAACTCCAGAAAGAGAGAAATGAAGCCCCACAGCTAAGAGAAGGGGCATCGATTTTCCTGTGGCCTAACAGACAGCTCCTGATCAAGTCTTCCAAAGATATGATGCGCATTCAAGGCTGCCACTCTGAAGGCGGTGGTTGGATACTCAGCAGGTGTCAGGATAAGATAAACACCATCACTACCCCTGCCTGCGGACAGGGAGGTCTCCACTCCGAACGCTCCAACAGCTCTACTTGTCCATCCTCCCCACACTGAATGTCTTGAGAGGAAAATAAAGGAAGATGTTTTCCATTTGAAAAAAAAAAAACTGCTGGCAAGGTGTGAGGCGGGGTGCTTGGACTCCATTGTAAGGAGGAACACACAGGACAACTTCTTTAGAAAAAAGTAATCTGCCGACGTATTTTCTTTCTTCTTTAAAAAATTTTTTTTAATGTTTATTCATTTTTGAGAGAGGGAGAGACAGAGTGTGAGCAGGGGAGGGGCAGAGAAAGAGGAAGACAGAATCTGAAGCAGGCTCCAGGCTCCGAGCTGTCACCACAAAGCCCAACGCGGGGCTCAAACCCACGAACCGTGAGATCATGACTTGAGCCAAAGTCAGACGCTTAACCAACTGAGCCACCCAGGCACCTCTGACAACATATTTTCAAAATCTCAAATGCAATGCTCTTTGCATTTCCACGAATGTGTCCTCAGGTAGGTTTCTACATGTGCACAAAAGCATGAGTTACCAGAGGATTCACTGGAACAACACAAATGCCCAATGACTGGAGACTGGAGGAGTAAATCATGACATATGCATGCAATGAAATCCTAAGCAGCTTTTAAAATGGACGAAGCAAACTGAAGCCATAAACTTACGAAATGGAGCCATAAATTTCTTTTATAACCTCTGATTTGAGAAGGTCCTTTTATTTTTATTTATTTATTTATTTATTTATTTATTTATTTATTTATTTATTTAGAGAAGGTCCTTTTATATACGATACAAACCTCAAACTGTTTTAGAGACTGATAAATGGGACTGCGTTCATATTGTGTTTGCATGACCCAAGAGAAAAACAAAAGAAAATCCAAATCCATCAAAGAAATAGTATAAAATGGTGAGAAAATATTTCCAACTCATATGACAATTTTCTTTCTTTCTTTTTTTTTTTTTTTGAAGTTTATTCATTCTGAGGGAGGGGAGGGGCAGAGAGAGAGGGAGACACAGAATCTGAAGAAGGCTCCAGGCTCCCAGCTATCAGTACAGAGCCTGACATGGGGCTTGAACCCACAAACTGTGAGATCATGACCTGAGCCAAAATCAAGAGTCATACACTTAACTGACTGAGCTACCCAGGAGCCCCATGGCAATTTTCTTAAAGCATTCCTGCAAATCAGTAAGAAAAAGATGAACAACTCAGCAGAAGAATGGACCAAAGATCTGATTGGACAGTTCACTGAAAAGAAAATAAAAGTGTCTCTGAAATAGATCAGGAAAAAATGCTCAACTTTCATCAAAGAGAATTGCAAATTCTGGGATATTGTATCTCACCTCTTAGAATGATGTCTAATGAACTAGGGTTGACCTTTGCACAACATGGGTCTGCACTGCATGGGTCCACTTATATGTGGATTTTTTTTTTTTTTGGATAAATACAGTACAGTGCTGTACGTGTATTTTCTCTTCCTTATGATGTTCTCAATAACACCTTTTCTCTAGCTTACTTGATTGTAAGAATTTCCTGGACTTCAGTGTGTTAACTGTTTGTGTAATCAGTAAGGCTTTGGGTCAACAGCAGGCTATCAGTTGTTACATTTTTGGGGAGTCGAAAGTTATATGTGGATTTTTTGGCACCTTTAACCCCCACGTTGAAGGGTTGCTTAGCTGGGGCCTGGGAGGCGTGTTCTCTCCCGAAGGGCTGAGGGGGGTGAAAAAGGAATCAGCACTAACAAGTCACTGATGCTTTGATCCAGAAACCTTACTTGCAGGAATTCATTCTTCAGATGTATGCACCCGCAATGCCCTTTAATTCAGTTATTCCAAACTCCATCTGAGAGACAAAAATATTTCAGATATTCTTTTTTTTTAATGTTTATTTTTTTGAGAGAGAGAGAGAGAGAGAGAGAGAGAGAGAGAGAGAGAAAATGTGTGCGAGTGGGGTAGGAGCGGGGGGTGGGGGGGGGCAGAGAGAATCCCAAGCAGGCTCTGCGCTAACAGCAGAGAGCCCGATGCGGGGCTCGAACTCATGAAACCTGAGACCATGACCTGAGCTGAAGTCGGACGCTTAACCGACTGAGCTACCCAGGCGTCCTCAGATATTCTATGAAGTAGAAATAAGGGACAAAACAGCATGTGTGTTAACAGTTAACATAAGAGCAGGAAAAGACTGTGTTTATACATGTCTGTATGGGTTGCAAACTCCCTTGGAAGGAAGCCTGAGAGATGACTGTGGAGAACAATTTGGTTGCTAACAGACCGGGGACGGTAAGGGACTGTCCTTACAGTAGGCCTTTTTAGACCTTTGGAGTCTTGAATTATAAATATCTTGCCTATTAAAGTTAAAATTAGTGGAGAAAAATAAAAAGAATGAGGTAGATCTATAGGTTCTGATACGGAATGATTTCTAACTTCTCTCGAGTGTAAGAGGCAAAGTGCCAAGCATGTTACGACACGGACGAGCTTGGAAAACATTACATTAAATGAGAGAAGCAGGCACAAAAGATCACATATTGTGTGATTTCCATGTATACGAAGTGTTTAGGATAGGTGGGTCTACAGAGGCAGGGTAGATTAGTAGGTAGGGGACTTCTTTTGAGGTCTGATAAACATGTCCTAAAATTGGTTCTGGGGATGGCCGCCCAACTCTGTGAATATACTAAAAGCCTTTGACTTGTATACTTCAAGTGGGTGGAGGGTATGGTATATGAATCATATCTTAGTACAGCTTTATTTAAAAAAAAAAGGCCAGGTGTAGAACAGTGTGTAAAGCTTACTATAGCCTGACTAAAAGAGGGGGCATCTGCGGGCACCTGGATGGCTTAGTCTGTTGAGTGTCTGACTCTTGATCTCAGCTCAGGTCATGATCTCACAGTTTTGTGAGTTCCAGCCCTGCATCAGGCTCTGTGCTAACGGCTCAGAGCCTAGAGCCTGCTTTGGGTTCTGTGTCTCCCTCTCTCTCTCTGCCCCTCCCCTGGTCATGCTCTCTCTCTCAAAATAAATAAACTTAAAAAAAATAAAAGAGGGGCATCTGTTTGTGTGTATGGTATGGACATGGAAATATAAGATCTGAGTCATTCTGGGATATGGAAGGAGAATGTGGCCGTCTGCAGAAATGAACCACACAACGGAGCAGTCTAGTGACAGGCACCCGCCCCGCTACAAGTGAGGCCCCAGCATGGAGGGCGCCTCTGGAGCCTGGTAGGATTAGAAACAGACAAACTGCCTCCCATCAGAACTTATATGGCCCAGTGTCATTTTCCCTCTTCTTTCTCCCCTCCCCAACATCACCTTCATCTCCTGTCCTTCCACCTTCTGTAAGGAGCAGAGACAGCTAAAGCTTCCTGGCACTTAGGACATGCCTGACACTGGCATCCGTTGCCTCGTTTAATCTTTTGTAAGTTTACTTCCAAGATCTCACAAGGGGCCTTGTGAACATCCAGACAGAGCCCAATGTTTCTAATCAAAGTTTCACTTCACGGGTGAGGTACTGGGGAGAAGCTGTGTAAGGTAGGACTTCAGGGAGAGTGGCAAGGCCATCAGGGATCTCAGGTCGGGGTGGGGGGCTTTCTTGGCTACAGAGCTCAATTTCCCACCAAGCATGAAATGTGTCCATCTACCCATCCATCCATCCACCCATCAATCCACCCATCGATCTACCCACCGATCCATTCATCCATCTATCCATCCATCCATCCATCCATCCATCCATCCACCCACCCACCCATCTTTCCTTCCTTCCTTCCTTCCTTCCTTCCTTCCTTCCTTCCTTCCTTCCTTCCTTCCATCTACCCACCCATCCACCCACCCATCCATCCACCCAGCTATCCATCCATCATCCACCCATCTGTCCATCCATCCTTCCATCCATCCATCCAACATTTATTTATCATCTCCCTTGTTATCAAGCAGTGGGCCCTATTTCAGAGATAACAGTGGTGATTCACGCCTTGTCCCACTCATGAAGCCAGTTTAAGGGGGTTCAAATCAGCCTTTCCCATAATGGCCTTTCAGCCCATTTTTGCTTATTTCTCACGCTGGGGAACTCACCATCTGACAAGGAATCTCATATTCTATCTCATGGAACACTAGGACTGTTCGCCCCCTTCGTTTTCTAGTTGAGGAATCTGAACCCTAGGCAAAGGAATACATGGCTGAGCTTGTACCACACACCAGCGGTGGAGCTGGGCACCTGACTCATGGCTGCTTCTTCCAGCTCATAGCTCTCTGCTCTATGGTGTGTTGCCTGAAGGTATTGTCTGAGATACTGAAATAAAAATTCACAATAAGTTTTAATTGGTAACCAAAATCTATTTAGCATCTCAAATGCATAGCATACTGACAGCGGACTATGTAAGTGCAAAGACAGACGAAATCAATTTCTGTCTTTAATTTTTTTTTTTTTTGAAAGAGATTGTGTCTCCCCACCCCACTCTTATGGCCCCTGCTCCAGGAGATTGTAACAGACCACAAGTTTTTCTCCTTCATCTTTAAAAAATTTTTTTTAATGTTTTATTTATTCTTGAGAGAGAGAGAGAGAAAGAGTGAGTGGGGAAGGGGCAGAGAGAGAGGGAGACACAGAATCCGAAGCAGGCTCCCAGCTCTGAGTTGTCAGCACAGAGCCAGATGCGGGGCTCGAACTCACGTACTGTGAGACCATGAGCCGAGCTGAAGTGGGACGCTTTACCGCCTGAGCCACCCAGGCGCCCTACTCCTCCATCTTTTGATCCCAGTCTCCAACACAGGGCCTGGCATGCAGATCATCTATGGAGGAGGAGAAATAGCGTGGGCTCCCGGCCTCGGGTTCTGGTCCTGGCTAAGGCCCCAGTGATTTGTCCAATTAGGTTCTCTGAGCCTGTTTCCAAACCCTTCTCCAGACAATCTGAGATACTATGTATCAAAAGGTCAAGAGACGCCTGGGTGGCTTAGTCAGTTAAGCACAGGACGTTTGATCTCAGCTCAGGTCTTGATATCAGGGTCATGAGTTCAAGCCCTGCATTAGGCTCTGCACTGGGGGTGAAGCCAACTTAAAAAAAAAAAAAAAGAAAAAAAAAGAAAGGAAAGGTCTAACACAGAGCCTGACAATAGTAAGTGTCAACAGCAGAAGTGAGGTTGGATTTTTCAACAAAGGGCTTTGAATCAAATTAAAGTATTATCTGAATTTTGCAGAACAGAACAATGAAAGAAGCTCTTTACAGGAGGCTGACTGTTCCCCTGTCCCCCTCTGCTCTTTCAGTCCCTCATTGCATTAAGCACGACTTCCCTCCCTGGTGACCCTGGGCTGCCCAGCAGGAAGTGACCTTGAGGCCACCTGCCCAGAGCTCTGCTCCCTCAAGTCTGGGGTGATGCATCCTCCCAGATGTGACCTTTCCTTCTCCTAGGCTTCCCGGGCCAGCCTGGCCCACATGAGAATGCCTCTTCTGTGCTCTTATGAAAGACCAACCACCTCTGAGCTTGGAGCAGGGAAGCAGGCCGAGCCCCCAGGAGCTAGGACTGGGCTGAGGGCAGCTGTATCCCTGAGAGCATTTACAGCAAAATGAGGTTAGGCAGGGTCAGGTCAGAGAGAGACAAGGGGTCTTGCTTCGAGCAACACACTGAGGAATTCTTTGCCTTTGAGCTTTTCTCTTCTTTTGTTAATGTTTATTCATTTTTGAGAGACAGAGCACAAGCGGGGAGGGGCAGAGAGAGAGGGAGACACAGAATCCGAAGCAGGCTCCAGCCTCTGAGTTGTCAGCACAGAACCCGACACAGGGCTCGAACCCACGAGCCGCGAGATCATGACCTGCGCCAAAGTCAGATGCTTAACAGACTGAGCCACCCAGGCGCCCCTATGCCTTTGAGGTTTTAACCATCCACTCGGGAAACTCTTTAGTAAGTTCTTTAAAAGAAAACATATTTAGTCTCAAGATACCACAGGGTAGGCAGTCTTCAGATGCCAGGCCTCGACTCTAGGCTGCAGTTATGCTAATGATGAATATGCCCCTGATTTCAAAATGTTTGCTCCAAGTATAAAAGAATTTACCCGTCAGCTGAAATTCTCAGTTTTTATTTTGCCCAATGTCACGTCAGATTTAAAATATGTGAATACGTGTGTATCTCTCAACATGATATATACCCATGTCAAACTTAACATATGTTTTAAAAACCCACAAACACATAAAATACTTATATACATGATATATTTTTAAGATGTCTGTTTCTTTTTTTTTTTTTTTTTAATGGTTATTTATTTTTGAGAGAGTGCAAGCAGGGAAGGAGCAGAGAGAGAGGGCGACAGAGGATCCAAAGCAGGCTCCGTGCTGACAGCAGCGAGCCTGATGCGGGGCTTGAACCCACGAACCACAAGGTCACGACCTGAGCTGAAGTCAGATGCTCAACTGACTGAGCCACCCAGGTGCCTCTTTTTTTTTTTTTAGTTTATTTATTTACTTTCAGAGAGAGAGAGAGAGAGAGAGAGAGAGAGAGAGAGAGAGCGCGTGCAAGCATGAGCAGGGGAGGGGCAGAGAGAGAGAGGGAGAGAGAATCCCAAGCAGGCTCCACACTGTCAGCGCAGAGCCCGACACCGGGCTCAATCTCACGAACCGTGGAATCGTGACCTGAGCAGAAACCAAGAGTCAGATGCTTAACCAGCTGAGCCCCTCCAAGTGCCCCTCAGCTGATTTCTGAACAGAAGACAGGGCAGGGCTGTGAGGGTTCCTGGAAACCAAACTTCTTCCTCAAGGCGTGAAGAGAGAAGAGAGCAGGGGAGCTGGATGGAAGAGGGAGGGGGCTGTGAAGAGAGGTGTCAGGGAGCAGGGGTGGGGTTGAGGGTGAGGTTATGGAAGCAGTAATGCTTTTCCTGAGGCCAGAACCTCGTGTGAGACACAGAGCACCCCCACACCCCTAAAGTCACAGGGCTTTGGCAACAGCTCCAGCTCCCTTCTGGGGTTCCCATAAACTACCCAATGTAGTCGTCCGACACGCAAACCACACCTTCCAGAGATAGTCCCTCCTGCCCCAGAAATGGCCCCAAATTCTTTGTGAGTCCCAGCATAGGAATTTCTGGATGGGAAAATGTAATGACTGTAAATTTATGGAAAGTGGAATAAGAATAGAAACTGCTAGATTATTTTCAAGGAAACATAAATTTCTTTATCACACTGTACAATCTTTCCCCAGTGGGGACAGGTCAATTTAAAGTGGCGGCAGCTATTAAGGCGTGACGCACACACCCAGGTTCTCTTGGCCTTGTGAACGACACACTCCCAGGGAGCCTTGGTTGGGTTTCACGTGAGAGCTACATAGGAGCTAATCTTCCACTTGGACGGAGGGCACCTAATGCCTGGCAAAGAGCATGACAGCAGGCGGCATGCAGATTTGGGTCCAAGTTCCCTGCCTGGTCCCAGATAGGTGACTCTAGGCAAACACCTCTCTGAGCCTCAGTTTAGCCACCTTAAATTTTTTTTTTTTTAACGTTTATTTATTTTTGGGACAGAGAGAGACAGAGCATGAACGGGGGAGGGGCAGAGAGAGAGAGGGAGACACAGAATCGGAAGCAGGCTCCAGGCTCTGAGCCATCAGCCCAGAGCCCGACGCGGGGCTCGAACTCATGGACCGCGAGATCGTGACCTGAGCTGAAGTCGGACGCTTAACTGACTGAGCCACCCAGGCGCCCCAGTTTAGCCACCTTAAAAGTGGGCATTATAATACCCACCTGGTTGGGCCATAGCGGCGACTGAATGAAAAACATATTAGAAACTCACAAGTTGGGGCGTCTGGGTGGCTCAGTCATTTAAGCGTCCCACTTCAGCTCAGGTCATGATCTCACAGTTTGTGGGTTCAAGCCCCGCATCAGGCTCTGTGCTGACAGCTCAGACCCTGGAGCCTGCTTCGGATTCTGTGTCTCCCCCTCTCTCTGCCCCTTCCCTGTTTGCTCTCTGTCTCTCAAAAATAAATAAACATTAAAAAAAAAAAAAAAAAAGAAAGAAACTCACATGTTAATACCCAGCCCACGGAGGTGTTCAGGAAGCAGTGTCCTTGTCATACTCAGTGCAGGCGTCACCACACACTGCTGTGTTTCTGCAATGACATCCTTTGGGGGAACCAGTAAGCCCAAAGAACTATAGATGCTCTATGTCCTGGGACTGGAAATTGGCCAACAGAGCAAACTCGATGCAAGGGAAAACATTCCGCACTTGGGGGCTTGAACAACAAGTTCTGTGGTCTTTCTTAGAGCAATGGGATAGTGAAGAATGATGAAAAGAATTTTTGACACTCAGCTTCAGAGTCAGCAAACAGCACTGGACTGAACCTCTCAAGGACACACTTTGGTCCCATCTCTGTTTTTATCTGAGCAAAGCCTGCCCAAAGCTGCTGGGAGTGTCTGTTTCAGGATCTTTAATTATTCCAGTCCCATCTGCACCATTTCTGTAAGCTCCCCCCTGCTTTAAACTGCTTTTTCTTATTGAAATAAATATGTTCGGAAATGAAACTTCCATTGCTAATTGCTACCACAAAAGGAAAACCAGTCTCCCGTGCTGTGAGATGGTTATTGTTAAAATAATACACAATGAAAGCTACATAATACAGCAGAGTTCCAGCCAAACCCTTTGCTGGAAAGCACTGAGCCTGAGGCCTGTACCGTTTGCAAAAAGGGAGATGAACACATATTAAAGAGGTGTCAATGATACAGTAAGACCAAACTGAGACTGATCTCTTGGACCAGCTGGAAGGATTGTAAGAGATTTGAAGACAGGCTTTTTTTTTTTTTTTAATGTTTTCATTTATTTTTGAGACAGAGAGAGACAGAGAGAGAGAGAGAGAGAGAGAGCACGCACACAAGCGGGGGAGGGGCAGAGAGAGACAGAGGGAGACACAGAATCTGAAGCAGGCTCCAGTCTCTGAGCTGTCAGCACAGAGCCTGACTCGGGGTTCAAACCCACAAGCCATGAGATCGTGACCTGAGCTGAAGCTGGACGCTCAACCGACTGAGCCACCCAGGCCCCCCAAAAGGCTTTTAAAAAAAGTTTATTTATTTTGAGAGAGAGAGAGAGAGAGAGAGAGCATGAGTCGGAGAGGGGCAGACAGACAGAAAGGGAGAGACAATCTCAAGCAGGCTCCTCACTGTCAGTACAGAGCCCAACGTGGGATTTGATCTCATGAACCGTAAGATCATGACCTGAGCAGAAACCAAGAGTCAGACGCTCAACTGACTGAGCCACCCCAGTGCCCCTGAAGAAAGGCTTTTTTATGTGGAGTTCCTGTCCTTTGATATTGAATGAATGCTCTTGTGCCCTCGCTCTGAGACACTGCCCTGGCAGAAATGTGGCATGGCCTGAGGAATGTGTAAACGGATGCTCTTAGATTCTCCTTCATCCCACATCTCCTTGCCACCTCTCCACGGACTCCATTTCCCTCCTCCACAGCCCTTCTCCCCGCTTCTGCGCCTCGACCCAAATGACTTGGTCCTTCATCCTTGTCTGCCTCCAACACCTGTGTACAGAACACATTTCTTCCTGCAGCCACCACTGGACCCTCCACTTTGAGCACCCCCAACTTCCCCCTGCCTCTCCAAGTCTGATTGCTCCCCACTCTGCTCCTGGGGTCATCTACTCCGAGCTGGACCCTTGTCCCCTTGGGGAACCACAGCCACCTCAAAGACTGGTGTTTTCACCTGTGTGCATTCACCCCTATGCACTAGCTCTATTGCCCCCTTCTATGGATGAGAAAAGTGAGGTCCCTCAGCGCCACGCAGGCTCCTATTCCGACTCCTGCCTTCCCTCCAGGGGTCCTCCCACCACCTCACTCTGGAACTGTCTCTGCAAACCACAAGCTGAAACAACATAGGGAACCACAGGCAGTGCCTAGGGAATACAGAGTGGGAGATAAAAAGAGCTTGGGTTTGTACACAAAGGCTTCCCTCTTCCTCCCCTAGGGATGTGGGGCCATTAGCAAGGGAACCTCCTGGGTCCAGCTTCCTCTAGGTGACCTAATGTAGGTGTTGCAGGGACATGGAGGTGGAAAGCACTCGAGGTGCCCCCTTCTCCACCTAAGAGCCAGCTGGCTCGGGACAAGTTTTCAGAGACATGCCTGGGGGCTGTTAGGTTGAGACACCAGTCACACTTCTGCCCAGAGTCCAAGGCAATGGAGGGGGCCTGAATTTGGAGCCAGATGGATAAGGGTTTGAATCCCAGCTTTGCCATGGACCCCCCCCCCCCCCCGAGGGCCGCTTGAGGGCCGGGAAGAGGAAGGATAGGAGCCTCCATGATGGGGTCCAGCCTGGAGGTAACCCCGTGGGGCGGAGGGCAGGTGCTGCTGAACCTCGGGCCCACTATGCTTCTGAGTGGGACACACGGGGCTCACCTCCGGGGCTGACCCAGAACCCAGGCTAAGCCACCACTAACCTTGCATGGGACGGGGGTCTCTGGGGCCTGCCCAGAAGCCAGTCTCCCTTCTGTTGCCATCAGTACCTCAATGTCGCTTGGGAGACCCAGCCCTCCCCACTCTCATTTCAGTGGATTTGCTGGGTCTGGACCCCTCTCACCGGCCCTGGCTTCCAGCATGTGACTTTGGCCTGGTCCATCAGGCCCTACTGACCCTGTTTTCCTGACCGTAGTGATTGGCACAGAGATGGATATGCCACCATGGAGGCTCAGTCATGAGACTTTTGCTGGGAGCGGTAAGACGGAGAGGCTCTCTTTGGGCGAGCTACAAGAAAAGAGTGAAGCGAGAGCCTGGAACGCCTCACTTCCGGAAGCTGGAGCCAGCAAGGAGGAGAGCAGACCCAAGCACTCCTGACATCACCGGATGAGCCCCGGGATCTATCCTGCCGAAGCCAAATCAATGTTCTACCCTTTCTTTCTGTTCTGGCTTAAGCCAGTTTGAGTTAGGTTTCTTGTGACAGGCTACAAGACACGTCCTTTACAGGTGCAGATGGCTTTCGGGGGGACTAAGCATCAGTCCACCATCTGTCGTTACAGTTTATCACGGTTTTGTTAAAATTTTAATTCCGTCCTCTGATACAGTTACTATCACCCTCTGTAAGGTGATCCCTGGACGCGTTTTATGGCGTCAAGTTGTTAAAAACAATCAACAGGGTACCCCAATAGGGTAGGCCTCAGTATAGAAGCCACAGTCCAAAAGAAGGAAGCTACCTCCTGGCTGACAGTGGCTCATTCATTCATTCATTCATTCAGTGTTTACTGAGTCCTACTTTGGGCCATTGTTCTGAGTCATTGTTCACTGCTGTGACTATTAACCAATCAGCCACACTCCCAGCCCGACTCTAGTCCAAATGGCTCCTTCTCAGACGAAAAACCTGGACATTCTGTCCACCTATCTGGAGTCCAGATGCACTGGGATTAAACAAGCCTGTCCCGCAGTCACATGGGAGCCCTGCTTCATGGATGGCTTGTTCCTGGGGGGCCCCTGATGCTCACTGTTCGCTGGTCACAGAGCTCATGGGACCTCTGCGTCCTCATCTGCTCTAGACAGTTGGCCACACTTCCCTGTCTGGCTCACCTGCCTGGAGTTTCTAGAATCCATCCTTCTGAAAATGGGGACAGTTCTGATGGTGTATCCTATCCTCTGCTCTTCCTGAAAGACACAGCCATATTTCTCCGGTCACATTAGCAAGTTCTTTCCACCCTCTGGGCACGGCACATGGGGATCTAAAGACTCAGTTCAGGCAGTGGGGTTCATCAAACGCTTTCTTTCGCACCTGCTTTGGGACAGAGAATCCTCCAAGCTCCCCCCCACCCCATTTAGTCCACATCCCTCTGCAATGCTGTCCATAAGCATCAGAGCTGTGACACTGACCCCAAGACATCTTCTGTTCCCCACCTTCTGTCCCTACTAATCCTCTGCCTGCTAATCCTATGTCTGGAGTCCCCAGCCACATGTCTGGTTCTTCTTTCTTCTGCTTGTGCCAAACAGGCTTCTAAAAGCCCAGTGTGTGTTCTTCTGCACATTTCTGTCATCCCTGGGCCTGCCTTCTGGGCCGCATCCCAGCTCCCATCCCTCCCATCTACACACACACACACCCTTTCTGAGTCTGAGGAGTGTGTTCCAAATGCAAGCCTGCCAGCCCCCACCCCTTGAGACAGGCCTCTGCTTTTCCTTCAAACACCCTGACATCTGCTTTCCTAATTTTCAAGATATGAGTCTTTTGGTTTGTGGGATGGTGGCTGCAGGTCCCCGGGACAGTGAGCTAAGGACGGGGTGGGCCCGCAATGGGTGGAGGAGGTAAAACTTTGCCCCTGAAATGTAGGGGCCTGGTCATCTGGTAGTGCTGGGGCTCATGCCCATTCCTCACAGGCTCTGTCTCCTTGGTCCTGCCCTGCCCATGTCTAATGCCAAAGGACACCAGATTACGGTTCTAGAATGGGGGGTGGTGGCAGGAGGAAGGCCCTTGAGAATCATCTGATCCAACAGTGATACCTTTAATTAAAAAAAAATTTTTTTTAATTTAATGTTTACTTATTTTTGAAAGAGAAAGAGAGAGAGAGCCAGAGTGGGGTAGGAGCAGAGAGACAGGGAGAGAGAGGATCAGAAGCAGGCTCTGAGCCATCAGCAAAGAGCCCAATGCGGGGCTTGAACTCACGACACCTGTGAGATCATGACCTGAGCTGAAGTCGGATGCTTACCCAACTGAGCCACCCAGGCGCCCCAGCTGTACCTTTAATTAGCGGAATCACCTGAATGGCTTTTCCTGTCCCCACCCCAGAGACTGAGACATGGGGTTTGGGGCGGGCCTTGGGCACCCGGGTCTATGAAAAGCATGCTATGCCCTATGACTGCTGATGAGCCCCCTGGGAGCCGCCTCACCTGTTGGCATAAGGCATCGACTGCTACGATTCCAGGTTAAGCTCACAGAGCTGACCGGGACCCAGGCTCCTGCATGCCCAGCCCAGTATTCCCATACCCTTGTGCCGACTGCACGTCTGGAAGCCCAGGCCGGGGGCTGCGTACTTCCACAACCCTCGTAAAGACAGTCCGGGCAAACTGAACAGCGGGGACCATCCAGTCAGGCCAATAAACAGCCGCACAAACAGATAAATCAATGAAGCCATAAACCACAGGGGATCATAACAATCTCTTTACAATTCCTCTTTGGGGGTGGGCTTTGCCAATGTTGTTTTGTGTTATTTTCTTTTTTAAATAAGCAAAATTGTTTTTTTGGGATGCTGTCCAAGAACATTAGATAAATAACTGTAATCCAGCTGCTCGTGGGAGACCCTGTCCGGGCAGACAGTGTGGGAGAGTGAGGCTGCGCTTTGATGTGCAGGGTGGGGGCACCCTGGGGCCACCGAGGCCTTTGTGAAAGCCCCAGGCTCTCCGATCCCTGGCTTCATTCCCAACTGGCCCCCTCCGCCTCCTCCCTGCCACTCTCACACGTGCGGGATGTGACCAGGAGCTTCCCTCCCCCTGCCCGAAGCCTCCTGTGTCTCCCATTCTCCCCCTTGGAAAGCCACTCCCGGACAAGCCTGGCTGGCTTGTCATCACCTTTCACACCCCCCCTCCCCCACAAAGAAGCCCTCCCTGACCCCACATGGGGGCCCCGACAAGCCAGGCTCCTCTGGGATCTGCTTCTTCTCTTACTGTCTCCCTGCCTCACTGGGGGTCGTCCAGGGTAGAACCTGGGTCCTCTCTGGAGGGGTCGAGTGAGGCAGGAAGGACAGTCAGGGCAGTGAGGGCTTTGGAGGCACATGCACGGGGTTCAAACGCCACTCATGCTCTCACTAGCTGGGTCACTACCTACAGCCCGTGATAGGATCCTCTTGGTGACAGACACTATCTGCTGCCATGAGGCCTCCCTGCTTGGTCCGACCCTCCGTGAGAGCGGGTATCCCATCTGTTAAAGCTCTGTCTCCCCTACCAGCCTGTGAGTCTGTGCAGCAGGGCTGGGGCTGATTCCTCTTTTTCCAGCCTCAGCCGGGCCCGGCAGGTGGCCCAGGAGCTGTGCCGTCTGCAGACTCTGCTCGCTGTCCCTGCCTGCGGCTGGGGTTCCTCCCACGTCCCACAGCGGGGCATCACGTACTCTGTCCTCCAGGCTGTTAGTCACCTTTACTCTGAGCCCCTGTTCATTCAGCCCCACCTGGCTGCTGGGGTCCACTTTCCCAAATCTCTTCTACCCCTCCTGCCATCTCCTGAGCTGATCCCAATGTGTCCCTGTCTTCTTCCTGCACTTTCCTTTACAGTCTCTTCTGCACAGGCCCCCCTCCATCCTCCAGACCATTTCCCACCCTGCCCCTCAGAGAGCACTTTCCTCCGTCCGTCTTCAAACACCCGTCACTGTCCTAGAACAAGCTCCCGTGTCTCTCTGTCAGATCCCCAACCCACTCCGGCTTCACCTAGAAGCTGCTAGATGGGTCCACAGTGCCCAGCTCTGGACCCATGACAGCCACATGGAGCTTGCTCAACCTCCTGGGAAGCCATTCCCTCCTGCTTGCCTTTGGGTGCTTGTCAATGTCATGTCTAACCATGTAGATGCGGAGCAGAGGTCATTCCATCCACAAAAGCTCTTCTGAGTCTCTCCTTCCCCCAGGGAGTGGTGGTCCTGGCCTCCTCCACAGCCTCAGTGACTTGTTTTGGGGTGGGCACCTGATAAGTGTTTGTCAAAACTGAGTATCGTACGGTAGGCATCTCAGACCCCTCTCTGAATGGCTTTTGGTCTGAACGTTAAGCAGTCCATGTGCTATCAGACAAAATTCAGTTGTGGTCAGGTCAAGATGTTTTCTATGGCCAAATTATTCTCTGACGGTATTGCTGGAATATAAATCAGCGCTATCTCGATCTGCTTGAAAGGACCGATGGCATTCACTCCAAGTTGTGTGATGATGTCCAGATGTGGGCTGCTGCGCTGAGGCGCATTTTCTATAATTAAGCTGACAGGAGCCCCACGTCTGACGGGGGCGTTCGGCCATGGGCGGGTCGCCTCTCTCTGTGTGCCCCGTTTCTCCTCGGCAGCAAGGAGGGAGCACCAGCTGGCTTCCCAGCGAGTTCACACACAAGGGGTAATGATGCCCATTTCTCTGATGCAGGCTGTATTCTGAAATCAAGTATCCTGCATGTTTATATAGAGTGCGGAGTCCCCTGTAAACTGGGTGGGCTCCCTGTGGGCTGGAGCAGCTGGCCTTGCCACAAAGCTGAACGGAGGAGGAGACCCAGAGGTGGATATTAGATCCCACTGTATAGGCTGGGAGCCCAGAAGTGTCAGGGAGGTTGGGGTTCAAACGCAAGGTCAGGCAGGCTCCTGGAGGCTCGTCTTAACTCTACTGGCAAACAAAGGTAGGCTGCCGTCCTACGACTGTGTCTTTTCTTTCTAGTGCACCAGCCAAATGTGCCCTCTTCCCACTTTGGGGACTTCTTGCTTCTCAGTGAAGAAACTGTCCTGGGGCACCAGAAGGTAAGAATATAGTTGCACACTGGTCCAGGCTTCCTGGGGGTGCCTCCGCTACCCTCCGGGTGAGTACTATAGCTCGACTGAGTGCAGAGGGACGAGATCCAGGTGCTGTCCCTGAGGAGCTCTCAGTCAGGCCAGGTGGGGGGCCATGCACCAGAAGAAATGCCCTAAGGGAGGTGCCACAATGTGCTACGGAAATTCATGGGTCAGGGGCATACGTTTTTGCATATAAGGGATCAGGAAAGGTTTTTTTTAAAGTTTATTTTTCACAGAGAGAGAGAGAGAGAGCACGTGCAGGGGAGGGGCAGAGAGAGAGAGAGTGAGGGAGACAATCCCAAGTAGGCTCTGAGCTGTCAGCACAGAGCCCAATAACAGGGCTCAAACTCACAAACCACGAGATCATGACCTGAGCCAAAATCAAGAGTCGGATGCTTAACTGACTGAACCACCCAGGTGCCCCAGGAAAGGTTTTATCAGGGAGGCAGTATTTGAACAGGGCCTTAAGGGTGAGAAAAGGTTAGGCAAGTCTGAGATAGAGGACAGTCTGAGACAAGATATGGAAACAAGGAAGCCTGGATCGACTCATTTTTGTCTAGAACTTTCCATGTGTGAAAAGCATGGGAATAAGGTTCACATGGCCAAGACAGCCGGTTAAAGAGGGGGAATCCCATGGACTGGGCAGAGAGGATCTACTGTGGATTTGTGCAGGGAAGCACTAGGACCAAACGGGGCTGCCAGAAGGCATATATTTTTTTTTAATTTTTAAAAAATGTTTTATTTGTTTTTGAGAGAGAGAGCCAGAGTGCGAGCAGGGGAAGGGCAGAGAGAGAGAGGGAGACACAGAATCCGAAGCAGGCTCCCGGCTCTGAGCTGTCAGCACAGAGACTGATGCGGGGCTTGAACTCATGTACCATGAGATCATGAGCCGAAGTCAGTGGCTTCACTGACTGAGCCACCCAGGTGCCCCCAGAAGCCATATTCTTCCAGAGCAGTGCCACCTGCGAGCTTCACAGTGACTTTTCTCCAGGACACCCTGGTACATTTGGTATCACTCCAAGCCGAGTATGGCTGTTTATTTGGACACACAGCACTTCTCATTGTTCCCAGGCTGTAAGACCATAACCATGCCTTTCCCCTGATGTGGCCTTGCCTGCTAACTGATTCCTGCTGGCAGACAAACGCATCCCCAGCACAAAAAGCTGCTTCTCGCTGCAGCAGACCCTGACCGGTGCAACCTGAGAGAAGACAGTGGTAACATGGATTGTACAGGGGTATGGGCCGGAGGACGAAATGAGGAACTGCTCACGTGCATGTGACCTTCAAGGTTTAAAAGGTCCCCTCGCATCCACCTTCCCAACAAAGCCATTGGTGAGGACATGGGCTGTGTTTGTCGGGCACCCTTTGCGCCTTGGGAGGTTAGCTGAATCCACTAAGGGGACAGCGCCAGCCATGTGAACCCATCCTGGCAGGGTTCAGAGAAACTGCCTTGGCAGAGAAGTCCTGTCCAGGGGCAAGAGAATAGCAGGTCTAGGGGTCTTTGGCACCCTGGCCCCTGGAGAGAGGATACCCTCCCCCCAATCCTTTCATCCTTGTGTGGACACCCTGATCCCCAGTTTCACTCCTTGGGCAACTGGACACTAGGGAGGAAGTGCCCTGGGCTAGGGTGATGCCCTTCTGGAAACTGGGAGGGCCACCCCCATTGCAGATCAGAAGAGAAACTCAATTTCTTTTCTACTGTCCAGAAAAGCTTTCAGACACATTCCAAGAACATATTTAGTTCAATGGGGTAGAATGAAAACGTGGGGCAAAAACAAGAGGCAAAAAATAAATGACTCCGTCGGGATGCAAGACATGAGGTCCCATGCCCTTTCTAGATGTCAGTCCCAAATGTATACAGTCAAGTTGACATGCAAGTGCAACCATGGAAACCATTCACAGCACATGGAGGATAAAAACCAGCGAGCACCGCAGGAGAAGCACAGCCAACCCAGAACCACACTGATGCAAAGAACCCCCACAAGCAGGATCCTAAGTGACATCCCTTAAACGCACTGCCCTGGAGAGATGGCCAGAGCCACAGGAACCACGAAAGGTACGGAGGAACATCTGCTCAAAAGACCTGCTACAAGGGGTGCCTGGGTGGCTCAGTCGGTTCAGCGTCCGACTTCGGCTCAGGTCATGATCTCACAGTTCATGGGTTCAAGCCCTGCACCAGGCTCTGTGCTGACAGCTCGGAGCCTGGGGCCTGCTTCAGATTCTACGTCTCCCTCTCTCTCTGCCGCTTCCCTGTTTGTGCTCTCTCTCTCTCTCTCAAAAGTAAACATTAAAAAAGACACGGTGCAGGAATGTAAAGAACCCAGCTGCTGACCTGAAGAAACTGAGTGTACTTTTTTCTCCTTGTGCTTAAAATGTCAGAGGAAAGGGGCACCTGGGTGGCTTAATCGGCTAAGCACCCACCTCTTTTTTTTTTTTTTAAGTTTATTTGAGAGATAGAATGAGCAGGGAGGAACGAGAGAGAGAGAGAGAGAGAGAGAGAGAGAGAGAGAGAGAATCCCAAGCAGGTTCTAAGCTGTCAGCTCAGAGCCTGATGTGGGGCTTGATCCCACAAGCAGTGAGATCATGACCTGAGCCGAAACCAAGAGTTGGACGCTTAACTGACTGAGTCACCCAGGAGCTCCTGAGCATCTGACTCTTGATTTTGGCTCTGGTCATGGTCCCAGGGTTGTGGGATCAGAGCCCCACGCTGGGCTCTGCACTGAGCGTGGATCCTGCTTGGGATTCTCTCTCTCTCTTTCTTTCTCTCTCTGCTCCTCTCCCCTGCTTGCACATGCATGCTATCTCTCTAAAAAAATAAATTAAAATAAATAAAATAAAATGGTACTTAAAAAAAAAGTGTCAGAGGAAAGGCTCAGTGCAGATTTAAAGAAAAGTCAGAACCTGGGCACCTGGGTGGCTCAGTCAGTTAAGTGGCCAACTTCAGCTCAGATCATGATCTCACGGTCTGTGAGTTCGAGCCCCACATCAGGCTCTGTGCTGACAGCTCAGAGCCTGGAGCCTGCTTCAGATTCTGTGTCTCCCTCTCTCTCTGCCCCTCCCCTGCTCACACTCTGTGTGTGTGTCTCTCTCTCTCAAAAATAAATAAACATTAAAAGACATTTTTTTAAAGAGAAGTCAGAACCTGACTCTCCCATCACAAGTATCTGTGCTTCTTCATCCTACATGGGTCCAAGCGGTGTCACTGGACAGTAGCCCCTAGACCACAATAGGTGTCAGGATCCCTGGTTTGCAGGCCAAGAGGGGCAAAATGATAGGCTCACATTCACACAACTGATCCAATTTCCTCTAATATCTTCCTCTGAAGGGATGCCGCAGCAAGGAGGGTAGCTGAAAGAAAAGCCAGCGGCGAGGTAGTGTGTTTTGCCCCACGGGTGATCGCTCCGATGGGTGTCCAGGGGCCCAGCTCCAGCTCAAAGTCCTTACTCCCCTTAGCTGAGCTATCTGACCTCTGGCTGGCCAGGCTGTACTGGGCAGCCAGAGCCCAAGCCTCCTTCTGGGGCACAGTGCTGACAGTCCCTGGCACCTGTGAGCCCCCAGCTCTCCCACCCCGTGTGCCTCGAGACGGAGAGCCCCGATTCCGTGGTCCCCTCCTGAATGGTAGGTTTCCTACTGACTTGGAAATGGGCTTTCTCTCTTCTCATCTTCGGGCCCCCATCTCCCTACTGGTCCTCTCTACACAAAGCCAGCGGCCACCCCACCTCACTGCACACTGCAGGAGGGGGTTCCATCGCACCCAACCGTGAATCTGAGGGTGGAGATGTTTCCAAGCATTAATCTTCTAGCTATCGCCAACCAGAGTTAAACCCTTTGGATTCAGCTTGGGCTCTAAAAAGAACTATGGCTCTGAAGGTTCTAGTAGGTTGGTTAAGAAGGATTTTAGGGGCACCTGGGTGGCTCAGTCGATTAAGCGTCCGACTTTGGCTCAGGTCATGATCTCTCAGTCTGTGAGTTCAAGACCTGCATTGGGCTCTCTGCTGTCAGCGCCGAGCCTGCTTTGGATCCTCTGTCTCCCTCTCTCTCTGCATCTCCCTGATTGCTCTCTCTCTCTCTCTCTCTCTCTCTCAAAAATAAACAAAAACAAAAGAGAAGGATTTTAGAAAAAAAAAAAAAAAAAAAACCTGACCAACCCTACACTAGGAAACCCAGTATCATTTTTTTAGATTAGAGGTTGCACAGGGATAGCCATGGACCAGAGGTGATCCACAGACATGTTTTGTCTGGCCTGCAGAGTGTTTTTAAAACAAGTGAATTAGTGGCCCAGAGTTAAAAATCAGGCGATTATACACACAGCCCTGGATTTCTGTTCCTCTCTGAGAAGTGAAGGGATCGGCAGGGCAGAGGCTAATGGTCTGGGGGGGGGGGGCCAGCTCAGGAGGGTAAAGGTGGGCATGAGAGCTGGGGTGGGCCTTAGCCGGCGTCAGGGGGCACTGGGAGACGGGGTTGCTCACCGAGAAGTGCGGCTAAACGTTCCTTGCTCCGAATGCAGACCTGGCTTGGCTGGGAGCCCTGGCATGATTTATAGGCTTGGCAGGAGAGCCATTTCCTCGTGCCTGTTTCTCATTAAAGCTTTTAAGCAAAGGGCTTCGTTGCGGATTCTGGAGCCGGGGTTAGCCCTGGCCTTATTAAACAGAAATATCCAGCCAAGAGGAAATGAAGGAGGAAGGGCAAATGATGCTGAAGGGTAAAAGGGGGGACCAAAAACCAGAGTAAAATACTGGGGGGGGCGGGCTGGGGGGTTGGTGGGGAGATGGGATGGAAAGGGGCAAGAAGTAACAGTTTCAGATTTCTCAGGAAGACTGATGAGAACATGGGAGCAAGGAATCAGCATCCCCCACCCCCTGCCACCCCGGCAAAACCTCTGCTGTGGGTTTGGGCACTGGGGCTGCTACCCACCAGCTGGCTCTATACCCTTGAGCCCCTGGTGGATTTGGTGCCTCTCCTAGCCTTGGTATCCTCAGCTGTAAAATGGGCACAGCAACAGTAGTAATAAGACAGAGTTGTTGAGGGGACAAGAGGAAGGCATGATGTGGAAGACCACCAGCACGTGGGGGACAGGTGGCTTCTCAGAGGCGGAGGCTCCCGTTCTGCCCTCAGTCAGCAGAACCAAATCTGCTGTTCCCATCATGGCTGCCACCTGCTGAGTCTGGGGAGACCAAGCTGGAGGAAGCCTGTTGGCGGGCACGGTCGCCCCAAATGCCTTTCACCTTGTACCTGTTGAGCAGTGAGAGCCAAAAGCACCACGTGGGGTCAAAGAGGAACAGCCAGCTTAACCTTCCAGCGCACCTGAGGAGCATGCACACTTGGGCAGGGGCACGGCAGGGCTGGGGGCTGACGCACTGCTCAGGCTGGGGCAAATCCTCTCCTCCTCGCCCACACTCACCCCAGGGAGTGCATCGGGGTGGGAGGTGAGTGGAACGTACGTATGGAGGAGTTTGCATAGGTTATATGCATGTCCATGTGCCAGGAGGTGTTCAAATAGCGTGTTCACTTGGTTTTAATCAAGTGGACCCTGGAGGGCATAATTCTCAGCACCTACTGGCTTCTATTCAGAAATGAAATATTTGATTGCAAATTACCATGCTGAAGCAGATAACAGAATGGTTAAGTACTTTAGCGGAGGAGGTGGTAAGAACAGGCCGTTTCCATTAGGATCACCTGAGCCAGACCTCTGCTCCGCCCAGCCTCGGCATGCTCTTCCACCCCGGCAGTGTCCTTCCATCCACCTGACCCCTCGACACAATGCTCCTCCTCACCCTTCCGGGCCCAGTTCAGCTGTTGCCTCCCCCTTCTTCCTTGACACCCCCGAGTTGCCACGGTCTTTCCACACACAGCCGGCGGAGCTCTGGTTCATGGGCGTGTCTCCCACCCTGTAAGGTTTTTGAGCATGGACAAAATCGTGGGCTCAGGAACTAGACCGCCCGGGTTTGCATCACACCTCTGCCACCTGTGACATCTCCGTGCCTCAGTTTGCTCCTCTACAAAGTGAGGAGGAGGGTGGCACCTACCTCGAAGACCTGTTGTAAGGACTGGATGAATGAATGCACGGGAAAGTGTTGACCGTGTCTGCCCTCAGCAAGCCCTGAAAACCTGCGAACTGAAACCACAATGGGCTACCACCTCACACCCATGGGCTGGTTAGAACCACAAAGTCAGATAACAGCAAGTGCTGGCGGGAGGGGCACTGGGGGGCTCAGTCAGTTAAGCGGGCGACTCTTGGTTCCAGCTCAGGTCATGATCTCACAGTTCATCAGTTCGAGCCCCGAATGGGGCTCTGCACTGACAGTGGGGAATCTGCTTGGGATTCTCTCTCTCACTCTCTCTCTGCCCCTCCCCCCCCTCAAAATAAATAAATAAACATTAAAAAAAAAAAAAAAACCCAGCAAGTGCTGGCGGCTTGTGGAGAAATCAGAAACGTGCATCCACTGCTGGCTGGATCCTAAGATGGTCCAGCCACTCTGGGAAACAGTCTGGCAGGTCCCCAAACCATGAAATACAGAGTTACCATGTGACCCAGCAATTCCACTCCTAGGTTTGTGCGTGAAAGAAGTAAAAACAGTGCCACATAAGAATCTGCAGATGCATGTTCGTGATAGCATTATTCGTGAGTCTCGAACTATAGGCAAATGTCAACCAGTGGACAAATGGAGAAAGAAATGTGGTCTATCCATACAACGGAGTATCATTCAGCCATAAGAAGGAATAAAGTATTGATTCTTGCTACAGCACGGACGAAACTTGTAAATATTACGCTCAGCGAAAGACACCAGTCACAAAAGGCCACATGCTAGGGTTTCCATTCATGTTAACGTCCAGAACAGAGAAATCTCTACGGATAGAGGGTAGATTAACAGTTGCCAGGGGCTGGGGGAAGGGGTGAGGGGGTGTTGGCTAAAGATCATGGGGTTTCTTTTAGAGGTGATGAAATATTCTCAAATTGGCTGTGGTAAGGGTTGCACAATTGTGTGAATACACTAAAAACCACTGAATTGTACACTTTAACCGGGTAAATTGTATATACGGGATATGAATCATATCTCAATAAAGCTGTCTTTTAAAAAACTTGGTTGCCCCCCACAGGGAAAAAAAAAAAAAGGAAGAAGAAGAAGAAGGCAAGAAAGGAAAGCCTGTTAGCTGTTATGATCTGTTTCTTGGCTCCACGGGGTCCAGCCCAGAACAGGTCCTCAGTCAAGTTTGGGAAAGCAACGAGTTAAATCAAATCATCAGCACTGATTATGTGCCCACTGAATGCTTACACACAGCTCCTCATTTAGTCTTAGGAGAGCATGGAGACCTTCCCAGTGCTTGCTTCCGTGTCTCACTGCCCTTAGCCAATCTGTTAGCAAATACCCCCACTATCCCGCCACCTTCCAAATGCATCCAGAATCCGACCTTTTCTCATCATCTGCACCACCCCTGTCCCCCCTCCCCTGGATTCTCCAACCCAGCTACGTGTCCCCAGCTTCCACCCCACTCCCTACAGCCTGTCTTCAGCCTGGAGATCCTTTAGGAACCAAAGTTGGTACTTCTGTCTTTCTCCCAGAGCCCTACAATGATGTCCCTTCTCGCTCAGACAACAAAAGCCCAAGTCTGACACTGCCTCTCTTCCTGCCCCTCCCCCACCCCATCCCACTCCGGGTTATTTCTCTCCAGCCGGTTATTTCACTCCAGACGCTTGCCTAAGGGTCTTCTCCTCTTCCTGGACCCCATCTCCCCCAGGAATCCTCTTGACTCCCTGTCTTTCCTACTTTAAACCTTGGCTCAAACACCTCTTGCCAGTGGGGCTCCCAGACCTCCCCCGTCCCCCATGAAATACGTCCACCTGCACATTCCATACCCCCAAGTGCCTTCATCTGCTTTTTCTCTTTTCCGTAGTGCTTGTCATCTTATAAAATACTATGCAATTTATTTATTATAGCCTTTATTTATTGTCCACCTCCCTGCTAAGTGCGAGCTCCGTCAGGTCAGGTCAGGGATTTTTATTGTTGTGTTGATTTATGCAGCCTCTCGTATTGGGAGGCTCAAGAAACATTTGTGGAGAACTTGGTCTTCACAACATCTCTGAGAAGGAGGCTTTATTTTTCCTCATGGAAGGGTTGTGGGATCTGCCCGAAGCCACGCACTGAGTAGATAGCAGGGCTGAATGTTTATCTGTATAAAGGGGTTGCCACTGACCTCCTTCCTCTCTCCCTGCTCCGCAGTGTGGAAGGCATGTCCTGTCCACTTCCACGAGGCAAGCACATTTGGATAAACTGTGCTCAGGAAGGTAAGTTTGCAGCCAGTTGTACAGGGTCTGGAAGGAAGCTGCATGAGGCTGATATGCTGGCGCGTTCGCAGGGAGAGGTCTGAGTCAGCGGTGGGCGGTGGAGGATGACCGTGTATCAGCACAGCAGAGCCACTATTAACATAATTTGAGTAAACAGTATCCTGTCATGCTGTTTCACATCTGTCAGATTCAAACTGCCTCCCCCAAGCGGGGGATGCCTTTCCTTCCTAGACTTGCAAAGGGAGTCCCTCCTCCTTGCTTCTGGCGAGGAAGAAATGGCCCTGTGGTGTTATTTAAAACGGCAAAATTCTGGGGTGCCTGGGTGGCTCAGTCGGTTAAGCGGCTGGCTCGATTTTGGCTCAGGGCATGATTTCACGATTCATGGGTTCGAGCCCCGCGTCGGGCTCTGTGTGGATGGCGCAGAGTTGGCTTGGGATTCTCTCTCTCTCTCTCTCTCTAAATAAACTTAAAAATAAATAAAGTGGCAAAATTCTGGCCCCCATCTCCAAAGGACTGTTACTCCACAGCTGCCAGAGAATGAGCCCCAAAGCATCGGGCAGTGAGTCCTGACATTGGTTTAATGAAACATGCTTATGTCAAGTGACAGTGAAGCCAGAAATCCCATTGTCTTAGACTCTCCTTTTCTTCACCCTGGGCCACCAGCCATCTCTGGTCCTGTGATCATAGCATCTCACTTCCCTGGGCCCCTTTCCCCACCCCACCTCATCTCCATGGTGGTCTGCAGAGTTCCTGGGCACCATCTGTGGGCAGATTCCATCCTGTGCATGGTGACAGCCTTGGGGGATGTTGGGAGAGCAGACAGGCAGATAGGGAGGAACTACATGTACCTTTGATGAGGAGGACAGGATGGGTCTGGGGACAGAGAGGGATCCTATGCACGTGGCAGAAGAAGGGCCCCTGGGATGGGGCAGAGAAGATACTGGAGAAGCATGCATGGTCAGATGAGAAAGGCTTTACCTAACATCCACGATGTTAACCCTCCAAGGGGTTAGCAGATTCCACAGAGCCCTTAGAAAATGCATTGGTGCCCACCCAGTCTCGTCCAATTTCAGTGTATTCATGGATCCTCTGAAGTCTGCTGTCCCCACCCCCTGGCAAGTGGGTCTCTCATCGAGAAGGAAATACCACCATCAGACCTGGCATTCAGAAGGGTTCAGGAGATGACAAACCAGAGGGAGAGAAAAGAGGGAAGGGGTGAGAAAAACCCACAATAATGCAAAAGTCTTGGGTCAATCCAACAAGGTCCAAATGGTAAAAACATTCCAAAGCGAGGCAGGTAACCAACACCGACCCGAGAGGGAAGAGGCAGCCGTGGAGATTGGAGAAGTCTCCCGGAAAAAGGAGAATATGGGGAGAGAGTCCCAGCATGCAAAATCTGACAGGGTCGGGGGGAGCAGAGAGGGGGCTCGCGGGTTGCAGGTTGCACACTGGTTGGCACAGCTCCCAGAAAAGGTTTAGTGCCTCTGGGGTCAGGCTGCCCTCCTCAGTCCCCACCCCACACTCCCCCTACTGTCAGTGGTCAGAGGCAGAGAACAGAGGGCAGGGAGGTGTGGCAGGCGGACATGTTTCAGCCCTCTTTGCCCAGCAGGTCAGCAGGTCTGATGTGTGGGGCCTGTATGCAGAGGCTCACAGCCTGAAACCCAAAAGCGCTTATCCTGGACCCCAAAAGCTCTAAGCAGAGAGTCTACCTCTGGCAGGATCATCTGGAGGCAAGCCCACCCTGATGTGAGGCTGTTCACAGATTTTATGCATCCCGCTTCATTTATACATTTTCCTGCAGAACCGTTAGCGTGTCTGGTTACGGGGGGCTGCCTTGTGCATATTGCCTTTCTAAAATGGAGCAATTTTGAATTCTGCACATGCCAAACCCCAAGGAACTGGAGAATATATGGTGACCTGTAGCAGGGAAAGTGGGATTCAATTATTGCACCTCTCTGAGGCAGTCAGAAAACACAGCAAGATCTCCAAGACATAGCGTTCAGTTGAAAAAAAAAACAACAACCAAAAAACGTGCTAATTTAGCCATGCAACAAAAATTTACAAAGTATCTGATGAGTCAGATGCTATTGTAGGCAATGGTATTAGAAATGTAAAAAAAAAAAAAAAAAAAAAAAAGTCAAAATAAAACAAAATTCTCTGCTTGTGCTCACCTATGTGTATATAAATGTATAGAGAAAAGCCCGGATGGAGCCACAGGAATCTGGTAATAGTGAGAGACCCCTGGTGAGAAAGATCCTGTAGGGAGAAAGGTGGACTTTGACATTTTATTCTATATACTTTTGTATTGCTTATGTTTTTATTTTTCTAATAAGTGCTACAGACTGTATCTTTATGTTCCTTCCAGTTTCATAGTTTGAAATCTTTTTTTAAAGTTTATTTATTTTTATTTTGAGAGAGAGAGCAAGTGTGCATGTACAGGGGGAACAGGGCAGAGAGAGGGAGAGAGAGGGAGAGAGAGGGAGAGAGGAAGAGAGAGGGAGAGGGAGAGAGAGAGAGAGAAAAAGAATACGACGCAGGTTCTGCACTGTAAGCACAGAGTCTGAAGCGGGGCTCAGTCTCACCAACTGTGAGATCATGACCTGAGCTGAAATCAAGAGCTGGACACTTAAATGACTGAGCCACCCAGACACCCCCATACTTTGAAATCTTGACACTCAATGTGATGGGCCTTTGAGAAGTGATTAGGTCACAAGGGTGGGGCCCTCATGGTGGGATTAGTGCCCTGATAAAGGAGACCCCAGAACTCCCTTGCTCCTTCCTCCACGTGAAGACACAGAGAGAAGGCCATCTATGAACCAGGAAGCAGTGGCCCCACCTGCTTGGCCCCACCCAATCTGCTGGCGCCTTGGTCTTGGCCTTCCAGCCTTGGGAACTGTGAGGAACAGATGTCTGTCCTTTGTAAGCCACCCAGGCTACAGTATTCTGTTATAACAGCTCGAACAGTCTGAGACAGTAAGCAAGAGATCATGTATGACTCCCGTAATTAATAGAGAAAAAAGAGACAGACCTATAAAAACAAAAAAATAGGGGCCCCTGAGTAGCTCAGTTGGCTAAGCGTCTGACTCTTGATTTTGGCTCAGGTCATGATCTCATGGTTCATGAGTTCAAGCCCCAACTTGGACTCTGTGCTGCCAGAACGGAGCCTGCCTGGGATTCTCTTTGCTTCTCCCCTGCTCTTTCTCTCTCAAAATAAATAAACGAACATTAAAAAAAAAAAAAAAACAAGAATACAAACAAAACAAGGAAAAAGAAACCACCCATCACGTCCAACCTGTTTATTTTACAGACAGGGAAACTGAGGCTCAGGGAGCATCCCCCCACCCCCCACTGCCGCCAGCCTCAGGTTGGAACTAGAATCCTGTTCTACAGACTGGTCCACAAGGGCTGTTCCTGACCCCACATTGCCTCACACACAACCCCACAAATAATACCATTGATGTGAAGGTGTTTTGTGAATCTTAATGAACTATACATGCATGCCACTCTTTAGGGGATAGAAAATTCCATATTTGGGGTGGGTTTTTTTGGCCAAAGCCTTTCTGATGCCACTGAGGAAACATGGCAAGGACGTTTGAGAGCAGGGAAAAGTGGACAGGTCATACATTAGCCAGAGTCAGAGCAGTTGAAGACCACACCCCGTAGATGGGACTGTGATTCAAAGTCACAGGTGACTTTGCTGAGGGGAGCACAGCCCGAGTACCAATGTGTGACCCAGCAGTGGGGAGCGGATACTCTCGTGTAGCTGCGTAAAAACGTAGCATTCTTGGGTTTCCAGGGCTTGTACTATTTTTGTGTGGCTTTCTCTTTTCTGTTTGCTTTTGCGTTTCCTTCTTATTTTCTTTCTTTTCTCCAAAAGGGGAAACGACATTGCCACCCACAGCATCTAATCCTAAGTTCCAAGTTTTGATTTTGCAATTGCAGTTGATTTCATTCATTATTCATTATTTTTAATGTAACGTATTAAAAAAAATTTTTTTTTACATGGAAACATTTTTTTCCAGCAGTTTGAAAACCAGGAGTGAATGGAAAGTGACATTTGAGTCAGGCCTTAAAGGAAATGCTGGGGAGGGTGCCAGCCTTGGACATGGGGTGGGGTGGGGGTGGGGAACAGCACACAGGTCTAGGTCTTCAGCAAGTCGGGGGATGAGCCCCTGTAAGAGGGAGGAATCACCAGGACAGGACTCAAGGCTGCACATGCAGAGGTGTGGACCCCACCTGTCCTCAAATGTCCTGCTAAGTACAAATAAGTGCCTGAGGCAGGGGAGACCCTTCCAGGGCCGGGGGCAGGGGAGGGGGGAGAGGCTAGTATCAGGGGGAGGCTGGGGCAGCTGTTAGGGGGAGAGGCAGGGTAGAGCACATCGAGCGAGGCTGGCTCTAAGGTGTGACTGCTATGTCACCTTACAGTCGTGATTCCTTGCTTGAAAAAAATCAGAGGCTCCAACCTCCCTGGCCCGCAGTCACTGAAGTGGCCCCAGGCTCTGACCCCTCCCGGCCCTTACTCATCAACTGGACCCATCTGAAGTGGCTTTTATGGAGCACTTTCAGCTTGAAGGGGAGGACAGTAGGCTGGCAGCCAGCTCTGCTGAGCACTTAGGGGAGTGTGGAGGCTTCATGAGCCACAATGGGGGCTACCAGCTCACCTCTTCTCCACCCTCCGCCGGGAAGGCTGAAGGGCACACAGTAGGCTCTCCTGGCTGCCTAGACAGGCACAGTGAGGACGGCAGATTAAAACCTAAAGAGGCGGGTGCCTGGGTGGCTCAGTCGGTTAAGCGTCTGACTTCAGTTCAGGTCATGATCTCCAGGTCTGTGGGTTCGAGCCCTGCGCCGGGCTCTGCGCTGACAGCTCGGAGCCTGGAGTCTGCTTCAGATTGTGTCTCCCTCTCTCTCTGCCCCTCCCCACTCACACTCTGTCTTTCTGTCTCTCAAAAATGAATAAGTGTTAAAATTAAAAAAAAAAAACAAAAAACCCTAAAGGGGTACGTGAAAGGGGTGCCTGATTAATAATTACCCAGAAAGTCCCTTGCATGGTCCAGTAAGCACAGTGGTCATGGGTACTATGTTTCTCTGAACCTGGCACTAACCAAAGGATGTGTAGGCCTGGATTTCTTTGATCGAACTGGCATGTTCCCTCTCCTGTGGGGAATCCAGGGGCTTCCCAAGGATAATGCAGTCCTGACCCCGAGTCTCTCCTGAGTCTGACTATGCAGAGACGCCTATTTTGGGGCGCCACATGACCCTGGAGTCTTCCTGAAGAAGCTGGTTTCAGCACAGTGCCTATGGGGCTGAGCTTTCTAAGCTGGGAGGCTGAGGCCCAGAGAGGCTGGCTTGTCTGCCCAAGGCCACACAGCGGGCATGGGCAGAGCCACAATTCAAGATGTTTGGGGCCAGCAAGCACCCTGGCTCCTGATCAGAGGCACCCACATGGCCTAGAGGGAAAGTTGGGTTTTTAGGGTGGGAATGAAAAGCAAAAAAAAAAAGTCAACTTCTAGGGTTTTTTGTTTGTTTCAAAATCAGTTCTTTTTTTTTTCTAATTTTTTTTTCAACGTTTTTTATTTATTTTTGGGACAGAGAGAGACAGAGCATGAACGGGGGAGGGGCAGAGAGAGAGGGAGACACAGAATCGGAAACAGGCTCCAGGCTCCGAGCCATCAGCCCAGAGCCCGACGCGGGGCTCGAACTCACGGACCGTGAGATCGTGACCTGGCTGAAGTCGGACGCTTAACCGACTGCGCCACCCAGGCGCCCCTCAAAATCAGTTCTTTTGAAACCTCATGCAAGTGTAGAGTTTATGCCATAACAATGGAAAGAGGTTAAAGCTAGAGATCCCGGCTACTCCTTCTTCCTCCTCAAGTGAAGGGGACTAATGGGGGACCAGGGGCATACGACCCAGAGGAGGATGGGGCCTGGGGGGCGTAGTGCATGGATACTCCACTGGTGGCCCAGCCCAGCGATAAAGTTTGGGGGGAGTGGCTGGGCCAGCTGGATGCATCCTGGGGTCCCACTGAGCCTAATGGGTGCTGTGCTCCCCACAAGGTATCAGTAAATTCTAAGCCCTCTTCACTCCCAGGAAGTGAGAAATGAGGCCTTGAACCCCAGAGAGGAGTGTTAAGGAAAAGAGAGCCCTGACCCAGGACTACAGATAGAGAAGCCCAGTGTGGCCACGGGGGCTGGGAACTGTCTCTACTGCTGGGCTCGGCTCCAGTTCCCCACCTCCTCCCAGGCCTCTCAGGCAAGAGGCCCCTGAGGGGAAAAGTCGTAATGCTGAATGTCAGTTGTGATTCAGGGCAGCCTGGAAGAAAAGTGAATCCAGCTGGCAACCAGGGACTGCAAGGGCGGATGGGGAGGGAAGCGGGCAAGGAGGAAAGCGGGTACACACGAGGGCAGACCTGGGCGGCCAGAGTCCTCACCAGACGGCTGGCCTCAGCCTCTGGCCTGCTCCTGAAAGACAGACAGGAGACGGGAGGGTCTCCATTAAGTTTGAGTGGTCCTCAAACTTGACATGCATCCGAATTACCTGGCAGACCTGTTAACACACAGAGTGCTGCCCCCTCAACCTTCCCCCCAGTTAGGTCTGGGTGGACCTCAAAAATATGCATTTCTAATTTCTGGAGACTTCCCAGGAGCTGCTGCTGCTGGTGTGGGGACCACACTTTGAGAACCACTGCTCTAAGCTGAACGCTTCACTCCAGTCCTGCCTTGCTCCTGCCCCACCTGGGTCAGACTTCAAACAAGAGCTCTGCTCTGACCCCACCTGTGTCAGGAAACACAGGACAGGGTCCCGCAGAGGGAGGGCTCGAGGCCAGCTTTTTCCTCAGCCTGGCCGCTCCCCTTCCAACTCTTCAGGCCCAAGACTCTGCCTGGGCTGTTGGCTACCTCAACCTCCAGGGACTCTGTCAGCCCCAGAAGACTGTCCCATGGTTTCCTAGGCAGGTGGACAGGGGATGACACAAGTCCCCAGTTAGCTGTCCCATGTGCCCCAGGACTTTGTGTGGAAACCTGGACCCTCACCTGGAGGCAGAACATTGCTTTTCTCCTTAAAGCCTGGGTGAGGGTGGTAGGCCATTGAACCCTCTGCTGATCTCTCGAGGAAGGATCTGGTGGGATCCTCAACAGCCCCCTGATGCTCTTCAGGGTGGAGGCTGAGGTTGGGTGGGATGATGGCTCCCAGGCTCAGGTACCATTAGTGTGACTTAGAGGCAATATGCCATCTGTTTACATATCGGCGGCCGTGAGTAAAAGGCCTCGATGGTAGGAGACATCAGGACCAACCTCATTTCTGTATTGACTGTGGTAAGAATCTGGGCTCCACGCATCAGTCATGTGACCTTGGGCAACTTAATTCCTTTGTGCCTCAGTTTTCCTGTCTGTACAATGGAGGTCATTACAGGACCTATCTCATAGGGTTCCCTGAGCGAAAAATGAGACAATCTGAGTAACCCACTGAATGCTCACTAAACATATTATTTAAAAAATAAGCCAAGAACATGGGGAGCCTGGCTGGCTCAGTCGGAAGAACATGAGACTCTTGATCTTCGGGTCCTGAGTTCGAGCCCCGTGTGGGGTGTAGCGATTACTTAAACAAATAAAACTTAAAAAGAAAATAAGCCAAGAACAAAACCTTGCAGATGAGTGTTCACTGAGGGCGCTATTCACAACAGCCACAAAGGTCCCTTGACAGATGAATGGATAAACAAAATGTGGTCTGTCCATATTACTGAGCCATAAAAAGGAATAATGTGCTGGTTCTCTGCTACAACATGGATGAACCTCCATGACATTATGCCGAGTGAAAGGAGACAGACACAAACGGTCACATCCTGGATGGGTCCATTTGTACAAAACGTCCAGAATACGTAAAGCCACAGGGACGGAAAGCAGATTAGTGGTTGTCAGGGGCTGGGGGAGGCGGGAAAGGGGAGTTACCGCAAAAGGGTGCTGGATTTCCCTTTAGGGCAATGACAAGGTTCTGGAACTAGTTGTTGGTGATGGTTGCACAACACTGTGACTGTACTAAGTGCTACCGAATCACAGACTTTACGGTGTCCCCGGGCACATCTTCCCTCTCAAGAGAGGCTGCTCATCTCGAAAGGGCAGTGATTGTGAAATAAGGCTGACTGAGGAGGCATGTTTAAGAAATGACATGTCAGGGGCGCCTGGGTGGCTCAGTCGATTAAGCATCCGATTCTTGGTTTTGGTTCAGGTCATGATCTCACGGTTCATGAATTCAAGCCCTGCCTGCATGGGGCTCCACGCCGTCAGGACAGAGCCTGCTTGGAATTCTCTCTGTCTCTCTCTCTGCCCCTCCCCTGCTCGTGCTCTCTCTCTGTCTCCTCTAAATAAAAGAAAATTAAAAAAAAATTAAAACAACAAAAAAAGAAATAACAGGTGTCAAAAGCGGTGTTGACCCAGTCACCGAAAACACACCAAGCCCAGGCAGCGTGGCACAGCCCCCCTCACTGCCTCTACCTGGACTGCCTGTTTTCTCATAAAACAGGCTTCACGAGGTCTTGACATGAGACTGAAGCCTCAGGAAATCCCAGAGATGTTCATCCGGGTCATAAACAAGGTCACAGCTTTTCAAAGGCTGGTTTCTCCTCCCTGAGCTCCCCTGAGGCCATGGCATTATGGAGGCCACATGGACGGCTTTGAGTGAAGTCCTTCCCAGGGGCCTGTGTGACCCCGAGCCAGGGAAACAGGTGGCCCATAACAGTGACCCCTCAGCTGGGCCCCTGTTTTTTTTCGTAATTAAAATTTTTTTAACGTTTATTTAAAAAATTTTTTTTAAATGTTTATTTATTTTTTTGAGAGACAGAGAGAGACAGAGTGCAAGCTGGGGAGGGGCAGAGAGAGAGGAGACATGAAATCCAAACCAGGCTCCAGGCTCTGTGCTGTCAGTACAGAAACTGATGTGGGCTCGAACTCACAAACGGGGAAATCATGACCTGAGCTGAAGTCGGATGCTCAACCGACTGAGCCACCCAGGCACCCCTAATGTTTATTTATTTTTGAGAAGAGAGGGAGAGAGGGCATGAGCAGGGAATGGGCAGAGAGAGAGGGGGACAGAGGATCCAAAGCGGGCTTGGTGCTGACGACAGAGAGCCCCATACAGGGCTCAAATTCACAAACCACGAGATCATGACCTGTGTGAACGAAAAGTCGGACACCTAACCAACTAAGTCACCCAGGTGCCCCTCAGTTGGGCACCTTCAACTCCCTTCCCTCCCCAGAGCTGATTCTATACCCACCCTGTGAGGTCGGGGTTTGCAGAAGGGGAAACCAAGGCTCAGTGGGTGGGAGGCAGGCCTGGATTCACTCTCAGGTGTTCTGATGTTGGAGCCGTTGGGACCTCTGTGATGTGCGGGTGCTTCTGAGGGGGGTGCAGTGAGAGCGTGCCCTGTGCCTAGACCTGGGTACCAAACTTCCCGGCACAGCCTGGGGTATGGAGTTCCCCCCAGAGAGAAATAGCCCCTAACAGAAAGCCTCATAAAATGTTAGCAAGAGACCACTAGAGACGCTTGCATTCCTGAGGTGTGTGGGCCACACTCCCTGCCCCTATTAGAACCAAGCCTACTGGGGTCCCTCCACTCCCGATCCGGGAGCACACTCCCTGAAGCCTGAGCACTTCTGACACAGGCGGGACCCCTGGGGCAGCCCATTGGTGGCTGGACTTGTGCCCACAGCCTGGAAAACAAGTATGGGAGGCGGGTCTGGGGGTGGGGGCTCCTGGAGACCTTCACAGCAGGGGACCTGTTACACCCATAGTCATATGGAGTGAGGGTCTCCCCATCTCCAGGAGCTCTTCCTACCCAGGAACACCATTTCCTTTCAGGGTCTTCTCCTGAGGGGGCAAGGCTGGAGGGTGGGGGACCCCTCTGCACTGCTGATGCTTCCCTCTCCTGGGGCGTGGATACTTGGTGACCAGTGAGGGGCAGGAGGTTCAGGGAGGAAAACAGACTGATGCTTTATCAGACCTCATCTGTCCACATATGCCCACATGCCTTCATGTCAACAGGCTGGAAGCAGATGTCCAAAAATGGAAATATTTGTGCTGCCTCAGTTTCCTGGCCCTTTACTCCACCCCCCTACCCCCCCCCAGGGGGTGTAAGCCCTGCCCGCCCTAGACTCTCGGGGCTCCAAGAGCCTTGCCCACTTCTGAGTTGGGGTGGGGGGAGACGGGCAC
This sequence comes from Puma concolor, assembly GCF_028749965.1. Taxonomy (NCBI): domain Eukaryota; kingdom Metazoa; phylum Chordata; class Mammalia; order Carnivora; family Felidae; genus Puma; species Puma concolor. The sequence goes on from NC_141667.1 coordinate 149,090,485, forward strand.
ATTCTCCCTGCCCTCCTGGGAGCAATGTGCCCCCGCTCTGGAAATGTTCATGTGAGGAAGTTTCTCTTGTGCTCTTCCTCTGAAACTGCCCACGGTGGGTGATATGCAACCCATGGGCTCCCTCCAAATGATCTGCCCCAACTTCTTGGTTTGGTGTTGATTACACCAGTGTTCGCAGAGTGACCGTGAACCCAAAGTGGGCACTCCCCAGAGGCGAGAGCCAGGCTCAGCCATGCCCACCTTCAAAGGCATCAATGATAAACCCGATAAACCCAGGACCATGGAATCAGAGTTCCCACACCGCCTGCCAAGGTTTTCAAGAAACTCATTCAACCTGTATTAACATGGAATGCATATAAGATTTTACCAATTTCCCCTATACTCAATAAACATGACATTTCTTGAAATTTTAAATATTTTTTTAATGTTTATTTTTGAGAGAGAGAGAGAGAGAGAGAGAGAGAACATGAATGGGGGAGGGGCAGAGAACAAGAGGAACACAGAAGCTGAAGCAGGCTCCAGGCTCTGAGCTGTCAGCACAGAGCCTGATGCGGGGCTTGAACTCACAAACCATGAGATCATGACCTGAGCCAAAGTCAGACACTTAACCGACTGAGCCACCCAGGTGCCTCTCTTGGAAAATTTAAATCTGTGTATCCCGGCCATCTTGTATCAAAGCAGAAGGAAGCAAGGCATACAGAGTTTACCAGTTTGTCGCTGCATTAACGACAGCAGGCAGAATGAAAGCTCGTGTGGCCGGCCACAGAAAACTGCACTTGTATATAACCAGGGTTTTTTGTGCATGTGGGCATGTGGGTTTTTTTTCAATATTATTATTAAAAAGGCAATATATTATTTTCAGGAAATTTAGGGGCAAGACCCACCCACAATCCCACCGACCTAACACAAATATTTCCATTTTTGGACATTTGCTTCCAGCCTGTTGACATGAAGGCGTGTGGGCATATGTAGAGACATGAGGTCTGACAAAAAGGGAGAGGGTCCTGTTTTCCTCACTGAACTTCCTGTCCCCGCAGGTCACTGAGACCTGGGGTACCCACCCCCCCACGGGAGGGAAGTGTCAGCAGCACAGAGAGGCCCCTTCACCTCCCGCCCCTGTCCCATCAGGAAACCTGGAGAGCAAATTGTGGGCTCCAAGAGGAGGAGGGGCTGTGGCTCTGATCCTGGGCGGGGGGTCCTCACGAGATGGTGAGACCCACACTCCATATGGCTGTGAGTGATACAGGCTTCTTTTGCCATAATGTTTCACAGCTCCATACTCTGCCCTATGATTTACTTGGCCATCTTCCCTTATCCTCAGACATTTAGGTGGCTTCCATTATTTTACTATTAAAATGGGTGCAGCATATGTCCATATGCAGACCTTGGTTTTTCCCCTAGACTTCACTTCTGGAGCTCATCTCTGCCCAGGGGCTCTGGCTGTTCACTCCTTCCACATCCCACTTCCTTCTTCCTTCTCTTCATCCTCCCTGGAGCTGATGTTACCCAGGTCCCTCTTTCTTGTTTTATCTATCTTGGGGCTGCTGGCTCCCCATGACCCTGTCCAAGGACCTTCCATGGCTCACCAGAAACAGTCACCTGGAGAAAAGCCACACTTTCTAGCGTGGTGATTGAGCCTCCCATCCCATGGGCCCGGGACCCCCCACCTCTCCGCCTCATCTCCTTCCACATGCTCTTCAAATGTCAAGCTCTGGTCAAACCAAACCACTCCCAGCTCCTTAAGACTGTGCTCAGTCAGGCTTCCATGCATTTGCACACGGGCTCCTCCCCCAGAGCACCCCCCTGCTCGAAAGTGCCCACCCCCATTCCTACTTCTCCCCTAACATCTCCGCTCTGGCATCAGCCCTGTTCTGCCTCCTGCCCATGACCTCTCCGGGTGGGATCAGACACTGCTGCATCTAAGTGTGCCATAGACACAGCTCTCTCGGTCATGCTGCTTTTTACATGGGCTGTATTTTGGGGTTTACTTATCAGCCTCCTTTCCTGTAACAAGCACTCCTGGAGGCTCATGACTGTTCAGATTTTTTAAAAAAATCATTTATTTTTGACACACACACACACACACACACACACACACACACACACACACGGAGAGCATGAGCTGGGGAGGGGCAGAGAGAGAGGGAGACAGAAGATCTGAAGCAGGCTCTGTGCTGAGAGCTGAGAGACCAATGTGGGGCTTGAACTCACAGACCGTGAGATCATGACCTGAGCCAAAGTCAGATGTTTAACCAACTGAGCCAGCCAGGCATCCCACACCTGTTCATCTTTTACCCCCAACACAAATACAAAGTTTAGGCCACACAGCACACCCAATAAACACAGGATGAGTGTATGAATGAATGAATTAATGAATGAATGAGGGAGTGAGTCTGAGTTCTCCCCACTGGCAGTGTGGGACCGTGGCATCCCAGCTGAGTGCCCCTCTCCAGGCTTCCACACCCAGGGCAGGGAAGAGGGTCTGTAGGGGCCCTGGTGGCCTTATAGAAAACAGGATGGAAAATACTGAGCTGTAAGCCATCTGCCTGCGAGGTCTTCTTGGGAGACTTTACAGCTACAGCAGCATTGACAAGAGCTGCCTGACTGAGGATAGAAAACAGTCAGCGGAAGCAGAACAATGCAGAAAGCCCCTCTGTCCCCTGGGCCTGTCCACACCAGCACCTGTACTCTGCGCCTTTCCACCAAACTCATTTTCTGTATGGTTTTCCTGTGAGGCCGCCTGTGACAAGTGTCTGTAAGTTACACCTGAAAACACAGTTCTCTGCCCTCAGAGGAGTCTCATGTGCTTTACAGATAATTATTGAGAGACAGACTCCTGAAATGTAAGCCTTCTGCCAGCAAGCAGGTCTGATTAGGATGCAAGAAGTCTTGTGGTGCCTGAGTGGCTCAGTCGGTTAAGTGTCCAACTCTTGGTTTCAGTTCAGGTCATGATCTCACGTCTTGTGAGTTCAAGTGCTGCATCGAGCTCTGTGCTGATAGTGCGAAGCCTACTTGGTATTCTCTCTCTCTCTCCCTCTCTCTGCCCCTCCCCTGGTCACTCTGTCTCTCTCAAAATAAATAAATAAACTTAAAAAAAAAAGTGTTTTTAGTGTTAGTGTTGATGATCTCATGGGAGATCCAGTCCTCCACTCTGTTTAAGAATTTAGGGGCCAGGGTAGTCTGGGGGTGTATTGGCTTTAATCTGTTTTCCCTCTTCTTGGAAGGTAATGAAAAGCAAGATGTGCTCTGTGGGAAGCCGGTGTCATCTGGAGCCTTCAAGGGAACACAGGACCTGCACTAACCGAAGGTAAATACATGCTGGCAGGAAGGAGCCCTTCTCAACTACTCCTTTCCGGGACTCAGAACATCCCAGGGGATCATGACCACTGACAGCATGGAGAGGAGGGAGGCTCTGGGATGCAGCATATCAGCAGAGCCCTGAGGCAGCAGCCTGTTGTCTTACTTGTCTCTCCTTCTTTTTGTGGTCAATTCCTTTCCCATCTAGTGATTTTGCTGGGTCCTTCCCAGACATCCTGGAGCTACTAAGTCCTGACTTAGCCATTGACCAGCCACCTTGCAGACTCCCTGCATCCATCATGTCAGGGGCATCCAACCCTGTCACTCCCTTGCACTGAAACCTGCAGTGGTTTCCTACTGCCTGAGTTATGCTTCCCCTGGAACAGAAAGGCTACAGGATGGTTTAATGGAAACCCTAAGTAATTAGCCAAAAAGGTGTTTGCTGCAGGACCTCTCAGGGCCCTTAGTATGATAAGACGTTTTGCAAGTATCCAAGGTGGAGATTTGGGGAGGAGAAGTTGCATGGGAGGTCTCCCCAGCTGTGGAACCCTTTGTGCCAGGAGCATCTCATGAATCTGTCCCAGGGAGACTGATTTGGAAATCCCTAACCAAAGGCTAAAATTCACATTCCTTATCAAAACAATCAAAACCTGCATAACCTGGCTTCACCTTATTCCCCCCCACCCCCCACCCCCACCCCACTCCCCACCCCCCAGCCACTGGCAATGCCTTAGTACTTGCTTTACAGAGCTCCTGCTGCCTGGAAGCTCCCTCCTTCTTCCTCCAACTCCTCCCAACACAGCTTCTGGGTCACCCCCTCCAAGAAACACTCTCCTGCTCCCCTCGTGCATGAGGATTTTCCTGCAGTGTCCCCACAGTGTCACAGTTACACAGTTAGAGCATAAGGCAACATTTGCATTTAGTCACTTGATTCTTTGGTTTGCACTTAGAGGATAAGCTGTATGAAAACTTCAGCCCTCACTCAGAAGATCAGGCAGTCACAGGGCTCTCAGGAGCTGATGCCCACTGGGGGGGCTGCACATTCTCATCCCTCCCCACAGAGGGCATCTGCTGGCACTGCTTGCATTAATTCTCTTTTTTGCAACTTCATCTAGACTTTTTTGTTTGTTTGTTCTTTTGTCCAAGCCATAGCTGGGTTTGCATCAGTTAAAGTGTGTTTATGACACTATTCTGGGGGGTGGGTGAAATGCGTGAAAGGGATCAAAGGTACAAAGTTCCAGTGAAGATAAATAAGTCCTGGGGATGTAATGGTGATTGTAATTTACAATATTGCATTGTATATTTGAAAGCTGCTAAGAGAGGAGATCTTAAAAGTTCTCCTGAGAAGATGGGGTGCCTGGGTGGCTCAGTCGGTTAAGCGTCCAACTCTGGATTTCAGCTCAGGTCATGATCTCACAGTTTGTCGGATCTCTCTCCCTCTCTCTTTTCTTCTACCCCTCCCCCACTCGTGTGTGCTCTATCTCTCAAAAGTTCTTATAAGAAGAAAAAGATTTTTTTGTAACTCTGCGTGGTGATGGATGTTAACTAGACTTACATGGCAATCATTTTGCAATATATACCAAATCATTATGTTGTACACCTGCAATTCACATTATGCTATATGTCAATTATATCTTAACTTAAAAAATACACTAAGGGAGCACCTGGTTGGCTCAGTTGGTGCAGCATGTGATTCTTGATCTCAGGATTGTGAATTTGAGCCCCATGTTGGGTGTAGGAATTACTTAAAAAAAATAAAGAATAAGGGGTGCCTGAGTGGCTTAGTCGGTTAAGTGTCTGACTTTGGCTCAGGTCATGGTCTCATGGTTCGTGAGTTCGAGCCCCACATTGGGCTTTGCACTGACAGTGCAGAGTTTGCTTGGGATTCTCTCTCCCTCTCTCTCTGCCCCTCCCCCCGTTGCTCATGCGCGCTCTCTCTCTCTCTCTCTCTCTCTCTCTCTCTCTCAGTATGAATAAATAAACTTAAAAAATTTTTAATTAAAAAATACATTTAAAAAACTAAATGAAAATAAGAGTTGGCTTCGTGGAACAAAACAGAAACTCACTATTCCCTCCTGTGTGGAAGTGCCTTTCCCCTCCTTTTTGGAATGGTCCCTCCAAAGGTGTTTTTTTTTTTTAAGTTTATTTTTTGAGAGAGAGAGAGAGAGAGAGAGAGAGAGAGAGAGAGAAAGCAGTGGAGGGGCAGAGAGAGAGAGAGGGGGGGAGAGAGAATCCAAAGCAGGCTCTGTGCTAACAGTGCAGACAGAGCCCCAGGTAGGGCTCAAGCTCACAAACTGTGAGATCATGACCTGAGCCAAAATCAAAAGTCAGATGCTTAACTGACTAAGCCACCCCAGGTGACCCCAGAGGTGTTTAGTGGCAAGGAGCTGCATATCATGAGCTTCTTGAAGCTGTGGGATGGGCACACAGAGGTGGCATGGGCAGAGGCTGAAGTAGAATGAGGCTGCCCAGGCCAGGACACCGGTAAGTACTCCATCTGGGCTAATCTCACAGGCTCCCACAGAAGGCTTCTTGGCCATAGGAGCCCAAGGAGGCTGCAAGGCCTGCCAACAGCTGTGCCCATGGTGGCTTTGTGGGATCCAGGCAGCATTTGCTGAGGCTTTAACTTTGAAGTGCAAGTTCAGGGCAAAGGGTGGCCTTGGACTCCAAGGACACATTTGGGAGATCCGCAGACATTCTCATCCCAGTCCTTGCTATGAACAGGTGACTCCATAATTTATCACCCAAACCAAGGTATTTGAAGACAGGAAGAATATGCATAAATTGGGACTGTCCCAAAATGGTGGTACGTACAGTCATTTTAGCTACGACTAGTTTGAGTAGGTCAATGAGGAGGAGAGAGGCATGCCACTCTGCAGTAGGTGACCCGTGGTGCCCTTCAAGCATGGTGCAGCCTTCCCTGGCCAGGGACATTTCCTTCTTAGGCACAAAGGTATACCCATGAAAAGGAAGAGTTGATACCATCCATTCTAACTAGCTGTCCTCCCAAGGGTCTTCCAGCCCAGATACTCACCCTATTTCCCAAATGCACCCCAAAGTGCACAGGGCTTTGTAAAGCAGAGACAACTCAACAGAAGGCCCTGCAAGGTCTCTCAATGCTACGTGCACCCCAGGCTACCTGTGGGCCACGTCATGGTGGCTGCTGTCCTATCCTCAGGAAGGTTCCTAAAAGCTATTGTTCTGACAAGAATGCCAAGACAATTAAATGGGGGGGGGGGGGGAAGAACAGTCTTTTCAACAAAAGTGTCTGGGACAATTGGATATCCATATACAAAAGAATGAGTTTGGACCCCTACCTCACACCATATCCAAAAAATTAACTCAAAATGGATCAAAGGCTAAATAAAAGAGCCAAAACTATAAAAACCATAGAAGAAAACAGGTATAGATCTTTGTGATCCTTGATTAGGCAATGTTTTTAGACAGGACACCAAAAACAAGCAACCAAAGCAGGGAAAAATGGTTATACTGGATTTCATCAAAATTAAAAAAAAAAACAACACACATAACTTTTGCACTTTAATAGATACCATCAAGAAAGAGAAAAGGCAATGCACTGATGTGTATCCAGAGTATATAAAGAACTTTCACAACTCAACAATAAAAACACAAACAGATCAATTAAAAAATAGAGGGGAGTGCCTGGCTGGTTCAGTTGGCAAATCATGTGACTCTTGATCTCAGGGTTGTCAGTTCAAGCCCTATGTTGGGTGTCAAGATTACTTAAAAATAAAATCTTTAGGGGTGCCTGAGTGGCTCAGTCAGTTGAGCATCTGACTTCAGTTTAGGTCATGATCTCAGCATTTGTGAGTTCAAGCCCTGTGTCAGGCTCTGTGCTGACAGCTCAAAGCCTGGAGCCTGTTTCTGATTATGTGTCTCCCTCTCTCTCTGCCCTTACCCTACCCCTCTCAAAAATGAATAAACATTAAAAAAAAAAAAAAAAACAGGGGCGCCTGGGTGGCGCAGTCGGTTAAGCGTCCGACTTCAGCCAGGTCACGATCTCGCGGTCCGCGAGTTCGAGCCCCGCGTCGGGCTCTGGGCTGATGGCTCAGAGCCTGGAGCCTGCTTCCAATTCTGTGTCTCCCTCTCTCTCTGCCCCTCCCCCATTCATGCTGTGTCTCTCTCTGTCTCAAAAATAAATAAACGTTAAAAAAAAATTAAAAAAAAAAACCCAGAAATGGGTGAACTGTATAGTGAGTGAATGATATCTCAGTGAGACTGTCACAAAACAAACCCCATCTGAAAGTCTGAGCCAATATTTACATACCACTGTACTCTGTGCGTCAGGAGTCTCAGGGAACATTCATCCGGTATCTTACCAACAACCTGCCCACTGCATTTTCCTCTTTCTCCTAAAAATCAAAGATACTGTGTCCATGGGACACATACCCAAACAGGATTGTTCATAGACACACCACCACGGATTAACTCTCAGAACATGAGGAGTTTTGGAGGCACCTGGGTGGCTCCATCGGTTAGGCGTCTGACTCCTGATTTCCGCTCAGGTCATGATCTCACTGGTTTGTGGGTTTGAGCCCCATGTCAGGCTCGTGCTGACAGTGCAGAGCCTGCTTGGGATTCTATCTCTACTCCTAGCCCACTTGCACACACACCCTCTCTCTCAAACTAAATAAGTAAACTTAAAAAAAAGAACAGGGGGAATTTTTAATAGAGGCAGAAGCACAAATGAGTGGAAATTACCAGTCGTCTGCCTTCTTACTGTGATCCCAGGCAGCAGGAGGGTGGAGCACAGGCCAGACAGCAGAGCTGATGTTCAAGGAGGCACAGGGCAGTCCTGGCTGGCCTTCCGGAATAAGTGAAGAGGAGCCAGACCACCCTGTTGAGGACCTCAGTCCTCAATCCCCTTAAATCTGATGGGCAGATCACCTGCCTCTGCCACCTGTCCCTGGACCCAGATCACTCAACTGGTAAGAGGATGATCTGGTAAGAAGACATGGCAAGGTTTGGAAAAACAGTGGTGTTAAAAGATCTTTGGTGTCGAAAAACTAACGTAATAATCAACTCGGCAAATGGAAGTCCAGCTGGGCCCAAAGCAGTGTGGCCTCGCATGCTCCAAATCTAGGCGTCCAAATCAGAAGTCAAGGGTGATACACAGGCTGACAATTAGCTGCACGATAAGCGTGCTGGCCCCAGGGCCAGCAGGTGCAAATAGAACTGGGCCACACGGGACCACATGGCCACCACACAGACAGCTAAACAGGAGCCCAGCCCTGCTCAGGACAGCCATGTGCTGGGGACTCTCAGCCCTTGCCAGTTTCCACCTTCACCTGTAAGTACACAGTAGCTTTTCACCAATTGCACATGTTTTGGTGAGACCTCTCCTGCACACACTGAGGTTCAGAAGATGCCACATTAGAAGAAAAGGCCCTTTGGGGTGCCTTGGTGGCTTAGATGGTTAAGCATCTGACTTCGGCTCAGGTCATAATCTCTCGGCTCATGGGTTCGAGCCCCCACATTGGGCTCTGTGCTGATGGCTCAGAGCCTGGAATCCTGCTTTGGATTTTGTGTCTCTCTCATTCTCTGTGCCTCCCCTGCTCTTGTTCTCTCTCTCTCTCTCTCTCTCTCTCTCAAAAATAAACATTAAAAAAAAAAAAAGGACAAGGCCTCTTAAGAAGAGCAAGACCAACAGTGTGTCCACACCAGGAAACAAAGATGTAAGATAGGAGTGTGCCAGCAATGATCCAGACACACAAAAAAAAACCCTTCTGGGGAGTCAGGGGGTCTGAGCATGATGCCCCTATGATCGCAGCTCCCCACACCGTACGGAACATTTTCCAGTGCCTCGCCCTCCAATTGCTGCTGGGGCGTCTGTGTTTTGCAGAGGACAAGAGCCTGAGGGGCCTGGTGGGCATATGACAGAGAACAGCTCACTCTCAGGTCTTCTAACCCCACACTGTGTATTGTCACATGATTTTGTTGAACGTGCACAAAACATTTGGGTCAACAGATATCCTGGCATCCATCAGGTGATGTGGGGTGAGCACAGATGTGTGGGGATATGAACTGCTAACAGCTGTCAATCAAGACTCTCTTTCCTCTTTTCAACCGCTGTCCCCAGGGCAACGATGAGTGGGAGGGACCACCACCACCCTGCTCACCGTGGTTGGCGGGGCAGAACCCCCTTGTCCTGAGGCAGGAGGTGAGCAGTGTAGCCAGACCACCGACATTTGCAGTGAAAGCTTCTAAGGATGGAGAAGAGGGTAGAATGTGCCTGCTAGAGACAAGGATCCTGAAGCTGAGCCCACATTTGTTATATGCTCAAGTCCCTCTGTCCTGTGAGTCTTGGAGCTTCCTGAGGGCAGGCCCTGTGCCCCAATGCCACCCCAGGATTCAGAGAGGATCTGCTCTCTGCTGTGTGCTGTTCCAACCAGAAAAACCTCCACCCACCCTCTCCCAGCTTACTCCCCAAAGATCTCCAACTCATAAAACTGCATTTACAGGGTGGGTTACCATTCTGTTCCAAGAAATTAATTCATTCCCAAAGACTGGTGTTCTGGCCTACATGTGGTGTCTGGGCTGTTCAAAGAACCATGTGGCCTTAAGGTTCACATCTTTGGAGAAACAGGAAATAAGGCGGAACTAGCATTTCTTGCTCAGATCTCTCAGCAACCTGGTTCATGTGCCCATCTAACAGGGAGAAGAGGCTGTGAGTGGCCTTATCCTGTCAGGCTACTAAAGGGGAAACTGAGGCCCAGGGAGATGAAATGACTCGCTGAGGTTACAAGCTGACAGTAGCAAGGTCCAGAATTATAAGCCCTCAGGTCTCGGGCAAGGGTTCAGGGAATCGGCCAAGCTCAAGTCACGTTAAGCTGCATGGGGCTCTTGGCCCCACCCGCCCCAGCCTTGGCTGCCCCTCCTCTCCCCCACCGCCAGGCTGTCTCCCCTCGCTGGCCAGCACTGAGGGCTCCTGCCCAGAGCTGCTTGGCGTGGACTTCAAAGGCGCAGGACAGCTGAGCATCTGGGGCTTCCCTGGGGTGCACTAAGTGAACGTCAAAGCTGCTGAGCCATGGGGCCACCTGTCCCCTGGGTGGAGGCTCTCTGGGACACAGCCTGCCCTGTGGCTCAGTCAGCTGAACCACCCTGCCCTGTGCCAGCCGTGCACATGGTCTCCAGGGAGGGCACGCAGAACTCTTCCAACCCATGACCCAGCTGGCAAGACCACTGAGGGTCAGAGTTCAAGACCTGGCCAGCCTGGCCATTTACTGGGCAAGTCTGTGGGGACTGCTGAACCTCAGTTTCCTCATCTGTAAAATGAGGCTAATGGGGCTAATAATACCAAACCCCCCAGGGCTGTTTGTAGGAATTAAATGAGATGACACATGGGAGTGCTCTCGGTCTGAGCACCATGTCAGGCATGCAGCCGTGCTAGGTGCGGACAGCACAGGGCTCTGTCAGAAAACCTGGCTTGAGGGGCGCCTGGGAGGCTCAGTCGGTTAAGCATCAGACCCTTGACTTCAACTCAGGTCATCATCTCGTGGTTCATGAGATCGAGCCCTGCATCGGGTTCTGAGCTGACAGCACAGAGGAGCCTGTCTGGGATTCTCTCTCTCCTCTCTCTCTACCCCTCCTCTGCTCTCACAAAAACATGCTCTGTCTCTCAAAATAAATAAATAAACACTAGGAAGGAAGGAAGGAAGGAAGGAAGGAAGGAAGGAAGGAAGGAAGAAAGGGAGAGAGGAGGAAGGGAGGGAGGGAGGAAGGAAGGGAGGGAGAGAAGAAGGGAAGGAAGGAAGGGAGGAAGGAAGGAAGGGAGGGAGGGAGAGAGAAAGAAAGAGAAAGAAAGAAAAGAAAGAAAGAAAAAAGAAAAAAGAAAAGAGAAAAGAAAAGAAAAGAAAAGAAAAGAAAAGAAAAGAAAAGAAAAGAAAAGAAAAGAAAAGAAAAGAAAAGAAAAGAAAAGAAAAAAGAAAAGAACCTGGCTTCAGTCCCAGCTCTGGTCCTCACTAGCTGTGTGACCTCAGACAAATCCATTCCCCACTCTGGGCCTTGGGTTTCCCTGCCTATGAAGTGCAGAAAACTGTACCTCCTGCCTCATCCAAGTGTCGTGAGGATTAATGTGGCAGGTGTAACAACAACTCCCCAAAATCTCCATGCCCTAATCCCCGGGCCCTGTGAATATCTTCGCTCACCATGATGTACTGGGTTGTGCAGAGTCTCTCCAAAATTTATGTCCGCCCCAAACGGCAGACCCTGCCCTTATTTGGAAAGGGTCTTTGCAGGTGCCATCAGTAAAGATGAGGTCATACTGGATCAGGCTGGGTGCTAAATCCCATATGACTGGTGTCCTTATAAGGAGAATGAGACACACACAGACACACGTACAGGGAGACAGCCATGTGAAGAGAGAGGCAGAAACTGGACTGATTCAGTTACAAGCCAAGGAATGACAGGATTGTGAGCTCACACCAGAAGCTAGGGAGAGGCAAAGAAGGGTTCTTCCCTAGAGCTTTTAGAGGGTCCATGGCCTTGCAAACACTTTGATTTTGGGCTTCTGGCCTCCGAAACAGAAAATAAATTTCTGTTGTTGAAAGCCACCAAGTTTGTGGCACTTTGTTGTGGCCCTAGGAAACTAATGTACATGACAAAAGGGACTTTGCAGATGTGATTATATCAAGCACAGCCAGTTGGTCAGATTATTCTAGATTATCCAGGTGGACCCAATGAAATCACAAGGGTCCTTCTGAGAGGGAGGCAGGAGGTCAGAGGGGGAGAAGGTGATGTGATGATGGAGCAGAGACAGGAGTGATGTGGCCACAAGCAAAGGAATGCAGGTGGCTTCTAGAAGCTGGAAGAGGAATGGATTCGCCCCTAGAGCCTCCAGAAGGAACTGGCCCTGTTGACGTCTTGATTTTAGCATCCCATTCTGGAGCTCTGGCTTCCAGTACCATAAAAGAGGATACATTCATGTAGTTTTAAGCTCCTAAGTTTGTGACAACTTATTATTGCAGCCCTAGGAAATGAAGCCAGTTAAGTCCCCTCACAGTGCTGGGGTACACTGGAGAACTCTACTCCACCCTGGTGGGTCTACCCTAATGCCAGCTTGTTCCACCGTCCAGGGTGATTTGTTAAGAAATTCAGAGCCTTGGGGCGCCAGGGTGGCTCAGTCAGTTAAGCATCGACTTCAGCTCAGGTCATGATCTCACAATTCATGGGTTCAAGCCCCACGTCGGGCTCTGTGCTGACAACTCAGAGCCTGAAGCCTGCTTCGGATTCTGTGTCTCCCTCTCTCTCTGCCTCCCCCACTTATGCTCTGTCTCTTTCTCTAAAAAACTAAATAAACATTAAAAAGAATGGAAGAGAGGCACCTGGGTGGTTCAGTCAGTTAAGCATCTGACTTCAGCTCAGGTCATGATCTTGCAGTCAGTGAGTTCAAGCCCCGTGTCAGGCTCTGTGCTGACAGCTCAGAGTCTGAAGCCTGCTTTGGAGGCCCCGTGGGCTGCAGGAGCAGCTTGGACTTCACCCTGGAGCCTTGCTGAAAACCCTCACAGGACTGACAGGGGGCAGGGGGCAGGGGGCAGGATCTAATGCCGCATGGGTCAGATTTCTGTTTCAGGAGGACAGAAACATTCTCAGGCACCGGGCGGTGGGTCCTTGTGTGACAATCCCATGTCCGAGGCTTCACAGAGAGGAGCCGAAATCCTCACAACACAAAAATAGCGACTAAGCTGACCCTTTATAAAATCAGCCCCAGTCAGCTACACCTGGCTGTCAACACTGCATCTGTGCCCACTCCCCATCTTATCAGTGGTAGGCAGTGTCCGGATGAGCCGTGTGTTAGAAATGCACCTGTTTGAGGAGGGTACCCGTGACTGTAAAAAATATGATGCAAATCCATGGCAAGACAAATTGCAAACCTTGTCAAAAAGATGCAGACTTCCATCGGGCGTCTGGGGGGCTCAGTGCGTTGAGCATCCAACTTCGGCTCAGGTCATGATCTTGAGGTTTATGAGTTCAAGCCCCGCATCAGACTCACTGCTGTCAGAGCAGGGCCTGCTTTGGATCCTTAGTCTGCCCCCCTCTCGCTGCCCCTCCCCCGCTCGCATCCTCCCCAAAATAAATAAATAAATAAATAAATAAATCTTTTTTTAGATTCATACTTTCACAAAATTGAAGAGGGTGATGTCAGAGCATTGCTTAGATCAGACACCAAGACATCCAGACATGGGGCTGGATCTGCTGAGTGAGCCCAGTAACAGCCCCACAAGGGCAGCGAGCCAAGGGGAAGGGCACCATGGCTGCTCCAAAGCAGTGATTCAGGTGAAAAGAAGACCAAGAAAGACAGGGAAATTGATTACGGCAGCTGGTGAACACTGGTACACGAATGCTTCTTGTAATCAATGTGCTGTGACATTCAAATGTAATAAACCTTACCGTGCAGGGTGCCTGGGTGGCTCAGCCAGTTAAGGGTTCAACTTTGGCTCAGGTCATGGTCTCACGTTTTGTGGGTTTGAGCCCTGCATTGGGCTCTGTGCTGATGGCTCAGAGCCTGGAGCCTGCTTTGGATTCTGTGTCTTCCTCTCTCTCTGCCCCTCCCCTGCTCACCCCTGTCTCTCTCTCAAAAATAAATAAACATTAAAAAAAAAACAAAACCCTTACCGTGCTTTCATATGAATTTATCAGTAAAATTCAAACAAAAACAATCCCTTTTGCATTAAAAAAGTCCCAGAGTTGAAATTATAACTTAAACTTTTTTTTTTCTTTTTTTTTTTTTAAGTAGGCTTCAGGCCCAGTACGGAGCCCAGCACGGGGCTCGAACTTCCCTGAGATCAAGACCTGAATTGAGATTGAGAGTCAGATGCTCACCCAACTGAGCCACTGAGGTGCCCCTTAAACATTGTGAAATAGTGAGATAAAATTATCAAAATGTGTTTATTTTGGTCTCTATTTTCAAGATTTAGTTCCAATGAATCTGGGTTGATACATTACTATTAAATTCAAAGGCCTTTTTCCGGGGCCCACGTTTTTTTTTCTTTTCTTTTTTTATGTTTATTCATTTATTTTTTGAGAGAGAGGAAGAGAGAGAGAATCCTAAGCAGGCTCTGTGACGTGAGAACAGAGCCTGACTCAGGGCTTCAACTCATGCATGAACTGTGAGATCATGACCTGAGCTGAAACACTCAACCAATGGAGCCACCCAAGTGCCCCCAGGCCCCACTGTTCTTACCTAAAAGGGCCTCCTGAGCGTGCCTTTTTCTGCAGATCTGCCTCTCTTTAGAACACAGGCTCTCAGAGCAGTAGTAATGTTTTCATCTTTGCATCCCTGGCCCCCAGGCAGTCTGGCCTGCAGTGGACACTCAGGGGGGTCTCGTAAGCAGATGAATGAAGAAGACACAGAAAAACAACTGTGTCCTGTGTCACTCACTGGGATGTTTGCTCAGTCCCGTTCTGCAGCAGTGGGCTCAGAGGGTCCCCATGAGGTGGCATGAGGTTGGGGGGTCGCCCCCAAGCTTGTGGACTCAAGCACTCTTGCTGGTCTGAGAGAGCATGCCTGAGCAGCAGGGCAAGGCCACGCAGGGAGGGAGGCCCCTGAGTGAGCGAGAGGCACATCAGGCACGGGCAGGTGGGAGGGGCCTGTTCCATGTCATGTGCATGGATGCTGGAATCTAAACAAAACCCTGACAAATTGCTTTTCATGAGGAACATCCTGAAAGCAAAGTGACTTCTGGGAGTGTGGTGTCTCTCTGCAGGAGGTCAGCATCACTGGGGCCACCCTGAGGAGCTGAGTTGTTGCTGAGGCCATGAGCAGTCAGCAGGGAGGAGAGAGGTCTGGAGTCAAAGGAAGGGCTGGACTGGGAGAAAGAGAGTGAAAAAGGTAAAGACAGAGGTAGAGAATCTTGAGGATATTAATTAACTGCTGGATCTAGCCTTGCCTGAAGGTAGCCCGGCCCAGGTAGTGGGGGGGGGGGGGCTTTCAGTGTCCTCAAGCCAACACCTTCCCTTTTTTGTTGAAGCCAGCTACTGTCACTTGCAATTTAACTGTCTCTTTTAGTTGATCTCTGGGAACATGGGAGGGAGAGGCAGGCAGCAGGCTGAAGGCAATGGCCTACCCTGAGAGGCAAGCCCTGCAAACCAGAATTGCATCCCTAGTTTTCAGACAGCCTCGTCCTCCTTCAAGGGTTGGGGGCAGGGTAAGGAAACGTGCAAACAAAAGCAATAACCAGAGACGTTTTAAAACCAGAGCATCAAAAAGGAGGCAGATGTGAAGGGCTGCTGAGCAAACATACTTAACTGAAAAATGACTTGAGAAGGTATTAAAGCATCCAGATTCACCAGATTCCAGCTGGTCTCCAAAGGAAAACTTACTGACATGATTTTTATCAAAGTTACACTAAGATGGCCACAGTGTTCTCCTCTCTTTGGCTCATCTGTCTCGGGATCCACCCCACATCCCTCCCTAGGGTTCTGAGGAACATGGGCTCCTAGGGCTCTGCCTTGTGCACAGGTGGAATTAATTAATATTTGTTGGCTAAATGCATGAACCGAAAGAAGAGTCAGAACCCAGCTGGAATGCCTCTTTTTTCTTTAATTTAATTTTAAATTTGCATGGAGTAAAATTCATTCTTTTTGGTATACAGTTCTCTCTGCACAAATGAATAGTCATGTGACCACCATAACAATCAAAGGTACAGAATAGTTCCTTCATTCCCCCAATTCCCTTGTCCTACCCCTACTCCACATCCTTAGTCCCTGGTAATTACTTATTCATTCTCTGTCTCTTTATTATTATTTTTTTAATTTAAAAAATTATGTATTTATTTAATTTTTTGAACATGAGACAGCGAGAGACAGGGAGCATGAATGAGCAGGGGAGAGGCGGCGGGGGGGGGTTGGACAGAGGATCTGAAGCAGGCTTTGCCCTGACAGCAGAGAGCCCAATGCAGGGCTTGAACCCACGAGACATGAGATCATAACCTGAGCCAAAGTTGGAGGCTTAACTGACTGAGCCACCCAGGTCTCCCATCTGTCTCTTTAGTTTAAAATATATGTTACATAAGGGGCGCCTGAGTGGCCCAGTCAGTTAAGCATCCAGCTCTTGCTTTCGACTTAGGTCATGATCTCATGGTTCGCGAGTTTGAGCCCCACATCGGGCTTTGTGCTTACAGCACGGAGCCTGCTTGGGATTCTCTCTCATTCTCTCTGCCCCTCCCCAGCTCACACTTTCTCTCTATCTGAAATAAAAATAAACATTAAAATATACATAACATCAAATGTATTTTAACGGTTTTTAAGTGTTACAATTCAATGGCATTAAGTATATTCACAATGCTGTGCAACCATCACCATGATCTATTTCCAGAACTTTTTCATCATCCTCAACAGAAACTTTACACTCATTAAATGATAACTCCCCACCCTCATAGTCCCCAGCCCCTGGCAACCACCATTCCACTTTCTGCCTCTATGAATTTGACAACTCTAGGTACCCCACAGGAGTGGAATCATATGGTATTTGTCTTTTTGTGTCTGGCTTGTTTTTACAGAATATCCTCAAAGTTCATCCATCCATCCACATCCTCAAGGAAACGTGTCAGAATTTCATTCCTTTTTAAGGCTGAATAATATTCTATTTTGTGCATACACCATATTCTGTTTACGCATTCCTCTATGAATGGACATTTGGGTTGTTTGTACCTCTTGGTTATCATGAACGCAACTTCTCTGAATGTGAGTGTACATACACCTGACTCCCTGCTTTCACATACTGTCCCTACAGTTTTGCCTTTTACAAAATGTCACATAACTGCAAGTGTGCAGCATGGAGTGTGGTTTTTGTTTTTTTGTTTGTTTGTTTTTGTTTTTTGTTTCCAGCCCAGCTTCTTTATCTTAGCATAGTGCATTTGAGATCCACCCATGTTATGGGACGTATCAACAGTTTGTTCCTTTTTATTGCTGAGTGGTACTCTACAATGTGAATGTATCTCAGTCTGTTTGTCCATTCCCCCATCGGAAGGACATTGGGGTCATTTCGAATTTTTGGTAATTATGAATAATGCTGCTATGAACATCCACAACCCTGATTTTTGTGTGAATATATTCTTTCACTCTCCCTGGGTAAATACCTAAGAGTGAGACTGCAGAGTCATATGAGGAGCAGGTGTTTACCTTTGTAAGACACGGCCAAACTGTCTTCCACAGTGGCTGCACCATTTTGCATTCCCACTGGCACTGCATAAGAGTTCCAGTTGCTCCATATCCTTGCCAACACTTGGTAATGTCAGTTGCCTTGGTCTCTTTTTTTTTTTTTCAATTCTTTATTAAAAAAATTTTTTTTTGAGAGAGAGAGAGAGCATGAACAGGGAAAGGGCAGAGAGAGAGGATCCCAAGAAGGCTCCATGCCCAGTGCGGAACCCAAGTTGAGGCTCGATTGCACAACCCTGGGATCATGACCTGAGCCAAAATCAACAGTTGGATGCTTAACAGACTGGGCCACCAAGGCACCCCACCTTGGTCTTCTTTAAACCCATAAACTATCCACTAATTGCCAGATCTTAATCATAGAATGATTTCAGTGGTAAGAAACGAGGGAGGAAGTGAATGGAAATACAACTTACTGAGGTATTTCTACATATCAAACTATTACTGTGCACCAGATGGGGTCCTTAGAGATTTTCAAGTATTACCTCATCTAATCCTTCCGTTATTCCCAGTTTACAGAAGTGATGACTTAGACACAAAGAGAAACAACCTGACCAAGATCACTTGGCTTATCACAGCTGAGCCAGACTTGAACCAAGGTTCTGATCGGCCATGTCTGTGCCTCCCTCACATACAGGTGGGTGCTAATAGATGCGACTTCTCCTTCCTCCCCCTGGAGGGTTTAAACGCATTGTCTCAATTGTTGCAACACCCCCTTGAGGGCAGGATTATTCTTCCCATTTTAGAGGTCATGTTCACTCAGCCAGTGAGAGGCACAAGATCCACCTGACTCCTGTGCAAACCACTGCTTTTAGACAAAAGTCCTGAGAATTGGGACTGTCCCCCAGAAACAAAGGCAGAGACCTGAGCTCTGAGATCTAGCACTCCGCAGGCATCTGAAGACTCAGAGCCCTGAGGGGTCTGTATAGTTAGGATACCTCATAAATGTGCAGCCATTGTTTGAAGCCACCTCCCTCTGCACCAGCTTTGCCCAACATCTGCAACACTTTCTAAGAAAGACAACACGAGGCCAAGGGAAAGAGAACAAATGCCTTTGTGAAAAACCCAGGATTTGAAGGCGCCTTCCAGCCTTCTGGGACAGCCCAGAAAGTGACAGATGTGGGGGGCTACCACCAAGGCTTTGAAACCACAGGCTCATCCAACTCCTCACAACGAAAGCCTCCAAAGAACAAGAGATTTTTCTAAAGGGAAGTTCAAAGTGTCTTTTCTCGCCCTCGGCAGGATTCCTGGAAACAGAAAGGCAAAGAAGACAGAGGCTCAGGTCAGGGTCTCACGCAGCCCATGTCTCCCCATGGTGCTTGGCTTACCCTGCCTCCATTCGTGGGGTCAACACAACCAGACCATACAGCAGCCACTCACTGAGAGCCTACTGAGTGCCAGGCAGGGCCTGCTTCCAATGCGGGGCTGCCCTCCCCGGATCCCCCATTGGGGACCATGCTCATCAGAAGCAGTGGCCATACTACTGGGTGCAGATGCCTTAGTAAAGTGCTTGGTTATAATAATCACTGTCATCATGCATTCATTCATTCATTCAACAGCAAGGGACTGCAGTTCAGAAAGGGTGGTGCAGCCAGTGGGCAGAGGTGGGCACTAGGTATGTGGGGGCATTAGGAAGAGGCACCAGAAGTGGGCACAGCACACTTCATGGAAGAAGCGACTCTTGAGCTCAGTCTGCAAGATGGATGAATTTGCCAGAAAGGAAAGGGCATTCTGCGTAGCACAAACAACATATACAAAGGCTCCGAGGCTTGAAATAACACGGAACGTTTGGGGGAAACACAGGTGGGAGAATGGGGTGAGGAAGGAGCATGAGATGAGCCCAGACCAGTCACCCTATCTCCTGTCACCCTATCTCCATTGGCTCCTGTCACCCTAACTCCCACCGCATAGAGCAGGCACTCAATAAAACATACGACTGAGCAGAGACCAGTGGGGCTGCAGGAGCACAAAAATCACCGATAACCAGACCCCTGTTTCCAACATCCCTCAGAGATACAGATGCCCACACGGTACTGAGGATGGTAAGGCCCTGGGGTTCACACACAGACCTGGGCCCACACTGGTGGGCATTCCCCAGAGGACACGAGCCGTAACTCTCCCTTTCTACTCAGAACACCGGTATGAGAACGAGGTCCCCATGCTGCTGCCCTTGATCTTGCTTTAATGGAGAAAAGAAAAGGAAATCATTCACAGAGCTTGGACCCTGTGCTTCTACTGAGACCACAGTGCCACCGGTGCCCCCACACCAGAGTGCCTCGGTCATGTGGGTCCCTCGCCGAGCCCAGCCAGGCAGCCCCTTGCACACCACTTACACGGGCACCGCGGGTCAGAAGCAGCCCCAGCACCAGAAGTTCACGTGACCCGCAGAGTGTGTGGTCCTGAGTTTGCTCTGGGAAACGATGACAAGCGAGACACAGGTCTGCTGTGAGGCCACCTGCACCCTGAAGTTTCTGCTACTTGCTTCTCAGTCAGTACAACCTCTTCCAACTCAGGCTGGTTTAAGTGGTTACTTGTTCCGAGACTTCTCCTTAAATTTTCTTTTTAAGTTTATTTATTTATTGGAGAGAGACAGAGACAGTGCGAGTGGGGGAGGGGCAGAGAGAAGGGAGAGAGAGAATTCTAAGCAGGCTCCAAGTTGTCACCGCAGATCCAGAGGCAGGGCTCGATCTCACCAACTGTGAGATCATGTCCTGAGCTGAAACCAAGAGTTGGACGTTCAACCGGCTGAGCCACCCAGGCGCCCCCGAGACTTCTCCTTAATATAGCTCTGTTCCTGATTAGATGATTCTCTCACCATACTATGATTCCATTTTTGGATTTTCTTTCTGACTCATTAGTTATTCAGGAGACTGTTCTTAAATCTCCAGATGGCAAGGTTTTTCTGTGTTTAAGTGCTTTTGTTATTCATGCCTGGCTCATGACATTGTGAGAAGGGGGACAGTAGACTAGGTGGGTCCTCTCCCCTGCATTATTAAAAAACATTATTCCAACGTGCTATCACAAGCCTTGTGCTGAAATGCTGAAAGCACCCCCATTAAAGTGAGGAACCAGATGAGGGTGCACCATCACCAGCACCGTGACGGAATGGTTTTCTGGAAGGCCACAAGAAAGGAGGGAATGCTAATGTTGGGATGGAGTGTGAAAAATATAATTATTAACATCTGATATGATTTGATACCTCCGATCCATGAGAATAAACTACAAACCACCAGAAATAATGAGCAAATATACCAAAATGGATGGATGTGAATGGAACATATAAAAATAAATGGCATTCCTGGGAGTGCCTGGGTGGCTTCGTTGGTTAAGCGTCTGATTTCAGCTCAGGTCATGGTCTCACAGTTCATGGGTTCGAGCCCCCCGTCAGGCTCTGTGATGATAGCTCAGAGCCTGGAGCCTGCCTCGGATTCTGTGTCTCCTTCTCTCTCTCTGCCCCTCCCCCACTTGCACTCGGTCTCTCTCTCTCTCTCTGTCTCAAAAATAAATAAACATTAAAAAAATAATAATAAAATAAAAATGAATGGCATTCTCATATACAAAGAATAGCCAGTTAGGAAGGCATAATAGAAAAGCGTTCCATTTGAAATCACTACAAAAGAGGCACTCAACATCAGGGAAATACAAATCAAAACCAGAATGAGATACCACCTCATACCTATCAGAATGTCTAAAATTAACAACTCAGGCAACAACAGATGTTGGCAAGGATGCGAAGAAAAGAAGAATGCTTTTGCACTGGTGGTGGGAATGTAAACTGGTGCAGCCACTCTAAAACAGTATGGAGGTTCCTCAAAAAAATTAAAAATAGAACTACCCTATGACCCAACAATTGCTTTACTAGGTATTTATCCAAAGGATACAGTTATGTTGTTTTGAAGGGGCACAATGTTTATAGCAGTGCTATTGACAATAGCCAAAGAATGGAAAAAGCTCAAATGTCCATTGATTGATGAATGGATAAAGATGTGGAATAGAATGGAATATTACTCGGTGATCAAAAAGAATGAAATCTTGCCGTTTGCAACAATGTGGATGGAACTAGAGTGTATTATGCTAAGCGAAATAAGTCAGAGAAAGACAAATATCATATGAATTCACTCATATGTGGAATCTAAGATACAAAACAGATGAACACAGGGGAAGGGAAGCAAAAATAATATAAAAACAAGGAGATTAACCATAAGAGACTCTTAAATACAGAGGATAAACTGAGTTGCTGGAGGGGTGTTGGGTGGGGGGATGGGCTAAATAGGTGATGGGCATTAAGGAGGGGCACTTGTTGGGATGAGCACTGGTGTTATATGTAAGTGATGAATCACTAATTCTATTCCTGGAACAACAACAACAACAACAAAGACAGGGGGTGCCTGGGTGGCTCAGTGGGTTAAGCATCCAACTCTTGGTTTTGGTTCAGGTCATGATCTCACAGTTGGTAAGTTTGAGCCCCGAGTCAGGCTCTGTGCTGATGGCGTGGAGGCTGCTTGGATTCTCTCTCCCTCTCTTTCTGCCCCTCCCTCGCTCACACTCTTTCTGTTTCTCTCAAAATAAACAAATAAACTTTAAGCAGAGAGGAAATGACAAAGGAATCTTGGAACATAAAGGAAAAAGAAAGAACGTGGTAAGCAAAAATATGGGTGCATGCAGTAGGTCTTTCTTCTATTGAGTTTGTATTGTATTGTATTGTATTGTGTTGTATTGTATTTTAGCCATCTACTTATTGCAAGACATTTTGGTTGTTTCTAGTTTTTGACTATTACAAATAAAGCTTCTATGAACACTTGTGAACAGATATTTGTGTAGACATAAGATTTCATTAGTCTGAGATAAATGCCCACAAGTATATAACTGATGGGCCAAATTGTGTTTAATGGTTGAAGCAAAAGATGTAATGCTGTTCGATGGGGTTCCCAATGTATGGAAATAGATAAAAGAACATATTTTAAGTGGAAGAGTATAAAGGGATATTAAATTAGTTAAAATTTCTATACTTGGCTCACACTGGTACAGTGTGCTCTAGAAAATAGCTTGGTAGTTGATCAAAAAAAAAAAAAAAAAAAAGATAACCAACCAGACACAAAACAATAACAACAATAAGCCCTAAAAATATACTCACCATATAGTCCATCAATTATACACTTGTGGGCATTTATCTCAGAGTAATGAAATCTTATGTCTATACAAATATCTGTTCACAGATGTTCACAGAAGCTTTATTTGTAGTAACCAAAAACTGGAAACAACCAAAATGTCCTACCATATGTAGATGGCTAAAATACAATACAACGCAATACAATACAACACACACAATACAATACAACAAACACAATACAATACAACAAACACAATACAATACAATAAACACAATACAATACAATACAATACAATACAATACAATACAATACAATACAATACAATACAATACTACTTGGCAATAAAAGTGAATGAACTGTTGGTGGGTGGGGGGATGTGTGAAATAGGTGATGGGGATTAAGGAGGGCACCCATTGTGATGAGCACTGGGTGTTGTATGGAAGTGTCAAATCACTAAATTGTACATCTGAAACTATACACTGTATGTCAACTAACTGGAATTTAAATAAAAACTTAAAAAAAAACTATAATGAGATATCACCTCACATCTCTCAGCATGGCTAAAATCAACAACATAAGAAACAAAAGGTGTTGGCAAGGATGTAGAGAAATAGGAACCCTCTTGCACTGTTGGTGGGAATGCAAACTGGTGTAGCCATTCTGGAAAACAGTATGGAGGTTCCTCAAAAAGTTAAAAATATAACTACCCTACAATCCAGCAATTGCACTACTAGATATTTACCCCCAAATACAAAAATACTAATTTTTTAGTATTTTTACTAATTAATTTAGTTTTAAATGATTAATTTACTAACTTACTAATTTATTTAATTAATTCAGTATTTTTACTAATTATTTAGTAAAGGGATACATGCACCTGAATGTTTATAGCAACATTATCAACAATAGTCAAATTATGGAAACAGCCCAAGTATCTACTTACTGATGAATGGATAAAGAAGATGTAGATAAAGAAGACGTATCTACTTACTGATGATTGGATAAAGAAGATGGAATATTACTCAGCTATCAAAAAGAATGAAACCTTGCCATTTGCAATGATGGGAATTGAGCTGGAGAGTATAGTGCTAAGCAAAGTAAGTCAGTCAGAGAAAGACAAATATCATACAATTTCACTTATATGTGGCATTTAAGAAAAAAACAAACAAGCAAAGGGAAACAAAAAGACCAAGAGAAGCAAACCAAGAAACAGACTCTTAACTATAGAGAACAAACTGATGGTTACCAGAGGGGCTGAGGCAGATGGGGGCAATAGGTGATGAGGATTAAGGAGTGCACTTGTGGTGAGCACTGGGTGATGTATGGAATTGTTGAATCACTATATTGTACACCTGAAACTAATACAACACTGGATGTTAACTAATTGGAATTTATTTTTTCTTAACTTTATTTATTTTGAGAGAGAGAGAGTGAGAGAGTGAGCATGATTGGGGGAGGGGCAGAGAGAGAAGAGACAGAATCTCAAGCAGGGTCCACACTGTCAGTGCAGAGCCTAACATGGGGCTCGATCTCAAGAACCATGGGATCATGACCTGAACTGAAACCAAGAGTCAGATGATTAATGGACTGAGCCACCCAGGTGCCCCCAACTAACTGTAATTTAAATAAAAATTTTTAAAAAGTGAATTAATTGTTGATACATGCAACAACTTGGATGGAACTAAAGGGCATGATGCTGAACAAATAAAGCCAATCTTAAAACATCACTTACTATATGATTCCATATAGTCCATAAAATGACAAGTTTATAGATATGGAAAACAGATTAGTGGTTGCCTGAGGTTGGGGTCGATGGTGGTGGAGGGGGGTGGTTTCCAGATGATAGAATAGTGTTGTACTTTCCTAGTGCTGTGGTTACATGAATCCGCACCTGTGATGGCATAGAACTTAACACACACATTGTACCAATGTCAATTTACTGGTTTTGATATTGTTTTATAGTACCTAAGATGTAACTAATGGGGGAAACTGGGTGAAGCGTACATGTGACTTCTCCGTACTATGTTTCTAGCTTCCTGTGAACCTATAATTATTTTAAATAGAAAAATTAAAACCAGCCAGTTTGGCCATGGAAAAGAAATTAACAAACAATGACAAAGAATACAGTATTCAGAATGTCACAAATTCGGAGGGTCATCAAGATGGCATTTCCTGCAGTGCTAAAAGATGGATTATTCTGGACAACTAGCTAATCATATGAAAAAACACAAAATTGCATGGCTACCTCACTCATTATATAACAACAAATCCCAAAGTTATCAATGATGTCAATATAAAAATAAAGTAAATAGGGTTATAGAACAAAACATTAGTGAATTTATTTACAATGTTAGATTAGAGAGAGCTTTCTAGCAGGATACAAAACACAGAACTCATAAAAGACATACATTTGACTATATTATAGGAAAACAAAGCTTGTACATATCAAAAATTATCCTAAATAGGGTCATGTGACTAACATCAAATTGGGAAAAATATTTACACTATCTATGATGAAAGGTCAATTTCTATATTAAAAACGATTATATGAAGCAGTCTGAAAACACAAATAACTCATTAGAAAACAAGGCAAAGGATATGAATAAATAATTCATAAGTAATAAATAAATACTTTATGTAAGTAAATAAATAAATACTCATAAGTAAAAAATAAATATGTGAAAAAATATACAACTTCCCATTTCATGTTCATAGATAGGGAGACTTAATATTGTTAAGATAATAACACTCCTCAAAGTAGTCTATAGATTCAATGTAATCCCTGTCAAAATTCCAATGGTTTTGTTTTTCTTTTGAAGGAAATGGCCCAGCCAACCATCAAATTCATCCAGAATCACAAGGGGCCAATAGCCAAAAAAATACTGAGAAAGAACAAAGTTGGAGGACTCATACTTACCAATTTAAAAACATACTACAAAGCTACCATAATTGAAACAGTATGGTTCTGGACTAAGACTAAACATATAGACCAGTGGACTAGAATTGAGAGTCAATAAACCCATACATCTATGGCTAATTTAATTCTTAACAAGAATTTTTTCTTGTTAAACAATTTTTGTTTAACATGGCACAAGATTTGTGCCATGAGAGAAGAATAGTTTCTTTTTTTTTTTAATGTTTATTTATTTATTTTTGAGAGAGAGAGAGAACGAGTAGGGGAGGGGCAGACAGAGAGAGAGAGACAGAATCCCAAGCAGGCTGCATGTTGTCAGCACAGAGCCTGATCCAGGGCTCAAACCCACAAACAGTGAGATCATGACCTGAGCTGAAACCAACAGTCAGATAATGCTTAACTGACTGAGCCATCCAGGTGCCCTGAAAAGAGTAGTTTCTTTAACAAATGGTGGTGGGAGAACTGGATAGCCACATGCAAAAGAATGAAGTTGGACCCCTCCCTCACACCATAGACAAAAATTGACTCAGAAGAGTTCCATGACCTAAATATAGGAGCTAAAACTATAAAACTCTTAAGGAAAATATAGGGATAAATCTTCATGAGATGATATTTGGCAATGGATTCTTGGATATGACACCAAAAGCATAAAACAAAAGAAAAAAAACCCAGATAAATTGGACTTCATCAAAATTAAAAGCTTTTCTGATTAAAAGACATTATCAAAATGTAAAATGACAATCTACAGATTGGGAGAAAATATTTTCTTCTCCTTCTCCTCCTCCTCCTTCTTTCTTTCTTTCTTTTCTTTTTTTTTAAAGAAAACTCTAGGGGCGCCTGGGTGGCGCAGTCAGTTAAGCGTCCGACTTCAGCCAGGTCACGATCTCGCGGTCCGTGAGTTCGAGCCCCGCATCGGGCTCTGGGCTGATGGCTCAGAGCCTGGAGCCTGTTTCCGATTCTGTGTCTCCCTCTCTCTCTGCCCCTCCCCCGTTCATGCTCTGTCTCTCTGTGTTCCAAAAATAAATAAACGTTGAAAAAAAAAAATAAAGAAAACTCTATGCCCAACATGGGGCTTAAACTCACAATCCTGAGATTAAGAGTGCATACTCTACTGACTGAGCCGGCCAGGTGTCCCAAGAAAATATTTTCAAATCATACATCTGACAAGGGTCTGGTATGCAGAATATGTCCAGAATATATATTCAATATAAAAAGAACTCTTACAACAACAGAAAGACAACCCAATTCAAAAATGAGCAAAGACCTGAACAGGCATTTCTCCAAACAAGACATACACATGAAAAGACATACACATGTCAACAAGCACATGAAAAGATGCTCAACATCATTAATCACGAGGGACATGCAAATCAAAACCACAATGATCTATGAATTCTGTTTTTTGAGAATTGCTGCTGTGAGGGTTACTGTGCTCTGTCCAACTTACATCTTATTCAATTTAAAGACTAGGGTTGCTTAGCATCATATCCATGTTTGGATATATCCATATCCAAGCTTGTAAGTGGAGCTTCTGAGCTTTATACTGCTTAAGATTTTCATAAATAAATTTTTTCATAAATAAATTGGTAGATTCATTTCTTGTAAACACAATTGGCTTTTCAGGATTTAGTTTACTAACTAATATTAACAAGAGTTTATATGTGCCCTTCATAAACACACACACACACCCACACCCCACACACACAATGAGAGATCACCTCACAACCATCAGACGACTATAATAAATAATAATACAGAAAATAAAAAATGTTGACAAAGATGTGGGGAAATTGGAACCTTCATGGGTGCCTGGGTGGCTCAGTCAGTTAAGGGTCTGACTTCAGCTCAGGTCATGATCTCACAGTTTGTGAGTTTGAGCCCCACATCGGGCTCTCTGCTGTCAGCACAGACCTCAATTCGGATCCTCGGTCCTGCCCACCCCCCCACCCCCGCCTCTCCCCTGCTTGTGTGTGCTCTCTCTCTCTCTCTCTCTCAAAAGTAAATAAACATTTAAGAAAATTAGAACCCTCATATGTGGCTGGGTGGGTTATAAAAATGGTTCAACCACTGTGGAAAAAAGTTGGTAGTTTCTCAAAAATGTAAACATAGAATTATGACTCAGCAATGTCACCTCTAGGTATGTGCCCCAAAGGAATTAAACACAGGTGCTCAAACTAATACATATATATGTATGTTTATAGCAGTACTATTCACAATAGTCAAAAGGTAGAAATGACCCAAATGTCCATTAACAGATAAATATATACTCTTGTGGTATATCTGTATAATGGAATATTATTCAATCATAAAAAAGAATGAAATACTGATTCTTGCTACAATGTGGATGATCCAACCTCAAAAAAATTAGGATAAGTGAAAGAAGGCAGACACCAAACATTACCTATTGTAGGGTTCTATTTATATAAAATATACAGAATAGGTAAACCCACAGAGACAGAAAACAGAGTAGACTGGCAGTTGCCAGGGGCTGGGGAAGGGGGATCCTTATTTAGATTCCTTTCTTCTTTCATTGGTATACATCCTAGAGTAGCTTTCTCATAAATAGTAATATAGTGTCCAAGCCATCACATATCTGGAAATGTTATTTTTCAGTCTTTACCTAAGACTATTAGTATAGCTGTATATGGGGCTGTGCTGAGTATAACCTTTTCTACCCACTTCTGTAGGCACAGTGTTGCTGACCTCTGATCCTTAGAGCTGTGGAGAATTTTGAGGCTCTCTGCTTTTTTTTTTCCATGTTTATTTTTTGAGGTTGGGGGGCAGAGAGAAGGAGACACAGAATCCCAAGCAGGCTCCAGGCTCTGAGCTGTCAACACAGAGTCCAATGCAGGGCTCGAATTCCTGAACCATGAGATCATGACCTGAGCCAAAGTCAGAGGCTTAACCGACTGAGCCACCCAGGCTCCCCAAGGCTCTTCTGCTTTTTGACACTTTGCAGACACAGGTCATGTGACCACGTTATGGTAGCTTCTTACTTCTTCCTTAGAAGTTTATGGAATATCTTTGGTGGTTTTTTTTTTTTTTTAACTCTTTAAGTTTATTTATTTATTTAGAGAGAAAGCACAAGTAGGGGAGGGGAAGAGAGAGAGGGAGAGAGAGAGAATCCCAAGCAGGCTCCGAGCACAGAGCCCGATGAGGGGCTCGATCTCATGAACCGTGAAATGATGACCTAAGTCAAAACCAAGAGTCCGAAGCTTAATGGACTGAGCCGCCCAGGCACCCCCTTTTTTGCTCTTTAAATTAAGATACTTTGCCGCATGGAATCTATCCAATTTACCTTGAATTCAGTAAGTCCTTGGATACATAGATTCAGAACAGAAGGCTTTCATTATATCATATATTCAATTATTTATGTTCCTACTGCTAGGGCTCTTTCCCATTTATTCATCATCCAACAAATGTTGAGGCTTTACTTAAGTGCCAGACACTACAGATGCACGAGTGAGTTAGACATGGTCTCAGCTCTCACCGAGCTTTAGTTTGGTGGAAAAGCAGCCACCTGATGAACCAATGACTAACAAAGTGTGATATGGGTACAAGAGGGAAGTTCCAGACGCGATGGATCACAGGCAGGGGGACTTCTCTCAGCCTGGGGGCAGGGGGAAGGTCTCAGGAGCCTATGTGGGGGTGGGGGTGGGGGTGCGGAAGGGACGAGGCTGGGAAAGAATTTCAGGCAGAGATGCAACGTGTACGGAAGAGCCAGGAGAGCCTGGAGCTTGGAGGGAGTACAGAACTGTTGCGGAAGATCCACGTGATTGCCTTACTTTACGGGTGGGTGGGTATCTGTTTCCTCTTTAGTCTCTGCAGGCTGTTAAAGGAGCATCCGCCTAGTGCTGGAAGATTTATCTTCCCGAGCGTGAGCTCTCTGAGGGCAGGAACTGTACTCTGGTCACCACCACCACCCAGCATGGGGCTTGGGAGAGGGTCCGGACTCTGCCATTAACTACAACTAGTCTTAAAAAAAAAGACTAAGTGGGGCGCCTGGGTGGCTCAGCCGGTTAAGCGCTGACTTTGGCTCAGGTCGTGATCTCGGCAGTCAGTGGTTCGAGCCCCCCGTCAGGCTTTGTGCTGACATCTCAGAGCCTGGAGCTTGCTTCGGATTCTGTATCCCCCTTCTCTCTCTGCCCCTCCCCCAGTTATACTCTGTCTCACTTTGTCTCTCAAAAATAAATAAATGTTAGGGGTGCCTGAGTGGCGCAGTCGGTTAAGCGTCTGACTTCAGCCAGGTCACGATCTCGCGGTCCGTGAGTTCGAGCCCCGCGTCGGGCTCTGGGCTGATGGCTCGGAGCCTGGAGCCTGTTTCCGATTCTGTGTCTCCCTCTCTCTCTGCCCCTCCCCCGTTCATGCTCTGTCTCTCTCTGTCCCAAAAATAAATAAAAAACATTGAAAAAAAAATAAAAAACATTGAAAAAAAAATTTAAAAAAATGTTAAAAAAAATTAAAAAAAAAATAGACTAAACGATTTCCCTTCCCACTCCCTGCCTCCTCAAAAGGCAGGTAAATGTCTATATGAAGACAGGGAGGCAGGAAAGCAGAACCCCCTGGGTCCACTTCTCAGACACACCCCCAACCCTGCCTGATGGCAAAGCAAGATCACTGAGCCCACCTGGGTGGTGGTGATAACACGTGTAGGACAGCCAGGTTTCTGGCAACCAAAATGCACCAGCTGCTGCCCACGTGCCTCTCTGCTCCCAAGAACAGGTGAAGGCAGGTTGTTGAAGAGTCTGTGTCTCCGTTTCTTGGTGAGAAACCTGGGATGTGTGAACGCTGGTTCCCTCTTCCCTGGGAGCAGCGTTACTTGGATTCAGCCCCTGACCCTCTCCAGAAGGAGTTAAAACCCAGTCAAGGATCCTGACATCTGCTTAGTACAATTACACACTCTCTCCTCTGATTGAGGTCCTTGTCAGGGTGGTACTGTGATATGTGGGGATGAGCCTACCCTCCTGGGCGGGTGTCATGGGTTTGTGCAGGCAGCGGGAGGACTGCAGACACAGCCCACCATGCTGAGCTAACATCAGACTCCGCATTAGCCACATGTCTAAACGCAACCATGTCTCCCCCACGTCCAGGCTTGGCCAGCCTCTTCCTCCCAGGGCCGGCCCCTCCGAGAGCACCACCTGGACGGCCTGCCTCCTTTGTTCATGATGTACCAGCTCTGTTTAGATGTCATCTCCACGAACACTCGTACTCTCTGCTGAACTCTACACAGCTAGGGGGATCCACAGATGTTCCTCACAGATAACACTTCAAATGGATTTAGGGCTTGCATGAGACGTGTTTATGTCTACGAGGGGTCTGCTGATGCTAGGAGGAAAGCAGGAGGAAAGTGCTGTTGAGAGATCCTCTCTGCCTCCACCAAGGAATAGAGGGCCCTGTGGGCAGTCATTGAGGGGGACAGGGCACACACACTTCGATGCCACAGCTGTGCCAGAACTCCGGCCAGGCACAGAGATAACGAGGAGGGAGGCCACGGCTTTTGTCCACGGCCCAGTGGGGACAGAGAGGTGAACGACCAGACTGAGCTCCTCCAGCACGCTACCTGGAGAGATGAGAGCCTGGCTGCCGACAGGTGGATATTGCGGACAGAGGGGCAGTGGGCGGGGCCAGAGGGGACTGGCGGCAGGGTGGGGCTGCCAGGACTGGGCGGGGCCAGAGTGAGCTTCCATGGGAAGGGCTGCCAGGGCTGGGCGGGGCCAGAGTGAGCTTCCCTGGGAGGACTGGGCGGGGCCAGAGGGGACAAGTGGGTGGAAAGGTGATGCCAGGGCTGGGCGGGGCCACAGTGAGCTTCCCGGGCAAGGGATGTCGGGAATTTATGAGGCGAAAGAGAACTGGGGTGGGAAGGTAATGTCAGGGTTGGGAAGGGGCCAGAGTGAGTTTCCAGGGGAAGGAGATGTGAGAGTTAGCCTTGAATCCAACTTGATGGGTTGAGGGGTGGTAGGCAAAGCAGGGTACACCACAGTCCCTCAGCCATGGGCCAGGGAGGGAGGTTCTGAGGCAGTTTGCCAAGTCATGAGATCCTCAAACATCAGTTACCCTGATGCCATTCTCCCTCAGACTCCAGACCTTCCCGTTCATTCATTCACTCACTGAATACATATTGAACACCTACTATTTGTCTGACATTGGATACAGAGAAGAAAATGAGCATACTTGTCCTTGAGAGGCTTATATTCTCAGAGGTGGGCAAAGATACAGACCCCTGGAGGGCAGCCTGCCTCACTCAGAAAGCCCTCGGGGTACTGCGTTGCTGGACCTGATGGGCTGAGTCACTTTGCTTCCATCGCTAGCTGGCTGCTGATCAGCACTTGTCCTCCCCTTTCTGCCTGGATCAGATCTGCCTCGGGGAAGATCTCTAGGGTGGCAGTGCCGGTCGGAAGGTCCTCTGGCTGGAATGTGTATGGAGGGGAGAGGGCCCAGAAAGACCTGTTGCCTAGACCAGGATAATGTATGGGGTTAGAGAGAGATAGGTAAGCTCCACATGTATACAGGAGGTAGACATAACCATATTTCAAGCTCTCAACCTGCAGAACTGGTAACAGTATCATTCCCATTTTACAGATGACAAAACTGAGGTTCTGAGAGATTAAATAATGTGTCCAAAGTCACACAGCTGAGGAGGTGATTAATGGGATCTATAGTGGGAGCTGCTGAGGGTGACCCAGGTTTCTGGACAGGTGGGGGCTGACTGCTGAGATGGGGAGCATAGGCGGGCAGCACATACAACAAGAGGAAGCAGCCAACATCCGGGCGCATCACAACCTGACCCACGACCTGAGGTCTGCCCTCATTCATGTCCTGTCCCTCCTGGAGATGTAAGTCTTCTCCATCAGAAGTAAGGGATTTCATGGGGTTAAGCATCAGCCTAGGGCCTGCTGACAAGCATGCTTGTTGAATGAATCACAACTCAACAAAAACATTCCTAACACCCGAATCAACTTCCTTTGATCCTAAAATGAGGCTTAGAATTTGGGGCAAGGCAGAACCACTCCTTCCTAATGGCTGGCTCTTCTGGACGGACACACACACATACACACACACACGCAGAAACACACTTGTACATGAATGCACAACACGTACACAAGACGTGTTCATACACACCCTCAAACACACACATCCACACGCACCAGGACAACATAAGAATGCAGACAGATACACATACATACAAACCACTCACACTCACACATATACATGTGAACTTCTACCTTTGGAGGCTTGATCCTGCCAGCTGTTGCCTGCACGTTAATGTCTGGGAACTCAGCCTACCTTACTTGTGTGTACCTTTTAGTTATTGCCAGTATTTCCGCAGGTAAAGAATCTGATTCTGTCTAGCAGCAGAAGGGAACCAGGTATGCAACATTCTGGATTCTCCGTCTGGGAGAAAACCACAGCACGGCCTCCCCATTCCATCCCACATTCCCCCAGTGAGATATCCTTATACAGCAGAAAACCACGGGGTCTGTATCAGAGGGAAATCCAACCTTTGACGATAAAGGGACATTTGAAAGAATGCCCAGGAACACCAACTTCTGATTAGACGGTTTTTATAGGTAGCTGTGCCCCTGCCCCCTCACTGCCCTCTCGCTGCCCCCTTTCATCCAGGCCAAGGAGACTGGGTTCATTAGCAGAACAGATGTGGCTTGTCTCTACTATTAGGATAAAGATCACAAACTACCCGCAGAAAACAAGGACATTCTGAACCTGAGCAACAGCAACGACATCTGACTTGGGCCCAAAGAAAATTGCGTTTTTCCCTTCAAGTTCAATTAACAAACATTTATTCAGGGCCTGTTATTTATTCAGCTTCATGTTTCAGGCATCTCTGTCAAGGCCTCCCCCTAAACCTGGGATCAGCCCTGAGGAAGCAGCCTTAGGCTGCCAGCAGGTAGGGCTGCAGAACGTTAGTCCTCTGCAGAGGATCCAGTGTCTGGAAGGTCCAACACTGTGCACTCGCTGGGTTCGAATCTTAGCTCTTCCACTCAGTAGCTGTGTGACCTTGGATAAGTTACTTAACCTCTCTGTGTTTTGATTTCATAATTTGTAAATTGTGGACAATGCTAGCACCTGCCTCGGTGTTGTGGCGACTGAATGGGCTAGGACCCATAAAGTCTGAGACTTTTATGCACTCAGTAAGGATTAACTATTATCATTACTACTAACATTGCGACAATTATTAGTAAGTTAGCTCCGCGCTCTTGCGTGAGCTCGAGCCTCAGCATTCTTGCCATGTGAGACTTAAAGTTCCTCCACAAACTGGAGCCCTTACCTAAATGTCAGCCCTCCTGGCCAGACCCTGATCCTGTTTCCTCCTTGCCTGGGTTCCCATCTCAGCCATGGATCTCAGCCACGTCTTAATGACTGATCCCCCTGTCTGAGTGCAGTATGCCCTTGGCTGCACAGTCCAGCCCGCTGCCTCCTACCTCAACCCTCATTTAAACCCAACAGAGCTTGGGCACTGGGCAGCCCTTCATCTGGTCCTCCAGCCCCACAGTGACCTGTGCTGCGTGCTCAATCTAATCTCCCGTCCCACCTCAGCCCTTTGGCGGTAGCAGGATGTGGGTGAGAATGTCAGAGAGAAAGAAAATCTAAAACAAGCCTCAGATATATGCACATCATCCTTTGCATGTCTGCATCTGGAGGCAGTCTCTCCTTAAATCTCAACAACATGGCTTTAATTTTAGGAGGGCTGCAGAGATCCACGTATCTCGCAAAGACCAGATTGTGCAATTACAGATTTAATGTTTGCCTCCCCCCTCTGGAGGGAAAGCCCCAGGAGGGCAGGAGTCTGCCTGCTTTATTCATGACTTCGTGCTCAGAATGATGTCTGACTCATAGTAGGCCTTCAAGAAACACTTGTAGAATGAATGAAGCAAACACACTGCCAGTTCCCTGCCCCCTTCCATCCAGGCCTGGACACTAGTGTTCTTTTTTTAAAAATGTTTATGTATGTATATATGTATGTACTTATTTATTTAGAGAGAGCATGCGAGCAGGGGATGGGCAGACAGAGAGGGAGGGAGAGGGAGAATCTCAAGCAGGCACAAGCCGGATGCGGGGCTCCATCCCATGAACCGGGAGATCATGACCTGAGCGGAAATCAAGAGTCACATGCTTAACCGACTGAGCCACCCAGATGCCCCTGGGCACCAGTTTTTAAGAAGTGGCATTGCCTGTTTTGTCCAACTTGGCCATGGCCACACCATGGGTCACTGCCGCAGGACCAGGCAAGAAGAGGCAGGCTTCCAGCCCTTCAATGCCAGGGCTGAAGTTATTGATAACGACCCTAAATATTTACTGAAAATCTGTTCTGTGCCAGGCGCGGGGCTAGGTACTCCTAACCTGAATTATCTCCTTTATCCTGCCCACCCATACAAGGTACGTATTCCTGTTATTATTTTCCCATTTTGTAGATGAAGAAGGAAAGCACCAGGGGATAAGCACCAGCCCAAGGTCACAGGGCTTTAAGTGGCAGCACTAGACTTGAACCCAGGCGGCAGGTTCGAGACTCCCACTGCCCCCCCCCCCCACCCCCCGTGTTGGAGGGTTCCAGCTTTTTCTCCCTACTCTGCTTGCAGCTTCGGGGAAGGTTGAATAAAGCCTTCTGTCATCAGCAGGGCTGAGTTTACGTCCCAGCCTATCACATGCTGGCCGTATGACCTGGAGGAAATGTCATGTCCCTCAGTTTGCTAGTCTGTAACATGGGGATGAGGCAAGCACTTCTGTGGGTCTGTCATGCAGATTCAAAACACGGCAGAGGGCCTAATACAAAATAGGTCCTGATTCCCTCCTCCCTGTGGTGAGATGTTACTTCCCTTTTGGCTCCCACACAAGGGGAATGTGGGCTTTGGGACTTAAAAAGGGCAAAGAATGTCCCAAACAATGGGAAACACTGAGCTCTAAAGTCCTGTGCTTTGGGTGGTCATCACGCCCACCCTGGGGGAAGGCCTGACCTCGTGGGGGCCTTTGTTGTTTTTATTTTATTTGTAGAACTTGAAACAGAGTTCCATTCCCAAGGAAAACTCCCAAGGAAACAGAAATAAAAACAGAACGCCCCCTCCCCGCTAAAGGGGTCACAGAATCCCAACCCAGGAGAGGCTAACCAGTGTTCTTTGTTCGCTGGGAACCTTGAAAACACTATCTGGTCTCATTTCCATTTTCTCTTAGTAAACAGATTAGGCTGGGGGGAAAAAAAGGTGCCATCCGTGTTAAAAATTCCCACGTTGTAACCCAAACCATTTTTGAAGGCATGATCAATAACGATGGTCATGATCTATCTCACTTTGGGAGATACGGGTTGAGCTAATGAGTGTGTTCCATAAGAAAAATGATTTTTCTATAGGAGAAGAACAAACATGGCAGACAGTCAGCCAAGGTATGGCTGAATGGACACCGGACTCTCCCAGAAGGGCTTGGATTTCCAAGCAGACTCTACCCTTACCAGCTGTGTGACCTTGCTCAGATCACTCAGCCTCTCTGAGCTTTGTTTTCCTCATCCGTAAAATGGGGATAGTTGGACCTGCATTGAGAGCTGAATTCAATGATGGAGTAAAGTCCCAACACAAGGCAACCCCTCCTCTCATGTCAAACACTGTTGCAGAGGGACCTGCCCTACTATAGCAGGACCCACGACTCACTACGTTATCAGGATAGGCAGGAGGCAAGTGTGAGGCAGAGTGTACATGGGGCAAGGCCACCAGGGGCTCCTCCAGGCACTGACAGCTTCTTGCTGTGTGACCTTGGACTTATCCCTTCCCTCTCAGTGTCAGTCTCTTCTGTGCAATGAGAATCGGGCTTGATCTCAGGCCCTCCATGCTCCCCAGTCCCAAGACCATATCTATACTAGCTAATTCTAGTGCCCACATCTCCAATGTGATTTAGAAGCATATAGTACTTAAGTGACAAAGGGAGCCCCTTGTGCTCCATGGGAGGTGGGGGGACAGTCCGCATCTCCGTGCTGGGAAAATGCTGTCTGCAGTGAATCACAGAGTGCTTAATGGGCACCTTCCAGGTGTGAAGGCACTCCACCCCCCACATTCCCACTGAATCCTGATGCTTCCCTCAGGCAGCCGCATGTATTCCAAAGCCACTCCAACTGGTCCTTCTGCTGAAAATGAAACAGAGCCAGGCTTCACAGGAACAGAGTACCAAAGCAACTGGGAGCAAAAACCAAATCAGAGAAGACATTTGATTTGATTCTGGGGACTGAGAAAAGGGCCAGCACGCAGTGGCCACGTGGACGACTCAGACAGAAGCGCTGCCCAAACGTAGCCATCCAGGAGGCACAGAGTCACAGACTGCAGGAGGGGGAGAGCAGGACGGTCAGTCTCCACTCACTCACCCTTCCTGGACAAGCTCGGCTGGCCATTGTCCCCCTGGTGGTTAATGAGCAGGCTGGGAATAGGGACATTCGGCATTTCTACATCCAGCTTGTCCTTTATCTTACAGCAATATACAGTAAAACCTTGGATTGTGAGTACTTGGTCTGTGAGTGCCAGTAACTTGGTCTGTGAGTGTTCCACAAGGCAAGCAAACATTTCTAATATATAAATTTTAACTTCATAAACAGGCGATGTCTTGCAATACGAGTAGTATGTGATGCCAAACGTCGCATGATCACAACTGAGCCAAGGGTTCTTGAAATTCACTTTGATATACAAGTGCTTTGGATTACAAGCATGTTTCCAGACTGAGTTATGCTCGCAAACCAAGGTTTGACTGTAGTTGGAGTCAATGGCAAGAAAAGCACTTACCTGAATATATCATCATAATTGCATAAAATAGCACCTGCAGTATTTATAATTAAATCGTGATCGGGGCGCCTGGGTGGCTCAGTCGGTTAAGCATCTGACTCTGATTTTGGCTCAGGTCATGATCTCATGGTTCGTGAGTTCGAGCCCTGCATCATGCTCTGCACTGACAGCAAAGAGTCTGCTTAGGATTCTCTCCCCCTGCCCCACCACTCTCTCTGCCCCTCCCCTGCTTGCACACACTCTCTCTCTCACAATAAATGAATAAACTTAAAAAGAAATCGTGATTATATATCAATGCAATGACAAACACATAAACAAAGCTCTGACATGTTCCCACTGCTCCTATGATTCTTGCTGTGGCCCCAGTCCTGGAGGTCCATTTTCTGCCCTCATTGTAGCATGCGGAAACAGTCTCCATGAAGGCTTCCATATGATAGAGACCTGCACCATGTCCCACGGTCGTGGTCACAAATGTCAGGATGCTCTGTGTGCTCTAGACAGAGATGTCTGTGAGCTCCAGAGGCTGAGTGGGGGTATGATGGAGCCCTCCTGATCTAGCAAGTAATCCAAGAGGGCTGAGGGCTCAGAGGTGGGAAAAAGCCCATTTTACAGATGAGGACACTGATGCTTGGCAGTAAAATGACTTTCTTAACATCACACAGAAGTTAAATATCAGAACCCAAGGCCCTATTCCCTAAGGGAGGGAAGAAAGAGGAGATGGAGGTGATTCAAGCTCACTCTCTGCCCCAGGGAGGGCGGGCAGGAGCTAGATCAAGCAGACTTGCTTGCAGACAAGCATATATTCATTCATACATCATGAATGCAATCATTCGTTCATTCATTCATTCATTCATTCATTCATTCATTCATTCATTCACAGTGTGAATTCCCCTGTGTTAGGTGCCAAAGCACCTCTCCAGTCCTCTCTAGGGCAAAGGCTATAAAAACGCTTGTTAAAGCAGCTTCACCATATTGTGTGCGGAATGTCCCGCGAACCTAAAATCTGGCCGGCCCGGCCAGGATCCTGGGGTGAGCACTGTTCCATGGGACGCTGACAGAACAGCAAGGCTTCAGGAAAACCCTTTGATCTGGGTCCCAGTCACATCCTCTGCCTCAATCCTGCCCTGGAAGGGGCAGTAAAATGTACACATCAAGCGGAGGGAGAACATTTAATGCTCTTCTCTGGAACTGAACAAAGAGGGGACATACCAACAGCTCTCAGAACTGAAATATCTGAGCCATCATAGTCACTCGGTGGTCTCTGTCCAGGTCAGGACTCGGGGTCCGCACTCTCTTTCTTAAAATAGTAGTTTCTCAATTAAACCTGAATGGTCGCGGTTATGGCTCAGGGCCACCGTGGCAGGTTACTTAGCTCTGAGTTTCAGGCACTGTCCATACAGTGCACACTCTCCCAGGCCCCGTGGAGGATCCAGTGAAATCATGGGAGTAAAAATGGCACAAAGTGGGGGTTCAGGAAGTGACTGGGGGTACCCCTCTGGGTCAAGGGAACCAAAGAGGGGTCCTGGCCCTCACCTCCTCTTCCTCGGCAGGCAGTGCAGTGTAGAAAGGGGCAGAGTGGGAATCCAGTTGGGAAGGCATGATTGATTCCGTGCCCAGGTAGTACTTCTATGCCTTGGCGCAGGGTATGCTTTGTGACCATCAGTTTCCCCCTCTGTACAATGTGGATGCTAATGAATATCTGGCAGGACTTTAAAGAAAGCCAGAAAAGGGGCGCCTGGGTGGTTCAGTCGGTTGTCTCCGACTTCAGCTCAGGTCATGATCTCATGGTTTGTGAGTGTGAGCCCCACATCCGGCTCTCTGCTGTCAGCATAGAGCCTGCTTCGGATCCTCTGTCCTCTCTCTTTCTCTGCCCCTCGCCAGCTTGTTCCCTCTCTATCTCTCTCTCTCAAAATAAATAAATAAACTTAAAAAAAAATTTCTCTCCTTCTGCCCCTCCCACCACACCCATGCACACACATGCACTCTCTCTCAAAAAAAAACAAAAAAAAACAAAAAAAAAACAGCCAGCCAAATATGTGAAGTTCTCTGTAAAGTCTAAAGCACTGTGCAAAGGGATGCTGCTTCCCCATCTCACTGCATGCCTCAGTTTCCTCATTTTCAAATTGAGGTTATTAGTATTGACACCCCAGGGCTGTTTTGAGGTGGGTAAAAATCAGGTGAGATGATAGTTGTGGAAACAGCTAGTCCATATCTGGCATGCAGAAGGTGCTCAATTAACATTGAATCTTGGTGTGTGGTAGCCTAGGAAGGGCTGAGATGAAACACAGAATCACAGGGGTCCACGTGCTGTTTCAGA
Source organism: Puma concolor (assembly GCF_028749965.1). NCBI lineage: Eukaryota > Metazoa > Chordata > Mammalia > Carnivora > Felidae > Puma > Puma concolor. Next base: position 149,130,067 of record NC_141667.1, read on the forward strand.
GAACACCGGAGCCTACCATCGGCACCTGCCTCCAATTACGGTTTGGCTTGTTACCTGGGCTCAGCTCTTATTTGGAAAGATGCTTGGATATCAGCCAACTGGGAAAACAGGACAGATTTGTGTCCCTAGCCACAGTGGTGCAGTGGTCACAGGTGACAAAGGCAGGAAGCCTGCCCTTAGCTACTTTCTGCTCCTCCGAGCACATCCCCAGAAAGACCCTGTGGCAACCAAGGAGGGCTCATGTTCCTGATCCTTCCCTTGAATCCACTGTAGAACTCATGGTTTAGTGTGGGCAGGAATAGTAGTAAAAACTTTAGAAATCAGTCTTTTTAGGGGTGCCCGGGTGGCTCAGTCAGTTGAGCGTCTGGCTTCAGCTCAGGTCATGATCTCACAGTTAATGAGTTCAAGCCCCACATCAGGCTCTGTGCTGACAGCTCACAGCCTGGAGCCTGCTTCAGATTCTGTGTCTCCCTCTGTCTTTGCCCCTCCCTTGCTCAGGCTCAGTCTCTGTCTCTCTCAAAAATAAACATTAAAAAAAAGAAATCAGTCTTTTAAAAGTTTATTTATTTTTGAGGTGGGGGAGGAGAGGCAGAGAGAGAAGGAAAGAGAGAGAACCCCAAGCAGGCTCTGCACTGTCAGCACAGAGCCCGATACCAGGCTTGAACTCATGAAACGTGAGATCATGACCTGAGCTAAAATCAAGAGTTGGTCACTCAACCAACTGAGCCACGCAGGTGCCCCTAAATCAGTTGTTTTTAAATAAAGAGCTGTATTTATAAGCAGCTATATGAAAAATGAAAAGGGGAAAAACCCACCCTCAAGGTGTTGACTCAACAGAACTCTTCGTGTTTTTGTGAATTTCTTTCTAGTCTATGACCTTGTGCACATGTAGTTGCAGAGTTTTCCTCTGAGTTCATGCCTTCCTGTGTCCTGTGCTCCCCACCTCATCATCCAGTGACTCACATTTTCCTACGATGCCTCTTCATCTTCATAAATAGCACTTCTAATGGCTGCCCCATGCCCTGTGGCCGCCTGGGCCATGGTGATCTCATGCATGGCCCCATGCTTTACAGACATTCAGAAGTGGTCAAAGCCACATACCACCCCCCACAGCATGCGACTCTACCAGCTGCCCCACTGGGTGGGATCTGCTTTCGCCATTTAAACATGGACTATCAGGGGCACTCGGGTGGCTCAGTCGGTTGAGCATCCAACTCTTGATTTCAGCTCAGGTCATGATCTCATGGTTTATGAGATCAAGCCTTGCATTGGGCTCTTCACTGACAGTGTGGAGCCTGCTTGGGATTCTCTTTTTCCCTCTCTCTCTGCCCCATCCCCTGCTTGCACTTGCAGGCACGCATGTTCTCTCCCTCTCTCAAAATAAATAAACATTTTTAAAAAGTATATAAACATGGACCATCAAACAAGCCACAGATTAGGAGAAAATATTTGCAATATAAAGGACTGTTATCCAAAATATAAAAAGAACTTGGGGAGCCTGGGTGGCTCAGTCTGACTTTGCTTTCAGCTCAGGTCATGATCTCATGGTTCATGGGTTCAAGCCCTATACTGGGCTCTGCACTGATGGTGCAGAGCCTGCTTGGGATTCTCTCTCCCTATCTCTCTGCCCCTACCCTGCTCACACTCTCTCTTTCTCAATAAGTAAATAAATAAACTTAACAACAACAACTATATATACATATACATATATATATATATATATATATATATATATATATATACACACACAAAGAACTTTTAAAAGTCAACGAGAGTCAAAGACCTCAACAGACACCCTCACTAAGAAGATACACAGATAGCAAATGAGCACATCAAAAGGTGCTCCACATCATATGTCATCAGGGAGGTGCAAGTGAAAACAACACTGAGACACTGCTACACACCCAACAGAATGGCCCAAATCCAGAACACTGACAACACCGAATGCCATCAAGGACAGGGAGTAACGGGGACTCTCATTCATTGGTGGTGAACGTGCAAAATGGTATAGTCCCCGTAGAAGATAGCTTGTCAGTTTCTTACACCACTACACATACTCTCACCATATGATCCCGCAGTCCACTCCTTGGTATTTACACAAAGGAGCTGATACACAAAAACCTGTCATTTACAGCAGCTTTAATCATCATTGCCAAAACCTGAAAGCAGCCCATCTGCCCTTCAGCAGGTGAATGGATGAACAAAGTGTGGTACCTCCAGACAATGGAACAGGATTCAACACTAAAAGGAAATGAACTATCAAGCCACAAAAAGATACGGAGGAAACTTAAATGCACATCACTAAGGAAAATAAAGCAATCTGAAGAGCCCATATGCTAGGTGGTTCCAGCTATGTGATACTTTGGAAAAGGCAAAACTATGGAGACAATAAAAAGTTCAGCGGTCACCAGGGGTCTAGGGAGAAGGCAGAGATGAACAGGCAGAGCACAGAGAATCTTTAAGACAGTGAAAATACTCTGTGTGATGGTGGATGTGGGTCACGCATTTATCCAAACCCATGGAAAGTACAACTTCAAGGGTGACCCCTCAGGAAAACCAAGGACTGTGGGTGACAATATTGTGTCAGTGCAGGTGTATCCATCATAATGAATGTGCATTGATAATCTGGGAGGCTCTGCGTGTGGGGGGGTGTATGGGAAATCTCTGCATCTTTCCCTCAATTTTGCTACGAACCTGAACTGCTCTAAGCAATAAAAATCTATTAAAAAGCAGAACAACAGGCTGATGTTTCAAAGAGGTTTTATTTTCCTTCCTGGATCATAAACTATGATTTGGTGGCGCCCGCAGCGGTCATGGGGGCTTCCCACAGTATAAGCCATCTTTGGGTTGCTGGGGGATGCTCCTTCCACAGCCCCTCAGGTAAGTGTCCAGCTCCTGTCTCAGTCCAGCACCAGGCCACCTCCATGGCCACACTTAGGAGACCCACATTCTGGGCTCCTGTCCTGTACAGGAACTCCAGGGAGGAAACTTTGCTTATCCCAAAGCATAGGGGCCCATACTAAAATCCTCCCATGGTGGGCTCGCTCACTTGTGCCGCCTTTGTGGGAGTTGGATGGGTCAAAATGAGCTAAATATTGCTCCCACTAGGGAAAGCAGGGACAGAGCCCCCAAGACAACACCGTGCTCACACTGAAACAGTCACCCTTGGGGCACCAGGGTGGCTAGGTCAGTTAAGCATTCAACTTTGGCTCCAGTCATGATCTTGAGATTCATGGGTTTGTCTGTGCTGACAGCTCAGAGCCTGGAGCTGCTTCAGATTCTGTGTCTCCTTCTCTCTCTGCCCCTGCCCCACTCACACCCTGTCTCTCTCTCTCTCTGTCTCAAAAATAAATAAATATTTAAAAATTAAATTAAATTAAATAAGTTCTAGAGGTGTTATGTATGGCATGGTGGCTACAGTTAACAATACTGTATTGTACATTTGAAAGTTGCTAAGAGGGTAGATCTTAAAAGTTCTTATCACCAGAAAAAAATTTTGTCACTCAGTGTAGTGATGGATATTAACTAGACTCATTGTAGTGATCATCTGCAACATACAGTTGACTCTTAAAAGTGGGGATTAGGAGCACTGACCCTTCAGGCGGTTGAAAATCCACATGTAACTTTTGATTCCCCCAAAACTCAATTACAAATGGACTACTGTTGACCAGAAGCCTTCCCAATCACGTAAAGAACTGGTCAACACATATTCTGTATGTTCTATGTTTCACATACTGTAATTGTTACAATAAAGTAAACTAGGGAAAAGAAAATGTTATTAAGAAAATCAAGGAAGGGGCCCCTGGGTGGCTCAGTGTGTTGGGTGTCTGACTTCGGCTTAGGTCATGGTCTCACCATTCGTGGGTTGGAGCTCCACATCAGGCCCTGTGCTAACAGCTCAGAGCCTGGAGCCTGCTTCGGATTCTGTGTCTCCTTCTCTCTCTGCCCCTCCCCTGTTCTCTCTCTCTCTCTCTCTCTCTCTCTCCCTCAAAAATAAATAAATATGTAAAAAATTAAAAGAAAATAAAATCAAGGAAGATGGGGTGTCTGGGTGGCTCAGTTGGTTGGGCATTCAGCTCAGGTCATGATCTCATGGTTCATGAGATCAAGCCCCACATCGGACTCTGCACTGACAGTGGGGAGCCTGCTTGGGATTCTTATCTCTTTACCCCTTTCTCACTCACTCATGCCCTCCCAGTCTCTCTCTCTCTCTCTCAAAATAAAGAAACATTAAAGAAGAAAGAAAATTGAGGAAGAGAAAACACATTTATCGTACTGTATGTACATTTATTGCAAAAAATCCACATGAAAGCAGACTGGACTCAAGTCATTCAAACCCTGGTTGGTAAAGGGTGAACAGTATACAAATACTGAATCAGTGTGTTGTATACCTGAACCTAATATAATGTTGTGTGTCCATTATAATTCAGTCAAACAACAACAAGTATCCTGGGCATTAACCATGTGCCAGGGCCATGCAGGGAGACCCCTTCTCTCCGCCTGTCCATTTATCCACTTGTGGTCTTGACCACAAGTTATGGGAAGGAACTGTTTGCAATCTCCTACCCCCTCACTGGACCTGCCATGCAGCAGTAGGAAAGAGGTCTGTCGCCAGTGGTTGGGGCAGGATTTGGCCACCATGGCCTGTGTCCTCCCATTGGGTGGGCACAAGTGTCTTCACTGTCCCAGGCCCTTGAGGAGGCACGGATAGGACCCACCGATGGCTGGCTGTGTGTCTGCATGTTACCTTCCTGGACCTCACAGCCTGTTTGGCCCCGGGGCCAACCCCTTCCCTCTAGCCCAGTCTTTCCAGCAGCAAAGCAGATGTTCTGAGCCCGAGAAGTCTGTTTGTTCAGTTGCTTCAGATCGCAGACGGCAGAGGAGTAAGGGGGAATCAGGGGTCCTGGCATGGTGTCGCCAGAGGAGACTGAGTCCCTTCTGTGGCAGGGAGAGCAACTGACTTCCATCCAGGCAAGAAGGCACTGAGGCTGGCCACCCTTGCTGGAACCTGAGGGATCCTTGGGCCAGCTCTTTTGCTTTGTATTTTATTAGCATTATTATTATAATGTTTGTTTTTGAGAAAGAGATAGGGAGCGTGAACGTGCCCACACGCGAGCAGGGGAGGGGCAGAGAGAGGGAGACACAGAATCCAAAGCAGGCTCCAAGCTCTGAGTTGTCAGCACAGAGCCCGACACGGGGCTTGAACTCACAAACCACCGTAACTCGAGAACTGTGAGATCATGACCCGAGCCAAAGTCGCTACTTAACTGACTGAGCCATCCAGGCACCCCCTCTTTTGCTTTTTTTTTAAAAAAAAAAATTTTTTTTTCAACGTTTTTATTTATTTTTGGGACAGAGAGAGACAGAGCATGAACAGGGGAGGGGCAGAGAGAGAGGGAGACACAGAATCGGAAACAGGCTCCAGGCTCTGAGCCATCAGCCCAGAGCCTGACGCGGGGCTCGAACTCACGGACCGCGAGATCGTGACCTGGCTGAAGTCGGATGCTTAACCGACTGCACCACCCAGGCGCCCCTCTCTTTTGCTTTTTAAACTGAAGGGATAAGAGCATAAGGAGAAGCCATCCTGGACCAAAAATCAAGAGACTTGTCTTGTTAAGAATCTCAATGCGCTGGACGCTGCGGGGCCAGGATGAGATGCACCCCACAAGCCTCCGAATTTCTCGTTATTTTTCTGAAACTTTAAGCAATTAAGCCTAATTACGTGGAATTGTAATATAAAAGCTGAATATAAACTCCAGTCGTTTCTGCACAGAAACCACAAATTCCCTCGGGAGGGACAAGTGGCTTTGTGTTTACCCGCTTGGGGCCTCAGTGCTTTGGCCCTGGAAGGCTAGCCAGACCCGCACATGCCAAGCTCAGTGTGGGGCCCGTGACCTGCAGCCACCCTGGCAGTGACAGGGAACCAGGGACAGCCCCCGGGGAACTTGCCCCCGTTCTCTTCCTCGGCAGTCTCTGTGACCAGGGCTGGGTGAATGTTCTGGCCTGGGCTCTGTAGTCAGGAGCCGCTGCAGGGCACTGCAGCCCAGTGGGCTGGATGGTTTCTCGTGGCTGCCAGTCTCTGCCCGGCGCCCGGCAGCCCCTGAACCAGGACAGCGGCCATTTCTCCTGACCTCATTATGTCAGTACCCAGAATGTGTGCTGGGGCAGAGCTGGGGACAGGATGTCTCCTGCTCTTCCAGGACACTGTCACTCTCTCAGCCTGTGGCGATTTATTTCAAGGCTTCATTGTGTTCCTGAAGCAGGACCAGCATCTAGATTTTAGCCTCTTGGCTGCCCGATGAGGGCTGCAGAAGCAGAAGGTACCAGCCCAGCAGCCCCGGGTCTCAGATGCTCCAGCAGGAGTGCGGGGTGGCGGGCGGGAGAAGGGGCTGCCACTGAATCTGTGTCACTGCCCTGCCAACTCCCTTCCCACACACAGGAGGCACGAGGGCCAGCACACAAATGGGGTGGCCCCTCAGGTGAGCTTCCTGAGACTCTACTGCACCCCAGAACCACGCAGGCCAGCGTCCTTCTTGCCCACCTTTGGCAGAGGCAAATAGGTAGGAATGTCGGCCTATGGTGGGTGGGTACCTGGCATCTGAGCGGCTGTAAACCTCACTTGGTCTTGGGCATTGGGTGGTGTCCCCATTCTACAGATGGTTGTGGGGGGGTGCGCCCCAGGGGGTGCAAGATTGCATCCCAGGCACCAAAGGGCCTGGCCTCAAGCCCAGTGTTCTTGCCACCACACTGATCCCTATCTTCCTGGTGGGGCCACCAGGTCTCTTGCCTGGACAATGCAAAGCCCCCCAGATATCTCTCCCAGCCCATGTCCACACTGATGTCAGAGCGACCTTCTGAATACATGGCCCTGTGTCCCTCCCTCCCTGATCTACCCTCCATGGCTCCCCCTGGCTCCTACCAGGTGCCATCCATGTGTCTCCACTGAGAGGGTCTTGAAGGGCAGGGTGGCTCTATTTTCTCCCTCCATCCAGTGGCCTGGCTCTGTCCCCACCACACTCTTCACCCTCCAAGGCACAGCTAGAACTCAGGTTTGGTCTGTCCCCACTGACTGTTCTCTGCCTTCTGTCGAGGTCGCCCTTCTACATTCCTGGTCCAGGCGGGCTCTGGAGCCAATGCTCACACCTTGTCCCAGCAGGTCCCATGGATGTTGTTCATTTAAGGAGGTCAGCCAGTAACTCCCTCCCCCAAGGTCTGCCGGGAAAGACACATGCACAATTGTTTGTCACCATGCTGGATTTTAAGAGCATTAAATACTTATGGGCTTTCCAGGGCCTCTGCCCACTGGAATTCTGCCACCGTTGCCAAGAATTCCAAAACCGGATTCCGATTTCCCAAGTATGTGACTGGCATTGGCTGCCCCATCCCATCCTGAGGGCTCGGTGTCCCCTGGAAAGGATAAAATGGGAGCTGGGAAGAGAAGAAAAAGAAGAGCAGTGCTTTGTCTATTCCTAAGGGCTGTCAACCCCCTGGCCTGTCCCCCTCTGTGGCAAAGGTCCGCATATGCATGCACGTGCTGAGTGCACACCAGCGTGAGTGTGCACGGAACACAGGGGCTGATCTCCAGGCAGGGTGTTGAGAAAGGAAACCGACAAAATCCCATGGTTCCTTTAAATGGCATCTTTGTGGGGGCATCTGGGTGGCTCACCTTCTGACTCTTGGTTTTGGCTCAGGTCGTAAGTTCAAGCCCCGCATCGGGCTCTGCGCTGACAGCATGGAACCTGCTTGGGGTTCCGTCTTTCTGCCCCTCCCCAACTTGTGTGTGCACGCACTCTCTCTCTCTCATCATAAATACGGAAATATAAAAAATAAATAAACACAAATAAGTAATATTGAAAAACATAAATGGCATCTTGGGAAATAAGGGCTTCTGATGAAATGAGAAAGAGATCATCTGTTTGCTCGATTGAACGAACATGAGTCATGTTCTCTGAAGGTCTGTGACCCTTCACTCATGTTCATGTGGAGTTGCCAGGTATGGTGGGTCAGAAGTGAGTGAGCAGGTCCAAACCTGGGGAGTCAGGCAGCAATAAGTCCACTGTGCTGGTGTGTTAATGCAGACCCAGAGACGGCAGCACAGAGCAGGGAGACATGGGAGGAGGTGGCGAGGAAGATGGGCTTTGAAGGATGAGCAGAGTTCTCCAGGCAGAGGAGGCAGATGGGAACCCAGGCAGCAGGTCCAGCGTGAGCAAGAACACAAAAGGTGAGTGAATGGTCGGTTTATGGAAGACAAGTGGGCGAGCTGAGGGTGTGGGTGACGGAGGACTCGCAGGAAAGGAGCCCAGAAGGCCAGCGGGCCCCTGCGGGGTGAGGGCTGGACTTGGGCCTGCCAAGCTCAGGAGTGACTCTGGAGTTACACACAGGGTATGTCCTGGTTGGAGCTGGCTTTAGAAAGTTCATTCTGGGGGCAGAAGCTTATTCAAAGAAAGTTCTGGAATACAACTGCCATGATGAATTTCTGAAAGACACTATGGTTAAATACAGTTGAGGGGCGCCTGGGTGGTTCAGTCGGTTAAGCATCTGACTTCATCTCAGGTCATGATCTCCCAGTTCATGGTTTCGAGCCCTGCATCAGGCTCTGTCAACGTGGAGCTCGTTTTGGATGCTCTGACCCCTTCTCTCTCTGCCCCTCCCTCGCTCATGTGCATACACGCACTCTCTCTCTCTCTCTTTCAAAAATAAACATTAAAAGAAAATACGGTTGAACAGTGGCCCCCAGAGATCTCCCTGTCCTAATGCCCAGAATATGTGAGTGTCACCTAATCTGGCAAAAGGGACGTTGTGGGACTTTGTAGATGTGATTAAGTTAATGTTCTTGAGATGGAAGAGAGTATCTGCATTATCCAGGTGGGCACTAAAGGTGACCACAAGTATCCTTATAAGAGGGAGAGGAGAAAGCCAGGTGACCATGGAACACAGACCAAAGTGATGTGGCCACAAACCCAGGGATGCTGGCAGCAACTGGAAGCTGGGAAAAACAAGGGATGCATTCTCCCCTGGAGCCTCCCGAAGTAACCAGCCCTTCTGATACCCTCATTTTAACCCCACGAAACTCATTTTGGACTTCCAGCCTCTAGCATTTTAAGAGAGTAAATGTAGGTTGTTCTAAGCCACCAAGTTTGTGATAATTCGAGGCCACTCATGTGGCCTACAGACACCCCTCGAATTGCTGCACATTGCCAGCCACGAAACCTCTCACACTGAGAAGGATTCTATCAAAGGTGTCTGTGATTATTTCAGCTAAGTAGGTTAAATATGGGCTGTGGAGAAACATCTTTTACCCAAACTTTCTAGAGGTAGAGAAGAGAAATCATTCGGCAATCCACGAGAAATGAGAGAAATGATTGCCAATTCTGATCCGAAGTGTAAGCAGTTTAAAACTCCTGATGAAAAAGAAAAGGACATTTGCAGCATGCTTTTAAGGTCTCAGAATAAAATACTGGCATTTCCTTAAGTGTTGGAGGACTCTGGCTACAATTAACCACTGCAGAGCCTTACAAGGCAACTCTTAGGACACTTTCCTTTTATTTTGAAGGCTTCTGAAAAAAAGTCTTTTTTTTTTTTTTAATGTTTACTTATTTTTGAAAGAGAGCATGAGCAGGGGAGGGTGAGAAGGACTGAGGATCTCAAGTGGGATCTCTGCTGCCAGCAGTGAGCCCAATGTAGCACAGAAACTCAAAAACTATGAGATAATGACCTAAGCCAAAGTCAGAGGCTCAACTGATTGAGCCACCCAGGTGCCCCAGAAAAAAGTCTCTTACATCGATTCATACAGACAAGGTCGAACTAAGAAAAGAGAAACCACTACAAGTGTTTACAACAGAGGGAACCGAATGCAGGGGGCTAGTTACTCAGGTGTTGGAGGAGTCGAGCAGCTAGACAGAAGGTGTTTAAAATAACCCAAACTTGGGGCGCCTGGGTGGCGCAGTCGGTTAAGCGTCCGACTTCAGCCAGGTCACGATCTCACGGTCCGTGAGTTCGAGCCCCGCGTCGGGCTCTGGGCTGATGGCTCAGAGCCTGGAGCCTGTTTCCGATTCTGTGTCTCCCTCTCTCTCTGCCCCTCGCCTGTTCATGCTCTGTCTCTCTCTGTCCCAAAAATAAATAAACGTTTAAAAAAAATTTAAAATAAAATAAAATAAAATAACCCAAACTTTAGCAACAGCAGGAAGCTACTTCCACCCCTAAGCTCAGGTGACAAATGAAAACAGACTGTGTTACTGGAGCTCAGGGACTGAGCCACCAACAAAAGCTGGAACTCGAACAGGCCACGTGGCCCGAGACAAGACAGATGGGGAGAAATACCCTAGCTTCTCCCTTCCTCCCGCCCTCTAACTTCCTCCTGCGATCCTATTGGCTGAACCCAGCAGGAAGTCAGGAGAGCCCAGAGCAGGGGAGCACCAGCTTGCAGGGGCAGTCACCAGTGATCAGAGCAGAACAGGAAGCAGGCTGAGGGCATGCAGGCACAGCCATTTATCTATGCTCTCAAACACCCAGAACTGCTGAGACCATCAAAGCTCAAGTTTCCTGAGCTTTTCACTCTCTGAGAGGCCTTTTTCCCTCCTGACGCCAAATACCGTGGCATCACTTCTAAACTTGCTTCACTAACTCTCTATCACCAGCTAGGAGTCCTCCCATTTAACTCGAGTCAGACACTAACTGCCTGGATTTAGCACAGACCCCCCAGGGTTCAAGGCTCAGTCCCAAATATTAGGCCACTCGTACTTCTGAACAAGTGGCTATAAACCGGGGGTACCCATGAACCCCTCCTCGGGTCTGCGAATTCTCTAGAAAGTCACTTTACTGATATTTACTGGCTTATTAGAAAGGATACAGATGAACAGCCAGATGGAGGAGCACAGAGGGTGAGGTTCAGAAATATCCCAAGAGCAGGTGCTTCTGTCACCATGGAGCTGGGTGTGCCACCTTCCCAGCATGGAAGGGGTCTCTCCCGGCTCTGAAGCTTGTTCCTTGTGCCCACCCATGCTGAAGTTCTCCAAACCTTGAACCTCATCCTTTAGGGTTTCATGAAGATTCCATTACTAGGTGTAACTGATGAAATCATGGGCCATTGGGTGATAACACTCAATCACCAGCTGTCTCCCAACCTGGAGGTGGCGGTGGGGCAACTGAAAGTTCCAACGCTGTTATCACAGATTGGTCTTTCTGGAAACCAGACCCCATTCTGCAGTTACCTGGGGGGGCTTACTACTGAAGATTCCAAGATTTCAAGGGGCTGTGTGCCAGGAACCAGGGACAAAGACCAAATATTTATTTTTCATTACAGCACACTCTCATTTAACCCTCTGCTGTGGGCTCAACTGTGTCCCCCCAAATTTATATGTTGGTGTCCCACCCCCAGGACCTCAGAACAAGGTGGTTTTTGGAGATCAGGGCTTTCAAGATGTAACTAAATTAAAATGAGGTCATTAGGGTGGGCCTTGGCCAAGGGCAACTGTCCAAACAAGGAGAGATCAGGACACAGATGTGCACAGAGGGAACATGTGAAATCACAGTGGGGGGCACCTGGGTGTCTCAGTAGGTTAAGCATCCGACTCTTGGTTTCAGCTCAGGTCATGATCTGGCAGTTTCTTGAGTTTGAGCCCAGTGTTGGGCTCTGTGCTGGCAGTGCAAAACCCGCATGGGATCCTCTCTCTCTCTCTTTGCCCCTCTCTTACTTGCTCTGTCTCTATCTCTTGAAAGAAAGAAAGAAAGAAAGAAAGAAAGAAAGAAAGAAAGAAAGAAAGAAAGAAAGAAAGAAAGAAAGAAGGAAAGAAAGAAAGAAAAAGGAAGGAAGGAAGGAAGGAAGGAAGGAAGGAAGGAAGGAAGGAAGGAAGGAAGGAAAGAAATCACAGGGAGAAGGCAACCGTCTGAAGGCCAAGAAAAGAAGACCAAACCTGCTTACAACTTCACCTTGGGTGTCTAGCCTCTGGAACTGTGAGGAAATCTACATTAAGCATGCGGTCTGTGGTCACTGCAGCCCAGCCAACTGATATGCCCTCCCACACACCCCTAGAAGGCTGGTGCTGTAATCATCTCTGTTCTACAGATGGGGAAATCAAGGCTGAGAGAGTTTAAGGAGTGGCCCAAGGTCACACACTCACACCCAAAGCCACGTCACAGGAAAGTGGCAGGCTGTGTTCTTTCTCAAGGGACTCCTCAGCTTCCTAGGGCACCCCTCAGTCATACACTCACTGGCCTTGACTCTCCCTCTTCAGGACAGGCCCCACCAGGATGGCCCCCCAAATGCCTGGAGCTGGACTTGGACTCTGGGTTCTGCCCTGTGGCAGCCGTGTGGCTGGCGGGGACTCTCCCATATCTGAAGCTTGTTTCTCATCTGTAAAATGGGGAGGCTGGTGAGGACAGCAGAGGCTGCTGGATCCAGAGGAGGGCTCATCCCAGACCAAGTCTCCCCTCTGGTGGCAAGTCCCCGGAACCCTGGCCTGGAGACCTCACTTTGTGCCTCATGAAGCCAATTTGTGGTAGGAGCCTCTGGTCATGACGCTGCTGAGGAAGGGAATCCAACACTGCTGTGCCCCTCTGGAGGGCAGGAACCTCGCTCACGCATCCATTTCACAGATGAGGAAACTGAGGATGCCTGGGGTGTTGGCCGCGGGCAAAGGGGGTATCATTTTCTCAGGGCCACAGAGTTGGAACTTAACAGAGGTGGGATTCAAAAAGCCAGTTTGATTTCAGAGCTTCTGGCCCTTTCTGAAAGGCAGCAAGTCCCTTCTGAACCACACAGCTGGTCACGTCGGCTCTGGCGCCCAGTGCGGCTCATGCAGGGCACCCCAGCCCTGACCCTGGCCGCCAGCTGCTGTTGGACCCCACGTTTCCCAGGAGCCTCTGCTGTCGAGGGAGGGGGTAGGCACCAATCCAGAGCAGCGTGCTTGACTCCGAAAGAGCACCGGATCCAGACGCTGCTTGCCCAGCAGGGTAAGCAATAATCTTTTCGTCTATTCCCAGCTCCTGGAGATTTGCCTCTCTCTCGGGAAATTACTCTGGGGTCACAGCGAAATTTCTGTGACAGCTAATAAAGTAACCTTTCGGTTTCTGGAACTAGATCCTGGAGCCCTGGCCCCCTGGGGGATGTGTGTATTGTATTTTTCCTCCTCCCTTTTAATCACCAGATGAAGTGGAAAGAGGTGAGCCGGGTGAGGGCAAGAACTCTGAGCTGAATTACCTCCTTGGCTAGCGTTCACTTTGACTTTGTCACTTGCAGACACAGAGCCCAGGGGAACAGGATGCCTCCCCTGGGGGGCCTATAGTGACCCTCAATTGTACGTAGTGCAGGAGTTCCAAGTTCGACCCTCCACTCGGCAAAGCTGAGCCACGTGCCAAGCCCAGAGAAGGGCACACGGAAAGGGAGGCCCTGGAATTCTGACCCTGGGCTCACAGAGGCTGATGAGTGGGGTTCCAGTCCTGGCTCTGCCACGTGACCCAGTGGGTGGGTATTGAGCTCTCTCAGACTCCGTGTCCCCATCTGCAAAATGATAATGATAGGAGCCATCTCCCAGGCTTCCCTGGCGGCTCCAGAATTTCTGATTCAGAAAAACATAGCAGAGGGAGGCGATCGGTTTCAGGGCTGTGAGGTGGGAGCCACAGTTACATAGTGGGGGCACTGTTTTCACTTAAATGGTGTGTTTTGGGGTGGCCCCAGGGAAGGTTCCCCCACCCCCACCCCAACCCCCAGCCGCCTGCAGCTTCCTGGCCCTGCTGCTGAGGAATGAATCAGACTGTGTACGAGAATCGCCTAGTACAATGCTTGCCACCTAGTTAGCACGAAATATGCTGACTGCCATTCTTTTATTGTTGTTTCTGTTAATAATAGGATATGACGCTTGCCCTGGATATGTTCACAGAACAGCGGGGGAGGAAGCCATACAGCAGGTCATTATAAACAGCATCCTAATGTGCCAGGCATTCCCAGAGGACACAGAGAGCCTGTTTAATTCTGCCTGCACATCCAGGGCCGACTTCTCAGAGCTGGTCACATTTTTTTTTTTTTTAATTCTTTAACGTTTGTTTTTGAGAGACAGAGCGTGAGCAGGGGAGGGGCAGAGAGAGAGGGAGACACAGAATCCAAAGCAGGCTCCAGGCTCTGAGCTGTCAGCACAGACACCGATGCGAGGCTCAAACTCACAGACCCTGAGATCATGACCAGAGCTGAAGCCAGACGCTCAACCGACTGAGCCTCCAAGGCACCCCAGACGGTGACATTTTAACTGAGTCTCAGAGGATGCTCTGGGCTCAGGGCAGGGCAGGGCCTTCGGACAGAGGTCTGCGTAAATGAAGAGGGAGGGTGTGTGACGAGTGACCAGTAAAGACACAACCTCAGGACAGCAGCAGAACGGGGGTTGAGGCAGCCAGCCTAGAAGGGAGGGGATTCAGAGCTCCAAACTCAGATGCCTGGCGGTGTGGAGAGACAGAGGTGGAGGCAGGGAGACCAGTAAGGAGGCCGCCAGTGTCTAGAGGCGAGGTTGCAGCAGGGACCCTGAGACAGCAGAGGGTGTGGTCACAGGGGGGATCGGCGTGGCTGGAAGGGCCCAGCTGAGGTTGACTGATGTGGGAAGGGCAGGTGGAGCAGGCATGGAGGGTGGGGTGGGTGGTGGTGATGTTGTGTTTCCGAGAATGCACAGAACACCATCTCTGGTGAAAACCATCTAGAAGCACCCTGTTTCCCAAAATGGACCTCAATCAAAGATTCACCAGGGCTGCCTGAGAACAAAGGCACCAGAATGGCAGACAAGCTAGTTCCTCTTATGGTGCACTGTGCAGCCTCTGGTGGCCCAAACAAGCTGTCCTTTCTGAGCAGAGAAGTGGGACCCAGAGATGAACCCTGCTGACTCCTCAGCCTGCCTTCCCGGGGCACAGGGCTCACAGCTAACATTTATCGGGGACTTATCCGCGTAGAATTGTGCCAAGCTCCTGGCAGGTTCAACTGATTCAATGCTTAATGGGTGAGACACCTATTTTGCAAAGGAAGAGACCGAGGGTCACAGAGGTTTGCCTGCCAGAGTTGCAGAGCGGTGGGTGGGTGGACTGCCTGGACTGCACAGTTGGCCGAACACTTTTACAGCCTCGTCTTGAGACTCCTTGTTTCCCATCTGTTTCTGTTCCCAAGATCACAGTGTTTTCAGTGGTAGAACAGGCACATGAACCCAGAACGTCTGTCTCCAAATACAGTCTTATGTCGCTGCTGTCTACCTCGGTGGAGTATAATCTTGTCCTTTCGTTCCTGGTGGGAGGAAGCAAGCAGATGGTGTCTGATCATAACCACCTTCTGGCACTTTATGCTCTACCTGGGATGTGACAGGCCTGGGCAGAGGCTGCAGGTGAGGAACTGAGTACAGAGCCCAGGAGCAGGCTGGCACTAGGAGCCGGCCCGCTTCTATGGCCTCTTGGGCCCTGGAACGAGTCTCAGGCTGAATTGTTCCCAGTGAGCAAATAAATGTATGGGTCTCCTGGCCTCTGCCTTGATGTCCCAGCGGGGTCCCACCTGCCACCTGCCTCGTGTGACCTGTGAACTATCTTCTGCTGCTCCTCCTGGGGGTAAATTCAGTCTCTGAACCTATGGCCTTGGTCCTGATCTGAGTTCTAAGGGCCCAGGCCCTGTGGGTGCTCACTGTCTACTTGGATCCCCTCTGCCATGGCCCCATGCCCCCCCCATCTGTCATCTGGCCCCTCTGAGACCAGCCCTATGTCTCCATCAGCCCCAGTACCAGCTCCCTCCCCATATTCATCAGCCAAGGTGCAGACGTGAAGATGCTGATCCAGACCTGGGGGCACTGGGAGTCTGGACCCAGGGTCCCAACCAACAAGGGGCCCCGGGACGGGGGCGGGGGGGGGAAGGAGGGATGGTGGGGTGGACCTCAGCCAAGTGCCCAGGCTCCTCACGCCAGGTCTAATTGCCGACTATGGGCTCAGAGGTCCCTGACGGCCACAGGGAAAAAAAAAAAACCTGAAGTTGACCCAAGGTTGCCAGTCAGGCCTCAAAAAATCTCAGCCAAAGTGTGATAATCCCCAGGGCCAAAGGCAAGCAGAGGCAGGGCTCCTCATGGCCCCTGTCTCCATTCTGAGACTCTGCTCCGGTCCACACCAAAGGATTAAGGCATTAAGCCTGAAGAATTCACATAACACCTAGAGAATGCAATAGGCCGGGGCTCTTGGTAAAATGGTCCAACCTTAAAAAATAAAGCCGGCTCTGACCTCCTGCTCAAGTTACTGCTGGAAGAGTTAAAAGATGGGCAGGAACGCACAAATGCCAAACACCTGGAGGAACAGAAAGGTGCAAGCCATCATTTTGTTTATTTAATTTACTATCTGAAACTATGTGGGCAAGAAAAGTATGCATAAATGAGCTTTCCAGTGGGGTCCTGGTGACATAAATTATTTTACTTACAGGTACTCAGTCCATCGTGTGTCTGTTCTGTGTTTACGCACACAAGCGCTGTGTGGACCACAGAGTGGGCAACACAGAGCGAACATGCTGGCTCCTTACCCATGAATATCTTTAAATTCCTTCTGTAGCCATATTTATAAATATTTTATGTAAGCCAGATGGATTTATAGAACATGTGCACGGGAATCTGGTTTTGTTTTTTAACAACATGCACTATAAAATGCTTTGGAAAAATGATCTATGCGTTCCTGAAAGGAAAAAGAAGAAAAAGCTTTCTTGGTCTACTTCCTGAAATGGCAAGAGAATCAAGAACACGCACAGGAAATGCAGGCGCTGGACACCTGTGATGGGAACGGACTCTTTGTCACCTAGACAAAGACATGTCACCTAGAGCAGTGGGTCTCCAACTTGGCCGCACGTTATGATCACCTGGGGAGATTTTAAAAGTTCCAGTGGTCAGGCCTCATCCTTTACCAATTATACCAAAAGCTCTGGGTGGGATGCAGGCATCCACAGCTTGTCAAGCTCCCCAGGAGTTTCCGGTGTGTAGCTGAGTGGGTGGCCTTGCCCTGGAGTGGAGTCACCCAGGAGCTGTGAACCTCTCCACATCCAGGCTGTGTCCAGACCAATGACACCAGGACCAGCCAATAACGGTAGATCTTAAAGCTTCCCAGGTGATTCAAATGGGTAGCCAGGGCTGTGATCCACTTCCCTCAAAGGGTCTGGGACTGACCTAAGGAACAGGACTGGAGAGCTGACCTCGCTTGATGGGAATCTGAGACAGGTCAGGGGCTTCAGCACCACTGTCTCAGTCCAGATGCAAATCTTCCTCCCATGGGACCCCCACCTTCTCTCTCTCTCTCTCTCTCTCTCTCTCTCTCTCTGCCACTTATGAATTGTGTGACTTGGAGCCAGTTCAAGAAGTGCTCTGTGGCTCCTGTCCCCTCCATCTGCCTTGTGACTTCTTCTCCTTCGGAGGTAACTCTCCACTCTGCTTCTGGAGGGATCTTTTTTTTTTTTTTTTTTTAATGTTTATTTACTTATTTATTTATTTTTTAAAGTTTATTTCTGACAGAGAGAGAGAGAGCGAGCATGAGCTAGGGAGGGGCAGAGAGAGAGGGAGACACAGAATCCGAAGCAGGCTCCAGGCTCCAGGCTCCAAGCTATCAGCACAGAGCCCAACGTGGGGCTCGAACTCACAAACTGAGATTGTGACCTGGGCCGAAGTCGGATGCTTAACGGACTGAGCCACCCAGGCGCCCCTAATGTTTATTTCTTTTTAAGAGAGAGATAGAGGGACTGTGCTCACCGTTTGAGCAGGGGAGGGGCAGAGAGAGGGGAACAGAGTAACCGAAGCAGGCTCTGCACCATCAGCACAGAGCCCGACGTGGGGCTTGAACTCACGAACTGTGAGATCAGGACCCAAGCCAAAGTCAGATGCTTAACCAACCAACTGAGCCACCCAGGCACCCCTGGAGGGATCTTCTTAAATGCAAATATTCACATCTATCTCAAATCCTCCAGCAGATGTGGAGACACTGGAACCCTGTGCACTAGGAGTAAGGAATATGAGTTGGTATAGCAGCTGTGGAAGTCGGTGGGACTGTTTCTTATAGAGTTACACATATATTTACCACACGATACAGCAATTACACTCCTAGGATTGAGCCGGGAGAAATGAAAACATACGTTCACACAAAGACATGCATACAAATGCTCATAGAAGCAATATTCATGGGGTGCCTAGATGGCTCGGCGATTAAACGTCCTGCTGTTGATTTTGGCTCAGGTCAGGATCTCGCAGTTTGTGAGATGGAACCCCACTTTGGGTTCTGCGCTGACAGCATGGAGCCTGCTTGGGATTCTCTCTCCCTCTCTCTGTCCCTCCCCCACTTGTGTGTTCTTTCAAAATAAACATTTAAGAAAAAAAGAAGCAATGTTCATATAGCACCAGACTAGAAACAATCCAAATGTCCATCAGCAGGCATATATATATATATATATATATATATATATATATATATATATACACACACACATACACACACACACACACATATACACACACACACACACATATACACATACATATACACATGTGTACATATGTATATATATGTACATGTATGCACATATATGCATATGTATATATATGTGTGTGTGTATATATATATATATATATATACACACACACACACACACATACACACACACACATATATATGTATGTGTATATATTCCACTGAGTATACTGATCAATGGAATACTACTACTATAACATGGATGGACCGTGGAAACGTGAGGCCAAGGAAAAGAAGCCAGACTCAAGAGCTATGTATTGTATGATTCCATTTGTATGAAATTCCTAGAAAAGACAAATCTGCAGAGACAGAAAGATCAATGGTTGCCTGGGCTAGGGAAACAAGTGGGGATTGACTGGAAATGGGCACAGGGAGCTTTCTGGGGTGATGGAAAGAGTCTGAAACTGGGCTGTGGTAGTGGTTATATAACTGTATGAATTTACTAGAAGTCATGGAACTGTACCCTTACGATGGACAGGTTTTATGGTGTCTAAATTACAGTTGACCCTTAAACAACTCGGGGGTTAGGGGCCCTGACCCCCTCCCTATGCAGTTGAAAATCCACATATGACTTTCGACTCGTCCAAAACTTAACTACAAATAGCCTACTATTGACAGGAAATCTCACCGATCGCATAAACAATGAACACATATTATGTATGTCATATGCATTATATACTCTGTTCTTACTATAAGGTAAGCTAGAGAAAAGAAAATGTTATTGAGAAAATCATAAGAGAAAATACATTTGCAGTACTGTGCTGTACTGATTGAAGAAAATCTGCGTATAAATGGATTCATGCAGCTCAAACCCAGGTTGCTCAAAGGAACAACTGTATACTTCAAATAAAACTAGTAAAAAAAAAAAAAAAAGCCTTCTGGTAGTTCACACAGGACAGTGAACGAATTCCTTGCCTGGTATGCAAAGCCCTCCACCATATGCTGATCTGCCTTTCCAGGACCCTCTCCCCAGATACCCAAGCCCCACGGAACTCTCAGCTTTTCCCAAGTGCACTCATGGCCATAGTGTCTGGAACTCCTTGACACCACAGCCAGCTTCTCCATCTGGCAAACTCCTTCTCATCCTTCAAGACTCAGAGCAAGTAACACTTCATCTGAGAAGTCCACACCACCCCTATGTATCATTATGCTTATCAAAATGTCATTATTTGCTTACATATCAGCCTCTCCAGTCAGAGAGGTGCTTTTAAAACTTAAGCTACTGAGCTGTGAAATCAAACGTCATGTGCTACAACTGTTTTTTAAAAGCAAAATAAAGGGGTGCCTGGGTGGCTCAGTCGGTTGAGCGTCTGACTTCAGCTCAGGTCATGATCTCATGGTTCACGAGTTCAAGCCCTGTGTTGGGCTCTGTGCTGACAGCTCAGAGCCTGGAGCCTGCTTCAGATTCTGTCTCCCTCTCTCTCTCTCTGCCCACTCTCCCCACCCCCAGCTTGCACTGTTTCTCTCTCTCTCTCTCTCAAAAATAAAAAACCAACAGCAACAAAAAGGTGAAATAAAACAGGAGTGCCTGCATGGCTCAGTCAGTCAAGCACCCAACTCTTAGTTTTGGCTCATGGTTTCGTGAGTTGGAGCCCCACGTCAGGATCTGTGCTGACAGTGTGGAGCCTGCTTGGGATTCTCTCCCTCTCTCTCTCTGCCCCTCTCCCACTCACATTGTCTCTGTCTCTCTCAATATAAATAAATAAACTTAAAAAAAATACTTAAGAAAAAAAGAAAAGGAGCTTCTAGAGGGCAGGGGTTGTGCTGTGTTTCTCTCTGTATCCCTGTGGTCAGCATAGGGCCTGGTGCCCAGAACTCACTCGGTACAGTACCTGCTCCATGAAAGACTCTGGTTTTGTGCATATGTGAATGCCTCCACCCCTGCAACTTGATTCTGTGTCCCTTTGTGTCTTATATTTTTCTCCTCTCCTACAATGTGCACATGTTTTTTTTTTTTTAATAAAGTCATCATTTAATGTCATGGCAATTAGAATATTCTATCTAGAGAGAAGAGCATTCTTTTTTTTAATGTTTATTTATTTTTGAGAGACAGAGAGCGAGAGACAGAGCGCGAGCAGGGGAAGAGTAGAGAGAGAGGGAGACACAGAATCTGAAGCAGGTTCCAGGTTCTGAGCTGTCAGCACAGAGCCTGACGTGGGGATCAAACCCACGAACCATGAGATCATGACCTGAGCCAAAGTTGGACGCAACCAACTGAGCCACCCAGGTGCCCCACATGCACATGGTATTTAAAAAAGCTGTTAGCTGATATCCTTCTACAGTTAGACTGGCAGCAATCCCCAGCAATATGTGCAAATGATTGCTATAAATCTTGAATTGTAAGACTAAATACAAATGTCAAATACATTTTTGAGACATAAGAATTGTAATGTCATAACTATAATTTAAATCTAAATCTCCAGATAAGACTGGCTACATAACTGGTGGGGTCCAGGGGCAAAATAAAAATGTGGAGCCCCTTGTGCAAAAACTCTCAAGAATTTAAGAGTGTTGAACCAAAGAGAGACCCCTTTCAATGTGGAGCATACAGTGATCACCTACGAAGCCTGGCCCTGTCCCCAGATCACCAAGATAGTGATGGGGGGGGGTGCAGAGAAATTTAAAAGTGCTTCTTCTTGGTCTTACTGGATGGGGCACAGAAGATCCCACTTAACTCCTGATGTTTAGAGAAACAGGGATTCAAGATGCTTTTGAAACAAGCCCGACAGCCAAGGTGCCTCTAACTGATGACACAGGGCTGGCAGATTTAGCCTTCGGCTCTACCACAAACACTGCTTATCTGTTGGCAGAACCCTCTGTACCATTTGTCCAGATCATGGAGCCCACCCAGCCCAATACAATGGCAGTGACAAAGGAAACCCATCAGATGTCTGTCAGGGGCCCCGAATCACCAATAATAGAAGGATTTGGGCTAACAAAAGGAAGTTCTGTACTTCGCAGCCAAAACGTGACTGGGATGAGGACCCATGGTCAGCCCATGCCTCAGTTTCTCTGCTCTGAATACCCATCCCTGTGGCTAGGGCCTTGACTTTCTACCTGAGCTCCCATCCAATGGCCTGCCCTTCTAGAACATCCCATCAATGCCAAGTCTAGTGGCCTCATCAGTCTCCCCAGCCTAGTCCAGGGGTGGTGGTGGTGGTGGTGGTATATGTGGTCAAGAAGGAGGCAGAGGCGGATCTCAAGCATGAAAGTATAATACAAGATCCTATGCGCTGGTAATTTCATGAAGAAAATTGCCTTTGACATGTCTGTACAAACAAGTTTGCAAATTTAGATGGGAACTTTTTTAAAAAAGATTCCCTTGCTCTCCACACAACTTAAAATGTTGTCATTTAAATTATTTGGAGCTTCTTTTGAGGAACTTTCTACCCTTACGCATGTCAGAAGCAATTTTCTAGAGTGAAGACTTCATGAATCCAGAATTATGGGCCTGCACATCTCCCCTTCGGAGAGTTGGGGGTCAGGGTCCATAGCGGGAGTAGGGGGGTAGTTTGAGTTTGCTTCTAGCTAACTCAGGAAATCACAAGGTGCCCAAGGAACCTTATAGATCATCTGGTCCCATGGTGATTAAACCTTGTTTAAAGCAGCAGAAGGCATCTCACAGAGGCCCAGTCTATAAACGAATCAGAGTCAAACAGTTCTGGCTTTTGCTTGGCACAAGGAACCTACACCTGATTCCCCTGATTCCCCTTTGCCACACCCTCCCCATCCCCTCTCACCCCTACAATTGAGCACAGCTCCGTTTGAGAACCCCTGGTCTATTCTGCCCCTGTTTCCTATTTTACAAGCAAAGGAGACCTACCATCACCCCAAACTTTCCCCTGTCTTCAGGCCAGAGATGTTTCCAGCACCCCGGGCTGCCTCCTCTGTTTCCTTTTAGACATCAGGAATTTCAGGGCCCCGAAAGATTTGAAGCAGCTTGTGCATTTGTGTGGTCTTGGTGGAGTCTGGAGTGGGCCCACTGCGTTCACCCGGGCCTGTGAATGTGTGGCCTGCAGGCCTCTGTCGGAGGCACTCATACGCATGTCCGCACCCCTACCCACCTACGGCGCTTCCCTGAAACCCATTAGGAGTCACAGAAGTGGTGCCCATGTGAAAACACTTATCATGTGCCATTTTGGTTGCAGGCAGCAAACGAACCCCACATTTAAAGGGAGCTGAAACCTGAGAGGCCTGAACTCCCCACCAGACCATCATGGAAACCCCCTGCTTTGGAAGGTGATTCAGCAGCAGACACACAGGGGCCAAATGCCCTGTGGCCACTTGCCTTCTCTTGGTTCACATTCTGGAAAGAGTTTTCAAATTTTAAACACAATAAAATTCTGGGGTTTTTTGAGTGTACTGTTCTATGAGGTTTAAGACATGCAGATTCTTATAATTGCCACCACTCAATGGGATAAAGGACAACTCCTAAACACGCCCAAAATTCCTTCACGCAATCCCCTTGAAGTCTAGACCTGCCCTGACCCCGACGTCTCACCCCCATAACCACTGATCTGTTCCCCATCACTAGTTTTGCCTTTTCCAGAATGTGATATAAATGGAATCACGCAGCATGTAACCTTTTGCAATTAGTCTCTCTCCCTTAGCACAATACATTTAAAATTCACCCAAGTTGTTGCGTGCATGAGTAATTTGTTCCTTTTTCACTACTGAGTAACATTCCGACAAAATTGTTGATCCATTCACCCATTGAAGGACATTCATTCCCTCCCCCACTCCCCCAGCTTTTGGTGATTATGAATAATGCTATCATGAATATTCATGTACAGGTTTTTTTTTGTGTGTGAACCTATGTTTTCATTTCTCTGGGATAAATGCCCAGTGGCGGGATAGCTTGGTCATTTGCTAAGACTGTGTTCCCCTTTGTAAGAAACTGCCCAGTGGTTCCCAGAATGGCTGGACCATTTTGCATTCTCACCAGCAAAGCAGGACAGTTCCAGAGGCGCCACACCCTTGTCCACACTTGGCACCTTATACACTTTTTAGCCACTGTGATAGGCATGTGATGGTATCTTACTGTGGTTTTAATTTGCATTTTCCTAATGATTCATGATGTTCAGGGTCTTTTCATGCGTTTACTTGGCATCCATGTATCTTCTCTGATGAAGTGGCTTTTGCTTATTTGTTATTGGGCTGTTTTTTTCTTAGTGTTGAATTTTGAAAATTCTTCATATTTCTTGATGTAAGTCCTTTATTGGACATAAGATTTGTAAGTATTTTCTCCAAGTATGCAGCTGGTCTTTGCTTCTCATTCTATTTAGTATATTCCCACCAGAACGAAAGTTTTACATTTATGTCCCCCTTATCGATGGTTTAAAAAAATGGATTGTGGTTTTTGGTTGTCTTCTCTAAAGAGCCCTTTGCCTGATCTGAGATACGAAAGATTTTCTACTATAGTTTCCTCTAAGAGTTTTATAATTTTACATTCATATCTGATCCATTTTGATTTAATAGGTAGAGATGGTATGAGATTTGGGTTGAGGTTCACTTTTTTAAAAAAATTTATTTTAAAGTTTATTTATTTATTTTGAGAGAGAGAGAGAAATAACA
The DNA here is from genome assembly GCF_028749965.1 of Puma concolor. NCBI lineage: Eukaryota > Metazoa > Chordata > Mammalia > Carnivora > Felidae > Puma > Puma concolor. The sequence goes on from NC_141667.1 coordinate 149,154,139, forward strand.
CAAGCTGGGGAGGGGCAGAGAGAAGGAGAGACAGAATCTCAAGCAGGCTTCGCACCATCAGCACAGAGCCTGATGCAGGGCTCAAACTCACAAACTGAGATCATGACCTGAGCTGAGATCAAGAGTCAAACGTTTAACTGACAGTGCCACCCAGGAACCCCCACTTTTTTTTTTTTTTTTTTTTTTTGCATATGGATGTCTAATTGTTCTAGGATTCTTTGTTGAAACCACTGTCCTTCCTTTGGTGAATCACCTTTCAAAAATCAGTTGACTCTATCTGGATGAGTCTATCTCTGGATTCTATGCTGTTCCACTGATCAATATGCTATCCATTTGCAAATACTACCCTGCCTTGATTAGCGTGGTGTGAATCGTCCTTGGATCCTCTTTTTCAAAATTGTTTTCACTATTTCTAGTTCCTTTGCCTTTGCATATAAATTTTTGAAGAAGCTTGTTGGGGCACCTGGGTGACTCGGTTAAGCATTTGACTTTTGGTTTCGGCTCAGGTAGGTCATGATCTCACGGTTTGTGAGTTCTAGCCCCACGTTGGGCTCTGCTCTGACAGTGTGGAGCTTGCTTGGGATATTCTCTCTCTCCCTCTCTTTCTCCCTCCCTCTCTGCCCATCCCCCATGCATGTAGTCTCTCTCTGTCAAAATAAGTAAATAAACTAAAAAAAAAAAACAATTCTAAGAAGAATAAGCTTGTTGACATCTATAAAGAATCCTGCTTGGATTTCGAGTGGGATAGCATTAACTGTAGTGAGTCTTCCAATTCATTCAATGTCTCTCCATTTATTTAGCTTTTCTTTGATTTCTTTCATCAACACTTTGTAATTTTCAGCATACAGATCCTGTGCATATTTTGTTATATTTATGTCTAATGATCTCATTTAGAAGAGAGTACTGTAATTGAGGCTACTTGTTAAATTTCAGTTTCCAATTGTTTGTTGCTGGTGTACAGAAATACAACAAATATTTTTTATTTTTTTATTAATATTATTATTAATAATAAATTATTATTAATTTTTTATTTTTTATTTAATATTTTTTATGTCGACCTTGTATTTTGTGATCTGCTAAACTCATTTATTAGTTCCAAGAGCTTCTTTTTTTAAATTTTTCTAATGTTTTTTGAGAGAGAGAGACAGAGAGACAGAGACAGAGAGCAATCAGGAGAAGGGCAGAGAAAAAGGGAGACACAGAATCTGAAACAGGCTCCAGGCTCTGAGCTGTCAGCACCGAGCCCGACATGGGGCTTGAACTCACGAACCATGAGATCATGACCTAAGCTGAAGTCAGATGCTCAACTGACTGAACCACCCAGGTGCCCCTCCAAGAGCTTTTTAAAAATAGTTCCTTTGGATTTTTTAGGTAGACAATCATATCATTTATGAATATGGATAGTTTTATTTTTTCCTTTCCAACTTGAGTGACTTTAATTTCTTTTTCCTACTTTATTGCACTTGCTAGAACTTCTAGTACAAATATTGAATAGGAATGCTCTCCCTGATTATCAGGAAAGCATTCAATCTTTCACCATTAGGTATGATGTTGGCTGCAGGTTTTTGTAGATGCTCTTTATCAGTCATACCATACTCTCCACCCCTGATCCCTGGAGACCGCTGATCCATCACTACCATCACTACGGTTTTGCCTTTTCCAGAATGTTATGCAAATGGAAAAATACCTGCTGAAATTTATCTTTGGTTTCAGGTTAAAGGTGTTACTTTCTATTTCTGAGAGTTTCTTTCTATTTCCTTTCTACTTTGCTAAGAGTTTTTATTGCAAATGGATGTTGAAACTTATCAAATGCTGTTTCTGCAGCTATTGATAGGATCACATGATCATTCCTATTTAGTTGCTAATATGAGGGGATTTTATCCATTGATTTTAGTATGTTGAACCAGTCTTACATGGCCAGAAAGTTTTAGACATGATATCTCTTTCTTTCTACCATGTATTAAAGCTGTTTCAATGTATGTTATCTCCCTATGAAGGCAGAGATTGACTTTTATTCTATTCGCTCAGATGCATCTCATGTACTTTGAATGCCCACAAAGAACCAGGTACTACTCCAGTTCACACACATAACCTTAATTTTCTCCAGAGCACCAGGAGGTAGATATCATTACGCCCATTTTACTATCAAGAAAACCAGCAGCAGGAGGTTAAGAGGTTCACCTTACTCACATGGAGATCTCCCAGCCCCACATCCATTCCTCCTCCTGCTGTAACTGTAGTCACCAGTTCATCTGAGAACCAACACTGTGTTCAGCATGGTGATGGCACACAGCAGGAGGACCATAATTGCTGATTCAAACAGATGGTTATGCCTCCTTGCACACACACCACTGGTAAAAAAAAAAAACCCTCTTGCTGGATTCCAACATAGTGTGGGCTTCCTTACATCTTATCCAAAGAAGTTTACCGGTAAACCCAACTTAAACAATCTACCCTCAGGACAAGGGCATGGAGGTAGCAAGTTTTTACCCACTGGATTGCAATGGAAAGAGTAATTCCACTTAGATACATCATCATTTGTCTACAGTCTTTGCTAACAGGTGATTCTGAAGAAGGAAGATAGAAAATCTAGAGAGAAGGCTACGTGAATTGCAGAATGAGCAAACCCATGCAACTCCTGAGGCCAGACAGTGGCGAGTGCGGGAGGTGCTGTGGATCCCTAAGGACGAATCATTACAAATTAGCCATGTTTTGCTTCTCAACAGTGAGGTGAGTGTCACAGGTGTAGTGTAGCCAGAAGGCGCCCCCACCACCCCATCTCTGACATCTGGAATGAGGATTAGCAAACAGGTGAAAAAGTCTCTCGGGATATCCCTGTATACTAGCTGCATAGGTGTGTTTGGAAAAAGCTGTCAACCATGTTCAAATGTCTATCCTACAGCAGATCTCTTTCCATATTCTTCCCCACTAACCGAACTCAGTTTGGTTAGGGAGGACATTGAGATGCTACAGTTTCATGAAAGGTGGGTCCCCATCCTGACCCAGACCCAGACCCAGACCCAGACTGAGGGTTGAATCATGGCTGGTTCATTCTCTTTGGATGGGCAGGTGATAATTCAGGCTAAAGAGACAGAAGAGGAAGTTTGCAGGGAAGGGCTACCTCCCTGAATGAAGGGGTAAAGCCCCGCCAGAAGAAAGCCTTTTCCTCCTATTCTTTCTTCCCTTCTGGTACAAAGACCAGGCTGGGGGTGGAGCTGTCATCTTGGGGCCACAGAAATCCAAACATGAGATCCAGAGCCAACACACCAAAGACAGTGGGGCAGAGAGAGCCCCACCAATCGTGCCATTGTCAAGCAACTGAGTCAACTCTCCAGAGGTCTGGTCATGTGAAAAGAACACATTTCTATTTGTTTAAGGCATCATGAGTCGGATTTTTCTGTCACTTGCCACCAAAGCATTCCACTTTTACTCACAGAGCCGGCTTCATCGCAGCCGCTGCTCCCTGAGAGGCTCCGTGTGGTTCCTGCCCTGAGCGTGGAGGCACCAGCCGAACGATGCCCCCTTCCCAGACACAAACCACAGGTGACATTTACTGAGCACCTGGGATATGCCAGGGCAGTGCTAAGTGCTGTGTACACCTTAACTCCTTTAGTCCCATGAAAAATAAACCACAGGCTCCAAATGGCATTAATGTCTAATCCAATTACAGTTGCAACTTGCCCCAGAAATACAGTTTTAACTGGCCAGTCAGGAATTGACTGATCAGTGCCAATGAATCTGCCACAAGGGGGGCCTCTCCATTCCCCCCAAAGGAAGATGAGGTCATCAGCATGATAAGACCCCTTAAGGGAAAACAAACTAGCCTTGATAATCCTTTTCTTTTGCTAAAAACATTCTTGCCCCCCCAATAAAAATGTTCTACTTTGTACATTGGGGCTCTCCTCTCATTGACGGATGGGATGCTGCCTGATTCATGAATCATTCAATAAAGCCAATTAGACCTTTCAAATTTACTCAGTTGGATTTCTGTTCTTTGACAGCCTTCACGTGAGGTAGGTGCCGTGTTATCCCCATTTTACAGATGGGGAAATTGAAGCAGAAAAGGTTAAGTAATTTACCTCATTATGTCATTAAGCTGTACTGTCTTGCTGTCTCCCTTGTCTCTCCAAAAATAAAAGGGGGGGGGGGAGAACTAATACACACCCACATATACTCAAAGTAGAAATTTCAGGAGAGAACCGAGGAAAATAACCGTGAAAGGAATACTCGGTAGTCTTCCCTGAGTCTTAAGCTCAAAAGGTCTCATTGAGTAGCAGATAAAATTAATAATAATAAAAAAAGAGACCTAACTTGATATTTGGGGGAATTTATTGACATTTGCTTTATATCTTTCTTTATACAATATATTTTTATAGGTGACCATAATTTTATTTTATTGTTTTAAATTTGTTTAATGTTTATTTATTTATTGAGAGACAGAGAGACAGAGCACAAGCAGGGAGGGATGGAGAGAGAGGGAGACACAGAATCTGAAACAGGCTCTAGGGTCTGAGTTGTCAGCACAGAGCCTGATGCGGCGGCTCAAACTCACAAAATGTGAGATCATGACCTCAGCCGAAGTTGGACACTTAACCGACTGAGCCACTCAGGAGCCCCGGGTGACCATATTTTTAAGTCACAATATATTGTAGTTCCCCAAACAGAAGGTACATACACTGATATATAGCCAGAATAAATAATAAAAGTTTAATGTAAAAATAACTCAGAAAAAAATTTAAAGACTCCTATTTTTCTAAATGCTTAGATCCAAAAGAAATTAAAAGATTCAATTGCAGGGAAATAGAACACATATATTTTTGGAAAACCTAATCAAGAATAAATACAGCAAAATCACTATACTTAGCAGCACAGATTAGAGGTCTGAGAGACTAGAAAACACTGTATGTGAATATTACATGAAACTCAAACACTTCTTTGAAAAGAAAAACAGAATTATTAGAATTGACTAGTCCTGGGTTCAACTGGTGTTTTAATAAGCATGTTGCTTGAGCCATTGAAAGAACAATTTTTACTTACCATAAACTTTTTCACATCTTAAGAAATTTAGCAAGCCTCCCCGTTCTTTTTTCTAAGAAGCTATTATCATCCTTCATATTTTGGGTAGATATTTATCAAGTGTCTACCATGTCAAAGACACTTGGTCAGGCACTGAGTTCTTAATAGCAAACTAAAGACAGACGCTTACCATCATGGCACCCAAAATCTATGGGGGGACAGGAATAAACCAAAAATCACATCAATAATTAGTTACAATACCCCTCTCCCAAGACCCCAGCACTAGCAATAGTTACAATAGAGGTTATTGCTATAAAGAAAGTTCAAAGTATTGTGAAGGAGAATAACCAGAAGAAACTTAAATTACTATATGTAGGTTGGGGATTTAGGCAAGACTTCTGGAAAGATGAGTACATTTAGCTGGGTAAAACAGAACAAGAAGAGATCTGGAAGGTAGCAGGAAGAGAATGTGCAAAGGTCCTGGGGCAGTAAAGGGCTTCATGGGTCAGAGGAGAGCTTCCCAGCCTATGTGCAATGAAAGAGTTTCAGGGTCGTTTCTAGTTGAGAATAAGTAATATGAAAAATGCTGTAGGCCAGTGTGGCTGGAGCAGAGCAGGAAATGAGGAGCAAGTACATTCAGGGTCTAGTGGGCGATGTTAGGAATTCTGATAAGAAATCAGGACAGGGTTTTAAACTTGAGAGCATGGTGATCTAATTGTGCGTTTAAAAAGATCACTATGGGGGCGCCTGGGTGGCTTGGTCGGTTAAGCGTCCGACTTTGGCTCAGGTCATGATTTCACGGTCCATGGGTTCGAGCCCGGCGTCGGGCTCTGTGCTGACAGCTCAGAGCCTGGAGCCTGTTTCAGATTCTGTGTCTCCCTCTCTCTGTGACCCTCCCCCGTCCATGCTCTGTCTCTCTCTGTCTCAAAAATAAATAAATGTTAAAAAAAAAATTAAAAAAATAAATAAAAAGATCACTATGTCACATCAAACCTTCTCAGACTCTTCGAAAATATAAAAGAGGAGGGAACACTTACTTCATTCTATGAGAGCAACATTACTCTGATACCAAAGCCAGACAAAAACATTACAACAAAATAAGCTGATAACCTTGACGAATATAGATGCAGAAATCCTCTACAAAATACTAGTGACCTGAATCCAGTAGAATATTAAAAGGATTAAACATCACAACCAAACTGGATTTGTACCAGAAATGGAAGGTTGGTAGCATCTGTGAAAAACCCACAGCTAACATCATCCTCAATGGTGAAAGCCAGAAAGCTTTCCACCAAAGATCAGCACCAAGACAAGAATGCCTGCTTTTGCCACTTCTATTCAACATAGTACTAGCAGTTCTAGCCAGAATAATTAGGCAAGAAAAATAAATAAAGACATCAAAACTAGAAAAGAAGAGGTAAATTATTTCTATTCATAGATGGCATTGTCTTATATATAAAAAATCCTGATAGACCCACAAAAAAACCTGTTAGGGATGATAAATTTAGCAGTTGCAGGACACAAGATCAATACAGAAAATCAGTTGCATTTTTATACACTAACAATGAAAAATCCAAAGAGGAAATTAAGAAAAAAAAATCCCATTTACAATAGCATCAAAAAGAATAAGGTACTTAGGAATAAATTTAGCCAGAGAAATGCAAGTCTTATACACTGAAAACTATAAAATATTGTTAAAAGATATCAAGAAAACCTAAACAAATGAAAAAACATCCCATGTTCATGGATTGAAAAACTCAATATTGTTACGACAATACTCCCCCCAAAGTGATCTATGGATTCAATGGAATCCCTCTCAAAACCCCAATGGCCTTTTTTACATATGGAAACTATGGTCCTAAAATTCATATGAGATTGCAAAAGACCTGAGCAAGCCAAAAAAGTCTTGAGAAATGAATAACCAACTTAGAGGACTCATACTACCCAGTTCCAAAATTTACTACAAAGCTACAATAATCAAGCAGTATGCAACTGCCATAAAGATAGTCACACAAGGGGCGCCTGGGTGGCTCAGTCGGTTGGGCGTCCGGCTTCAGCTCAGGTCACGATCTCGCGGTCCGTGAGTTTGAGCCCCGCGTCAGGCTCTGGGCTGATGGCTCAGAACCTGGAGCCTGCTTCTGATTCTGTGTCTCCCTCTCTCTCTGCCCCTCCCCCATTCATGCTCTGTCTCTCTCTGTCTCAAAAATAAATAATAGACGTTAAAAAAAAATTTTTTTTTAATTTAGAAAAAAAAAAGATAGTGACACAAATCAATGCAATAGAACTGAAAGTTCATAATAAACCCATACATCTATGGTTAATTCATTTCAACAAGGGTGCCAAGACCACTTAATGGAGAAAGAGTAGTCTCTTTGATAAATGGTAGTGGGAGAACTGGATGACCACATGCAAACTCTTACCTCATACTATACACAAAAATTAACTCAAAATGGTTGAAAGACCTAAATTTGAGAGCCAAATTTGGCTGTTTTCTTAGAAGCGTTGGCAAAAACAGAATAAACTGGAACTCTTACCCATGCTGGTGGGAATGTAAAATCGTTCAGTCACTTTGGAAAACAGTTTGGCGGTTCCTCAGCAAGGTAAATATGGAATTATTATATGATTCAGCAACTCCATTTGTCCATCAGAAACGGGCCCATCATTTGAAAACAGATATTCAAACAAATAATCACATACACACAAATGCTCAGAGCAGCTCTATTCATAATAGCCAAAAAGTAGAATTAACCCAAATGTCCATCGAAGGATGAATGGATAAACAAACTGTGGTATATTCATACAATGGAATATTGTTCAGCTGCAAAAGGAATGAAGTTTTGAGAATGCTACAACATAAATTAACCTTGCAAACACTGTGCTAAATAAAATAAGCCAGAGACAGGAGGCCATATATTGTATGATTTTATTTATATGAAGTATCTAAATCTGGCAAATGCATCGGGACAGAAAGTAGATACATTAGTGGTTGCCAGTGGCTGAAGGTGGTGGAGAATGGGAAGTGACTGCTTAAAAGGCAGGATTCCTATTTGGGGCAATAAAAAAGTTCTAGAACTAGATAATAGCAATGGTTGCACACTACTGAGAAGGTACTCAATCCCACCCAATCATATGCTTTACAGCAGTTACAATGGTACATTTTACATGTTGTGTATTTTACCTCGTTAATAGGGAAAAAAATGCAAACAAAAAGCTCAACTAATCAAGCAACTTAACACTGTTTTTTTTTTTATTGACTGCAAAAGTTAATAAACAGACACTTTATGCAAAAAAAAAAAAAAAATCAACTTAGCTGTTATAAGGACAGTGGGTAGAGTAGAAGCCATAGCAGAGGTGGGCAGCCACGGGAAGCAGAGGAGAAAGGAAGGGAGCTATTGGATTTGTGAGATGCTGAGAGGTAGGAAAATGATTCTAGACTCTGGCAAGATAACTGGGGGAGGGAGGAAGACATGTGGGTACATCATCACCAATTCAGTTCCGATTCCCAAACTTAGGAAGGCAGGTACCTCATGTCTTAAATAAAACATTAGCAAATACAGTTATAACACAGACTAAAAGAACACTGCACAATGTCCAAGTAGTATTTATTCTAGAATTGTAAGGTTGGCTCAGTATTACAAAACTTGTTAACAGGACTCAAAACATTAACAGCCAAACGCGTTCATGTCACAATCCTTCCCTTTTCCATGGTATGAAATATTTCGCTCTAATGAAATGCTGTACCAAATTACTTTATATGCTTGGATCTGTTTCAGAAATTTCTGTTGCTTCACTGATTTGACAGTCTCATACTGGCAACACGTGTTTTTCATTTTTACGACCATGACTTTATATTCTAATATCTGATAGCCTAAGTCCATCTCCTTTGAACTTTATCTTTCTAAAATTTTCTTGGCTGTTTTTAATGTGTGGCTTGTCTCACATGAAATTTAGGATCATTTGGTTGAATTCCCCACATGTCTCATCACAATTTATTTTTTAGAGACAGAGACAGAGAGAGAGAGAGAGAGACAGAGAGTGAGAGCACACGCATGCATGAGTTGGGGGGAGGGGCAGAGAGAGAGGGAGAGATGATTTTAAGCAGGTTCCACACTCATCACAAAGCCCGACCTGGGGCTCAATCCCATGACCTTGGGATCATGATCTGAGCCGAAATCAAGAGTCAGATGCTCAATCAACTGAGCCACTGAGGTGCCCCTTGATTTTGATGAAAATTGTACAAAATGCATAAATTGATTTGAAAAGAGTTGGCATCTAAAACGGGCAGCCAGCTATCTCCATGACATCACCATTTTGAATGATCATTAGCTATTTGGGGGGAAAAAGTGGATTAAAACCTACACTTACGACTGGCAAGATGAAGGAGAGGGAGTCTAAAGAGTTATGTATAGACAATTAAACCTTATAAATACTAAAAGAGAATATTTGTGATGCTCAGAGTATGAAAGATCTCACCAAGGTATGACACCAAAGACAGGGGCCATTAAGGAGAAGATTTAGAATCAAAAAATTAAAATGAAAACACCAAACCAGAATAAATTGAGAAAGATTTTGTAATATGGTAAACAGTTTAAATATCTACTGGAAAAGAGAAAAAAAAGTAACAGAACAATTCACAAAGAAAGAAATACAACTGTACAATAAGCATATGAAAACATCTTTCATTTATTACATGAACCCAAACAAGTTAACAATTGCTAAACGAGGGGCACCTGGGTGGCTCAGTTGGTTAAGCGTCTGACTTCGGCTCAGGTCACGATCTCGTGATTTGTGGGTTCAAGCTCCACGTCAGGCTCTGTGCTGACAGCTCAGAGCCAGGAGCCTGCTTTGGATTCTGTGTCTCCCTCTCTCTCTGCCCCTCCCCCACTCGCACTCTGTCTCTCTCTCTCTCTAAAAAATGAATAAACATTAAAAAATATTTTTTAAAAAATGAATTACTAAATGAGACAGTAATAAGATAGTTTTTTTACCTGAAACTTCCCCAATATATATCTTTCTTTTTTGAGAGAGAGAGAGAGAGAGAGAGAGAGAGAGAGAGAGAGAGAGAGAGAACATGAGTGGGGAAGGAGAAGACAGAAAGAGAAATTACTAAGCAGACTCTACACTCAGTGCAGAGCCCAATGTGGGGCTCGATCTCACAACCCTGGGACCATGACCCAAGCTGAAATCTAGAGTCAGATGCTCAACTGACTGAGCCACCCAGGCGCCCCCAATATATATCTTTTTTTTAACATTTTAACAAATACCCAGTGTAGAAGACCCAGGTCAGAGGGTGTTCTTACACACAGGAGTCTTAACATTGCAAAGAGGTAGTTACAAATATGGTCATCCAATATTATTTAAGATAGCAGAAAACTGAAAAGAATCCAAATTTCCAAAATTGGGGGATTTTATGAGAAGGTATGTAATGTCCTAAAAAGATGTTCACATACGTGAAAAATATTTTTATTCCATTTTTAAAAAGCAACTAAAGAGAAAAAGGAAAAGAAGGAAAGAAAAAAAGGAATTATACACACACACACACATATATATATTTAATATTTATTTATTTTTGAGAGAGAGAGAAAATGTGAGCAGGGTAGGGGCAGAGAGAGAGAGGGACACAGAATCCAAAGCAGGCTCCAGGCTCTGAGTTGTCAGCACAGAGCCTGACTTGGGGCTCGAACTCAAGAACCACAAGATCATGACCTAAGCCGAAGTCAGATGTTCAACTGACTGAATCACCCAGGCACCCCTATATGCACATATTTTTAAAACTTCAGATAGGATACATACCAAAATATTACCAGTGTTTATGGCACAAGGGCAAGATTATAGTAATCTTACTTTCTTCTGGCTTCTCTAAATTTTATACGAGGATGTATTACTTTTTCCAATAAGAATAAACAATTTTTTCTCATGTAATCATTTTCACCTTTACAAAGCAGGAAAAAATTTAGAAAAGAGCATGAAGTCATGACTGTCATAAGTATGAAAGTAGTAGCTTTCAAACATTGGTTGAAGCATTATAGATGAGTATGCAACTTCTGAACATCAATTTTGCAACATATTAAAGACTATTAAACTTCATTTCCTTTGACTTTGTGAATCTATCCCAGAGAAATAGTTCAAAATACTGAAAAAGTTATGCACGTGAAAAAGAAAATGTTTACTCAAATGCTCTTTGCAAAGGTGAAAAGTTAGAAGCCAACCATAGTATCCTACATGAGAAGAGTGATAAAATAAAAATGATTATATCTACTGAACAACTAGACAGAATTTTTAGGTAAAGGCTCCTCAACACATTGAGAGAAAACCAAGATAGAAGGCTGTTTATCAATTATAATTATCATTATGAGAATAATTATGCTTATGATTGAAAATACCATAGCATACCTTGGTGGCTCAGTCGGTTGAGCATCCGACTCTTGATTTCAGCTCAGGTCATGATCCCAGGGTCGTGGAATCAAGCCCTGCATTGAGCTCCACACTGAACGTGGAGCCAGCTTAAGATTCTCTCTCTCCATCTGCCCCTCTCCCGTGCTTGTGCTCTCTTTCTCTCCCTAACCCCCCCCCCCAAAAAAAAGATCAAAAATATAAGAAAGACATGTATGAAAATTACTGATGGCTGTTAGGATATAAAATTGCACATGACTATTTCTTCCTTTTTTTCTCTATTCCAAATGTAGCTATATTACTTTTATTCTCCCAAAAAATTATACATGGAAGAGAAAAAGAAGAGGTAAGTTGGGTGGCAACATAGAGAATATGATGAAAGGGGGACAAGGGGTCTGAAGTGAGGCTGGAGAATGCTGGTTCTCCTGGTGAGGACCTTGGAACATGGGGCTGACAAGGTTTGAGCGCTAACCCAGGTTTCCAGTTGGGGCAATGAACTGGGTGGCGCCTCAACCTGGGACGAGGACAGTTTGTATGGCTTGTCAATAATAAACTAGATGAGGAAATGGCAGACTCTCAGGACACACAGTGATTCCCTGATAGCGACTGGCTGTGTGTCTTCTGGCCAAGGCTCCCCCTCATAGGAGGTTTCTGGCTCAGAGCTGCAATAGACCCAACAGCATTGACTCTTTCTTTCAAGCTTAGTGAATAAAACCGTTTTACATGCTTGAATGCTAAAAGCACTCTTTTTTTCCCCCCTTGAAATGAAGGCATTAAAAATAATGCTCATTAAAGTCAACTCAGACAGGATAATTAAAGGCACAACTGTCCTGCCCTAAACACAGCTTTCAAACTCGAAAGATGCCGCACCCCCCCCCACCCCACCCCCATCTTTTTACTTACTATTTTTCCTAATTAGAGAAGTGGCCTGAGAGACAGGGAGGCTTTTGTTGTCTGGTCTTAATAAACTGCTAAAAAGATTTATACATAAAGCATCCTCCTCCACATCCTGAGACAAAAACATTGGCACGCGATCACATCCAGCACTGTTCAGCGACGGATGTGAACTGAACTTTGTTGATTATGTCCCAATGATCCCTTCACTGGAATCAGTCTACAGGCCATCAATCAACATTTATGAGCACATACTGTATACCTGGCACTGTCCAGGCACTGAGATGGTAGGCAAAAATTTCAAGGTTTGATGTCTCCCAGGAGTGTCCACCTCACTTCAGCAAATACCAAGATATCGGAGTCCAGGTTATACCTCATCACCTTACATTAAGACGCACTCACCAGCAAGTGCCAGAGAATGAGCAATGCTGATCTGGGTATGGCAATCATACACCTTCACAGCCCTACAGTGAAATAAGGTACAACATCAGATTCTGAGCCCTCCCATGCCTCCCACCTCACCACCAAAATGGGTCCCAACCAGGCCCAGGTATGTGTCCATCGGTGGTACATGGCAAGTGTCAATTTCATATAATATGTATGGCTCCTACTGCTAGTGGTCCCAGCGTTCATTTTTCCCTTCCTCTACATGAAGAAAAATTTTAGAAGGGCATAAACACTACATTTCCCAGGTTCCTTTGCAGTTAGCTGTGGCCATAGAACTAGTTTATGGCCAAAGGCACACGAGTAGAAGTGATGTGGTCAGCTTCCTGGGCATGATCTTAAGGGCAAAGTGCATCTCCCCCAGCTCCCACACACACCTCTTCCCTTTCTTGTTTCCCATGGGCTGAGTGAAAATGCCATGGCAAGAGCTGGAGCAGCCATTGGGGCCATGAGATGATGGAAAACACATTTCTATCTTGTTTATCTACAGTATTTAGGGGTCTAAGTGACTGCAGCCTAATCTGTATCGTAACACGTTAAGGATGGTTTAAATTAATAGATATATTAATAATAATAGCCATCATGTATTCCCAGGTGTCAGGCAACGTGCTAGGTGATCTCAATATACGTAATCTTGTTTGATTCCTCACAGAAACCCTGTTAATTAGTTATCATCAGTCCTATTTTATAGACTGGGAAGCTGAGGCCCAGGGAGGTGGGCAACATTAGAACGAATTGGTGACAGAGCCAGGACTTGAACTCATCTTTGAACTCAGTTTAGGACTCTTCCCATTACCTTGAGCTGGGTCCTTACTCTAAGTTAGGTATTTTTCCTTTCTACCAAATTATTTTTGAGGACATACTATTTCTAAAATCAAAGTTAATTCTGAGCACAAAAAACATAAGGATCTCAATCCTGGCAGAACTCAGTTCTCAACTTCTATTACATGACTTTGCTCTGAAATCAAGGCTTTGTTGTTGTTGTTGTTGTTGTTGTTGTTGTTGTTGTTGTTAAAAAGGGAGAAAAGGGAAAACTTTAAATCTATTGAACAACTATTTACATTTTAAGAATTGGTATTTTCAAGAATAATCCCCCAAAGGAGAAATGTAAGATCACTTCATTCCCCATTTTTCTTGTTAATCGGTAACATTCTTATCCTATTTTCCTTCACCACCTCAATTTTACACCAAAACACTTTGATCTTTGGGATAATTGTTTACCTAGGAATTCCAAGACAATCATAAACAATGAAAGAATTCAGTAATATGGCGACATAAAAAATGAATATAGAAATCAGTAGCTTTCCTATATAAAAACAACAACCAAGTAATAAGATATAATGGAAGAAAAATCCTATTTCTAGTATATTGTATTCTATCCTACCCTATTCTAAAATAAGATACATAGGAATAAATTTATTGAGATATTTATAATATCTGCATGAAGAAAATGATTAAGTCTTCTAAGAGATGCCAAAGAAGGTCTGAACCACTGGAGAAGTAGGGCATGTGGGACAGGAAAACAACATCATAAAGGTGTCAATTCTTCCTATATTACTCTTGAAAGTTAATGCAATTCACACACACACACACAAATACCAACAGGATGTTTCTTTGAACTAGACAAACATATTCCCAAGCTCATATGGGAAGCTAAACATGTAAGACCAAACAAGGAAATTTTTAAAAGAAGACTAATAAGGTAGGAACAGCCCCATCACATATTAAAACAAACTATAAAGTCTGGGTAATTAAGCAGCACTGACACGTGAAAGATCAATGGGACACAATAAAAAGTTGAAAAAAAAAAAAACAGATGAAACTACGTACAAGAATTCAATTTATGAGAAAGGTGACATCTCAAAACAACGTGGAAAGGGTGTATACAATAGTTGGAACTAAACAACCATATTAAAAAAAAGTTGGATTCACATCTCATACTTTGTACAAGATAAATTCCAAATAGATGAAAGACGGAAAGGTAAACATGAGACTGTAAAATGGTCTAAGAGAAACCAAGGAAAAATTATTTTAGAAACTTGGAATGGTGAGACTTTTTTAAAAGTTTTTATTTATTTAAGTAATCTCTGCACCCAATGTGGGCTCAAACTCACAATCCCGAGATCAAGAGTCTCATGCTCCTCCGACTGAGGCAGCCAGCTGCCCCCAATGAGGCTCTTTCTAACCCAGTAGCCCTAAAAGACTCATAAAATGGACCATACGAAAAGTAAGAATGTCTATATATCTAAAAACGACCGCTAGCAGAATCAAGAGAGTAACGATACACAGGGAAGAAATACATAACATTCAACTCATTTTACAAAGAGTTTCCTTCCCTCATACACAAAGAACTCCTACTCATTGTTAGGGAACAGCCCAACAACCTAATAGAAACAAAAGCAAAATGATGACACAATTTACAGAAGAGGAAAAGATACCCAAGAACACTCATAACAAGTGAATGAAGACTTCTCTGAGAGAGCATTTTTTTTTTATTCACTAGCATGGCCTGGATCCAATACCTGATAACACACGGAGGTGGGGGTAAAACCAGGAGTGTAAAACGGTGCACTTTGATAATAGGCAATTTGTCAATGTCTGACAACATTAACAACGCGGGTATCCTTTGACCCACGATGTCCACTAGGAATTGATTAGGTGGATGTCTACGTATTGGAAATTACGGATTCATAAACTTTTCCCCCTGGTATTGTTTATAATGGCAAGAGGTAGACATAACCTAAATGTTCACGAGGAGGGCTGGCTAAAGACACCTGGACACATCCGTGCAAAGGAATACTGTATAGCAAGAGAAATGAATGAGGAAGTGCTTCATACAGTGATAGGGAAAGATCTCCAAAACGTATTGTTAAGTGAAGGAAATAAGCACACAGCAGTGTGTTCTGTGTGTTTGTGGGTCGTAAGAAAGTGGGGAAAAGAGATACAGAAGTCCCCCTTATCTGTGGGAAATATATTCCAAGACCCCCCGTGGATGCCTGAAATTGCAAATAACACTGAATTCTATGTAGCGTGTTTTTTCCTGTACATACACAGTTATAATAAAGTTTAATTTATAAATCAGGCACAGTAAGAGATTAACAATAACTACCAACAAAAAAGGGAACAATTCCAACAACACAATGCAGAAAATCTTATGTGAATGTAGTTTTTTCTCTTTCTCAAAATATCTTCTTGTACCATACCCAGCCTCCTCATGACGATGTCAGGTGATGAAACACCTGCGAGATGGGATGGGGTGTAGGACACAGGCCTTGTGACATAGCATTTGGCTATTACTACTCTGATGCCGTTATCAGGAGGGTCACCTGCTTTCAGATCGCGGGAGACCACAGACAACTGAAGCCATGGAAAACACAACTGCAGATAAGAGGAGGGATGACTGTATATACACAAGTATATATTACATGCATTTTTTAAAAAACTCTGGTTGTAAATGGAATAATATGTTATTATATATAATATATAACATATATTTTTAAAAACCTCTGGTTGCATATTGAATTATATATATGTATGTATGTATACATACACATGTACATATATGTATATATAATATATCTTCTGTGAGGAAGATAACTGGGCGTCTGGAAAACCATATACACAGCACACCCTATATACACCAACATTTTTCAACCATGTGAGTGTGTCACCCATTACATTTTTTATCAGCCATTGAAAAAACAAACGTATTGGATCACTTTTCTTCTTCTCTCCCTGACCCACTCACTTCCCAGGTACTTCCTGTGTATATGGTGCTCATATAAGTGCTCTGAGGGATTGGGGTGTGGATTTGGAATTTTGTCCAATTCTGTTTAAGGGCGACAAGCAACCCAAGCTTCATTGAGACGTGGAATCTTCTCCTTAATTAAAAAGTTTCAACTTCAGGGGGTTGCGTGGATGGCTCAGCTGGTAGCAAGTGTGACTCTTGATCTCAGAGTCATGATGTTCAAGTCCCACGTTGGGAGTGGAGCCTACTTAAAATGTCAAAAAAAAAAATTTTTTTTAAGTTTCAAATTTGACAGAATCCCAGAGCTCACAGTTAAGATTTTTTGTTTTGTTTTAAAGAAGTGATGCTAGACTTTCCTTTTTCTTTTTAAGTAGGCTCCACACCCAACATGGGGCTTGAACTCACGGGCCTGAGATTAAGAGTCACATGCTCTATTGGCTAAGCCAACCAGCCATCCCAGAGATACTTGGATTCTTTTTTTTTTAAATTTTTTAATGTTTATTTATTTTTAAGAGAGATAGAGAGAGGGAGAGAGAGCATGAGTGGGGGGCAGGCAGAGAGAGAGGGGGACACAGAACCTGAAGTAGACTCCAGGCTCTGAGCTGTCAGCACAGACCCCAATGTGGGCTTGAACCCTCAAACCATGAGATCATGACCTGAGCTGAAGTTGGATGCTCAACTGACCGAGCCACCCAGGCACCCCGAGATACTAGGATTCTTGAGACTAGTCACCTGTTTAGTAACGTGTGGCCAGTCCATTTGTTCAATCAACCAACTTGCCATGATGAAGATAAAGGCAAAGATGATGATGACGATGATGATGATGGATGTTATTCCCATTTTACAGATGACAAAACTGAGGCACGGTGAGGCCAAATGATTTGCTGACATCCACCCACTCTCTGTCTAGAAGTGGCAGAGTAAGGATTCAAACCCAGGCAGTCTGTTTGCTTCTCATCACAATTCCATATGAACCCTCAAAACCTCTTCAAAGCCATGCCTGTGCCAGACTAGCGACAATCCAAATCGAAGAAAAAAATCCTCCTCCATCTTCTGGGAGCTTCCGTTCAGGAGCCAGGGTTTGTTTAGGTATTGTGGGCAGGCAGTTAGAGATTACAATAAAACCATTTCAGAGAGTTCAGATATGTCACTCTCAGAACAGAGAGACATTTATCTCTGTCTTTGCAAACCTTTCCCTCTCCATACGGTGTGGCACAATAATTATTAGATACAAACACAGCATTTGGCTCGTTAAGTCACAGCCCTGAAAAGCGATCACAGATGAAGTTGACGGGACTTCCTTTCAATGTGCGGCCCACTCACCCCCAGTCCCTCCGCAAATACTAGGTTAACAGATCCAGGCAATGTTTGAGAGAGTCACGGACACGCAGTAATAAAGCTCATGATAGTCCTTCACTGAAGCCAGTTTCTAAATTTCAAAGCCCATACAAAGCAGAGATCAAAAAGTGCACAAACAGCCACTTTCTTTACAGTTATCAAATGGACTAACAGCCTAGGCCTGCATGCTGTCAGCCGAAAAGAATGTGTCCAGGAGTAGGACCCCCACAGCCCGCAAGCGATGACAGACGGGCAGGGGTCCCCCTGGCTCAGCAGGGTGTAGCCAAAAAGGAGAAGCCTGCAGTTGTTGGGCAAGGCATTAGATGTGTATGGGCCTCAGTTTCCTTGTCTGTGAAATGGGGAGAGTAATACCGTTTTTTAAAAAAAAAAAATTTTTTTTAATGTTTATTTACTTCTGAGAGACAGAGACAGAGTGTGAGTGGGGGAGGGGCAGAGAGAAAGGGAGAAAGAATCCGGAACAGGTTCCAGGCTCCAAGCTGCCAGCACAAAGCCCGACGCAGGGCTCAAACTCACAAACCTCGAGCTCAAGACCTGAGCGGCAGTCAGACGCTCAACCCACTGAGCCATCCAGGTGCCCCAGAGTAGTACCCTTTTTTGCAAAATTATGAGGCTCAGGTGAGCAAACCTGTTAAGGATTCAGGAGCCTGGCTCCCAGCCAGAGGCTCAGCACTGGGGCCTTTCCTTTCTTCTCTCCGGTTCACATTATCGCCATAGGCCCCTGGAGACCACAGGCCCTTGTCTGTGAGCGAAGGCATTCCTACCTAAGTGGGTAAAGGTCTGCGCTTCACACGGCTTCACAGGAACTGACAGGAGTTTCCAGGGCGGCCACACATTAACAAAGTACCACAAACTGGTGGCTTTAAGCAACAGAAATCTGTTCTCTCCCACTTCTGGAGGCCAGAAGCCTGAAATCGGGGTGTCAGCAGGGCCACACTGAGACTCCGCTACATTCCGTCCTTGCTTTGGGGGGTGGCCAGCAATCCCAGTTCCTTGGCTTATAGCTGTGACATTCCAGTTTCTGCTTCTGTTGTCAGGATGGTCACAGGGCACGCTCCCTGTGTGTCTGTCTTCACGTATTTTCCCTCTTATAAGGGCACCAGTCATACGACACGAGGGCCCACTCTGCTCCAATATGACCTCATCTTAACAACATTGGCAATGACCCTGCTTCCAAATAAAGTCACATTCTGAAGCGCTGGCAGGAAGGACTCCCACAGATCTTGTTGGGGGATACAGTTCAACACCTACCAAGGCTTTACTGAGCCTGGTAATGCAAGGTGACAAAGGAGACGTCAGGCCCTGCCCTAGACCTCTTCTGCTGGGTCTCTTCAGGGACAGGCGGTGCTGGCCCTGAGTGACCGTGGGAGGGTCAGCCCCCACTCTGGCAGACACAACAGGGTGTGAATCCCAGGGCCACCACATACACCCACCCTGTGTGACCAGGGCAAGCTACTCAGTGATGTGCTTC
Source organism: Puma concolor (assembly GCF_028749965.1). Lineage (NCBI taxonomy): Eukaryota > Metazoa > Chordata > Mammalia > Carnivora > Felidae > Puma > Puma concolor. Next base: position 149,173,461 of record NC_141667.1, read on the forward strand.
TTGGTTCCTCCTACATAAAATAGCAGCCCCTCACCACCTGGGTAAACACCAGCATGCACAGGTGCACAAAGCATGGGGTGCATTTTTCTTCTCAAGTCACAGAAGCACAGAACATGGATCCCATGACAGTGAAAAGCTCCATCTTCTACCCGGTTGACCAAACAGGAGACTAAGGGGTCATCCCAGATTCCCATCTGCTCCACTCTCCACACGCAAGCGTGATGTCATCCTGTCCTTACCATCCCTTCACCATGCTTCCATGCCATTCCAGCCACGCCCCACTGGCTGGCAGGGACCCCAGCATCCTTCTCCTGCACAGCAGCAGCATCTCCTGGCCCCTGTTCCATGTGGCCATCAGGTCGGAGGAACCACGGGAAACACAGACCTCAACATACCACACTTCACGTGAAACTTGCCTTGGTGCATACACGCTCCCATTGGAGGAAGTCCCAACTCCATTTAGAGCCATCCCAATCAGGCCACCTGGGTGGCTCGATGGGTTAAGCCTCCGACTCTTGATTTCAGCTCAGGTCATGATCTCATGGTTGGTGAGATCGAGCCCCATGTCAGGCTCTGCACTGACTACGTAGAGCCTGCTTGGGATTCTCTCTCTCCTTTCTCACTCTGCCCCTCCCCCCCACACACCCCTCACGCATGCAATAAATAAATAAACATTAAATAAATAAAGTCATGCCAACCAATATATCATTGGTTTAACTTGACAAAATAATTCCCATGTATATTTAGACAATAAACATACAAGAACAGCGATGGCATTCTTGAAAAGGAAATGTAACCAGAAAGTGACTTGAATTGTTAAGGAGTATTACATAACCACATGAATTTAAACAAATTGGCATTGGTACAGATTTGGAAAAACAAAGATGCTCGTGAACTAAACTATATAATACAGGAGAAAACAGATCGTGTTGGCTTAACTAGTTATTTGGAAGACCTTCAAGTCAGATTTTCTCTTTGCTCCATATATCCCAACAAATTACAGATTTAAAGAAGTTAAACACATAAATGAAGCCCTCGCTGCTTTCCCTAAGCTTTTATAATTCTGTAGCAAACACGTATTCCTTTTGTACTAAGAGGGAATGAATAATAAAGGTGGAAAAAATAAATGAAGCCTTATACAAACTAGAAGGAAGGACAGAGAGGTAAACATTCAACCGATATCAGCTGTGACTTTCTAAACATGAAAACAATGAAACAAACAGATCAACAAATATGCTGCATTTAAAATTTTCAAATTATATACATTAAAAAAACATAAATATCAAAAGGCAAATGAAAAATGAGGAAAACATTTGCAACAAACATAAAGGATCACCATCCTTAAGATAGTAAAAAGATCTTGCAGATCAGTAAGAAAAACACTAGAACTCTCTGATTCCTCATCCCAAAGACAATTCTAAATAGACCTAAAACTGTCTAAGGGCACCTGGGTTGCTCAGTCAGTTAAGCGTCTGATTTGGGCTCAGGTCATGATCTCACGGTGGTTCGTGCGTTTGAGCCCCGCATCAGGCTCCGTGTTGACAGCTGGGAGCCTGGGGCCTGCTTCCGATTCTGTGTCTCCCTCTCTCTCTGCCCCTCCCCACTCACACTCTGTCTCTCTCTCAAGAATAAATAAACATTTGGGGCGCCTGGGTGGCCCAGTCGGTTGAGCGGCTGACTTCAGCTCAGGTCATGATCTCGCTGGGTTTGTGAGTTCAAGCCCCACGTCGGGCTCTGTGCTAACAGCTCAGAGCCTGGAGCCTCCTTCAGATTCTGTGTCTCCTCCTCTCTCTGCCCCTCCCATGCTCATGCTCTGTCTCTCTCTGTCTCTCAATAATAAACAAATGTTAAAAAAAACTTAAAAAGAATAAATAAACATTTAAAAGTTTTTAACAAAAAAAGAAACTAAAACCATCTAATAAACAGATGGCTGATAATAATAACAAAAACACACACACACAGATAAAACCATGAGGCACCCTATCTTGGGCCTTCCGGGATACAAGGATGCAGGTCTTTCCACGCACAGCTGGTTCTGAGAAAGGCACCGGGTACTATGCATGTGGGGCTTACACATGTCCGCTACCTTTGACTGTCTCGTTTCACTCCCCCAAAGTCTGGTCTAAAGAAACAATCAGAAATAAAAGCAAAGGCAAGGGTGTTTATCCCAGCATTATCTATAATAGCAAACATTTGAATGTAACCTTAACGTCCAAAAGTGGAAAAAATTCTGCCTCAAATATGGACTATCATGGCCCCCTCTCCCAACAAAAAAGGTGCTCCTTCAAGACTAAAAGAAATGCCAAAAAAAAAAAAAAAAAAAAAAAGTTAAATTGTGTATAGTAATCCTATAGATGAAGGTAGTGTGACACTTATTCTAAGATTGTCGTACGTGTATTCTAGGATAAAGCAAGTGAATTCAGTGTGTGGTTGAGAGCAGGATATTCAGGATGAGAAAAGATCACGTTAAATGCAAACCCTGCAGGCCTGAATGCAAATTGAAAAGAGCAGCATTAACTGAGGATGCATTTTACCTTAACAACAAGTACACATTTTCTAGTTCTTTCTAGTTCTTTCCACTGAAAAGGCCGAAAACAAAAATGACTAGCTTACCCACAACGCCCAGATTATGGTCTCTATAAATTTCCTACTTCAATATAGAAGATGAATCCGGACCATCTAGTCATTGTCAAAGCAAAGAAACTACAGAAACAATTAGGGTCAAAAAGGACTCACGGCTCAACTTGAAGAGGTTCCCACTGGCCGAAGTTAAGACCCCTTTAAATGTCAAAAAAAAAATAAGTGCAATGGATTAAAAAACACCAAAGGTGCTTAAAAAAAAAAATGTTTTTTAATGTTTATTCATTTTTGAGAGAGAGAGAGAGACAGAGCACGAGCGGGGGAGGGGCAGAGGGAGAGGGAGACACAGAATCAGAAGCAGGCTCTAGGCTCAGAGCTGTCAGCACAGAGCCCGATGTGGGGTTCGAACCCACAAACTGTGAGATCATGACCTGAGCCGAAGTCGGACACTTAACCGACTGAGCCACCCAGATGCCCCCAAAGGTGTTTGAATGTATGGCATAAGGGTACGTTAAAAAAGAGAACTCAGCAGTCATCTTTCAGGATGCTTCGGAGCAAACTCACTATTTTGAAAATTAGCAAATAATTGGAGGGAAAAACCCCCATGTATTCTGCTGTTCTTAAGTGTACTCTACCACGTGTTAACCAAACAGTTGGTCTTTACAGAAGTATTCCAGCTAATAAATAAAGAAGAAGGCAGAATTAGACTATCACCATTTTACTACCCAGTAAACGAACAGATCTGCGCAATAACCATCAATGTCCCTTGACATCATGAAAGAGACACAGTCCACCATGTGCTTTCTGGTGACAGCACGCACCACAGCTTGGTAAGTATTTTCCCCACCCCCACCCCCAACACCAAACCTGAATCTCATCAAGCCTCTAGATCTACCCACCAATTTACAGGAAGTATAGAGGAAAAGGAACATAATAAATGACACCGCAGGAATGTAATCCTCAAAATCCAGACTGTGGGAAACTGCAGGACAAATGACCAGTTTCTTCAATAAATACATTGCAAGGGAAACTGAAAGACCAGGACACAGAACCTCTATACCAAAAGAGACTTAACAGACATCAACCAATCACAACATATGAACTTACTTGGTTTTGAAAATGTTTAACGTTTATTTATTTTTGAGAGACAGAGCGCGAGCGGGGGAGGGGCAGTGAGGGAGAGGTAGACACAGAATCCGGAGCAGGCTCCAGGCTCTGAGCTGTCATCACAGAGCCTGACGTGGGGATGGAACTCATGAACCTTGAGATCATGACGTGAGCCAAAGTCGGACACTTAACCAACTGAGCAACCCAGGTGCCCCCATGAACTTTATTTGGATCCTGATTCAAAGTATTAAAAAAAAAAATCACAAAAAAATTGGGGAAACTTGAACACCAATGGGATATTTAATTGATACTAAGTATTTGCTAACTTTAAAATCTTTTAGGTACAATAAATGGTATTTTGGCTATGTTTTTTAAAAACGCATTTCACTTTCACATATATACACTGAACTATTGTCTGAAAAAACATATGATGGTCATAACTGCTTCCAAATAATCCAGGTGGTTAATAGGTAGGAGCTGAGATGCAACAAGATGGGTTATGATTTGATAATTATTGAAAACCAGGTGATTGGTATCCAGGGTACTGATCTATTCTCTCTAGTGTATAAAATGTTTGGAATTTTCCATAATAAAAGCCTTTTAAAACATATAAAATGAAAAATTTTTTCAAAACAATTTAGTGACGTGGGGAAATGCTCAAGATATGGCTATGCGAAAAACTACAAAACTAATACATACTATTATCTCAGTCTTATTATGTATACATCAAGAATTTTGCGGGCACCTGGGAGGCTCAGTTTGGTTAAATGTCTGACTCTTGATTTTGGCTCTGGTCTAGATCTCACTGTTGTGAGATAGAGCCCTATGTCAGGTTCTGCGCCCAGCATGAAGCCTGCTTGGACACACACACTCTCTCTCTCTCTCTCTCTCTCTCTCTCTCTCTCTCTCTCTGCCCCTCCTCTGCTCACATGCTCTCTCTCTCAAAGTAAATAAACTTAAAAGACAGAAAGAACTTTAAGGCAAAAAGAAAAAAACTCAACGTAACTGTCCATTACAATTGTTATCTCTTTACGGCGGTGTGATGGGTGGTTTTTCTTTGTATTTTGTTTTCTACAGTTAGTAAACCTTACTTTAGAAGAACAGAAATATATTTTTAAACCCATTTAACTTGGAATTTGTCAAGGAAAACCAAGTTGTTATGCTCACCGTGTGTTTACTTCTGCTTCAGCCCAACCACTGCCAACAGTCTCTGGAACTGCTGGGAACCAAGAGACCCTCACTGCAGAGAATCCCCAGACTTGATAAAATAAACAACATTCGGTAGACCTAATACGGAAGCGCTTTTATCGGGCCAAGGCTTTACAGAGCCCACAAGTCTTTACCTTGAGGGAGAAAGAACCAAGCAGAATGTATTTCTTTGCAAAGATGAGCACAGCAGTGCCCCTCCCAGGAGGGGACAGCTGGTCCCAGCCCAGGGCCCACGGGCACAGAGCAGTACCAGGCAGGGGGCCCATGACCGTTAGCCATGATGGGCATGGGATCTGTGCCAACAACATAAACAAAACCTGTAAGGAAAGCTCAGTCACTGAAAAAAAAAAATCCTAATAACTTATGAATCCCAACTAGGAAACATAATTTGGGCTACCAGAAGAGGCTCTGTGAGAAGGTGCAGTGGTTAAAGGAGTCCATTTCATTGGGTGGGACCACTCTCTCCCGCTTTAATAAAGATTCACCTTTAGGATTCAACTTGTTGTGAAAGCCTAGCTTCCAGAAAGTTCCACCATCTAATCTGACCAATCTACCCCCTACCTAGCTGCCTTGTGTCCTAATGAAAACTGACATACCCATAGAACCTTCTTCCTTCCTTTTCTTGCCTTATCCCTGCTCCTGTAGGAAGAAGAAAGGGAACTTTTTCTTTTTTTGTCCTTTGCATTTTACAAAAGGACTCACAACTTTGCCAACCCTACATCATTAGGACTTATGGGGGGGGGGGTATTAATTCCTAGGCTTTGCTGATGCCTAGTTTACAGGCCCCTGGGGAGGGAACTCAGACACCCAAGATATCCCAATTCCTTTCCCCCATTTTATGATATTCGAGTTTGTGGAGGGAGCTGTGGATGGGATGTCTCAGTTCATACAAGCTTTTAAAAAAAAAAGTTGGGGCACTTGGGTAGCTCAGTCTGTAAAACGTCCGACTTCGGCTCAGGTCATGATCTCACGTCCCGTGAGTTCGAGCCCCGCATCGGTCTCTGTGCTGAAAGCTCAGAACCTGGAGCCTGCTTCAGACTCTGTTTCCCGCTCTCTGCCCCTCCCTTGCTCAGGCACGCTCTCTCTCTCTCTCAAATATAAAAGAAAACATAATTTAGAAAAAAAACGTCGAGGATAAGGAAATAAAGAGGAGAGATTCCTATGGAAGAGTCTGAATGGCATCTCCCTGAAGAGAGCTGTTCCCTCAGGGAGGCTGGTGGGCAGAAATGAGCCCCTCTACTTGTTCTGGCAGCAGGACATTAGTGCAGAGATGGGAACTGGCCACAGCCGAGGAGCTGGATGCCTGGTGCTGCCTCGCCCCTTGGGGACGGGTCAGTTCCCCTGACCTTACAGCCAAAGGACTCTCCAGAGAGCTGCAGGGTGTGTACCCAGGCTGCTCACCTCCGCTGAGTCAGGCCAGACCATCTCTGGTCACCTTTCCTGACTGTAATGGCTACTTCCGCCACAGGGGGCAGCAGCGGCAAAGGCACCCTGTCATCCCCACCCTGAAAAGAGGGGCTGGATGCTGGGGGTGGGGGGATCAGGTGGCTGACCACTCCCCAGTGCCTCTGCTTTCCCAAAGTGGGGCTCCAGCAGGCGCCGGGCCCCAGCAGCACAAGTCCCACCAGGGAAGGGCCCCTCGGTGGTGTGGCGAACAGGTACTGCTCCCTGAAAATACAGGACCAATTTTCAATAGTTCAGGCAACTGTGAATGCACTTTGGGCATTTATTTTACTTTATTTTTTTAATGTTTATTTATTTTTCAGGGAGACAGAGACAGAGCTTTACCAGGGGAGGGGCAGAGAGAGAGAGAGAGAGGGAGACACAGAATCCAAAGCAGGCTCCAGGCTCTGAGCTGTCAGCACAGAGCCCTAGGCGGGGCTCAAACTCATGGACCGTGAGATCATGACCTGAGCGGAAGTCGAACGCCCAACCGACCGAGCCACCCAGGTACCCCTGTACTTTGGGCATTTAAAAAACATCTCTACTTTGGAGAGATTGGGGTAGCCAATATGCCACAGTTGTATACAAAGGCACCTCATCTGGAAGTTCCTCCAAGCTGTGTGACCTCGGCAAGTTGCTTCACCTCTCTGGACCTCAGTTTCCTTGTAACATAAGGAAGAGAACAGTATTTACCTCGGGGAGAATGTGAGATTGAGGCTATGGGCATAAGGTGGTCTTGGCAAGCACATGGCGTATCCTCCATAAATACTACAGACATTTGTTGTGCTTTTTTCCCTATTTGAAATCACAGGAATTCGACAGAAATTCAAGAGTGACTGCAGGAAAACGTCAGAGGAAAATGCCCAAAAGTTCCCACTCAAGCAACCACATCCCATCCTGCAGAATTGGTTCTGAGTGGGTGAGTTTGCTCAGTGCTGGGCTCCTGGCGCATAGTAGGTGCTTATTCAATATCTGGGGAGGACTTGAGATGAGAGCAGCCATGTATTCAACACTTGCCTTGTGCCAAGCATGGTAAACATTTCCACATAATTTATCCCTTGTTTTATTACCACCATTTCACAGATGGCATTGAGTCTCTAAGAGGTTAAGTCCGAGGTTTCCCCCCGCAGCCATGGGGCCCAATCCCCAACACAGCTTTTAAACAAAAGCAGCTGAGGCATTTACCCCGGTCAGTAATGAAAATTCAACATTCTTCTGTCATTGGTATAACTTATAAGGAGTTTTTCATATTGATTCCTTTTATCTTTGCATTTGAGGCTAAGATAAACCTGTATGCATTTAACTTATTTCGGTCATTTGAAGAAATAAAGAACAAAAGAGTCTGTATTAAATCAGGCACAATAAGAGGAAACATTTTAACAAAATATTAGGCTAAGAGCTTCAAGTTTCTAAAAATCCCCCCCATCAAGCTCTGAAATCCCTAAATTACTATTGTTGTGCTTTTCAATATTCCCCATCCATAACAGCTAATGAAAATACAAAGCCAGGCCAAACAGTCGTGGAAAACTTAACTTCACTTCTGACTCTGCTCTGCAGAAACGACAAAATCAAAGCCCTCCAGGATTTAACAAATTTAACTACAAATTACAAGTTAGATCCTTTCAACAATTAAGTGTTCAAGGAGGAGAGAACACTTCGCAAATCAAATTGCCCAGATTTTTCATTAACAGACGTCCCCACGCATCCCTCTTCAGAACTAGAGCCAAAATGGAAACTGGTGTGAAAATTAGCGAACATTTACCAACACAGACAACATCAGAAAAAGGAGAGGACAGCATTTGCTATTTATTTGGCATAATTAGCAAAGCAGAAGCAGCTGAAGGCTGGTACCCCATACCTTGCCCACACGCTCGTGGAGGGGGAAAATGTTTAAAGGGCCAAGTAAGTGGCTGGTTAGGTGCAATTTCATGCCTCACTACACAGCTAAATAAAGGGAAATATTTTCTTAAGTGTAATTGAACTTTAGACGCCCTGATGGGCTGTTTTGCTCTGGGGATTTCACTTATTTTGAGAGCCACTGCACACCTTCCCAGCCGCGGCGAGGGCTTTCCCATCAGGCTAGGTGACACATGAGTCCAAGAAAGATTTCCTTCTGCTCCCAACTGGAGAATAAACAAACATTCTGAATTTTAAGTGTTGGCAAAAACTCTGCTTTTAATTAAGATGCGTGGAGACGAGTTTATTTTCTCAGAAAGCCCAAGATGTCCGTGGGGTTGGCTTTCTTTTCCCAGGCTGGGGCTGTGGGGCTGAATAAAAGCATTATTGTGTCTGGAGAGGGCCAGCAGAAGCAAGAGGGGTGGGGGAAAGGCCAGGAAAGTGGGCTAGAATAATGTAACAAACTCCGACCATGGTTGCTGCGTGCCTGCACTGTCCTGAGTGCTTTGCAAACATTCCCGGAGACTTGGCCCCTGTGACATGGCATTGTTAGTATCTCTGTTCCACAGATGAGGAGACAGGTGGGAGAGGTTAATTAACTCCCTGAAGGTCCCACAGCTAAGGATGGCGGGGGGGGGGGGGGGGGGGGGGGGGGGGGGGGGCGGGGCGCCAAGAGAGACTTGCCCCAGAGGGTTTCCAAGTGTGCACAGCCACCCCCCCACCCCCACCCCCACCCCGGGCCTCTTCCCCTTCCATCCTGTAAACACAGAGTGCTGGGATGGGAACAGACACTTCGTTTATAAACAAGGAAGAGCTCAAACATCTGGTCTTGCCTTTGCAGCTGAGGACACTGTGCAGGTATGGGCCCTCTGCCCTGCTTGGGCCACGTGGCATAAATACCAGGAGGTCTCCCCGTTTTGGGAAACCAGCCTGGTTATGGAGCATTCATGGGAAGGAGCCCATTCCTTGCTGTACAGGGTCTCCAATGATCACAGGGCAAGGGTGCAGGCTTAGGGGCAGAAATCTAACGCCCCACAGTTTGCAGGTGTCCATTTGGTAACATACCCATCACATAAAATTGACCATCTTAACCATTTTAAGTATAAAGTTCAGGGGTGCCTGGGTAGCTCAGTCGGTTAAGCGTCCGAATTTGGCTCAGGTCATGATCTCACTGTTGTGAGTTTGAGCCCCACCATTGGCCTCTGTGCTGATAGATCGGAGTCTGCTTCAGATTCTGTGTCTCCCTCTCAGTTGGCCCCTCCCCTGCTCATGCTCTGTCTCTCAAAAATAAATAAACATTATAAAAAATTTTAAATAAAATAAACTAAAAACAAACATTAAACGTGTAGAGTTCAGGGGTGTGAAGTACATTCACACTTAGTGCGACCATCACCAGCATCCATTTCTGGCACTTTTTCATCTTCCCAAATTGAAACTCTTTATCCGTCAAATACTAACTCCCCATCTCCCCCTTCCCCAGCCCCTGGAAACCCCCTTCTCTTTTCTGTCTCTATGAATCTGACAACTCCAGGGAGCTGGAATCCACTCTTCATACAAGTGGAACCATACGGTATTTGTCCTTTTGTGACTGGCTTATTTCACTTAGCGTGATGTCCTCAAGGTTCATCCATGTTGTAACATGCATCAGAATGCCCTTCTTTTTAAGGCTGAGTAATATTCCATTGTAAATATCATATTTGTAAACTTCCATATTCCAATGTAAACAACACATTTTGTTTCTCTGTGCTTCTGCTGATGGACATTTGTCTGCTTCCATATTCAGTACCCCTTTTATTTTTATTAAGTTTATTTATTTATTTTGAGAGAGGGGGAGAGAGAGAGAGAGAGAGAGAGAGAGAGAGAGAGGGAAACATGAGCAAGGGGAGGGACAGAGAGAGAGAAGAAGAGAGAGAATCCCAAGCACAGAGCCCAATGCAGAGCTCAATCTCATGAACCGTGAGATCATAACCTGACCATGAGTGTCAGATGCTTAACTGACTGAGCCACCGGGTGCCCCTGGCACCCCTTTTAGACACAGTATCTCCTCCCTGATGTAACACATGTAATTATACCACATTGCTATTTATAAGGCACTGTCATCCCCGGGGTACACGTGAAGGCTGTGGCTGTCACTCGGCCCTGACTGTGGAAATGCAGGAATGTCAGCCCTGCTGCTAGAACTTCCCACTTGTAAAAGAGCTTGGGAAGCAGGACTTAAGGGATATCTATATTTTTAACAATTCATTCAAAAGCTTTATTTATTTTTAATTTTTTTAAAAAGTGCATTTATTTTGAGAGAGAAAAAGGGAGATAACAGGGGAGGAACAGAGAGAGAGAGAGAGGAAGAGAGAGAATCCCAAGCAGGCTCCACACTGACAGGGCATAGCCTGACGCAGGGCTCGAACTCTTGACTCTCGAGCCGAGACCAAGAGTTGGATGCTTAACTGACTGAGCCACCCAGGCGCCCCTCAAATACTTTAAAACGCTCTTTTAAAAAATTTTTTTTTCAATGTTTATTTATTTTTGGGACAGAGAGAGACAGAGCATGAACGGGGGAGGGGCAGAGAGACAGGGAGACACAGAATCGGAAACAGGCTCCAGGCTCTGAGCCATCAGCCCAGAGCCCGACGCGGGGCTCGAACTCACGGACCGCGAGATCATGACCTGGCTGAAGTCGGACGCTCAACCGACTGCGCCACCCAGGCGCCCCTAAAACGCTCTTTTAAACAAAACAAAACTGGCTCGGAAGCTAGGTCTGCAGATCCCCAGTGTCCCCTCGGCCTGATAACAGCTCCATGCAGCAGGGTTTTGAAGACCAGGAAACACAGCGCAGAGAGTTTAAGTGAGTTGCCCAAGGTCACACAGCAGCAGCTGCACTTGAACAGAAGTATTCAGCTTAAGCTCAGTCTCCTTCCAAAACATCATATGGCAAATGACAAGGTGGCCCATGTATTTAATACGTTATTGTAAACAATACTGAAGCAGAGGCTTTAAGGAGAGCCCTGAAAAGAGTTAATTCGATTTAAAAAGCATATCCAAAGCCCAGCCAGGTGCAGAGTGGTCTTCTGAGGTGCTCCTGACCTCCCAGTGGCAAAAGAAAACAGTACTTCCACCTCCATGACCCGCGTGGTGTATACATTGAACCCTCTGGGAAGCACGGGTGGGCCTTCCAGTTGTTAATGAGACCCTGACAGGTGACAGGCTTCCGAGGACTGGGGTTCAGAGATCCTGCTGTTAGTTCTGGGAATTAGAAGATTTGGTCCTGGGGGCACCAGGCTCTCATTAACCCTTAGGGTCCAAAGGCCAGAAATTCTCTAGCTTGAGCTAGACTCCTTAAACCTTACACGCTGGGCTCCTCCTGGAGCAAGAAGGGGTTAAAGCGTGCATCTGTTTTCTCTCTTGGGAGGTCAGGAACCCAGGCACCAGTTTAAAAGCATTCTTCACACAGCCACAGATAACCCCGCTGACATTGCCCTGGAGCAGGCCTGCTGGCTGAGCCCCACCTATGGCCCCCACCCAGCCCGCCTGAAGGCAGAAGAAGAGGCCTTGTCTGGCCTGGGTGTGCCTTTTGGCCGCCCCCAGCCCCCAGAATACTCTCTCTAGCATGATCTGAGGCCCTTGGTGCTGGGACCACAGCAGTGAACAGAACTGCAAACAGCCTGCCCTCATGGGGGCCACATTCCAGAGGGATGCGGGGTGTAATGTGATAAGTAGGTAACTGGGGCACCTGGCTGGCTCAGTTGGTTGAGCATCGGTTTCGGCTCAGGTCATGGTCTCACAGTTTTCTGGGTTTGAGCACCGAATCTGATCTGGCTCTGTGCTGACAGTGCGGAGCCTGCTTGGGATTCTCTCTCCCTCTCTCTGCCCCTCCCTTGCTTGCATTCTTTTTCTCTCTCTCTCAAACAAACTCTAGATAGATAGATAGATAGATAGATAGATAGATAGATAGATAGATAAATAGATAGATAATCATGTTAAAAGGTGATGAGTACTATGAGAGATTTGGTATGCCAAAAGTGGGGAGATTTGTGATTTTAATGATTATTTTTGAGAGTGAGAGAGACAGAGCTCAAGTGGGAGAGGGGCAGAGAGAGAGGGAGACACAGAATCTGAAACAGGCTCCAGGCTCTGGGCTGTCAGCACACAGCCCAACGCAGGGGTCAAACTCATGAGCTGTGAGATCATGACCTGAGCCAAAGTCGGACGCTCAACTGAATGAGCCACCCAGGTGCCCTTAAATATATATTTTAAATGACTTTATTGAAGTATAACTGATATACAAAAAAAGCTGTGCATGTTTAACATGCAACTTGATTTGGGAGATGATTTGGAGGTAAAACCATCACCAAAGTCTATGCCATGAACATATATCTATCACCTCCAAAAGATTCTTCTGGACTTCTTTATTTATTATTATTATTAGTGTGTGTGTGTGTGTGTGTGTGTGTGTGTGTGTGTGTGTGTGTGTAATAAGAACATAAGATCTACTCTTTTGGCAAACACTGAAGTATATGCTAACGCATTGTCAGCTACAGACACCAGGCTGGACAGCAGACCCCCAGAACTCACTTGCCCTATGTAACCAAGACTTTGTACCTTTGACCATCACCTCCTGATGCCCCCTCATTCCAGCCCCAGGCAATCACCATCCGCTCTCTGCTCCTCTGAGTCTATTTTATTAGATTCCTCATGTAAATTCGATCACGTAGTATTTGTCTCTCTGGGTCATACTAAATACGAACGACTGCGTGACACAGGGACACTGGTGACTGCTCACTTCTAGTCCAGCCTCGACCCCAGATGTTCACACACAGTGCATGCTTCAGGAAACCTTTGAGAAAGTCTCTTAAGTGTCCACACCAGCCCACTTTGCCAGACTCTCTGCTGCTGCTCCTCAGAGGCCTGTCACACCAGACCTCAAGCACCCTAGCCATCATCCCTGTCCCAGAGGGCCACCTGCTTCCCTTCTAAATGCATCTCCACTCCTTACTTGCTTTGCTCATTCCACATCTTTAAAATGGGAACATCGGGGACCCTGGGTGGCTCAGTCGGTTGAGCGTCCGACCCTTGCTTTCAGCTCTGGTGATGATCCCAGGGTCGTGGGTTCGAGCCCCACGTTGGGCTCTGCACTGAGCATGGAGCCTGCTTGGGATTCTCTCTCTCCTTTCCCTCTGCCCCTCTCCCCCACTCTCTCTTTCTCTCTCTAAAATGATAAAATTAAATTTAATTAAATTAAAATTTAATTAAATTTAATTTAAAAAATAAAATAAAATAAAATAAAATAAAATAAAATAAAATAAAATAGGAACATCAACAAGACCCACACTGTGGGAGGATGAGATGAGCAGGTATACCTTGGGCACGGGCAACACTGCTTACTAGCCATCAGCACTGTCATAATAGGTTTTTTTTCTCCTTTCCTTCCTTCCTTCCTTCCTCCTTCCCTCCCCCTTTCTCTTTCTTTCTTTCTTTCTTTCTTTCTTTCTTTCTTTCTTTCTTTCTTTCTTTCTTTCCTTCCTTCCTTCTTTCCTTTTCTCTTTTCTTTTCTTTTCTTTTCTTTTCTTTTCTTTTCTTTTTTCTTTTCTTTTCTTTTCTTTTCTTTTCTTCCTAATAAAAAGCTGAGGTAAGGGCACCTGGGTGGCTCAGTCTGTTAAATGGCCACCTCTTGGTTTCCACTCAGGTCATGATCTCATGGTTTGTGAGTTGGAGCCCTGTATCAGACTCCGTGCTGATAGTGTGGAACCTGCTTGGGAGTCTCTCACTCTCTCCCTCTCGCTCCACCCTTCCTCAACTCATGCTCACTCTCTCTCTCAAAATAGATAAATAAACTTAAAAAAAAAAAGCTGTTTGTTTTTTTTCTATAGCTATCACAAAGGAAAGTGCTAACCTTTCTTCGTGTGATCATTCTGAGGCTCCCCAGGCTGAAGGGTCCCAGTGCTTTAGGACACAGCAGCCACAGTGGCAGAAACCTGAGACAGGCCCAGCTTAGTACCTTCCACGCTGGAGTGTGCACGACAAGCCAGCACCGTCATCCCCAGCCCAGGTGTCGGGGACCCCCTCCTTCTGGTCTTGCCAGTCCACAGGTCAAGCAGGTTGTTTTCTGGGTCCTTAGAGCTGGGGAAGGGGGTGGAGGGAGTGGCCCTGCACCTGCTGCCTCTTGGCCACACAAGATGACATCAGAGCCACGGACACAGTCCATGGGAGGTAAGTGTGCTTCTGCAGAAGATCCATACATAACACCTCCGCCCAGCGGGAGGGGCTATCAAAGCAGCACCAAGCCCTCCAGGCCAGGTGGGGGACACCCATGTCTGAGGGTCAGCTGGTGACACAGCAGCCAAAGTGGGGCAGCCGAATGGGTACAGAAAGTGGGACATGGCAGTGTGTCCCTATTCCAGCTGCATGACTGTGGGGCAAGCTTGAGCCTCAGTTTCCCTGGCTGTAAAATGGGGATAAGAGTCCCTCCACTGAGGGCTTATTTTGAAGAATAAATAAAAGAATAGGTGTGATAAAAGGTATGCGGGGCGCCTGGGTGGCTCAGTCAGTTAAGCAGCCAACTTCGGCTCAGGTCACGATCTCAAGGTTCATGGGTTCGAGCCCCGTGTGAGCCTCTGTGTTGACAGCTCAGAGCCTGCAGCCTGCTTTAGATTCTGTGTCTCCCTCTCTCTGCCCCTCCCCTACTCATGCTCTGTGTGTGTGTCTCTCAAAAATAAACAAACGGAGAAGGAGGAGGAGGAGGAAAAGGAGGAGGAGGAGGAAAAGGAGGAGAAAAGGTAGGAGATGTGAAATGCCATAGACCTGTAGTAATACACTAGTTATTGTTACAAGATTAAGTCGGGGTGCCTGGGTGGCTCAGTTAAGCAGCATCAGACATCGGCTCAGGTCATGATCTCATGGCTTGAGAGTTTGAGCCCTGTGCCGGGCTCTGTGCTGACAGCTCAGAGCCTGGAGACTGCTTCCGATTCTGTGTCTCCCTCTCGCTTTGCCCCTCCCCTGATCATGATTTTTCTCTCTCTCAAAAATAAATACATTAAAAACATTTTTTTTTTTTTTTAAAACACAAGATTAAGTTGGAGGATCTCATAGCATGATGAGTGGAGCCACGTGGACTAAATTAATTCTTAGGAGTCTCCTGGTCCTGCCTGGACCAAGGGGGCCTTTGGGAAAGAGAGAGAATGCTGACCTCACCCTGTCCCTGTGCCCAAGGGGGAAATCCTTCCTCCCCTCTCAGCCAGCAGCCTAGAGGTGACAAACACTCCTGATGACAAACAGCTCCTGGCTGGCTGCAAGATGGGGACTGGGGGCAGGGAAGTGGCCTGTCTTGCTCCCCGTCTCAAGTAAGTGTATTCTTTACACCTACAAAGAGGCAATTTCCACACACTGTGACACGTGCTGCGAACATCGGCCGCTACCTGCTCTTCTGTCGTTCAGCCGGTGGGGGTGGGACGTCCTGGAAAACCGCAGGGAAGAGCTCACGTCTGGGCCAGTGTCTGGCGGATGCAGACGAGTTCTGTTTAAACCAATTCGTGTGTTGTTTTTTTTTTTTTAAGTTATTCCACAAGTAAACGTTATACACTCCGGTAAATAGGAAACCAGTTACACTTGCCAAAAATAGAAAGAAGCCCTAAAAATAAATACGAGGAAAGGAAGTTATTCAATTATAACCAGACACCGCAGCCCACTGGAGTCACAGAGTCTGAGGCCTACACTCTCCGTTTGCGAAAAAGGGGAACAAGCAGGAGTGAGAAGCGTGAGGGACACACCAGCACCAATGTGAGGTTTTCTCCTCGAGGTCATGGAGAAAGAACTGGAACGGGGCAATGTGCTGCAAGGTAGGCTGATGTTATTTAATGCCCCGTGTGTGCATCACGGAAGAACCTCTCCTGGGGGTGCACATTGCCTGCTTTGGGAGAAGGCGCTGGAGCTGGAGAAGGTGCTGGAAGTCTGTCTGGTTTGGTTCGGCGTTTGGGGAGGAAGGAGACAGGACTCAGCGTGTGAGGGGAACCTGTGCAGATGACAGTGAATGCAAGCATATCAATGACCCCTGGGGCACCTGGGTGGCTCAGTCGGTTAAGCGTCCAAGTCTTGGTTTCAGCTCAGGTTATGATCTCACAGTTTCATGAGTTCGAGCCCAAAGTCGGGCTCTGTGTTGACAGTGCAGAGCCTGCTTGGGATTCTCTCTCTCTCTCTCTCTCTCTCTCTCTCTCTCTCCCCCCCCCCCACTCGTGCTGTCTCCATCATAAAATAAACTTAAAAAAAAAAAAAAAGGAATATCAATGACTCCACTGGCCCCTGAGGGCTTTCTGGGGTAGTACTCTTCTGGGAACGGGATAGCATCCTTTCACTTAATCCTTACCCCACTTCAGAGGGACAGACAGGTGGGAGAGAGACCTACCCTCTCACAGTGGATCATTCTACTATGAGAGACCCTGCAGTACTTGGCCTTGAGCTTCAAAAACACTCTCTTCCCTCCTCTGTGACAGTGGCTGAAATCACGCCCACATCTCACTCATGGGCCATGTATCACCCCATCCCTCTGAGCCGGGTGACAGTGCAAACACACCAGGCATGCCGGGGAGCCCGAGGGGAGGGGAGGGGCTGGCAGTGGGGAGAGCCCAAGGTGGGCCAGGAGTGGAGCTGGCCACCTCCCTTGGTTCTCCAGGTGGCCCTGCAGCCCAGACAAGACCCTGTCACCTCTATAGCTCAGAGAGGAGAGCTGGGCCAAGGCCCTGGAGCCTGTGTTTCCCCTCTGTGGTGTTCAGGACCCAATGTTTAATTTATACATCCCCAACTTTAAAAATGCTTTTGATAATTTTTTTAATGTTTATTTATTTATTTTGAGAGAAGAGAGAAAGAGAATCCCAAGCAGGCTCCATGCAGAGCCTGATGTACGGCTCAAACTCCTGAACCATAAGATCATGACCCGAGCTGAAATCAAGAGTATGCTGCTTAACCTACTGAGCCACCCTGGCCCCCCTTAAAACATGCTTTTATTGTGGCAAAATATATACAACATAAAATTTACCACTTTGGGGGTGCCTGGGTGGCTCAGTCAGTTAAACAGCATCTGACTTCAGCTCAGGTCATGATCTCACAATTTGTGAGTTTGAGCCCTGTGTGGGGCTCTGTGCTGACAGCTCAGAGCCTAGAGCCTGCTTCAGATTCTGTCTCTCTCTCTCTCTCTCTCTCTCTCTCTCTGCCCCTCCCCCACTCACGCTTTGTCTCTCTCAAAAATAAATAAACATTAAAAAAAAACTTAAAAAATTTTACTATGTTGACCACTTTTAGGTAGGAGTTCACTGACATCAAGTCCATTCACATTAATGTGGCCATTACCACCATCCCGAACTTTTTCCCTCTTTCAAAAGTGAAACTCTGTCCGTATCATATGACCCCTCATGTCTCCCCTTACCCAGCCGCTGACAACCACTCTTCTACTTTGATCTTGTGGATCTCACCACTCTGGTTCCTCATCTGTGACTGGCTGATTTCACTTAGTATATAGTGTCCTCAAGGTTCATCCGTGTTGTGGCGTGTGCCAGAATCCCCTTCCTTTTTAAGATGGAATGATATTCCATTTGCTTCACCCCTCGATGGACACTTGTGTTACTGCCACCTTTTGGCTACTGTCAATAATGCTGTTACAAACATAGGTGTGCAAATATCTGTTTGGGTCCCTGCTTTCAACTCTTTTGAGTACATAACCCAGAAGCAGATAAATTCTCAACTTCAGGTGGCTCAGTCGGTTAAGCGTCCAACTCTTGACCTCAACTCAGGTCACCATCTCATGGTTCTTGAGTTCAAGCCCTGCATCGGGCTCTGCGCTGACAGCACAGAGCCTTCTTGGGAATCTCTCTCTCTCTCTCTCTCTCTCTCTCTCTCTCTGCCCCTCCCCCACTAGCTCTTTCTTTCTCTCTCAAAATAAATAAAAATAAACTTAAAAAAAATTCTCAACTTTAAACATGAGCAGAAAGGCCCTTGTTCCTTCTGGGACACTGCCCATGAGTAGGCTCCCTCTGTCCACCTCCTGTCTAACCCTCCCTGCTCCCAGCCTCGTCTGCCTAGACAGTATTCACATCCTTACTCTGAGATATTGTTTCTCTCCGCCCACAACATTCTACAAATTCTATGCACTCTATGCACATGTGCTGGAGGAGCCACATTCTGAAGAAGTGTCAGTTCCAGAATCCAAGGCTTGGGTGAAGAGCGGGACATGGGGCAATCGGCACCCCGGATCCTGGAGAAAGGCCCGAGCCGAGCGTCCCTGGGTGAGCCAAGCACAAGGCAGGCAGCCATGACGGGTGTCGTGTCTGTCAGCATCTGACAGAGCCCGGGGACACCCTGCCATCTGCTGCCCTCTCAGAGAGCACCCCGCCTACAGGCAGAGTGGCCAAGCGTCCCATCTCCTGGGCCAGGTCGGTGGTGGCTGCTGATATGCAGACTTGGTCATGGCAGGAGGTGGGATGTGCCTCCCCAACAGTCCTAGAATGGAGAGAACCTTCTAGCCTGGAAGTGGGGACAGACTGCAAGTGTCTCATCCAGCCAGCCCACTGTGCAGAGGCCCAAAGGGAGCCTTCATCATGCAAACATGGCTTTATTTTTCTTAGGCATCTTTTCTCACTGGCCTTTCTTTTCTTTTCTTTTTTAATTTTTTTAAAGTTTATTTATTTTTGAGAGAGAGAGAGAGAGACAGACAGACTGTGAGCAGGTGACGGGCAGAGAGAGAGGGACACAAAAAATCTGAAGCAGGCTCCAGGGTCCGAGCTGTCAGCACAGAGCCCAATGAGGGGCTCAAACTCACGAACTATGAGTTCATGACCTGAGCCGAAGTTGGATGCTTAACCGACTGAACCACCCAGGTGCGCCACAACAGCCCTTTAGAAGCAGAGTTTCTTCTGGCTGGTGGGAAGAGGGGAAAGTCTGAGAGATTTATTTATTTATTTATTTATTTATTTATTTATTCATTCATTCATTCATTCATTCATTCATTCAAAAATTTTTAATGTTTATTTATTTTTGAGAGAGAGAGAAAGACAGAGCATGAGCAAGGGAGGGGCAGAGAGAGAGGGAGACACAGAATCTGAAGCAGGCTCCAGGTCTCAGCTGTCAGCACAGAGCCCAACTTGGGGCACAAAGTCACACTGTGAGATCATGACCTGAGCTGAAGTCGGGTGCTTAGCCAAATGAGCCACCCAGGTGCCCCTGTGCCAGCTATTGTGCTTGTGATGTGTAATTCTTAATTTCCACAACAATCCTAAAAGGTAAGTATTGTTATTCTCCTCTTACACAGATGGAAAAACTGAAGCTCGGACTGGTTAAGTAACTTACCCAAGATCACACAGCATGTCAATGGGAGAGCTGGGATTCTGAGTCTGCCCAAAGCCAGTATTGTTTTTCCAGTTCCTTCTAACATCACTTCTGAATAGTCAAGGCCACGGTCCAACGAACAACACCTTATATCCCCAAAACCTCCCTGAAGGGGCTCACCAACTCCTACCCTATCACCCAACAGACCCCTATGGGGTTTTGTGCATAGATGCTTTAAAAAAGTGCCCTGAGAACTTTGAAAGAAAGGTGCTGAACAACACCACGAGGTGATTATTTTGTGTTCATACTATTTCATTTCCCTTAATAAGAGTGAACCATTTTTATTGCACTGAAGAAGGGATGTAGAGATGCTAGCCCAACTAACCCTTAGCCAAGAGAACGTGGACTTCAGCAAGGGGACTGGGGTCAGTCCCAGTCGGGAACATGGACTGGCTTTGACAGATTCTTCAGAACAAGAGTTCTTAACCTCGGGCCTCAGCAAATCCTCAAAACCCTGACACTACATGTGAGGCTTTGCATGAATGGGCACTTTTGTCTAAGTCCTTAGCTTTCATCAGATTTTCAAAGGAGCCCCTCAAAAGTCAGAGTTTTGCATCAATTTCTTTCCTAATTAACTTTAAGGGTTACCCTCCCCAGTCCCCTTTTCTCTTGTCAGCAAAACTACATCCTGGTCCAAAACCAAGTGGTCAGTGGAATTTAGCTCACAAATAGTTTATGATACAGCAGCAGGCTACATGAAAAATAAATTTTCAATAGTTCTGTTCCTTTTTCTTATTCATAACGAAATCATTATTTTCTTGAATTTCACGTCTGAGGTTTTTATTGGAAATATCTTTTTCCTAAAGATTCAGTATCTTCTCTCCCTCTGTGGGATGTTAAAAAATAAATCCAAAATGAAACAGATCAGTAGAGCTCACCATATTTCTTTCTTACCCTTTTTAACTGTAGAAGCATGTGGCACAGAAAGGATTTATATCATGGAGACTTTTTAACTAAATAAATATTCATCAATTCACTCAGCACATTTTTATTAAGTCCTGTTCCAAGCACTGATTTAGGTACAGGGGTGGCACTGAAAACAAAAAAAGTCAACTGTTCGCAAGAAACTTAATGCCAGTGGGAAACACAGACTATAAACTATAAACCATAGGATAGATAGATACAGATACATAGATAATTAGATACATAGATACATAGACACATAGATAAACACAGAAAGATACACAGATACATAAATACATAGATAGATACATAGAACACACATAGATACACCCATAGGTATACACAGATACAGAGATAAATACATAGATACATAATAAACAGATACATAGATAGATACATAAACACAGAAAGATACATAGATACATGGATAGATACATATAGATACATACATAAATACATAGATATATACATAGGATGAAAGAGAGCGATGGTAAAAAGTACTATATTATTATCCTTTGGCTGCTATAACAAATACGCACAAACTTGGAGATGAAAACAGCGGAAATTTATTGTCTAATGGTTCTGGAAGCCGGGAGTCCAAAATCAAGGTGTCAGCAGCGCCATGCTCTCTCTGAAAGCTCTAGAGGAGGACGCTTCCTGGCCTCTCCTAGTTTCCAGTGGTGGCCAGCAGCCCTTAGCATTCCTTGGCTTGTAGATGCACTTTGATCTCTGCCTCTGTTGGTCACATGGTGTTCCCCCTGCATGTCTGTGTGTCTAAATGTCTCTCATCTTCTAGAGACACCAGTCATTAGGCTACCCGCACCCCCCCCCATACAAAGTTGGTCACATCCGCAAAGATCTTATTTCCAAATAAGATCCCATTCACACATAGCAGTGGTTAGGACTTCAACATGCCTTTGGGAGGGATGCAATTCAACATACGACAGGTACCATGAAAAAAAGTAAGTGGCTATATGGGAGACAGAGAGTGATGGATGCCAGCAAGTCGGGGAGGCCTCCTGGAGGAGGAGTCACTGGAACAGGAATCTAACTGAAGGACCAAGTTCTGAGGACAGCTGGGTCCAAGCAGAGACCCTGAGGGAGAGGCGTCCCATAGAGCTGCACCTGCATTTCTAACTCTCAAACTGTGAGATGCTAAACGCAGTTTAAGTCCTTAAGATTTGTGGTCATTTGTTCGCAGCAACACATAACTGCTAGTTACCCTGCAGTGGCTCTGCCTTATTGCATTGTTTTCCGTTGCTACTAACAAATTGCCACATGCTTGGCAGCTTAAAACTTAACTCACGGTTTCTGTAGGTCAGAAGTCTGGGTTCTCTGCTCAAGGACTGCAAGCCCTGTGAGGGCTGAAATCAAGGTGACATCACATTCCTTTCTGAACCTCAGGGGCCAAGTGCTCATGGTTGTTGACAGAAATCAGTTCCCTGAGGTTGTAGGATGTTGGCCTGAGGGACCACTCTTAGCTCCTAGAGGCCATGTGGCTCCCCCCAAAGACATCTCATGCTTCAGATCCCTCTGACTTCTTCTTGGCTCTACTTCTAGAGTCAGATTTAAGGGGCTGATGTGATGAGGTCAGGCCCACCCCAATAATTTCCCTTTGATTAACTCCAACTCAGCTGACTGGTAACCTCAACTCCATCTTCAAAATCCCTTTGCCATCGAATGTGACATAATCCCAGGAGTAACATCCTACCACCTTCTCAGGTTCTGCCCACTCTCAGGGGAAGGGATCACAGAGTTGCACACCAAGGGGCAGGAATCTTGGTCACCATCAGGACCCTGCCTGCCATACCAAACCTCCACGCACATTGCAGTAACCTCCAGCCATCTCTGGGCAGCGTAAGTGCTCTGTATGCACCCATGGTACTTGCCAACAATGTGGGCGGGGCTGCTTGGGCACCTGCCTCTTTGCCGCTGACATAGCAAGAATAATAATGATGGTAATTATTATTAAATAATAGTCTTAGCAAGAACAATGCCAGCTCCCATCCTAAGGGACTTTCGATGTGCAATGTCATCCAACTCTCCCTTGAAAGCAGGTATTATCAACTTCTCTGTTACACAGATGAAAAAAATGGGGCTCAAATGACTTAATACCTCTCTAAGCTCCCAAATACCAAGAGGCACAGCCAGGACTTGAACCCAGGGTGTCAGATAATCAGAAGTCCTGTTCTAACATGATTAGCTTCTACCTGTGTCACTCCCCTCCTCTGAGCCTTACTTTGTCCATCCATATAGTGGGGTTAACAGGATATCTGTGCCTCCTCCCTCTCAGGGCTAGTGTTTGGGTTCTCTAAGCCATCATGGCTGCACTGCATTTTCTAAACAGCAAAGGGCCATAAAAGGCTGAGCGATGGTAACTGTTGACATTCCCGTTAAGCACTTTTATCTTCTTTTACTGGAAGAAGTTGTTTTCCAGGCAACCCGAGGATTCAGAAAACAACCAAAGCAATAAGTCATCTCGAGGATCACCGAGCTCTGAGCGGGAGAAGCAGCACCTGGGCTCTGGGGGAAAAGCATCAACCCTTGAGCAGAGGCAGGGTGGCTGGACTGGCTCAAACCAGAGACGCATCTGAGCAGAACCTTCCAGTGTTACCCGTACTCATGCAGGGCACTGACTCACCCGTGCAGCCCAGTAAACCATCTTGCATGCAAACAAATGGCTTGTTTAAATGGAAAGCAGACAGTGGAAGCAGAATCGTCCCCCAAAGAGTGTATTTCATGCCTCCTTATTAGACGCCAGTAGGTGTTTTAGACAGTTTGGCCCAAAGGGAAGAGCGGTTTAATCACTGTGCCTGTTGCCTAATTGAAGGACACATCTGAAGCCTCCTCACAAAAATGCAAAACAGCCTGAGCCCCTCTTCAAGTGAAAACATGTATGTTTACAACCATCCACATATCCCCCCACCCCGCCTTCTTTCTCTTCCCAAAAGAACATAAAATAAGAAGCAAACATTTAGGGGCGCCTGGGTGGCTCGGTCAGTTAAGCATCTGACTCTTGGTTTTGGCTCAGGTCATAATCTTGCAGTTCGTAAAATGGAGCCCTGCGTCAGGCTCCATGCTGACAGCACGCTCCCTGACTAGGATTCTCATTCTCTCTCGCTCGCTCGCTCAGAAATAAATAAATAAATAAACATTTTTTTAAAAAAAGAAGAAAACTTTTAAAGTATAGCAGGGAAGTCATTTGTTTTACAGGGTAAGATGGTTTGGTATATTGATTCCCCTTGGGTGAC
Organism: Puma concolor; assembly: GCF_028749965.1. Taxonomy (NCBI): domain Eukaryota; kingdom Metazoa; phylum Chordata; class Mammalia; order Carnivora; family Felidae; genus Puma; species Puma concolor. The sequence goes on from NC_141667.1 coordinate 149,197,214, forward strand.
ATTTGCCACTTAGAGGCTCATGCCTATGAGGTAGGAATGATCGTGCCCATTTCATGGCTAAGGAAACTGAGGCCCAGAGGGAACTACAGGTGAGATGGCAGATGCCAGTTATCAGAGGAGCACACTCTCAGGCCCCTCATTTTGGCTGGGAGGTCTCAGGGCCTGGACATAGCTGGGAACACAGATGGGGTGGAGGTGGGGAGGGAGACCCCAGCTATGGGGAGAGTAGGCAGGGAAGCAGCCGGGGCTGGGGGTCTGGCGAGGTTTGACCCAGTTGAGCCAGAGGCCACCTGTGGGTACCCTGGCAGACACCAGTGAACCCCACTGGGGCATTAGACATGAAAGCTCTCTCTGAGCCCCGTTCAGGAGTTTTACATGTGAGGTGGGAAGACACCAGAGTTTGGCCAGAAGAACCAATGGGTTGCCAAGAAGACTGGGGCCGGTGGGCAGGCGTGGGGACAGCGGTGGGGGTGGGGGGGCAGTCAGGAGAATTCACTGAGGGTTTGGGACATGGAAACAAACCCATATTATCCTGGGCTAACTAGAACAGCTGTTCCCCTGGGCTACACGTTTGACTGTTGCAGAAGGAACCAGCCTGCAGACTCAAAACAATAGCTGTCATTTCTTATATAATCGACATGCTATTTATTTATTACCCAAATGCTGTGGGTTTTCCTAGCTCTGGTCCCTTTTACTTGGAAGCTGCTCTTTCCTTCCAGCGTCTTCCATACCAACATCAAGGCCCATGGCCCCAGGAACATCTGGGTGGCCTCCCCTAGAATGGGTCCCATCTGGGCAGCAAACATTTCCTCTGCCAGCCCCCTCCCTTCCTGTGTCCACGGAGAGAGTGTCTGGAGGAATCTAATGTTTTACATTACTATTTGGGAAAAGTACCCAGGCCAGTTGTGTTACCTTCGAAGCCAATATATACTCGGGTTGAAAGAGAAGTAGCTACAAGGGAAGGTGGTGTAGCCCTTTGAAGGTATCAGTGCCTTCCATTTGTGCCCTTGAGTTATGGAAGACTTTATCAAAAGGTTTGCCTCAGAGATCAAGGGCACAGAGATCATCCCAGGGTCCTGAAATGCAAGCCAGCACAGAGATTCTGCCAGAATTTCTGGACTTGGACGCCATACTGGAACATCAAAACACCAGTGGGGTTCCAAGAGGTACCATTCTTCAAATCACTGGGTTTCCCTGTAACCTTGGTGTCCCCAGGCTGTGTCCCTGGGGGGGTGGGGTGGGGGGGGACAGCCAAGTGGCCCGTGATCTTTACCAGGATAACAGTAAGGATTACGGTGGTGGCACTGTTGATGACAACAGCCAGCCTTCTTGAGTACTTAACAACACTGTGAGGCTCTCTGGCGCAATATTTAATAGGAAGTAGGAACTCTGTCCCCATTTCATAGCTGAAGAAATGGAGGTTCGGAGAGGTAAAGTCACCTACCCAAGGTCATACTGGTGACAGGAGCCAAGACCTGAACACAGGCTATCTTACCCCAAGCCTGTGCTCCTGACCACAGACATGTACAACCTCACCTCCAGCCAGTGGCTGCCTCTCCCTCATGGCCCCTCCCCGGGAAGCCGCTGGGGGTGCCAGTTTGCCCCATGGAGACGCTCCCCACTCCTCACACAAGTATTTTCAATTCTTGATTATATTCCACAAAGAATTCTGGTTCCTTCAAGCCAGAGGATGTGGGACCAGTTCTGAGGAAGGGGGCAGAGGGGGTCAGTGTGATACTATAGTGTGGTGACATGCTTTAATTCAAGTAGAGATATCTGAATTGGGACTGGAATTATGTAGTATTCAGGATTCATATTAATTTTAGGTGTGACAATGGCATGGAGGTTATAAGGGGAAACAAACCCACCCTAATCCTTGAGAAATGCACAATGAAATATTTGCAAGTGAAATATAAGGGGCCTGGGATTTGCTTTAAGATGCTCCAGAAGGGGCATCTGGGTGGCTCAGTTCGTTGAGCGTCTGCATTCAAACCCCGCATCGGGCTCTGGACTGATGATGCGGCACCTGCTGGGGATTCTCTCTCTCCTTCTCTCTCTGCCCCTTCCCTGCTCACACACTCTCACTCTCTCTCTCAAAATAAATAAATAAACTTAAAAAAATAATAAAATAAAATACTCTAGGGAAAAAAAAAAGGGCAGATGAAACCAGATTAGCAAATTGATGATAACTGTGGAAGCCAGGGATACAGGTTCATGGTGGGGGGTGGGGGGGGGTGGTGGGGAATCAGAAGCTTAGTCTCCAAACCAAACTGAACTGTGCTAAACTGTACCCTCAGTCTAGGTCCTAATCCTGCTGTCATCCCAGATCTACCAGCTGCCACCCAAGTCCCCACTGCTCTTTCCCCAGGAGGCTGTAGGAGACCTCAACCAGCTGAACCCTGGTGCATGGCCCAGTTTCCCAGAGCTCCCGAACCCAGTGGACCCCCACTCTCACCCCACCCCAAGACCTTACCACACCACTGTAACCCAAGCACATAAGCATTCTTCTATTAAGAACAATTCAAAATGGCCCCATTGACGGGTGCCTGGGTGTCTCAGTTGGTTAAACGTCCAACTCTTGATTTTGGCTGAGCCTGCTTGGGATTCTCTGTTTCTCTCTTAATCTCTCTCTCTCTCTGCCAGTCCCCCACTCATGCTCCCTCCCCCCTCCTCTGTCAAAAATAAATAAATATTTTTAAAAATGGCCCCAGTGGTATTTTTAAGTCTCCTGCTTTGAATGACATGTCTTTGTCTCGAATGTAGTCAACGGTATGTCTGTCAGTCTGCATTCAACAGCCCACACCCCGAAGGAAGCGTTACAGTGGAAACTCCCAAGGTAAATGAAAGTCTAATGGTCACAGATAACATCCAGATATCTGGTCAACAAGGATGCAAAAAAAAAAGTCTGTTTTTCACAGGTTCAAGCAGACTTGACTGTGTGAGTCCACCTTTGTATAAGACCTCAGGGATATTCATTGATACTTTTATATAAAAAATAAATTTTGTCCACGTATAAAAAATAACTGAATATGGATCAAAGACTTTAACCCAAGAGCCAAAACTATGAAACTCTCGGGAGGAAACAGAGAGAAAACTTTTCATGACACTGAATTTGGCAACGATTTCTTGGCTATGATGCCAAAACCACCAGCAACAAAGAACAAAACAGATAAACTGGGCTTTGTCAAAACGAAAAAATTTTGTGCATCAAAGGACAGTGTCAACAGAGTGAAAAGACAACTTTCAGGATGCAAGAAGATATTTGCAAATCATATATTTGATAAGTGGTTAATATCCGGAATGCATAAGGAAACCCTACAGCTCAACAACAAAACACACAATTAAAAACGTGCAAAGGACTTGAATAGACATGTCACCCGAGAAAATATACAAACAGCAATTGAGCACATGAAAAGATGCTCAATATCAAAAATAAAAAACACAAGAAACAGCAGGTGTCAGTGAGGATGCAGAGAAAGGGGAACCCTCTTGCACTGTTGGTGGGAATGCAAACTGGTGCAGCCACTGTGGAAAACAGTATGGAGGGTTCTCAAAAACTTAAAAATAGAACTACTCAGGGCACCTGGGTGGCTCAGTTGGTTAAGTGTGACTTCAGCTCAGGTCATGATCTCATGGTTCGTGGGTTCAAGCCCCATGTCAGGCTCTGTGCTGACAGCTCGGAGCCCGGAGTCTCCTTCAGATTCTGTTTCCCTCTCTCTTTCTGCCCCTCCCCTGCTCATGCTTTGTCTCTCTCTCTCTCTCTCTCTCTCTCGCTCTCGCTCTCGCTCTCACTCTCTGTCTCAAAAATAAATAAACATTAAAAACAATTTAAATAACAATATAAATAGAACTACTCTATGATTCAGTAATTGTACTACTGGGTATTCACAAAAATACTGATTCAAAGGGGCACATGCACCGCAATGCTTATAGCAGCACTACCTACAATAGCCAAACTTTTGGAACAGCCCAAGTGTCCACCAATAGATGAATGCATAAAGAGGTGGTATACATATACAATGGAATATTATCAGCCACAAAAAGAATGAAAGCTTGCCATTTTGCAACGGTGTGGATGGAGCTAGGGAGTAAAATGCTAAGTAACATAAGTCAGTCAGAGAAAGACAGACACCATATGATTTCACTCATATATGCAATTTAAGAAACAAAACAAACAAAGAGGTTACAGACTCTTAACTGTAGAGCACAAACTGATGGTTACCAGAGTGGAAGGGGATGGGGGGAGGGGAATGGGTGAAACAGGTGACGGGGATTAAGAGCACATTTATCACAATGAGCACTGAGTATTGTATAGAATTGCTGAATCACCACAGTGTACCCCCGAAACTAATATAACACTGTATGCTAACTATCCTGGAATTAAAATTAAATAAACATATATATAAAACAAAAAATAAAAATACATTTATTATTCAATTAAAAAAAGATGCCCAATATCACATGTCATTAGCAAAAAGCAAATTAAAATCACAAAGGATACTAATGCACATCCATTAATGTGGCTATGACTTAAAAAGGAGGGAGGCGCTTGGGTGGCTCAGTGGGTTAAGCTCCAAATTTGGCTCAGGTCGTGATCTCACAGTTCGTGAGATCAAGCCCCATGTTGGGCTCTGCGCTGACAGCATGGAGCCTGCTTGGGATTCTCTCTCTCTACCTCTCTCTGCCCCATTCCACCCCCCTCAAATAAATAAATACACATGGGGTGCCTGGGTGGCTCAGTGGTCAGGTGTCCGAATCTTGATTTCGGGTCATGATCTCACAGTTCGTCGGTTTGAGCCCTGTATCAGGCTCTGCGCTGGTGGTATGGAGCCTGCTTGGGATTCCCTCTCTCTTCCTGCCAGACTCTGCCCCTCCCCTGCTCCCTCTCTCTCTCTCAAAACAAATAAATAAACTTTAATAAATAAATAAACAAATAAACTTTTTTTTTTAAGAGAAAACAACAAGCATTCGTTAAGACCTAAAGAAATTGGAGCCCTTGTGCACTGCTGGTGGAAACATAACAATGACAGAGCCACTGTGGAAAACAGTTGGGCAGTTTCTCAGAATGTTAAGTATAGAATTACCATATGACCCGGAAAGTCCAGTCTTAGGTACCTACCCAAAAAACTGAACGCAGGGACTCAGACACATACGTATACGCCAGTGTTCATAAGCAATAGCCGAAAGATGGAAAACAACCCAAGTGTCCATCAACACATGAATGGATAAACAATATGGTCTATTTGTAGTGTCATAATCCATTCTGTCTGTGACAAAATACCGTGCATGGAGTGGCTTAGAAACAGCAGAAACGTTTGGTTCACAGTTCTGGAAGTTGAAGTTCAACATTGCGCTGCCAGTATGGCTGGGTTTTAAAAACAGACATCTTCCAGGGGTGCCTGGGTGGCTCAGTCAGTTAAACATCCAACTGTGGTTCAGGTCATGATCTCATGGTTTGTGGGTTTGAGCCCCGCGTCAGGCTCTGTGCTGACAGCTCAGAGCCTGGAGCTTGCTTTGGATTCTGTGTCTCCCTCTCTGTCTCTGCCCCTCCCCTGCTCGTGCTCTTTCTCCCTCTCTATCAAAAATAAATAAACAAACATTTTTAAAAAAATCTCCAAAAGGTGGGTAAGTTGGCCGTGGGCAGCATCCCCAGTGCTATCAGATTCAGATCCAAGGAACAAGAGTGCTCAGAGGGACAGACAGACTCTCTCAAGACACAGAACTTGGTGGGGCGCCTGAGTGGCTCAGTCGGTTAAGCGTCCGACTTCGGCTCAGGTCATGATCTCGCGGTCCGTGGGTTCGAGCCCTGCATTGGGCTCTGTGCTGACAGCTCAGAGCCTGGAGCCTGTTTCAGATTCTGTGTCTCCCTCTTTCTCTGACCCTCCCCTGTTCATGCTCTCTCTCTGTCTCAAAAATAAATAAATGTAAAACAAACAAACAAAAAAAAGACACAGAACTTGGAGATGCTCTCTGCTCACGTCTTCCCCTCTCTGGGCTTTTCCAGCACCTCAGCTGACTACAACGTGGAAAAGTGGGGGGTCACATGGGAGCAAATAAGAAGTCTGAGGTCAAGTTTAAAAACAAATCATTTAACTTTTTACATGCTTAAATATTTACGTTTCCAAAGTCCCATCTACAAACCACAAGTCATATTCAGAAACGTTTAGCTTCTATCTGTATGCATCCAGTTCCCTCCCTTGCTGGTTTGTTTTGTATTCCTCTGCTTTTGTTTTGGTCCTGGTCCATCGTTCCAATATTAGGTACAGTTTGGCTTATGTGTGAGTTGTAATTCCAACAGGACCATCTTTACCCCACGAAGTCGTAAGGAGCATTGTGCAAGAGAATTTGTCTTTAATTTTTTTAAATGTTTATTTATTTTTGAGAGAGAGAGCACAAGCAGGGGAGAAGCAGAGAAAGAGAATCCAATGCAGGCCTCAAACCCATGGACCAGATTGCAAGATCATGACATGAGCCGAAGTCGGACACTCAACCATCTGAGCCACCCAGGTGCTTGGAGAGTTTGTCTTTAAAAGGAAACTTTTATACTAGGGTTGGTGAGTGCACAAAAAAAAAAAAAAAAAAAAAAAAAAAGGAATACACATTCAGGAATGTCCCTTTGCTAGCCCTGAGGACAGCACACATTTCCCTGGGCACCAAACTCTGTGCTAGGCACGCGATTTTCCAAAGAAGTTTATTTTCATTTGTTCTGTTTGGAGGATGATTCAAACTGCAAATCTATCAAAAATGAAACAAAGCAAAATCACCAAACAAACCTAAGGGCAGTTTGTTGAAAGAATAAGGATGGGGTCCCAAGGGCTGAGCTGCCTGTCCCATCCCAGGAGCCTTGTGCAGGAGGCTATCACCACGAGCACATGACATAATGGCCACTTCTGCATTTGGCTCCTCAGACCATAAGCATGATGGCACTGGACATGATGTTTCATTTCTTTCTGATGAGTAAGAGAACATATTTGTAGGGGCGCCTGGGTGGCCCAGTCAGTTAAGCATCTGATGGGCTCAGGTCAAGATCTCACGGTTTGTGAGTTTGAGCCCTGCACAGGGCTCTCTGCTGTCAGCACAGAGCCTGCTTCAGATCCTCTGTCTCCCTCTCGCTGCCCCTCCCCCCTCACACTCTCCCCCTCCCTCTCTCTCTCTATCTCTCAAAAATAAACATAAAAAAAAAAAAAGAACAGGGGCGCCTGGGTGGCGCAGTCGGTTAAGCGTCCGACTTCAGCCAGGTCACGATCTCGCGGTCCGTGAGTTCGAGCCCCGCGTCGGGCTCTGGGCTGATGGCTCAGAGCCTGGAGCCTGTTTCCGATTCTGTGTCTCCCTCTCTCTCTGCCCCTCCCCCGTTCATGCTCTGTCTCTCCCTGTCCCAAAAATAAATAAACATTGAAAAAAAAAAATTAAAAAAAAAAAAAAAAAAGAGAAAAAAAAAAAAAAAGAACATAATTGTAGAGTCCAGCACATAGGATGAGCCCTTCAGAGGTCAGACTCTGGCCATTGCTCTCCAGTGCTTATCAATTCAGCACAGTGAGCTTCCAAAAAATTTCTCAACTCTGTAAAAATGCCCTCCTAAAATCCCTACAATATATCAGTCAATTTACACATTTACTTCCCACCTCGTTCCAATGACATGAAATTAGTGTAATTTTACTCATCAAGAAACTAAGCACAGATATAAAACTTGACAGTAAAAAGGAAACCCGTCAGGGGCACCTGGGTGGCTGAGTCGGTTGAGCGTCCGACTTCAGCTCAGGTCACAATCTCGTGGTTCATGAGTTTGAGCCCCATGTCAGGCTCTGTGCTGACGGCTCAGAGCCTGGAACCTGCTTCAGATTCTGTGTTTCCCTCTCTCTCTCTGCCCATCCCCCGATCACACTCTGTCTCTCTCTCAAAAATAAACAAACAGGGGCGCCTGGGTGGCGCAGTCGGTTAAGCATCTGACTTCAGCCAGGTCACGATCTCACGGTCCGTGAGTTCGAGCCCCGCGTCAGGCTCTGGGCTGATGGCTCAGAGCCTGGATCCTGTTTCCGATTCTGTGTCTCCCTCTCTCTCTGCCCCTCCCCCGTTCATGCTCTGTCTCTCTCTGTCCCAAAAATAAATAAACGTTCAAAAAAAGAAAATTTAAAATAAATAAATAAATAAATAAATAAATAAATAAATAAACAAACATTAAAAAAAATAAAAATAAAAGGAAACCCGTCAGCAAGCTGAGTTTGTAAGTAGAGCCTCAATTTCCAAGTGTCCATTGCACTGGGCAGCAGGGATGGTGGTGATGATGAGGTCTGCATAAAAAAGACTCCCACCAGCAAGAAATATAAATTGCCTACTCCTCAACCTTTGAAAGATGGCAAAAACTTCTGCCCTCAAGTCATGATGCCTCAACTAGCTAAAATTGTGTGAAATGACCTGATCATGGTATGGAAACCTGCAGAATGACAGTGGGTTAAACTGATGCTCATGTGCACTTATATATGTCAATCTAGGTCATACATGTGGTGCCAACTTTGACTACTGAACACTTCGACACATAATTTCAAAAACACTCTGGAAGATGTGGATCACCTTCAATGTTCTGAAGATGTGGAAACATTCAAGAAGATTCAGGATGCTGCAAAGTTAGAGTAATTATATTCAGGTGATGTATACAGGTGACCACGACCCCTGCTCTGGATGAACAGAAAGGTCAGGGTTTCGGAGGAGTCCCTTCCTGTGTCACAAAGGAGATCTGGTGCAGAAAATACCGAAGGCATGAACCATGATGGAAGTCCAGCACAAATACCCCATTGTGGAAAGTAACACGTTGACAAAACACAGTCATTAGTTAGGGAAAGGCAGAATGAACATTTAAGAAGTCAAGCAAGAGAAGGGAACTTGGAGGCTTAAAAGAAAATGAATAATTGGCAAATGCAAAGACGCTATTTCAGGGGGAGACCAATGGTTTTATCAAAGTGGAGATAACTCAAGGTCAAGGGGATGAAGGCTGTGGGGGAGACAAGATAAAAGGTGAGCCAGAAGCTAGGCAGTCAGTGGAACCAAAAGCCTGCTTCACATATGCCCAGGCAAAGAGGTGCTTCCTCTAAACAAGGGCCAAGGTGAGTAGGACCAGTTAGAAGGTGTCTTTGAGAATGAGAAGATTCACAGAAACTTCACTAGCTTGCCTTGGACTCTAAGAAGGGCACCATCAGGACAGCATTTGACACAATGAGCAGAGAACTGAGGGATCAGACAGGGTGTGGCAAAATTAAAAATCCCACCTTTGGGGTGCCTGGGTGGCTCAGTCTTGGTTTCAGCTCAGGTCACAATCTCATGGTTCATGGGTTCGAGCCCCACATTGGGCTCTGCACTGACAGCACTGATTCTCTCTTGCTGCCCCTCCCCCCCTCAAAGTAAATTTTTAAAAAACTTAAGAATCCCACCTCTGGGCCTCCTGGTGTCACTCTCCCCTAACAGCCACATTAGTGGTATAGGATGTAAATTGGACACTCAGCACCTGATTTTTCAATTTTAATCCATTTTATACCAGTGAGCCAGGGACCTACAAGTTCTAGAATCAACCTATCCAGTGTCTCCCCCAGCGCCTCACCTCACAGGTGATTCTGCAGGATTCTCTCGGAATCCTGATGCTCCATGGCAGGGCCACGTTGGATTCCCAGATTACACATGGTCTCCAGCACGGCCAATCAGTGTCTGAAGGTAGCCATGATGCGAGGCTTAGCCTTATTTTTTTGGAAGCTTTTAGAGGAACTTGGGTGCAACAGGGATCTACCCCAGGAACGCCAGATACCTACGCAGGCTGTGACACTTGCCCTGGGAATGACCCTGGAGAGTTTACTTGCTGCAAAATCTCACCTCCCTCCTAGGAAAGTTGGTGGGATGGATAAATGATGGTGTAGAAAGAGAAGCCTTACTTAAGCTAGTCAGCATTTCCTCTAGCTCTTTTATGATAACTACATACATCAGTTCCAACCAAACTTGAATCGGGGTCCCAAGACCCACTAAAAACCCTGCATCACAGGACTGGTTAGATGGGAGTCACATTTTTTACTTGTTTTTTAAGTTTATTTACTTATTTTGATAGCGAGGGAATAGAGGGGCAGAGAGAGAGAATCCCAGGCAGGCTCGGCGCTGAGCCCAACTCAGGGTTTGATCTCATGAACCATGAGATCATGACCTGAACCAAAATTAAGAGTCGGATGCTTAAATGACTGAGCCACTCAGGCATCCCAGACGTGAGTCACGTTTAAAATCACCTCTGGGGGCGCCTGGGTGGCGCAGTCGGTTAAGCGTCCGACTTCAGCCAGGTCACGATCTCGCGGTCCGTGAGTTCGAGCCCCGCATCGGGCTCTGGGCTGATGGCTCAGAGCCTGGAGCCTGTTTCCGATTCTGTGTCTCCCTCTCTCTCTGCCCCTCCCCCGTTCATGCTCTGTCTCTCTCTGTCCAAAAAATAATAAATAAACGTTAAAAAAAAAAAAAAAAAAACTCAAATTATAAAAAAAAAAAAAATAAAAAAAAAAATAAAATCACCTCTGTTCTATAGGCATCTGGGTGGCTCAGTCACGATCTCTTGGTATATCAAATGCTCAAAGGTGAACACCTAAAAGGGTGTATTTTACTGTATGTAAATTCAATTTTACCTCAGTGAGCTTGACTTAAAAAAAAATCACCACAGGGCACCTGGGTGGCACAGTTGGTTAAGCGTCCAACTCTTGATCTCGGCTCAGGTCATGATCTCACAGTTTGTGAGTTCGAGTCCCACGTCAGGCTCTGTGCTGACAGTGCAGAGCCTGCTTGGGATTCTCTATCCCCACTCTCTCTACACCTCCCCCACCCTAAATAAATAAATAAACCTAAAAAAAACCCCACAGAAGTGATGTTTATGTAATAGTGTAAACTTAATGCCACTGAATCATATACTTTAAAATAATTAAAATGATACATTTTATACTATGTGTATTTTACCATAATATAAAGAAAAGTGGTTTCGTAACACCATGAAAACCAAAAAGGGGCCACGTTTGACTACCCACTTTCCACATCCATTTCTACCTACTGGCTGCCGGGGGTGGGGGGAGGTCACACACAGACTCGATCCCAGCCACGCTCCCGACAGGCCGGGCCGTTTTAACCCCTCCCCACCTCTGCACACACATGCCCTTGCCTACACTGGCTTCCCACCTTTTCTCCACCTGGCAGGATCCTCCACCTGGAGGGGCTGGAGTGTCAACTCCTGGCCCCTCGCCAGCGTCAGCCGCCCGTCCACTTTTGAGTCCCGACTTACCCCTGAGGGTGTAAAGAGCACCAACTCCAGGGCCAGCCTATCTGCAATAGAATGCCAGCTCCCACCATTTACTCTCCTGTGGTCTTGGGTCAGTTACCAAGCTTCCCTGTGCCTCAGTTTCCTCATCTGTAAAGTGAATGACAGTGGTGCTCACCTCACGGGGTTATCGCCAGGACTAAGCGACTTAATTCAGGCAAAGTGTTCCCAATAGTGTCGGGCACTCAGTAAGTGCCACTTAAGTGTAATCTAGCAGGTCAATCTTTAACTGTTGATTTATGCAGGTCAACCTTTAACTGTAGGTCTCTAGGGCGGGAACGCTGATCGAGGATCCCCATTTTCTGGCAATGCACTGAATGAATGCCCTGTTCTTCACTGTGATGGAGAAGAGAGAATCTCCAGGGGCCCTTAGCTCAATGTTCTGTGGATCATAGAGCCCAAGAGATTTAGAAATACCTTCCGTGTCATCATCCCTCCCTCCCTATAACTCTATAAAGCTATGGATATGGCCCTAATGGAACCACTCCTCCCAGCTCAGCAGGCCCAGGGTTCACCAGGACTTGTAACTTTTCTTGGAAGAGAACACACGCTTTACAGCGGATTTAGGACTGTTCTAAGCCAGAAAACTCAGATCCTATCCAGGGAGGCACTGGCACAATTCCTCTCCACCAGGAGAGAGCTCTGTCCACACGGGGTCATCCAGCTTCACTCTCAGAGTTCTGAGGCCAGCAACACCGCCCCTCAGGCCCACAACTCTCATCTTGGCATTAAAATGCCCCTGTGGGAGAGAGCCAAAGCATAAGAGACTCTTTAAAAAAATGAGAACATGGGGCGCCTGGGTGGCTCAGTGGGTTGAGCGTCCGACTTCGGCTCAGGTCATGATCTCGTGGTCCGTGGGTTCGAGCCCCACGTCGGGCTCTGTGCTGACAGCTCAGAGCCTGGAGCCTGTTTCAGATTCTGTGTCTCCCTCTCTCTGACCCTCCCCCGTTCATGCTCTGTCTCTCTCTGTCCCAAAAATAAACGTTAAAAAAATTTTTTTTCAAAAAATAAAAAAATAAAAAAAAATGAGAACAAACTGAGGGCTGATGGGGGGTGGGAGGGAGGGGAGGGTGGGTGATAGGTATTGAAGAGGGCATCTTTTGGGATGAGCACTGGGTGTTGTATGGAAACCAATTTGACAATAAATTTCATATATTTAAAAATAAAATAAAATAAAATAAAATGCCCTGTGGTGGGGCATTGGGTGGCTCAGTCGGTTAAGCGTCTGACTTCAGTTCAAGTCATGACCTCCCAGTTCATGAGTTCGAGCCCCGCGTCCAGCCCTGTGCTGACAGCTCAGAGCCTGGAGCCTGCTTCAGATTCTGTCTCCCTCCTCTCTGCCCCTACCCTGCTCTGTCTGTCTGTCTCTCTCTCTGTCTCAAAAATAAATCACCATTAAAAAACAAAAACAACAACAACAACACCCCTGTGCAGTGCTTCTGGAGACCAGGCCTCAGGCCCTGCAGCCAGGCCAACCCCTGCCAGAAGCCCTCACATGTCAAGGGTCCCAGAGAGGTGAGTTCGAGGGAACCACTTTCTCTGTTGTCCCCTCCAGACCTGGGTAGAGCAGGGGTGGCTGGCAGATGTGACCTCTGCAGCCACAGGGGCCACGGGAGAAGGATCCATGCCCTTTCAAAGCAGAGCTTCCAGCTCTGGAAACACATATTCCTCGGGCTGGCCCGCCAAATACCACCCGCTCCTGGCAGGGTCTTCTCCAGGGGAAACCAAATCCCGCCAGCTAAGGCCAAAGCCCGCAATCACGCCAGGCCACCGGCCACTGCCAATCTCAAGCCTTTTTCCTTCACTGATCCCAGGACACACTTTTACTAGGTTTGAGCCACCAGTGTGAACACCACTGCCACTACTTAAGAAAGTGCAATTTAAGCCCCTCTTTCCTGTGTGTGGAAACACAGGGGTTTGTTCTGGCAACCCGGTCTGTTTCCAATTCAACTAGTGAAGAGACCACAGCAGGGCAGGGGGAAAGGGATATAGGAGTGTGGATCCGGTCTAGTTTTGCAATACCCCAGGGTGTCTCAATTATATCAAGAGGGGGTTGTGAAAATCTTAAAACATTCTGCAAATAAATTCAGCTTTCATTTGCCCAGAAGGACACGTTATTCAGTTTTGATTCAGCAGACATTTATGGAGGGCTGACCAACCCAAACATCACACCGCCCTTCCTTCAAGAGGTCAGGGGGTCAGTGGTCTGTCTCAACAATAGCAGGTCACATGCCAGGAAAGTGAAGGGTTGAGAGGGTGCTGGGACTGAACTGTGTCCCTTCAGGATTCAGATGTTGAAGCCCTAACCCCCACTGTGACTGCATTTTGAAGACAGAGCCTTTAAGGAGGCAAGTGAGGTTCAATGAGGTCGTAAGGATAAGGTCGTAATCCAACAGAACTATAGCCTTATAAGAAGAGGAAGAGGAGAGGCACCTGGGTGGCTCAGTCAGTTAAGTGTCCGACTTCGGCTCAGGTCTTGATCTCACAGTTTGATCTCACAGTGAGTTCGAGCCCTGCATTAGGCTCTGTGCTGACAGCTCAGAGCCTGGATCATGCTCTGGATTCTGTGTCTGCCCCTCTCCCTCTCTCTCTGCCCCTCCCCTACTCACACTCTGTCTCTATCGCTCAAAAGTGAATAAGCATTAAAAATTTTAGAAAAAAGAAGAGGAAGAGGGGTGCTTGGGTGGCTCAGTCAGTTAAGCGTCCAACTCTTGGTTTCGGTTCAGGTCATGATCTCACAGTACATGAGTTAGAGTCCTGCTTTGTCTGACAGCGCAGAGCCTGTGTGGGATTCTCTCTCTCCCTCTCTCTCTGTCCCACCCCTGCTCTCACTCTGTCTCTCTCTCTCAAAATAAATAAATCAACTTAAAAAAATTTACATAAAAAGAATAAGAAAAAAGAAAAGGAAGAGACATCAGAGTGCTCTCTCTTTCTCACTCTCACTGACTCTATAAGCACAGAGGAAAGCCCACATGAGGGCAGTGAGGAGGTGGTGGTCTGCAACCCAAGGATAGAGTCCTCACCAGACATCAACCATGCTGACACTTTGATCTTGGACTTCCAGCACCCAGACCTAAGGGAAGATAAATTTCTGTTATGTAAGCTCTCCCCTCCCCACCCCCTAGCCTATGGCATCTGGATACGGGAGCCGCAACAGATGAATCCATTGAATCACCACTCCAATTGGAACAAAGGTCAGACTCAGGTGGCCACGTTGAGGCCACTTCTGCCTCAAAGGCACTGGGTGAGGGGCACAGACATCAAACACAGTGACTTGCTTCCCACTGATGCTCCAGACAAAACAGCGCCCACTCTCTGGGGCGTTCCCAACATCACCCAATAGTCTCCCTTTTTCCACCCTATCCAGTATTCAGGATGCTTCCCGTTAGTCACTGTGGTTGCTATCTTAGTCGTGCCTTAGAAGACCTCGGCCCCCGTCATCACAAGGAAGGAAGAACTTTTTCCTGCCCCTGCACATGCACATTTGTCTCTGGGTCCCAGTAAACTGGGGGCCAAGTGTGGGTGGCATCAGATGTCAGGTGGGGACAGTGCGACTCTGACACCACTCACGATGTGCCCATCAGGGCTGGATCCTCACAAAACTAGGGTTGCCAAAGGTGTGCCTGGTGTCCTCCTCCTGATCCTGCCAGCTCTGAACTGAGATTCGCCCAGAACCCCAGTACTCAATCTTCCATATGGGCAGAGATCACCCACCAACTTCTCCCCAGGCATGAGACTATGTTCCTTGGACCATAGCTTCCTTCTGGTCCAGCCATCAGCAGCAGCGTCCTCACTGTTACTTAGATGTCAGAGGTCCCACTGAATAACCAGAGATAGGACTGGCAAGCAATTCAGAGAAACTGGAATTTGGGATTAAGCAGATTAAGTATTTTGCTCATGGGGAGAACCCTAAGTGGCTCAAATCAAGGATGTGGAAAATGCAGTGACACAGCCCCAGACTTGCAGGTCAGTCGTGAACCTCAGAAAGGAAGGAGTTGAGGTACTACTGGGATGAATGAATGAATGAAAAATTTTAACCCAGCAGCTTGAATCCTAAGAAAGGATACCAGCTGCCACTCTGAAATGGGGAAAAAGGGTAAAGAGGTTGACAATAAATTGGATAAAGGGCATCACTACCCAGAGAAAAGGCTGGTAAGAAATTTGCAACCATCAGATTGTGAAGGAATTCAAAAGCATGAGGGTGGATGAAGTTGGCCAAGCAGAGTGGGAACAGAAGAAGAGAGGGCATAGGGGCGAAGACAGCATCAAATTGCACTAAGAAAGTAGTGGGGTCTGGGAACGCCTGCGTGGCTCAGTCGGTTAAGTGCCTGACTCTTAATTTCAGCTCAGGCGTGAGTTCGAGCCCCACGCTGGGGTCCACACTGACAGTGTAGGGCCTGCTTGGGATTCTCCCTCTCCCTCTGCCCTCCCCCATTCTCATTTTTTTCTCTGTCTCCAAAATAAATAAATAAACATTAAAAGAAGAAGAAGAAGAAAGTAGTGGGGTCGTAGCTAGAGACGCCCATGCAACAAGTACAAAATGGGGAGAAGTTCCTGGAATGTGACAACTGGGAGGTTCCAATGGTATGTTTCTGTTCAATGTAGTCCCTGCAGCAATAATAACCATGGTAACAGTAATTAAAAAACTAGTAGTCATAATAACGGTTGACATTTAGGAGTGCTTGCTATACTTTCTAAGTACTTTTCCCACATTTCATCTTTTTGTCCTTATAACAGTTGTAGCAAACAGAGGCACAGAGAGGTTAAGTAACTTTGCTGAAGGTCACACAGTGAGTACATAGTGATTGGTGAAGGGATATGAACTAGCTCCTAAGCCCATGTTCCTATGCATTTCATTTCACGTCTTCGCTCAGAGGCACCAGTCAATAACTGCGACTCAAGGGGCACCTGGGTGGCTCAGTTGGTTAAGCGTCCCACTTTGGCTCAGGTCATGATCTCGAGGTTTGTGAGTTCAAGCCCTGCATCAGGCTCTGTGCTGATAGCTTGGAGCCTAGAGCTTACTTCAGATTCTGTGTCTCCCCCTCTCTCTGCCCCTCCCCTGCTCACACTCTGTCTCTCTCTGTCTCTCAAAAATAAATAAATGTTAAAAAAATTTTTTTAATTAAAAACAAACAAACAAACAAACTGTGACTCAAAAGATGGGCCAGGGCAGGAGTCAGAACTCACAGCATGAGCCTGTCAAGGGTCCCTCAGTCCTGACTTCTACAATACGGGGGTTGTAAAAATTGGCCCCTTTTCACATGCTGTGAACAGAATGTATGTGAGTCTACTCAACTCTCTGAGAGAATACCTCAGTACATCCAAGGTCTGTTTCTTACTCTGAAGCAGGGTGAAGCCCCAGAGCAATTCACTCTCCCCCTGGTCAACACTGAAGGCAAAGGAGGTGTGCAGAGAATTCCAGTTCAACATAGTCAGGACACAGCTGGCCACAAGGGGGGAGCAGAGAAATGCCCTCATGTTTACAGGAAGCTGTGTTTGTTCACTCATGCCTTGAGTATGAAGCTTCAGAAGTTGGAGCCAGGTCAATTTGCATAAATATTTCAGATTATGCCTCCCCTTTGGATTTTAAGAACACAAGAGAAGGAAATATACATGCAAAATGTTTATAACTTTAACTTAATTTACTTATAACTTGCCTCTATCCATAAAAGAGATATAGAGATCGATAGGCTATAAATCTATTAACATAGAAACTAAAAATAATGACTGAGAAAGAGGAGAAAGGCATCTTTTTCAGTCCTAAGGACTAAAAAATTGACATGATTTGGCATCTGTTTTGACCAATGCTTCCTGGCAGCTTGGGCAAAAAGGGAAATAAGATGTACTCTAAAGTTCTTGTCATAAGGCAGAGGAAGCTGGCCAACCCCTCTGGGAAGACAAGATTTTTCCTGGCACTAAGTTCTGAAAAAAATTTCTTATGCTGAATCTTTATATAGAGAACATGGTGACTAATGGTTCTCTGAAACACTGGAGCCTGAGACCTGATGTTTCAAGGCCACAGACTATTCTGAAAGGGTCCCCATTCTACTGAGACACGTTTTTCTAAGTTCCCAGGATTACATTTGGACTCCTGCCTGATGAGTTAAAAATCTGTTCTCAGAACTCTGCTTCTGACATTATGGGATGTCGAGGTGTTAACAGGAAGTGCTCCTTAAGGTAGTGCTGCTATCAAAAGAGTAATGCTTCATCAAGAACCTCACCCACCAAATGCAAAACAAAACATGAGCTACGTGTAGCCTAAACAGTGAGGGGCCAGAATCTGTCCTAACGGCAAATGGCAATAAAACATATAAGGACATAGTGCCTTGGGTCAACAGCAAAAGAAACTTGGGAGAGGAATTTCCAGCTTCACTAGGTCAAGATCCTTAAGAGTGGCTGATAAGGTTTCAGGGCAGTGGCTCCCCATGGCAGCCAGCTGAAGGACAGGCAAATCTAATCTGGAGGAAATCTCCACTTCAGACTCAGGACTCTTATAGATTAGTATCAAGCAGTGGGTTCATTATCAAGGATTAACATGTAATAAGGCAAGACCCTGTTGAATAATAATCAGCAGAAACAATAAACAACAGGTATCTTCTTTCCTATATTAAAAATTTCAGGGGGGCGCCTGGGTGGCGCAGTCGGTTAAGCGTCCGACTTCAGCCGGGTCACGATCTCGCGGTCCGTGGGTTCGAGCCCCGCGTCGGGCTCTGGGCTGATGGCTCAGAGCCTGGAGCCTGTTTCCGATTGTGTGTCTCCCTCTCTCTCTGCCCCTCCCCCGTTCATGCTCTGTCTCTCTCTGTCCCAAAAAAATAAATAAACGTTAAAAAAAAAAAAAAAAATTTCAGGAACAGAATTACAGAAGATGTGTGTATACACACAGAAAAAAGAGGAGGCAATCACAAAGATGAGAAAAAAATAAGAAAGGACTATGAGGAATTAACAGGAAGTTGGGGGTTTGGAATATGGCTTCTATATGTGAGAAATATAATGGTTGAAATAAAAAACAATATATTTTTTATACAGTAGACTAGATAAAGCTGGAGAGTCAGTGAACTGGAAAAGACAAAGATATCACTAAAACGAACCAGAGTAAGACAGGGTATGAATACAAATGAGATGTTGAAAGATACTGAGAACAGAATGAATCCACAAAAGAGAGAATAGAAAAAGTGGAAAAGAGGTAATATTTTAAAAAGATCATGTCTATGAATTTCCTAGGACTAATAGGGATAAAAAAAAAATGAATCCACAACTCTAGGAAGCAAAACATATCCCAAGTAGAATAAATAAAAAGAAGTCCCATCTAGGTAAATTAAAACTACATAACATCGAAAACAAAGAGAGGATCTTAAAAGTATACACAGGAGGGGCACCTAGTTGGCTCTGTCATTTGAGCGTCCCACTCTTGATTTCAGCTCAGGTTGTGATCCCAGGGTCATGGGATTGAGCCCCACATTGGGCGGTGTGTGGAGCCTGCTTGAGATTCTCTCTCTCTCTCCCCCTCTCTTCCTCCCCACCACTCGTGCTCTCACTCTCTCTCTCTCTCTCTCTCTCTCAAACAAAAAAATTAACAATTAAACCAAACAAATAAGGACAGTCTAAGAAACTATCACAGCCAAGAGGAGTCTAAGGAGATATAACAACTAAAAGCAATCTGGGGTCTGGTATGGAATCCTAGAAGAGAAACAGGACATTAAATAAAAACTAAGGAAATCTGAATAAAGTATGGACTTTAGTTGGTAATAATGTATCAATATTAGCTCATTAATTATATCAAATTTATCATATTAATGTCAGATGTTGTTAACAGTAGGGAAAACTGGGTGTGGGGTATACAGGAACTCTCTGTCCTATCTCCATTTTTTCTGTATGTCAAAATCTATTCTAAAATTTAAAAGTTTACTTAAAAAAATTTTTTAATGTTTTTATTTATTTTTGAAGGAGAGAGAGAGACAGAGCATGAGTGGGGGAGGAGCAGAGAGAGAGGGAGACACAGAATTTGAAGCAGGCTCCAGGCTCTAAGCCGTCAGCACAGAGCCCAATGCAGGGCTGGAACCCACAAACTGTGAGATCATGACCTGAGCCGAAGTTGGACCCTTAACTGACTGAGCCACCCAGGCACCCCAAAAAGTTTGTCTTAAAAAGAGCTTTGGGACACTAGGGTGGCTCAGTTGGTTAAGCATCTGACTTCAGCTCAGGTCATGATCATAGTTTGTGGGTTTGAGACCTGTGTCAGTCTCTGTGCTGATAGCTCAGAGACTGGAACCTGCTTCAGATTCTGTGTCTCCCTCTCTGTCTACTCCCTGCCCCTGCTTACTCGCTCTCTCTCTCTCTCAAAAATAAATGTTAAAAAAAATTTAAAAGAGTTTTTTAAAATTAAAAGCACAATAGCAGAGTCAAAAACTCATTAAGAGGGTTAGAAGACAGTGTTAAGATAACATCTCAGAAAGTAAAGCAACTTAACAGTTTGAAAGTAGAACAGTAAAGATAAGAAAATTAAAATACAATCCAACAGCCAAATGTATCAGGAAGAAAAAAAAAAAAACAGAAAAAAGAAGAGGAAGTCATCCTCTAAAATAATTCAAGAAAATCTCCCAAACTGAAGGACATAAATTTCTAAACCGAAAGGATCCACTGAATACCCAGCATAATAGAACCCTTTCAAACACTGGGGACAAAGAAAAGATCACAAAAATTTGAAACTTCTCAACCACACTGGAAATAAGAAGACAATGGAGTAATTCATTCACAATTCTGAAAGAATAGGCTTTCTAATTTAGAATTCTATACCCATCCGAATCACCAATGAAATGTCCAAATAAAATAATATTTTCAGATGTAAGAGATGTAAAATATTTAATTTAATTTATTTTTTTTTCTAAATGCACCTTACTGAAGGTTGTTCTCCACAAAAATGAGAGGGTAAACTAAGAATGAAAGAGACATGGGATCCAGAAAATAGGAAATGTAATATAGGAAAAAAGGTAAGAGACTCTCCAAATTAAAGAAGAAAAACATCCTGGGATAATGACCCTTACCAAGTATAAAAGACAACCAGAATTAGCAATAGACACACAGATAAATGAATGAAGCAAATACAAATCCCAAGCAAATATTAACTTCGAGTGAAACAAAAAGAAACCAGAACACATTCTGAACTATGAATAATACATTAATCATACATCTATGATATGATCAACCATTCCACTCCAATGTATTTATAACTAACATAAATGAAAGCATATTCCATACAAAGACTTGTACACAAATGTTCATAGCAGCTTTATCCCTAACAGTCTCAAAATAAAAACAACCCAATGTCCAACAAGTCAATGGATAAAAAAATTGCATTACAGACACACAATGGAATAGTATTCAGCAATAAAAAGAATGAACTATTAACTACATGCTACAACATGGATGAACCCCAAAATAATTATGCTGAATGAAAGACACTAGACCAAACAAAAATAGTAGGAACTGTATGATTACATTTATACAAAAATCTCAGAAGTCCATACTAATTTGGAGTAACAAACGCCAATTGGTAGCCTGAGGCTGGAGGAAAGGTGAGGAGGTTCAGGGAGAAATGATTACAAAGGAGCAGGAGGAAACTTTTGGGGTGATGGATATGTTCATTTTCTTTATTGTGGTGATGGTTTCACAAGTGTATACATATATATGTCAAAATCTATTAAAATATACACTTTAAATATGTCTTTTTTATTGTATGTTAATTTATACTTCAATGAGGTTGTTTGAAAATATTAAATTGGACCCCTACCCTGTAACATAACCTAAAATCAATTCCAGGTGGATTAAGAAATTAAATATGAGAAGCAAAAGCATTAAAAATTTTAGAAGCAGGGTGCCTGGGTGGCTCAGTCAGTTAAACATCCAACTCTTGGTTTCAACTCAGATCATGATCTCACAAGCTTGTGGGTTCGAGCCTTGCATCAGTCTCTGTGCTGACAGTGCAGAGCCTGCTTGGAATTCTGTCTCTCTCCCTCTCTCTCTCTCTGCTCCTCCCATGTGCTCTCTCTCTCTCTCTGTCTCTCTCAAAATAAATTAATAAACTTAAAAAAATGTTTAAGAAGGCACTATGGGAGATTATTTTTCTACATTTTGGATAAGGAATTATTTCTTAAACCCACTAACTCTAAAAAGAAAAAGGAAAGACTGGTAAGCACAACCACATCAAAATCAAGAACATCTGGCACAACATGTCAAAGAGCACTAGGTAGAAATTCTCTTAAAAAGCCACAAACTGGGGCGCCTGGGTGGCGCAGTCGGTTAAGCGTCCGACTTCAGCCAGGTCACGATCTCGCGCTCCGTGAGTTCGAGCCCCGCGTCGGGCTCTGGGCTGATGGCTCAGAGCCTGGAGCCTGTTTCCGATTCTGTGTCTCCCTCTCTCTCTGCCCCTCCCCCGTTCATGCTCTGTCTCTCCCTGTCCCAAAAATAAATAAGCATTGAAAAAAAAAAAAAGCCACAAACTGAAAAGTAATATTTTTCATCTTGGAGTAAGGATTAGTATTTACAATACATAAAGAACTCTTACAAGTCAGCAAGGGTTCCCCTTCTAGGAAGATGCGATAGACATACTTCTTCCTATTTCTTTTTCCACTAAGCATAATGAAAAGTTATGGGCATTAGATATAAAACAAGTCTATATAAAACACAAGAACATACTTATGGTGGAGAGAAGAAGGCAGATCAGCTTGATACCTCAAGACCCAAAGAATGAACAACACGATGATGAGTCCCTGGGTTTTCTTTTTGCTTCCTCTATCCCAGACTTGGAGCTGAAGAAACCAGCAATCTGAAAACTCCAATGGGCACAGACAAAACTGCCCCAGCAAAAGCTGACTCTCCCTAGCCAAAGGACCTGGAAAGGGGCATCTTGGCATGGCTGAGGACGTTTAGACAGTCACCTCCCTACTCCAGCCAGAAACCACAGAGAAAACATCAAAGGCATGTGCATGAGGCTATGTACAAGGGGGCATCCTAATACTTGTGCTGGGGTGGTTTCAGAGAAGGCCAAGTGGGGTGCCAGGACTTTCACCCCCAGTAGGTCAGTCATGAGATGCCACCTGGGTATTGCTCGAGACTATGCAGGCAGCCAGAACTCCTACTGCAGTAGCTGTCATGAGGAAACCCCCTCAGGTATCAACAGAGGCATGGTGGGGGATCTGGACTTCTACCTCCACTGGCAGTGAGTGGCAGTGAGGTGGCACTCCCCACTTCCCCTGCCAGGGCAGCGTCAAGAGAAAACCAGGAAGAAAAGAAAACAAAAGAAAAGAAAAGAAAAGAAAGGAAAGGAAAGGAAAGGAAAGGAAAGGAAAGGAAAGAAAAGAAAAGAAAAGAAAAGAAAAGAAAAGAAAAGAAAAGAAAAGAAAAGAAAAGAGGGGCGCCTGGGTGGCACAGTCAGTTAAGCGTCCGACTTCAGCCAGGTCACGATCTCGCGGTCCGTGAGTTCGAGCCCCGCGTCGGGCTCTGGGCTGATGGCTCAGAGCCTAGAGCCTGTTTCCGACTCTGTGTCTCCCTCTCTCTCTGCCCCTCCCCCGTTCATGCTCTGTCTCTCTCTGTCCCAAAAATAAATAAACGTTGAAAAAAAAAATTAAAAAGAAAAGAAAAGAAAAGAAAAGAAAGAAAGAAAGAAAGAAAGAAAGAAAGAAAAGAAAAGAAAAACAGAATATGTAAAAAGAGTCAACAAGAAAAAGACAAATAATCTGATAGGAAAATGGGCAATACACATGAATAGAAAAGAAGGTAGTAGAAGTATCTACCTCATTAGGTTGTTTTTAGGATTAAATGATGTGTGTTGCTTAAAACAGTTTCTTGCACATAGTAAGTTGTAAACAAGAGGTGGCATTACTACTACAAATACTACTATGACTACTATTATTTTACAGGAAATAGCACACATATGCTCAAAAACCATGAAATGATGCTCAACACCATTAGTAATCAGAGAACTGCTCATGAAAAGTATCACCAGACAATAATTTGTCTATTATACACCATTTATACACTAGGTGGCCAAAAAATATAAAGTTTGCAGGCAGGGCACCTGGGTGGCTCAGTCAGTTAAGCATCCAACTCTTGACCTCGGCTCAGGTCATGATCTGATGGGTTCGTGGGATGGAGCTCTTCCTCGGGCTCTGCACTGACAGTGCAGAGGCTGCTTGGGATTCTCTCCCCCCCCCCCCCCCGCCTCTCCCCCACTTGTGCTGTCTCTCAAAATAAATAAACTTAAAAAAAAGTTCTCAGGCACTCTTACTCATTGCTAGCGGAGGATAAGTGGCCACACCCACTTTGGAAACCACTTCGGAATTATCTTGAAAAGCCAGGCATTCACGTGGTTGATGGCTCTGCAATACCAATGCTGGATACACCCCAAAGAAACTCGCACCTGTGCACCAACAGACATGCACAGGGATGTTCCTAGCAGCACTGTCCACAGTAACACAAGGCTGGAAATAACCAACTGTCTGTCAACATGCAAATAAATTGCAGTGGATATGCACACTGGGATGGGATTCAGGACCAACGACAAAGGAGTTACAGCTAGCATGCGGCAACATGGGTGAACCTTAAATACATAACGTTGAGTCACAGAAGAGCACATTCAGGAACTGGAGGTAATAACCACTCAAACTCAAAACGAGGAACATTCTAATTTTTTTTTTCTTTAAGGGTTTCGAGAAAGGAGGGAGAGAAAATTTTCCAAAATGTCAATGGTATGAAATACAAAGAAAGTCTGTGGAAAC
Organism: Puma concolor; assembly: GCF_028749965.1. Lineage (NCBI taxonomy): Eukaryota > Metazoa > Chordata > Mammalia > Carnivora > Felidae > Puma > Puma concolor. The sequence continues at coordinate 149,221,307 of NC_141667.1, forward strand.
GCTCCACATCCAATGATGCTAGGGAGACATAGGTGGCTCCAGTGCTGGAGGGAAAAAAATGCTATAAAGGGCATTCATTATTCAGTCAATTTGTTGAAGCTAAAAACTGTGATATGAGAGAATATTCCTGTTGTTAGGAAATACATGCACCCCAAAATATTTAGCGGTGACATAACATGACAGCCTCAAACAGTTCTCAAGAAACTACAGGAGTATGTGCATAAGGGCGAGTGGGTGAGTATAGGAAGGGATGAGGGAGGGAGAGAACGAGATCACATGATAAAGACAATGGGGTAAAATGTTAAACACAGGTAAAGCAGGGTAAAGACTCTATAGGATTCTTTGTACTCTTTATACTTTCCAACTTTTTCTGTAAATTTGAAATTATTTCCAAATAAAGAGTTCAAAACAAGAGGGGGAAAGGGGAATGATAAAATTCAGGATAACAATTAGTCGAGGTGGGGCAGCCAGAAAAATGAGCTACGTCAGGAGGGGACTGACCCGAGCTTTCATTTGTGTTTGGGCTCTGGATTTAGGAAACAGGTCCTTGGGTGTTCATTACACTATTATGCTTTATAATTCAGCCATTGCTAATTTGTATGGTATAAAGTATCATATTTGAAAAGGTAAAAAAGAAAAAAGATGTCTGAGTGCCTGGGTGGCTTGGTTAGTTAAACACCTGACTCTTGATTTCAGCTCAAGTCATGATCTCACAGTTTGTGGTATTGACCCCCACATTGGGCTCTGTGCTGACAGCACAGAGCCTGCTTGATATACTCTCTCTCTCTTTCTCAAAATAAATAAAAGAGGAAAAATATCTCATCTCAGGGAAGATAATTCAGTCTGGTACCAACTAGAGTTCTGAATATATACTCAATTCCTAGAATCTTTCCATTGGAAGGATAGAATGATTCACCTTTGTTCTCTGTCTTGCATAGTCTACAATTTCCCATACCACTGCCCCCTTCAGATATATATTTTTTAAGTTTATTTATTTATTTGAGGAAGAGAGGGAAAGAGAGAGATGGAGGGAGGGTGGGAAGGGCAGAAAGAGAGAGAGAGAGAGAGAGAGAGAGAGAGAGAGAGAGAGAGAATATCCCAAGCAGGCTCTGCACTATCAGTGTAGAGCCTGACATGGGGCTTGAACGCATGAACTTCAAGATCATGACCTGAGCTGAAGTCAAGCGTCGAATGCTCAACCAACTGAGCCACCCAAATGCCCCAACCCTTCAGATAACTTTGAATTGGGACAGGAGGAGTAAAAGTGTAAGAGAAACTGCTAAGTTGAACTGCCCTGGAGTTTTCAAATGATAATTAAAAAAAAAAAAAAAACTACTTTCCTTTGGCAAAAGGGTCAACCAGTGGGTCTGGGACAGGTGGGCAGTGGGATGAGTCAGAAGAAATGGCCTGGATACCAATATACTGCCCACTATGGGGCAGGCCCAGAGAAGAGGAACTTGGGGACAGGCACTGGGTGGGGCCAATGAGGTTCATGCCGGAAGAAGGGCCCCTTCCCAGATGCATAACAAGGTGTGAGGTCAAGGGGTCTGTGCACAGGCAAATGGCTAGAATCTGACAGCTGAGGTGACAGCTGAGGTCAGACAAAAAGACTGAGAGAAGTAGGGAAAGGTTCTGGAGGAGGTATTAGAGCAAAGATCAAGAACTCAGATGCCTCCTGAGGCCAGGCCGGTCCGGGCTGAACTGTCCTGTGTGGGGCTGAAGCAACTTGTCTTGTGTTGCCTCTATGCCTCAACATGCTCTGAGTTGATTGTAGGCTCTGTGGCCAAAATGTGGGCAGCGATGACTCTGCTCCAGCCACCTATGGCCAAGCAGGAATGGCCTGGGGGTTACGAGATGTTCTGATTTTTCAAAGGAAACTAGAAATCTGAGGGCTATGGATGTAGAAGTATTGGCTCAAAGCTTTTTACTGTAAGTTTATATTTATATTTATATTTATTTTTGAGAGAGAGAGAGAGAGAGAGAGAGAGAGAGAGAGTGGATAAGGGGCAGAAAGAGAGGAAGAGAGAGGAAATCCCAAGCAGGCTTCATGGGCGGTCAGCGCAGAGCCTGATGCGGAGCTCGAACTCAGGAACTGTAAGATCACACGCCCTGAGCCGAAATCAAGAGCTGGATGCTTAACTGACAGAGCCACCCAGGTGCCCCCAAAGCTTTTTAAAATAAAAGGCAGGGGCGCCTGGCTGGCTCAGCCGGTAGAGCATGCGACTCTTCATTTCGGGGTCGTGAGTTCAAGCCCCGAATTTAAGTAGAGATTACTTAAAAAATAAATAAGTAAAATAAAACGAGAGGCAGGTTTGACAAATATGTGCTGGCCACCACTGGGTGGCCTCCTTCCGGGTGTATTCATTTTCTGCAGCTGCTGTAACAAAGTCCCACAGCTTGGGTGGCTTATGCCTCTTACAGTTGCAGAGGCTGGAGGTAAGAGATCAAGATGTCAGCAGGACTGGTTCCTTCTGAGCACTGAGAGGGAGACTCTGTCCCCAGCTTCTTGTCTCGCTTCTACTGGTTTTGCTGCAGCTGTGGGGTGATTTTTTTTTTTAATTTTTTAATGTTTATGTATTTCTTGAGAGAGAGAGAGAGAGAGAGAGCGCGCAAGCAGGGGAGGGGCAGAGAGAGAGGGCAACACAGAATCTAAAACAGGCTCCAGGCTCTGAGCTGTCAGCACAGAGCCCAACACAGGGCTCGAACTCATGGACCTTGAGATCATGACCCTTGCCCAAGTTGGAGGCTTAACCGACTGAGACACCCAGATGCCCCTGATGTTTCTCGACTTGTGGATGTATCAGCCCGTCTCTCCCTGCCTCTTCACACGGCGTTCTCCCTGTGTGTGTCCGTCTCTCTGTCCTGATCTCCCCTTTTTTATACAGGACACAGTTCCATTGGATTGGGGCCCACCCTGATGACCTCCCCTTGGTCATCTGCAAACACCCTATTTCCAAATAAACTTCCACCGACAGGTTCTGGGGGTTAGGACCTCAACATCTATTGGGAGGACACAGTTCAACCTGTAAGACTAAGGTGATCGGCAGATGATCAAAGCAGCCGTGGAGGCCTGGGAGGATCATGAAGAGGACAGGCAGGGATTCAGAGTGGGGCCCAGACTCGGGGACGCAGCATCCAATCATTAAGACTGGTCACATAGAAGGACCTGTGCCAGGCTCAGCCTGTCAGCGAGGGCTCAGGTAGCTGCGTAGGCAGCAGCGCCTGGCAGGCTGTGACCCTATACTGAGTCTCACAGATGCCACCAGACCCACAGTGAAGCCGGCCCCTCAAGTCCATGGGGGATTTGAATGAGGCCTCTGATGGGACACGGCCACCCAGCACTGCACCCAGAGCCTGCAAAGCACATGTGAGGCCAGGTCTGCTGAAGGATTTGAGAAGTGGGGTTGAACAAATAAACAAAGAAGGATAAAAAAAAAAAACAAAACCAAAAAACACAAAAAACAGTAAAGGCCTGTTTCTTGACCAAGATTGAGTGACCATGCCTGTCCTGACAGTCAGGGCTCAGCCTGGGGGGTTTCCGGTCTTCAGCAAGGACAGTTTCCAGCCTGATCACGGGACTGACGGTTCTTGGAGGCCTCGGGCTTCCTGGGTGTCCCACCCCACCGCAGCCTGCACACATGGGCAACAGCTGGCGCCTGAGCTGCGGGGGCCTTCATCAGGAAAACCAGGGGGCCCACGGGCACAGCCTCCAAACAGACTTTGGGGCCGCAGAAGCCATGGAAATACCCCTTCACCCCATCCATCCAAAGAACATCCATTTAGACTACGGCGCGTGCAAAGATGCGCAAAGATGAACGCGGTGGGGAAATGGAGGCTCAGTGGGAGGTTGGAGGGAGGGTCTGACCTGAGGCAGGAGACCTGGTGTGGGGCTGTGGTGGCCACTAATGACATTAACGCAACTGCTTAGGGAATAAAGAGAGGGCTTTATACTGCTGTTTCCAATTCTCCTTCAAGATGACAAGATTTACTTAATTTCCAGGATTTTATATCTGTGCCCCTTCCCTTCCAATGAAAACCCTGGTTCCCAAAGACATGAATATAATTATTTATGGTTAAACGTGTATATTTGTATATATAATAGCTTCAAAACAATGCCGTTTTGGTTAGCAACAATAGGCTTGCTGAATACAGCTTAGGGTCTATTGGTGGTTCTTTTCGTCTTTGTCCCACGTGAAATACACAAATTGTTTCAGAGTCACTTAAAACAATTCTCTGAGATTCATGCCACCAGTTTTGTATGCGGGACCGTTTGTTTTCAATGTTACGAGGAAGCTTTTATTCTTTTTTGGTTTAATTTTGGTTTTCAGTTATGTAAAATGTTTACATGGGTCCAAAGCCAACTTACGAAACAAGGTACATTGTTTGGCTTGTAAACCCGGGGTTTGTTCTTCTATTGTTTCTTTTTTAAAATATAAGCAGATAGGTATGTGTATTCCTATCCCCCTCCCCCTTTCTCTAATATGAAAGGCAGCATACTATACACAAGATTCTGGACCTGGTCTTTTTCAGTCTGCAACACAGCCTGACGATACCTCACAGGGATGGATGAAGACCTCCTTAGGGTTCCACACCACACTACTGTGCAAATATGCTGTCCCCTCCGGATGGATCTCGGGGAGATCCCCCATCACCAGTTTTGTTAAAAGTGGTGCAGAATATAGCCTTGCTTGTGTGTAATTTCATTCTTTTGAGAGATTCCTTTTTTCTTTCTTTTAAAGTAGTCTTCATGCCCCACGTGGGGCTTGAACTCAAGACCCTGAGATCAAGAGTCACATGCTCTGCCGACTGAGCCAGCCAGGCGTCCTGAGAGGGTCCATTTTGAATCTTCCCTTTTCATCGTGAACCCTTTGGCTGGTCACTTATTCCAAACCTCAGGCTCCTCACCTATATAATGGGCATAATAATAGTATCTAGTTCACAGTTCCAAATGAGTTAACATATATTTCAAATAGCATGTTTAGGGGCGCCTGGGCGGCTTAGTCAGTTAGCAGCCCACTCTTAGTTTCCATTTGGGTCATGATCTCACAGTTCATGAGATCCAGCCCCACGATGGGCTCTGCACTGACAGCACCGAGCCTGCTTGGGATTCTCTCCCTCTGTCCCTCTCCTGCTCTTTCTCTAAAAAAACAAAACAAAACAAAACATGTTTACAAGGCCTGGAAGACAGTAGAGTCAAATGTTTGCTGTTGTTTTTGTTTTCTAACTGTCCACAGCCCAGTACTTTCAAAGTTCACTACCAGGAAGGAGAGAGAGATGTAAACTTTAAGTTGCCGGATGGGGTGCCGAATGCTAGGAGACATAGGTACATCGGCGGCTCACCCATCCTGCCCCAGGGTCAGGGAAGGTGTAGGGTGTATCTCTAAATTTGCACTCTCTTCCGCTGACTTTCTTCTTATGCAAACCACTCCCCAGGTTTCCATTCTCCACCGGGAGCTACACCAACTCCCCATCCACAAGGTGAACACATGACCGGGCCTCGTCTCTCAGGCTCTCCATGATTGCCTCGGAGATGGGCACATGACCCAGGCCTGACCTCGCAGGGACTCAATGATTGGCTCAAAGATAGAAGCAGGATGCGGTGCATCCAATGACAGTCAGCCGTGGAGCTCCCTAGAGACCCTTAGAAAAGAGGCTCTCTCTTTTTCCCCCTGGGTGCAGAGCTCATTGGAAGTAAGTGTGGGGCCGCCAGGGGCCAACACATGGCAAGGGAGAGCATGAAGAAATCTGAGGGCAGAGATGGAGGAAGACAGACTGCCAACACGGTGGCTTGATTATTAGGGATATCAGGTGAGCTGGGAAAAAAATCCCTTTCCTGACTAGGCTTAAATTAGGTTCTCATTTGCATCAAGGTTGGCAAAGAGAGGAATCCTGAGGCTTGAGGCTTAGCAACTAGGGGGATGGAGGAAAACACGACTTTCCAGTGGAGAGAAAAGCATGTGGGCAAGTCCTGAGGACGCAGCAGTCTGCCTCTTTAGCAGCTTTTCTTAACGCAAGACCTGTGAGCTGAACAAACCCACCTTCTCAACTGGAAGACTGAGCTCCAGATTCTGGGGAAGAGCAGGGCGCTCTCACCTGGACAGTGCCTCTCATCAGGCAGGTGATGTCAGAATGGATAGGGGCATGCAGATGAGTTGATGGTGGTGTCAGAGGCTCAGCCTTCCTGGGTGCAGGCTGGGGACCCTGTGTTCCCCCACGATCAAGTTCACAGCTAACCCTGCTCATGCCCTTTAGAGCCTGCAAGATGTCCTCAACGGCATTCTCTCCATTGCTCAGTGCGGTCCTTAACTAGCATCCTCATTTTACCCCGGGGCCTCCACTTCCCTCCAGAGGTCGAGGCTGTCACACTGTCCCTTTGGTTTCTGAAGCCTCCCTGTGCTCTAGAAGTCCCTCCTTTCGTGCCCCCATGGTCTTGCTCAATGCCACTCCGAATCAGCTAACAAACCTTTACTGGGTGCCTGAATTGAAACACACCTTATAACAGCTTGTGCTGAACAGGGCAAAAGGGCCAGGTTGTGCATGCCTGGCTTGGAGCTGGTGGGAGTGTGGGGTGGGGGGAGGGGGGTGGTGAGACTGAGAAACTGCACTTTGGTACTTGGAGACTTTTTTTTTTTAACCCTTTTATTTATTTTTTTAAGTTTATTTATTTTGAGAGAGAACACGAGCAGGGGAGGGGCAAAGAGAGAGGGAGAAAGAATCCCAGTCAGGCTCCACACTATCATGACCTGAGCCGAAATCAAGAGTCAGAGGCTTAACTGACTGTGCCACCAGGCACCCCCTTTACCTTTTTATTTTGAAATAGAGATTCACATGTAGTTACAGATGGCACAGGGAAGTCTCTAGCACTCTCTGCTCAGTGTCCCCCATGGTTGCATCTTAAATATAGTACAATATCAATACCAAGAAGTTGACACTGGTGCCCCACGAGTGTGTGCACGTGTGCACGCGCCCTTCTTCGCTGCCATTTTATCACAGGTGTAGAGATCAGCACAGCCACCACTGTAGTCAAGACCCAGAACTGTTCCATCACCACAAAAGTCTCCCTTTATAGCAATGATTGTGAATTTGTCTGGTTCTCTTTTCAGTTCTTTCCGTGTTTGCTTCACATTTTTTTGCAGCTCAGTAGTTTGGAGCATGCACATTTAAGATTTTTTTTTTTTTTTTTTTTTTAATCTCTTCTTGGTGGATAGACCCTGCTATCATTACATAATGTCCCTGGCAATTTTTTTTTGCTCTGAAGTCTACTAAATCTGATATTCATATAGCCATTCCTGCTTTCTTTTGATCAACACTTGCATGATATATCTTTCTCTGTCCTTTTATTTTCAACCTACCTATATTCTTCTATTTGAAGTGAGTTTTTCTAGAAAGCTTATAGTTGGGTCATGTTTTTCCTTTTTCTTTTAATTTTATTCATTTATTTTGAGAGGGAGGGAGGGAGAGAACCCCAAGCAGGCTCCATGCAGTCGGCACAGAGCCCATCATGTGGTTTGTTCCTATGAATTGAATTGTTAAATTGTGACCAGAGCCGAAATCAAGAGCTGAGATCAAGATTTGGACGCTTAACCAACAACCACCCAGGTGCCCTGGATCATGCTTTTTAATCACTCTGACGACCTCTTAATTGGAATATTTAGACCATTTACATCTACATTTAATGTAATTATTAATATGTTCAGGCTTAAGTGTGTTGTTTTCATTTTAATTCTGTGCTATTTTTTCTTTTTCTATTTTGTTTCTCCTGCCTTCCTATGGGTCATGTGAGCCTCTTTTTAGAATTCCATTTTGATAGATCGCTAGTGTTTTCAGTGTTTCTCTTTGCATAGCTTTTTTAATGGTTGTTCTAGATATTACATTATATATACATAACTTAATCACAGTCTACTGGTGATGTCATTTTACAAAGTGTAGAAAACTTCCCTCCCTTTAAGTCCCTTTACCTTCCCCCACTTATTATATCATTACTTTTACTATTTCCTCTCTGTACCTTTATAGAACCATATCAGACAGTGTTAAAATTTTTGCTTCAACCACTGAATTTGAAAAATTCAAGAGAAGGAAAATATATCGCATGTACCCACGGTTTTTTATTTGTTCCATTGGTCTTTCTTATTTCCTGATGTTCCAAGATTCCTATTTTTATTTTTTTTCTTTAGATAATTTTCTTTAGCAGTACATTTAGTCTAAGTCTAGTGGCAACAAAATCTATTAGTTTTCCTTCATCTGAAAATGTCTTGATTTCCCCTCATTCCTGAAGGCTATTTTCAGTCTACGATTCTGGGTTAAAAGTTCTTTTCTTTTGGCACTTGAGAACTGTCATGCCACTTCCTTTGAGATCCATGATTCATTCCTTCCTTCCTCTCTTTCTCTCTCTTCCTTTCCTCCTTCCTTCCTCCCTCCTCCCTCTTTCCTCTTTTCCTTTCTTCCTCTCTCTTCCCTCCTTTCCTTCCTTCCATCCTTCTTTCCTCCCTCCCCTCTTTCTTTCCTTTCCTCCTTTCCTTCCTTCCTCCCTCTCTTCCTCCTTTCCTTCCCTCGTTCCTTCCTCTCTTCCTCCCTTCCTCCTTCCCTCTCTTTCCTTTCCTCCTTCCTTCCTCTCTCTTTCCTCCTTCCCTTCCTTCCTCCCTCTCTTCCTCCTTTCCTTCCCTCCTTCCTTCCTCTCTTCCTCCCTTCCTCCTTCCCTCTCTTTCCTTTCCTCCTTCCTTCCTCTCTCTTTCCTCCTTCCCTTCCTTCCTCTTTCCTTTCCTTCCATCCTTCTTTCCTCCCTTCCCTCTTTCCTTCCTCCTTTCCTCCCTCTCTTTCCTCCTTTCCTTCCCTCCTTCCTTCCTCTCTTCCTCCCTTCCTCCTTCCCTCTCTTTCCTTTCCTTCCTTCCTTCCTCCCTCCCTCTCTTCCTCCCTCCTTTCCTCCTTCCTTCCTCTCTCTTTCCTCCTTCCCTTCCTTCCTCTTTCCTTTCCTTCCATCCTTCTTTCCTCCCTTCCCTCTTTCCTTCCTCCTTTCCTCCCTCTCTTTCCTCCTTTCCTTCCCTCCTTCCTTCCTCTCTTCCTCCCTTCCTCCTTCCCTCTTTCTTCCTTTCCTTCCTTCCTCCCTCCTTTCCTCCCTCCCTTCCTTCCTTCCTCCCTTCTTTCCTTCTCTCCTTCCTTCCATAGGCTCCACACCCAGTACAGAGCTGAATGCAGGGCCTAAACTCACAACCTTGAGATCAAGACCTGAACTGAGATCAAGAGTCAGACCCCTAACCAAATGAACCACCCAGGTGTCCCAAAGAGAACTGAGCCATCTGTTTGATTTTGTTGTTTGTTTGTTTTGAACTCACAGCCCTGAGATCAAGACCTGGCCAAGAGTCAGATGCTTAACCAACTAGGCCACCAAGGTGCCCCCTGGCTCTGTGATTTCTGATGAGATATCCACTCTCAAATTTTTTTTCCTATGGAGCACCTGGCTGGTTCAGTTGGAAGATCGTGCAACTCTTGATCTCAGGGCTGTGAGTTTGAGCCCCACATTGGATGTAGAGATTACTAAAAATAAATAACTTCAAATTGTCTTCTTCCTATAGGTAAGGCATTGTGTCTCTCTTGTTGCTTTCAAGATTGTTTCTTTGTCATGAGATATCAGAATTTTGACTTGTGTCTTGGTGTGGATTTCTTTGAATTTATTCTCTTTGGGGTTCACTCAGCTTCTTGAAAGTGGGGGTTTGTCTATTGCCAAATTTGAAGTTTTCAGCCATTATCTCTCCAAGTACTTTCTGACCTGCTCTCTTTCTCCTTTCCTTCTGGGACTCCAGTAACATGGATGTTAGATCTTTTGTGATAGTCTCACTGGTCCCTGAATCTACACGTTCTTTTTCTTCCTTTCTGTGTATTTTCTCTGTATTGTTTAGATTATGTAATTTTTATTATTCTATCTTCCAGCTCTTATTCTTTATTCTGTTATCCCTCTCCTGCTGTTGATACCTTCTACTGAGCTTTTCTTTTTTTTTAAGTTCATTTATTTATTTTGAGAGAGAGGGAGAGAGCATGAGCAGGGGAGAGGCAGAGAGGGGGAGAGAAAGAGAAAATCCCAGGCAGGCTCCACACTGTCAGCACAGAGCCTGACACGGGACTCAAACTCACAAACCATGAGATCACAACCTGAACCAAAATCAAGAGTCAGACACTTAACCCCTGAGCCACCCAGGTGCCCCCCTGAGGTGCCATTTACTGATTTTTTAATTTTTGTTTTTGTCTTCTTCAGCTCTAAAGTCCTCATTTTGCTTTTCTCTCTTCTATTCCTTTGTCAAGACTCTACTTTTTCACTTGTTTCAAATGTGTTCATAATTGCCCACTGAAGCATTTTTATGCTGGCTGCTTTAATATTCATTGCAGATTATTCTAACATCTCCACCATCTCGGTGTTGGGCACTGACTGTCTTTTTTCATTCAGGTTGTAATTCTCCTGGTTCTTGTTATGATGTGGTTGTCAATTAAAACCCATACATTTTGAATATTATATCATGAGACTTGAGATCTTATTTATAAATTTTTTTTTCAACGTTTATTTATTTTTGGGACAGAGAGAGACAGAGCATGAACGGGGGAGGGGCAGAGAGAGAGGGAGACACAGAATCGGAAACAGGCTCCAGGCTCTGAGCCATCAGCCCAGAGCCTGACGCGGGGCTCGAACTCACGGACCGCGAGATCGTGACCTGGCTGAAGTCGGACGCTTAACCGACTGCGCCACCCAGGCGCCCCGAGATCTTATTTAATTAGATCTGTTTTAGCTGGCTCCCCTAATACAGGCCACTCTGGCAGGAGAAGGAAGGTACCCCCTCATTACTGCCATGGGGAGGGAGATGTCTAGGTTCCCCACGTGGCCTCTGTTGTCACCTGAAGGTAGGTAGTTCCAGGTGGGACTGGGAATTCCTTCTCCCCCCTAGGCCTCACTGATCCCATCCTTGCTGGGAGGGGCTGCCCCACAGGAGGCTCCACTGAAACCACCACAGAGCCGGGGTGGTGGTGCTTGGCTGTGTTGGGAAAATAAGTAAAGTTCTGCACCATAAAATGGCCTACGGGACTAACATAAGCTTCTAGCTTAGAGACCCTGCTTCTGGGTTCTTCTTCCTGCCCTGCTTGCCGTGCGTGCCAAATTACTACTATTGCAGAATGCAGAAGTGACAGATTATAAATTGTCCCCCATGCTTGTGCTCAGGGCTCAGATCTTTGGAGAAACGGTCTCCTCTGAGCCTGCCAGTGTTAAATAAATCTCCGATCCACCAAGATCTCCAAGTGCCGCTTGGTTTTTCCCGCCAGCGTTCCAGCCTGGTCCCATCACAGCTGGAGTCCGGTAGTTATTATCTAAACTTTTCTATCTTGCTAGGTTGCCCCTTTCCCGGTCCCCTGGCTACAGGGAGCAGGCCTTCGTTGAGAACTCACCACCACGTCACTCCTTGTGTCCTGAGGTCCCTAGATGGTCTGCCTTCTTCTCGCTACCTTGACAGTCTTATGTTTCTTTTATATATAATGTCCGTGGCTTTTAGTTGTTCTTAGAAGGAGAAGAGGGAAAAGTACTTCTCCATCTTTCCAGAATGGAAGTTACGTGGAGCCTTTTAAACTGTGTTTCAGATGCCAACAAGGAACAAAAGTAAAACAAAGCCAGAGTGCCTGGGGCAAACATTGTAACATCTTAGATGGCACTGAAGGTACTGGGGGTGACACGGTTAAAGAACATGAGCATGGGGGCTGGAATGACCTCAAATGGAATACTAACTCGACCTTAGGCAAGCTGCTTTGGCTGTCAGAGGCTCAGTTTTCCTTCCGGAAAACAAAAAGCAAGTGACTTCTTATGCCGGGTGTCATGAGGAGTAAGTGAGATAAAGTATGTCAAGTGCCTGGAATTGAGAATGCATGCCATAAATGATTGCTTTTCCCAAACAGTTCCAACCTTCTACCCTAACATTTCCTAAGTGAATCCTCAGTTGTAGTTCAAACTGTCTGTACTCTTGCTGCACCTGCTGCCGAGCTCCGTGATGTTGGACGTGACCCTTTCCCTTGCTGGGACTTAGTTTCCCCAACTTCAAAAGGAGAGGGTTCGTCTAGATCCCTGTTACTCCATGGATGGGTCACAGCAGTTTCTGGGAGCTTGTTCAAAAGCAGAATCCCAGGTACCGCACCAGACCCACCGAGGGAGAACCTACATTTGAACAAGACCCCCAGCCGTGTCTGACACATTGAAATTTGAGAAGCAGTGCTCTGGGTGACCTCCAAGGAGGCTTCCAGCTCTGACTTTATCTACATTGGACTTTCCCACCCCCACGCCACTGCTGACGCTTTGACCTTTCTATCTGGCCACAGAGTGCTAACCATCATTTAAGACACACAGCACTATCCCTTCCCACCCTGCCCCATCCCAAGGATAAAGCTTTCCCTGATCGCCCCAACCTGAAGTCATCCTCAACACACCCTAACGACCCCTAAATGACCACTCTCTGGACCATTAGTTAGATAATTAATCATGTGCTCTGTGACAGTCTGCCTGTTTTTTTTCCCTTGAGCCACTGTTTAAATCTTGTATCCTGTATTCTTATTAAGCTTTCTATATCTCCGCGGATATGGAGAATGCAGACAGCTCCTGGAAAGCTCTTGGGGGACAGAGACCATGACTTCCACAGGCCTGAATGCTAACCATCTGGTCCCACACCCACAGGAGACAGTCAAATACACAATCATCTATCTACACAGCGAACGTGCTCTACGCACAGCTTTCGAGTGCCTACTTAGGAAAAAATGTTATGATAGTCACAAGTAGATCCATATTTTCTGTTCCCTAACATGTTAAAAAGGAAACTTTTTTTCTCTTTTTGATGAATAACCAGTGCTGGAGAGATCGTGCTGAAACATAGCTTTTTCACAAAGCACAACGGTGGGGCGCCTGGGTGGCTCAGTCAGTTAAGCATCCAACTCTTGTTCTTACTTAGCTCAGGTCTTGATCTCATGGTCATGAGTTCCAGTATGAAGAGTCATCATATATAACTGCAAAGACTAGGGTACATCCATCTGATGGACAACCATGGAGCCATGTAAAATAATTAAGAAGGCTGTATTCAAACATAGAAAAACGCATATTCAATATTAGGTAAGAAAATACACACGCAAAATAACATATGCTACTGATTATAACTAGTATGTAAACAAGAATTGAGAAGAAGGAACAAAAAATGAGAAATCATACTTTAAATGATATAATTGGGTTTAATTTCCTGTACTCATTTTTCCCCCAATTTTTCATTTTGCCAACATTTCATTAAATTAAAAAGAAAACTTTTAAGTGACACTAAAAGTAGATTTGGATATCAGCCTGGGATGACTTAGGAACAGACCCAAGTCCATTTTCCTAGTAGGTTCACCCATTCTGCCATTATGTGGGACCTGACAGTTACGTGACATGTAAAGAAAATTTTTTTAACATTTATTCAAGAGACAGAGACAGAGCACAAGCGGGGAAGGGGCAGAGACAGACACAGAATCTGAAGCAGGCTTCAGGCTCTGAGCTATCAGCACAGAGCCTGACGTGGGGCTCGAACCCACAAACGATAAGATCATGACCTGAGCCGAAGTTGGACGCTCCACCAACTGAGCCACCCAGGCGCCCCTATTTTTTTTTAATGTTTACTTACTTTGGAGAGAGACGTGAGCAGGGATAGGAGCAGAGAGAAGGGGATAGAGGATCCAAAGCAGACTCTGTGCTGACAGCAGTGAGCTCACGAACAGTGAGATCATGACCTGAGCCAAAGTTGGACACTCAACCGAGCCATCCAGATGCTCTGTGACATTTAAATTAATAACTAAGTTCTCAGCACTAAGAAGCTCTCAGCAGCAACAGCAAAGGAAGCCCCAAGGCTGGAAATGACCACCTTGAAAGAGAAGATGTTCATTTATAATCTGTAGCTGCAAGCTGTCATTCATTCATCCCCAGCCTGCACTGAAATAAGACTTTATTTGCAGATTGCCAGTGGGATAGGAGATCATTAAAATAGTCTTTAGCCCACGTACCAACCCTATCCTTAGCACACAGCTCATAGGGAGCCCCAGTTCACTTCCCTTCTGTGGTTGTAGGAGCAGGGAGTGGGGCCCGGTCACCCTCACCGGTGACCCATGGGTCCCTCGATCTGCAGTGACCCCAACCTTCCATTACCCTTGACCAGCTCCTGAGCCTCCTCCATCTACAAAATGGGGATACGGCTTGCTTTCCTCATTGGGAGAAATGTGGTAATTTTGAACATTTCTAGAACATGGCAATGATTAATATGGGTTCTCATCTCAGATTTAAGTTACATGCTATCAGTTTTTATTTTTGTTTATTTTTGAGAGAGAGACAGAGCACAAGTGGGGAGGGGCAGAGAGAGAGGGAGACACAGAATTGGAAGCAGGCTCCAGGCTCTGAGCTGTCAGCACAGTGCCCGACACGGGGCTCAAACTCACAAACCATGAGATCATGATCCGATCCAAAGTTGGACACTTAACCAACTGAGCCACCCAGGTGCTCCTCATGCTATCAATTTTTAAAGCTAAGAATTAAACATTTTTTCATTGATACCACTCATTGCTAGATAAGAATGGACGCTCTTGTACATTCCTAGTGGGAGTATCTATTGATACAACCTTTTGAGAAGGCAATTTGAAAACCACGATGTGTAACTGAAGCTTTAAAAATGTGCGTATCATTTGACCCAGCAAATCCACTTCTGGGACTCTGTCAGAAGAAAATTAAGTAGAAGAGAAAATGTGTGTGTACAGGGCTGCTCACTGCTTATAAATAATAGAGGCAGAAACCTGGAAACAGCCTAGGTATCCAACAGTAGAAGACCATTTAAACAAATTTTGGCACACATCCGCAGTGGAATCTTAGCACTCATGAAGTTGTGGACATATAGTTAATCATGTAAAGGAATGGTCATGGAATACCGAGCTATTTTAAACCATAATATTTACTGTGTGATTCTGTTTTGAGAGGAAAGAATCTGTCTATCTAAATCTAGATATACACGTACCATATATACGGTATCCAGTCTGAGAAAGAGAGTATCATTCACGGCCCTTTCCTGACTGGGTGTTTCCTGCTGGGGCAGGTGCCTGTGGTGAATTAACACAGCCCCTGTCCAGTGGGGAAGAGGCACCTATGTCCACAGAGTGCCAGGGAGAAGGGATTGGTGGAAAGGTCCAGAAGATGACCTGCCACGTGCCGGGAACGTCAGCAGCCCTGTGCAGGCTCTGTCTGAGCAAGCGGTGCAGGAGGAGACCCCTGCCTCCCCACTTCACCACAGACCCAGCAGGCTCTCGGGGGCTTCCATCGTCCAACTCACTGAGTACCTGTGACCCAATCCCACGGCTCTAACATCAACTCTGCACCCTCTCTTTCTCGTTGTGACCACATGTATCTTCTCATCCACTGCCATCTGCCGGGTGCTGGAGGTTTTGAGGGTCACACTGTCTGTAGGAGGCAGAGCCCGGGTCTGACCGTGCAGGTCGGCACTCACTGCATCACGCCACACGGACCTTTACCCATGCCCAGTTTTACACTGGGGGGTGAAGAAAGAGGAGACTGTGTTTCCGGAGCTCGCGCTGGAGGGGACCAGTGTGCGCCAGAGGGACAGATGAGAGAAAAAAGACAGGAGTCACTGAGTGGTAAACTGCCTTGTTCCAGAGGGTATGACAGATGGAAGGGGACCCCAGAGGATGGTAGCACGTGATAGAGGCCAGGGGAGAATGACCACTGTGGTGGGAAAGGCAGTAACGACACCAACATGTGTGGGGCACTCAAACTGTGATGCCAGGCACCACGCTAAACACTGATGATTAACTCATTCGCATCTCCCTACAGTCCACGAGGAGGTGTGGAGATACCCATTGACAGCTGGAGCTTAAGAAACTTCTCCAAGGGGGCACCTGGGTGGCTCAGTCGATTGGGCATCCGACTCATGATTTTGGCTCAGGTCATGATCTCATGGTTCATGAGTTCGAACCCTGCATTGGGCTCTGTGCTGTCAGTCAGAGATTGGGATTCTCTCTCTGTCTGCCCCCCTCTCTCTCTCATTCAAAAGAAGTAACCAAACTTAAAAAAACAAAACAAAACAAAAAAAAACAACAAAACTTGCCTAAGGCCACACGGCTGGAAAGAGAAAGAGCTGGGATTCAAACCCAGTCTTTTTTTTTTTCAGTCACTTGAAACCACACACATGAATTATCCTAAATGTTCTGTTAGTCAGAAGTCCAGTATGCACCCCATCAGAGTAAAATCAAGGTGTGGGCAGGCTGTAGAGGCCCTGAAGGAGAATCTGTCTCCTGCTCATTTGCAGTATCGGCAGAATTCAGGTCCTGTTGTCACACTGAGGTCCCCGTTTTCTTGTTGGCTGTAAAATCAGGGTCCATCCCAGCTTCCAGAAGCCACTGCATTCCTTGGCTTGTGGCCCCTCTCTCAATCTTCAAAGTCAGCACTGGCAGGGGGAGTCCTTCTTTGGCGTCTCTCTCTGAATTACCTTTTTACCTTTTCAACCATCCTCCGCTCTTTCTGAAATTATTTTCTTGAATCACAGTGACATACACATAGCATAAAACGTAATCATCTTAACCATTCATCAGTGAACAGTTTAGCGGCATGAAGTTACATCCATATTGTTGTACAGCCATCCCCACCATCCGTCTAGAATCTTTCCATCTTGGAAAACTGACACTGTACCTGTTCAGTAAGAACTCCCCCTTCCCCCCACCCTGCAGCCCCCGAGAACCACCATTCCACTCTGTCTCTAGGACCTTGACTACCGTACTTCAAACACGTAGAATCGTACGCTATTTGTCCTTTTGTGACTGGCTATTTCACTTAAGCTTCATCCATGTTCTAGCACGTGTCAGAACATCTTTTCATTTTCAGGGTGAATCGAATCCACTGCAGGGACAGACCACATTTTGTTTATCCATTCATCCACTGACTGGACACTTCGGTTGCTTCCACCTTTCGGCTACTGTTGAGTAACGCTGCTAAGAACTTGGGTGTACAAATGTTTTTTCCAGACCTTGCTTTTAACTCTTCTGGGTGTGGACCTGGAAGCGGAACTGCTGAAGCACCTGGGGAATGCACACCGTTTCCTGTCGCATCTGCACCACTTTACGTTCTGAAGCCAGGCAACTTTAATCCACGGCCTGTACCCTCAATTCTAGGCTGTCTAAGGGAGGGTGCTCTGGGTTCAAGGACCCAGGGATAAAGCTGCAGAGGGAGGGTAAGCAGATGTGTGTCTGGAGGGCAGGGAGGAGGCCACCCTGGCTGGCATGGAGGCCCCAGAGGCACGCTAGGCTGAGCCATTTAGACCTGATGCTGAATGGAGCCACTTACATGTTCTGAGAACAAGATCCGGAGATTTTGAAGACGGAGTTTCACCGGGAAGACTGTTCTGGTGACAGCACATGGCTTGGATTGAGAGGGTCCAAGTCGGCATGAAACAGACCCTGGAGCCCGTGGCTCTCTGCGAGGAGTCAGATATTCCCTCTTCACTGCATTCATTAGCTCATCCAACAACCCATTGATTCAAAATCCCTCAGCACTCACAGTTTGTGGGTTTGAGCCCCGTATCGGGCTCTGTGCTGATCACTCAGAGCCGGGAGCTTGCTTCAGATTCTGTGTCTCCCTATCTCTGTCCCTCCCCTCCTCTCTCTCAAAAGTAAACCAACATTTAAATCAATCAATCAATCAATCAATCAAATACAAGATTTATCACCCTACTTGGTGCCACATCCTGAGGTCACAGACAGGAATCGACCTGGGGCTCACAGCCCAGCAGGGAGGCCAACACAATAGCCCACTGCTCCCAGTGACACAGGAAGAGGACACTTTGGGAATTCAGGGGTCTGGGCCAGCACAGACAATCTGCACTTATAACTGACATGTATGGGAGGAAAAACATCCCAGTTTACGGACGGGTTGCCTCCCAGTCTGAATCCTAGTTGCTCACAGAGCACAGGTTACTCTCCCACACAAATGCACAATCCCTGGCTGTAAATTCAAATTAAGCCAGCATTTTCAGAGCTTGGCTTAATACGTAGGAACAAAGCTGAGCGAAGGGACCTAGTCCCATTTGGGTTTTCTGCCAAGGTTCTAATTTTTAGAACTATCCCTCCCCCCACCCCGAGTCTAATGAAAATAAAATCACTGCCTTTGAAGCAAAAACTTTTCCACGCAGAAGAAAGTTGCTGCCTGTTCTGACGGATGCCCAAGAGCCATGTGCTACATGAGCCTCTTGGAGGCAGCTGAGATGCAGATGTGGTGGAGGGCAGGCCGGGCTCAGCTCCCAGCCAGCCCTCCCAGGGACATCTGCTCCAGGGGACTTTTCCTCTGGAAGCCACATTGCCCTGGGCCTCTTCTGCTCCCCTTCGCGCCCCACCTGCTGCAGCCCCCCAACCCCAGCCTCCGTGCCCGCGCAGGCTCCTTCTGCAATCTGCTCACCTTAGTGGGGAGTCGACCAGGACCCCGCGAGCACCTGCTGTGAGCCTGTCCTTGGGCCAGTGTCCGCCTAGGAACCACACGGGTCCAGGACTGATGTGGAGGTTTCAGGGGGAGTGGGGGCCTAACCAGCCTCAGCAGGGAAGGGGTGATGAGGAAAGGCCATGCCAGACCCACAAATCTCCCATGGCCCTCAGCGCCTGGATTCCAGCCCCTGCTGGTTCTGAGCCTGCCTCCCCACTGCCCCCCACCCCACCGCCTTCACTGAACAACCAAAAAGCAAAGGAGTAACTCTCAGCCTCCTGACTCCCTCCTGTCCTCCCCTGTGGGCTTGCGCCCCACCTCCTCCTGCGTCTTCAGGACACCCAGACCATACTCCTCTTAGCCATCTGGTCTGGCTCCTCAGCTCAGCTGTCACACACACTCACGGCTCCTCCCTCTTGAGCACCTCCCAGCACCCTGTGCCCCTTCCAGAAGCTGCCCACTCCGCCTCACCTCTTCCTTTCCTCCCCACCTCCCACCCATTCCTCACTCAGCTCCCCACAAACAACACACACCAAGGTTTAAGTCCAAATCCAAGTTTTACTGCTCGGTGTCACCTGCCCCTGATGACTGGCTCCCCGGGGACTCCATCCCACATACACGGCCGGCTTTCCTCCCCACGCTGTCCCATCTGCAGCCTCCTCTGCCGGCCCCTTCTCAGCACCTTGCACTTGACCGGGATTCACTGCCTCTCTGTGGATTCTTCAGGATCTCACCTCCTCCCCAGCTTCGGTCATGGTCCATCGTGAGCCTCAGAACCAAATCCCTAACAGCATCCTGGGCACTGCCACCATCCTGTTCCACCTGGCCGATCCCGTTGACCCAAGCTGCTCCTCACAGGCACCCAGCACCCCAGAGACGTCCCCTGCCCTCCTCTCCCTCCCCTAGCTAATAAAACCCAAGCCCCCAGCAGTTCTGATCCTGAACACCTGTACTCAAGGATCATTTACTACCTACTCCTCTCACCTGAGCTGAGCAGGCTCCTCCCTCATCCTCCCCACCCCCCCCACCCCCCCCACCCCCCGCTGCCCCGCCTGAGGTCACGCCCCTCAAATCCATTGTTGTTCAACTAAAATGCCCAAGTGCTCACAAGGCATGCCCTGGCTGAAACCTCCCCAGGTAACTTCCTGGCTCTTAGGAGAAGTTCAGACTCCTGACCATGTTGTACGAGGACTAAATGATCTAAATGTCGAAGGACCCTCTTTCCAGACTCATGCTTGGCCTTCCTGCCCATCTCCCGCTAACCCCCATACCACCCCCTCTCACACACACACTTATGTACAAACTCTACTTTCTAACCATCTTCAACCAACCCTTAGTTCCTGGAATGCTAAGGTGCTCTCTCACTGTCCACTTAACCCTTACCATAGGTGTCATTTCCCTTTGGAAGCATCCTGACTCCTCAGGCCAGGATTGGGCATCCCTCCCAGTCTCCCCCCAACTCCCCAGATACTCCATGGGGAGGTAGACTATGCCCGCCTTCCCCACCAGGTCTCCCAGCATCTCATACTTATCCCGGAGCTAAATAATTAGCAGTTAAATAAAAGAATGAGGATGTGTGATGTGCTGTCAGTAACTGGCGAAGTGGGTCCTCCTGTATACAAAGCTGAAAAGCCCCAGGCTGGAAGCATGGAAAGTGTCCATTATGGTAGACAGATGCGCCTCTGGGCAGGGCTCCAGTGGGTGCGCACCCTCGTCAAAGCTCATGACTCCTGGAGGCCGTGATGGGCTGTGTCTGGGCCCTCGGCCAGGGCCCAGCTGGGACAGCGACTCTAGTCGGTGGAGAACTGTAACAACCACACCCATCCTCCCATCCATCCCTCCAGCCAAGGAACAGCCAGAAGTGTCCCGCCAGGCATGGCAAGATGTCTCAGTCATATATTCCTTACTGCACTATCATATCCCCAGTGTCTAGAATGGTGCCTGGCAAATAGGTGTGTCATAGAGATTAGCTGGATGGATGGATGCATGGACGAAAGCAATCCCGAACCCCTGACCAGTGGGAGAGGGGTGTACATTGCCAGCATCCCAGCATCAAAGACACAGTGGGAAGGGTCAGAATGCTCCCTGAGGCCTGTCTAGACATGGGCACTGGGAGGACAAACAGGCCCACACGGCCACCACTTAAGCAGAGTGAAGGAAGGACACAAATAAGTGGTTCACCTCAACTCAAAGGAGAGTCTGTTAAAGTCAACACCCACCCTATTGACAAGGCCCCGACTTGCTCTCTCGTTTCAGGCTTTCAGTGACAGCAACCCCTCCTTTAGAACAGCACATGCAGTCTGCAGACCTTTTTCAGTTCCTTTATCATCTTTGCCCCCACTCCCCCCCATCCCGAACAGTCAATATGTAGATGAGGAAACTGGGAGTTCAAGGACAGAAATGTGTCAGAACAAAGCCCAGGCCTCAAGCTGGGGGCAGAATGTGAGGCCAGCCAGCGGCTACTGCAAACAGCTCGAGCTGGGGGCACAGACTCAAAGGCCTCCTAGGCCAGGCACACAATGTGTGCCAGACAGTGGGGAGCTGCAGACTGGTGAGCTAGAGGCAAATCCTCTGCTCAGTGCAGCACAGCTCTGGCAGCACTGCCACGTGGCAAGCTGGTCTCTGCGCTGCCTGGCCCAGATTTCCCAAGAGAAGCCAGGTATCAGGATTTTGGAACAGAGTTTCCTGACTTTTAACACATTATACTGGTTGGATCCATTCTCTATTGAAGGATATTTATCTCACTAGTCATTGCTACTGTCCCCCACTATGTCCCAGAGCCTAGCACAGGAAGTAGCATCCACCAGGCCTACCACAATACTGTCTAGATGGATGGTTGGATGGATGGATGGATGGATGGATGGATGGATGGATGACAGATGGAGGGATGGACAGATGGAAGGATGAATGGACAGGTGAGTGGGTGGGTGGGTGGATGGATGGATGGGTGGGCAGATGGATGGATGAATGGATGGTTGGATGGATGGATAGATGGACAGATGGAGGGATGGACAGATGGAAGGATGAATGGACAGGTGGGTGGTGGATGGATGGATATGTGGATGGGTGGATGGATGGATGGATGGACAGATGGAGAGATGGACAGATGGAAGGATGGATGGACAGGTGGGTGGGTGGGTTGGTGTGTGGGTGGGTGGGTGGATGGATGGGTGGATGGACAGATGGAGGGATGGACAGATGGAAGGATGAATGGACAGGTGGGTGGTGGATGGATGGATATGTGGATGGGTGGGTGGATGGATGGATGGACAGATGCAGGGATGGACAGATGGAAGGATGGATGGACAGGTGGGTGGGTGGGTTGGTGCGTGGGTGGGTGGGTGGGTGGATGGATGGATGGATGGACAGATGGAGGGATGAATGGACAGGTGGGTGGATGGATGGATGGGTGGGCATACGGGCAGATGGATGGATGAATGGAGGGTTGGATGGATGGATGGACAGATGGAGGGATGGACAGATGGAAGGATGAATGGACAGGTGGGTGGGTAGATGGACGGATGGATGGATGGATGGATGGATGGATGGATGGATGGACAGATGGAGGGATGAATGGACAGGTGGGTGGGTGGATGGATGGATAGACGGATGGGTGGGCAGACAGATGGATGGATGGATGGATAGATGAGTAGATATATGAATGTGTGGATGGACTGGTGGATGGATGCAGATGTGGATTCATGGACAGTTGGCTGGATGTCAGATGGTCAGATGGATGGATGGATGGTCAGAAGGAAGGGAGAGAGGGAAAGGATGTGTGACCAACAAGGCTGGACAGTCCCCAATTTTTCTGCCAGAGCAGAAGGCTCCATGAAGGTAGCTGGTTACTAGTTTCCCAGTTGCAAAGCAGACAGATCTATCAGTTACTCAAAGGCTTCTTCCAAACTCCCCAACAGGCACTCACATGACTCCTACATACTCTCCCTCACCACTGGAGAGTTGATATGGGATACACTAAGGACAAAAGAGAAACCTGGGTTATTCTGGACCACAGCTCAGAGTTGCTCTGTTGACATACTTGGGAAGAAGGCATCTGTGACACATCTCTAAATGTGAACAAAGCAGCATAAACCAGTTTTGTCTCCATGATTAATGAGAGAGAATAGACAGAATGGGAATGCATGGATTTGGGAATTAAGTGGACCAGGATTCAAAGCTCAGTTCAGCCACAGACTGAGCCATGTGACTGTGGGCAAGTCCCCTATCCTCTCAAGATTCAGTGTTCTCATCTGCAAAAGAGGGTGATAATGCCTATCTCATACCATGTTTGTGAAGAGTACCTAAGATGATACTGTGTGCATGCTGCTAGCACAGAATCTGGCTAATGAATGTTAGCTCTACTTTGTGCTACCCAACTGTCCACGCAGTATTATGAAATGAAGACTTTATAGGAATAAAATGTAAAGATTAAATTTACTCCTTCAAACTATTTAAGACCAAAATTTAAGAATGAGGAGGTTCAAGGGCACCTGTGTGGCTCAGTTGATTAAGCCTCTGAATATTGGTTTTGGCTCAGGTCATGATCATGAGGTTCGTGAGTTCGAGCCCCACCTCGGGCTCTGCACTGTCAGTGCAGAGCCGGCCTGGGGTGCTCTCTCTCTCCCTCTGTCTCTGTCTCTGTCTCTCTCTCTCCCTGCCCCTCCCCCACTTGTGCTTTCTCTGTTTCTCTCAAAATAGATAAGTAAACTTAAAAAAAAAGAATGAGAAGAGCGCCTGGGTGGCTCAGTCGGTTGGGCATCCAACTTCGGCTCAGGTCATGATCTCACAGTCCGTGAGCCCCACATTGGGCTCTGTGCTGACAGCTCAAGAGCCTGGAGCCTGCTTCGGATTCTGTGTCTCCCTCTCTCTCTGACCCTCACCTGTTCATGCTCTGTCTCTGTCTCAAAAATAAATAAACATTAAAAAATTTTTTAAAAAAAGAATGAGGAGATTAAAATGTACATCAATGGAATGGGTATACAAAATGTGGGATATACATACAATGGAATATTAATTCAGTCATAAAAAGCAATGATGTACTGATTCATATTCAAATGTGCTAAGTAAAAGACATTGGACACAAAAAGCTATATGATGTAAGATTCAATTCATATGAAATATCTATTTTTTTTTTGAGACAGAGAGAGAGAGAGAGAGAGAGAATGCACGTGGAGGAGGGGGCAGAGAGAGAAGGAGAGAAATCTCAGGCAGGCTCTGTGCTGTCAGTAAAGCCTGATGGGAGTTGGGGGAGGGAAGGCTCGAACTCAGGAACCATGAGATCTTGATCTGAGCTGAAACCAAAAGTCAGATGCTTAACCAACAGAGCCACCCAGGTGCCCCAATAGGAAATATCTAGGCTAGGCAAGTTCATAGAGACCCAAAGTAGATTAGAGGTCACCAGGGGCTGGCGGGTGGCAGAAGTGGGTCACAAAGTTTCTACTTTGGGTGTGAAAAAGTTTTGGAAGTAGACGGTGGAAACAGTTGCACAACATCATAAATGTAATTAATGCCACTGAATCGTACCCTTAAAAATGGTTATGATGGAAAATATATTTTACCACAATAAAAGAATTTTTTAAAAAATGGGAAGCCTTAGCAAAGTAACAATTCTCCTAGTTTGCTTAAAAAGGGAGAGAGCTGCATGACTTTGGATTGTATAAACATTAAAAACATTTAGAGTTAACTAGATGAAGGCGTCTTTTTGCCCCTGGAGACCTAAAATGTGTTTTCAGTTTATGAAATGACATTTGGAAACATGACCTGGATGTCTTGCTTTCTGTAATCTGGGGGCAGGAGAGAGAATGGGAAAAACTAACCAGGGAATGGGAAAAACCAACCATAGAAAAGTTTCTCCCCACCTCTCAAATTAAGGTACATGGATTCAGCTCACATGAATTCCAGTCAGAACTTTTGTTTTAAATTTTTTAATGTTTATTGATTTATTTTAGACAGAGAGAGAGAGAGCACGCATGTGAGCACGTGCAGGGAGGGACAGAGAGAAAGAGGGAGACAGAGAATCCCAAGCAGGTTCTGTGCCACCAGCACAGAGCCCGAGGTGGGTCTTGATCTCACAAACTGGGAGATCATGACCTGAGCCCAAATGGAGAGTCAGATGCTTAACCGACTGAGCCACCCAGGCGCCCCTCCAGTCAGAATGCGTTTTAACAGGGACAATAGTGTGGTCTCAAGCAGTCTACCCTGGGGCTGGGAAAGGCCTCACCACCTTCCCTGTGCAGGCAGGAGATGGTCTGCACAGACAGACCCTAACCCAAGTGGTTCAGCAAGGGACACAGCCACCCTCAGCCCATGAGCTGTGTCCACAAGTCTTTTGAGGAAGAAGGTACCCAAGGGTAAGTGATGAGCTTTTCTCTGAGGACCAGGGGGCAGTGTTGGAGGGCTAGATGGCGGCTGAGGGGGTGCCTGTGATCCTCAGGCAGTCTGACGACATGTGCCAGTACCACAAACAGTAATCCAGGCAGGCACTGAGCACTCATAACGGGAACTGTCCAGGGACCAGAGTCAGCTTCCAGAGACTGCTGGTTACCTCTGCCAAACAGCATGCTTTCTCTTATGCTTTTGTCTCCACACAGATCCCCTCACCCCGCCACTGTCTGGGAAAGAAGGTCCATCTTGAACCCTTGGGCACTGAGCACAGAGACAGTTTCACTAATGAGCTGTGCACCCCCAGCCCTATTTTCTATGTCTCTAGCACACCTCCTATCTAAGCTCAGAACTGAATTGGAAAAAAACAAACAAAAAACTCCAAGATGTGGACAGGTTCCAAGAAATCCATGTGGCCCAGCGTTGAAGATGTGTCACTAGAACGGGCCAAGGAAGAGCAGCTCCAAAGCTCTGTTCCTGTTTAACCACGGACAGAAATTGTCATCCTCTGTGTCCATGGAGGCATTAGGGTGGGTGCTTTATATCATTTTCTTTCATTTCTGCCACGCTTTATCGGTGCATGTAATTATTTCCATGACCGAACCAACAGTGAGTGTGAAATACAAACAGACGTAGCCAGAGGAACCTAATGAGATCTGAAATGATGAACAATGGGCAGGAAACTCTTCTCCGTGCAGTCAACACACATTCTAGATTCTGATGTCCCTGTGACTGGGACCATAACATGACACGGTGCTGTTTCTGAGGGTGGGACAGGTTCTGGTACATGGATCGTGGACACGGCTTTCACTCACTGCCATGGTGATTTCCTGAGAACCTCTCCCATCTGGGGCAGTTTATTTGGGTGACCTCCAAGAAGGACCTCGAAAATGCAAACACCCGTGGGAATAAGCATCAGCAGAGAAATTAGGTCTATGTAATGTGGTTAGAATCTCCGGGGAATGGCTGCTTCCAGTAGGGCACTAGATCAGTCAGGATTTTTAATCTTCAAAGATCAGGGATACCTGGGTGGCTCAGTTAAGCATCCAACTTCAGCTCAAGTCATGATCTCATGGTTTGTGAGTTCGAGCCCTGCATTGGGCTCTGTGCTGACAGCTCGAAGCCTGGAGCCTGCTTTGGATTCTGTGTCTCCCCCTTTCTCTACCCCTACCCTGCTCGTGCTCTGTCTCTCTCAAAAATAAATAAACATTAAAAAAATGTGTTTTTTTTTTTTTAAAAAAAGCTCAGAACCAGATCACATTAACTTAATAGAGAGAATGCACTGCCTCCCTTGAGTGACAAATCCAGAGAGATTCAAGTATAACTACATCCAGGTGCTCCAATTACACCACCGTCATCAGGACTGTCCTTCCCCATCTCTCAGCTCTGGTTTCTCTGAGTTGGATTCATTCATGGCAGGAGGGCCCAGAAGCTCTGGGCTTACATTATACCAGCTTTGCAACCCCAGTGGAAAGAGACCTTCACTTTTTCAAAAGTCCTAAGAAAAGCCTAGAATCTGCCTCTTTGGAGGCTGACCCAGTCATGTGCTTATCACTAGAGAGTGCGGTCAACCCACCCTAAGCCATAGCCTTGGAACAGGGAAAGAGGTGCTGTCACCAATGAGGGGGGATAGATGTCCGCTGTCCAGCACAGGCAGGGCAGACGTCCTGGTAATGGCTAAGCCTTGACCTGACCAGCTCCTGGCCCTTACCAGCCTCCTCTTCCCTGCCAGATGGAGCCACCTGACCACACCTGCTGATTCTTCTGCAGATCTGCCCCAGCTTCTAGAACAGCCTGGCCTAAGGCAGGTGGGCAGTGGCTGGTTCTTGCCCTGTTTATGGTGAGGTCTCCCCAACACCACAAAAAAAAACACTAGGATTTTTCTCTTTTCATAGAGTTCCCTGTCTAGGGTCCTACAGGCAGTGTGCCTCAACAATGGACTGAGTGATTCATTCATTCACTCACTCATTTACCAGCCATTTGTGAGCCCAGTTCTCTGCTGGACTCCACTTCCCATGCACACTCCTGTTTAATCTGTGTAATTCTTTTTTTTTCTTTTTTAGTGTTTATTTTTCAGAGAGAAAGAAAGAGAGAGAGAAAGAGCAAGCAGGGGAGGGGCAGAAAGAGAGGGAGACACAGAATATGAAGCAGGCTCCGGGCTCCGAGCTGTCAGCACAGAGCCCGACTCAGGGCCTGAACTCACAAGCAGTGAGATCAGGACCTGAGCCACCCAGGCACCCCTAATCTGTGTAATTTTTTAAGGTAAGTGTTCTTCTCCCCATTGCAAAGACAAAGAAACTGAGGCACAGCAAGGATGAATAACTTGGCTACGCTCACATGGCAAATAAGGACAGGCTACAACAGTAGCCTCAAGACTTTGCCTGATAAAATCAGTGCAAAAGGGAAAATGATGAAGGGTCCAAAACTCACAGGAAAAGCTTCATCTGTATAGAAAAAGACCTCACTATACATGTGGGACAAAGACCCACATGCATACAAAGTTGAAGATGGTAACAGCCTGAGGATATAAACACTGTCTGGGCAGGGTGAAAGAAGCTGAGTGTCCAGGGAGTTCTGGGAAGGAAAGAATGCAGACAGGACTGGAGTAATCAGAGATGGCTTCCTGGAGGAGGGGAGAGTGTGAGGACCTTGAGAAGAGAGGGATGAGGACAGGTTCTGGGCTGGGGGCTGGGGATGAAAAGGAAAGGCAGAGATGACTGTGAGTCCTGGTGTCCACACCTGTGGGGTTTGCTTCCTAGCATCTCTCCCTGTTCCTTCTAGCATCCCAAGTTCCCCCTGGAGAGCCACCCCTTTGCCACGCCTATGTGGGTTTGGTGGGGCTGATCCTGTCCCCTGACCCCAAGGGTTGGACATAAGACTCAGGCCTGGCCAAGCAAAGACCCACATCCTCTCGGCTACAGTGACAGGTTTGGGCGCCATGTGTCTGTGGCTGGACCAGTGCCAAGGCCTCATGGGATCCTTCTGGGGCTGCACAGCTGGTAGATGTGGGCCTGGAGCAGGGAGGTGCCTTCACCACTCCCAGGGGAAGAGCCCAGTGGAGAATGAAGCTGAGATGGGGAGACAGGCACACTTACGGGGAAGATGTCAGCTGCCCCTGAATCCAGATCGCCCCAAAGCCCAGTCAGCTCCTTCTGATGCTTCTGCCAGGTGGACTTAGGTACCGTCACTTGCAATAAAAGGAGTCCTGGCGCAGGCGTGGAGTTTCCACGCCTCCATTGGTGACAGCACCTCTTTCCCTGTTCCAAGGCTATGGCTTAAGGTGGGTTGACCGCACTCTCTAGTGAAGGACCAGCCGGTGAGTGTACCATGGGGTCTTTCCATTCCTGAGCTTGGGGGCCAGCCATATGGAGGGGGTCAGGCTGGCCACAAAGGGCTGGAACCCCGAAATGTGGGTTCAGACTCAGAGCTGCAATGCACTGTTCCCTCAGCCATGTGTCCCTGCTGCCCGGACATCAGGGGTGATAAATGGCAGTTTGGGGGGTTCAGATATGATTCAGTCACGCTGCTCCTTGGACACCGATTTATTACACTGAACAACATGTGAAACCGTTCCTATCTTCACTCAGCCTCCACCTGCTGCCATTGAGAAAGATGGCCTCGTTTGCAGAGTCCATGGGGTGCACTGGTAGGGCAGAGTCTACAAGGCCATTTGGAGCCAGGCAGGGGAGACGGGGCCGAGGCCCGGAAGCTAAGCACCAGAGGGCATCTGGTATAGGAGGGGCCAAAAGCCAAACTGGAAAAGGTGGGGTGTCGCTCCCCAGAGGTGCACCCCAAAGGGGTGTGGACTGGCAGGGCCTGGGAGGGGTGACGGCAGGTGAGTTGTGCAGGGGGTGACCAGGAGGGCGCAGGACAAAGGCCAGTGGCTCTGGGGCTGGTCTGAGCCGAATCTAGCTCACCTCGAGGGCTGAAGGAGCAGGGCAACATCCTTGAGAGGAAAACCTGAGCCAGATGGCTGTCAACAAGTTTTTACAAACACCGATCCCTCACGGCCTCCTGACTGCCAATACCAGGAGCCTTGGCCTTTCGCACTTTTCCATCTGTCTGTCCGGAGATAAGTGGCCAAGCCCCTCATCTCCCATTCCTAGGCATCTGCCAGCAGCCACAGGCCCCAGGGTACACCTCAGCCCCACGGCAATGGCTCCTACTCAGGGTCTATTTCCAGGAGGCAGCTGGCCCAGATGGTGCCTGTGTCACAAGCTTGCACTGGGCACGGCACTGGGTACAAACTCTGTGACCAGCTGGGGTGGGGCAGGGGTGCCCCTCTTCTGCAAGCGGCTGAGACAACTGTGTGTCCCCAACGGGCTGCAACCACCATACCCGCAGAGGGCAGACTCTGAGGTGTCCCCTGGAACCCAGCTGCAGGCTGCCACTCAGAACCACTGCTCAGGCCCCCAAAATGGCCTGAGACTGAGGGCTCAGGGCTCCTGCAGAGCCATACGTCAGAACCTGGGATGGCTGAAGGTGGCTCAGCCCCAGCCAGATGCAGCCTCTCCTTCCCCAGATAAACAGTCTGAAGTGGCAGGTGACAAAATGAACCATTTCCAGCATTTCTTGGACATTAAATAGCTGTGCATGTGCA
This sequence comes from Puma concolor, assembly GCF_028749965.1. Taxonomy (NCBI): domain Eukaryota; kingdom Metazoa; phylum Chordata; class Mammalia; order Carnivora; family Felidae; genus Puma; species Puma concolor. The sequence goes on from NC_141667.1 coordinate 149,250,790, forward strand.
CACGCCAATGACCTAAGTGTAAATGACTCAGAAACACGTAGGCACTTTTCTTAAAATACAAATGAATTTTAAATTCGAAAGGAAAAGCCTAACCCACATGCAGAGTCTCAGGAAACACACAGCTTTCGGCTAAGACATCTGGCTCTCTCCGGTTGCAAAGCAGACCCCATGTGGCACCCGCTTTCAGCTGTCACTCACCCCAAGTGCGCTAATTCCCACCTGGAGGCCTTCTTCTATCTCCTGTCCTATCCCTCAGCTTGCTTGCCTCCTAAGACCCTTGTCCCTTTCTAGCAACAAATCCTGGCTTAAATATTAGATGTTGAAACATTTCTTTTGCGGGGCGCCTGGGTGGCTCAGTCAGTTGAGCATCTGACTCTTGGTTTTGGCTCAGGTCATCTCGCAGTTTGTGAGTTCAAGCCCCACATTGGGCTCTGCCCTAATGATGCAGAGCCTGCTCTCTCTCTCTCTCTCTGCCCCTCCCCAACTCATAGTATCACACTCTCAAAATAAATTAATTAAAAAAAATTCTTTCGCAGCTAAGCCCACTCATAATTATTCATTCACCCCTCACTGATTTAATCTATTCCCTGTGGAGGATTATCTGTTGAGTCTGACTATTAACTCTCCACTCTTCCCCCTCATTTCTCTCCCTTCCTTACCCTACTCCAAATTATCAGTTGGGTGGGACCAGACCCCACCCCCTGCCCCAGCTACAAGAATGGGCACACATCTCCAGGCTGGTGTTCCCCTCCTGGACCCAGTGATTAGCTGCAAGATGAACAAGTGGTTTGCATTAGTTCGATGAGAGTCACTCCCACAACTTTTGCTAAAATTAATGCAAAGGAGGTGCTCTATGTCCATCTGAGCCTGGAGTAGCCAGCAGCCATCTTACCACCACTTACAGGGGTGTATTTGTCATCTTTGGCCATGTAACAATGCGACCCAAAATTTAATGTCCCAAAACATCAATGAATTCCTTCTCAGGATTCTGTAGATTCACTGGGCTGAGCTGGCCAGTTTTGTTCCACATGGTGATAGTTGAGGTCACTCACGTGGCTGCATTCAATTGAGAGCTTGTCTAAGGGGCTAGGATGTCTGTGATGGCCTCACCTCCAAGATCTCTCTCCATGTGGCCTTCTTCCCTTCAGTAGTCTAACCCTGAGCTTCTTCATAGCTGGGTGGCCAGGTTCTATGAAGGGAGTTCCAACAGGACAGGCCCCCAGCATACAAGTGGCCTGTCATACTGTATTTGCATCACACTTGCTCATGTCCAATTACCCAAAGCAACCTGCACAGCCAAGCTCAGAATCCATGTAGGAGGAGGCTATACATGGCATGAATATCAGTGTCTGTCACTGACCAATACGGTGACTGATCTGCCTCTATGCCAAGACCAGGGTCACTGACACAGGCTGATACCAGATGTGGCTGACCTAGCTAGGTGGGAACGTCCCCAGTTATCTGCCTCCCCAATGAAACTACAAACTCCCAATGGATGGGGCCAGACCTCGGGCCTCATTGATAACTCATTAGGGCCAGCACAGTGCCAGGCATGTAGAGAATGACCCATAAAAACTCATTGATGAACTCCTAATATTACATGTTTTCAAACACTACTGTATAATTATCCCCAAGTAGTGTGGTCTCTGGGAGCAACTCTCAAAATGAACCAGGATTGTTTACTTTTAAGACTGAAGAAGGTCCCTCGTTGCAAGAGGTTGGGCCAGGGCTTTCCAAAGCAGTCCATGATAGTAAAACCTCCTTAACAGCCTGTGTGCAGTCTTTGCCGTGAGAAGTAGCCTGTCTTGTCTTTTAGAAATAGTGACAGAATGCATGAAAGACAAGGAACACTTAATTTGAAACCTATAGATGTGTGGTGGTTTTAAATCTTTTTTTTAAAGCTTACTTATTTTGAGAGAGAGATCAGTGATAGATAGATAGATAGATAGATAGATAGATAGATAGATAGATAGATAGGATAGAAAGAGAGGGAGAGAGAATCTCAAGCAGGCTCCACACTGTCAGCACAGACCCTGACATAGGGCTCAAAACACAGCTGTGAGATCATAACCTGAGATGAAATCAAAAGTCGGACACTAAACCGACTGAGCCACCCAGGCTCCCTGATGCATAGTATTTTTAAACATGTCCATAGGGGTGCCTGGATGGCTCAGTCAGTTAGGCATCCGACTTCAGCTCAGGTCATGATCTCATGGTTTGTGGGTTCAAGTCCCACATCCAGCTCTGTGCTGGCAGCTCAGAACCTGGAGCCTGCTTCGGAGTCTACATCTCCCTCTCTCTCTGTCCCTCCTCCGCTCACACTCTCTCTCAAAAATAAATAAAACATTAAAAATTTTTAGTAAATAAACAAACATGTCCATAAATTCTTTGACACCCCTCCCTCAAAAAGCAGGTCTAACTTGTCTCCCCTTGAATAGCAGCTGTCCTTCATCACTTACTTCTAATGAAGAAAATGTGGCAGAAATGATTTTGCATGCGTTCCCAAGCCAGTCAGAAGAGGCGATCCACACAGCCTCTCCTGGCCTCCCCTTGGGACGTTCACCCTTAGAACCCAGTGACTACACTATGAAGAAGCCACACACGCAGTCACGTGGAAGTCCAGGTGCAGATGTTCCGGCCACAGCTCCAGCTGAGGTCCCAGACTACGCCCGCATCCCCCAACCCCTGCAAGACATGGTGTGAGCTCTCGTGCGATCCTAGCCTCCCAACCAACACCAAGTGGAGCTGAGACCAGCTGTCCTCACCAAGCCCTCGCAGTACTTGAGATTCATAAGCAAAATAAACATGTGAAGCGATAAGATCTGGGGGTGGTTCATAGCACAGCAATAGATGCAGAACCTGGGACAAGAAGGAAGGGACTTTCGAGATAACATAGTGCAACTAGGCCATTTGACAGAAGATGGAAGTGACTTGCCCCAAGGTGACCCAGAGACGGCCACGGACTTATTTTTGAGAGAGACAGCATGAGTGGTAGAGGGGCTGAGAAGGGGGGGACAGAGGATCCGAAGCGGGCACAGAGCCAGATGTGGGGCTTGAACTCATGAACCGTGAAATCATGACCTGAGCCAAAGTTGGATGCTCAAGCGACTGAGCCACCCAGGTGTCCCTCCTATCTTTTGATTGTAAGTCTAACACTCTTTGTATCTCCTGCCTGGGATTGACCCAACACTCATTCCAACCCCCTTCTCCCTGACCTCTCAGTGAAGATGAAGGTTTGCCGCTAAGGATGGAGAGATGAAAAGAGGAGTCGAAGGTTCCAGAAACATCCCTGAGCAGCCACACCAGCCCCGGACTGCCCGCCTCCAGAATTAGCATGCAAGGAGAATAAGTGCCCGTGAGTTTCAGTTAGGGTTTCTGTTATCTGCAGCCAGATGCATGCCTAACTGATACACTGGCTTTCGGATGGCACTGAATTCAGAGCTCCTACTTGGCATTCCCAAATTACTTTGGTACTGATGCCAGAAACACATAACCAAGCTAAACCATGTAACTCCAGGGGCCAACTTGAGAGAGCTCCTCACTGCCCTTCTTGCTGCCAGAATACTCAGAACAAGCTGGTCCTCACCCATCCTCAGCCTTCAAAGCTGACCCAGACCTGCCCCGGCATCCTGAATGCTCCCTCCGGCCAATGGAGGACAGTAGATGCCTGGTGCTTTTCTCAGCCTACAGTTACCGAGTCACAACATCAGGCTCCCCAGGGACTGCCTGAGCCCTCAGAGGGGGTAACGAAACAGATTGCACAGCGCTTACCTGACAAGCAGAACAGGGGAGGCCCCCAGTGAGTGTGTGCAGCCAGGGTATGTCTTCTGCTGCTGTGGGTGGGGTTTGCTCAGAGACCACCTCCTCAGGTCCTACCCCAGCTGAGGCCTGAGGTCACCCCCGTGTAGAATCAAAAGCTGACGGCTCTGACCGAAGCTTTACACCAGGCACCTTTTTTTCCTGAGTCTGTTTACCTGGTCATGACTTAGTATTATCCCTTTTAAAATAATCAAGTTTTGGGGTGCCTGGGTGGCTCAGTCAGTTGAGTGTCCGGCCTCAGCTCAGGTCATGATCTTGCAGGTCCTGAGTTGGAGCCCTGCATCAGGCTCCGTGCTGACAGCACAGAGCCTGCTTGGGATTCTCTCTCTCTCCCATTCTCTCTGTCCCTCCCCTGCTCATGCTCTCTCTCTCTCAAAATAAATAAACTTAAAAAAAAAAAAAAGCAATTCCTACAGAAACACATGAACAGGGAGGTTTACTACTTATCGGCGGTGGAGAGGCAGGGAGCCAGCTGTGTTTTTCATTCTGACTTCCAGTTTGTCAGGCGCCAATGCTTTTGGTAAATATAATAAAATGATGCAGTAGAAAATAAAATTTTAAAAACCCAAAACATAAAAGCACTAGCCCATGTTTTTTATTATGAGATTCAACAGACATAAAATTACCGCTTAAATTGTTGTAAAACTTTCCAAATACTCTCAATTTCTATCCTAATCTTGTTATAGGTCCATAACAAACAGTTCAAGGGCCAGCACCCATTGGCAAACCACATTTTGAGTAGCACTGCCCGGAGCACTGTTCAACAGCAAAAATGCAAACATCTTAAATGACCAGCAATAACGCAGTTGTTAAATACACTTTGGTATATCCATGTTATGGTTTAGCAATAAAAAATAATGAAGCCTATGAGTCAGTAACTCGATTCCTAAGTATATAGCCAACAGAAATGAAAACATATGTTCCCACAAAAACTTGTACATGAATGTTCATAACAGCTGCATCCATCATGGCCAAATACAGGAAACCCAGATGTCCGTAAATGGACGAATGGATCAACAAAATGTGGTATATCCACGCGATGGCATATTATTTGGCCTTAAAAAAGGAACGAAATATTGGCGCATGCCATACATGGGTGAACCCGGAAAACCTTATGCTAAGTAAAAGAAGCCACGTACCAAAGGTCACATATTTATGATTCCACTTAAACAAAATGCCCAGAAGAGGCAAATAGAGTGAAACAAAAAAATAGAGGGGCACCTAAAAATTAGGGTGGCTCAATTATTCATCCGACTCTTGACTTCAGCTCAGGTCATGATCTCATGGTTCGTGGGATCGAGTCCCACATGGGGCTCTACGCTAACAGTGTGGAGCCTGCTTGGGATTCTCTCTCTCTCCCTCTGTCTCTGCCATCCCTCCACTTGCACACACTCTCTATTAATCTCTAAATAAACAAACACACAAACAAACATTTAAAAAATATAGATTAATGGTTTCCAGGAGCTGAGGGTGACAGCAGGATTGGAAGATGATGTCTAAGGGGCACAGGGCTTCTACTTGGGATGACAGAAATGTTCTAAACACAACCGTGGCGATGGTGGCACCACACTGCATACACTAAAAATTGCTGAATTGTACACTTTAAATACATGAATTCTGTGGTATGTGAGTTCCACCTTTTTTTCTTAAAGATTTTTTTTTTAATTTTTTTTTCAATGTTTTTATTTATTTTTGGGACAGAGAGAGACAGAGCATGAACGGGGGAGGGGCAGAGAGAGAGGGAGACACAGAATCGGAAACAGGCTCCAGGCTCCGAGCCACCAGCCCAGAGCCCGACGCGGGGCTCGAACTCACGGACCGCGAGATCGTGACCTGGCTGAAGTCGGACGCTTAACCGACTGCGCCACCCAGGCGCCCCTTAAAGATTTTTTTTTAAAGTAATTTCTACACTTAACATGGGGCTTGAACTCACAACTCCAAGATCAAGAGTCGCATGCTCTTCTGAGAGCCAGCCTGGTGCCCCCTGTGAATTCCACCTTAATAAAGCTGTTACAAAAACATAAGGAGAATCCTACAGCTATTAAAACAAATGAATTAATTGTTTAAAACCTAAAGAAATCCTACATCTGGATGCTTTCACTAGGGATTTCTCCCAAACATTTAAGAAAGGTGCAACATAGAGGCACTTGGTGGCTCAGTGGGTTAAGGGCCTGACTTCAGCTCAGGTCATGATCTCACGGTTCATGGGTTTGAGCCCCACATCGGGCTCTGTGCTGACAGCTCAGAGCCTGGACCTGGAGCCTCCTTCAGATTCTGTGTCTCCCTCTCACTCTGCTCCTCTCCCCTGCTTGCGCTCTGTCTCTGTCTCTCTCAAAAATAAATAAACATTAAAAATTTTTTTTTAAAAAAGGACAGAAAGGAGCAACATTAAATCATATACTAATTCTTCCAGAAGAAACAGGGCTAACAGTTCCCAACTCATCTTATAAGTCCTGGTCTTAATACTAAAAACTGACAATAGAGGGAAAAAGGACACTTACAGACCATCTCTCAATGAAGACAGATGCAAAATCCCCAAACACAATGTTAGCAGATTGGATCTAGCAAGCTATTAAAATAACACAGCCTAATCAATAAGGGTTTACTTCCAGGAATGCAAGGGAAGTTAACATTCTAAAATCAATCAATGTAATCTACTGTTTTCACAGAGGAAAAAAAAAAAGGGGAGAGCTATTATCTGATTAGCTCATGAATGCAGAAACATCACTGGACAAGTTTTAACAGCCAGTCATAACTTAAAAACAAACAAACAAACCTCACCACAAACTAAGAAAAGAAGAAAAACTTCTTTAATGGGATTGGCAGCTGCAAAAACCCTAAAGTAGTGGTCATGCTTAGTGTTTCCCTCCGGGTTGGGTTATGAAACCAGGATGCCTCTGCTCCAGAACTGGTAATACCTCTGTTCAGCACGATGGAAGGTCTCAGCCAAAGCAGTGAGTCCAGTAAAAGAAATAAAAGGCACAGAATAGGAAACAAACAAAAAAACCCCTCTATTTATAGACAATCTGATAGAAAATACATGGAAAATCTAAAGACAAACTGTTAAACATGAACAAGCAAAGGTGCCAAGGACACTAGAAATAAGAGCAACCTGAAAAATTCTCAGCAACAAACAGGAAATGAATTTTCAAAAATACTATCATTGAAAATGGTAGCAGAGGGGCACCTGGGTTAAGTTTCAGACTTCAGCTCAGGTCATGATCTCACAGTTCATGTGTTCAAGTCCCGTGTCGGGCTCTGCATTGACAGCAAAGAGCCTGTTTGGGATTCTCTCTCTCCCCCTCTCTCTGTCCCTCTCCCCAGCTCATGCTCTCTCTCTCAAAATAAATAAACATTTAAAAAATAAAAAATAAGTAAATAATCCACAACCACATGTAGCAAAATGGATGGATCTCATCATGATCAACTAAAGACAAACAAATCTACATCATGTGATTCCATTCACGTAAAGCACAAAAACAGGCAACGCTAAAAAACAGGCAACGCTAGCCTATCGTGTGAGAAACTGGGATGCTGATTACCCCTGGGGCAACTGGGGGGGGGGGGTGAGCAGGGAAGGGGGTGTGTCTCTGGGGGGCAGGTCATGTGCTGTTTCTTGTCTGGGCCATAGGTGTGTGCTGTCTATGCAAATTGAGCAAGCTGCAAATTTAGGATATGTGCTTGGCCTGTAGTTAAGTTCTATTTGGACAAAAAGTTAAAACAAATAATGAGGCAGACATCAGAGGCATAGATATGTGTTTCTTTTTTAAGATTTTTTTTTAAGTTTATTTATTTATTTTGAGAGAGGGAGAGAGAGAGAACAAATGGGGGAGGGACAGAGAGAGAGGGAGACAGAGGATCTGAAGCGAGCTCTGTGCTCACAGAGCAAGCCCGATGTGGGGCTCGAACTCACAAACCATGAGATCATGACCTGACCTGAAGTCAGATGCTTAACCAACTGAGCCACCCAGGTGCGCCTTAAGATTTTATTTTTAAGTAATCTCTACACCCAATGTGGGGCTCAAACTCACAACCCCGAGATCAAGAGTCACATGCTTTTCCAACTGAGCCAGCCGGGCACTCTCCGATATGTTGATATTATAGTGACCAAAGCTACTAATGGTTGCAGAGACACAGAGTATCAAGTACATGCATATTCACTGCCCTTCTTCCACCTTCTGTGGAAGCTTGCCCCCAGAATCAGAAGGAGCAGGACACAAGCTGGGAGACTTTTACACTGGAAAGAGTGGAAAACCACTGGTGTGGAAGGAAATGTTGGAAGAGGTCCAGGAGGGCAGAGGGAAAGCAGGGAGGCTGCCCCAGCTCCCTGCCTGGAGTCACGGTTTATTGTTTATTTGAACATGTCTCCACGTAAGCTTGGCCGTGGGCCCCAGAAGTCCATGTGGGTTGTATGAACTGAGATTTGTACCTTTAAATTGTGAAGACAAAAAAAAAAGAAAAGTTCATAATACCACGTATTATTTTATTTCTGCAAGAATTTAAATGTGTATATCTGTAAAATATTTACATCCAGGGAATGGTATTGGAGAGGGTGGTAAGGTGAGGAAAAAAGGGAGACTTTTCTTTGAACTTCAGCACTATGTTGTTTTTGAGGAGGGAGGCAGTGGGGTAATTTTAAGAAGCACAGTTTGCTTTTATAATAATAATTTTTAAAAAATAAAAGGAGGGAGAAAAAACAAAAAAAAACAAAAATAAAATAAAATAATAAAATAAAATAAAAGGGGGGCACTGGGTGGCTCAGTCGGCTAAGCATCCCGACTCTTGATTTCTGCTCAGGTCATGACCTCGTGGTTTGTGGGATTGAGCCTGTTGGTAGGAACCTGCTTGGAATACTCTCTCCCCCTCTCTCTCTCTCTGCCCCTCCCCTGCTCATGTGCTCGCTCTCTCTCTTTCTCTCTCTCTCTCTCTCTCTCTCTCTCTCAAAATAAATAAACTTAAAAAATATTTTTTAATGAAAAAATAAAAGGAGGGTAAGAAGACAGGAAAGGGGGGGGCCATGCGGGGAGGCAAGGACCTTCAGGATGAAGCAAATGGTCTGCTCTAGGTAGAAAATGAGGCTCTCCATCATCAAGAGGTGGCCTGGAGACCAACTGAGTCAGTATGGGGACAGGGCAGATACACCTGAGTTCACGACTCACTCCATCTCTCACGCCTCTTTCACCTCTACCTCTTCCACCAAAGCAAACCCCTTGCATTCACCCACCTGTAAACTCTCCCTCCTGAGTTTATGCCCCCGAATCCCCCACATGCAATCTACCCCTCCACACATACACCTTCCCCGATTTTCTACACCCCCCACCCCTGCAAACAGTGAAGGGGCCAGTGGCCAGGTACCACAACGTGACCCTCACAGACCCCTCCTGATGGAGGTCCTGGATCCCAAGAGGGGAGCAGGCAAGAGGAGAGGATGTACATTTCGGAGAGCAAGCAGGCATGGGAGGGTGGATGGAAGGTACTACCTTGTCCTCCTGGCAGTGAAGCTCAAGTCCCACTGGGGATGCAATATGGCGGGGGGGTGGGGAGGCACTCCTGGGCAGCTGCTCCTAGCCTTCCTCAGGGGCAGCCCTCTGTCCTGTCTGTGCCTCCCATCCCCCCATACGTGCACATATACACAGAGAAAATGGTAAGACCAGTGGCCAGACCCCCTCCGGGGCATTTTGAGATCCACAGTCACAGCCAATAAGTGTGCCGCTCCTGTACAGAGCTGACCTTTCAGCAAGCACTTGGGCCAGTACAGTCCCCCTTCATCCCCACCTAGGTGACAGGCAGTGCCGTGGATGGGAAGTGATGCTCAGGGGGAAAGTCACTATCCAATCCTCCTGTGGGTGGGACAGCTCTGGTGCATTCCCCCCCTGCCTCCAAGTCACCTGCTGCTCCCACTCACCCGGGGGCACATGTGGTCTTGTCTATACATTTTTTTTTTTTTTTTTGAGAGAGAGAGAGAGAGAGTACAAGTGTAGCAGGTGCAGAGAGAGAGGGGGACAGAGGATCTGAACGGGCTCTGTGCTGACAGCAGCAGGCCTCACATGGGGCTCGAACTCACGAACCGTGAGATCATGACCTGAGCTGAAATCAGGCACTCAACCCAGGCACCCCACATTTTTAAAGGTACATTTGGTAGAAAGCACCACAGGGAGGCAGGCGTGTGTGCTTCTAACGGGGGACCCAGGTCTGGCCCCTCCTCCACACTGGCCATGCACTGGCCTTTGTTTGCAAGACTTTCCTTCCTCGTGAGCCCCCCCCCCCCACGGAACCTCAGCCCACAGCGCTTTGAACTTCTTTCTGTGCTAGCCTGTGAGTGGCCCGCACGGGACTACTTCTAAGGAAACAGACCAGGCAACAGGCTACTTCAAGCCAAGTGTCATGAAAATCATGACCTCACGGGCAAGGCAGCGTGGCCGGCATTCAGTCCCAATTCTAAACACAGGGCTGCAAAAATAAAAAAGAACAGTGGAGTCAGGGAAGAAGGGAGGCTTTGCTGCATCATGGGGGAAACTCCAGGGCCACCCAAAAGTAAAGAGCTTTATAACTGCTGCCTGCTGATCATCAAGTTGAAGGGCTCCCCAAGGAGCCAGGAGTTGCTCTTTCTGCATCCTGGAGCAGAAGCTTCACTTGGGGATTCTGGCACCAAATGAACCAAGAGTCTAAGCAGAAACGACAGTCTGTTCTGCAGGGGAGACAACAAAAGGAAAGTGTCCCCCATGGTCATGCTGTCTATGCTGTCCTAGTAACATCCCACCCACAATAATGATCTGTGTCAGGCTCTCTCCCACCTCATGAGGGGACCACAGATCCACTTCCTTAGGGATAAGTGAACAGACATTATTGGATGCCTAATGTATGCCAAGCACTTCCACATGTGTTCATCTCAGTGTATCCTCAACACAAACCCATGAAGAAAATAAGGTTATCCCATTTTACACACAAGGAGATGGACAGTTTAGTTTTTTTAAGTTTGTTTATTTTGAGAGAGAGAGGAGAGAAAGCAAGCAGAGGATGGACACAGAGAGAGAGAATCCCAAGCACGCTCCAAGGTGTCAGCACAGAGTCCCACATGAGGCTCGAACTCATGAGCCATGAGATCGTGACCCGATCTGAAATCAAGAGTCGGGTGCTTAACTGATGGAGCCATCCAGGGGCCCTGAGGAGAAAGACAGTTTAAAGAATCAAATAACTCACAGAGCCCATGGGTGGTGGCCACAGCTGGCACTCGTGGCTGGATCCACCCGCATCCAAACCCAGACTCCTTTCCTGGATGCCAAAAGGTATCCTGGCACCCACAGGAGAGATGCTTCTCTGCCTCTCCACCCTGCCTGGAAACCCCAGGTGGAGGGACACACACAGAGTCCAGGCCTGCCCAGTGGGGCTTCTTCTCCTGAGACCCTGAACCTCAAGCACAGTGACACACATAAAAAAAAAAAAGTTGGCTGGGCGGTATCTGAGAAGCCTCCATGCCCTGGGGACCTGCTGCCCTGATTCCCAGAACTTTCCTGCATCCTGTCCTCCATCAGCCTCCTCCCCAGCAGGTGCATCACTTTTGTGAGTTCTGGTTTTCCTTCCAACACTTTCCCTTGCTAACTCCGCCAACTTGATTCTGCTACTAGGAACAAAGAATGCAAGCTCGTTCACCATCCACCGAGATGTCCTCTTTCCTCTCAGCTCCCTGGAACAACACGCCAGCTACTTGCCCTCTTTCCCAGGTCTGGGGGCACATCCCAGGGCCCAGCTCCCGTGACATGCCGCTACTAAACACTTATGGATGATGAAGTGGGAGGACGCAGGCAGCACCGTGGGACAGAGTGAGACAAACTAACATGTGAAGGGGGAAAGGAGACGTTTCTGTGTGTTTTTGCTGATCCTTTTTGTAAAATTTAGCAAGGGCAGCTATTTCTGTCCACACCCCTGACTTTGATCAGCCCCGGAAGGACAGAAGGCAAGCTGAGGCCACCTGTGCCAAGGGTGAGGGCACGCAGGGAGCCTGCAGCACCATCTTGGCAAGCCTGCAGGGATCCCAGCTCTGGGGTGGCACATGGAGCCTGCATGAGGCCACAGGAGGAGAAGAGGGGAGAGAAGCTAGGGGGGTCCAAGGGCAGGCAAGAGATGAGGGGGACGATCCTGCAAAGAGGTGAGGCTTTCCAATCTCGGGAGGTGTCTGGAGGTACCCAGGTCTATACAACTCCCAAACCCTGCTCAATTTAGGCAACAGGATAGGGGGAGGTGGGTTACTAGAAGAGAATGTACAGGAAATGTTAGCTGCAAAGGATGGGAAGGCTTTTCAGGAAGGGGATTTCTGAAGTGTTTCCTTGTAGGGAACAGATTTCCGACACAGAGCGGCAAGTGCCCCAAGGCAAGCCAGCAGGAGCGGATCTGATTCACAGGGAAGGGACCCTGGCCAGCGCCAAACCAAATGCAATTGCTTCCAAACATCGGACCCCAGAGCCAGCTCAGAGCTCAGCCTAGCCAAGTCCTGGCCAGCGTTAAGCCTAAGTGAGGAAGGAGAAAAGGCCAAGTGGAGAAAACACTGGAAAGAATGTAAAGAGTATCAAGTTTAAAAACAAAAAGGAGGGGCGCCTGGGTGGCTCAAGTTGGTTAAGCATCGGATGCTTGGTTTTGGCTCAGGACATGATCTCACCGTTCCTGAGTTCGAGCACCACAGTAGGGGCTTGGGATTCTCTCTCTCTCTCCCTCCCTCCCTCCCTCTCTCTCTCTCTCCCCCTCTCTCTCTCTGTCTCTCTCTCCCTCCCTCCCTTTCTCTCTGCCCCGTCCCCCCCCCCCCAAAATAAATAAATAAACTTTAAAAAAATAAAAGGAGGCCAACATCCCTCCAAGGAGTTTTCCCACACAGGTCAAGAAACTGCCCCTGCAGGCCGCCCTGTTTGAGCATAGCGTGTAAATTCAAGAAGGACAATGTCAGCTATGGAAGCTTCCTGTCTAGATTTTATTACCCTTTCCCTATAACTGCCCTCTAACAGACCTGTTATTCCACAAATCACCCAAAGATATTAATAGAAAGAGCTGAATTCCATGTGTTCCCTTACTAAAGGCTGAGTTTGTCCTCTGTTTCCGCCACCCTATCCAACACTCCCGGAAGGCCTGTTACCAGCCAGCCATGTAGCCAGTGGATCGTGAAGAAAGAATATGGATCCTTCAAGGAAAAATGCCAGGAGGAGAGAGATGCTTCAGGCAGGGGACTGACACACAGGTTCCAACTGAGAAACTAAGTCATTCCATAGGGCATAGGAAGGTGATGTGATTTGAGAGATGGGTCCAGAGAACAGGGCAGGAATCAGATGGAGAAATGCCATGACACAGGTGTGATGGTTAATTTCATGGGTCAACTTGGACGGACCATGGTGCCCAGATACATGGTCAAACATTTACTTTGGATGTTTCTATGAGGATTTTTTGGGATGAGATTAACATCCCAATAGGTGGACTTGGAGTAAAGCAGATTGCCCTCCAGAATGTGGGTGGGCCTCACCCAATCGGTTGAAGGCCTGAATAGCACAAGAAGACAGAATTCCCAAACAAGAAAGATTTCTCCAGCAGACTGCCCTTGGACTTCGTCTGCAACAACTGCCCTCCAGAAAGACTGAAACAATTTAAACACTATCACTGTGATCACTGAAAACAGTATTTCCTTTTACTAGGAATTTCTGCAATTATTCACAACAGATGAATAAGTATCCACTGAAGGAAAGTGTCACCATTTGTATTTTTCACTGGGAACTCCCTGTTCCTATTCTTTACCCATCTTTCCACTACAATATTTGACTTTTCCTTATTCTTTTGTAAGAAATTTATACTTCATGACTATCAACTGTACATTTATTATATATGTTGAATTGTTTTCAGGTATTTTTTTAAACTTTTTTTTTAACGTTTATTTATTTTTGAGAGACAGAGAGACAGAGAATGAGCAGGGGAGGGGCAGAGGGAGGAGACACAGAATCCAACGTTTTTTGTTTTTTTTTTTATTTTTATTTATTTTTATTTATTTTTATTTATTTTTGGGACAGAGAGAGACAGAGCATGAACGGGGGAGGGGCAGAGAGAGAGGGAGACACAGAATCGGAAACAGGCTCCAGGCTCCGAGCCATCAGCCCAGAGCCTGACGCGGGGCTCGAACTCACGGACCGCGAGATCATGACCTGGCTGAAGTCGGACGCTTAACCGACTGCGCCACCCAGGCGCCCCAGGAGACACAGAATCCAAAGCAGGCTCCAGGCTCTGAGAGTCAGCACAGAGCCTGACGCAGGGCTTGAACCCAAGAACTGTGAGATCATAACCTGAGCCAAAGTCAGACACTTAACCAACTGAGCCACTCAGGCGCCTCTCAGTATTTTATCTTTAAACTCTGTCAGGGTGAGATTTTCCATACAGAAAATATAAGCTCTAAGCTTAAAACGTTTCAGAAAACATTTTAAATAATGGCAGGGTTTTTCAGCCTAAACACCACCAACATTTGGGGGTGGGATCATTTTTTGTGTCAGAGGCTGTCCTGTGCCTTGTAGGAAGTTTAGCAGCATCGCTGGCCTCTACCCACTAGATGCCAGTAGCATCCCCGCCACACCCCACGTTGAGACAAAGGAAAAACATCTCCGAACATTGCCAAATGTTCCCTGGGGACAAAATCTTCCATTTGGTGGATTCCGACTGCTTTATGATTTCCGACTTCAGTACCATGCTTATAAACTCAACTTCCACCTCATAATTTTAAGTGACCTATTGTATTTTTGTGTTGCCCTCCACGGTTTCATTTTTCATATTTAAGTCTTCAGTTCATCTGGAGCATACTTTAGCACAAGAAATAAAGTAAGAAGCTGGAGATGATGATGATGACATTGAACTTAGCCTGGGAGAAGGCAGTGCCAACATATGAGTAGCTCCTGATACGTGGGACATTTAATATTCCTACCATACAATGTTACATGACACCTCACGTAAGTGACAAGTTGCACCTGTCACCCAATAGTTGGCACAGAGTTGGCCAAGCTGAGGTCAAAACAGTTTTAGTCCTACAGCCTCAGGATTCTCAGCTACGACTAAACCAGATGGTGCTCGATACACGTTGGGTGGGTGGGTGGCTGGGTGGGGCAGGCAACTGTTCCAGGAATGTGTTCGCCCATGGCTATTTTACCCTTGGAATAATCCATCACAGCCTCCAGCAAACCACCTGATTCTGGAATCTTCTGGAAAATTCCAAGGCATCTTCCATTTTAGTAGGAAAAAAAAACACCAGAGTGGGTGCTTAGCTCTGTGTCTCGCTGCCCCTGGTTTGAACTTCTGTGTGCTTTGTAGTCAGTTTTTTTTTTTTTAATATTAATTATCCATTGCTTTTCAATGCGTGTTAAATTTCTATAGAATTTAATGAATATAGTGGGCTCCCTCTGGTGGTCACAAGAAAATTTCCAAATTCCAATGGTCAGCACACAGTTAAACCCCAAGGCCTTTATTTACGGGACATGGTACATTTTGTAATTAATAGACTCAGAGTGGCTAAATGATGCCTTAAGAGAAGACCCCTAATTATCATCCCTCAGTCATCAGTGGGTCTACTAATTGGTTCATGAAGCCACTCACTATCTAAAACCATGCCTACCATCTTCCCTTCTGAGTCCCTTGTGGGGGGATTTCCCTTTTCTGCTCAGGGCATCAGGCTCCCCCAGGCTTGCAGCTTCAGGCACCTCTGTCCCCACCAGTGCCATCCATCCTGTTTGTGAGCTCCGTCCACCGCATGGCCCGTGCCTCCTGCAGCTGTTGCCCGCCATCAATTCTCACAGCCCCCATTCAAGTTCTCATGACCTCTCCTCCACAGAAGTCACCCAGGCATCACTCACCATCCCTCCTCCACGTGCCCAGCACCATTCCAGGCTCAGTGGACACAGCAGGGAACAAGACAAAGACCATCCCCACCCACCTACCCTGAGCACCCTCTCCGGGGGCTTCTCTGCTAGAACCGAATCTGCCTCCGGCCCTTACTCCGTGCTGTCTTGACTCCTCTTAACGCTGAACTCTAACGCAGATTCCTTCAACTGTGTCATCTGTGGAATAACACCCACAACCGTCCATCCCCGAGACCTGCCCTTACTGCCCACTGCCACCTTCCAACCAAACACAGTTCCCTGCTATTCCAGGGGCTCCCCTGGAGTCGCCTCTGCTCAGAATGATGGGATCAGGAAATGTGCCCCCTGTCCCAGCTGGCTGAGATGCCAAGCAGTCTTCAAAATCCTGCCCGGCTATCATCTTCCCACTGCCCAGGTCCTCCTGATCTGAGGCGATATCTCCCTTCTTTTTATGTCTGTAAGACTTTTCTTTTTTGTTAAATGTTTTTAAAAGTTTATTTATTTTAAGAGAGCAAAAGAGAGAGAGTGAGCAGGGGAGGGGCAGAGAGAGAGGGAGAGAGAGAATCCCAAGCAGGCTCCTCTCTGTCACTGCAGAGCCCGACATGGGGCTTGATCCCACAAACCGTGAGATCACGACCTGAGCCGAAACCAAGAGTCGGACACTCAACCGACTGAGGCACCCTATGTGAGACTTTTCTGTTCAGGCTCTTCCCATTCTTTTTTTTTTTTTTTTTAATTTTTTTTAACGTTTATTTATTTTTTGAGACAGAGAGAGACAAAGCATGAATGGGGGAGGGTCAGAGAGAGGGAGACACAGAATCTGAAACAGGTTCCAGGCTCTGAGCTGTCAGCACAGAGCCCGACGCGGGGCACGAACAGGCTCTTCCCATTCTTAATAGAGTAAGGTTCCTGTATCTGTCCCATGACCTCCAGTGACAGGCTCTGCAATTCCTGGCACAGTCTCTGTCAATATCGCCCACAGGAAGAGCACAAAAGAGGGATAAGGAGAAATGAATGAAAGAAGGAACAAATATCAAGGCATAATGAACTGGGGACCAGAGACCACACTCCAGAGTATTCCAGCCAACAAATAAGCAAACAAGATCAGACACCCAAATTATCTCCTTCAACTCTGTGCAGTCTTACACAGTAGGTAACTGCCATCAAGTGACCTTTTTATACCATAAATTCCAGTCAAGTAGGATTTCACAGGTTAAAAAAAAAAAAGTCATTATTTAAAAAATTCTCTGAATAAATAATCCAAAGGGGAATCACCATTTCTTGCTTCAGAGTACCAAGAAAGGGTATATACCTGGGGGCGCCTGGGTGGTTCAGTCAGTTGAGCATCTGACTCTTGATCTCAGCTCAGGTGATTATCTCACGGTTTGTGGGATCAAGCCCCGCATCGGGCTCTGCGCTGGCAGCATGGAGCCTGCTTGGGATTCTCTCCCTCCCTCTCTCTTGCTCGCTCTCTCTCAAAATAAATAAATAGACACTGAAAAAAAAAAAAAGGAAAGGGTGCACTTCCTCCACTAAGCTCTTTCCTACACCAACAAACAAGCAGGCCAAACACAAGGAACTTTTAGCACTTCTGTTCTGCTCTGTAACATTTGCCATAAACTAACAGTGAAACGTATAACTTACATCATGCTCTCCCATGAGGGTTTCACTCTCCTGCTCAAACTTCCAGACACTGTCACAGAGCAGTGAGCGTCTCACGCTGATTCATCTTATCAGTGCACATCGTTTGGAAACCACACGCGACATCTCTGGTATATGATACAAGGATACCGTGGGGCACAAAGAAGAAATGAAAGGGACTCCCACTTTTCTGCAAAGTTCCTAACAAATTTCCAGGGCAGGTGGAGCCGGGCTAGAAACCAGTGCGAAGTGTACGCAGGGGCAGAGCCCCAGGCTTTGCACTGGTCCCTCTGGTTGCCGTTAGCAGTTGACAAGAGCCCATGGGCTACACGCTTCCTTTTTCTTTCCGGTTCTCTCACTCCTGTGCTCTGTCGCCAGCATTTTTCACCCACGTCCCAGAAGAACACGCCAATACAGTCTGCCAAGCCTTTGTTCTTTCCCTCCAGAATATTCCCAGCCAACCTCCAGCTTCAAATCTCCTCTCCCCATCTCTCTGGCAGCCCTGCCTGACATCAGCAAAACTCAAGAAGGCAACAGGCTGCACAGTGGGTCTGGACAGGCCTGGGGACAATGGATCTGAGTTCATGGTAACCACAAGTAACTCACTCTCAGGAAGCGAGTGCCAGGCCCTATTCTAAACAACTCACATGCAGTAACTCATTCGATCCTTGCAATAATCCCAGGACATAGGTACCGTTGGAAACTTTCATTTCACAGGTGAAAAACTGAGGCACTGCTTGGATAACTACTCGTCCAAGGTCATCGAGCTAGTAAGTGACAGAACTTGAACCAGGGAGTCTGGGTCCTGAGTCTGAGCACTTTATCACCGGGCCTGGCTGACTATTGGACAAGTTCAACAGAGGGAAAGGACTGCCCTTGTGTGCCTGGAGTGGAGGCAAACCTCTGGTCACATCCAGACTCTGTCTACAGTCCCCAGCTGAGGGCCACCTGGACAGGGCTTGCCAGTTGCCCCTGCAGTGGTAATCTCTTATTTACAACCGCCCAGTGAAAACCATTTTGTCTTCTTCCAGGAACAGCACCCTAATATTCCTTCTGGTAAGTACCCTTCCCCATTCTCAGACCACATGGTTCTGGCAGCGTCAACCTGCCCCCACGACTGCCTCCCCCAGGTCCAAAATGGTCACATGACCCAGAGCCAGCCGATCAAGACATCCCATCCTCCAGGCACAGCAATTAATTCAGGCAGAGGCATCTGCCCCAAGCCCAGCAAATCAGGGTCAATTCCGGGGCTTCTTTTAAAATTTTGGTAAAATGCATATAAATCTACAATCACTGAATGGTTCAAAGTTACACAATTCCACGGCATTTATTCACATCCACCTGAATACAGCCCGACCTCTGACCTTTCCACTTCCAGTTATATGAGCTAATAAGTTTCCTTTTCTTCATTAATGTAGGATGGTTAGAACATTAGTATTCTGATGCTTGACCCAAACAGTTAATGCAATGACCTTTTGCACCACAGTGGCCCATCCCAGGACATGTAGGATGATCAGGGGTCAGAGTCAAGATTCAAACCCAGGGCTCTCGGGCACCAAGGTGTTGGGCACTGGCTCTGACCCAGCCCTTAGGATGACTTAGGGTCATGACTGTTCTTAGTGAAGTGGGGGCCGGGTTGTCCCTTCATCTGCCACAGGACAGGCTTGGGAATAACCCTGCCAGAGCCCTTCTTGCAATATTCTAGAATTGCTGCTCTGAGGGCACCCTCCCCAACAGACTGTGGGCTCCTGTCCTTCCAGCCCGACACCCCCAGATGCCGTAGCAGTAACTGCCTCATGACTAGCTTCAGTACAAGGCATCAGGAGGGCAGAGAACAGAGTGAGAAGGCCATTCTCCTCTCCTCCAATGCTTCCCTGCAGGCTGGGCTGTAAGAACACAGGACAGGAGGGGTGCCTGGGTGGCTCAGTCAGTGAAGCGTCCGACTCTTGATTCCAGTTCAGGTCATGATCTCATGGTTCATGAATTCAAGCCCCACATCGGGCTCTGTGCTGACGGTGTGGAGCCTGCTTGGGCTTCCCTCTCTCTCCCTCTGTCTCTGCCCCTCCCCAGCTTGTGCTCACTCTCTCGCTCCCTCTCAAAATAAATAAAACTTAAAAAAAAAGACACAGGACAGGAAACCACCTAAACATCCTTGGTGGTGACTGGCCAGGCACCTCACAGGACAGCTCAAGAGACGATAAGGATGCCATTATTTAACCAAAATGATGTAGTACATGTCCTCTGATGTGCAGACTGAGTCACCATCTCAAAGAGAAACTGTGAATCAAAGAAAGCAGTACAGGGACAACAGCCTATGGTACTCTTTGTGGAAAGAAAAACAGGAGAGGAGTTACTCACTGAAATATACATAACACTACCTCAAAACCCAGGCTGCCCCATACCATAGCCACTAGTCACATGTGGCCATTTAAACTGAGTAACAATTTTAAAATTTGCTTCCTCTGTCGCACTAGCCACATTGTCAAGGGCTCCATAGCCAGTAGTGGCTGCCATTTTAGCCTAGATAACAGATCATTTCCACATCATAGAAAGTTCTGCTGGGCAGCACTGCTCTAGAAAGTCAGGAAGCCTCTAGAAAGGTGACCAGGAGAACGGAGGAGGGGAATTATTCTTCATGTGTAATCTTTAGTAGTACCTGAACTTTTTTTTTTTTTTTATCACATCATACGTCATTTCCTACTCAAAAATAATCACTTTAGGGACACCGGGTGGCTTAGTTGGTTAAGCGTCTGACCTGGTTTCGGCTCAGGTCATGATCTCACAGTTCGTGAGTTTGAGTCTTGCGTCAGTCTCTGGATTGACAGTGTGGAGCCTGCTTGGGATTCTCTTTCTCTCTCTCTCTCTCTCTCCTTCTCTCTCTGCCCCTCCCCCACTCATGCTGTCTTTGTCTCTCAAAATAAATAAATAAATACTTAAAAAAATAATAACCACTTTTAAACTTTAAGTACACGGGTAACATAAGAAAAGAGTGTTGGGTAAGTCCCCTGTGTCTGAAGCCTGGAGATCTCTGCGGAAGGAGTGCAGGAGTGTCTCTCTGGGCAGGTGAATGACAAAGAGCAGCATGGGGGAGGGGGGATCCCCAGGTAGCAGCCCCCCTTCCAGCCCCCACAGTAGGAAATTTTGACCCTCATAGCAACCTTAAGGCCCTCAGGATGATTCGCCTTCCTGTCCGCTTTCCTTTGCTAGGACTGCCCCAACAAGCCTCCACTAACTAGGTGGCTTAAAATGACAGACATTCTCCCACAGTTCGGGAGGCCAGAAGAGCAAAATCAAGGTGCCACCAAGGCCGGTTCCTTCGAGAATATTCTCCCCTGAGCACCCCTTTCCTCCAGCTCCTGGTGGCTGCGGGCAATCCTGGGCTTGTAGATGTATCCCTCTGTCCTCCGGAGAGCTCCTCTGCATGTTTCTCTGTGTCTCAAATCTCTCCCTTCTGTCGCATAAGGACACTGGTCACTGGACTTAGGTCCCACCCTAAATCCTGGATGACCTCGTTTTATAGACGAGAGGAGCAAGGCTCAGGCCCCTCCCTTGTCTGAGGTCACAGGGCACAGCCCTGCCAGTCTTCTCACCGCTGGGTTGGGCAAGGGGCCTGCTCCCTTCTCAGCTCCATGGCTTCCTCTTCACAATGGACAACACACGGAAGAGATGCCCTCTCCTCTGGCCTCGCTTATCTGTTTCATCAGATCTCCCAGGATCTGACAAAGGATCACACAGTCCCCAGGCCATGAGAAGAAACGGGGGTGGGCAGTGGGCATCTGTGAATATCTCAAATCAGATGGGGACCAAAGCTACAGAGGGCGGTTTGCGTGTCCTGACTCCAAACAGCTGCGGGGCAGATCAGAGCCCCAGAGACAGGAATCAGTGAAGGCTTCCAGTGCTAGAGAAAAAGGCTTCTGTCCTTTTTGTGACAGGGAGAATGTGCCAGCTGACAGGGGTTTGCATCGATGAAGGTCTCCGGGCCAAAGGGCTCCAATGAGGGGCGCCTGGGTGGCTCAGTTGGTTAAGGATCTGACTCTTGGTTTCAACTTGGGTCATGATCTCACAGTTCCTGAGTTTGAGCCCCCCATCAGGCTCTGCACTGACAGTGTGGAGCCTGCTTGGGATTCTCTCTCTCTGTCCCTCCCCTGCTCATGCATTAAGGCCTGGCCATGCTGGCCACACTGACCAGCCTGAGCACACCTCCCAGGACAGCTTGATAGCAGCCCTGAGACCCTCTGACAACAGCAGTGTAGTCCTGACCACCAGCAGGGGACCCCTCCAAGAGCAGGGTAGGTCACTGCCCTCCTCTCGGCAGGACTGGGGGGGTTATGACCAGACTTTGAGTCCCCAGGGTCTTCCCTGGGACTCTCTTGGAACTTCTCTTGGTGGTTCAGGACCCTCCAAAAGGGAGGCAGGTCACAGGATCCCTCTGGGCTCATGGGCTTTGACCTACCCTTTCTCTATGACCTCAAAAATGCCTACAGAGCCCACTCCAATACTGTTACCATTTTTTGATAAAGATCTTGATTGTTAATAAGTGACAGACCAAGATTTGAACCTGGTCCAGATTTATTTAGGAGCTCCATGCCCCCTCACTGCCTCCTCTACATGTCTATCTCTATTTGGGACTTTCAAACTTACGGTCAGCAATGCAGAGCAGGAAACCCATTTCAATCGCCATCCAGGTCATACACTACAGATAGAAATAGCTCAAACAAAAATTTCTCTCCAATATGTTTTTATTCCAGTCTATGGCTAGTTCAACATTTCAAAACGCTGGCTGCAACCCACGGAACTGATTTCATATCTCACAAATGCTTTGTGACCCCAGTTTATTTATTGTTTTAATGTTCATTTATTTTTGAAAGAGAAAGAGAGACAGAACATGAACGGGGGAAGGGCAGAAAGAGAGAGGGCGACACAGAATCTGAAGCAGGCTCCAGGCTCCCAGATGTCAGCCAGAGCCCCACTGAGGGCCCGAACCCATGAGCCATGAGATCATGACCAGAGCTGAAGTCAGACACTTAACCGACAGAACTACCCAGGCTCCCTGTGACTCCCAATTTAAAAAATACTTACCTACATAGCTCACGTGAATTGACATGCATACAATACTTAGAAAGAGGTGGCGGGGAATTAAAAAAAAAAAAACAAACAAGAGGAATCACTCCTATTGTATGCATTTTTCAGATCATCCTAAAACTCACGTGTCGATCTGAGTATTTCCCCCCATTGAATCAAACATCTGACTTGATGATCTGTTAATGATGTCATTACTTGTCATGTCCTTTTTGCTATTAAAATGTTAGAGGTGCTATTAAAGACTAACTCAAGCTCGTCCCTAAGATCCTCTTCCACTGGGCCCTCGGAGACCAGAAATTTTCACACCAGGAGATCCACCTTTACAGAAACCCCAGGGCATCTCCCAATATGGAGATGTTAATGTTCAATGAGCTTTGTGTCTAGGCCAGCTGAAGTGGATTGGGAAATGCCAGACAGCTTGGCTAATGGAAGGAATGACAGCAAGGACAGGGGCCCCTGGGCTCAGCTCCCGTGTTTTCCACGTTGTCCGGCATGGTGGGAAATCTAAGAAGTGTTGCGATTTTCAACTCATTCACTGGTATTACACACTGTTCTACAGAGGAGAATTCTTGCCCTGAAAATACCAGGGCCAAGACAGCACACAGACTTCAATGATGGTCTGTGCCAAGCTCCCATGAGGACAACCGGAAGACCTGATAGGCATCAGAATTCAGCCACACGAACTGGGAATCCACAAATCCTGGTCTTATTCACAGCCATCCTGGTTGCACCACCAAAACCCAAGATAGACATTCTTATTTGAATCATTCAGACCATCATTCCCATCTTCCCCCCTCTACCTCCACCGAAAGAAATGAAAACCAAAAAACCTACAGTCACCAGAGTACTTATTTACCCCCTCATGTCTGAACAGAGCTGGAATCACAGTTAATACTGTGTGGATGGTCCATGCCTGTTTCTGTCTTTGAAACAGGATGGCTTTCACCTTCCCAGTACCTAAGCCTTCGTCATAAGTCATTTCTTTTTTGTTTTGTTTTGTTTGTTTGTTTTCATCATAAGCCATTTCTAACAGTTCCTTAATTCCTACCCCAAGATCACCATCTTCATCAAACCAGGGCAGTTCACCCTGCTAGAATCTTTGACTAGTCATCTCGTCAGGGAAGACAGGAAAAAAGACGCCAGATGGTCCACGAGGTACAACAGACAGACTGAAACCCATGCAAGCTCTTGACCATGTCCTCAGCAGTTTTGAGCAGACAGGAGACAGGACACCAGGCCTCTGGGAAGTCAAGGGCCCACAAGAATCAAATATCCACTTACCTGGGGGGCAGACACACTCGGTCGGCGCTTCCCGAACCGTCCGGTGCTTGACCAGTCCCTCCAACTTCTGAATTAGGGAAGAAAAGAGAGGAGAGAAAAAAAAAAGACCAGCATGAGTTTGAGAGTGGAGAGGGGTAAAAGTGGAAAAATCAGCAAAAAACGTGTATTGGAAAGATCTACGTCGGCAGTGGCATTTTCGAGAACATTTATTACAAGGTAGTTAAATGCTACAGGCAGTCTGGGTATGAGAGGAGAAACGAAAATAAACACGCAACAATTATTTGGGAGTCCCTGAAAAGAAGGTGGCAGGTTTCTGCTTTGTTACATTTTTAAATACAAATCCAGAAAAGCCAAAGTGACCGTGCAGTCAGCATGCAGATGGGAAGGCAGAGGAGAGGGAGGCTGGGCAGGCCACACCAAAACTGGCCCTTCTAGCCCTTGGTCCACAGATCAGGCCCCGACCCAGGAAGACCCAGGTTCCCTCCCTGCAGCCCCACCCGCCAGCCCCCTGGCCTCAGACCCCAGGCCCAGGCCTAATCCACCCTGATGACATCTTCCTTTCTTCTTACCAGCAGGGATCCTTGGCCTAGAAAATTTGGCTCAGCACAGTCTAACAAGAACATCTACGCATGCCCAGTCCTGTGCTAGATTTGGGTGAAGGGGAAAGAATTACCCCAGAAATAGGGTCAAACATCACAGCTCCGCTATGATGGTTTAACCGTAACCTCAGAGATCCTGATTATTGTCCCCGCCTTGCACTGAGGGGGACAAGCTTAGGAAAAAAAAAAAAAAGAAGAAATTAGTCCCAAAGCCCAAATCTAGGTTTAGGAAGGTGAAATGACTGGCTCATAATCCCAAAACTAGCCAAGACTTGAGTCCCAACAAGAATAAATAAAGCATTAGCCTTTCTCTAGGAAGCAAACAAAAATCTCCCTAAAGGTAAAACAAAGCAAATCCTAAACAGGTTGAGTGACAAAATGCGATACCACCGCTAAACCTGAAATGTTTGGTTTTTTAGGTTCAAACCTAAAAATGTAATCTTTCTCAATAAAAATAAATAAATAAATAAAAATTTAAAAGCCCTTGAAAACGGTACAGCAAGCAAATACAACTGTTATTTTTTTAAGTATTTATTTACTTTTGGGAAAGCGCAAGGGAGGGGCAGAGAGGGGGGACAGAGGATCTGAACCGGTTCTGCACTGACTAGCTGTCTGCAGCAAGCCTGATGTGGGGCTTGAACTCACGAACCTCAAGATCATATCTTGAGCCAAAGTTGGACGCTCCATCGACTGAACCACCCAGGAGCCCCAAAACTGGGTTGTTGTTTTTTTACTTTTTATTTTAAAGTAATCTCTGTACCCAACGTGGGGCTCATTCATAACCCCAAGATCAAGAGTCCTGTGCCCTACCAACTGAGCCAGCTGGGCACCCCAAACGTATTTTTTAAATATGTATTTATTTTTTGAGAGAGAAAGAGACAGAGCGCGAGCGGGGGAAGGGCAGAGAGAGAGGGAGACAAAATCGGAAGCAGGCTCCAGGCTCTGAGCTGTCAGCACGGAGACCCATGTGGGGCCCGAACCCACAGACGGGAGATCATGACCTGAGGTGAAGTCAAATGCTCAACTGACTGAGCCACCCAGGCACCCTCCCAAAACTGTTATTTCTAAAGAACTGCTTTCCAGGAGATAAGAATGACATCCCTAATGTTGAGCCCCTGACCCACCAAGCCTGGAATTTTCAAAGGAGATGGGATTCCAGCCAAGTCCTGTCTGCCTTTGGCTGGAGCAGCCCAGGATCAGGAGCCCTACAAACCTCCCCCCACCCCTCAGCCCACCAGCACCGCCCCCCCCCCCCCCCCCCCCCCCGCCGGGCGGGCCTTGTTGCCCTGAGCTACTACTGCTTGCAGCGGCAAGGCAAGGACCATCCCCTGTCACTGAACCAGAACTCAGAAGCCGCCTGCAGATGCGGATACTGGCGTGAGAGGGACCTCATAACTCACTGCCTCCCCCACCCCCCACCCGCGCACCACATCGTACTTGCGGATACTATTACAGATTTCAAATTTTACATGGAAAAAGAATCCAGCCTTCTCGTTTAAGCCAGTCAATTTGTGTGAGACCCTCTCATCTGTTTTTATCATTGCTAGACAGGCTAGAAGCCATACTAATTTCCTTTTTTTAAACAAAAGCATTTAAAGCTAAAAGCCAATTCGTTTTAACAACCCGCGATCACAATTGGGCGGCTCTCCTGAAAGGGAGGGAGGCTTTATCAAATACTGATAGGAAACACAATGACTTCTGAACTGCTCTTATCGTAAAATAAAAAACTAAACAGGAAACTATTGGGGGGGGGGCGCTTTACTGTTAATGCTAGTAGGTGGGGTCATAAAATACTGGGATTGAGTTTTTGTTTGATCACTTATCCTAACTCCTTTTATGCCCGTGTTTCTCTGGATTATACAGTGAATCTGCAGTTTTACCGGCTACCCTCTAGCTTACCGCCACCCCCCCCCCCACCGCCACTCCAGGCCCCGAACTTTCTGTGGGTTTGAAATGCCACTATCAGGAACACAAAGTGAAATGTTTGAATTAGAAACCCAATCCCACAATCTTTATTTCCCTTTTTTTTTTTTTCGTTCTGCATTCAAGAAATATTCCTTTGTGTCCAGGTTTGTAAAAACAAACAAAAAAAAAAAACAAAAAAAAGATTTAAAAGCCACAACTTTTCTACATTCAATTATCTGGCAGCACCTCTAGCATCTGCAAACAATATGGTCCTGGTTTTACATATGCAAACAAGTCCTGACTCCTAAAGTAAATAAAGGATGAGTTTCTGAGAAAAAAGTCCCTGAGACTTTGGGAGCCGTTCCCTCCAAGAGTAAGGAGGAGGAGAACTTGAAGTTGCCTGGTGGGGGGGGGGGGGGGGGGGGGGGGGGGGGGGGGAGGGGGGTAGTGAGCACTGTGGAGAAAATTACTCCAGGAAAATCATGGTTCTCAGAAAAGCATTACACAGTTAGATGATAAATTTATTAATGACGTGTGGGAGCACTAGTCTGGGCCACTTGGCCAGATGTTTGATCATAGCCTCCAACAGTCGCATTTTGATGAAATATAAGTTAACATACAAAAAAAGGACAGAATGATTTATTTCTGTAAAATGATATAAATAAAGCCACAGAGACATTCCTATCCTCTTGGACAGAGGATTCCTGCTCTAGGGGATATATCTTGAGAAAATAAAAATCAGCAGGAGCAAAGAATGATACCCATGAAGTTGCACCCCAAAACAGTGGGAGTGGTTTAGAGAAGGGTGGCGAAGCCCCTGATAAAACTGCCCTATTTCGTTTAGTATCATTATGAACACTATGTGGCAAAAAGGGAGAGAAATGTTTATGAGACCATCAATAAAAGGTCTACATCTGTACGAAAATTCAGGCACTGGGTGACAGCAGCTACCAAAATATGAACCCCCTTGGGTGTACAGAGTATGGTGATTTACTTCTTTTAGAAGCCCCTGCTGTGGGGGTGCCTGGGTGGCTCAGTCAGTTAAGCATCCAACTTCAGTTCAGGTCATGATCTCCAGGCTTGTGAGTTTGAGCCCCGCATCAGGCTATTTGGTGACAACTTTGGATCCTCTTTCTCTCTCTCTCCCCCCTCACACTCTCGCTCTCAAAAACAAACGGAGGAGGGGCGCCTGGGTGGCTCAGTCGGTTAAGCATCCAAATTCAGCTCAGGTCACTATCTCGCGGTCCGTGAGTTCGAGCCCCGCGTCAGGCTCTGGGCTGATGGCTCAGAGCCTGGAGCCTGCTTCCAATTCTGTGTCTCCCTCTCTCTCTGCCCCTACCCCATTCATGCTCTGTCTCTTTCTGTCTCAAAAATAAATAAACGTTAAAAAAAAAATTAAAAAACAATGGAGGAGATGGTATATTTGAAAGTTGTTAAGAAAATAGATCCTAAAAGTTCTCATCACAAAGAAAAAACACTTTTTTTTTGTAACTATATGAGATGATGGATGTTTACCAAAGTTATGGTGGTAATCATTTCACAAACCATATAAGTTAAGAGTCATTGTGCTATATAACCTTAAGCTTATACTATATTATACATACAGCGTATATCAATTATATCTCAATAAAATTATATCTCAATGAAAAAAAAATGGAGGAGGAGAAGGAGGAGAAGAAGAAGAAGAAATCCTTCCTGTGTTCTAATACCATTTTTTTAGTTAAAAAAAAAAATTCTGGAAGTAGAGGAAGAACCAAAATGAAGCCCTACGGCCTCCCCGCAGAGGACAATTTGTGAATGACAGGTGATTCCATCTTCCCTGGGACACGAACTCCCAGGACGCAACAGAGGACCCTCTCTGTGCAGGGCACAAATCCTCTGCCCTCCTCCCGCCCCCACAGGGAAGAGCCCCTGCGTGCATTCTCACTACCACCATCAACCCAAGAGGGCAGCATTTTCTGGCCTCTGACATTCTTTTTTTTTTTCATGCCTTGGCATGATGATGAGGAAGATAACAAATAGCGAGCATTATTACTGAGGACACTGATTACTTGATGGGGGCCAGGCACTGTGTCCACAACTGTTATCCCGTCTAGCCCTGCCAATACCCGCCTTGAGGCTGGGACTATTATTACACCCATTTACAGATGAGAAAACTGAGACCACAGAGGGCAATGTAAGCACCAGGATGGGACCTCAATCCTGGTAGCAACCAGCTCCAATCACAAAGCAAGACAACCTCTGCTTACAAGCAATGTTCATAACTAACAACAAACAAACAGTTGCTACCCACAGTCAGGCCTTACAAAACTAAAAGGACAGAAATCAGATCTGGGGTTGCCAAAGGTTGGAGAGTGAGGAAGGAAGTACAATGAGAAGATTGTCGGGTAACAGGACTGTTCTGTAAGGCACTGAGGTGCTGGACACATGACTCTACACATTTGTCAAAACCTTTAACACTGTACGTCACAAAGAGTGAACTTTAATGGATGCAATTTAAAAAAAAAAATCAACCAGGATATCAGAGAATCCCTGGATGAAATGTGGGCTGTGACAAGTGAATCCAACTATGTTAAAACTGTGTGACAGCAGCACTTGGGTGGCTCAGTCAGTTAAGTGTCTGACTCTTGATTTTGGTTCAGGTCATCATCTCGCGGTTTGTGAGTTTGAGCTCTGAACTGACATGCAGAGGCTGCTTGGGATTCTCTCTCTCTCTGCCCCTCCCCTGCTTGTGCTCACACTCCCTCCCTCCCTCCCTCTCTCTCTCTCTCTCTCTCTCTCTCTCTCAAAAATAAACTCACTTAAAAAAAGCTGTATGACATAACTCACTGAAAGTGTTAGGAAAAAACACGTAGCTGACCTACATGCAAAATAGCATCTTGATCAAGAACTGTAAGGCTGGACACAAAAGGAACTGTCTGGAAATGCTGTACTCCAGTAGGTAAAGTTGGTTCTCACAGGGGTACAGGTTAGCAATTTTGAAACTACTTTACAGACATTAGCAACAAACAAGTGAGTAAATAAACCATTGGTAATGAGAGCTGGGCTTCTCGTTGTCCAAAAGAGAAGTTATAAATACACAAAGTGGGAAAGACAGAATGAACCATCTTGTGCTGAATTAATCAGAGACATCACTATGAGGTCACATCTAATGCCTACAGGAAGATACATACAGAAATATTCATAGGTATGTGTACAGAGGGGAGTGAATATTCACACATATATACTATAGATGTCTGCAGAGAAAACCTATAATCAATGACACCCTGGAAACATCAAGCACACCCAGCACCCAAATCTTGGTTTCTAAATACCATTCTCTAAGAAAAGGAACCAGGGCTCATTGGAGATATGGCTGATTCTAGGCCCAGGGCAGGAAATACACAAGATGAACCTGGAGTGCCTTGTAGTGGCAGAAAGAAAGGAGGTCCTTTTTGAAAAAAGGAAGGGAGGGAAGAGCATGTCAAAGAAACACAAAACCTACCCGAAAAGGCTCAAAATGGCCAAAGCTGGAATAATTTTGGCAACAAGATAAAAATAATGCAGTATTGGATTATAACCCAAAGAATAAGTTAGAAACCCATAAGTTATATACTGATACAAATGACTGAATAAATAGGTGGGGAGAAGAGACAACTCTTCCCTACAGAAGAATGCCCAATAATATATGTAGATACCGCCCTCTCCGAGATGTGGAGCTAAGTTCCACCCTCCTTGAGTGAGGGTTAGACTTCCTCACTTCCTAAAGGCAGAGAAAGGAAGATAGTGACTTTATAATGTAAAATCTGGCAGACACAACTTTAATTGAGTGATCAAGGTTAATGGCACCAGTGATAGGTCATGTGACATCATGGACCCGACATGATGCCAGGACAATGGCAATCTACCTTGATGCTCTTCTTCCCAAGCCCGCATAACCTACTTTAATCATAAGAGTGGCCCAAACTGAAGACCATTCGACAAAATACCTGACCAGTATGTCCAAAAATTGTCAAGGTCATGAAAAATATGGAAAGACTGAGAAAATGCTATAGGTCAGGAAGACATAACAATGAAATGCAATGTGGTGCCTTGGATGGGATTCTGGAGTAGGAATGGGACATTAGAGGAAAAACTAGGGTGATCTGAAAAAAAAGTCTGTCATTCACTTTTTAAAGATGGGTAAAAAATAAATCACAAAGTCACTTAAGACCAACTAAGATACAGCTTTGTTATCTTCAATATCACATGTATTTTTTAAATTGAGGTAAAATTCACATCACATAAAATTAAGTGAACAACTTCAATTTTTTTTTTAGTTTATTTATTTATTTTGAGAGGGGGCATTAGGAGGGGAGGGTGAGAGAAAGAAGGCAGGGGGAGAGAGAGAGAGAATCCTAAGCAGGCTCTGCACTGTCAGCACAGAGCCAGATTTGGGGCTCAAACCTACAAACCGCCAAGATCATGATCTGAGCCGAAACCAAGAATCAGATGCTTAACTGACTGAGCCACCTGAGCACCCCCCTTTACCTATTTTTAAATCAGGTTGTCTTTTTGTTGCCGAGCTGTAAGAGTTCTTTATATTTTCTGGATACTACATCCTTAACAGATATATGATTTCCCAAATATTTTCTCATATGCCAGATCTATTATTGATCAAAATTCTAATCATCTCCAACCAAGGTATAATATGGGTATATTAAAAGCATCTTAAAATTGGAGGTGGTGAAGCAGGCACCTGGGTGGCTCGGTCAGTTGAGTGTCCAACTTTGGCTCAGGTCATGATCTCACCTTTCATGGGTTCGAGCCCTGCATCAGGCTCTGGGCTGACAGCTTAGAGCCTGGAGCCTGCTTCGGATTCTGTGTCTCCCTCTCTCTCTCTGCCCCTCACTAGCTCATGCTCTGTCTGTCTCTCTCTCTCTCTTTCTCTGAAAAATATGTAAACATTAGAAATTTAAAAAAAAAATCATAGGTGGTGGGAATGGACTCATGGCTTCATGCTGGTCCTCACAGAGGTCTTTGTTGAAATCTTGCTAGATTAACAGTGGGATATTGTTACTACGGAATTCGACCTGGTCCTTTTTAGTTAATAGTAATTGTATTAGTTTGCAATTGCCGTGTAACAAATTGTCACAAAATCCGTGGCTTAAAACAATACACATTTACTATGCTTTCTGTGGTCAAGGTCTGAACACAGACAAGTTTGCTTCCCTGCTCATGGTCTCTTGAGGCTGAAATCAATGCATCAGCTGGGTGTTTCTTTCTAGACCTCTGGATCCCCTTTAAAACTCATGTGGTTCCTTGTGGTCTGCAAGCCCCATTCTCTTGCTGGCTGCTGGCCAGGGGCCACTCTCAGCATCTATAGGCCACTCAAAGTTCCTTGACATGTGCCCCCTCCACACATGCTCTCATGCTTCAGATCCCTCTGACTTCAGGAAGGACCCAGTCCCTTCTAAGTCCTCACCTGCTTATGTCAGGCCCACCAAAGATAAGATTTGTAATGAACTCAGCCAACTCATTGGCAACTCAAAGGAGTGATACCATCATAATCACCGGGGAGGGAATTATACAAAGTGTGTACAACAAGGGGTGGGAATCCTGAGAGCTGTCCTAGAACTCTGCCTGCTACAGTAAGTTATCACAGTTAATTTCTTACTTTGGACAAATGTGTTACAGTTATGTACATATGTAACTACATTTTTCATTTTTTCAAAAAAATTTTATTAATGTTTATTCTTTTTGAGAGAGACAGTGTGAGCAGGGGAGGGACAGAGAGAGGAAGACACAGAATCCGAATCAGGCTCCAAGCTCTGAGCTATCAGCACAGAGCCGGACGCAGGGCTCAAACCCATGAACCATGAGATCATGACCTGAGCCGAAGTCGGATGCTTAACCGACTGAGCCACCCAGGCGCCCCTATATTTTTCTTTTATTATGTTTATTTATTTTTGAGAGAGAGAGAGAGAGCGAGCGAGCTCACAAGCAGGAGCTAGGCAGAAAGAGGGAGACAGAAGATCTGAAGCAGGCTGCATGCTGACCCCGGAGAACCTGAAATGGGGATCGAACTCACAACCCAAGTCCAAGTCAGATGCTCAATTGACTGAGCCACCCAGGCACCCCTGTAACTATGTTTTTCTATAAATCTAGAATTATTCCAAAACATTTTAAAGGCCACATCGTGGATTTCTACTTCTAGGCAAGATACAGGAGCAATGACTATATTTATCCCCCTGCATAAAATAACACCACCAAAAACTCAAAAAACCACCACAACAAATTCTGCAAATAAAATACATGAAACAGAGGTTTTGAGGATACCGATACCGAGCAGGAAAGGAAAGTGATCTCAGACAGAGAACAACTGCTCTTGCTTCCTGCCTGGGGAGAGTTTCCAGACTGGGCACAGGGAAGGGGGAATCACACATGAAGCCTGGCAGCTATCCAAAGTTGAAGGATGGACCTGGAAGTCCAGGGATGCCAGGCAGTTGGGACTACAGAGCAGAGGACCCGAGAGAACCAGAGATCTGTGAGGTTCTTTGCAGATGTCCGTGGAGCACTGATCAGCATGTGTAGGAGGCAATGACCCGTGGCAGGGAGAAGAACCACCCAAAAAGATGCAGGGAACAGTGCCTCAGTCTTACATGGGGCAGGGAAGGGTGCCCATTCCCCCAGCCAAACTGGGAAACCCCTAATTCACACTCATAAATCACTGAGTAGAGCACCAAGGAGGGTCTTTTGCCTCAGAGATAAGGAGTAATCAACCCTAGGCTAACCGTGGCTCTGGTCCCACCTCACATATCCTAAATACAAGACTCAAAGGGTCCAACTGTTTCTGAATAACTGTAACATAACAAAGCTCATGAAAATCTACAGAAATACAAAAATACTCAACCTCCAATGAGGTAAAATTCATAATGTCCAGCATACAATAAGAAATTACCAGCAGGAGGGAACACCTGGGTGGCTCAGTCAGTTTAAGCATCTGACTTCGACTGAGGTCTCGCAGCTCGTGGGTTTGAGCGCCACATCAGGCTCTGTGCTGACAGCTCAGAGCCTAGAGCCTGCTTCCCATTCTGTGTCTCCGGTTCTCTCTGCCCCTCCCCCATGCTTGCTCACACGCAGGTGCTCACTCTCTCATAAAAATAAGTAAATATTTTTTAGGGGCGCCTGGGTGGCGCAGTCGGTTAAGCGTCCGACTTCAGCCAGGTCACGATCTCGCAGTCCGGGAGTTCGAGCCCCGCGTCAGGCTCTGGGCTGATGGCTCGGAACCTGGAGCCTGTTTCCGATTCTGTGTCTCCCTCTCTCTCTGCCCCTCCCCCGTTCATGCTCTGTCTCTCTCTGTCCCAAAAATAAATAAAAAACGTTGAAAAAATAAATAAATATTTTTTAAACAAATTTTAGAAAAAGAAATTACCAGCAGGAAAATAGGCCCCATAAGGGGCAGAAAAAAATTATTAACTGAAACGAACCCAAAACTGATATAGATGTTAGAATTATCCCACAAAGACTATAAAACAAATATTATAACTATGTGGTACATGTTCAGAGAGTTAAGCAGAGGCATCAAAGAAATCAAAATCTGTAAACTGAAATTCTAGAGTTGAAAACTACCATGTCTGAGGTGAAAAACAGGGCAGGGGGGATTAAGGACAAGATTAGAAACTAAAGAAGAGAAGATTAGTGAACCTGAAGACAGCAGGAGAAATGATCCAAAATGGACAGAGAGAAAGAATTTTAAAAAAGAAAGAAAGGAAGAAAAGAAAAGAAAAGAGAACAGAGACGAAAAAAGAAGAGTATCAGTGAACTCTGGGTCTCCTAATGCACATGTAAGTGGAGTCCCCAAATTGGGGGATAGAAAAAGTAGGACAGAAAAAAGTATTTGAAGAAATGATGGCCACAACATTTTTCAAAGTTTGATGAAAACTATAAACCCACAGATCCAAGAATCTCAGTGAAACTCAAGCACAATAAACACAAAGAAAATGACACCAAAGCATATCACATTTGAATTGCTTAAGCCAGTGATCACGAGAAAATGTCAAAAGCAGCCAGAGGTAAAAGGGCAAATTATGTGGATAAACAGAACTCACATTCTGTTTATGCTGCTAGTGGGAATATAAAATGATACAATGGCTTTCAACAAGAGTTGGGCAGCTTCTTGAAAAGTTAGTCTCGTAGGGCGCCTGCGTGGTTCACTCTGTTGAGCGTCCAACTCTCGATTTCAGCTCAGGTCATGATCTCACAGTTCCTGGGATTGAGCCCCGCCTCAGGGTCTGCACTGAAACCGCAGAGTCTGCTTGATATTCTCTCCCTCCCTCTCTCTCTGCCCCTCCCCACCTCAAAATACACAAACTTAAAAAAAAAAAAAAAGTTAATCCTACACCTATCAGATGATCAACTACTTCATTCCAAGGTACTTACACCCAAGAGACATGAAAGAGCATGTCCATACAAAGACTTGTACACAAATGTTAATAAAGCAGCTTTATTTGTAATAGCTCCAAACAAGGAACAAACCCAAATATCCATTAACAGGTAAGTGGATAAACAAATTATGGTTTATCTATATAATGAAATAACACTTGGTAATGAAAAAGAATGAAATGATAATACATGCAAAACTATCAATGAATCTCTCAATAATTATACTGATTGAAGGAAATCAAATACACCCACACACAACCAAAGAGCAAATATTGTATAATTCTATTCATATAAAAATCCAAAAAAAAAAAAAAAAGACTAATCAATAACAAGAGAAATCAGCAATACCTGAGTGGCAGGTGGGAAGGGACAGAAGTCAAGGGGGCAGAGGAAGCTTTGAGGGTGATGGATATGTTCACTACCTTGACTGTAGAGATAGTTTCACATATGCACACATATGTCACAAATTATCAAACTGTAACTTTAAAATATTTGGAGTTCATTATGTGTCAAATAGACCCAAAAAACAAACTAAACTACAAAACACCTGGGTCCCGGTTCCCACAGTCGTGGCTCCCATGGGATGGTAGAGCAGGGGCCCCGGGTCAAAGGGCATCACTTCACCGCACTGGGCTGCATGGTCCACCCTGGTCGGTGCCAGGTAAACCCCCAGCAGAGTCAAGTGAAGAGCCAGTGAGAGCACCCAGCCCAACCCAGGCATTCGGCAGGAGCTCAGAAATGTTTTCCTAAGGAACGTGGGGTTTACTCAGTGACTCCCACTGGCGCACTGAGTGACCTCCAAACTGCATGGGCACACATTTCCATAGGGGTCACTCCTGAGCCCTGAAACACGTTAGCATGCTTCGAAAGGTTTAGTCTGTAAGCAAGATGCAATTCTTCAGCAATCTTCATTCGTGCTCCCCTTTATGATTTTTCTTTTCTTTTTTTTTTAATGTTTATTGAGAGAGAGAAAGAGAGAGTGAATGGGGAAGTGAAAGAGGGAAACAGAGGATCCGAAGCCAGCTCCGTACTGACAGAAGACAGCCCAATGCAGGGCTTGAACTCTCAAACCATGAGATCATGACCTGAGCCAAAATCAATGCTCAACTGACTGAGCCACCCAGTCATGCCCCCTTGCCCCTCCACTTATGATTTTTCAAAGACCTACATCTCATCCTGTCAGAATCTGCTATGGTTCATCACACAGTTCACCACACTGGGCTGACAGAACAAAATCCCATCAGTGGTCCTGGGTAGAGAGTGGACGGTCTCCACCACAGGTTTTGACAGACTGAGGAGAGTCCTCAGGCTGTCCCTGGGCAGAGCCTCCAAGCCTTCCCACACAATGGCAGGTCTTCTCCAGTGACCCCAGGTCACCGAGCCAGGCCCTGCCACAATCCCCACACTGAGGTCACCTGCTTTCACTGACCGTGACCTCTTAGTCTTGCCCACAGGGAATGCCTACAGTTTACCCTGGCGTGTCATCTGATTAGACAGTGTCTTGGGCTGCCTTGTGTCTTTCCAGAGTCCATATGTTGAGGTCCTAACCTTAATAGCTCAGAATGTGACTGTATTTGGAGACACAATGTTTAAAGAGGTGATTAAGGGGTGCCTGGTGGCTCAGTCAGTTAAGCTTCCCACTCTTAATTTCGGCTCAGGTTATGATCTCACAATTCACTGACAGTGCAAGAGGCTGCTTGGGATTCTCTCTCCCTCTCTCTCTCTGCCCCTCCTCCACTCATGCTCTCCCTCTCCCTCTCTCTCTCTCAAAATAAACAAACCTTAAAGAAGTGATTAAGTCAAAAGGAGGTCACTAAGGTGGGCCCTAATCCAATGTGACTGACATCCTTAATAGAAGAGGAGATTAGGACACTGACACATAGAGGGGAGACCGTGTGAGGACACAGCAAGGGCACAGCCATCTGTAAGCCAAGGAGAGGCATTGGGGGAAGCCAATGCAGCCAACACCTTGACCTCTGGCTTCCAGACTCCAGAACTGTGAGGAAATAAATCTCCGTGGTTTATACCCCCCTTGACTGGGGTACTTTGTAAAGGCAGCCTGAGCAGACAAAGACAGATGGGGTCTCCCCGAAAGCCCACCCCACCCCGCCTGCCGCCTATGGGGATGAATGGGCAAGGAGGCATCTTGGAGCAAGGGGAGGCTCAAAGGACATGGAGGCCTGACCGCAGAGCTGAGTGAGGTGCTTTCTCCTCATGGGCCCACAGGCCATAGGAGGCATTGAGGGTTGATGGGGAGAGAACCGAACTCCACTGAGAATATCTAGGAAGTGGACAAGAAGAATGAGGAGTGCCCAGGCCTGCCCGAGGCACAGAGGGACAGGACCCAGAGAGACAAAGCATTTCCAGAAGGGCCAGGTGCTAAAGGAAGGGGACAGAAGAAAGCCCATGAAGAAATGATCACAGGACCAGCCAGCTGGGTAGAGGCATCTTCTTCCAGCTTGTTCCCTGGAAGCCAGGCCTAGGTGTGAGCCTCACGACAGGCACAAGGAGGAGGAGGAACCATCCCCAGGAAGGGCCCTGGCACTGGATGTTAATGAACAGTCCTGGCAGCCACCCACCATCAGGATAAGCAAGGCAGGGTGTGGGTAGGGGGTGACGTGACTTCTCACTCATTGTCGTAGGAAGTGAGTATCACGTCATCCTCAGGGAAAGAGTGAAGCAGACACTGTCCCCCTTTTCCTTTTATAAAAATTTTTTTTAAGTTTACTTATTTTTGAGAAAGAGAGAAAGAGAGAGAGCACAAACGTGCGAGCCGGAGAGGGGCAGAGAGAGAGGAAGACAGAGGATCTGACATGGGCTCTGTGCTGACAGCAGTGAACCCCATGCAGGGCTTGAACTCACAAACCGTGAAATCATGAAGTCATGAGATCATGAGATCTCAGACCAAGTCGGACACTTACCTATTAAGCTATCCAGACACCCCGTCACCCTTTTTCCAGAGGAGGAAGTGGAGGTTTGGAAAAGCCAACTCATTGGTCTCCAAGGCACTGCAGTCAGTTGATTTTATTTTTTAATTTTTTTACATGTTTTTATTTATTTTTGAGAGAGAGAGTGTGAGCCGGGGAGGGGCAGAGAGAGAGAGGGAGACACAGAATCAGAAGCAGGTTCCAGGCTCTGAGCTGTCAGCACAAAGCCTGATGTGGGACTCGAACTTGTGAACCATGATATCAAGACCTGGGCCAAAGTCAGATGCTCAACCGACTGAGCCACCCAGGTGTCCCAACTGCAGCTAGTTTACAGGCATCTCCAGACTCAGACCCAGATCTCACAACTCTGGAGCCCACGGCTTGAGCTGTGAGGGTCCAGTTAAAGGGGCTTTCAGGAGGACCTGAGTGGGACAACCTCTGTGGTGCATATGTGCACACGCACACCCATGTGTATGCACACATAAGCGTTCACATACACACGCATGCATGTGTGCACAGACATGTATGCACGCAAAGGCAGGCACTCACGTGTGTGCACACTCACATGCGTGCACCCTTGCTTTCATGTGCATGTGTACACCCTTGTGCCCTCCAGCCCTCACAGTGGCTTGCCCTCATAGTCCACATACTCCAGCCCAATTGCCAGGTGAACTTGCCCTTCGTTGGACTAAGCTACACCACGCGGCTGAAAAGGAGACGCCATGGATGGCCATCGCCATCCCACAGAAAGGACCGTGAAATGAATGGACAGACTGCTCGTTTTGTGTGATGGTCCTACTGGGAGGCCCGAAGCAGAGGAGGTTTTATTTAAACTGTCCTCTAAAACCCCCAGAAATCACTATAATTGTTTTATGACTTGTTTCACAACTCAAAGTTGGAGGCATAGTCAGTTTTAGAAGCTGAAATTACCCATTTGAAAGCACTTCCCTTCCTTCCCGATTTTGTGGCTACATCAAAAAAAAAAAAAAAAAAGTAAAGATTTTCTCATTTACCAATGTGACTTAAAGCAGATGTGTGTGGGGCCTCTAATCCATCAGGTTAATCACGAGCATTTGGGGGTGTTCGTGCCATATTGCACAACCACATGAACAGACTTATTATTTAAAACGAATTTATTAGGTGTTTGGGGCCCTTCTGCAATGAAAAATCCATATACTAATTTTCGTGAATAATTACGTTTTGATTTTGGTCATCAAATGGGAAATTTTTTTGTTTAAATGAAAAAATCTCATTCTGCTTAAATGAGAAACTGGAAGGAGAAAAAAAGTGGGAATTATGAAGCCAATTCAGTCCTTGCTTTCCTTCAGGAACGAAGTCATTTCCCATCACTGACTGAGAGACTGATGTAAGTTAATACCTTTTTCACTTCTGTCTGGCCTCCCTTGGATGGTGGGATCTCAGCGTTAATTAAAAGGACCATGGGACCGCCTCTTCAATTAGCAAACAGACATACACACTCCTTCTGGATTCAGCCACAGAAAGCCTTCTAATAAGAACAGCCAGTTTCAGGATGTATATGACGTCTGGAACACTTTGGATTATATCAGCTCATTTAATCCCCACGGAAACCTTGTGAGGCAAATATTATAATCCCCTGTTTAATAGACGGGCAAACAGGTTTAGAAAACCAGTCTTTACCTGAAAGTAACACAGCTGGGAAATGGCAGAGTGGGGATACAACCCGGGTCTACCTAAAGTGAAAGTGTTCCCCCCCACCCTACAAACAAGTCATGTATGGAGGATGTCTACACTGGCAGAAAAAGTTGCTACTGAACCAAACTCAATTAGTGCTGCCACAGAGTTTGCCATGAGGCTGCGGAAAGGACCCAGGACTTGGGTTCAGACAAACGCTGCCACCTGAGGCCAGTTGCTACCCCTTCTGGAAGGGGTGAAGTGCCCCCCTGACAGGGGGGTGGGGACTGAGATGGGGCTGTTAACAAATGTTGTAAGGGCGGGGTTCCTGGGTGGCTCAGTCGTTAAGCATCTGACTCTTGACCTTAGCTCAGGTCACGATGTCACGGTTGTACGTGGAGCCCTGCATCCGGCTCTGTGCTGACATGTGGGGCCTGCTGGGGATTCTCTCTCTCTCTCTCTCCCTCTCTCTCTCTGCCCCTCCCTTGCTCTCAAGCTCTTTCTCTCTCTCAAAATAAATAAATTAATTTAAAAAAAAAGAAAAACCGTGAGGACGTACATGTGAACACTTCTGCCCAGGCTATCCACAAGAGAGGCACTCGGTCATTTCCCCTATAGCCTCTAGGAGCACCCTGACAGGTCTTTCTTTAAAACTACATCTGCAAACCTATTTTTTTCTCCCAATGATTCGTGCTTAGTCCTGAAATATGTTTCCGGACATGCTGAAGGGATGTTTTCTGAGTGCCTGTGTCAACAATTAAAGATTAATCCTGATCCTCCACATGAAGAAAATCGAACGGGGAAGGAGCTGAAGGTCGTGTGTGGCCTCCAGACAGCACTCCCCAAACCGAATTACATTTGTTCACAGAATTAGAAAGAACTCACGCAGACTGAGCGCATACCTGGCTCGGCTAAATGCTGCTCAAGAAAGGGGTCTGGGGGCGCCTGGGTGGCGCAGTCGGTTAAGCGTCCGACTTCAGCCAGGTCACGATCTCGCGGTCCGTGAGTTCGAGCCCCGCGTCGGGCTCTGGGCTGATGGCTCAGAGCCTGGAGCCTGTTTCCAATTCTGTGTCTCCCTCTCTCTCTGCCCCTCCCCCGTTCATGCTCTGTCTCTCTCTGTCCCAAAAATAAAAATAAAACGTTGAAAAAAAAAAAAAAAAAAAAAGAAAGGGGTCTGCACCAAACCAAAAAAATGAGCCTAATTATCAGATGAAATCTTCAGTTTTCAAAATTGCCCTTTGCTTTCAACAACAACAAATCCAACTGAAAATTTAAAAATTCAACTAGGGGCGCCCAGGTGGCTCATTCAATCAAGTGTCCAGCTCTTGATCTCAGCTCAGGTGTTGATCTCAGGGTGCTGAGTTCAAGCCCCGAATTCGGCTCTCTGCTAGGCATGAAGCCCATTTAAAGCAAACAAAAAAAATGTTTCTTTCAACCAAACGATAGATTGAATCCACTTTGCCCATCATAAAACTTGAAACATGACTTCACAAGGGTACAGGTTTGGAATACCACAGGAGGATAAATGTGGATTGCCCGGACAAATTTGGATAATCTAAAGTCAAAACAAAAAGCAAAGCCCTAAAGATGTTCTTCCTTAGGCAGTTACTTACACCCTAAAGAATAACACAAGAAACTTGCCCCATGAAACCACTGGCTACACTGTATTCTGTGCCAACAAAAATGTGGGGGAGGCCTCAATTCTCTGTGTTGATAGAAAAATGTAGATTCTGGGGCGCCTGGGGGGGTCAGCATGTTGAGCGGGGGACTCTCCATTTCAGCTCAGGTCATCATCTCATGGTTCATGTGACAGAGCCCCACGTTAGGCTGTGCGCTGAGCATGCAGCCTGCTTGAGATTCTGTCTCCCTCTGCCCCTCTTCCCCACTCATACTCTCTCTCCAAAATGAAAACGAAGGGGTGCCTGGATGGCTCAGTCAGTTGGGCATCCGACTTTGGCTCAGGTCGTGATCTCACGGTTGGTGAGTTTGAGCCCCACATCAGGCTCTGTGCTGACAGCTCAGAGCCTGGAGCCTGCTTCGGCTTCTTTGTCTCCCTCTCTCTCTGCCCCTTCCCCACTTGTGCTCTCTTTCTCTCAAAAATAGATAAACATTAAAATGAAAAAAATATATATTAAAAAAAAGAAATATGCAGATTCCATTGACAGGATCAGATGCAGTTGTGAAACATGACCATAACGATTGTGCAGCACCTAGAAAAATGTTTTTGAAGTTTTTGTTTTTTTTTGGGGGGGGGTAGACAGAGACAGCAAGGGTGGGGGAGGGGCAGAGAGAGAGAGAGAGAGAGAGAGCGAGAATCCCAAGCAGCCTCTGCACTGTCAGCACTAGAGCCCAACATAGGGCTCAAACCCATGAAACCGGGAGATCATGACCTGAACCGAAACCGAGAGTCGGATGCTTAACTGACAGAGCCACCCGGGGGCCCACCTGGAAAAATGTTGATACAAGACTGAAATATATACAAGCAATGTACAAATGGGACACACTCTGTGGTTAGCATTGGGTAGGTGTAAATCTGTCCCAGGATAAGGATTATGCAAAAAGTTAAATAGTTCTTGTTTTAAGGTGGTGGGATTATCAATAACATTAATCATGTTAAATCAACATACTCTTTGGTTATTTTATTTATTTATTTTTTAAAGGGGCGCCTGGGTGGCTTGGTTGGTTATGTGTCCGACTTCAGCCCAGGTCATGATCTCACGGTCCGTGAGTTCAAGCCCCGCGTCGGGCTCTGTGCTGACAGCTCAGAGCCTGAAGCCTGTTTCACATTCTGTGTCTCCCTCTCTCTCTGCCCCTCCCCTGTTCATGCTTTGTCTGTCTCTGTCTCAAAAATAAGTAAATGTTAAAAAAAAATTTAAAAAAGAAAAGGAGGAAAAGGAAGGGTAGCCAAGCTGGCAAGCTGTTTCTCTACACTGGGTATAACATCCTATATAAGGAAGTGGCCACAATTCAGCAGCCATGGGAGTTGGAGAGCCGAGGGGCAAAGACAAAAAGGTCTACACCTGCCCTGCAAAGAGCAGGTTTGAAAGAACTCTATTTCCCAGCAACACCTATCAATGACTCATGGTGGGAGTTAGAATTAATCAGGGAGAAGGGAGAAATGTGTAGAAAGCTGGTGAAGGAGAAAGCTACTCTGAAGGTACAGGATTATATCAAAGCCCCGTGCGGCCCTGGAGGTGACAGACAGGGGATGGGGTGCCCAGAGTTCACCCCCTATCTCGTGTTGAAACCTAATCCCCAATGTGATGGTATTAGGAAGTGGGGCCTTTGGGACATGATTAGGACTTAGTGCCCTTATTAAAGGGACCTCAGGGGTGTCTGGGTAGCTCAGTCAGTTGAGCATCCAACTCTTGATCTCGGCTCAGGTCATGATCTCATGGATTTGTGAGTTCAAGCCCGGTGTCAGGCTCTGTGCTGACAGCACAGAGCCTGCTTGGGATTCTCTCTCTCCTCCTTTTCCTCTGCCCCTACCCACTCCCCCTCTCTCTCAATAAATAAATAAATAAATAAACGTTAAAAAAAAAAAGAGAGAGAGAGAGAACTCAGAGAGCTCCCTTGTCCCTTCTGCTGTGTGAAGACACAGTGAAGACAGCCACCTGTGAACGAGGAAACAAGGGCCCCCACCGGACACTGGATCTTCCAGGACCTTGATCTTGCACTTCCAGCCTCCAGAACTGTGAGAAAGAAATGTTTGTTTTTAAGCCACTCAGTCCACGGTATTTTGTTATGGGAGCTGGAACAGTCTGAGACAGTGGCCTTCTGACTCCTCATCCAGAACCTTTCCTCTCCCAAACTGAGGCCCACAAAGCCACCATGGCACACGGTGCCAGGCAAGACTGTGGCAACCTCCTAGCTGATAAATTCCCTTTTTAACTTAAGCCAGTCGGAGGCAGGGTCGTGTCACACTGCCATGTGAAGGGACAAGAATCCAAAGACATGTAGAAAGGCTGGATGATGATGATGCTTGGTGAGGGTAAAAGGGCCATCCTGCCCTGGGGACCACGGTTATAATGGCACACACTCTGGAAGGGAATTTGGGGGCCACGGTGACATATGGCTGCTGAGAAAAGCCAAGGAGACCCATGGCAGTGGGGTAAGGGAGGACAAAGAGGAGAGCTGTTGGGGCACATCTAATGGATACAGGGCTCCATACACAATTTGGGGTGTACTGATCTCCCTGTCCTTGGAACAACCTCTTCCATCTACTGCACGGTGACAGAGGTATCCTCTCCCCTGTGTAAGCTGTGATGCAGGAAAAGTTGGGAAGCAGAGACTGAAAATGCCTTCCCAGCATGGAGGCCACCCCAGCCAGTCACTCTGGGGTCAAAATGGCATCCACCAAAGGGTTAAAGACCATAAATGCCAAAGAATGGGGTTGTGCCAGAGAGAATTCGTGAACACGCCAACCTTGACTTTGACTATGGCTGGAGGCAGAGCTGGAGACTGAGGGAAACTGAAATTTTGTGGCTGTGGAGTGTTCCCAAAGCAGGTATGGTTATGAAAACTGGTAGGCCAGTGGAGGACCGTTGCCCCCCACCCAAACCCTCCTCTGGGGTAACATTCTACAGCA
Organism: Puma concolor; assembly: GCF_028749965.1. Lineage (NCBI taxonomy): Eukaryota > Metazoa > Chordata > Mammalia > Carnivora > Felidae > Puma > Puma concolor. Next base: position 149,294,555 of record NC_141667.1, read on the forward strand.
CCCACCTGACACTGTTGGTTGCTCCCCAAAACATTCCCTGTCTTCCTTCCTAACAAAACCACAATTCTCTAATAGTGGCAATGTGCCCAGCCTGTGCCCGGGGAGAAATCAAGATTGGCCAAAGCTGAGGTGCCTGGGAGGCTCAGTCCTTTAAGCGTCTGACTCTTGATTTCGGCTCAGATCATGATCTCATTCATGAGTTCGAGCCCCACATCAGGTTCTGGGCTGATGGTGCTGAGCCTGCTTGGGATTGTTTCTCTCTGCCCCTGCCAACAGGCTCTCTCAAATAAACTTAAAAAAAAAAAAAAAAAAAAGATTGGCCACTCCTGTGGCAACCCCATTACCCTTGCCAGTGAAAGGATGATGGCAGTCATGGGCCTTGGCTCTGGTTGGTGGCCACACTGGAAGTCTTCTGAGAGGTACTGGGAGCTTCCCTGCTCTGACTCAAACAAAAGAGAAAGCCTACTGAGAAGATGACTCTTTTTCCTGCTCCCTTCTCTTCTACCTTGGTTACTCTTCTGTGAAGACATATGGTTGGAGCTGCAGCAGCCATCTTGACACCATGAGGAAAAGCCAAGACAATGACCTGGCCCCCACTGGTGGCCAAGTCATTGAACTAACTCGGGAACTAACTTCTGGGCATCTCTGGTTATGCAAGCTAATCCAATGACCGAGTTTTTTAAGCGACCACCCTCAAATATTCTGTTACCATCAAGAAGCACACTTACAGACTAACACTTTCCTCTCTATTATTTGCTTGTCAATACAGAGGTTGTTGTGACCCTTAGAAACGAGGGAGCTGAGGGGCGCCTAGGTGGCTCGGTCGGTTAAGTGTCTGACTTGGGCGCAGGTCATGATCTCGTGGTTCGTGAGTTCAAGCCCCGCATCGGACTCTGTGCTGACAGCTCAGAGCCTGAAACCTGCTTTGGATTCTGTCTCCCTCTCTCTCTCTTAAAACTAAACATTAAAAAAAAAGTTTAAAAAAGAAAAGAGGGAGTGGCCACCCAGGAAGATGCAGAGGTTAGAGGACACAGCTAGTAAAATGGCACGACTGAAACTCCTCTCTGCCTGCTGGTATCATTCAGTTTACAGACTGCCCAACTTCAGAAGCTGTGCCGCAAATCTTCAAAACCAGAACGTCGAGGTCCGATTCAAACATTTCCAAAATATGTTTGCGAAAGAAATGCCCCCGACGGTTGGCTCGCTCTAAGCACGTTGCTGTTTTATAAAGTTCTCCCAAATTGTTCCCCCACCTCCACCAGAAAGAAAAAGAATGAATAGAGAAAGTGAGCCTGCCAGGAAGTCACTGGAAAGAAATTTTTGAGTTTGAGAGCCAGGAAATGTCAAGGAAACAAACGTAGCTATGATGGACTCTTCATCTCCTGTTGTGCTAGGGGATTCAAAAACTGGATCTTTATTCAAGTGTGCCCCACAGAGCGGTCCCGACAAAGTGACAGGCTGCCGCAGAGGCCGAAAAAGCTACATGTGATTCTGGGTTTTACGGTAATTTAACCAATACGTATAGTTGTTGATGGTAGGAAAGGAAATTGAATTTTACCCAGAGTCTCTGGGTTTTTCTTGTTTTCAAACTGATTGGTCTGGACAATGGAGGACCGGGAGCCAACAATAAATCCATTGTAAGCTGGAAATGGTCTCCTCTGAATACAACTAAATATTTCTTTAATCCTTCCATTAAATTTGTTACTGTAGTATGAAAGCTATTTTATTTACTCTAAAATTCAGGCTGTTGTAATGCTGTAATTATAGGTATAACCAATGGGGGGTTGGTGACTTAGACAGCCATTTAAGGCACATTTAATTGCATAATATCAGATGCTTGTTTTCCATTGAATATCTTTGGGTCATAATGAAGATACTATCGTTAATGACTTTTATGTTCTGAAAACCATTTCTTTCATTTTGTACCATGGGAAGGCTCTTTAATAATCCCATGTTAACATGAATATTCCCTTTTTTGCAGCTTCTGTATCTACATTATCAGGCACATCAGCCAGTCCCAACAAAGTTATGTCACAGCTCTGTTCCCAAAGGAACAAAGACATCGGGTCGCATATTAACAGTGGCTTTTGTTGGCTTATTTTTAAATATTTTTCCCTGACATTAAAGTTGTGTGTGGTTGGCAAGGATTTCTCTTCCTCGGTTTGGATATGGTTTCTGCCTCCGAAACTCTGAAAACAAGCTTGTTGATAAAGGACGAGCTGCAGGCACCCTCGCATACATACCAACTTCAGCACAGGCGTCACTGAAAACAAACCAGAACCAAAAACCACCTTCAAGTCCAAACGCTCTTTCCTTAAGAGATTTGCAGTTCAATATTTCTTTGTCCTTCATATCTAACGGTTCCAAAAAGTATCTTCACATCTACTTATTCACTTATGTTTATTTTTGACAGAGAGATAGAGCGTGAGTGGGGGAGGGGCAGAGAGAGGGAGAGACAGACTCCAAAGCAGGCTCTAGGCTCTGAGCTGTCAGCACAGAGCCTGACGCAGGACTCCAACCCATGGACCGTGAGATCATGACCTGAGCTGAAGTCCGACGCTTAACCGACTGAGCCACCCAGGTGCCCCCACATCTATTTAAAGCCAATTACCAACTCTTCATTATGTGCCTCCCTCATCTCAGCGAGGGGGTGTAGGTGTTGCCCACCAGGCTGTGGACATTTCCCAGCTGGTGACATTTGTGAGAAGAATGGCTTTTGGCAGGAACAGACGGATATCCTAGGAAAGAGATGCCCTCCCACAGGGGACCCCCAAACAGCCAGAAGCCCAACTCCAAGTGCATTCATGCCACGGCATCTCTGACAGTCCACCAGCCAGTCTGTGCTCCAAGCACATGCACTTTAACTCAAACCTAACCAAACCAAGCATACGTTCACATACATCCTGTGCTAACGCCAGCCTGCTGAACGGTATGGCCAACTTCAAGTGCAAATCCCAGGATGTGAAATATTCCCTTTGCCTTCCTAAATCAAGAGCAGAGAGACTGAGAGAGACAGAGACCAAGAGAGAGAAAGTTCTGCCCAGTAACTACTAGCCCAAGCACTACAGGCCCACCCAGGTAATATCGGTGCCACTGGAGGGAGCAGGATGAAGCCACTACCTTCTGTCCCCTCAGATCCTTAATCCTTAGAGTTTAGGATTTTGCGAATCCACACTTTTCAGCTGGGGTTGCTTTGTCAGGACATCTGCCCTGTCCCCATTGCCATTAACATGGACACAAATTTATAAGCTGCCTGTACCAGGACTTCTGATTTACTCAATCAGGCCTCCCAGTTTATTTTTCCTAAGAGGGGCCTCCTAGGGGAGAGAACAGCTCCGGTTACTGCACTTACAGATAGAAATTTTACTGGCCCTCCATCAGTCAAGTCAACACCCCGGTCTCTAGGGATTTGCCAAAAGATAATGGGCTGTAATTACGAAACCTTCACCACCAGTTGCCAGTTCCGAAGTCTGCGGGCACGTTCAAGGCAATAATAGGAAATCAATTCATGAAGCAGCAGTTCTGCCCAAAACCATGCTGGAGGAGACGGAAGGCTGGCTTCAATGGAAGGGGCTTAAGAAACAGGTAGGGTGGACTAGAAGGTGTGGTCCAGCCTTCTCCCATTCCCCAAAAGATTCCGAAGGAACTCCTCAAAGGACACGCAGCTCAATGCATTAATGAAGATCACAGCCAGCACGGTCTAGGGGGAATTGGTAGCAGCAGGCCTGGCCTCCCTCTCCCCTACCTTGAAACACTGGGGATTTTCAGGATACAGTGAAGGATGCCCCTCTGGGCACTAGACTTGGGATCCACCTCTCCCAGGAGGAAGAGGGTGGCTCAGGCCACGGAGGTGAGCTCATCCGGGGGACCCCTGGCCAGCCCACCTGCCTGTCTTCAGTTCTACCAGGGTCGGGCACTGGTGCACAGAACGTGGAGATTTTGATGCACACGACGGATGAGGGCGTTGAGGCCACAGCAGCAACCTTCATAGAAGTGTCGCAGAGTCTCATTCGACACTTCCAACAAGGGCAAGGAAACTCAGGATGTAGCTGCATTCCCCAGGTGGCATCGCTTAAAAGCAGAAACCGGGTGTTTAATTCCCCTCATCCTACCAAGCCGAAGCGGCTGTCGCCTCAGGTTTCCGGGGCACTGAGTACGCATTTAAGAGCCCCAGAACACAGCATCTCCAGAATGGAGCTGCTCGGAAACAAACCTTTCTGGGAGAAGGTGTACAGGGAAGGTCCAGCTGACCGGAACCCTCCAAGGGCCCTGGCCCTCGGGTCCGTCTAAGGCTTCCCTCCACCGGGGCTGCCACTTCTCCGAGTACAGCAGCATCGGGACAGTGGCCGCCACCGGAGACGAGTCACCCACCAGGCACTTCCCACACGAGCCTGGTCATTAGCCCGGCACAGAGGAGGAGCCAGGCGCTCACCTCCAGCGGGAAGCGACGGGTCTGAGCGCACACCCCCGTGGACACTCGCCCCCCCCCCCCCAGGTCTGTCACGATTTCTAAGCCCGTGGTCTTTCCTCGCTCTCCCTCCGCACTACTCGCTCCCGAAACAGCCCTTCTGGCTCGCGTTTCCTGCGGCCGCTGCGCCCTGCAACGTGACCCTGCGGCCGGAGCGGAGGCGGCAGGACCCCCTCGGGGACCGGCACCCCCAGCCAGACGCGCAGGCCGCCGGGAGGGACTCACTCACGCAGGGCAGGCGAACGCTCCTCGGGGAGAGACTGCCGCGGTGCCCGCGCCCCGGGCGCACAGACGCTCCCCTGCCGCACGCGCGCCCCGCGCCCCTCACCTCGTGCAGCAGGCGCTCCAGGTGCGGCTCGGCCCAGGCTGCCAGGTCGCCCGGCGGCCCCCCGCGCCGCAGCAGATCCCGCTCCTCCTCGAGCGCCGCCACCCGGCCCTGCAGCGCGGCCGCCTGGGCGCCCAGCAGCAGGCAGGCGGCCGCCGAGCCCACAGAGAGCAGCAGGCACAGCGCGCTCACCGCCCAGGCCCCGGCCGTCGTCGCGGGGTGCCCCCCGCCGCCGCAGCCGCCCGCCGGGCCGCCCTTACGCGCGTCGCCGCCGGCGCGCTGGCCCGGGCTCATGGCGCGCTCGTCGCGCGTGGGTCTCCGAGGGGGCGGTGCGCAGCCGCGGGTGCGGGCCCGCGCGCGGGGAGCAGGCGGGAGAGTCCGAGGCACGAGGTCGGCCGCGCGCGGGGCTCGGCCTCGGGGCAGCAGCGGCTCGCGGCGCACGCCCCCCACTCCGCCGCCAGCTCCTCCACAGCGGCCACTTTGGGCAGTTTCCTCTATGCAAATAGATCCTACCAGAAAAGGAGCCGGGACCCACCCAGGGGAGGAGCGGCCCGGCCGGCCCCGCGCGCCGAGGGGCGGGGGAGGGAAGGGAGCTGGCTCTTCTGAGCCCCACGCGCGCGCCCGGCGGACCCCCGGCGCAGCGCGCACAGCCACCTCACCTGTCCCGGGCGCCCAGCTGCAACCCCACTGCCGCGCGCACACCTCCGCGACTCCCCAGCCCGAGGTCCCTTGCGGTCCCCAGAGGTCTGCGGTGCGTCCGGAGACTCAGAGCGCCTTCCGCAGCCCACCTCTGGCCCGAGCATCGTTCGTGTCTGGGGGCAATGCCGCTAAAACTTGTGAATTAACCTTTCTGACACTTTTTTAAAAGTTCAGAACTTCAAACCCCGTGGAACTTTGTGAATCGGTCCTGGATGGTGCCTTAGCGCCGCTCCGTGGCCGAAAATGACCACTGCGCAATCACACTGAGAGACGCAGTCAAGGTTGCGCTTTCGCCCAGCAGAAACATACCTCTCAGAATCTTAGTGCTCTCACCATTTATTAGGTGCCAGGTGTGTGGTGCTGGTGGCAGAAATTGTAAGACCTTGTTCCTGACCTAGAGAGGGTGTTAATTTGAGAAAATTGATCAATGGGGAAGATGGGGAAAGAACTCCAACTTTTGTGCCGGCGACGGCTTCATTCTGTAGCGGAAGCACAATTTGGCCAAAAATAAGCCAGTATGCACCATACTCAGCTATACTACGATTCTGCTGCAAATTTAGATCACAGGGTTAAGGTAGGAAAGCCTGAATGAGAATAAAAAGGCCCTCTCGGTCTTTTCAAGAAAGAGAAGAAAGGCTGGAAGTTAGGTCCGTTCGCCACTTGGTCGCGAATTCCTACCAGGTGTATTCATGTCTTAAAATGGGTCTCACCATGTCGCTTCCACTAATGCCTGTAATATTAAAATAAACAAGCAAAACTGCTGACTTAGATCTTTGTAATTTGGGCAACTCCACAACCAATTTGGGGGGTGGGAGGGAAAGACCTGTTAGATATTCCCTCTTGCTCCCTGGGTATCTGTGGATTATTAATTTCTGCGGATACATTAGTTATCTCTGATAACTGTTGAGAGCCTCCACCTGACATGTTCCTCCTTACTCTCTGAATTCAGAGGGAAAAGCCACCTCTGAGATTGGAATAAAACAGAAGTGATTGGCATCTTACCCCTGCAACTTCATAGCTGTGACCTTAGGTAAATTGGGATTGTGGTTAGCTGATTATCCTAGAGGTAGGTCCTGGTACTATGCTAAAATGCAGCGCATGCCCCGCAAATCCTCCGAAAAGTGCTTGCTAAGCAAACTAGATCCTCGGCTTGAAAGAGGTCAAACCATATTAGAGGTTAGCACCTCAATATTATTAGACACATAGCTTAATTGCCCATCACCTACGTTGATGTTACTGTGTGTCCGATGTTTATAGCAGCATTATCTACAATAGCCGAGTTATGGAAGCAGCCGGAGTGTCCATCCACAGATGAAAAGATAAGGAAGATCACACACACACACACACACACACACACACGGGAATAATCACCATAAAAAAAAAAAAGAATGAAATCTTGTCATTTGCAATGATGTGGATAGAGCTAGAGAGTGCTATGCTAAGGGAAATAAGTCAGTCAGAGGAAAACAAATACCATATGATTTCACTCATATGTGGAATTTAAGAAACAAAACAAACCATCATGTGGGGGGGGGGAAGAGAGAGAGAGAGAGAGAAATCAAGAAACAGATTCTTAACTACAGAGGCAAACCGATGGTTATCAGAGGGGAGGTGGCTGGAGGATGGGTGAAATAGGTGACAAGGACTAAGGAGGGCACCTGTGATGAGCACCCAGTGTTGTATGGAAGGGTTGAATCACCTAATTGAACACCTGAAACTAATATAACACTGTATAACATATAGGACATATATAACATAACGCTGTATGTTAATTAACTGGAATTTAAATAAAAACTTTTTTTTAAAAAAGCCAAGCTCATTTGTCCTTTAGGACTTTGCCCTTGTCTACTACCTCCCTATCTGGAATGTTCTGTTCTCATATCTTTTTTTGTTTTTAAGTTCATTGATTGAGAGAGAGAGAGAGAGAGAGAGAGAGAGAGAGAATCCCAAGCAGGCTCTGCACTGTCAGGGCTTGAACCTACAAACTGTGAGATTATGACCTGAGCCCAAATCAAGAGTCCAACACTTAACTGACTGAGCCACCCAGGTGCCCCTGCTCTCAGATCTTTGAATAGTAAGCCCTTCCTTCAGGTCAAAGTCCCCAGGTCCTCAAACCTCACTGCCTCTGAGAGACCTTCCCAGGCTGCCCAACCTAGGGTGTCTGCACCCGCTGCCCCCCTCCAAAGGATTACTTGGGGGATCAGGCCATTTATCACTGTTTGAAGTTACCTTTTCATTAGAAAGACAAAGTTACCCCTTTGTCTTGCTCACCACTGTTTTCTCAAAAAAACAGGACAGGATCTGACACATGGTTGATGCTCAATAAATATTTGCCAAATCAACTAAGGAAAGGTGAAAATAGGTTTACTGCCTGCAGCTCACTTTAAAAGTCCAGGAAGAGGAGCGCCTGGGTGGCTCAGTTGGTTAGGCGTCCAACCTCGGCTCAGGTCATGATCTCGTTGGGTTCGTGAGTTTGAGCCCCGCATGGGGCTCTCACCCCTCAGCACAGAGCCCACTTCACTTCGTGTCCTCTGTCTCCCTCTCTCTCCGCCCCTCCTCTGCTCATTCTCTCTCTTTCTCTCTCAAAATAAAATAAGCTTTAAAAAAAGGGGGGCGGGCACCTCGGTGGCTCAGTTGGTTGAATGTCCGACTTTGGCTCAGGTCATGATCTTGTGGTCTGTGAGTTCAAGCCCCGTGTTGAGCTCTGTGCTGACAGCTCAGAGCCTGGAGCCTGCTTCCGATTCTGTGTCTCCCTCTCTCTCTGCCCCTCCCCTGCTCATGCTCTCTGTCTGTCTATCTCTCTCTCTCTCTCTCTGTCAAAAATAAACATTAAAAACATTTTTTTTAATTAAAAAAAAATTTCTGCATACAAGGAGCTGTGACCTTTGGTCAAGGGACATCACCTCTGCAAAACCATGAGTTGGAAGGTGGGAACTGAGGGGATAGTCTTTCTCTCCTCCTGCTCTCTGCTCTGCTGGGTCTCCTACCTCCCACTGACCAAACCCACAGGGCAGGGAGCCCCGACAATGCAGTGCATGCAAGAGACCAGCCTGCTAAGGACAGACAGTCAGAGAGATATAAGGCAGCTGTGTGGCAGAATAAAAAGAGAAGACCCACCACATCACCTAAGCTGCTGGTGACGTTTGTTGGTAAACGCTCAATACAGCTACTGCTGCCTCTGAATGGCTAACGTGCCAGCAACAGGCACTACTCCTCGGGGAGACCAACTGGCCATTGGGTGGCAAATCAGCTAGTTTGGATTCCCTCCAGCCTGGAAGGGCAAGCAGTTTGACGCTCATGGGGACAGCTATTCCAGGTATAGGCTTGGCTTTCCTGTCTGCAGAGCCTCAGCCAGCACCACTAACCTCACAGGCGGCCCGATCCATAGATATGGGATCTCCTACAACGTAGCGTTGGAGCAGGGGGCCCACTTTACAGTGGGAGTGAGCCCATGACCTTGGAATCCACTGGTTGTATCACATCCTCCACCAGCCGGAAGCAGCCAGGCTCACAGAATACCGGAACTACATTTCAAAGGTGCAGGCGACCCAATGGTGCCCCTTTTTCCACGGGGGATATATTCCAAGACCCCCCCCCCCCCCGCCAGGGGATGCCTGAAACTGCAGATCACACCAAACCCTGTAGATACTCAGTGGTTTTTCCTGTATGTACATTCCTGTGATAAAGTTTAATTCATAAATTAGGCACAGCAAGAGATTCACAACAATAAAAAATAGAACAGTCATAACAGGATACTGTAACAAAAGTTATGTGACTGTGGTCTCTCTCAAAATCTATTGCACTATGCTCACGCTTCTTTTTTGTGACGATGTGAGATGATACAATGCCTACGTGATGAGATGAAAGGAGGTGAATGGCACAGGGGTTTGTGACATAGCGTTAGGCTACTATTGACCTTCTGACGATACACCAGAAGGATCATCTCCTTCTAGACCGTGGTGGACCACAGATAACTGAAACCCCAGAATGTGAAACATGGATAAGAGAGGGCTACTGTCCTCTGAAAGGCTGCAGGGCCACCTTTCAGGTCGTGGCATATGCATTAAATAAGGAACCTCTACATGATGCTCTGTTCCAGGTAATACAGGAATCTCGGAACCGAGTAGGAGCGAGAGTAGCCCGAACACACCATCACCCCCCATTACTCGCTGGGGGATTTTGAACTTGCTGTCCTCCCAACTGTAGGTCCTGCAAGTCTGGAGATCCTAGTTCTCCAAGGGGCTATGCTCTTTTTTTTTTTTTTTTTTTTAAGTTTATTTATTTATTTTGAGAGAGAGAGACAGAGAACAGGGGAGGAGCAGAAAGAGAGGAGAGAGAAGAGAGAATACCCCAAGCAGGCTTTGCTCTGCAAGTGCAGATCCCGACACAGGGCTCAATCCCACGAAATGAGAGATCATAACCCGAGCCAAGATCAAGAGCGGGACGTGTAACTGACTGAGCCACACAGGCGCCCCTCAAAGGGGTCACACCAAGGGGCCATTCGACTACAAGCTCTGGCTGCCACCCGGGGCACTTTGAGCTCTGTGTCCGGGGACCTGAAGTCAATGAGTCATCATTTGGGTGGGGGTAACTGACCCTGACCAGCAGGAGGAGGTGGGGTTGCTCCTATACAGTGTGGGCAGGGAGGGATATGCCAGGCACCTTGTGGTACCCCTGCGCCTCCCTGTGGCCATGAACAGCAGTGTGCAGCAATGCAGCCTGCTGGTTGACAAGAGCTCAGATTCGTCAGGATAAAAGGGTGTTATAAAATGTTTTATTAAAAAAGGAATTATTGGGGCACCTTGGTGACTCAGTTGGTTAAGCGTCTAACTCTTGGTTTTGGCTCAGGTCATGATGTCGCGGTTTGTGGGATTGAGCCCGCGTCAGGCTCAGTGCTGAGCATGAAGCCTGCTTGGGAGTCTCTCTCTCTCTCTCTCTCTCTCTCTCTCTCTCTCTCTCTATTTCTCTCTCTCTCTCTCTCTCTCTCTCTCTCTCTCCCCTCCCTCCCTCCCTCTCTATCCCTCCCTCTCTCAAAAACAATAATAAGGGTTGCCTGGGTGGTTCAGTCTGTTAAGTGTCTGACTTCGGCTCAGGTCATGATCATACGGTTTGGGGGTTTGAGCCCCACGTCGGGCTCTGTGCTGACAACTCAGAGCCCGGATCCTGCTTCAGATTCTGTGTTTCCCTCTCCCTCTGCCCCTCCTCTGCTCACAGGCTGCCTCTCTCTCAAAAATAAATAATAAAAAATTTTATATAAAAAATAGTAAGTCAAAAATCAAAAAGGAATTATTTGGGTCAGATAGGGTTGATGACCACTGCAGAAGATCATAAGTAATGTTAACACTGAAAACGTTCACATATGTTCAAAATGTTGTTTAAGAAGGCAAAGGTACTTACTCATATTTTTTAATTATCAGTGAAAATGATTTAAATTAAGCTATGAGGCTTAAAGGGCTAAGCTTCAATGACCTGAGGAAATTGTTGCATAGAAAAGGCAGTGTGAGGGGCACCTGGGTGGCTCAGTCAGTTAAGTGTCCAACTTCAGCTCAGGTCATGATCTCACGGTTCGTGGGTTGGAGCCCCGTATCAGGCTCTGTGCTGACAGCTCAGAGCCTGGAACCTGCTTCAGATTCTGTGTCTTCCCTCTCTCTCTGCCTCCCCTGCTCATTCTCTCTCTCTCAAAAATAAAAAATCATTAAAAAGTTTAAAAAATAAAAATATAAAAAAGAAATAGTAAGATCTTTTAAAATTAAATTCCTCTTCTGATGGCATACTGTAAATGTCATTTAGGCCTGTTCTTGTCATTTATTCAAAATTATATCTGCCCATGTTGTCTTTAATTAAGAGAAAATCCAGCAGCTTTTTAAAAGCATGGGATTTTTTAAGTTTAAAAAAAAAGTAATTTTCATTTATATTTCTTTTTTTCTTTTATCATGTTTATTCATTTCCTGAGAGAAAGAGACAGAGTGTGAGTCGGGGAGGGGCCGAGAGAGAGAGAGAGAGAGAGAGAGAGAGAGAGAGAGAGGGAGACACAGAATCCAAAGCGGGCTCCAGGCTCTGAGCTGTCAGCACAGAGCCCAATGTGGGGCTCCAACTCCTGAACTGGGAGACCATGACCTGAGCCGAAGTCAGATGCTTAACTGACTGAGCCACCCAGGCACCCCAGTAATTTTTTCATTTATATTTCTAATGGGAAACATTTTAAGTCACAGGGTGGGGTGGAGGGGGAGCATGGGAATTGCCCAAAATCTACAACTTATCTTTAGTTCATCTCATTACATGTAACTGCTGCTAACAGTATCTGAAAGAACTAAGCCTATGAGAGGCTTATCTCAACAGATATTTAAGGCGGTTTCAAATCTTCATAATTAAATCTATGTCTTGGTCTTTTAATTATGTATGATTTCCCCCCAAATTGCAATAATTAAAACCAAACTAAAACCAGGAAAGGAGTGAATCTAAGAAAATGTATCTGAACAGTAGACATTCTTGACTGGTAAACCAAACAAAATTTCTTTGAAAATTCTATTCCCCGTGACATTTCAGTGAAATGTCACAATAAAAGCTACAATTTTAGGGGGTCAAAAATAGAATTCTTCGTAGCTTAGTACTTTCTGGTGCCATAAAGAGGAACAATTAACATTGTTAAAAAATTTTTTTTTAATTTTTAAAAAAATGTTTATTTGCTTTTGCGAGACATAGAGGCAGAGACAGAGACAGTGGCATGAGCAGGGGAGGGGCAGAGAGAGGGAGACACAGAATCCTAAGCAGGCTCCAGGATCTGAGCTGTCAGCACAGATCCCGACATGGGGATCGAACTCACAGACCGCAAGATCATGACCTCAGCTTAAGTCAGAGGCCCAACCGACTGAGCCACCCAGGCAGGCGCCCCTTGTTAAATTTTTTAAAAACGTGGTGGGTGGCATCTGGGTTAAAACATTTATGGAAAACAAAATAACTGCTATTTATTAGAGGGACCACTAAATGCCAGGTAATCTGCTAGATGTTTTTTAAAAAAAAAATTTTTTTTTAACATTTATTTATTGTTGAGAGACAGAGACAGAACATGACAGGGCAGGGGCAGAGAGAGAGGGAGACACAGAATCTGAAGCAGGCTCCAGACTCAGCTGTCAGCACAGAGCCTGAGGTGGGGCATGAGCCCACGTGAGATCATGACCTGAGCCGAAGTCGGACACTTAACCAATGGAGCCACCCAGGCACCCCTGGATCCATTATTTCATTAAGAGTTACAACATAATGTCTTTCTAACATTTTGTATTTCATTTTGTATTTCTAGTAAAACTTCTGTGTTTACTAGAAGGAATTCTATTTAAAAATTTTCCCTTCATCAACCATCAGTTTACAGGATCAGTGAGGACTAGAGAAATGGACTCCAATGGTGAAATATTGAATATGGGAAATTCTTTTAAGACAAATGACCCAGTTTCATTAGCAAAGAAACAGAATGTGGGGGGCAAAAGATACATCTTGTGATTCTGAGAGACCTGAGACATATTAGTAATGTGTGGACCCTGACTGGGTCCTGATTCAAACCAATCAACTATAAAATGACTTTTTTTTTAAAGATGAACCTTAAATATAGACTCAATATCAGGTAAGGAATTATTTGGTTAGGTATGACAATGGATTACATTTTTTAAAACTCATCTGTTAAAAGGTATACAGAATAAAATGACTTTTTTTTTTTTAAAGATGAACCTTAAATATAGACTCAATATCAGGTAAGGAATTATTTGGTTAGGTATGACAATGGATTACATTTTTTAAAACTCATCTGTTAAAAGGAATACAGAAATATCATGGGTGAAATGATATGGTATCTGGCATTTGTATTTAAACACAACAAGAAATAGGTTGAGGAAGAGACAAAACAAAATTTGCAGAATGTTTTATTTATTTTTGAGAGAGCACAAGCAGGGGAAAGGCAGAGAGAGGGACAGAGGATCTGAAGCAGGCTCCACCCTGACAGCAGTGAGCCTGATGTGGGCTTGAACTCATAAACCTCAAGATCATGACCTGAGCCAAAGTCAAAGTCTCAAGCAACTGAGCCACCCGGGTGCCCCAAAAATGTTTTTAATTTTTGAAGCTGGGCTGTATGCACTTAGGAGTTCATTATTCTATTATACTTTTGCATTATATTTTTAAAAATTACGAATGTGGGGTCACCTGGGTGGCTCAGTCGGTTGAGCCTCCGACTCATTTCAGCTCAGGTCATGATCCCAGGGCTGTGGGATCAAGCCACATCAGGCTCTGTGCTGAGCATGGAGCCTGCTTAAGATTCTCTCTCTCCACCTCTCTCTCTGCCCTTCTCCTGCTTGCACACACTTTCTCTAAAATTTTTTTTTTAAATTATCAATATAGAGGTAGCCAGCTTCCCTAAATGACTCAAATTAAGTGTATTCTTATTACCTATATCCCAAAAGGCTGGATTGACTGAGCCACCCAGGTGCCCCCAAACTAACCAGTCTTTCACTTTACATTCCCTCTATCAAAAAAAAGAAAGAGAGAAAGAGAGAAAGAGAGAAAGAAAGAAAGAAAGAAAGAAAGAAAGAAAGAAAGAAAGAAAGAAAGAAAAAGAAAAACCAATTAGCTAACCAAGCAAAGCTTTAGCTTAAGGATTTAGCTGCAGACAGCAACCTCTTAAAATTGGTAAAATGATCAGGGCTTGGGATTCTTTCTCTCTGCCTCTCCTCCATGCACACTCTAAAAAATAAATGAACTTTTAAAAAAAGGTAAAATGATCAACTCTTTTAAGAATTAAAATTGTTTCGACCTATTTATTTGCAAACATTCAGTCTACTAAGCCAACAATTACTGATACCACTGTTGACACTATTATTTGTAATGAATCCTTCTGACCATAGTATTTGAAAATGTAGCCTGTTGGGGTGCCTCGGTGGCTCAGTCAGTTAAGCATCCAACTTTGGCTCAGGTCATGATCTCATGGTGCCTAAGTTCGAGCCCCAGATCTGGCTCTGTGCTGACAGTTCAGAGCCCGGAGCCTGCTTCAGATTCTGTGTCTCTATGTCTCTCTGCCTCTCCCTCCCTCCTCTCATGTGTGCGTACTCTCTCTAAAAAATAAACATTAAAAAATTAAAAAAAAAAAAAGAAAATGTAACTTGTTAAGCTGCACTGGATGTTTACATTTAAAATATTTTGTTTGCGGGGCACCTGGGTGGCTCAGTCGGTTGAGTGTCCGACTTCAGCTCAGGTCATGATCTCACGGTTCGGGAGTTTGAGCCCCGCATCGGGCTCTGTGCTGACAGCTTAGAGCCTGGAGCCTGCTTCAGATTCTGCCTCTGTCTCTCTGCCCCTCCCCTACTTGTTCTGTCTGTTTCTCTCTCTCAAATATAAAAAATAAAACATAAAAAAAAAATTAAAATATTTTGTTTGCACCAGTTTTGTGGGAATCACAAACTTCAAATTGGAAAGGATTTAAACTCAGTCCACCTGACAGTGTGTCTTCATTCATTCACTCATTCATGTCAAGATAAGCTTTAAATATTTGTGTGTGCCTATCTATTTAAACATGTTTTTTTAATTAAAAACAATTTTTAATGTTTATTTTAGAAAAATTTTTTTAATGTTTATTTTTGAGAGAGAGACAGAGTGAGAATTGGGAAGGGGCAGAGAGGCACAAACAGAATCTGAAGAAGGCTCCAGGCTCCGAGCTGTCATCACAGAGCCCTGCGTGGGGCTGAAACTCATGAACTGCGAGACCATGGCCTGAACGGAAGTTGGATACTTAACCATCCAGGTTAAGTATCCATCCAGGAACCCCAAAACAAAATGTTTTCAAATGACCATACCGTTTAACTATGTGGTGGTTGAAGCTATATACCAACTACTGAAGAAATATGAATAAATGGAACCCAAATAATAAAACTTCCTATTGACTATTACTTTCCATTTCATCCCAAGTCATTTCACAGTAGAGCTGTGAACAAGAATCAAACCGATGGTTCTTGATTCAATGAAGTGTGCTTTAAGCACAATTCTGGAATCTAGGAAACCCGAGTTTAAGTCACAATGTAGACACAATTGAAAAGACTTGGCTAAATCACTTCCAATTTGTTTAGCATCTAGCTCTTCAAGATTACTCAGAGGAATAGATTTCAAATTAAATTTATTTTTGTTTTAGGGGCGCCTGGGTGGTTCAGTTCAACCACGTCCAACTTCAGCTCAGGTCGTGATCTCATAGTTTGTGAATTCGAGCCCCGTGTCAGGCTCTGTGCTGACAGCTTGCTCAGAGCCTGGAGTCTGCTCTGGATTCTGTCTCCCTTTCTCTCTGCCCCTGCCCCGCTCACACTCTCTGTCTCTCAAAAATAAATAAACATTAAAAATTTTTTAAAAAACTTTTTTTTTTTTTTTTTTTAGAGAGAGAGAGAGTGTGTGTGTGTGCACATGAGTGGGGGAGAGGGACAGTGGGGGAGGGAGACAGAATCCCAAGCAGGCTCCACGCTGCGTGGGGAGCCCAATGTAGGGCTCAATCCCACAACCCTGGGATTGTGACATACACTGAAATCAAAAGTCACTCACCCAACTGAGCCACCCAGGCATCCCTGGTTTTCAATTTCGTGAACTACTAAATTTCATAGGGTAATCTGCTGCCAAATGAGTAACAGCAGGAGTCAATTTTATTCATCTACCCCGAAAATTTTGATGAATACCTGACAAATAAGCAGCAGAAAACACTGCAAATAACCTATTTAGCTGCACTTTTCAGAATGCCTCATAAAAATCAAGTTTTCAAAATGGACTAGATTAGAATGTAAGAACTGAACCCATAAAACGCCCAGAAGTAAACACAGGTGGTCCTTGACAATCAGTCTTGGCAGTGACTTTTTGGGTTTTTCGTAACAAAACCAGTAAACAAGTGGGACTACATCATACGAAAAAGCTTTTACACAGCAAAAAAAACCACCAACAAAATGTAAAGGCAGCCTATTGAATGGGAGAAAATATTTGCAAACCATATAGTGGATGAGGGTTAATATCCAATATATGAAGAACTCTTACCACTCAAGGGAAAAGAAACAATCTGATTTAAAAATGGGCACAGGACCTGAAACAACACCAATTAACCAACCAAACAAAACTTTAGCTTATAGGTCTTCCCCAAGAAGACATACAGATGGCCAACAGACACCTGAAAAGATGTTCAACATCACTAGTCATCAAGGAAATGCAAATCAAAAGCAAATATCACCTCACGTCTGTTAGAATGACTATTATCAAAAACAAGAAAGAAGTGTTGGCGAGGAAGTGGAGAAGAGAGAATACTCGTGCACTGTTGTTGAGAACGTTAAGTCAGTACAGCCACTACAGACAACGGTATGGAGGCTCCTCAAATAATTAAAATAGAACTACCATCTGACCCAGCAATTCCACTTCTGAGCTATTCACCCAAAGAAAAAGAAAACACTAACTGAAAAGGTACATGCACCCCCATGTTCACTGCAGCATTATTTACAAAAGGCAAGACATGAAAACAACCTAACTGGATAAAGAAAACATGATACACGCATGCACACGCTTTATCAGCCACTGAAAGTCATTTTGAGATGGCACACAAAACACGGTTGGAACTTGAGGCATTATGCTAAGAAACCAGATAGAGAAAAACAAATACTATATGATCTCCCTTATAAGTGGGATCTAAAATAAAAACCACCACGAAAAGAAAAAAACAAAAACAAAAAAGCCAGGGGCTCCAGGTTGGCTCAGTCAGTTGAGCATCTGACTCTTGATTTTGGCTCAGGTCAGGATCTGAGGGTTGTGGGATCAAGCTCCTAGTTGGGATCCTCACTGAGGACCTGCTTCAGATTCTCTTTCTCTCCACCCTTTCCCTGCTAGTGTGCCTGCTCTCTCAAAATACATAAGCATTTAAAAAACCAAATGAAAATCCCCCCAAAACAAACTCATAGATTCATGGTAGTCACAAGATAGGGGGAGGGGATGCCAGGGGGTGGGCAAAATGGTTGTGAAAGGGGTCAAAAGGTACAACTTCTACTTATGTCATGGTGACATGGTGTACAACATGAGGACTATGGTTAATAATACTGTATTGCATATTTGAAAGTTGCTAAAAGAGTAGATCTTAAAAGTTCTCATCACAGGGGCACCTGGGTGGTTCAGTCGCTTAGGCATCCAACTTCAGCTCAGGTCATGATCTCACAGTTGGTGGGTTCGAGCCCCACGTTGAGTTCTGTGCTGACAGCTCAGAGCCTGGAACCTGCTTCAGATTCTGTGTCTCCCTCTCTCTCTGCCCCTCCCCTGCTTGCATTCTGTCTCTCAAAAATAAAAATGTTAAAAACAATTTTCTTTTAAAGTTCTCATCACAAGAAAAAATTTTAACTGTGTGGTAATGGATGTTAACTAGACTTTGCAATATATACATATACTGTACACCTAAAACTAAAATGTCAATTATGCCTTAATTAAAGAAATTTTTAAGATATTTATATTGAGTGGGGAGTGAGGGGCAGAGAGGGGAGGGGGGAGAATCCCAAGCAGGCTCCACACTGTCAGCATGAAGACCCACTTGGGGCTCAATCTCATGAACCGTGAAGTCATGACCTAAGCCAGGATGAAGAGTCAGACACTTAACCAACCATACCACACAAGTGCCCCTAAAAGTTTTTAAAAAACAAATAGCTTCAATTGTTTTAGAAACAGTAAACTATGAAGCATCAAATTATTATGAAAAACACCTAATTGCAAATGACCCATATATATTCATTGGCCATTCTAAACTTTTCCATCAGTGCTGAAGCTCTGGGCACTATCAGGTAAAAATCTGGTGCTTTCAGAAAATGAGTTCAGGGGGGCCTGGGTGGCTCAGGCGGTTGGGCATCCGACTCTTGATTTTGGCTCAGGTCGTATCTCACAGTTCATGAGTTCAAGTCCCATGTCAGGCTCTGTGCTGACAGTACGGAGCCTGCTTGGGATTCTCTGTCCCTCTCTCTGCCCCTCCCGCAATCGTGTGCGCTCAAGCTCTCAATATAAACAAACTTAGAAAGGAAATCAGTTCAGAAGCACAAGGCTAAATATAAATAAATCCCTAAGAACCTCAGAGCTCACAGAAGGGAAGGTTGGCAATAGATACATAATGATCCCAGAGGTACCACCTTAACTACTAACACATTTCTTCTATCTTTAGTGAAATTTCACTCTAATTTCCAAAATTCTAGAAATTTTACCTAGGAATTAGCAAACACTCTGTGAAGAATGTAAATACTTTTGAGAAGAGAATGTGGGTTAGCAATCATTAACTTCTTAAAAATAGCATGGATATTTTTTTCTTCTTACATCTTAAGTTCAGCTACTCAGAGAAAGTTAATTTCTGATGAAGAAAGCAAACACTGATTTGGGAATTGAAGCACTTGTAAGGAATAGGCCAGAGGCTTAGGTAATATGGCAGCACTGGTAGAATAGAAATAGAAGGGAAAATCAAGGATGGCAGACACCTTAACCTCCATAGCAACATTGTTAGGGTCAGGGAAAACCTCTTCTTTACATCAAATGCTCCTTTAAAAATCCTCATCATACATATAGATGGCCAACAGACACACATGAAAAGATGCTCAATATCACTGTCAGGGAAATACAAATCAAAACTACAATGAGCACCTCACACCTGTCAGAATGGCTAAAATTAACAACTCAGGGAACAGGTGCTGGTGAGGATATGGACAAAGGAGTCCTCTTACACTGCTGGTGGGAATGCAAACTGGTGCAGCCACTCTGGAGAACAGGATGGAGGGTCCTCATAAGTTAAAAATAGAACTACCCCATGATCTAGCAATTGCACAACTAGGTATCTACCAAAAGATACAAAAATACGGATTTGAAGGGATACATGCACCCTGATGTTTATAGCAGCACTATCTATAGACAAATTATGGAAAAGAGCCCATCAAGTGATGGGTAAAGATGATAGGTAAAGATGTAAGGGGTGCTTGGGTGCTTCAGTTAAATGTCTGACTCTTGATTTCCACTCAGGTCATGATCTCATGGTTCGTGCGATCGAGCCCATTGGACTGTGTTGACAGCATGGAGCCTGTTTGGGATTCTCTCCCTTTCACCTCTCCCTGCTCATGCATGCACTCTCTCAAAAAACAAAAGGTGTGTACACACACACACAGACACACACGGAGTATTACTCAGCCATAAAAAAGAATGAAATTTTGCCATTTGCAACATGGATGGAGCTAGAGTATCATGCTACATGAAATAAGTCAAAATAAATACCGTATGTGGATTTTAAGAAACCAAATGAACATAGCGGGTAAAAAAAAGGGAGGAAAACCAAGAAAGACTCTTAACTAAGAACTGATGGATTACCAGAGGGGAGGTGAGTGGGGGAGATGGGTTGAACAGGTGACGGGGATTAAGGAGTGCGCTGGTTAAATGTTTTTGAGAGAACGTGTGAGCGGGGAAGGGGCAGAGAGAGAGGGAGACACAGAATCTGAAGCCGGCTGCAGGCTCCCAGCTGTCAGCACAGAGCCCAATGCGGGGCTCGAACTCATGAACTACAAGATAGGGACCCGAGCCAAAGTTAGACACTTAACTGACTGAGCCACTCAGGCTCGCCTAAGGACTGCAACTGTGATGAGCACTATGTATCGTTCAGTGTGGAGTCAAAATTCTATACCTGAAACAAATATTACACTGTATATTAACTGGAATTTAAATAAAAACTTGAGAGAAAACAAAAAAACCTTGTCACATAGAATATAGTTCAACTATTATGAGGGCACATTTACTATATTTGGACTGCATCAGAAGCGAAAGCATAATTCATGCAGTGATTCTATGGTAAAATGTCAGCTTTCTTAAATTTCTAGTCAAATTCTGAAACATAAACCTTGTTATATTGGCCAATGCTGCCTGTGAATAATATAGGGAACCCAGCCTGGTTTCGTGGTTTGTCATATGAAAAAATTCCATGTGTTCTATGTTTAAAATATATAGACTACTTAAATTCTAGTGTAGTGCACATAAAATGACAATACTTTCGATAAAAAAAACCCTTGTATCTAAATAATTATGGATTCTACAACCAAAAATATTTCTACCTGGCAGTTCTTATTTACTAAATTAACATTTATGTAGTTTCCTCCTCCTCTTTAATGTTGAGAGAGAGAGAGAGAGAGAGAGAGAGAGAAAGTGAGCGCATGCACGCGAGTGCACACACTGGGGAGGAACAAAGAGAAGAGGGTACAGAGGATCCAAAGCTAGCTCTGCCAACAGCAGAAAGCCCCATGCAGGGCTCAAACCATGAGATCATGACCTGAACCAAAGTTAGAACCTTAACAGACTGAGCCACTCAGGTGTCCCTACCCTATAGTTTCTAATGTGAAAACAGGTAACAGTAAGAAAAAACACCTATAGGCAAACAAAAACTATCATGTTAACCAACCAATTATGGTCTGGAAATTTCTGCAGAGGTTTCTTCCCTAAGTGTGTTCCAATCACATCATTCTTTTGCTCCAGTAAAGATTATCACAAATATAAATTGCTTAATAACCTTAATTCTCATAGGCTGAGTGAAGTTTAAGTTACTTACTTCATTTAATACGGAAACTGATGCTAGAAAATTTCAAGACTCCTCACGATTTGGTATTAAAAATTAATCCTCAGGGGCACCTGGGTGGCTCAGTCAGTTCAGCAACCAACTTCAGCTCAGGTCATGATCTCACGGTTTTTGAGTTTGAGCCCTGCATCGGGATCTGTGTTGAGAGCTCAGAGCCTGGAGCCTGCTTTGGATTCTGTGTCTCCCTCTCTCTGCCCCTCCCCCACTCACACTGTCTCTCTCAAAAATAAACTTAAAAAAAAATTAACCCTCAGAGGCATCAGAATTCCTATTTCTGATGTGACTGTCCAGTTGGGACTTTAATCTTAAATGAAGTATGTGCTTTTATTAAAAAAAATCTGTCATGATCGACAAATTGGATGCCTTTTCATGAATTCTACTTCTCACCAATGACATCACCCAAGGAGACAAAACACAATTCTTAAAATTTAATGAAATTCCAACAGTAAACATTTCCTATGGGTTTTGGTTTCCAATACCTGCCTATTGGGAATTAATAATACTTATTACCTGTTCAACAATTACAGAAAAAAACTTTAAAGTTAAGAAAAGTTCTGAATTTGAGGTATATAAAGAATATTCATTAAGAATAAAGTAGTCAAGATTTCCTTTTACTCAAAAAAATCACTTCAAAGAGTTGACCTCCATGTACAAAAGACAAGATCAATCACGTTTATCACTGGACACAAAGAATATTCCAAAGGTCTTTAAAAATGGTAATTAATCTCAAAAAGAAAAAAATTTAACTTGTATAGTTCATTCATTATCAAGACCATACTTGCTTAACAAGGTAATTATGCTATTGATACAAAACATACAGTATTTACACTTAACTGTACAAAATAATTTAATGTTTACAAAAATATTAGAATGTTTAGAGTTGACTGACACAGTCTTAAGTAATCTCTTCTAAAGAAGTATATAGTAAGACCACTGATTTCCATTTCATTTCTTTTTTAATAAGTCAAAGAAAGGATGCTGCAAGGCTTCATCCAAGGTAATTCTTTTCACTGGATCATATTCTAACATTCTTCGTACCAGGTCAAACAGTTTCTCATGTTCTTCGTCATGAGAAAGCATAAATTCCTGGGGAAAGAAATATTTTTGTTGAAGAAAGATTTTAAAATTTTTAAAAACTTTTTTTTTTAACCTTTATAATCTTTTTGTTTTCTTTTTACCTTTAATGGTTTGCAGCGTCTCCTAACATATCTACCAGCAGAACTATGTTCATCCCAATCTAGCTGGTTATGGTGAAAATACTTGCGTTTTCTACAAGAAAAAGAAGTCTGGATCAGTAAAAACAATACAAGAGCCACACGTTTACTCTGACCTCACTGGAACAGCTGGAAGCATGAACATCTATCTATGTAGACACACACACACACATACAATTTTTTTAAATTCCAGCAATGACATACTAGATCAGACATATTTTCTACAACATCTTCCTTAATCTTGCACCCTCTGAGGCTCTCGTGCCCCACCTGAGTGGTTCATGTACCGCACATGGAACAGTGACAGCTTATGGATCCATTCCTGTGAATGTGGATTTCACTAGGTCTGGAATGGGGTGAAGCTATTTGCCAACCACTCTAGCATCCTGTGCAAAGACACACAGCTAGCTAGCGATAGTATGGAATACAAACGTAAACTGCTAGAACTCCCCAAAAATCAAGCTGTTTTTTACTACTCTATTATGTTTATAGCAAGTTAGGAAAACACTTCTGCAAAGTTTAACTGGAGTGTAAAAAGACGCTTTGTTTATTAGATCACAAGGTAAATACTGCATTACTTGTTAAAAATTTGACTTTATGGAGGAAAAAAAATTTGAAATCTGAAGTCCTGGAACAAGCAATAACAACAAAGTTGGGTTTTCTGTAGTTTGAATACAGGCCACTGCCCATTCCCAAGAAAGGGCTTTCATCTTAGAGCATACCTTGTTTTCTGAATCATGTGTGTTGGTATGGGTCCTAATATTCGTTCCATCATTGCCAGGTGCTCTTTACTATCATGAGTCTAAAACACAAAGGAAAAAGAAATTTAGCACTTTCCCTTCCCCTACTTGCACAATAAAGGAAAATATAAGAAAACAGCGCTGACACAAAAGGACTAGAGAGCTGCATAGCTTATATCACCCTCTACTTCAAAGATGGAACAATAATGAATGAGCTAGATTAGCTGGTATAAACCAATAAAACTAAAGTCTGATATCCAACGTAAGTTCTGTATAGCAAGTGGATTAGACACGTAATTTAATGTGAAACTGAACAATTTCCTTATTTGTTTTCATTTCTTGCACTGTTTACTGAAGAATGACTAGGGAACAGTCCCAGAAAAATGGTCTCCTCATTTAATCAGCTGCTGACCCAAAATTGACTTTATTCACTAACGAAGATCCACGTGTTAACATTTACTATTCCTGGGCAATAAAAATACAGTTGTAATAATTCTCACAACAATCCTGAGCTCAGTATGTGGGAACATGAGTTTCAAAGGAGTTAAGATACTAGCCCAAGGTCATATAGCTCATGAATGAGAAAACGTAGCTATGAATCTAAGTCAAAACTCATCTTCAATCATAATAGGAACAGAGTTTTGGCTCAAGTGGAAGAGAGAAAACTGGCACGCTTAGAGCTGGAACGGTATGCTCCTAGATCAGAGGTTGGCAAACTTTTGTAAAGGTCCAAACAGTAAATATTTTAGACCCGGCTGGTTACAAATGGTCTGTGTCACATATTCTTTTTTGTTTAAAAGCAGGCATCAGACAGAATATCATCTGCCAACTCCTCAATCTGAAGAGCAGAGGCTTTTTAAAATCTATCAACCTATTGTTTCTAGCACATTGCTTCCAAAATGTTAAGGCCCTAATTCATGACAGGAGTTAAGTAATATTAACCCCACACTTTTATTTTTTTATTTTCCAAACCAATACAGCTTTTATTGCATCTTTAAAATATCACAAATAAGGGGTGCCTGGGTGGCTTGGTTAAGCATCCGACTTCGGCTCAGGTTAAGCATCATGAGTTCGAGCCCTGCACTGGGCTCTGCACTGTCAGTGCAGTGCAGCTTGGAGTTTTTTCTCTCTCTTTCTCTCTGACCCTATCCCACTCATGCTATCTCAAAATAAAGAAATTTTTAAAAATACTTATCACAAAGAAGTTGAAAAATCATCCAGCATCTTGTTATTCTGTAGCTGGACAACTTAGATCTTATTCACAAGTCTGTTGAACAGTTCCTTTTTCAGATACAACTCCAAACTTTTCTGATATCCTTGTTTTTAACTGTTGTAACTAGCTGAATCAAAGCGGCTGAGTTTGATACAAGTTCAATAACATTTCCTTCAAGAACTCATCTTTCTGGGCTTCTGAGAGATACTGAACAAGCAACACCTGGCCTCATCTGAATCCTGCAGATGTATTTTTCACCCAAGAAATTCTGCATTTCAACAAGAGAAACCACTCTCCTGAGTAACAACGATGATGGGGAAATGAGCATACACAGACGTCATCTTCTAATGGAAGCCCAGCGTAACACCCTTGACCATGTTCTGTATGGACAAAAAAGAACTGGCTACTCTGCTTGCACTAATTCCCCACCATTTTTGTCAACCTAGAGCCTCTTCTTTTTCTTTCCCAGGAGACAGAGTACACGGAGATGACTGGGTTCCTCTGGAGCGGTTCACAGTAACAGTGCCTCCCTTCATAGTGATGTTGACATTTTCTGGAATGTCGATGGTCTGACTGCCAAGAATCGTTTTCATTCTTGCAGTAGATGCAGCAAAGAGCTAGCTCCACATTTTTAAGAAGTTCCTTAGTTGAAGAATATTTTGGAGGATGCAATTCTAAATAGAAACTTTATCTCAAACCAATGTTAATAATCTGCACTTATGACCACAGAGTGATTTATAATCACAGATTATGTGAAGCAACTATTCTGTGTGTCAGAATGAAGAAATCATGCACGCACTCTACTCAACTTTTTCTTGACCTTCAGCTTACAAGACCAGATGCCACCTCCAAGAACTGAGTAGTCACTATGGTTGTAGGTATCAAGCTGGTCTATGAACTCAGAGTACTTTTAATAGGGTCTCTATGGATCAATGGATTAGAAACAGGAGAAGTCTGACAACGGGGTCCAACAAGCAGTGAACACACATTCTACAATAGCCACCACCTAAGTAACTCTTACTTGTCATAGCTTCCTCTCCACCTTGCATGGCCCCCAACTTCAAATCAACCTCAACAGCAGGAACCAGAATCCACCAAATCTGCACCCTTGACCCCTACAACAAATCACAACACTTTGACCACATTAGAACCCTTCTTCAGTGGGTGCACAACCTAGATCTTCCAAGACTGTTAGATGTCAGTTGTAAGGAGAATTACAAGGGAAAAAAGCAGAGACTTAAATATGGCTTCCTACTTTCTGTTTTGCCAAATCAGGACTTTAATTTTAGAAAATTAACTATCAACAACTATTATCATCATTCCATGAAAAGGACATTTCAGTACCCAAAACAAAAAAGCTAGAGGGATAATCTCTAAATAAAGGCCAGAATGACAAACTTACAAAATCATTTTCACTTTGGATTAGTCCACATTCTGGAAACCATGAACTTCTAGGAAACAAGTACCTTTCTATCCAAACAAGTCCATGAGTCAGTCCTTGCCTGACCTCACTTCCCCATTTATGCAAGACAGTCTAACAGCACTAACTACTGTTCCCTGACTAGAGAATGCTCTTTTGTGTATCTACACACTTATGGGTACAAGATCTTCCTGAGCTGGCCCCCGCTCTCTCCAGTTTTCTGACAAACCTCTAACCATCCTTCTGGCAACTGGCTTAAACTCCTTACTTTCTCGGTGACGCCTTCTCTGAAGAAATTTAACCCTCCATCTTTCCTGGGTTCCCACTACACTTTCTACATTGTCCCATTATAGCAAATAACACATTACACTGTAAGCTTTCCCACATTTATCTTTTACATGACTACCTGGAGGACAGAGATGTTGTCTTTCCAACTTTAAACACATAGTGCCTTAAAATGTGCCTAGGATGTCACAATAAAATATGACTTCTTGTCTCTGAATTATTTTATAAAACGGAGTGACTTGCTCATGGCCGTGGTAGTCAGCACAACCAGAACTGAATTATCACTGGCCACAGTAATGCTAATACAAATTTATGCAGGAGCTCAATAAAAAAATGAGAACACAAGACAATATGAACCATGTGAGAAAAACTCCAATCACATGCAAAACAGAATTATGAACACTCACCAAGAGCAGTATTTCATCCAACTATGGTTTTAGAGGATGACCATTCTGCACATATAAGGGTTTTCCGGGGAGTTTTTTTATTTGAGACAGAGAGCACATGAGTGGAGGACAGGGGCAGAGGGAAAGAGAAAGAGAGGGAGAATCCCAAGCAGGTTCCACACACAGCGCAGAGCCCAACACGGGGCTCAATCCCACAACCCTGGGATCATGACCTGAGCCGAAATCAAGAGGTGCTCAACAAACTGAGCCACCCAGCCTCCCCATTTTATGTAAGTTTTAAATATTAACACTACAGCAACTTTTCAAAACGCAGGCCAAAATTTTAACATGCTCTTAACACTGAAAATTAATTATGGAATGGCATTTACTAAATACATACCTGGAAGACTGTGAAACCAAGGTAATATTCAATAAGAATGCACCCTATGCTCCAAACATCACAAGGTTGAGACCAACCTAAAGCTGTAAAAACAAAAACACTTCTATACGCAACAATTTTTAACTGCCATATACCATATCCCTTCCCTCTATGCATGCTCTCTTTACAATAAATAAGATGGTAAACTCCAGGGTTATATTTTAGTTTCACGTAAAATGTTACTCGGTATGCTCTCACAATTCTCCATATCTTTACATCAAATTAGTGTTTATTGTGGGGGAGGGAGCATTTTATGTAAAGTAAGAGAGAGATTAGCAAATATTTTCCAAGTATAACTATCAATTTGTGCAAATACTCCATATTCTCTGATCTGTGTGCAATGGGGAGCATTGTTGCTCGCAGTTCATGATTGTTCTAGGAAATTTTACATTTTATTATAGCAAATACAGGTTGACAAGCTCAGAATGTAATTACTAACCACTTCTCAACTTACCAACTTAATGCCTGAGTTTACTTCTTGCATTAAAACAACAACAAGAACTGGGGGAGGGGGTGGTGGTGCCTGGGTGGTTGAGTGGGTCAAGCGTCAACTCCCGATTTTGGCTCAGGTCATGATCTCAGGGTTTGCTTCGTGAGATTAAGCCCCACAGTGGGCTCTACACTGACAGCATGGAGCCTGCTTGGGATTCTGTCTCCCTTTCTCTCAGCCCCTCCCCCACCCATGCACTCTGCTCTCTCTCACAAACTTTAAAAAAAAAAAAAAAAAAGGATCATGATTTCATGCCCTTCCCTTGGGCTCCGTGCTAGGCGTGGAGTCTGCTTAAGATTCCCTCTGCCCCTCTCCTGTTCCCACTCTCTCAAAAAAACAAAAAACCATGGTTTTAGATAAACTAAGGCTTATAAATGGGTATTATAAGCAGTTATGTTATAAGAATTATAGAGCTATTTAAAGTTCACAGAGAGAGATCTACTTATCTATGTACTTTTCAGGCTGTCTGTACATGATTATATATACCTCCACCTTCACAATTCTCAATGGCAATACTATTCAGGAAAAAATAAAATACCTAGTCTTAAGGTACTTAATTAGAAAGGAGAAGAGTAAATCATACAGATGTTTCAAAATTTTAAAGATCAAGTACTTAGTAAAACAATAATGTATAAATAAAACCTACTTTATCATTTTTTAAGTTGATTTACTCTGAGGGACAGAGATGCACACACATATGCACATGCAGGGCAGAGAAAGGGAGAGAGAGTCCCAAGCAGCCTCTGTGCTGTCAGCATGGAGCCTGACTTGGGGCTAAATCCCTTGAACTGTGAGATCATGACCTGAGCTGAAATCAAGAGTTGAGATGCTTAACTGACTGAGCCAGTCACCTAAGTGGCCCAATAAAACCTACTTTAAAATTTTAATTACTTTCAGTAACATAAACGAATTTAAAGAAAAAGGAATAAACAAAATGTTCAAAAACCTTGACTATGATTTTGGTTGTTTTATTTATTCACTTTTTTTTTTTTTTAAGTCATTTTAGTTAACCCTCACAGTGCCTGTGCCTATCATTTCAACAAATGGGTAACTGAGCAGGAGTCCACCTACAGTGACACATAAAAAAAAATCTGCAATTGATAGATCTTGGACCTAAAATGAACATCTATCTTCTCCAGCCATTCTTATCCAGCTTCTTCCTAGGTGACTGTAACCCTCTGCCACACACCATTCTAAATCATCTTGTTCTGAGAAGTTGGTCCTCATACTCTTTGGAATGCCCCATCGTTCACTTATACCAACCTCTCCCAGCTTCACGTCTTTACTACAATACCAGACACGTGAGACCAACTGCATGACTACATCTTCCTCTCCAACCTAATTCTGCCTTAATCCTCAGTATTAACACTCCACAAAAACACAAAGGACCTTTCCCAACCTCTTTTCCTCAAAACCAATAACCCCAATTTTGAATTTGTATGATCGATCTATCTAGCCTGGCCATACTTGGAACTGTTATTGTCACTACTAAGAATACTATATCTTATCCAAACTAGGAGGTCAGTAAGATGTATGACTATTTTATGCACCAATAACAAAGCAAAAATGCCAATTATTTTGTGTTGTGCTCCCCATGTTAAAATGTGGGGGGGAATCCACCTCTTAAAACTGACAACAAAGTTATGTCTTTTTAAGCTCTGAAAATGCCTCTCTGTCCACAAACTTTTCCCACACTCCTTTCCTAAACTATTGCAACACAACAGCTCCTTTCAGACCATATGAAGCAGAAATGGTATCATCATTCATTTCAAAGACAAGCTCGAAATTTTTGCTAACTTTGTAGTCACTGGCCACATGAGGCTGTTTTACATCTAACATTTAAATTAACATAAAATTTAGAATTCAGTTCCTCAATCACAGTGGCCACACTGCAAGTACAGAGAAGCCCACATGTGGCCAATGGCTACCATACTGGACAATGCAGATATAGAAGGTTTCCATCACATGGAAAGTACTACTGACAAGCACTGCCTAATCTCAATTTCCTTACGCCTTTACCAATCCTCCACCGTGGGTAAAAACTGTTAGTGTGCTTTCCTACTCTTATTCTGAATTACCAACTCCTACCAGCACATGTGAAAACTGGAAACTGACTCTAAAATTTCTACTAGCAAACTCAGTTGGACCTTACTTTTGGCTAATAAGCTTATTCCATGTATCTCTCAAGAGCATCTGATCTAAACTTCTCCCACTCTCTCCAAGCCCCCAACCTCTTCTCCTCCACTCCATAAACAAGACCTAGTCTCTGACATCTTGAGACATAAGATACACACTCCCTGAGTTCCCTCTTACTTCCAAACTCCGCACCTTAAGTCACTTTCTTCTTTAACCTTTCTGGTGTCAATGATTATCAAAGAAGCTCTCCTCTTAGACTAGCCCCCTCTTTCTTCTTGACCTCCGCCTGGCCCTTGACTCAGATGTCTGCCAACCAGACCTTTAGCATTTCTATAGTACCATGCTTTTGTGACATGAAAATAGGTACCCCCATCACTTCAAAAATCACATTGCTGTGATGTACTTAGCCAAAAGAACTTGCCCTTTCAGGATCTTGTAAGATTAGCATGTTTAAAAAATAACCACCTGGAATATCTTTACAAATGGTATCCCATTTTTCCCACTCAGGAAGAATATTTATAGCAATGTCCAATTTTTCTTAAGATAGTTACTATTTTCTGTACACTAAGAAAATCACACCCATCCCCTAAGTAAAAGGCATGGAGGAAAAAAAAACCTCATCTTTAATTACAGTATCAGGAAGAGTAGTGTCTACTGACCCAAAATGACCTCTGGAGCTCTGTAATGCCGTGTAGAAACCAAAGTACTATGATGTTCATCATCGTATGTTGCACTTCCAAAGTCAACAACTTTGATATCTGTGTTTTTCAGAGTGCGTTCATCACGTTTCTAGAGAAACAGAGTTGAGTCAACATGAAGATCAGTAAAGACATAAAAAACATTACATATTTCAAAAGGCTTGCATATGAGCATCTTTTTGATTCTCAACATAATTCCAGGCAAAAGGTAAAGAAGGATGATCCTTTTAGGTTAAAAATCAGGCTATAACCAGTCTTAGAAGTCAAAATTACTCATCGAAGGGTCACCAAGCTAAATTAATTTTAAAAACCACCACCAAAATTAAAACAAGTCTTTAACTTACCATTTTAGAATTATATTTGACTACATAGTCAGACTTCACAAATAAAATATTTTCAGGCTTCAAATCTGTATGGGTTAATTTATTATGATGCAAAACTACAAGAAAACAAAAAGAAATCATTAGTTTCACCTACATATTTCATCTGTATTGGGGGGGATAAGAAGGATCAGTAGTGGATATAGGGATTTCATCTTTACCTGTAACGTGTATTTTTAGTGACAATGTTTTGACATGTTGCTTGTATAATAAATTCTTTTAATTTTCTGGTGTTTAAAAATTTATCAAGTATACTTACAATTTATTGACTGGCAGATCTGATATGCCATCTGCCTGATGTGGTCAATTTGAAATGGCAGAAAGCTATTTTCTTTAATGAAATCATAGGTACTAAGTCCAAGCAGTTCAAACACAATACAAACATGACCATGATGATCAAACCACTCTAGCATCTGGACACATCGGCTAAAACAGAGCAAATAAAAATGAGTCAGTTCAGAGAATTCTGATTATTTTAGGCAAGATGATGGATCACAATTCAAGTTTATACTTACAAGACGCTATTGGGATCGGTACTATTTAAATGCTCCAATACTTGGATTTCTGAACGAGCTGCTTCACGGTATCGACCTACATTTTTTACAATTTTCACTGCTACATGTATGCCATCCCTTAAAAACAAAATTAAGATGAAAACGGTAGAGGAGCAGAATGAAAACACGTGTCCCTAAAGCATCATCTTACTGAGTATTAATTACTCTATGCTATTTTTCTAAAATAATCTTTCAGGGCATTTTATACCAGATTCCATATAACATTTCTTCAAAACAGTCTGGCAAAACACACTTTCTATGGAGCGATAACTCCCTTAATACAAATTTTAATGTCTGTTTCCAGAATTTTATCTAGATTTTATACCAAAAGAAAAAAAAGACAGGGTGCCTGGGTGGCTCAGTTAATAAACGTCAGACTTCAGCTCAGGTCATGATCTCATGGTTCGAGGTCTGAGCCCAGCATCAGGCTCTGTGCTGACAGCTCAGAGCCTCGTGCCTGCTTCAAATTCTGTGTCTCCCTCTCTCTCTGCCCCTCCCCTGTCCACACTCTGGCTCTGGCGCTCTCTCTCAAAAATAAACACTAAAAAAATAATCAAGATAAAAATAAATCCTCAAACAGAATATGCTACTGCTGAAAGCATTTGCTCAATCACCTAGACAGACCTGCCCTGTGCCAGGTGTGTAGAGCACAGGGGTTAGTCAAGACGAGGGTCGTCACTATGTACCTCACAGCCTAACAGAAAAGAAACACATGAACAACTGACAGTGTTGCAAATGCTTGGTATGAGCTTATACAAAGAGGTAGGAGAGCCAAAAAATTAGAGAGGGGAAGCTCTAATTTATTCAAAGAAGAGGTGACACACAACTGAGCCCTGAAAGACAGCCAGCAGTCTATAAAATGTGGGAGGAAAAGGAACACGTTCATTAAAGGAGATACCATCAGTAAGTCATGAAGTTGAGAAAATGCTTACTAGCACATTCACTGATACAAGTAGGTAGAAATAACTAGAGCATAAGCTCTAGATTGGTTACCTATAATACTTCCTAAAATGTATCAAGCCACAAATGATTTTGAGATAATGGATTTCTAAATTCTCAAATTCCTTTTATCCTCTTTTCTTGAATTTTTTAATGTTTACTCATTTTTGAGAGAGAGAGGGAATAGAGAGAGACAGAGTGTGAGCAGGGGAGGGGCAGAGAGAGGGAGACACAGAATCTGAAGCAGGTTCCAGCCCCCAAGCTGTCAGCACAGAGCCTGAAGCAGGGCTCAAACTCACCAAGAGTGAGATCATGACCTGAGCTGAAGTCTGACGCTTAACTGACTGAGCCACCCAGGTGCCCCTATCCTCTTTTCTAAATCTGATCTTCCTGAAGATGAACCAGCATTCAAGCCTCTTTTTTTGTTTTTTTTTAAACTATGGCCCTTCCATTTGATGTAAGAAAACCTCATACATCCCTCATTATTAAGATACATAACCTAGAATGTAAAAAAAAAAAAAAAATCTTTGGGACAAACAAACTTTTCTAGTAGCTGGATAGCAAGCCTTTCTCTAAGTCCGGTGGTTTCCAATTTACTGCTTTCACCAAAGCCCCAACGAAGTTGTGGGCTAATAAATCATTAAAACTTATTTTGATGATAATCTCCCTAGGACATTTGGCATATATCTCAAGGTTGCTATGAAACCGCTGTGACAAAACTCCCTTCTAACTCTTATTATATGACCAAGATTTCTTGGTGCTTATGGCTCTAGAAAAGAAAATAAAGATGTTAGCTAACACCACTACAGTAATTAACTGCAATGAACAGATGTATACCTTAAACTTACACAATGTTACATTACAAACAACTGTATCTCAAAAAAAAAAGGAAACACATTTAATGCTAAAGCATTTAAGATGTTTATGAATACATGTACTTTTTTTTTTGAAATCCCAACCAACCCAATAAAGACACATTTCCAATTAAATTTTATATTTAGTTCCAGTAACCATCAAAATTCGCAATAGATTTATACTTGATCAACTGAATACCGTTTACTGGAATATCTCAAGTACTCTCTTGGAATCTCAAGTTTTAAGAGAGCATTAACAGGGCAACTGGTAAAGTCTGAGTAAGATCTGTAGATCAACTGGCAAAATTTGAAAATATAACACATGTATGTATACAGCAAATTATAAAGAAAATACTGTAAAATGTTAACATGAGGAATCTGCGTGAAGGATATATGGGAATTTTTTCAACTATTCCAGAAAATTCTAGGAGTCTGAAAATATTTCAAAAGTTCACTTCACAGGGCTCCTGGGTTTGTTGGTTAAGCATCTGACTCTTGGTTTCAGCTCAGGTCATGATCTCACAGTTTGTGGGATTGAAACCTGCATCGGGCTCTGTGCAGACAGCACAGAACCTGCTTGGGATTCTCTCCCTGCCCCTCCCCTGTGCATGTGCTTGCGCTCCCCTCAAAATAAATAAACGTTAAAAAAAAATAGGACTTCACATTCACATTTTTATTGAAAAGACAGTGTGATAATGAACTTTAGGATAATATACTTTATGGAAAATGGAATGAAAATATGTTCAAGAATAAAACATGTTTAAGCATTCAAGAGTTGGTTCATGAATAAAGGTAGCTATCAAATTGCTATAATATTTAGATTCTCAAATATACTTAAGAACAGTTTTTAAATAATATATTAATGTTTAAATAAGCTGGAAATTATATCTGTCCCCAACCATTTTATTTTTTTTATTTTTTATTTATTTTTTTTCAATATATGAAGTTTATTGTCAAATTGGTTTCCATACAACACCCAGTGCTCATCGACCAAAAGGTGCCCTCCTCAATACCAATCACCCACCCTCCCCTCCCTCCCACCCTGTCCCCAACCATTTTAGGATGAAAAATTTTAAATGTCCATTTAGAAATGTGCAGTTGAGGGGCCCCTGGGTGGCTCAGTCGGTTGAGCATCTGACTTTGGCTAAGGTCATGATCTCACAGCTCATGAGTTAGAGCCCCACATCGGGAACTGTGCTGACAGAGCCTGGAGCCTGCTTCTGCTTCAGTGTCTCCCTCTCTCTCTGCCCCTAACCCACTCGCATTCTCTCTCTGTCTCTCTCAAAAATAAACAAACATTTTTTAAAAAAAATAAAAAATAAAAATAAAAAAAAAGAAATGTGCAGTTGAGGGGCGCCTGAGTGGCTCAGTCAGGTAAGCGTCTGACTTCGGCTCATGGTTCCTGAGTCCGAGCCCGGCGTCAGGCTCTGGACTGACAGCTCAGAGACTAGAGCCCGCTTCAGATTCTGTGTCTCCCTCTGTCTGCCCCTCCACTGCTTGCACTCTGACACTTGCGTTGTCTCAAAAATAAACAAACATTAGAAATGTGCAGCTGAAATGAACTGTGTTTTAAAACAGGTTTACTTACTAAAAAGTCTGCAAACTACAGAACAGAGGTTCTGGAGGAAAATGTTGAGGTGAGACACAGGGTCAAAACACTAACAGCTTTTACTAAGTCATTAAAGAATTTGGACTTTTTTCTGCAGGCTTTAAAGTAACAGAATTCCTTCGTAGTTTAAGATGCTAACTCTTAACATGCAAATATTATCCTTTGGGAATGAAGATTTTTGTTTTATTTTGTTGCCATAGATACTTTTATTTCATGAAGGCTGAAGAACAGTGTACAAAATCGGCATGATACACACAGCACAAATGAAAAAAATGATAAAATAACATTCTTCAGGTAATAGCTAGTACTTTATAGCAGACTACTTCTTCTCCAAAGATAATTATGGATTGTTCCAAAATAAAGCTAGATAGAATGTTCTTAAACCTTTTAAATGCAAGATGCTCCCTTCTACTCCCTTAGCTACACTACAGAGCAGATTGCTTTTTACTAGGCCATTTCTTCCATGTGCAATTTTCAGATTGGGAATAAATGTTTTTGACCAAGATTAGACAAACTTTATTGTCTCTGCTACTCAAAACTAAAGCAAAGCACTCTAAATCTCACATAAGGGCCAAGGCCTAAGTTCTGGGAAATTCCTTTACTCAAAGATTCACTTTAATTTCAACACCCCATCTGATAGAATTTGTCAATTTTTTTTGTTTTTTTTTTTTAAGATTTTTTTTTTAAGTGATCTCTACACCCAACATGGGGCTCAAACTCACAACCCTGAAATCAAGAGTCACGTGCTCCACCAACGGAGCCAGCCAGGAACCCTGAAATTCGTCTGCATTCTTGACCAAAACCCACACCCATGATAAATAACCAGACACAGTTCAAGAAATTTTGGGTATTTATACCACCCAGGAAAACAAGTGGCCACCTCTTAAAAATGCCATTTCATTTAAATCATAGATCCTTCCCTACCCAAAATATCAGAATGTTCAAAAAAGGAAAAAACAAACTTACATGCCATGATCAATGCACTCTACAACTTTGCCAAAGGCCCCTTCACCCAAAGTGTCCACGATTTCATCTAAAGTAAGGGAGGAGAAAAAGGAGTAAGTACTTGAGTATAAATTATCTAGTTATTCAAACAATGAATACTTAAGTGTGGAATATTTTCAAATGATGTCTATTAAAGCATAACTAAGGTTTCAGCACTCAAATTATTTTATTTTCAGCTGCTACAAAAACAATTAGATAGAGCTATCTTTCTTGCTCTAAGCTCAAATTCCACTGATTATTTTGGAACTTTAGAGTAGAAATATTTAAATTCTATAGAAAAGAAGAAATACAAAAGAACAAACAAACCCACAAAAAACAAAACAAAAAAGCAATGAAGAGTTCTTTAGCCCCCCGCTGACAACTATTCTTAAAAAGATTATTCTGTCTGCAAAGTTAAAAAAGTGTTGAAAAATATTCTATACATCTTGCTCTTAGAACGTCTCCACTTTGACAGATCAGGTGACCCTCCTCATCATCCTCTATACTCCTGGATCTTTTCCTTCGGTGGCTCTTCTGGAACGGCAAGTGGGCAGCACCAAGATCGTCCAGCCAATCAATATATCAGAGTGAATTCAGGGCAGAATACGCAATTCATTCAGCGGGGAGATATTCAGGCATTCAGATAAGCACCAGGCCACGAACAGTTGGCAGGAGCAATTTCAAATTCAGTCCCCAGAAATTCACAGGGCACAGTTTATGTTACAGAAGAAAAACATGGCAAGGAACAGATTTTCAGATAAGATACTTAAAGTGGCAATAGAAAAAAAACAACACAATTGTCTCTTTAAAATACTGATTTAATTGAAGTCTGAAATTTAAAGAATGCAATGTCATGATCTACTTATCTCTTGTTATAAAATAGCATATGCTGTGAATTGAGATGTCTAGTTTGTTGGGGGGGGGAAGGTTTTAAAATGTCAAAATTAGTTGAAACTATTTAGCAATATTTTAAAATACACATAATTAAAGGGGGAAATAAAAGCTAGTTAATTTCCATGTTCACTCTAATCAAAACTTGGGGAAGGAAACAATTTATTCAAAGTTAACTGATTAAACAGGTGAAGATGTCTGAGTGTAAAAAAAGGCAAACTTTTTGGATAATGCACTTTCCATTCAGCACCCATTTCAGAATTTCAGTGCAACTAGCTGCAGACAATGATGCACTGTGCTCTGGGACTATGCTATATATAGAGTACACTTAAGTATCCACCAGTGCAAAGTTCTAGAGATGTTTCCAACCATTAGGAAAAGGGCTTCTTTTAAAGTAAAAAACAAAAACAAAAAAAAAGTTTACTATAAAAGAAAAGATGGGTGCTTTAATTTTTCGTAAGATTATATTACAAAACAAAAATATTTTTAATATTAAAATTTAATATTAAAATCAAGAACTCATGATCTGGATTGCAGAAAATGAGTAAATATGGGCAAACGAAGGCTACCTAATACAGATTAGCTATGAAAATTTGGATGTTTAAGGATTCAAGTAATATAAACACATTTATAATATATCCAAATATTATTACATATATATATACATAAAAACTTTTTCAAACTTACTGGCTCATTAAGAGTTTTTACACACAAATAAGCATCCACCCAAAATAAAAACAAAATCAATCATACCGAACGTGACTGTTGACTTGAACAGTGTCTATTACGCTTCCTTTTAGGACTGCTTCTCCTACTTCGGACCGAAGATTTACTGCAGTGGATTCGATAACTGCTTTCAACGTCTCTGTGATAATGTCTAGGAACATAGCCTTCGCAGTAGTCATTTCTATATTCATCAACATATCTCCGGTCCCGATAATCTCTCTCATTCAAGGACCTCGCTTCTAAATAGTGACTGCAAACACATTAAAGGATTTCAAATTATTCTCTTCATCCTGGAACTGTGGTTCAAACAAAACATTCTCTCAAGAATTCCTGGTTTAAACAGCTAACTTGATAAAAAGAAAAAACCTCAAATTGATGAATTAGAATTTATACTTATCTCACAAACTTAAGACATAATTTTACTTTAACCAACAAGCGAGTTCATATTCTCCATCAGATAGACTGCTATCAAACACCTCAGATCAAAGAACAAAGCTTGAGTCAATTATGTTCAGTGTTTACTTGATTAAGTGTCCCTGTACCTTTTGGAGAAAGTTAACACCAAAAATTCACCAGTCTTATGATATATGCAACTGTAACTAAGCTTTCTTTTCTCAGAGAGCCACACACAATCAGAGGCAGGCAAAACAGGATTCCTTTCTCTTTTAATGTTAAGCGAATTTTAGATATCCCCGGCACACACACAATTCTTTCATGAAAGGTGTACTGGAGCTCGAAGTGATCTTACATGTATTCCAGACCTTTCATTTTACAGATGACTAAATTAAGATCCCAAGGACAATGATTTGCCATGGCTGTAAGAGCATTCTAATTCCTATTATAAGGGCCAATTTTATTACACATATCACATATCACCTATGCCACTTTCTCTCCTCTTTGTATTCCTAGCTTCCTGTTACTCCTCTTTGAGAAAGACAACATAGCTTTTGAAGGCTGCCTCATGTGCCAAAGATATTAAACTACATCCCCCCCACAAATGAGAAAAGGATCTTGTAATTGCTTGCCTAGGATTACAACAGACCCACCCCCACCACCCTACTTCCCTTTGCATTTCTAACTTCCTGTCATTCTTACTTGCAAAATACTCAAAAATTCTACATGGGAAACCGCATCATCTAGTGCCATAGTGGTTAACTTCTGAATCCACAGATCCCTTTAAAAATCTGATGAAAGCTATGGACCCTCTCACTTAAGAAATGCACAAATGCATAAACAAAACTTGGCAAGGAATTTCACAGAGGTCACGGACCTCAGAAGTCAATGGATCCCAGTTAAGTATCCTTGATCTGATGGAAAGAAAAGGACATAGATTCAATTGGCCCAGTTTCCCGTCCCCCTCTCTACCTGGGATGGTGTCCTCTTCAACAGAGTGCGAAGCTTCAAGAGGGATGCACATGGAGCACTGAGGGAGAGAGGGGACACCTGCCCAGTCAGACAAATCGGCTAAAAGAATCCTGACAACAATGGAGTGACAGATGTTGACTAGACTGCCCT
This sequence comes from Puma concolor, assembly GCF_028749965.1. Taxonomy (NCBI): domain Eukaryota; kingdom Metazoa; phylum Chordata; class Mammalia; order Carnivora; family Felidae; genus Puma; species Puma concolor. The sequence continues at coordinate 149,333,139 of NC_141667.1, forward strand.
CACCAACCTCATTCTCTCCCCAGAATATGCTGTTGTTCATTTTCCCAGGGGCTGGTTTAGGCAGAAATAAAGGGAAAGCATCTCTAAACTGCTACTCAACAGGGCTGGCAGAATATCCAGGCTGAGGAAATGCAGAAACCCCCTTCTCCCTTTCCCCAGTGTCAATCTTAAGTTCTAACCATTGGAGAAACAACTTGGGGTATCAGGGTAAGACTGTGAGTCTATGTCAGGGATCTGACGACTTGGTTTGGACCTGTCAGGGAGAGATCTGTAATACATCAGCCTAGAAATTACCATACTCTCAAGGGCATCCTTTTCAATTCTGTAAGGCATCCTTCCTATAAAAGTCCAAAATCTATCAGAAAAAAATAGTACTAATAATCTTTAGCTGGAATAGTGCATAAAATTAGAGTTGCAGATAATCCATAAACAATCTACAGACTAACAAACATGAGGTGAAGCCATGAGGATAAACTAGAAAAATGAGGGACCTCTTCAATCTCTAACAACCAAGCCTTAGAGATTACATAAACAAAGTCTACAGAATCATAAAGGCCATGTATGGACAGAGTGGACAAAATGAACAGATTGATTTAAATTCTAAAATATTCACTGAATATCCAGTGAATATTTTACTGTAGTCCTTCAAAATAGCCAAGACTAATGAGGCTACGGGCATTCGTTTTTATTTCCACACAGGTCCTGTGGAAGATAAAAAAATATATATAAGGCAAAATCCCTGCCAACAAATAATGAACAATTTGAGATCATTCACATAAAAACAAAACTCGACAATGCAGGAAATGCTGAAAGGTTGCACGAGTGCTTAGGATCATAGAGGGGAAAAAACTCAAACTGCTTAAAATGGTCAGAGAAGACTTCATAAAAAAGCAAAGAGTTGCATCTTAAAGGGAAGTCAAGATTTGGACAAGGTGGCAAGCAGAAGAAATGGGAGGGGAGAAGAATAGCGTATGACCATCTCACACTTACAGATCACCTGTAGCCACAATGGCTTGGAGATGGGTGGTCTACGTATTACTTGGGAAACAGTGCATGGACACTACAGAAAGACCACTGTTCACATAGGGAATGAACAGAAGCAAATAAAATAAGCTGGAAACAGATCATGCAAAATCTTGCATGCCAGGCTAAGGCGTTTAAAACAGTGTTTCTCAAAGGGTGGTCTGTTTATCAATCATATCAAAATATGGAATTATTAAAAATGAAGATCCCTCAGCCCCAGGTCAGACTAACTCCATCTATATATGGTAATATGCATTTTAAACATACCTCTGAGACACTTCTGTTCATACTAAAGTTTGAGAATCTTTGGTTTAAGACTTGATACTCTATATTACATAAGAAAACACGTAAAAACTATTAACACAATATATAAAGTTGTTTGAAGCCATATCAGTCTTCCTGATACAGAACTAGAATTAGTACAAAACTAATTAAACCTGTAACAAGGGAGACCAATTCACAGGTTACTGGCAAAAGACAAATAAGAAAGAAAAGACACTCTGCAATACATACAAAAAAAGGTTTAAAAATTGATATATATTAAAAGCTCTTATAAATCAGTAAAATACTCTGTAAGAGAAAAAAATGGGCATTGGACAAACTCACTAAAAATTTAAAAATTCAAATTAAAACACTATTCTTGGCATTTCAAAATGCCAAGATTGGTAAGAGCAAGAAAGAGTATATTGTACAACTTGGTACAAACTTTCAAAAAAAAGACATCAATATGTAGCAAGAGCTTTGTACCCTTAAAGAGTTCACACCCTTTAATTTAAAAATGTCCCTTCTCAGGGGCACCTGGTGGCTCAGTTAAGTGTCCAACTTTGGTTCAGGTCACGATCTCACGGTTCATGAGTTCGAGGACCCTGTCAGGCTCTGTGCTGACAGCTCTAAGCCTGGAGCCTGTTTTTGGATCCCGTGTCTCCGTCTCTCACTGCCCCTCCCCTGTTCCCGCGGTCTCTCTCAAAAATAAATAAGACATTAAAAAAAAAAAAGTTTTTTTTAAATGTCCCTTCTTAGAACCTATTTTCAGGAAATAATCAGAGGCAAAGACTCACATAGAAAGATTTTTTTATGAATAGAATAATGGGGGTCTAGGATCCTCCCAAGGACACCTTCTTTACAGTTTATGGCAATTCTCATTCTTTTCAATAATTTTGTAAAAAATACTGTTGTAAAGTTTTTTTTATCTTCAAAAAGACTATCAGATATTAGAATATTCCACATTATGGAGAACAATTACCATTAGACACCTCTGGTGTCAATGTCAAAGAAGACACAGGCCTGCTGTTTAACTGGACTGACGTAGTATATTTATGCAGTTAATAATAAACAAGAACTGTCCACTCAAATCACTTCCTTCCTACATAAGAAACCTATGTATCATTAGTACTATAATGTTAATTTAAGACTTACAGGACATTCTGTATTTATTAATAAAAGGGTACACATGTTTCTCTACAGTGCATTAATTAGCTCAGGTCATTGCAATCCTGGCACAAACCCTCCCTCTTCCCCATGTAACAGTGTGTGATGAAGAAAGATTAATCTGTGGTGACTACCCACAAGCTCACTGTTCCGCAGAACAAGTCTGTTTTAGCATGGAGAAGGAAAAAAATTACATACTGTTTTTTAAAGTAACCCCAGCTGGCTAATTTAGAAAGCAATCTGGCAAACAGTCTCAATGGAACATCTACAAAACAAGGAGAAAACATAGAACCAACAAAACAAATGAGAAAGGGAAGTTAATGGAAGACAGACTGAAAGAAATGCTACTCACCTAGCCTTTCTTTAATCATTTAGGTACTTTAAAATTCCTTTAATTCTCTGTAAATGTATTACCTCCAAATTTTACAGTAAGAGTATAATTAAACAGGACACATGCTACTGAAAAATTTTTATTGAAGCCTTTCCCTAAATTACTGGTTCTTACAATAACGTTTTAAAAAACCTACACACATTCACTGGCCTTATCTACAAATGTAACCTACAGAACACAGTGTAAGCGACGAGTCCTCTATGTACTTTACCATTCCCAAATAATACATGCTGGTTTTCTCATCTAGTTGAACTCTCCCTACCCCTCATTCTCTCTCCCTTGTGGAACCTAAACAAGCATCCCAAAATACATATCTCCTCCTACATACAAGTTAAAGGCACATACTGGACATTCTATCATCACTATTAACTGTTTGTGTGTCTCACCACCCCAACTACATTACTGGCAGCTGGGACTCAACTATCTCCCACCACTCCCAGATAGATGTAGATAAATAAGGTTTGTTCACAGCTGTAGTCTCGGCACCTATATAGTGCCTAGCCTGTAATAGGAATTCAATAAGCATCAACTGAATATTTGTTGACTTAAATATAAAACAATCTGACAGAATAAAGCTACGTAAGCTAACGAGAAATCATTAAAACTACTAGTGGTAAAATGTTACTGATTCAAGAGTGATTTACCAATCAGATTCTTTAAACTGGTGATGTGGTTTACAATGTCTGTTCTCTTGCGTACTGCTGTGGGACCTCCTCTTCCGTTTGTGACTTCCACTGTAGCTTTCATGTCCCCAGCTTTCTCTGCTATCCCAATCAGGGCAGTGAGTTCTTTTGGAATGACGCATCTGTTAACGGAAATGAAAAGTTGTGGAGGTTATAGATGGCTACGTTTAGTAAATAAAATATTACACATTATTTAAATAAAACACTCAGCACATGGGGTCATACATGTTCTAAAATCTTTGTAGATGATGTTTCCCAAGGCATGCGACACCATTCCACAGTGTGTCAGATGACTGTAAGTGGCATACAGACCGAGTACTAAATTATGCATAACATTGTGAGACCTTAACAATACGTTCTCTTTCAGTTCTTCTGGATTAATTAGCAGCTTAGTGTTTATCTTCAACTAACCCTTGCTAACTGCCATTGTAAAAACAGTAAAAGGGCCAGGATTCAGACTCAGAACCTCCAGTAGACAACAATATCCAGCTAGAAATTAATAATTTGGGGGCTTTAATTCATTTTTATCTTAAAAAATAAGATTTTAAGTAATCTCTACATCCATTGGGGCCTCGAACTCACAACCCAGAGATCAAGAGTCACACACTACAACAACTGAGCTAGCTAGGCACCCCTTACCTTCTTTTTATAATCAACGATCTCCTTTTAAGTTATTGATATGATTTCCTTTAAAAATGTTTATTTTTTAAATATTTACTTAGAGACAGAGAGAAAGGACGAGCACAGGAAGGACACAGAGAGAAGGAGAGAGAGAATCCCAAGGAGGCTCCATGCTGTCAATGCAGAGCCCAACTTGGGGCTTGATCTCACCAACCATGAGATAATGACCTGAGCCGATATCAAGAGTGGGCACATAACCCCCCAAAAAATGTTATCTTTAAAATATGAGCTATTTTAGGGGAGCCTGGGTGGCTCAGTAGCTTAAGCCTCCATCTCTTGGTTTTGGCTCAGATCATGATCTCACAATTTGTTAGTTCGAGTCCTGCCTGGGATTCTCCTTCTCTCTCCCTCTCTCTCTGCCCCTCCTGCATGTGCTCTCTCAAAATACAAACTTTAAAAAATTTAAAAAATATATGGGCTATTTTAAAGAGAAATATCATGGGGTGCCTGGGCTGCTCAGTTACTTATGTGCCCAACTCTTGATTTCAACTTGGGTCTGCTCTCAGGATTCCTGGGATGAAGTCCTTGTGTCTATAGCCTGCTTGCGATTCTCTCTCCCTGCCCCTTCTCCCCTGGCACATACTCGCTCACAAAATAAACTTAAAAAAGAAGAGAGAGAGAAATAGCGTGCCATACAGCTTTGGCAAAATTCTGTAACACAAACAACTGAAGTCAGAGAAACATTCAGGTATACTAAATATAGGGGATGACGTTGTCTTACAAGTAAAGAGCCAGTAATGAAGCTTCTTTTTCTCAAAAACTAGAGAGAATTGCTTTTGCTAAATCTCAGGATGACTCCAAGCTTTGGGGAAAAAACTAGGAGGTGAGTGGAACACGGTATTCAGAGACTGAAAAAGCAAAGCTTGTATAAACTCATTTTCTCTATCCAACATGTTTATTTTCAGATCATCTTGCAATTAGCCTTAAAACGAAAACATATTTGTTGTAGATCTGGGGTAACTGAAAAAACCAACCTACAAGGATGCACATGGTCACAGTGAAATGGGATGATGATACTGACAATTCCTTGATTTTCTGCCTCCATCTACAACCTCTAAAGCATAGGTTCCCTCTAGGCTCAGGATCTGTGTTCTAACAATGTAATCCCTATCTGCTGCTCCCCATCTTAATTCTTCTACAAATAAGCAGTTTTTATCCATGATATCCAAGCTGCTGGGAAAGGGTGAGTTTCACAGCTCAAGGAAAGAGCTAAAAAAAGAAAAAATGGAGCAAATCCAGCTTAGTTAACTGCTTTTAGCTTGCCCAAATGACTCAGTAACAAGCAAACAAATTCAAGTAAAAATTTAAATTATTTCAAACGGATTAAAAAAAGACTCGAAATGAGGCAGCTGTGATTCTCCTGGGAAGTATTCCCTAAGAAAATATTTGTATCATAACTTTTGCTTAAAAAAGAGAATGAGGGTGCATTGGTCAGATAAATAAAAAATCCTAAAACTAGTTAGGATTCTCACTGGAGGGGCACCTGGGTGGCTCAGTTGGTTGAGTGTCTGACTCCTAATTTTGGCTCAGGTCATGATCCCAGGGTTGTGGGATCAAGCCCCAGCCCCGCATGCGCCACACATCCGGCTCTGCGAGGATTGTGGAGCTGTGGAGCCGGTTTAAGATTCCTTCTCTATTCCACCCCCCTACCCCCCACCCCTCTCTCCCGCTTGCACTCATTCTCTTGCTCTCTAAAATTAAAAAATTAAAAAGGATTCTCACTGGAAATTATTAAGTGAGCATTCTGGTTTTATAGTCACTTCAAAATGGGAAACTGAAATGAATGACACTAAAAATTAACTTGAGACAAAGGCCATCACAAAAGCCATCTAAAATTGTTATTTCTAGTGGAATTCTTCCAACACTTCCTTCAATTACCCCAACTGTATTTTAACCACATAACTCTTTAAAATAGATTGTTTAAGCATTCTTTTTTTTTTTTAATTGTTTAAGCATTCTTAAATCACAGCCAGCAAAATTACAACATCTGATGACTGAGGATTATAACTATCCATTATTATGCAATTTTTACAAAACTTAGCTTTCTTTTCCTTGTCAGTCAGCCACAACCAGCTCACCTCAAACAAGGCAGAATTCTCAAACAACCAAAATTATCAATACTCAAAACATTAAGAATGAGCATCTTGGGAGGGCCGATGATTTTTTATTTCTCTAGTTAAGTTCACTACTTTAAATTTAATTCGGCTGTTAGAAAGCTTTTCTCCCTGCTAACCATGTTCAGAAATATTGTCTCAGGAGGCAAAGAATCCCAGACCCATATTTAACAGATAAAGTTCCTTCACATCCATAAGAAAACCCATCTAGAATTATTACACTACCTTTAATTAAATAATCCTACATGCTAGAATCCCCACATATCTTTCATTAAAAACATCAGACACAATGGATCTGTATGTATATACACGTCTTACAAATCGGATTCTCTCCCTGCCCTTTCATACCCGTCAATTTTATTCAATGTATATAGCTTTAAAAAAAAAAAAAATCGAAACAGGTTAAAGCCACGATTACATAGATGGCTCCAGAAGGACTGCACTTAATGGGCAACGAGCAGCCCGCAGGTAGGTGTGTGTTTATGGAGCAGAATCTTAAAAGGGCAGCTATAAAGCAAGACCAGGTGGGTGGCCGGGTCAGCGGGGCAAGCTACTTAGGTAATCCAGGATAACAAGATGCAAAAGTATCAAAACGCAGACCAGTGCAACAATGGTATGTTCCACTTCAGGGGGAATAAGTGCTGCACAAGGGACGAACCTCTCCGTATCTCTACCTCGCACAAGCACGAGCTCGGTTCCACCACCGGGACTCGAGCAGACCTGCGGTTTCTCAGACGCCCGGTCCCCACCCTCCCCCACCCCGCCCCAGGGCACCTGGCCAGTGCCTTTGGCGCACTCACAGATAGGGCCAGATGTTTGGACTCTGGAACCCCACCCGCCCCCCCCAGGCAAATGCTACAAACGGCAGAGACCAGGCCATCAGGGGAGAACCTGATCTCAGACAACACAAACCCCCAAGGACGGCTCTCGAAGGGTCTTCCCAACAGATCCTCGCCCTCGCCGGCGGCACGAGCCAGGGCCTCTGGAGCCGCGATGCGAGAGGCCAGGGCCCTCAGAGAAGACTCAGCGGCAGAATCGGGGCCTGTCCGCCCCAGGACATTAAATCTACCACGGCACCTGAGCAACTTTAGGTTTTGAAGGCCACCAACCCAGCTGTGCTCCGAAGAAACCCCGGTCGCCAAGGCCCCGAACCGGGTCGTTTCTCCGACACCTGGCTTTGAGACTTAAAAGACTGGAAACGGCCCAGCCCAGCCGACCCAAAACCTTACCTCCGCAAAAGGAAAAGGCCCTCTGGCCGAGAAACGTCGCCAAACCGCCGTCTTCTCTCTCCACCCGCTGCGACAAACACCCCACAAAATGGCGGCCGCGCCGTCTCCTTACAACCCCCCAGGCGGCCTCTAGCGCCACCTACGCCGCGCGAACGCGCCTGCGTGACAGAGGCTCGCGCGCTCCCGCCTCACTGCGTAAGGGGCGGAGCTCCCTGTGCGCCGAAAGGGAAGGGTCCGTCCCTCCACACTGCGGCTGCGCGAGTCAGACAGGGCAGCACCCCCCTTCCTCCGAGGTCTGGTTGGGGGAAGGGGACCCTTGAGGTTGTTTTTGTTGTGGGACAGTCAGGATGAAATCCAGGGGATATGCGTGTGCCCTGCCCTCACCAGGTGGCACGTGTCTGCTCCTTCAGATGGAGTTAAGTGCGGCACCCCTCGGCAGAGCCAGCCGTGGCCCTGTTTCTTGCTCTCCTGCTCAAATGGACAGCACCATGGCCTTTGGGCGGCTGTCCCTTGGGTCCCCTTGGGGACCTCGCCTGTAGAGAGTGCCAGCAAGCAACAGCGAAGACCCCAAACCCACCCTGTGCCAGGCCCGAGCTCGTTCTGGGAGCAGTTCAGTGAACAGGACACGAGTAGTCCAGGCTGTGTGGAGCTTCAGTCTAAAATGGAGTGGGATAAAGAGGACGTCTCAGAAAACAAGCTCAGGGTTGCTTATACTTTTTTTTAAGGCCTGTGCTACTAATCAGAAGAACACAACAACAACAACAACAAATGAAGTTTCAACTGAGACTCCTTACAGTGTTCTTCCTGTTAGGGTCCTTCCTGAGGAGAGGGTAGCTGGAAATTTCCCTAACAAAGCTCCCATTTTTTTTGTCCCTGTAGGTGTGTTTCATTAAACGTAAGCAGAGTGATGTCTGAGAGTTAGTGAGCATCTATTAAGAGGCTTGCTGATCTCAACTGAGTCATTTGCAGTCCTAAGAACCCCTAGACAGTTCTCCATGGAGAGTATGTAGAGTGAGAAAAGAGAAGCAGTCCCAGCCCTAAGAAACACTTTTAAGGGACAGAGGAAAACAACCGAAGAAGGAATGATCATAAGAGGAGAACCAAGAATATGGTGTCAGAGAAAGGAAGGGGAGAAGGGCTTAAATGAGGGAAAAGCTGGCAGTGCCAAATGCAGGGAAGGGGTCAGGTATCTTTAGTGCAAAGTGTGGGGGCACCTGTGTGGCTCAGTCGGTTAAGTGTGTGACTCTTGGTTTGGGCTCAGGTCATGATCTCACAGTTCCTGAGTTCAAGCTCTGCATCAAAGCTCTGCACTGACACAAGGAGCCTGCTTGGGATTCTCTCTCCTTTCTCTGCCCCTGCTAAACTTAAAAAAAAAAAAAAAAAAAAAAAAAAGTGTCAAGGGGATTCTGTATCCTGACAAGGATTCCCTGGATAAAAGGGAAAGCCAGAAATCAAATTTGGGAGGACAGGGTTGGATGGTTATGGGCATAAACCCGATAGCAGGGGGATGACCTGAACTCTTGTATACTGTTAAGTGAAAGGAAGTCACTGTAATTTAGTGATCTGACATCCTTACAAACTTGCACCACCTACTTTGGATAAAATGAATTGTGGAAATTGTGCTACACTTTAAGAAGCGAAGAAGTGAAGTTGAAAAGATAATTGGAAAATTGGAAGTGAAAATTCTTTATGCTATAGAATGAAACAGACAGTATTATTCTCATGTGGAATAGCCAAAATTTCTGTATCTACAAATTTAAATTGTGCCCATCCTACCAGGTCCATCTCTAAGATGCTGTCCCTGACTATATCAGTTCCCAACCATTACACTGCTCTTAACACCTCCAGTTAGAGATGAGGTCTTGAAACGGGTGGCCAAGGCATGCTGTTGCACCTGGAGCCACCAAGATACGTCAATCAATTGTGCCCAATAAGTGAAATGTACTGGTTCTGCAATGGATTACACGTACTTTCAGGGACGTCAGATGGAATGTTGAACCAAGTGGATTGGGCTCTCTTGCAAGGTAAAGTGAGGCTCAGCTTGCTGAATATACAGAGGTATAAACTGAAGCTGGCACCAAAGAAAAGTTGCATTTTTCTTTTTGCTGCAGTATAAGAGATCTTTGTCTCAAGAGGTTATAAGAGAATGTGGTCAGGACAGGACACAGTTCTGCTCAAACAAGCAATGCAACATGAAAAGGCAGCCAAGTGTAAAGGCCACCTACAGAGGTATTTATAGCCATCACAGAATAGTGTCACCCAATAGCAGGGTCTGCTTTGCAGTTGCCGCTATTGTGTTTTAGTGGCATTTTTAGTATTCAAACTTAAGTGTGCCACACCAAGGGGACCAATACTTGAAATTGTGTAGTGATCAGATGGAGGTTGAGAACATCCTACGACTCGTGTCTCTATTACATGTAACAGCACTGGCTGTTGCTCTCTCTGCCTTACGTGCTTTGAGAGCATGTTGCTCTCTCTGGCTTACATGCTTTGACTGGAGACAAGGCCCTCATTTATATTGTCTTTAGTATCTCAGTGCCCCAAACCCAGGACCTATTGTAGGTTATTTATTTTGGCTATTTTGCTCAGTTGCTTTAAGTTGGATTAAATAAAAGCTAGGAAGTTACTCCCAGAATCCCTGTGCCGGTTAGTGTAACAATCTTACATGGCACCTCAACCCTTTCTATCAAGTAAGTTACTATTAAGTCAGTTACCTGGAAAATGAACACCTTTGCTCAGAAGATTTAATGAAGAAGTCTATCTAAATTTCTTTTAAAATTTTTTTAAAGTTTATTTATTTTTGAGAGAGAGAGTGTGAGTGGGTGAGAGGCAGAGAGGGAGACACAGAATCTGAAGCAGGCTCCAGGCTCTGAGCTGTCAGCACAGAGCCCGATGCGGGGCTCGAACTCATGAACTGTGAGATCATGACCCCAGTGGAGTCAGGTGCTTAACCCACTGAGCCACCCAGGTGCCCCAGTCTATCTAAATTTCTGAGAATCCACTCCCAGCAGTGAAAAACTGCCTAATCTAGTAGCTTCATTTCTACTGAAGAACACATATGTCCAAAAAAAAAAAAAAAAACCCTTAAATTAAACCATATTTAAAGAAAATCTTAGTTCTGAAGAACAACCAGAGGAATATTCTTATCATGGAGCTAGCACAGATATCCTACAGGCTTATCTTCAGACATAGAAAACAGTCATCTGTGAGAGCAGAGTTCCAGAGAAAAAGCCTAAATTGTCCAGAAAATTATTAATTTTTTAAGATTTTTAAATTATTTTTTAGTATTTATTTATTTTGAGAAGGAGGAGGAGCAGGGAGAGAGAGACAGAGAATTCCAAGCAGTCTCCATGCTGTCAGCGCAGAGCCTGACGAGGGGCTTGATCCCACAAATTGATCTGAGCCAAAATCAAAGGTCAGATGCTTAACTGATGGAGCCACCCAACTGCCCCAGATTTATTGCTTTCTTTATTTGTTTGTTTGTTTTTATTTATTCTAATTTTTTAAATGTTTATTATTTTGAGAGAGAGAGAGAGAGAGAGAGAGAGAGAGAACATGAGTGGAGGAGGGGCAGAGAGAGAGGGAGACACAGAATCTAAAGCAGGCTTCAGGCTCCGAGAGGTGTCAGCACAGAGCCTGATGTGGGGCTCAAACCCACAAATAGTGAGATCATGACCTGAGGCGAAGTCTGACACTCAACCGACTGAGCCACCCAGGCGCCCCTGTTTATTTATTTATTTAAAAAAAATTTTTTTTTCAATGTTTATTTATTTTTGGGACAGAGAGAGACAGAGCATGAACGGGGGAGGGGCAGAGAGAGAGGGAGACACAGAATCGGAAACAGGCTTCAGGTTCCGAGCCATCAGCCCAGAGCCTGACGCGGGGCTCGAACTCACGGACCGCGAGATTGTGACCTGGCTGAAGTCGGACGCTTAACCAACTGCGCCACCCAGGTGCCCCATATTTATTTTTAATGTTTATTTTTTATTTTTTGAGAAAGAGACCACTAGCGGATGAGGGGCAGAGAGAGGGGCACAGAGGATCTGAAGCAGGCTTGGCGCTGACAACGGAGAGCCCAATGATGTGGGGCTCAAGCCCACAAACTGTGAGATAATGACCTCAGCCGAAGTTGGAGGCTCAACTGACTGAGCCACCCAGGCACCCCAGATGTCTTTAATTTTAAGTAATCTCTACATCCATCATGGGGCTCAAACTCACAACCCCAAGATTGAGAGTTAACATGCTCCACTGACTGAGCCAGCCAGGCACCCCATCCAGTAAATTAATTTTTAACAAAAATTTACCATCTATATAGAGGAAATTTTACAAAGGTGTAAACAAACCTTTACAGGGTTATAACCTTTGTTGTAAGTTGCCTATTACTGGGAATTACCAATCTGTATTCAATTAGATTTTTCATTTGTTTTTAGCAATCAATTAAATATCCATTCTGTGCTAACCACTGTATATTCATGATCTCCTCATTTAATAATCTAAACAATCCTGTAAAGTGATCTTTGGTTACTTGCTCTAGGTCACAGTCATCAAGTACCAGAACCAAGGTTCGGTCTTAGGCCTTACTTGCTCCAAGGTGCTTGCGTGTAACCATTCTACTGACTGCTTTACTTCATACAGCAAAGTTTCATAGCAACTTACTTTGCTTAGGAATCATGGAAAACAGGCTGAGTCCATCTTTCAGCAACCCTGAAGGAGTTTGTCTTAAACAACAACAACAACAACCCACTCTCCAAGGTGATGTATCATCTATGGCTCCTCATGATGAAACAATGGGACAGCTTATCTCCAGCACATCAGGGTCATCAAAGATCCCAGTGGCTTCATTCACTGTTCAACAGCAAGTCCCAAAGGACTCCCATTCATTCCACACTGCCCAAGATGAATAACATCCCAGGTTCCTCCAGTGTTTCCTGACACTGGTTGTGAGGAGAGTAGCACAACACAGGGTTCTTATATAGGCTCAGTCCCACCAAACAGTGCTAGAAGAGTTCCCTGATGCACAAAGCACTTTGCAGTGTGTAAGTGTATATATGAGCAGGGGAGTAAAAGGGTCCTGGAAGTGATTTAATTGAGAGGTTCTGGAGGGTATAGGATAGGCTGGTCTTTCCACTCTCCCTGTGAATTTCCACTACCTCCAACGAAAAGGTTAGTAAATTAGTTTTTCAACCCCCCCCCCAACAGTCTGAACTATCAGACATCCAGTGAAACTTTTGAAGGGAACATATATTTATCTAAATCCTTAATTTCTTGTGAACACTGTAGAACCATACATAAAAGCATGAAAATATGTAATATATATTTGTCTTCATATCTTCTGGGATTACCCTTTCTTTAATGGATCGTTGTCAACTTCCTATTTCATGGACTTAGGCTACATAGGTGCTGAGCATACAGGACAAAGTATCTGCCCTCATAAAGCTTAGATTCCAGTGGGTGAGAGAGAAAGAAAATAGAATAAAACACTTCAACTTTTTATATATGCTATGAAGGAAACAAGCTGGGGACTGAAACAATAACCGAGGAGGGTGGTCTTTAGGTAGGATGATAAGAGAAGGACTCTTGGCAGATATGACAAGCAGGGCTAAAGGGAAAGGAGGTGGCCATGTGAAGAATGGAACAAAAGCCCACTGAAAGTCTCATTTAACCCCATGAGGAAACGTGTGAGGATATTCTTTGACATTTTGTGATAGGAAGAAAAATTATAATGTAGATAGATGTTCATCACTAGGGGAGTAGATAAGTAAAATGTGTATATGGTCCATCCTTGAACAACACAGGGGTTAGGGGCGCCAACCTCTGCTGCACATTTGAAAATCTGCATGTAACTTTTGACTCCCCAAAACTCAACTGCTAAGAGCCTACTGTTGACCAGATGCATTACCAACATAACAGAAACAATTAACATATTATATATATATATATATATATATATATATATATATATATAATATACTGTATTCTTACAATAAAATAAGCTAGAGAAAAAATGTTAAGAAAATCATAAGGAAAATACATGTATAGTACTAGACTGTATTTATTGAAAGAAAATCCACGTATAGACAGACACACATAAGTTCAGACTGGTGTTTTCAAGAGTCAACTGTAGACTACACATCAGTTAAAAGCAATGAACTAAGTTGACATATAGCAATACACACCTGATAACGTTGAGTTAAAGAGAAAATGTGATTTATAACAAAATGTCATTTTTGTCGTTTTTAAAAAACCACAACTATGGTACATGTTTTTTGTTTTTTGTTTTTTTTGGTACATATTTTTAAGGATATGTATATACTTAAGTAAGTGACTTATTTGGTCACTTGAGGTAGACTGAAAAGACAATATTTTTTTTTAAAAAATGCTTATTTATTTTGAGAGAGGGAGAGTGAGCAAGTGCTAACATGAGCAGGGGAGGGGCAGAGAGAGAGGGAGAGAGAGGAGAATCCCAAGTAGGCTCCCTGCTCAGCGCAGAGTCCAACACCAGGCTTGATCTCAAGAACCATGAGACCATGACCTGAGCCAAAGTCAGATGCTTAACCAACTGAGCCACCCAGGTGCCCCAAGTGAGTCTTATTTTCAACACACTCTTTCCTGTGGCTGTAGGAGACCCCTGACTCTACAGTATGCCTTAAGTTGACAGTTGGCTGACCTTGCCGTTCCTTCTTCAAGACTTTTTAAACAGTTAGCCAGGGGTGCCTGGGTGGCTCAGTTGGTTAAGCATCCAACTTTAGCCCCAGTCATGATCTCACGGTTCCTGAGTTTGAGTCCCGCACTGGGATCTTCGCTGACAGACAGAGCCTGCTTGGGATTCTCTCTCTGTCTCCCAATCTGTCTCTGCCCCTCCCCCTTCAAAATAAATAAGTGAGCTTTAAAGATTAAAAATCAAAGCAGACACATCATCCCATTCAAATCAGGAATTTTGCAGGACTGTCCCAGGAAATATTTCAGAAGCAGCATTAACAGCGTCTTGGAGCCACAGGGCTGGGTATTTGTTCCCAGCTCTGAGACGTGCAGCTGGTCCAGGCAGGTACCACCCTGCACCACCGAATGAGTATAGTAACACCTTCCATGACACACACCCTGAGGACTGAATGAGTTTAATATTTGTGAAGTTCAGAGAAACACGCAGGGATCATATTTAATGGCTGTAAAAATGATTATGAAGTGAAGTGAAAGACAACCCAGCCATCCTCCCACAAACACACAGGAGTGTGATCCTTAGATTGTCTTTTGACTTCAGAATCTCAGCTGCAGGTCAGAATTCTGGACCCCACTCAGAATAAAACTCGAGTCTTGGCGACCATCCACCCCATGCTACCCAATCCTTCAGATTTATGGCATTCATCTCAGGATGGTGTCTCAGAAGGCAGGCAAGGGGGCTTTACAGGGAGTGGTAACTTCTCCAGTCAACTTAGGCTCAGCATCTGTTGGCTCAGGAGGAATCCTTAAAAAAAAAAAAAAAAAAAAAAATCACAGTCCTGGAGCGCCTGGCTGGCTCAGTCAGTTGTGTATCTGATTCTTGATTTCAGCTCAGGTCATGATGCCAGGGTTGTGGGATTGAGCCCTGAGTTGGGCTCCATGCTGGGTGTAGAGCCTGCTTCAGATTCTCTCCCTCTCTCTCTCTCTCTCTCTGCCTCTCTCCCCTGCTCTCTCACACTCTCTCTTTCTCTAAAATTAAAAACAACAACAACAAACAAAACAAAAACACATCACAGTCTCTTCATTTCCACAGACAGATTTCAGACCTCCATTTCCAGATGCCATATGCCCAGGGAATCCCCTAATGGGACACTGCTTCCTACTCCAGGCCTGTCCTATACACCCCACCCTGATTGCCTAAGGGACCACGTTGGACAAAAACCTGACCATGTCACCCTGCCCCCACCCCCCACAGGCTAATAAAAACCAGGTTTCCCTCTCCAGGTCAGTGCCCTTGTTATACAGCAGGCAAATAAATACAAGCTTCAGGACACCTTTCACCTCCGTTCCCAGTGGGGCCCCACGCAGGGCACCCACACCCAGCGTCACCCTCAACATAACCCCTGTTCAGGGCCTCTCTCTTTGTGTAAATGGTGGCTGCTTCCAGGCTGTTTCCAAAACGGAAATGCAAAAACATTTCCTAGATTCTTTTTATCACCATAACGACAGCTCTTCTGAAGCAGAAATTATTGATGTCCTATCTTCTAAATATACATATGTGCCAGTAACTGTCTTGTTTTCTCTCACATGGGAGTTAAAATAGTCCAGGCACTAGGGATTTCCATGGACAAGAGACTGAAGGGGGATCCAGCTTATATTTCCCTCAGTGTGCAGCTAGTGTGTTCTGTGGCTTTTCAGGAAATGCTTCACTCCGTGTCCGCTTGACAGCTTCAGGTCAGGCTGAATTTCCTCCCGATATCTAGGCTCCAGCTACACTTAACTTCTCTGTTATTCTATCCTTGACTTAACACTGTGTACAGATTTTTGAAATAAGTTTATTTATTTTGAGAGAAAGAGAGGGAGAGAGAGAGAAAGCAAGAGAGAGAAAAATCCCAGGCTCTGCCCTGTGAGCGCAGAGCGTGAATCACGAGATCGTGACCTGAGCCAAAATCAAGAGTCAGAGGCTCAACTGACTCAGCTGCCCAGGCGCCCCAACTCTGTGCAGTCTAATGCAACTTCCTGGTCAAGTCTAGCTCCGCCGCTAATCTATAAACTCAGCAAAATCATGGATGGTGCCTGCAAGTGAATTCAGCTGCAAAACAGCTTCCCAGACTTGATTCTGCAGTGGAATCAGCTGGAAGGCATTTCAAAGGTCAATCCCTGTGGTTAGAGTTTAATCATACTGGGCTGAGTCAGGACGCGGCGTTTGTGGAGAGCTGGAGATTGTCTTGGCGCCACCTGGGCTGAGATATGCTGCCCCCTGGAGGAACATGGCGCACTCGGCCATGAGCTGCACCTGAAAGCAGGGCGTCTGTGGGTCTTCCCCACATCCGGGTTCTCCAGCGGGGCAGAGACTTCTGTAAGTTTTCAGGTGATTTTAATGCACAATCCGGGCAGAGAAGCTCCTCTTTAAAGAGTCGGAGCTCTTGCTTTTTCTTGGAGGAAGGGATGGACGCTCTCAGAACCTCTTTGGGGCAGAAGACTCGGGCTTGATCTAGGAAAGCCTTCCTGAGACTTCAGACTTATTACAGAGGGGTATGTGGATTTCAAGGAAATTATGTCGCCCCCTTTAGGACTGCTTGTCTTTCTACGAATGTGGAAACTCAGAACTTAGATACTGAGTTCTAAGCCTTTGGGGAAAATCTTCTAATTTAGGGGAAACTGTTTCCAGATTTCACCGTTTAAAAAAATGATGTTTTTAGGGCGAAATCTTGAAGCAAGCAGGCCACCTTCTTGTTGGGACAGAATATGGGAAGATAAGGTAGTTAAGCTAAGAAAGTGAGGCGAGTGTAAGGAGATGGTGTTTCTGTGTCATAGGACACCTCACAGGGTGGTTCAGTTGGTGGAGGGTCTGACTTTTGATTTTGGCTCAGGTCATGATCTCACCATTTGTGGGATAGAACCGAGTCAGGCTCTGTGCTAACAGTGCAGAGCCTGCTTGGGATTCTCTCTCTCTCTCTCTCTCTCTGCCCCTCCTCTTCCCATTCTCTCTCTCTCTCTCTCTCTCTCTCTCTCTCAAAAATAAACATTGAGGGGTGCCTGGGTGGCTCAGTCGATTAAGCGTCCCATTTAGGCTCAGCACATGATCTTGCGGTTCTTGAGTTCGAGCCCTGCGTCGGGCTGTGTGCTGACAGCTTGGAGCCTGGAGCCTGCTTCAGATTCTGTGTCTCCCTCTCTCTCTGCCTCTCTCCACTAGTGCTCTGTCTCCCAAAAATAAACATTGGAAAAAAAAATTTAAAAGATAAACCTTGGAAAAAAAATCATCAGGAGATAAGGGAACTTGGGCAAATAAGAAAAACATGGGAGAGAATCTATGGCAATTCCTACCTAAAGGTATCCTGAAAGGCTGAAGTAGGTAAGGGGGAAACCAGAGGTGTGTTGATCACAGGAACAAACACATGTTGCAATACCGACTGGGTGGGGAACCAAGGCTTTCCAGGCTGAGAATAGTTGGGAGGAGGGGAGAGGGAGCGAGCAGAGAGAGACGATAGAGAACAGATTTCAGGAGGGCACCATGTCTCTGAGAAATCTGCCTTAATGGAGAGGCCATGTCGACTTTGAGGCCAGGACAGTGTCCCTCAAATCCACTTTTGGGTCCACCAGTTACTGAGGAGCAAACGGAGGGAGAAGCAGGCGCTATGACAGAAAGATAAGGACTCTTTCTGCTGTGCGGAGGGAACGTATGGGCTGGCCTGGCTCAGAATTCTCTGCTCAGCTCAGGGCACAATGGACCAGGCTGACCTTGAAGTCACTCCTTTAACCACTAGGACCTACAAAATCGAGAAAACCAGGAGAAGCTTGGTTTCCATTAACACTTTCCATTAACAGTCCGGGATTCTCTGCGGGGCCTCCCCCTAAACACAGGGCAAAGATTCCCACCCTGACTTTTCCCCTTAAAGGTCAACAGGAGTCTTGTAAAGGGAAGTGCATCTCATTATGATCTAGAGGTGATTTTTCTATCTTTAAGGAAAGGCGGGGGGAGGGGGGCTTGCAAGCTGATAGAAAATCACCAGTTAAATTTTTTTGTCAATACCAACATGAAATGCAATTTAGAAAAACTCTCACAGCCCAAATTTGGGAGTTCTAGGGAATCTGGAAGGAATAGAGGGATGTGGGTAAAAGTGGGGTTTCAACAGATAAGTAGTGATAGCTGTTTGCCTGGGTGGAAACGGTTGTCAACAAAGATGTTGGAGAGAAAAAGCCAGAAACCATGGGTGGGCGTGGGATCCAGCCGGTGTGTCTGCCGAGCTCTAGGCTGGAATGAGAAGGGCTGTATCTGAAGCTAACAGTGGGTCATGGAAGGGTATTAGTAACCATTAGGCAGAACATCAAGGTGTCAGGAAACACCAGTCAAGAGCAGAGAGAAGGGAGGCGTGCAGAGAGAGAGTTCGACTCTATTACCCAAACCACGAGAAGAGCAGTGGATGGAGGAGGGAATAAGGGGAGAGTGGAGGGCAGAGGGGTTGTTGCCATGGTGGTGGAGGGGACCCAGAGGCCCTTGGGCAGAACTTGCCTCCACCCACAGTGGGAAGCCCTGGTTTTCCATGGAAGTACGGAGCCCCAGCATTCCCACTGGCTCTGTGATCTTGGGTGCATCCTGCATTCTCTGGGAATCCTGGTGTTCTCCATTGAGAAGGGAGGGGAGGGGAGGGGACTTAAGTCTTGCCTGAGATTGAGGCAGGCTCATCCAGAGTTCAGCCCTTGTGACTCACTGAAAGACTAGGACATTGATAACACGTGCCATAAATCCCTTTGCACCTAAACTAGCATCTCCTTGGATACCTGGGAGAGGTTGTGCCTGGCCTCGACTAGGGCAGTGGTTATAAAGGATTCTGGGCCTTAGACCCTCAACTGCAAACTAAGTTGACTCTTCTTCAAAAATGCACACCCCTGATTCCTGGAAAAAAAAATTTTTTTTAACCTGAGAGTTTACAGATCCCAAGACCTCCAGAAGCTGAGCTCCCTCCCTGCTCCTTGGCTCTTCCTGCTTTTTTTGGGTCTCTCCAAGCCCTGGTCATGTGGCCAAGGTAGAGGATCCTCCAGATAATTTCACATTTTACTTAAATTCCATTGGGCTTCAGGAAGAGGAGGAGTCCTGACCTCCCTCCTCTCTCAAATGGACCTGGGCACCAGGTTAAATGTAAGGTTCAGTATCTGAGTCAGAAGTGGTCTAGACTTGCTTCTAGGTCCTGCCTCAAGCTAGAAAACTAGCATGGCTTATCAAAGTCCTTGGTCAAGTCTAGCTTTTCCATTAGTCTCTAAGCTCAGGGAAAGCATGCTGAGCCCACAACTTTGTGTTTGTGAAGCTGTCCAGCTTATTCAAACATACAGCCTGGATGGTAGCCCTACTCCCTCAGGAACATGGTGCACTTGACCATGAGCTACACCTGAGAGCAGGGCCTCCTAGGCGCTTTCCCACCTCCCCGTGCTCCAGGGAGGTGGAGACTTGGGAAGTGAGTCACACCTTGGCTGCATATTAGAACTACCCAGAAGGGGGCGCCTGGGTGACTCAGTGGGTTGAGCAGCTGACTTCAGCTTAGGTCATGATCTCACAGCTTGTGAGCTCCGCATGGGGCTCTCTATTGTCAGTGCAGAGCCCCCTTCAGATCTTCTGTCTCCCTCTGTCTCTCTCTCTCTCAAAAATAAATAAACATAAAAAAAAAAAGGGTGGGGGTGCATGGATGGCTCAGTCAGTTAGGCATCCAGCTTTCAGCTCAGGTCATGATCTTGTGGTTCATGGGTTCAAGCCCCGTGTTAGGCTCTCTGCTGTCAGTGTGGAGGCCGCTTTGGATCCTCTGTCTCCCTCTATCTCTGCCCCTCCCCTGCTTGTGCACACGCGTGCTCTCTCTCTCTCTCAAAAAAAATGTATATATACATATATATGTATATATATACACACACATATATATTAAAAAAAATAACTACCCAGAAAGGCATTCACAACAGGGTGAGAGTCCTTTCTCCAGAGGTTCTCACGTAATGATCCTGGTGGGGCCCGGACCTCAGGAGTTCAGAAGGTTCCAGGTGGTTCTGATGCACAGGCAGGATAGAGAACCTCAATGTGAAGAGGGTTCGAATGGCCAGGTTTGGTTTTTTATTTCTTGGGGAACTTGAGAGATTGATGAAAACCCCTGCAGCTTGGAGCAGAGGACCAGAGCCTGACCTAGAACCTCTCCTTGAGATTGACTCTGGAGGGGTGTGTGGATTTGAGAATCTGTTTTTCAAATGTCTTTAGGGCTGTCTTCTAGAGGACATGTTGTTCAGCTTCAAAGCTTAGAGAAAAGTCCTCAATGTAAGGGCAATGGTTTCTATATTTCAATGTAAACCAGGCTTATCAGTGAAATATTACTTCAAATAAAAATACTTTCTGGGTAAATTTGAAGTTTTTCAGCTGAATGTAAGAAATAGGGGGCACTGTGTTTATATCTTACAGGCAAAAGTATTTGAAGTGAATGAACATATTGGGTTTTCCTGGAGGAAGGTCTTCACAGGCCAGAATTGTGGGTGTCTGGGTGAGCCCTGGACAGTTTCTGAGGTGAGTCAGAAGTGTTTACAGAGGAAGAGCCTCTCCTCTGAGTTCAGAGACTATGAAGGAAGGAAGAGACTGGAGCAGAGAATAAACTAAAGAGATGTTAGAGGCCATTTTAACCCAAGTGTGTGACAAGAGGCTGACAAGTCACTAAGATGAAGACTAGGGCTGGGGACAGAGGGCTCAGACACAGACAGGAACCACCTCTATGGTGAGAAGAGCCCCACCTACCCTCCCACTAGAGGAGCCTTGCCTCCCCCACTATAGACCCTCTAGCCTTTTGGTGTCTCTGGTTCCCCCTGGTGGTCATTGGCACCTCCTGCAGGTCTCAGAGGGAAGAGTGGGGACCAGATGGCCCTGACAGTTGGGTCCTCTAGATCTGACCCTGGGTCAGAGCATCATCACCTTCAGTCCTGCCTCCTTGGATGCTTCCTGAAATCTGAGGGTAGCATATTGTCTCTGGAGGCCTCTGGGTGCCTGGGTTGGGGTGTATCCAGCCTACAGCCACATTACAAGACACCCTTTGTCAGCTAAGAGGGGAACATGGGCCCTAGTGGGCCTGGGGGTGTTGCTGCTTTTCTGTGCCTTGAAGGAGAGTCTTTAGAAGGTGACTACCTAGAACCCAGGCCCAATCAGATTCAGGCACAAAGGCCTCTATGTGCATGAGATGCCCCAGGAGGGAGAGGGGGGCTCCAAGACAGGATGTCTGTGCCCACACCTGTCTCTGACTAGTCTATGGGTGGATTGCCCACACCCTCATGCCCTGTAGGAGTCCTTTTACCTAGGCTTTGGCACACAAGACAGAGGGTGTGCTCCCCCATGTTTATTTTTAGAAATGTGGCTACTCACGGATGCCCTTTAGTGACCAGTTACCCATCTGGGTTCTCTTAAAGCTTCCATTCTCCCCATGATATGCAATATTAATCAAAGGACATCATAATTATTTCGACTAATCTTCTTAGTAATAGGAGAGCGATGAATTGTGTGTAATAACAGTTTTTCAAGACCAAGACTAGACTAAGCTGGGATCTATACTGGGAGAAAATTCATACACTTTTAAGAAATGTGGAGAAAAATATGACTGAGTGACCCCATATATGTGTATACATATACTACACAGAAAATATTCCCCCCAAGTCTGACTATGAAGAAACTTCAGCTTAATTTTAGTAGGGTGAGATCCGGTACTGGTCAATGAATAGACAATACTAGAAATTGCTAAAGGCAGGATTGAATGCCTATCCTCTCTGAATGTACAGGTTTTCTCATGTTGGTCATTGGGCCTCTGGGCACTAAGAATGAACAAAATAGCAGGGAGGGAGGGATGGCAGATTCCAGGCACCTGGAAGCTAAGCTCCCACCCAGCACCTTGACCTCTATTTTTCTCTATATTTTTTCTCTATATTTTCTGGGTCCCATCCAAGCCAATGTCCCAAGGATGAAAGACAGGAGGACCATCTTCAATGTCCCATTTTATTTCATGACATTGGGTTTTGGCAAGAGAAGGAGTTAAGAGTGTTTGGAACCATGGTAGTCCACTGTCTAAAGTGCAAAAGGGATCACATTCAGATTATCTAAGTTCAAGACCTGGTTCAGAGTCTGCAGAGGTTCAATCCTGCTGGGACCTGAGGTGTGCCAGAAGAAGTACAGGAAATGATCACAGAGATAGACCAGACAGGACCCAAGGTTCCCAGAACCCATCCTAGTACTTGGGTGTCCTCAATATGGTTCACTTGTGGGGGAATGCAGGGCTTGACTCTGGGGAACATGGATGGGCTAGGCATGGAGGTGGTTCTGGGAAGTGGGAGGTGGTGGTGTGCAGAGGCAGGGAAAAGCCAAGTGGAACAGACCCCTTCAGTGTTGGTGGCCCAGACCTTCTCCTTGGGTGACTGTCTCTGGACTTGCCTTCCATGGGGGCCATGACCACTCTAAATAAGGTAGAGGCCTGTCTCCTAATTCTCTACTATGCTAGGGTACAGTGTGATGGACTGAGTCAGCCCATGTTGGTCTGTACCTTTAAGTGATTAAGGGCCACAAAGTAGAACATAGAAGAACCCTACCTGAGGAGATTGGTTCCTCCCAGTTCTGGCCCAGGGTCTGTTGCATGGTTTCTCCACAAGGACGGGCCGGGGTTCATTTCTTGGCCTCCTATATAGTCCAGTATAAGTCCTGCAAACACATCAGCATTTGGGAACATTGTCGCCAGCTCTTCTCTATGGCCCTGGACTTGAGCACAAAAGAATCGTCTTTGTCAGGATGGGATTCTTCTTCCTTGACTCAAGAGGAAACTCCCTTCCAAGGATTCCCCATTCTTGTAGAAAACCAGATTTCCTGGTCTCTCCAAGGACTGGCCTGTAAGGGACAGAGAAATGTGGGTGCACCTTGGCATGATTCACTCTGTACATCTGAGCGGTTTTCAGGGATTCGCCTACACTGACGGGGCCCCCAGATACCTTTATGTCTGCTGGTGGGAGATACTAAATCCTTAAATGCGAAGGCCAGGAACCAGCGTCACTGGCAGAAGTAACGTCTGATCCTTGTACCGAGGCAGGTTTTGGGAAGCATCTGTGGGTCTAGATATTATCCAAGTTCAATAATGAATAATAATATTCATTGAATAATAATTGAAATCTGAAAACTACCAGAACGAGAGGATTTTAACTAAGCGTTTCCTGGACTGGGAGGGCTTTTTCTCTATTTTGGGGAATGTGATTTATCTTCAGAAGGGGCCTTGATCACCTTCCAGGCCTCTGAACAATGATCAAGTTCCAGGTACATGGAGTCCTAGGCCTGTCATCCACGGAGCCGCTCTGTGGGCCGGGAGGGGAACTTAAAAAGCTGATAAGCCTCCTGCTAGCTTTCCAAAGAGTAAGAGTGCTTTCACTAGGACTTGTGAGTCATCTCTGTGAAATGCAATCATGGAGGGAGGTGGATCTCCTAACTCCCAGTCTCTCTAGGAAAGTAGGAAGCAACTTCAGCAGGCGAGTGTCTCTAAGTTCCAAACCTACCTCTTGCAATACAATACTAGATTTTTCCTTTGGGTAAAGGCAACCAGGAAACAAGTAGCAACCCAATGACCAGGTGAATTTAAGGTGAACTATGTGTGACAAATGGTGCCCTCAAGTCTTCTTGAGGACTCGTTGTGGTTTATCTGGAATATATGATTCTCTGCGATGTCACTGCCTGGCTGTATGAAAGGGTGAGTTTCCTTCTGTCTCTGTGAGCTTGTTAGCGGATGGTCTGTGATGGGTACCACAATCTGGCTTAATGCTTACTCAATTTTTAAAAACTTGGGGCACCTGGGTGGCTCAGTCAGTTAAGCATCTGACTTTGGCTCAGGTCAGATCTTGCGAGGTGTGAGTTCAGGCCCCGCGTCGGGCTCTGTGCTGACAGCTCAAAGCCTAGAGCCTGCTTCAGATTCTGTGTCTCCCTCAATCTCTCTCTGCCCCTCCCCCACTTGTGCTCTGTCTCTCTCTGTTTCTCAAAAATGAATAAATGTAAAAAAAAATTTTAAAAACTTGTTTCAGGGCGCTTGGGTGACTCAGTTGGTTGAGCGTCCAATTCTTGATTTCGATGTTAATCCCAGGGTCGTGGGATCAAGCCCTGCATCGGGCTCTGTGCTGAGCGTAGAACCTCCTTAAGATTTTCTTTCTCTCTCCCCTTCTTCCCTGCTCACGCACACGCATTTTCTCTCTAAAAAATGAAAAAAATAAAAAAATTGTTGAATTTCTACCTTATGTGGAGAGATTGTCTGATTGACAGACCTTGTTTTTAGCTGTATTTCCCAACCCAGGAAGTGAATAGCTGACCTAGAGGGAGCCCAAGACCTTAGTGGCAGAAACCTTACCCTTTGTGCAATAGCCGAGGCCCAGTGCCCCCAGGAAAGGAGGCTGCACCTGCAGGGGAGTCTCCACTGGAGTGGGGCCCCTGGAATGCTGCCTGGAGCAGCCCCGTCTCCTTCTTTCTTGGTTGTTCACCTCTTCCTGCTGCTCCACAGCAGGCCTGTGGGGCCATCCATGTGGTCCCCTTGATTCTTGTGATAACAAGATCCCCCTATTTCTGTTGCTTGTAACTAAAATACTACTGGCAAGGGGTGCCTGGGTGGTTCAGTCGGTTAAGCGGCCAACTTGGGTTCCAGTCATGATCTTCCGGTTTGTGAGTTCGAGCCCTGTGTCGGGCTCTGGACTGACAGCTCAGAGCCTGGAGCCCGCTTCAGATTCTGTGTCTCCCCCTCCTCTCTCTGCCCCTCTCCTGCTCACACCCTGTCTTTCTCTCTCAAAAATAAATAAAATACCACTGGCAAGTGTAAGGGACATCTACTTGGTTTTGATACTTTGTTTTTTGAGGATTGTATTTACTGGATTTGTGGAAGGGAGAACAAGTCATTATTTAGAACCATGATCTTCATTTTCTTTCAAATGGACTTGGGGACCAAAGTCAAAACCGTGTGATGGCTGTGTATCTGGTTCGCAGTTCTGGGCTTCAACCACTGCTGCCGGGAAGAGAGGCCCGACTGGAGAGATGCAGGAAACAAGTGTGGAGGTGACCACAGAGGACTCAGTCCAGAGCACCCATCCTGGGGCCTGAGCATCCTCAGTGTAGCTCTTCAGTGGGAGGGCCCATCACAGCCCCTGGGGGGAGCATGGATGCACCAATCTTAGAGCTGGCACTTGGGAAGAGGGAGGTCCAGGCAACTGAGAAGGGAAAACAGAGGGGATAGAGGTGGCACATGGTGATGCCTTAGGTTATCACAGACCCTCTATCCATATCACTGCTTTGATCTTGTCTTAACATGACAGGCCAGGACATGGCCAGGAACAAAGACCCTTAGAGCCACTGTGTAGCAGGTGCATGTGGTAGGGAGCAAGTAGCGAAGAGAGGCCAGGAGAGAGGATGTGGTTGTCTCCAGGAGAGGGCAGCTCAGACAGGAAGCTGTTTGCCTTTCTGTACAGGGGACAGATGGCAGAGCCTGCCTCCAGATTCCTAGCTCAGGGCTGGGCTTGCTAAGTAAAGCCCCTTCCTTTAGGGCTGTTTTCTCAGTCTCGGCACTACTGATATTGGGGCCAGACACCTCTTTGCTGGGGAGGGCTGTTTAGTCCATGTTAGAATGTTTACCAGCATCCTACATCTCTCCAGTAGGTCCCCCTCAGCTGTGACAAGCAAATACATCTCTGGACATTGCTAAGTGTTTCCTGGGGTACAAAATACCCCAGTCAAGAACGACTGCTTTGGGGCTACCTAGAAGGATGCTTTCCGGATGTGTCTGAGGAGAGGTGGCAGCTCCCTGTTGCCTTTGGCTCTTTCTCACCTGCTGGCTCCAGGCCTCAAAGTGCAGAAAGGAAGCACCTCATTTTCCCAGATGTTGGGAGCCGTAAACACACACCAGCTGGAACAGAACCCCAGAACCCCATTAGCACCTTCTTGGGGGCATTTGTGGGGATCTCCAGGTTTCCTCCTGGAGTCTTGGGGATAAGCCCCCTGGGAAGCTTATGTTTGGTAGTCCAGGAGGCTCCCTCCACCTCTAGGCCCTTTGAGGGCATCTCTGACCAACATCCTGCCCAACTTTTAGCAAGGAGCTGAAGCAGCTGGAAGGCTCAGGAATTGTAAGCCATCCCTGTCCCCCTTCTCCTCATATTGCAGAGGCCACAGTCTCAGGGAAGCCCAACCCCAGGCTCCACACTCCTTCTCCTGCCCTCCAGTCTTTGTCAGGTCCCATTAAGCAAGTCAAGGGATGAGGGAGGTGACCCTAGGGGGACAGCATGAGTGGGGGGTTGTTTCTCCCCCCACTTTGGTTCTTCAATTCAGGGTTAATGCTACCTCCTCTTCTGTAGGCCTTTCCTCTGTGCTCTCACAGAAGATTCCACCTGTTCTCCTGGGTACCTTGGCCACCCCTGTACTTGACACACTCTCCCACTTGGGACGAGGGAGAGATTTTGATATTTAATAACTTTTATATGTGGTGTGAGGTAGGGGTCCAGATTCATCCTTTTGCATGTGGACATCCTATGGTCTCTGCACCATTCCTTGAAGAGACCATTCTTTCCCATTCAGTGATCTTTTTACTCTTGTCAGAAAATCAATTGTCATAGATATGTAAGTTTATTTCTGGGCTCTGAATTTGAGTCCATTACTCTGTGCTTATAGGCCAATACCATACTGTTTTGATTATTGTAGCTTAGTAGTAAGTTTTACAGTTGAGAAGTGTGTCTTCCAAATTTTTCTTCTTCAAAATTGTTTCAACTATGTAGGGTCTCACACAATTGCATATGAATTTTGTTTTTTTCTTTTTTTTCTTTTCTAAAATGTTTATTTATTGAGATAGACAATGAGTTGGGGAGGAGCAGAGAGAGGGAGACAGAGAATCCCAAGCAGGCTCTGTGCTGTTAGTGTGGAGCCTGACATGAGGTGCGATCCCATGCACCGTGAGATCATGACCTGAGCCAAAATCAAGAGTCAGGTGCTTAACTGATCCAGGCGCCTCTGCATATGAATTTTAGACTCTGCTCTTCCACTCTTGCAAAAAAGTCATTGGAATTTTGGTAGTGATTGTATTGGGTTTGTAGATCATTTAGGAACTATTGCCATTTTTAACAATGTCCTCCAATCTAGGAATATCAAATGTCTTTCCATTTAGGTCTTATGCCTTCTTCAGTTTCTTTCAGCAATATTTTAGAGTTTTCCTTGTACAAGTCTTAGCTTCCTTGGTTAAACTATATCCCTAAGCATTTTATCCTTTTTGATGCTATTATACATTAAATTGCTTTAATTTACTTTTCAGATTTTTCATTACCAGCACATGGAAGTAAAATGAATTTTTGCATATTAATCTTGTATCCTGAAACATTGCTGAACTCTATGAATTCTAACATATTTTCGTGTGTGTGTGTGAATTACTTAGGATTTTCTACATATAGAGTCCTGTCATCTGCAAATAGAGATTTTTAATTCTAAAATTAAAAGGCAAATTTTGGGTGCCTTTTACTTCTTTTCTTTCTAATTGTTCTTGCTAGAACTTCCAGTACAGTATTGAATAGAAGTGGCAACAGCAGGCACTCTTGTCTCATTTCTAATCTTAGGGGGAAAGCTTTCAGTGTTTCACTATTGAGTATGATGCAGGCTGTGGGTTTTTCATAAATGTACTTTATTATGTTAGGAATATTCCCTTCTATTCCTAGGCCAGTGTTTTGAATCGTGAAAGAGTGTTGGGTTTTGTGAAATGCTTTTTATGCATCAAGATTTTGTATAACGGTGTTTATTTTGCCTTCATTTTACTATTGCAGGTTAGTATATTTTTCATATGTTGTACACATTTTTGACTTCTGGGATAAATCTCACTTGGTCACGGTATATTGTCCTTTTTAATCCACTGATAGATTTATGTTAATGTGGCTAGGAGTTGGGCAACCATAGGTACTAGAGACTTCACATTCTGCTTGTATCTTATTTTTTTCTCTACTCTTGAATTTGGCTTTCCTGAACACTCCTCAAGGCGTCTGTCTTGGAGCTCTGTCTGCTCTACTAGTGTTATTATACCAAAATCCTGTTGCTATGGTGGCAAGCTGAGGGTGGGTGGGTGATTCTACAATCTTCCAATTAAATCTATTTTTTTAAAGACTTTATTTTTATTTTCGAGAGAGTGAAAGTGGGGGAGGGGAAGAGGGAGAGGGAGAAAGGGAATCTTAAGCAGGTTCCATGCTCAGTGCAGAGTCTGACACGGGGCTTCTTGAGATCATGACCTGAGCTGAAATGAAGTGTTGGACACTTAACCCACTAAGTCACCCAGGTGCCTCAAATCTTTAAAAGAATTTTTTTTAAGTAGGCTTCACACCCAGCGCGGAGTCCTATATAGAGCTTGAACTCATGACCTTGAGATCAAGACCTGAACTGAGATCAAGTTGGATGCTCAACTGAGTCATGCAGTTGCCCCAGTTAAATCTCATTTTTAAGTCTCAGTTTCAGTGGGCCTGTGTGTAGGGCTGGGAGTGACCCGAGTGTTTCTTTGGTGGTGTAACTTTTTGCCTCCATGCCCTATACTCCCTCCCCTGGTTGCAGCATCCCAATCTGTTTCCTTGAAGCCCTGGCTCCTGTTGTCTATTTTCTCCTTAGCAAGACAGAAAGGTTAGAGGGCACTAAAGTGGGAGGAATGTCCCAATCCCACTAGCATAAGACTCGGGTAAACTCTTTTCCCCAGGAGAATAGGTTTTTTGGTGGAAAAGACTCTAGGTGTTTGTCACAATGGTGACCCTTCTCCTACCAGAGCCCTAAGGGGATGTTTCTCGGGTCACTACCATGGAAATCCAAATGGGTTTCTGGGGCTTATGGCATTGGAGATGTGGGGCACCTCTTAAAACTGTGGCCGATAGAAGTTCCTCATTCTCAAGCTGGTCCACACTCAACCTCCAGCAATTCACCAAAACTCTCACTCAAATGTCCCCAGATGTTTGTGTCTCCAGCAGCTTCAGCTCCAGGTAAGCAGACCTTGGCTGTGTCTGTCTCTGGATAGGTGTGTCTCTCTCTGGATAGGTGTGTCTCTCCAGATCAGTGTTGTGATTTGCCAGTAACCTAAGTTCTCAGAAAGAGGAGTCCTTGATTTTTCTGCTCATGCAGCTTTTTCTTGTTAGGATAGAAGTGATGATTGTAAGTTGTTTACATGTCCTAGCTGACACTGGAAGTCCGAGTTTTTCAATGCTAGATACTTGATGATTATCGAATGCAAACAAAATCACAAAAATCCCGTAACTGCTCAAATGTCTAAATGCTGAAGTGAGATGCAACAATTTCATAATTTAGCGTCATTATAAAGGGTATCAGTTGTCTGTGCAGCGTTATGTGGAAATGCAGAGTATGAGCAGGCCAACCAACACCTTCCATAGAATCCATGGTACTCTGTTTCAACTTCGAATAAACTGTCTGCACTTCAGCACATTTGCCAAAATTCGTGTTGGTATTATCTCTACCTAAAACATTACACTTTTTCTCCCTCACTAGTGAGTTTCTGCAAAAATTTTCTATTTCTGAAGTCTCCTTTGGGAAGGGATTTTACTTGCAATAGCCTTCTAAGCAAGCCTTTTTCGTGAAAAAAACCTAGCAAAAGCAAAGGGACTTTTTTCCTGCCTTGTGATTACTTGCATCTTGGGCCATAATAAGATGAAGCATTTTAGGTCTTTAATAATCCCTGTAATAGTATAAGGAGCAAGTACATGTTTATTATTGCAGTATTTTATCCTGACACTTGAAAACTTGTTTGCAAGTTTAGAATCAGAAAATACTCCTGTATGTGAAATCAGTCCTTGGTACTAAAAAGATTGATACACAGTGTGAATAATCATTTAACTTCTATGATTATTTCCATCTGAATTTCTTTTAATTAGAAAATTTGTTACTTTATCCCTTTATAGTTGAGGTAATCATAAATCTCTTAGATTTAGTTTTTAATATATGCTGGTTTATATATGCTTTTCCACCATTTTTGACACTGAATAATTTCATACTATAAAAGTTTCAAAAGGACTTTCCCCTCATTTAATAGACACCCACTGTTCTGAGAATTAATGAAATTTACATTGGCCTTTGGGATTCAAACACATAAATAAAACACAGATGATAGCAGTCACCTTAAGAAGCAGAAAATGTTGAATATGATAACATCACGGCCTCATGAGTGCCTTTGTCACTCATGTGACTGAGGTGATAACTTGTGATTCAGCTGTTGAAATGGTTGCACACTAACAATAAATTGAACTTGATATATAAGGCAGAAAAGGTAAACTTCATGCATGCCTGCAAGAAAAAGCTGTAGTTGGAAAGAACAGCCTCCCTGAAGAAAGTCAGAGTTGATCTTATGCAAGGTTTTGGAAAACTTGGTCTAGGGACTGGTGGATTTTCAAAAGTACCTGTTTATAGATTAACAGACATTCAACTGCTAGTGTGAACACTGGAATAAGGCTGTTATTGAGTGGCTTACTTTCTATGGTCACTGGAGCGAGGCATTTGCTGATTGTCTAGAGGCATGGGACGGTCTGCTAACTGGTTGACTTTCAGAAGGTGGAGTCTGTCATTAACTGCTCACTTTCAGAGGCATGCCGATCTTCAGAGCATGTGTACTGATCCGAAGTTATCTCTAATAGTGATTACTGGTTTACAGTTTGAGACTTTGGCAAAAAGAAGCCTTATCTTTTCTTTAATGTGGGAAACAAGAGGGGCACCTGGGTGGCTCAGTTGGTTAAATGTCTGACTTCAGCTCAGGTCATGATCTCACGGTTCGTGAGTTTGAGCCCTGCATTGGGATCTGTGCTGACACCTCAGAGCCTAGAGCCTGCTTCGGATTCTGTGTCTCCCTCTCTCTCTGCCCCTCCTCCACTCACATTCTGTCTCTCTCAAAAATAAATAAACATTAGAAAAAAATGTAATATGGGACACAAGACTTGCCATTCTCTGTCCCCCCTTGTGTTCTTCCCTCAGCCAAAAAAACAGGAGGCTACAAAGGGTTGTTCAGATCTTTATTTGTGGAAATATGAATTTCAGCTAGTGTTGCTGTTTAACTTAAGTACCAATTACTGAAGCAGAAAAAGAGCTGAAATTTCATTATTGGGGGAAGAAAAAAACAACAACCCACCACACCACAACTGATTATGTTAAAGCTGACCTGACAAAGTCAATCCAGGATGCAGGACAACATCATTAAACGTGAGACCTATATACAACACACCTGGCCACACCACCTGGGTCAGCTTAGCCTCTTCTCACTCACCAACCTCATTTATTTGCTTGGAACACCACGTATTATTAATTCAATGCTTTATCTGTCTCCTGTTCTCTATCCGTCTGCCTTGCAGGAAGTTTGGTCTCTCATTCATAGATCACGTGTATTAACACAGCCCAGATTTCTAGGCATCCATCTGTACAGCTTTCTTCAACCCCCTCAATTCATCTCCCACACATCATTGCCAGAACAATTTCCTTTAATATCTTAAAAAAAATTTTTTTTTTCAACGTTTATTTATTTTTGGGACAGAGAGAGACAGAGCATGAACGGGGGAGGGGCAGAGAGAGAGGGAGACACAGAATCGGAAACAGGCTCCAGGCTCTGAGCCATCAGCCCAGAGCCTGACGCGGGGCTCAAACTCATGGACCGCGAGATCGTGACCTGGCTGAAGTCGGACGCTTAAATGACTGCGCCACCCAGGCGCCGCTTAAAAAAATTTTTAAAAAAAATGTTTATGTATTTTGAGGGAGAGAGAGTAGGGGGACGGCAGAGAGGGAGAGAGAAAATCCCAAGTAGGCTCTGAACTCTATCAGCACAGAGCCCAGGGCAGGATTCCATCCCATAAACTCATGAGATCATGATTGGAGCCAAAACCAAGTGTCAATCAACTGAGCCACCCAGGTCCCCTTCCTTCAGCATTTTTAATTGATACCATCAATTTAGGATAAAATTCTAACTTCTTCACATGGCAAATAAACCTTTTGTTATCTGGCATCTGTGTTTGCCTCAAACTTGTAACAGATCATTCTCTTACTCCTCAGTTCTGTACTTGAGTTTGCACAAAGTTCCTGATTATTACCAATCTGTACCTTTACACATGCATAGTCCCTCTTATTTAGAATGATCATTTCCCCCTCTGAAGAGTTCCTATTCTTCCAAAGCCTGGCTTAGGCACACTGCCTCTGGAAAGCTTTGTCTCCAGGTTTCCTTGGCTAGGTTCCATCTTCTCTTTCTTCAACCTGTGCAAACCCCTAACATATCTGCATTGCAATACAGTCATAATCTATCAATTTGCTTGTTAAAGCTATATTTACATACTATGACATAATTTGCTTCCTCGTTTGCTAGTCTCTCAACTCCATTCCATCCCCTTCCCCCAAATTCAT
Organism: Puma concolor; assembly: GCF_028749965.1. NCBI lineage: Eukaryota > Metazoa > Chordata > Mammalia > Carnivora > Felidae > Puma > Puma concolor. Next base: position 149,365,745 of record NC_141667.1, read on the forward strand.
GGCATCTTTAAGAGCTGTGTCTTTCTTCTTAAGACTACCAGTCTGTAGGGGCGCCTGGTGGCTCAGTTGGTTTAGTGTCCAACTTTGGCTCAGGTCATGATCTCATGGTTTGTGAGTTTGAGGGCTGCATTGGGCTCTCCACTCTCAGCACAGGGCCTGCTTTGGATCCTCTCTCTCTCTCTGCCCCTCTTCTGCTCGCATTCTCCTTCTCTCTCAAAAAATAAACATTAAAAAAAATTTTTTAAAGACTACCAGTGTGCAGTATAGTAGCTGCCCCAGAACTAGGGCAAAAACAAAAACAAAAACAGAGTTGTTTATAATTGCCTTTTGTTTTCCTGAAATTGTGTGACACGTGAGCATACTAAGTGGAAAACCTACTTATGTCATGAAATCATTGACATATCTTTCAATCTTTTGGCACAGGTATTAGATTCATGAAACTTCTTTGGATAGCTCTTTCCACTATGAATTCATGTATATTTAATAGCTTTAAATTTGAAATAATTGCTTAATTAATGTACCTAGGATGACCGCTCCATGTATAGCAGGTATACTTTCATGATAAACAACTTCACAATAAATAAATAATAAATTCTGAGAACAGAATGAGTGATTGGTTAGAAAATTCCCAATTCACAGCAATTACTAGAAGGACCAAGGATGAAGAGAACAGACTTTTATTTCTATTTGTAAATGAAATCCATGCACAAAATTTGACATCAGGTCAGGAAAAGGACAAACCCCAGAAACTTAAGAGGTAGTTTATAGTTTTTTCTTCTTTTTTTTATCTTTTATTTGGTCCTTTCCTTTAGAAGGGTATAATTTGATCGCATCTTTTATATGCTATTAAGTGTTAGTTGTAAAAAAGAAGTATTACTGATTTATGTCTTTTTAATGAAAAATCCAGGGCACACCTCCCCTCACCCAGATGTTTATGACAATCACATATGACCTCTAGCATACACTGCTGTAGAAAGAGAACAATTATTTTACAAATGCCGGAAGGGTCTCCAGTTGTGAATTCTTCATTTTAGGTTATTTTAAAAGTGCCTGATAGGCACGAACACTTTTTACTTTCCTCATTATCTATTACATAGTCAAGCCTTATCCTTGGAATCCGGAATCTGATGAGGCCTAGGTTACAGGAAGATTTTTCCTATCTATTACATTTGTATTTTACGCATGTATTCTGCTGAGCTTTGGTTTAAGGCTTTCGCACATGCAAATCTACTTTCTAGGGGTTCTCTTCAATGTGGATTTTGTAATGATTAGTAAGGGATGACCTGTGGTTGAAGAGTTTCCCACATGTGTTACATTCATAGGGTTTCTCTCCAGTATGAATTCTCTGATGGGCAATCCGTGATGAGCTCTGTCTGAAAGTTTTCCCACATGTGTTACATTTAAAGGGCTTCTCTCCCGTATGAATCCTGCGATGCTGAATAAGAGCTGAACTTTGGCCAAAAGATATACCACATTCCTCACATCGATATGGTTTCTCTCCTGTGTGAATTCTCTGGTGGTTACTAAGGGATGAGTTACACCTGAACGTTTTCCCACACTCGTTGCATTTATAGGGTCTTTCTCCAGTGTGCATTCTCTGATGTTGAATGAGGGCTGAACTCTGCCTGAAGGCTTTCCCACACACTTTACATTTACACGGTTTCTCTCCAGTGTGAATTCTTTCATGGATGATCAGTGTTGAGTGGGAACTTAAGGCTTTACCACATTCATTACAGTTATAAAACTTCTCACCAGTATGAATTATTCGGTGTCTATTCAGTCGGGAAATCGAAGTAAAACCTTTTCCACATTCGTTGCATCGATAGGGCTTTTCTCCAGTGTGAATTCTTTCATGCTGAATAAGAGATGCGCTCTGACTGAAGGCTCTCCCGCATTCACTACACTTAAAAGGTTTCTCTCCTGTGTGAATCCTCTGATGATAACGAAGGGATGAACTAGACTTGAAGGTGTTGCCACATTCATTGCATAAATAGGACTTCTTTCTGAGGTGAATTCTCTGACATCCAGGAAGGCCGGATGCCTTCCTACCCGGATTGTATTTATGGGGATTTTCTCGAGCGTGGATTTTTTGATGTATAAAAAGGCCAGATCTCCTGCTGAAGGATTTACCACACTCTTTACATCTATAGGATTTCTCCACAGTATGGGTTCGTAGGTGTTTATAAAGGGATGTACTAAGAGTGAAGGCTTTCCCACATTCTTTACACACATAGGGCTTCTCTCCAGTATGAGTTATTTGATGTTGAATGAGAGCTGAACTTTGGTTAAAGGCTTTTGAACATTCTTTACATTTAAATAATTTCTCTCCACTGTGGTTTTTCTCATGCTTGCGAAGGGATGAAGTGTTAATGAAGGTTTTTTCACATATACTACATTTATAGCGTTTCTCTGCTGTGTTGATTTTTGGCTGATTAAGTAAATACGGATTCTGTTTGAAGCGGTTTCCTTGTATTTCACATTTTGGTGGTGTTTCTTCTCTGGGGACCATCTGTTGCTTAACAAGGACTGACTTTGGACTGAAGTTTTGGCCAAATTCAGCATTTTTATGGCTTTTTTCTACAGCAAGGATTTTTTTGTGGGTGACTAAAATTGTCTGGACACTTTCTTTTTTCTCTTGCCTTTTCTCTACTCTGTATTCATAAATGCAGGGTTTTTCTGATTTAAAGTCCCAGGGTCCATTCCTTTTGGATCTTCTCATTATCAGCTCTTGGAAGGAAGAATCTTGTGTTTGAGTTGACTTCGTGGTTTTGTGACTGCCCTTCCACCCTGGAGGGGAAGAAAAAACTAAAGATGTTTTTTGTGATACAGTATTTGGTTACTGAGACCAACTGTAGAGAATAAATAAGTATTGATGGTATTTAAATAAGGTCTTGGTATCTGGCCAAACATAAGAGGAAAACATAAGAAGAGGAAAACGTTAAGATTTAAGCAATATAGAAAAAGAATCAATGGGAACTGAAGTACTAGGGTGGAGAAAAGAATAAAACAAACCTATTTAAAGAAGGTGAGTGTAGGAGTGACCAGGGGAGCATGAGTTCAGAAAGGTAGTCTGGGATCAGAGTCCAAAGCCATGAAAGACTCCAAAATTATTTTCATAACTTTTCTCTTCATTGTGCGTAATCTATATCTGTAGTCCTTTCTACTTTCCCTCATGCCAAATTCCTTTGTATACTTCAGATTCAGTTCAGAAGTTAACGGAGTCCTTTTTTGACTGAGTTTCCACACTCCATTCCCCTTATTATAGCATTTACCACAGGATTTAAAAATATGTATTCTATACCTCTTTATTTTTTTAATGTTTAATTTTGAGAGAGACAGAGCATGAGCAGGGGAGGGGCAGAGAGAGAAGGAGACACAGAATCTGAATCAGGCTCTAGACTCTGAGCTGTCAGCACAGAGCCCGACACGGGGCTTGAACCCATGAACCGTGAGCTCATGACCTGAGCCGAAGTCAGACACTTAACCAACTGAGCCACCCAGGAGCCCTTATTCTTAGATACCTTTGTATTAGATATAATTATATATCTACCTACAGCTAAATATAAGACTTTCTTTTCTACCATAAGTGTTCTCTGCAACAAGCAGATTAACATGCCCAATTACAGAAACTCCTGATGGCATCTGAATTATATATGAAATGTTGCTAATTTTCCTTAATTACTTACATATTCCTGATTTGAACAATGTCAAATATTCTCAATTCCTTATCTCTCTCTCTCTCTCTCTCTCTCTCTCACACACACACACACATACACACACACACACACACGATTTAAGCACTTGAAGTTACCTTCCCAGACAGGACATTACATGGGTGATGGGAGTTCATCAATGGGTGATTACACTCATGGCCAGTCCAAATAGAAACATGTTATAGTTAATCCAGAGGTGCCAGAGATAGGCATGATGCCAAAAAGGTGTGTGAAGCTGGGAAGGCAGCCTTGCTCATGCATCAAGCAAAAGAGGCTATGCAGACAGTGTAGAAAAGAGTCAAAGATAAACAAGACAGGTATAAATGTAAAAAGGTAAAAGAGACCTAATGTGCTAAAGTGGTGAAAAAAAAAACAAAACAGAATTGAACTCAACAAATCTTAAAATTGGGAGAGGATGCAGTTGAGAATATTAAATTTTGCCAAAGGAATGGCGGTGCATTTAGTTTGGCATCTTCTCCTGGGCTAGAGGTAACTATTTAAAAGGCTCCTATGGGGAATTCCCTTGTACTCTTGGTGGGAATGCAAACTGGTGCAGCCACTCTGGAAAACCGTGTGGAGGTTCCTCAAAAAATTAAAAATAGAACTACCCTACAACCCAGCAATGGCACTACTAGGAATTTATCCAAAGGATACATGAGTTCTGATTCATAAGGTCACATGCACCCCAATGTTTATAGCAGCACTATCAACAATAGCCAAATTATGGAAAGAGCCCAAATGTCCATCAACAGATGAATAGATAAAGAAGATGTGGTTTATATATACAATGAAAAAGAAAAATCTTTTTACTACTCGGCAATGAAAAAGAATGAAACCTTGCCATTCACAACAATGTGGCTGGAACTGGAGGGTATTAACGCTAAGTGAAGTAAGTCAGATAGAGAGAGACAGATATCCTATGTTTTCACTTGTATGTGGAATGAGAAACTTAACAGAAGACCATGGGGGAAGGGAAGGAAAAAATAAGTTACAAACAGGGAGGCAAACCATAAGAGACTCTTAAATACAGAAAACAAACTGAGAGTTGATGGGGGAGGGAAAATGGGTGATGGGCATTGAGGAGGGCACTTGTTGGGATGAGCACTGGGTGTTGTAAGTGATGAATCATGGGAATCTACTCCCGAAGCCAAGACTACACTGTATACACTGTATGTTAGCCAACTTGACAATTAAAAAAAAAAAATCCTTTGCATCTCACTGTGTCTGAGATTCCTATCTGACATTCCCTTTCTCACCTGTGTACAAATTCTCTCTGCTTGGTGAACATAATGTATTCTGCTTTTTCTTTTCTACTAGTTAAAAAAAAAAAATTTTTTTTTAACATTTATTTATTACTGAGAGACAGGAAGAGACAGAGCATGAGCAGGGGAGGGGCAAAGAGAGGAAGAGACATAGAATCCGAAGCAGGCTCCAGGCTCCGAGCTGTCAGCTCAGAGCCTGACGTGGGGATTGAACCCATGAACCGTGAGATAGTGACCTGAGTCGAAGTCGGATGCTTAACCGACTGAGCCACCCAGGTGCCCCTCTTTTCTACTAGTTTTACTTCTCCGTCTCCTTCATGAATAACTTTTTCTGTTCCCTTTTTAATATTTGGTATCCCCTAGGGTTTGGAATCCGCCCCCCTCCCCCCACTCTGCACAACCTTCTTGATGAATTTTACCTGCACTCGTGTCTTTATTATTTATTGTAATGGAAAGAGGAGCATTTTTACTTTTTGCCAACACCTTCCTCATCCCTTCTCCAACTCAGTCTTGCTAACTTAAGACTGGAGCCCTGAGCACTGGGTCAGATGCCTAAATGGTATTTTGTTTCTCATGTCTCACTGTTTGTGCCATGGTCTCCTAGTCTTCTGGCCTCAAATCTTGGTATCTAGTAGTTTAATCTCCATGCCGTAGCCTGAGTAATCTTTTTAAAATCCACATTTTAGCATGCTGCCAACTTCCTTAAGATCCTCTAAATTTATCTTCAACAATTCACATGTGAGGTCGAGTATCTAATACTTGGTGGGGCCTAAGTGGAGGCAGGGTAGAGAGAAATCACTCGGGAGGCTGCTGTAGTTAGGCAGCTGAGCAAGGGGATAGAGGAGGCACAGATAATGCAGCAGGATATCATTTCAGGAACTGGTAGCAGGACCAGGCTTGCTGATGGATGATGTGTGGGGTGCCGAACAGGAATGAAGCAGCTAAGAGATTACGCCTAGGTTTCTGGCTTGAAAATGATGAATGCTGCACAAGCTACCAGAAGACCAGGAGAGGGGCAGGTCTGAGGGGGCCTTCTATTTCAGATGTGTGTGTTGTGGCTGAGATGCTTTCACAGACCCTGAAGGAAGATGCTGAGGCATTCAGTTGTTATGTATTTTGGAGCCTGAAGAAAAGGTCAGAGCTAGTCAGGTATTTGGGAGTCCTCCACAGATAAACTTTACTTAAAGCTGAAGAACTGAAAAGTCACTTAGGCATGGCAACATTAGAAGTCAAGAAAAGGAGGAAAATCAGATGCCAGAGGAAGAAAGTACTTCAGGGAAGGAGTATGTGAGCAACTCTGGCAAATAATGTGGGGACTATAAACTTAACCCTGCTTGTGCCAAGATGGAAATAGTAAGGGATTTAGTGACCATGCTTTTCGTGGATAGCGAGGAAGAAAGCCCCACTGGGGTGTACACAGGAAACAAGGGGAGGTGATAAAATAGAAACATCAAGTAGAGAAATGCTCTTGAAACGTCTTGTTTAAAGCCGAACAAGAAATTGGACATGGGATGGATGGATTTATTGACTTATTTTTTAGAGAGAGAGAGCATGTGAGTGGGGAGAGGGGCAGAGGGAGGGAGGAGGAGAGAAGGAAGGGGAGAGAGGGTGTGTGTCTGTGAGAGAGAGACAGAGAGAGAGAGACAGAGAATCCCAAGCAGGCACCACGCTCACCATGGAGCCAGACACGGGGCTCGACTGCACAACCCTGGGATCATAACCTGAGCCAAAATCAAGAGTCGGATGCTCAACTGACTGAGCCACCCAGGCGCCTCATTTATCAAAAAGTTAAAAAGCACCTATAATATACCTCTATCTTAGGCACTGGTGATCCATAAGACATCCCAGATCCAGTAATGAAAAGAAAGAGTTCAGGAGTTCCCAGTTTGGTATTAGAGACAAAGAAGAAATAGGATATCACATCATGTGATAATTTCTACAACAAAATTACAAGGTAGAAATGGACATGAATGTGAGCTTAGAGCACCACCCAAACTACCCTTAGTGGAGGGTGCCAGTAGGGAAGGGGTACAGGTGGTGGTTAGTTTTTTGGCAGAAACATATAAGATGGGATTTTAAAGGCTTAGATATAGGCTGGATAGTGTGAGGCCTAAAGCACCATCAAAATCTTTGAACTCAAACCAGCTTTCCAGACTTTGTTCCCACCTTATCCTGTAGGTGGACAGATTCAAAGTTATTTCTTTTTCTTTTTACTTTTTTAAATGTTTATATGAGAGTGAGCTCAGAGGGGGAGGGACACAGAGAGAGAGAGGGAGACACAGAATCTAAAGCAAGCTCCAGACTCTGAGCTGCGAGCTGTCAGCAGAGTTTGACATGGGGCTGGAACCCACAAGCAGTGAGTTCGTGACCTGAGACAAAGTTGGATGCCTAACCGACTGAACCACCCAGGCTCCCCCAGATTCAACGTTATTCCTATAAAAACATCATACGCGGAGCGCCTGGGTGGCGCAGTCGGTTGAGCGTCCGACTTCAGCCAGGTCACGATCTCGCGCTCCGTGAGTTCGAGCCCCGCGTCAGGCTCTGGGCTGATGGCTCGGAGCCTGGAGCCTGTTTCCGATTCTGTGTCTCCCTCTCTCTCTGCCCCTCCCCCGTTCATGCTCTGTCTCTCTCTGTCCCAAAAATAATAAACGTTAAAAAAAAAAAAAAAATTAAAAAAAAAAAAAAAAAAAAACATCATACGCACTGCAGTCTCAGAGACTTTCTACTAAAATCCAAGGACTGAGGGAACTACATGCCAGGAATTATACAGAACACCATGACGGGGTAGTATACACATCCGTACACCTCCACCATGTCTGTGTTGGTGAAAAAGAAATGCTGTTCTCAAAATTTTGTTGCTAATTCTAACTTTTAAAGCTTTTTACTATGGAGAATGTTCAACATATACCAAAAGTAGAGCGAGCTGTACAGTGAATTTCTAAGCCGGCTTCAACCATCACCAATGCTGCTTCATCTACTGCCTTGTTAGGAGCTGAACTGTGTCCCCCAAAAGGATAGGCTGAAGTCCTAACTTTCAGTAACTCAGAGTGTGACCTTATTTGGAAACTGTCTTTGAAGAGTTAATCAAGTTAAGATGCGATCACTGAGTCCTCATCCGGTATGAATGGTGTCCTTATAAAAGGGAAGTGTGGACACAGGCATGCGCAGAGAAAAGACCGTGTGAAGGCACAAAGGAAGAACACCAAGTGTCAAGAGAAGCAGAAACCAGAGTGGCACAGCTGTAAACCAAGGAACAAGGATTTTGGGCCACCCCCAGAAGCAAGGAGGGAATGTACCAGAGTCTCAGGGAGAGCGCGGCCACATCAATACCTTGACTTTGGATTTCTAGCTTCAAGAACTGTGAGACGCTAAATCTCTGGTGAAGCCACGCAGTGTGGGATTCTTAGAGCAGGCTGAACACAGTACTGCACACCCCTACATCTCTTCCAGTGTGTTGCGGGGGGACCAGGTAGGTCCCAGATACTCTATCATTTCACCCATCCTAGGTCAGAACATGCTTCTCAAAGATAAGAACTCTACTTGTAAACATAACCACTTAAGCTTACTGAGATCGGGAAACTGAAGGGACCCCATTAAGGACTGCCTTTTTTTTCCTGCCTCTATTCTTGCCATGACCTGCACCCCCGCCTTACATGTGCCTTAATGTATGTCCTCCTTGTAAAGGTCAAGGAGTTAATGCTATCTTTGGAGTCTTCCAGCACAACAAGTAACATCTCAGGAGAGATGGGGCAGAGTCCTCGGGTACTTTAAAGACCACTGACTTGAGACACCTTGACCCAAGACTCCTGGCTCCAGGGAATAAGTGACTCACAGAGGGCACTTGAGCACTTGTCCTTGTTTCGACCAGTTCCTGGCTGCCTAAAAGCACGCACACACCAGACCACTGTCCTTAGTAGAAGCCTTGCACCCCAAGCAAAGATGAGACACTCTTCTTCCCTGAGTCTCCCAGACACTCTGTATCTGTGCACTCTCTGTATCTTCAATAAGTTTTGCTCTCACTTCCTCTCTGCTTGAGTTTGATTTCTATCTTGTGTGAAGCCAACAACCCTCTTGGTCCCACAGGACCACCTCTGGGTCCTCAGATATGCCCTACCTATTGTTTGAAGTTATTATTGCCTATAAGCTAACTAAAAGCTGTGCACTAATTCCCGTGGGGGGAGAGGGGCAGTTCCCACACTACCAACAAGCAACAACCTAGGAATTCAACTCAGTTCAACGAGCTACCTGGAGACAGCATCAGACCCTACAGGTTGAGGGCTCAGTCCTACAAGACTGTCCCCTGACCCCTTCACATACCAGTTGCAAGTCCAAATTTTCATCTGTGCTTCTGATCAATGGGCTATAAGTTGGGAGGTTCCCACAACCCCCTCCTTAGTTTTAATTGCCTAGCATGGCTCCCAGAACTCAAATATTTCGCTTACTAGATCACTCGTTTATTACAAAAGGACGTCACTCAGGAAAAGCCAGATGAGAGATGCATAAGGCAGTATTCAGGGGAAAGTGAAGCTTCCATGCCCTGAGTGCACCACTGTTCCTAAATCTCCAAATGTTCACCAACCAGGAAGCTCTCTGAACTCTGTCCTTTTGGGTTTTTATGGAGACTTTGTTACAAAGCCACAATTGATTAAATCATTGGATCATTGGCCGTTGCAATTGATTTGACCTCCAGTCCTCTCCCCTCCCTGGAGGTCAGGGAGACGAGACTGAAAATGTCAACCCTCTAATCACAGCTGGCTCTCCTGGCAACCAGAGCCCATTCTTAGGTGGGGTCCCAAAGTCACCTCACCAACATAACAAGTGATCGTTATTGCTCTCATCAATAGGAAATTCCGAGAGTTTTGGGAGCTCTGTGCCAGAAACAGGGACGAAGACCAAATATATATTGTTATAAATTAAAATATCACACCTAGAAATCACTAAGGATGTTTATTCAAATTGCTGTGATAGGGGCGCCTGGGTGGCTAAATTGGTTAAGTGTCCGACTTCAGCTCAGGTCATGATCTCACAGTTCGTGAGTTTGAGCCCCGCATTGGGCTCTATGCTGACAGCTCAGAGCCTAGAGCCTGGAGCCTGCTTCTGATTCTGTGTCTCCCTCTCTCTCTGCCCCTCTCCAGCTTGCACTCTGTCTCTCTCTCTCAAAAAAAATTAAAAAAAACCATTTTTTTAAATTCTAAGTTCTCTTCATCCTTTCTTCTTTTTTGCCTTCACCTTATAGATAATCGCTTTTATTGATCTGCTTTTACTTTTTTTATTTTTGGTGGGGGGAGGGTGGGAAAGGGGCATTTCCCTCCTTTTATTTTTTATTTATTTTTAATGTTTATTTTTGAGAGAGAGAGACAGAGCGCGAATGGAGGAGGGACAGAGAGGGAGACCCAAAATCCGAAGCAGGCTCCAGGTTCTGAGCTGCCAGCACAGAGCCTGACATGGGGCTCAAACCCACAAACCGAGAGATCATGACCTAAGCCGAAGTTGGACGCTCAGCTGACTGAGCCGCCCAGGTGCTCCGCTTTTCCCTCCTTAAAAAAAAAACCTAATCAAATAGACACTTCTGTTTTGGTGTCTCCTTCTTCCTTAGCTAAAAGTACTATTTTCTACATTTCCTACACTTTCCCCCACTTCTTAATAAATTGTGGAGATCACCCCAAAGTGGAATTTACAGAAGTCTTCCTCACAGAAGTCTGTGTGAATGTGCCACAGTTTATTCAACCAGATTGCTGTGAAGGACATTTGGGCTCTCACTGTAATACATCACGGACTTTATACGGGTAGGGGGTAAAGGTACAGCTTTACAGCTTTAAAGTGATACCCATCATGCGAATCAGCAATCATACCACCTATCAAATTGCAGTCCAAACTAGACCTGCTGGGCCAACATCATCCAGAGCTACTCCCCGGAACGAGGAAGCCCTCTATGTGCTGCCATGGAGGGTTTCAATACACATCAGGTGAAAAGGGCAAAATAACGTGTGCTGTGTGCTCTAACCAGAGTGGACAAAGGAAAACGGAAGTATACGGAGAAATGTCTGTTTATATGCACAGGAGGGCTCTTTCAATGCTGTTGCTATCTCTTCTTCAAATCTGATCTTCTACAGTATCTTGCACCTGTTCACTTCCTCCTGCCCATCACCCCTCAGGGGCTCTGTTCTGGCTTCTGTCCTCACTGCCACCCGCGCTAAGGCAGCCATGACCTCCACGTGGCTGAGACAAAATGTTCTCTGCAGTTCCCACCTAACTTACTTCTCAGCAGTGTCTGACAGTGACCCCTTGTTTTCCTGGAGATGCTTTCTTCCTAAGCTACACATTCCAGCCTCAGTCTCCTTTGTGTACTCGTTGTCCTAGTGATGTTCAATCCTTGGGAGTTCCTCAGGGCTTAGTCCTTGGACCTCAAGTCACCCTGCTCTGCACCCTTTCCACAGGCCAGCTTCCATTCCAAATATATACGCTAAGCAAGACTTCCGCTCTCCACACCCAATTATACAGGAGCCCACTGAACATAGTAACTTAGAGGGTTCAAAGACTCCTCAAATTCAGCATGCTTACAACTGAATTCGTGATCATTCCCTCCAAGCTGTATAAACCCTTCTCTCTGTAATCAAAACTGTTAAGAGGCATCCTTAACCCCTCTCCCGCAGCTAATCAATTTCCAAGACTTGTTCATTCTACCATCTAAATGGGTCTCACACTCCTCTACTTCTCCCCACCTCTACTGTTACCAACCTGCTGTAAGCCTTGACCTCAAGGACACCAGGCCTCCTAATTTTTCCTTCTGCAGGATACCTACATTTGTCTTCCCTGTGGGCCCATTTCTCTCCACCTGGCCAGAAAATGCCAGAGTTCCTCGAGATTGAGTTCTGGGCCCTTTCTTGCTCTTACTGTACTCTGCACCCAGTCCATAGACTAATTCAAACTCACCCACTGTTTCAATTACCCAGTAACGACCAGGATTTCCCAAATTTACATTTCACACCCAGTCTATATTTTGAGGGGTAGCACTCCAAATCTAACAGGTTATTTGACCTCTCCCCTGGGATAACTGGGTCAATCAAAAGCAACTTAATTCATCCAAAACCTTATTTCTACCACCCCCCAAATCTGATCTCCTTGTAGGGTCACTATCTCAGTGAATGAAATCATTACTCATCCCAGAAAGAGCCACAAACCAAGCTCCCCTGATAACCCACTTCCTTTGTCTTCATATTGAATCCATCTCCAAGCCCTGCTTCTCTTATCTCCCAAGTGTCTCTGAAATTCGCTCACTTCTTTGTGTCTCCATAACCACCAGCCTAGCTGAGTCATTCACGTATTCATTAACTGGAAGCCTACTCTGACCGACACTGTTTTCGATACTGGGGAAATGGCAGCAAATCAGACAATCCCGCCTGAGGGAGTTGATAGTCCAGAGAAGGGATAATGAATGAATATGTACTATCATGCCATGAGAAGCCCCCTGAGGAAAACAGAGCATGGTGAGGGGATACAGGATGTGGAGGGAGGGCAACAAGAATTGAGCTGGATCGGGGCGCCTGGGTGGCGCAGTCGGTTAAGAGTCCGACTTCAGCCAGGTCACGATCTCGCGGTCCGTGAGTTCGAGCCCCGCGTCGGGCTCTGGACTGATGGCTCAGAGCCTGAAGCCTGTTTCCGATTCTGTGTGTCCCTCTCTCTCTGCCCCTCCCCCGTTCATGCTCTGTCTCTCTCTGTCCCAAAAATAAATAAAAAACGTTGGAAAAAAAAAATTAAAAAAAAAAAAAAAAGAATTGAGCTGGATCTATTCAAGAAAGTACCACCTCAAGGAAGTGTCAGTGGGCTTGTGGACATCAGGAAGAAGAATGGGGAGGGAAAAACAAGTGCAGAGTCTCCGGGGTGGGAGTCTGCCTGGCCTGCCTGACCCTGCAGGGTGGCCACAGTGATTACAGTCCTCAGATGAAGGGCAGAGCAGAAGGAGGGGAAGGTGAAGAGACAGCCAGGGCTAGACCATGTAGGCTCCAGATGCCACTCTGGGGACTCTGGATTGTGCTCCATGTGATGGAAGCCATGAGCAGTTTGTGCATGAGAGTGAGATGACCTGACATTTTTACATTTTTTTTTTTTTAACATTTATTTATTCTTGAGAGAGAGAGAGAGAGGCAGAGCATGAGCAGGGGAGGGGCAGAGCGAGAGAGGGACACAGGATCTAAAGCAGGCTCCAGGCTCAGAGCTGTCAGTACAGAGCTGGACACAGAGCTCAAACCCACAAGCTGTGAGATTATGACCTGAGACAAAGTTGGACACTCAATTGACTGAGCCAGCCAGCTGCCCCATAATTTACCTTTTAATAGAGCATTCTGGCAGCTACAAGAACAGATGCTGGTAGCAGTAGGGAGGTGCAGGGCCATGCAGGGGTCTTGTTGGGGAGTGAAAGGGACAAGGACAAGACTGACCTGAACATACTGGACACAGCTCCGGAGCACCTGGGCTCTGCTTTCACCTCTTAAGATATTCACTCTTTAAACTACCACCTGCTGGGTCACTAGGCTGCTAAGGGCAGCACTTTCGTGCAAATTAGAAGACCCCTGCCCCCTGTGCAGGGGCAGTCCTAGCACAAGTCCTAGCTTGGTGGGTGGAAGGCAACTCCCAGGTAGCCCCCTGGCTGACCACGTGGCCCAGGTTCAGTCCACCCTACAAGGCTTCTTGCGTTCAGATAACAAAGGAAGAGAAAATGACGGAGAAAGAACATATTTTCATTGGAGGTAATTGTTTACCTAGATCATTCTTGCATTTTTAAAAATATTTATTTTGAGAAAGAGTGAGCAGGGGAGGGGCAGAGAGAGAGAGACAATCCCAAGCAGGCTCCCTACTCAGCAAGGAGCCCCATGCAGGGCTCGATCTCACAACCACGATATCAGGACCTGAGCTGAAATCAGGAGCCAGTCACTCAACCAACTGAACCACCCAGGTACCCCTCCCTGCATTTTTTGAGTTTTAGATTTCAAGAATAGTTCGACTTCTGGGTGTAAAGCAAACTCATGATGTGTATCACCTTATTACAGCTCTTCCAGAAAAGCACAACCTCAGTGATTACAGTTTAGGCTCATTTCTTAGGCAAGAGACTCAGAAGAGACACACCCTGCGTGCCATCTCCTTCCATCTCTCAAGTTAAAGCCTACATACCTGGGATGACAGTTCGTTTTTGTTCTTTTTGTTTTGTTTTTCCTATTTGTGAATAGTATTGAAATAAAAGTATTTTTTTTAAAAGAGGATATTTGGAGGCAGTTAGAAGTTCTAGGAGTCCTACCCCGGGAGCACGGGCTTTTCCATCACTGGCTGCCCAAGGGGAAGGTTTTGGTTTGGGTCTAGAGTGAACAAGCCGAGGCACTCCCATGAACACCGGCTCCCTCACCCGTGCTCGCAGGGGAGTGAGCTGCCCTTGGGCGGGGAAGCTGCTCTGAGGTCCCCTCAGTCCAGGCAGATGGAGCCCCCCAACCCCCCAGGGGTACAGGACAGACACAGCCACATGCCTGGACTCCCAGGGTGGCCCATGTGACTTCCACCTCTGAGGGAAGAGAGGGAGTTCATTCCATCCAGAGACACCCACATACTGGTCAGCTGTGATGTCCTTATGTCCGTCCGACGTCCACCCACGGTCTACCCTCAGGGACGTCTCCCCAGAATGGAGGAGGAGGCTGACCGGACTCCTACCCCACCACCCGGTGGCCCCAGAGCCTCTCAGGACAGCTTTGGACTCCAGTCACACTATCTATTCCCCTTAACTGAACGAATACTCACTTCACTCAGATTCATTAATAGATCAGAGGCTCCTGAGGTCAGGGCAAAGGGAGCCCTGCTCTTCCTCTGACTTTCCATGCCAGACCCGGCTCACACCCAACAGTGGGACTGAGGACCCTCCTCAACCCCACCTGGTTCCCTGATGGCCTGCATTCTCCGATCACTTCGTGGTGGCCTCTACCAGCTTCCAGAGAACTCTGATTCCATAAGTCAGTGTTTAAAAAAAAAAAAAAAAAAAAAAGAAATCCGGGGGCTCCTGGGTGGCTCAATTGGTTAAACATCTGGTTAAATATCTGACTTGGGCTCAGGTCATGATCTCACAGTTGGTGGGTTTGAGCCCTGAGTGGGGCTCTGTGCTGACAGCTTGGAGCCTGGAGCCTGCTTCGGGTTCTGTCTCTCTCTCAATCTCTCTCTCTCTCTGCCCCTCCCTCACACACTCTCTGTCTCCCTCAAATAAATAAATGCTAAAAAACCAAAAAACAAAAACCAAAAAACAAAGGTAGTTCCCACATCAAAAACCTCAACTTACTGTAGGAATAAAGCTACTGGGGCCTGGGGGCTGGGGAATACGTCTGCCCATCCCACGGGTCCTCTGTGGGGCCCACAGCGTGGGGGGCCCTCACTGACTCGTGTGGACCTGAGGACAGCCGGGACCAGTCCCCACTTCCATGCCAACAGGCTCCCTGTCCGCTGCAGGCTGATCTCTGCAGAGGGTAAACCTGGGTCCGTGGCCAGGTACTTCCGACTCCTCAGGCACTGTGCGTGGCTCTCGGACACAGTCCAAATCCTGTGTCCGGGCTTCCCTGGCTCAGTGGGATCTGGTCCCTGCTGCTCTCTCCTGGCTCCCATCAGCACCTGCTGGCTTCCTTTGTCTGCACAAACACAAATGCCCTTTTCTGTGCCTGGACTATTTCTCTGCATCCTCAGATCCCACCTTCTCGGGAAGTCTTTGCCTATGAGGCCCCCCTCCCTCCACGCCTTCACCTCTCCTGCTGCTAGGCCCATCCCCTCCTGCTGCACCTGCCCCACTCTGGCTGCACCCCCGGGCCTCCCACCCCTCTCCTCCCTCTGCTCCCCCTCCTGCCATGTGCTCTCAAAGCACTTTGCATCTTTCCCGTGGGGTCCTGACCAGCTGTCATTCCATACCCTCTCTTTACTCAGTTCCTGAGCACTTGTGTCCCCACTGGAACATGACCCCCAGCCGGCAGGACCTATGTCTTTCTGTCCGATGTCGCATTGCCAGTGCCCAGCGCAGAGCTCATTCACCCTTTATTATGGGACAGGAAAGCCATGGGTGAGGGTTTGCACCTGGATGCTCCGGAGCCCAAGCCTACCCCCTCCCATTCATCAGCTCTCCTTTCCCAACTTTCATGACAGCAGCCTCTCCTATTCCTCTCCTCTGATGACTTCTCAGGCTCAGACACATTCTTCTTTCCTAACCCACCTTATAAATGGTGAAATTTCCTCTGTGCCCTTACCTGGGTCAGTTCAAGGTTTCAAGTGCCACCTTTGTACCCATGGCACTTGCCGGTCCCTACACACCTCACAGGACTGTCCACCAGCATCTCTACTGGAGCATTCCACTCCCATCTCAAGTGAGACCCACCCCACAGTGAACTTGGCTACACCTGCAACAGAGGAGCCCCTTGTCTTCCCTCCTGGGCCCCACTGCACAGACCTTAGAAACATCTTGCCAACATGACTGCAAGTGTCTCTGAAAGGTTCCACATCAGGTTTTCCCTCACTTTAAACCTATCCCCCGCAATGCTTCCAAAGTGACCATTCTTATTAAACTCCAATTGGGGTGCCTGGGTGGCTCAGTCAGTTGGGCGTCCGACTTTGGCCCAGGTCATGATCTCACGGTTTGTGGGTTCAAGCCCCACGTCAGGCTCTGTGCTGACAGCTCAGAGCCTGGAGCCTGCTTTGAATTCTGTGTCTTCTCTCTGCCCTTCCCTACTCATGCTCTGTCTCTATCTGTCTCTCAAAAATAAACATCGAAAAAAAATTAAAAAAAATAAACTCCAATTATTACCACCTTGACCCCCTGAACTTAGGAACTAAACTCCTAAAAGCTTCTGCCTGCCTGCCTGCTTACCTTTTAGAGACAAACTAACTGCTGGAACAGAAAAAGAAACATTTGAGGAGGCTGCCTGAGCAGATCACCTGAGCAGTTCAATCCACAGTGCCAGAAGTGACCTTGATCTCTCTATGGCGCTAGAATCCCTTTCTCTATATCCATCCCAAGCCCTAATAAAAGCAGCCTTATTTCCCTTGTTCCTGGAGATGTGGCTTTGTAAATTATTTTCCACAATCTCCTTGCTTCTACAAATAAAGCTGACCCTGTGAGACAGTACCACCTGGTTTAGTCTGTCTACACCTCACCAAGTAGTCGGCCCACTTTGGTTCAGTAACAAAATTGCATAAGGACTCCATGAATATATTCTCTGTGAAATATTCAGATTCCACACAAATAAAGCCCTCTTTCATCCTGCCCATTCTTGATCCCCACCCCCGCCCCCATTCTCGATTCCATTCCAAGCAGGACTACTGTTACCAGCTAAGGTGTGTCCCCTAACCCTTCTCTCTGCACTTCCACACATATTATACATACAAACAGTCACGTAATTTTCCTTAAACACAAATGGGGGCACATCACCATCATGCTCTGTGACCTGCCCTGGAGGTCTGGCCACACCAGCGTGCTCTTCTGTCTGACGTGGCGCTCCATGCCAGGGCAAGGGACTTGCCACAGCTTCTTAAGCCATGCCTTTATTGGAAGACCTCTACATTGTTTCAGATTTAGGCCAATTTTTCTAAAACACCAACACCGTATCATTCTCCTGCTTAAAATCCTTTCTTTCCATGGGACAGTCCATCTCCAAGAATCTTGTTGAAGCACATTGTAACATGGCCCCTGCTAGCTTTCTGACACCCTTTCCTTTCTCAGCTCCTTGTCTCACATGCATCCCCTGAGCCTCCATCAGAATGAATTCTTTACCACTCTTCAAATACACTGTTTGCTGACTGAATACCTGATGTGCCGCCCTCCTCTGAGAACAGGAAAGAATAAGAGGAGATCCCGAGAGATTCACTTGGGAAGTGATTCCTGCAGAATAAGAGGAGGCTCCTGTCTGGGGCCTTAGTGTCCCCTCCCCGCCACTTCTTGAGGACAGAGAAGCTTCCCCAACCAACATCTCCAAGCCCCACCGTCACTTAGTAAACAGACTGCTGCCCAAAGCAGTTCCCGGGCTCCTCCGTCCCAGCCACTCACCTAGAGAGGGGCCTCCAGGACTTTCTTTCTCTACCTTCCAGGGATCTTCTCCTTGCTGCAACAGGGAGATCACTTTTGGTTTGGAAAACAGGAGTCCTGCTCACACACAAACAAAAAGAGAGAGAGAAAAAAAAGACTTGGTTTTGTTTTGACTCAAAGAGGCATCACAGACCTGAGCAGAAAACTCAGGGTATGTTACAAAGAGCTTCTGGGGGTGCTCCAGCTGTGCCCCCACGATGTTGAGGGCATAGTGCGGGGAAAGGCAAGGGACCTGTAGGACATGGCTGTGCAATAGTTGTATGTTAGGGAAACATGGATCTGCAGCTTTAATAACATTAGCTTTCCATAGAAGAGGGAATATGTTAGATGTACACACTAAGTTAATACTTATAAACATGAGGAAGGTACCTGTTGGGATGAGCACTGGGTATTGTATGGAAACCAATTTGACGATAAATTTCATAATTTTATAAATATTTCGTAAAAATACTTATAAACAGGTACCTATGGAAAGGATTATGAACAAAGTAGCTTGCTGAAGATGAGGAAACACTGACTCCCTTTCTACGATGGTAGCCGTCAGCAAACTATGGGTCATAGGCCAAGTCTAGACCACTGTTTATTTATGTATGGCCCTCTGAGCATGGTGGTATATGTTACAGAAACCAAATGTAGTTCACAAAGCCTAAAATATCTTCTAGCTGGCCCTCTGAAGAAAAAGCTTGCTGACCCCTAGGAAAGCCAAGCAAGAAAGGTAAATGGTAGGTCCAATGAACAAAGCCCTCTGTTGAGAGGGGTGCAAACAAACCCCAGAACAATCAGTGAAATGACTCCCAAACTGTGAGGAAACTTCTAATGTGCAATTATAGACCGGAAAGGGGAGGATTATCAATACCACCTCCTTCATTTCCATGTGTGGGGTAATTCCATGCCTATAAGAGGGGAAAATGTGTTTAACATTTATTTATGGTGATCTGACACAAACCTAAGGGTAAAACTCAACTAAAGGTTTTTTGTTTTGTTTTGTTTTGTTTTGTTTTGAGAGCATGAATGGGGTAGGGAGCAGAGAGAGGGACAGAGAATCCCAAGCAGGCTCCATGCTGAGTGTGGGCTCCATGTCATGACCTGATGATGAAATCATGATCATGACCTGAATCGAAATCAAGAGTTGGGACGCTCAACTGACTGAGCCACCCAGGTGCCCCTCAAATGAAGTTTCTGATGACCCATGCCTTTTATCCAAAGAAGCAGGTGCTGACTTATCCTAATTTCTGAATTTTTTTTTAATCTACAAGAGAAAATTTCCTTACCCAATGAGACCAGGTTACTATAGTTCTCCAGCATCACGTCCTGGTACAAGTTTCTCTGAAAAGGACCCAGCTTTCTCCACTCCTCCCGCGTAAAGAGCACAGCCACATCCTCGAACGTCAGTGACACCTGTAATGACAAGCCATCCCAGCTCACCTAGGACCTCCCATCACACAGAGTGAAGAAGGTGGCAGTGGTGGGTAGATGGGCTCCCATGAATGCTTCTGATGTTATTCTGGTTTCTGAAGGTTTCAGGTCATTTGTTTAATGAACAATCGGCCAGTGACAAATATATACTGAAGTGTTCATGAAAGCATGAATTGTTAACCAGGCCCTGTGTTAAACACTGTATGTAAGGAGATGTGGGGAGGAATTAAGGACATTAGTGGGAATGTTAATTAGAATAACATTTCTGATGACAATTTGATAATAGATATTTAAAGACTTAAAATGTGTGGATCTTTTAACTTACCAATTACTATATTTGCATCACAATGAACAGTGTGCAAAAATGCACCTCCAAGGTGTTTATCATGATGTTACTGATAAAATCACTGCAGGCTTAAGTTAGGTTAACTAACTTGAGACACTGTCTTGAAGCCAGAGGACAATAATAATGGACAAATAATACTGGACAATATTATTTATTGAAAGCTTTCTTTGGACCAAGCTCTTCTTAAGAGATTTGTATTAACTTTTAGTGTAAATACTTATCTTTACAACAACCCTATAAAATAGGTACTATATTGCCCCCATCTTACACAAGAAAAAAAAGAAATTTGTCCAAACCAAACAGCTGGTATAGAGGAAGACTCACTCCCCCTGTGTATCGACTCTCAATACTACAATACTGCTTTACTTCTGACACCAGACATGTGTGTTTTCCACACGCCAAGCAATTGTGTGACACCAGCTAGGTGTCTTACGATTTAATTCCATTCTCATGCCTTCTACCTGGAGAGAGAGCCCGATTCCACAGGTTAAGGCTCAATCCCACAAAACTGCCTCAACTTCAGATGCTAATCCCAAGTCCAGATGGTAACCTGTGCTTCTTACCAAGTGGCTATAAATTGCACAGGTTTCCACCACCCCCCTCCTCAGGTTTAATTAACTTGCTCAAGTGGTAAATGCAGGGAAAGTGCCACAATGCAGGAAAACATTTACTTAATAGATTACTGGTTTATTCCAAAAGGATATTATTGAGAACAGACCCGGGAAAGAGGTGAAAGGGTGTGGAGCTTCCACGCCCTCCCTGGATGCACCACTCTCCCCACCGACAACTGTTCACCAACCCAGAAGCTCTTCGAACCCTGTCCTTCTGGATTTTTATGGCCGCTTCATTACATAGGCACAATGGATCAAATCACTGGCCATTACATAGGCATGAATGGCCCCGGGCTGGGGTAGAGAGCCTGAAAGATCAAACCCTCTAATCAAGGTTGGTTCCCCTGATTGGATTGGATCCTTAGGGGCTTTTCAAAAGTCACCTCATTCATATCAACTTTGGCTTGGTTGAAATGACTTGTTATGAGTAACAAAACACAGCAATTTCATCTTTATTGCTCTGAAGTTATTTCAAGAATAAAAACCAACTATTATTCATCATTTAGCTTCCAAGCCCTTATAATCTCCTATGTGCCAGGAACAGGAATGAAGACCAAATATATATTTCATACTATGAATCACAATATCACAGCTGGTCGGGGGTAGAGGTAAAACTGCAATTTGGAGGACGTCCAAGGCTCCATTCTTAACCATTCTGCAAAACTGCCTCTCAATGTCTACCTCAAGGGGTTAAGAAATAAGTGGGATAATCTATACAACGGAGATGGATGGTGGTGATAGTCGCACAATAATGTGAATGTACTTAATGCCACTGAATTATACATGCAAAAAGGGCTAAGATGATAATGTCATGTATATTTTATCACAATAAAAAAGCTAAAATGGTGAAACAGATGCATACCTATGTACATAGGTATTCACACAAAAAGTGAATAGAAAAGGATTCTGATGAACATATACCAAAGGGGTGACAGCAACTATTTCTTGATGCTGGGTTAAGAGCGATTTCACTTTCTTCTTTATGTATATATTTTTTATTTTCTGAAATTTAATTATTTTTTTTTAAGTTTATCTATTTTTGAGAGAGAGAGAGTGCAAGTGAGCGTACAAGCAGGAAGGGGCAGAGACAGAGAGGGAGACACAAAATCCAAAGCAAGCTCCAGCCTCTGAGCTGTCAGCACAGAGCCCAACGTGGGGCTTGAACTCACAAACTGCAAGATCATGACCTGAGCCGAAGTTGGAGTCTTAACCGACTGAGCCACCCAGGCACGCCTATTCTCTGAAATTTTAAACATGAGCATGCAATACATGTATAATAAGGTAACTTAGAAATAGTTAATATAGATATATAGAAATAATCTTAGCCCTCATAAGAATTTACGATTCAACTGATAGACCAGAAGAAAACCGTGTGCAATGATTTGCTCAATGAAATTGTGTAGCTGGACAGGCCTGTATGCCGTTTCCCAGTTCAATCCTCATTTTAGAGACGAGAACCAGAAGGTCCAGGGCAGTCAAGACCCAGGTCACATACTTTCTTAGTAGCAGAGGCAGGACAATAATTCAAGTCTGCCTTTAACCCAGCGCTCGGTATATTCTCTCTCTGCTCTTAAACACCCTGTCACTGACTTTTACACACAAGCCCGTGCAGGTGACAAAAGGGTGGCAGATGAGGTTAGGGAGAATGCCATGAGGATTCACTCACACACAGAGATGGAGAAGATTCTGGCCAAGAGAGCAACATGGCTCCAATGGAATGGAAGAGGAAAGCCTTAGAGAAAAGCAGCCGGAACGTGCAATGGCAGGCCTCGGCCCAAAGATCAGACACTAGCGAGTTTCATGGGTCCGAAACACAATGTCACAGTGAAGGGCGGTGACACGGGGGCTGGGTCTGCCCTGAGTTCTGAGAGAGGCACCAGGGGAATGGCTGGACAGTAATGAGCATGAACCCAGAGGCCAGACACACTTGGGTTTGAAATCAGGTCACCGGGCTTCCTTGAGCCTCCATTTCCCCGTATGTAAAATGGGGATGATAATTGCTGCGCAGGCAGGAGAGTGAGAACAAAGGCAAAGCCCTCAGGAAGTCCCCCCACGGGACATTAACTGCTACTGTCAGGTGAAGGTGAGTCATAGAAGCACTTGTATCTTCCGGGTCCTGGAAACACTGGATGGCAGTTCCTGTCTGTCAGCACTGATGTTACTACTGCAGTAACATCATCACCTCCTACAGCCGCCACACAGTGACCATCTGCGAGGGCCTGGCCCGATCTAAACACTTTCCATGCACTTGAATTCATGTGATCCTCTCACCTGCCCTATGAGGTAGGCATGGTTGTGATCCCCACTTTCCAGGTGTGGAAACAGGCACAGAGAGATGGAGCTATTTGTCCAAGGCCCAGAGACAACAACCAAGGAGATGGGTTCAAATCCGGCAGTCTGGCTTAAAAGCCCCACTTGTCAGCCACTGGATACCCTGCCTCTCCACTACTGATACCCCACGAAATCCTCGCCGCTGCTTCCTGAGGAGTCATCTTTCTGCCCTTGCAGTCAAGAGACCTCTCCAACTGTGTCCCCTCCAACACGGCTATTCCTTGTTCATGCACGGGCCTCCTGGGATGGGGTCCCTCCCCCGTTCCACAACATGAAGATGAAAATGGCAGGTCAAGAACAGTTTTCAAGAGAATGCGGAAGCAAGGCACATGATCCACAAGGTTAAGAGGGAGAAAAAACACTATAAATGATGGGTTGGAGAAACCTAGGGAAGGTATAATGGGAAACTCAGGAATGGAAAGAAAAAGCCAAGGGTAGGGAGGGAGACCAGAGTGAGCCAAGGAAGCAGGGCCAGAAAGGAACTGCCAAATGTGCACGTTTGTTTGTTCTGCCCCCACGTGGCATCTTACCTGTCAAGTTAGTAATCATACACTCAATTGAGATTAATGAATAAAAAGTAGTGTCTGTTAGGAAAAGAAAAGAGAAACATTAGACATGCATTGGCAGGGAGGAGGTTAGCATTCCCTACATAATCCACCATCTAACAAGGTGGGCCAGGAAAAAGGGCTTGAGTTCCAGGTCCTGCAGAAGATTGTACTGAGTAGAGAATTTCAGTTTGAGGATTAAAAAAAAAAAAAAAATCTGTTTCTAAATCTTAGGTAGCAATGAACTCACTTGAGACCTCGCTTCCCTCTGTCCAATAGCCATATCTTCTTTCTGGGCTCTTCCCTTAGGATGGGTGGAGTCTCCAGAAGGCAGATCTGAAAGAAGAAAAAGGGAGCCAGGAGGGAGAAGCCCCTTCTGCTTTCAAACCCCCTAAGAATCACCAAATCTGAAATCCTCACACCACCTGAGAATGACCCCATGTGCCCCCAGAGAGGGAAGTAAGGAGCTGGGAGCAGAAAGGACCAGAGAAGTGCCAGGTCGCTCTGGCTCAGAGAAAAAAAGGGTGTAGGACTTTATCAGCAGCCGCAGCGACTCACTGAATCTCACCGCATGCCAGGGACTGCCAACACCGGTTTAGTCCAGCAGCACAGCTGCCATTGTCAGCACCCCCATTCTACAGATCAGGAAATCGGGGGTAGAGCGGGAGCACCTTGCCCCAGTTCACCCAGCCAGGGAGGGTGCACCGGGATCTATACCACGCGCCTCCAGAACACCTGCCCCAACCTCGCTGCCTGCATGGGACAACTTTTCTCCACCTCAAACTTTCCCCACCCAACTCCCCTCCTGTCAAGGAATCTTCAGATTTTTGGAGAAAACCGCTTCGGAAAGGGATGACATCAGTTTTCCTATGGCTGCTATCTGGAGAACAGGCACAGAAACCGAAAACCTCGGTTCCCGTCGAGGATCTGCCGTGGGGGGAAGCGGACAACTCACTTCTGGCGGAAAACGCATCTCTGCGCCCGCCGTCCAGAGGGCAGTGGCGCCGGTGAGGGGCGGAAACACAATTCCTCACGTTCGCTGACAGCCGTCAGCCGGTAGCCGGGCAGGTAGCGTGCCGGGAACCGGTTGGGAGGGAGCGGGAGGGGGGCCTGGGCCAGTGGGGACAAGTGCCCGACCTGCCGCGGTCACGGGCACGACCGCGGGACGGCCGGTGCTGGGCGGGCGGGCACATAAGGGGTGCCCGGCCCCTGTCTCGCCTGCAACCACAAAGGCCCCGCTCGCGCCTCCTGGGCCTGTGCCCCGCGCCCTGGCGCCGCATCCTCCCGAGGCCCTGGTCCTCCCTCCCTCCCTCCCTCCCTCCCGCATTCGGCCGACCCTCGGCCGCTCACCTCGCCCTGGCCTCGGAGGTTCCAGGAACCGCGCCTCCCCGGCCGTGCGCCGCAGGCGGAGGCTCCGACGCTGCCCCAGCGGAAAGCAGCCCGGGTAGGGGACTTGTCCCCGGGCGATACTGGACCGACTTCAAGCCCCGTAGCTGTTAGCTCTGGCAGCAAATACCCAGAGTCCCGCGCAGGTCGGGAGAGGTGGGGAAGGAGGCGGGTTAGCAATGGCCGCAAAGCTTCTGGGGAATGTAGTCCACGCGAGGACTCATGCATTCTGGGAGGTGTAGTTCTCCGCGCTGGTCGGTGAGGCGGGGCCCAGGCGAGCTTGTCACGTGCCCAGTTCTCACTTCCGGGCTTGGGTGACACTCCTTGGGCTGCGAGGCCGTGGCTCTGGGTTCCTGGGGAAGGAAACTGAAGTTCGCTGAGAGTGGTGCCTTATGATAGTAAGGCAAGTAGACAACCACGAGAACAAACCTTTTTTCCCTTCGTTGATTCAACCAAAGTTACTGTGTTCCTGGTATGTGCCAAATGCCACTGGAAGTGGTTGGAAATATGTCAGTGAACGAAACAAAGTTAATTGCTCTCAATAACATTTTTGTTTTTTGGTCGGGTGGGGGGCAGGAGGGTGCAGACAGTAAACCATGAATACAATTATATAGCATTTTAGAAGGTAAGTGTTATGGGAAAAAGCGAAAGAGCAGGTTCAGGTATGTATGGAGGCAGTTATAGGAAAGAATAGGGTCACGGGTACCCCCTGTGTTAATATAGCAGGAAATGAAATGTTGATAAGATAGAATTAGTATCCTATGAATTTTTGTTCAAGTGTTTTGGCTATAATCAACTCACATGAATATATGCCAATTTGTAAATAAAAATTCTGAGACAATGGATTGATTGAATCTGTAAATTGGGAAAACTGATGGTTTCACATTATTGATTGTCACAATCCATTACTGTGGTATCATTACCTGTCACAAAAGTTTTGCCCCATTGCAGTGGGTGAGTCAATAGGCCAGCCCAAGTCTCTTGGTTGGAGCAAGTTTTCACCACTTCCAGCAAGTAAGCAGACAGGAGGATAAATCTCAAAGCACTGTCTCCCTTTGGGGTTAGTGCAGGAAGCTTTTTATTCAGTGTGCTAGGGGGCAGGGGCAGAGTGCTTGATACATTAGGGAACTTAACACATATTTTGTTAGGCACTTTTGTTCAATTAGAATACCTACCTTGTCAATAGCTTGTCAACATGCTAGTGCAAATGTTGTATGTTTAAAAAAGGCCCAAGACTCTGCCCACAGGAGTACGTCAATGTGGAAATGTTGGGGTTTGGAGCCAATGGCCAAGAAAGAATTCTTGAGATGTCTTAGGTGCAAAAAGGAATTTTTTGTTTTATTTAAAAAAAAATTTTAAAGATGTTTATTGCATTGTCTGGGTGGCTCAGTTAGTTAAGCATCTGACTTTGGCTCAGGTCATGATCTCACAGTTTGTGAGTTCAAGCCCTGCATCGGGCTCTGTGCTGATGTCTCAGAGCCAGGAGCCTGCTTCAGATTCTGTCTTCCTCCCCTCCTCTGCTCCTCCCCCACTTCTGTTCTCTCTCTGTCTCGCAAAATAAATAAACTTAAAAAATAAAAATAAGTTTTTTCAAGTTTATTTTCAGAGAGACAGAGACAATGCAAATTAGGGAGGGGCAAAGAGAGAGGGAGAGGGAGACACCCAATCTGACAGAGGCTCCAAGCTCTGAGCTCTCCGCACAGAGAGCTCTTCTCTGTGTGGAGAGCTCAGAGCCCAATGTGGGTCTCGAACCCAGGAACCATGAGATTATGACCTGAGCTGAAGTCAGAGGCTCAACCGACTGAGCCACCCATTTGCCCCCAAAAGGTAGTTTTATTAAAGCATGGAATAGAACCTATGGGCAGAAAGCTGCACTGGGGTTGTGACAGGTGACTGATTATATACTTTCAAGTTGGGAGGGGGTCAGGGATAGAGTAAGTCTGTAAGGAATTTTGGAAGCAAGGTTTCCAGGTACTTGTTAGGAAAAGGTAATTTGTTACTGTCTAATAAAACCCCAGTCATGAGACCCTTCAGATCCATATCAGTGGGCCATATGCTTGGAGGATGATTGCTAACGTATATTTGGGGGTGGGGATAGATGTGAAGTTTCCAAAGGAATTTTTGTGTTAAAGTAGACTTACACGATCCTGGGGGTTCTGGCTAAGATTGCCCTTTGCCCTTGGCAAAGTGGCAACATCCAGGCAGCTGAGCTCCTAGGGGAAAGTCATTCTGCCTGTCCCAAGGACCTGTCAGTGGGCTGTAAGTTGTAAGGAAATTGAGTTTTTTTTCTTTTGCCTTTGTTTCTCACATTGGGAGGAGATGATAGTAGTATAACGACCTAAAGGTAACTTTAGGGCAATTTGGGGCTTCTGCACAGTTGCTCAACTCCAAACTGGTTCATGCAAGGGAATATCCTGGAACACCTGGCCTTAGGTCTCCTTGGTGGGAGCTACTTGTTCTGCAAAACAGACACATTCTTTCCCTGCCTTTGTCTCTGCATGCTCCTCCTCTGCAGATAGCTCTGAGTCGTCTGATCTGAGGGTCTAATAAATAACTTCACGTCTTTTCTCCATGGCATTATTGCCTATTTTTGAGTTTAATTTTAGATCTTTCCTACTTTTTAAGCTATTGTAAATGGTATCTCTTTAAAATTTTTATTTGTAAAGTACTGGTTTTGTCTACAGCTGACTGCCTAAAGTCCCTTATAAATTACAATAATGGATTTGTTGTTTGGGGCTTTTTATATAATATTTTAAAACACATGAATGACAGTTTTGCTTCTTTCGTTTATATATTTTCTTTCCTATATTTCCTATATTGAGTGGTCTATGATTTCTAGTCAAAGCAGAGGGAAGTTGTCAAAATGAGAGTAAAAGCTCCAAGCCCTCAATCCTCTTTGGAAACATTAAAACAAAAAACAAAAAACAAAACCTATTAGGAGTGCCTCAGTTAAGTGTCCGACTTCGGCTCAGGTCATGATCTTGCGGTTTGTGAGTTCCAGCCCTGTGTCGGGCTCTGTGCTGATGGCTGGGAGCCTGGAGCCTGCTTCAGATTCTGTCTCCCTTTCTCTCTGACCCTCCCCCAGTCGCACTCTGTTTCTCTCTCAAAAATAAATAAACATTAAAAAAAAAAAATTCAAAACTTAAAAAAAAAAAAAAAACCTTCTAGAAATGAACCAAAATAGCCTTAGAGGGGCGCCTGGGTGGCTCGGTCGGTTGAGTGTCCGACTTCGGCTCAGGTCATGATCTCACAGTCCGTGAGTTCGAGCCCCGCGTCGGGCTCTGTGCTGACAGCTCAGAACCTGGAGCCTGTTTCAGATTCTGTGTCTCCCTCTCTCTGTGACCCTCCCCCGTTCATGCTCTCTCTCTCTCTGTCTCAAAAATAAATAAAAACGTTTAAAAAAAAATAGCCTTAGAAAGGCTCTGGCAAACAGTAAAAGATCTACGGCGACCAAACACTCAAAGTAAAAACCACATTTGAGACTGTGGGAAGTTTTGTGGCATTTTTACTTGTCCTCTCACCCCTCCCCTTTCCCCAGTGCAGGTCTTGGTCTGGAGAGGAGGCAGTGGAGATCTCAATTCCTTCTCTCCAACAGGGAGAGACCAGAGCAGCCTTTATTTATAAAGTTCTGGCTGGTTTGGGGGCTGCCAGAAGTACTGGGCTCTGTCTTGCCTCACTCCGATCTCCTGTGGGGGGAAGCCGGGAGCATTGCTCATGAAATCTGTAGGTGGACTACAGTCCCACAGATACCTGGGGCAAGAAATGAAGGATACAGGCAAGATACATCATCTAAGGCCCCCAGGAGGGGCTGGGGGTGAGACTCTTGGAAAAATCAAGACATTTAAAACCAGCTGGTAAAGCAACATGAGGCCCCACTGAGATGCATGTTCAGACAAGACCTAAGAGTTTCTAAGTTTTCACCTGTGTCTGATCCCTAGGCTGACAGCAAGCCAGCTAATCCATAAAGAACTGCTATAGCTCAGAATCAGTCTACAAAGACTGGGAGAGGTGACTAGTATTTTGTTTTGCTTTGTTTTAATTAATTATTTTTAATTTTTATTTTTTAGAGAGAGAGCACAAGTGGGGGAGGCAGCAGAGAGAAAGAGAGACAGAGAATCTTAAGCAGGCACCATGCTCCGTGTGGAGCCCAACATGGAGCTGGATCCCATGACCCTGGGATCATGAGCTGAGCTGAAATCAAGAGTCGGACACTCAACTGACTGAGCCACCCAGGAACCCACCCCCCCCACCTCATTTTTTAATGCAGTTGTTTGTTTTCTTACTCCTGAGTTTTCAGAGTTCTTTGAATATCTTGGATAACAGTCCTTTATCAGATGCTGTATATTCTTTTGCAGATATTTTCTCCTGGTCTGTGACTTGTCTTCTCATTCTCTTGACAGTGTGTTTCACAGAGCAGAGTTTTAAATTTTAATGAAGTCCAGGGGGCACCTGGGTGGCTCAGTCGGTTAAGCATCTGACTGGCTCAGGACATGATCTCACAGTTTGATTGTTCAAGCCCCCTGTTGGGCTCTGTGCTGACAGCGGCAGAGCCTGGAGCCTGCTTCAGATTCTGTGTCTCCCTCTCTCTGTGCCCTTCCCCCACTTGTGTTCTGTCCTCTCTCTCTCTCTCTCTCTCTCTCTCAAAAAAGAAATAAAAACATTAAAAAAAGAATAAAAAAATAAATTTTAATGAAGTCCAGCTTATCATTTATTTTTTTCATCAATCATGCTTTTGATAATGTATCTAAAAAGTCATCATCATACCCAAGGTCATGTTACTTTTCCCCTATGTTATCTTTTATTTTAATTAACTAATCAATTATATATTAAATATTTTATTTTTTTGAGTAATCTCTATGGCCAGTGTGGGCCCTGAACTCACAACCCTGAGATCAAGAGTCACACACTCCACTGACTGAGCCAGCCAGTCACCCCTCTCCTATGTTATCTTTTAATGTTTTATCATTTTGTGTTTTACATTTAGTTCTGTGAAATCCATTTTGAGTTGATATTTGTGGAGGGTGCAAGGTCTGTGCCTATATTCATCATTTTGCTTGTGGAGGTCCAGATGTTCTAGCACCATTTGTTGGAGGGGCTTTCATTTCTCCATTGTATTGTCCTTGCTCCATGTTAGTGATAGTTGGCTATATTTATCTGTTTCTGGGATCTCTGTTATCTTCCATTGATCTGTTTGCTCTTCCACAACACTGTATTAACTTGATCACTGTAGCTTTATAGTAAGTCTTGAAGTTAGGAGCATGAGTCCTCCAACTTGGTTCTTCTTCATTATTGTGTTGGCTATTCTGGCCCTTTTGCCTCTACGTAGAAACTTTAGAATCAGTTTGTCAATACCCACAAAATAATTTTCTGGGATTTTGGTTGGGATTTCATTGAATGTGTAGACTAATTTGGGAAGAACTGACATTTTGACAATAGAGTCTTCTTTTTCCACGAACATGGAATATTTCCCCATTTATTTGGTTCTCCCTTGGTTTTGTTCATTTTTTCAAAGTTTTATAGTTTTCTTCATATAGATATAGTACATATTTTAGCTAAGTATTTCATTTTGGGTGGTGTTAATGTAAATGATATTGTGTTTTTAATTTCAAATTCCACTTGTTGATTGCTGGTATAGAGGACATTGACTTTTGTATATGAGCCATGTATCCTTCAATCTTGCTATAATTGCTTATTAGTTTTAGCAATTGCTTGGTCAGTTCTTTTGGGTTTTCTATATAGAGTATCATGTCATTGTTTGGAGGTCATTGAGAGGACATGGCCACTGATTGATTCATGAGCTGGACCCAGGCAATCTGAGGCCTCTTACTCTTTCCCCTGTCTTTGGAATGTAAATTATGCTTACTATTCCCATATGAGCAGCCATTTTAAGTATATAGCCTTAAGAGAGTAATGTGTTGTTGAGACCCTCTGGACTGGATATGTGACTGAACGCTGTTAAGGCCTATAAGGCCTGTATGTAAACTTTTAAGTCTATATACTTAAACTTTTAAGTTTAAGTATGTAAACTTTTAAGGTACAGAGATCTACTAGTCTTGTGGCTGCCCAAGACAAGCCTTGAATGTAAGTTACCTTGCATATTAAAACTGTCACCTACCAATCTGGGGTGGGGGGT
The DNA here is from genome assembly GCF_028749965.1 of Puma concolor. Taxonomy (NCBI): domain Eukaryota; kingdom Metazoa; phylum Chordata; class Mammalia; order Carnivora; family Felidae; genus Puma; species Puma concolor. The sequence continues at coordinate 149,396,581 of NC_141667.1, forward strand.
CTGCCTCTGTCTTCAGTCTCTTCTTGCCTTTTATGTAAGTGGGGCCAGTTTCAGAGTTCACCGGAATACCTCCTGAAGTTGTGAACCAACACTCATCTGTGAACAAAGACAGTTTTATTCCTTTCCAATCTGTATGCCTTTTGTTTCCTTTTCTTGTCCAATACAGTGTTGAAAAGCAGTAGTGAGAGGAGACCTCTTGGTCTTGAGCCTGGGAAAGCTGTGAGTTTCTCACCCTTAAGTGAATTGTCTGTAGGGGATTTATAGAGACTCTTTATTTATTTATTTTTTTTTAATTTTTTTTTTCAACGTTTATTTATTTTTGGGACCGAGAGAGACAGAGCATGAACGGGCGAGGGGCAGAGAGAGAGGGAGACACAGAATCGGAAACAGGCTCCAGGCTCTGAGCCATCAGCCCAGAGCCCGACGCGGGGCTCGAACTCACGGACCGCGAGATCGTGACCTGGCTGAAGTCGGACGCTTAACCGACTGCGCCACCCAGGCGCCCCTAGAGACTCTTTATTAAATGAGGAAGTATGTTACTAGTTTGATAGTAGTTTTTATCATGAATGAGTATTGGATTTTGTCAAATGAATTTTATGCATCTATTTACATACTTATATAATTTTTCTTTAGACTGTTGACGTGATGGATTACATTAATTGATTTTCAAATGTTGAACTAGACTTGCATATCTGGGATATCTTATCTTCATGAGAAATATTGGTGTGTAGTTTGTTTTCTTATGTTTCCTTTGTTGGGTTTTGGTATTGTAATGGTGTCTTCATAAAATGAATTTATAAGTATATCCTCTGCTTCTATATTAATTCTGGCAGAGATAGTAGAGAATTGGTATAATTTCTTCTTTCAATGTGTGGTAGAACCCATCTGAGCCTGGTGCTTTCTATTCTAGAAGCTTTTTTTTTTTTTTCAACATTTATTTATTTTTGGGACAGAGAGAGACAGAGCATGAATGGGGGAGGGGCAGAGAGAGAGGGAGACACAGAATCGGAAACAGGCTCCAGGCTCTGAGCCATCAGCCCAGAGCCTGACGCGGGGCTCGAACTCGGGGACCGCGAGATCGTGACCTGGCTGAAGTCGGACGCTTAACCGACTGAGCCACCCAGGCGCCCCTCTAGAAGCTTTTTAATTGTTGATTCTATTTCTTTAATAAATGCAGACCTATTCAGATTGCTTCTTCTTGCATGAGTTTTAGTTGATTGTGATTTTCAAGGAATTGACTTATTTCATCTAAGTTATCAAATTAGTTCTCATAAAATTGTTTATAGTATTCCTTTATTATAGTTAAATATGTATTTATTTTTGAGATAGAGAGCACTAGTGGGGGAGGGACAGAGAGAGAGGGGGATAGAGGATCCGAAGCAAACTGTGAGCTGACAGCAGCATGCCAAGCCCGATGCAGGGCTCGAACCCATGACGCATGAGGTTATGACCTGAGTCTGAGTCAGTCACTCAACCGACTGAGCCACACAGGTGTGCCTCCTTTATTATACTTTTATTGTCCCTGGGTTCTGTGGTGATATCCCTTCTTTCATATCCCATATTAGTAATCCATGGGCTGTCTCTTTTTTTCTTAACCTGGCTTGAGGCTTTTTGATATTGTTGATCTTTTCAAAGAACCAGATATTGGGGGCGCCTGGGTGGTTCAGTTAGCTGAGTGTTCTACTTCGGTTCAGGTCATGATTTCCCGGTCTGTGGGTTCCAGCCCCACATCGGGCTCTGTGCTGACAGCTTGGAGCCTGGAGCCTTCTTTGGATTCTGTCTCCATCTCTTTCTGCCCCTCCCCCACTCATTACTGTCTCTCTTTCTCTCTCAAATATAAATAAACATTAAAAAAGAAAAGAACCAGCTATTGGTTTTATTGATTTTTTGCTATTGATTTCCTGTTTTCAACTTCATTCTGCTCTGTTATTCTTTTCTTCTGTTTACTTTGCTTAATTTGCTCTTTTTTTCTAGTTTCCTAAGGTGGAAACTTGGATTATTAATTTTAGATCTTCTTATGTATGTATTCAATGCTATAAATTTCCCTCCAAGTACTGCTTTCACTACACCTGACAAGTGATAAGTTGGTAAGTTGTGTTTTGATTTTCATTTAGTTCAAAATATTTTAAAATTTATCTTAAGATTTCTTTGATCCATGTGATATTTAGAAGTATATTGTTTAATCTCCAAGCATTTTGGGATTTTTCTAGCTATCTTTCTGTAATTGATTTCTAGTTTAATTCCATTGTGATCCAAGAGCAAATATTGTATGACTGGTATAACTTTAAATATGTTAAGATGTGTTTTATGGCCCAGAATGTGGTCTATCTTGGTGAATATTCCATATGAGTTTGAGAAGAATGTGTATTTGTTGTTGGATGAAGTATTCTATAAATGTCCATTATATCTACTTGATTGATGGTGTTATTGAGTTCAATTACATCCTTACTGGCTTTCTGTCTGCTGAATCTACTCATTTTTTTTTTTTTTTTTTTTTCAACGTTTTTTTTTTTTTTTTAAATTTATTTTGGGACAGAGAGAGACAGAGCATGAACGGGGGAGGGGCAGAGAGAGAGGGAGACACAGAATCGGAAACAGGCTCCAGGCTCCGAGCCATCAGCCCAGAGCCTGACGCGGGGCTCGAACTCACGGACCGCGAGATCGTGACCTGGCTGAAGTCGGACGCTTAACCGACTGCGCCACCCAGGCGCCCCTGAATCTACTCATTTCTGATAGAGGGGTATTGAAGTTTCCAGTTCTAATAGTTGAGTCTTCTGTTTCTCCTTACAGTTCTGTCAGTTTGCCTCATGCAATTTGATGATCCATTGTTAGGCACATACACATTAAGGATTGTTATGTTTTCCTGGAGAATTGCCCCCTTTATCATTCTTTAATTCCCTTTTTTATCCCTGATAACTTTCCTTGCTTTAACACTTGTTCTTTCTGAAGTTAATATAGTTAATTCCACCTTTCTTTGGTTAGTGTTAGCATAGTCTATTTTTCTCCATTTACTTTTAATCTATAGGTGTCTTTTTATTTAAAATGGAATCATGGGGCGCCTGGGTGACTCAGTCAGTTAAGCAGCCGACTTCAGCTCAGGTGGTCCATGGGTGTGAGCCCCACACCAGGCTCTGTGCTGACAGCTTGGAGCCTGGAGCCTGCTCTGTGACTCCCTCTCTCTCTGTCCCTCCCTCGACCACACTCTCTTTGTTTCTCTCTCTCAAAAATAAACATCAACAAATTAAAAAATCTATAAAATGGGTAACTTGTAGACAACATATAGTTGAGTCATGTTTTTTGATCCATCAGACAATTTGTCTTTCACTTGGTGTATTTAAACCACTGATGTTCAAAGTGATTATTGATATAATTGAATTAATGTTACCATATTTTTTACTGTTTTCTATTTGTTGTCCTTGCTCTTTGTTCCTATATTTGTCTTCCATGTTCTTTTTACCTTTTATGTTTTAATTGCGCATCTTATATGATTCCCTTTACTCTGTAGCATATCAGAATCATCTTATATGATTCCTTTTACTCTGTAGCATATCCTTTTATTTGTAGCATATCAATTATACTTCTTTTTATTACTTTCTTTAGTGGTTGCCCTAAAGTTTGCAATAAATCTACAACTAATATAAGTCTACTTTTAAGTAACACTATACTACTTCATGGGTTTTGTGAATACCTAATAAGAGCAAAATAATCTCAATTCCTCCCTCTTTTGCAATGTATCATTGCTGTCATTCAGTTAGCTGCTATAAACATATCTATGATATATATTAGCATAGGTAGTCAAATACATTGTTGCTATTATTTTGAACAAACTGTTGTCTTTTAGATCAATTAAGAATAAGGAAGATAAAAGTTTTAATCCTCCTTTGGTGCCCTTCCTTTCTTTATGAAGATCTGAGTTTCTAACCTATATTATTTTCCTTCTCTCTAAAGAAGTTCTTTCAACATTTCTTGCAAAGCAGATATACTGGCAACAAATTCCCTTCATTTTCGTTTGTCTGATAAAGTCTTTATTTCTCCTTCACTTTTCAAGGATAATTTTGCAGGGTACAGAATTCTAGATTGGTAGTGTTTTTTTTCCCAACACTAAATACTTCACTCTCTTCTTGCTTGCATGGTTTCTGAAGAGATGTTGGACATATGGTGGCCTCATAAATTGTGGGTATAATAGTGGCCTTCTTATCTTTGTTCCTCTATAGCTAAGGTGTTTTTTCCTCTGGTTTCTTTCACTATATTTTCATTATCTTTGCTTTTCTATAATTTGAAAATGATATGCATAGGTGTAGTATTTTAGTGTTTTTAGAATTCATCCAAATTATTTAATGCTCTCTGAACTTCCTGGATCTGTGGTATGGTGTCTGATGTTAATTTGGGAAAATTCTCAGTTACTATTGTTTCAAATCTTCCATTCCTTTCTTCTCCTTCTGGTATTCCCATTACCTGAATATTACACCATTTGTAGTTGTCCTACAGTTACTGTTTGTTTTGTTTTGTTTTAGGCTTTTTTTTTTTTTTTTTAATTTTTTTTTTTTTTTTTTAACATTTATTTATTTTTGAGACAGAGAGAGACAGAGCATGAACAGGGGAGGGGCAGAGAGAGAGGGAGGCACAGAATCCGAAACAGGCTCCAGGCTCTGAGCTGTCAGCACAGAGCCTGACGCGGGGCTTGAACTCACGGACCGTGAGATCATGACCTGAGCCGAAGTCGGACGCTTAACCGACCAAGCCACCCAGGCGCCCCTAGGCTTTTTTCTTTGGTTTTCAGTTTTGGAGGTTTCTACTGAGATATCCTCAAGTTCAGAGATTCTTTTCTCAGCCATGTTCAGTCTACTAGTAAGTCCATTAAGGGCAATCTTCATATCTGTTACAGTGTTTTTGATCTCTAGCTTAGGATTTCTGTCTCTTTCCTCACACTGCCCATCAGTTTTTGCATGCTGTCTACTTTATCCATTAGAGCCCTTAGCATATTAATTATAGTTGTTTTAAATTCCCAGTCTTAAAATTCCAACTTCCCTGCCATGTCTAGTTCTGATGCTTGCTCTGTCTCTTCAGGTTGTATGTTCTGCCTTTTGGCATGTCTTGTGTTTTTTCTTTGTAGGTGGAAATGATGAACAGGACAAAGGGAATTGCTATAAATGGGCCTTTAGTAATGCAGTGGTAAGGTGTGAGTGGCAGGAAAATTTTCTATAGTTCTGTGATTAGGTGTCAGTTTTTTAGTAAGCTTATGCTTCATGACCATGAACTTTACAAGTGTTTTAAAATCTTTTTTTCTCCTAACTTTGTAAGTGAGACAGGATGGCTAGGATGTGCTAGAGTTGGCTACTTCTTCCCCCATATGGAAGGGTAGGGCTGAGTACAGTTGGGCATTTCCCTTCCTCTGGGATAGTTAGGCTCTGATAATACTGTAGCAATTTAGGCACTGGTTAACTAGTTTCTTCTGAGGGCAGACCTTGTTAAGAACAGAGTGCTGTGTTATATTTCAAGATGGTTCCTTCTTCTTTTTCCTTCCTGGAAACACAAGGAGATTTTCCTCTAGTATTTACTGAGAAAATCTCATAGAGCTCCTGAAAATCTCACAAAATTTTGGCACCCCTCTTAGGATGAGGTCTCCTGGAACTTTTAACTCTCAGAATTGTTCCCACCCAGCCTCTAGTAACTGTCAATTACTGTTGAGTTTTTCTACCCTGCAATTGTTCCTGCAGCAGTTTCTGCTGCTGAGTCTCTGCTTCAAAAAGTTATTTTCTGGGGCGCCTGGGTGGCGCAGTCGGTTAAGCGTCCGACTTCAGCCAGGTCACGATCTCGCGGTCCGTGAGTTCGAGCCCCGCGTCAGGCTCTGGGCTGATGGCTCAGAGCCTGGAGCCTGTTTCCGATGCTGTGTCTCCCTCTCTCTCTGCCCCTCCCCCGTTCATGCTCTGTTTCTCTCTGTCCCAAAAATAAATAAAAAACGTTGAAAAAAAAAATTAAAAAAAAAAAAAAGTTATTTTCTGTAATCACCTGTTGGTTTCTCCAGTCTTGGGAGTAATGGTTTGCCCTGTGTTCTCACCTGTCTTGCAGATCCTAGAAGAATTGATGATTGTTCTGTCTGTTCAGTTTTTTACTTGTTGTTATGTTGGAATGGCAACTTCCAGGCTCTATACATGCAGATCCAGAAACTGCATCTATGTGACTTTTTTTAAGTGCCCAGTTTTCAGTAGCAACAACAAAATCACAAGACCTAAAGAAACAAGAAAACATGGCTCATTCAAGGGAAGGAAATAAATTGGCAGTGTTATGGGATTGAATCTGTTCCCTCCCTGCCCCCGCAATTCATATATGAATTCAAATCCCCAATATGAAGGTGTAGAGGTGAGGCCTTTGGGAAATAATTAAGTTTGGATGAGGTCATGGGAGTGGGACCTCCATGATGGGGTTAGTATCCTTACAAGAAGAGAAATATAAGCTCTTTCTCTCCACCATATGAGGATACAGCAAGAAGGTTGTATCTATAAGCCACAAAGAGGGCCACACCAGTAACTGAATCTGCTGGAACCTTGAACTTGGACTTCCCAGCCTCTACAACCTTGAGAAATACAAGTTTGTTGCTTAAGTCATCCAGTCTATGATATTTTGTTATAATAGTCTGACCAGACTAAGGCTGCAGAAACTGTTCTTGGAAAAATACAGACATCAGACAGGCAAAGACATTTTAGTTATTTATTTTTATTAAAAATTTTTTTAACATTTATTTATTTTGAGACACAGACACAGAGTGTGAAAGGGGGTGGGGCAGGGAGAGAGAGGGAGACACAGAATCCAAAGCAGGCCCCAGGCTCCAGCTGTCAGCACAGAGCCCGACGTGGGGCTCAAACTCACGAACCACAAGACAATGACCTGAGCTGAGGTCGGCTGCTTAACTGACTGAGCCACCAGGCGCCCCAGGCAAAGACATTTTTAAAAAATTGTCTTAAATATGTTCAAAGAGCTAAAGGAAAATATGGGCAAAGAACTAAAGGAAGTATGGAAAATGATATTGGAAAAAATGGTATCAGCAAAAAGATAGCAATTTATAAAAAGGAACCAAACAACTTCTGGAGCTTAAAAAGAAAGAAAATGAATTGGAAATTCTGTAGAGGGATCAACTCCAGATTTCAACAAGCAGAAGAAAGAATTAGCAAATGTGAAGATAGAACATTTGAAATTACTAGCAAGTAGGTCAATATATCCATTATAAGAGTCTCAGAAGGAAATGAGAGGAAGAGGCAAATTATTTGGAAAAATAATGGCTTGGGGCACCTGGGTGGCTCAGTCGGTTGAGTGTCCAACTTCGGCTCAGGTCATGATCTCACAGCTTGTCAGTTCAAGCCCCATGTCGGGCTCTGTGCTGACATCTCTGAGCCTGGAGCCTGCTTTGGATTCTGTGTCTCCTTCTCTGTCTGCCCCTAACCCACTCACATTCTGTCTCTGTCTCTCTCAAAACTAAATAAACATTAACAAAAAAAAAAAAGAAAAAATAATGGCTTGAAAACTTCCCAAATTCAATTAAAGACACGAATTTACAAATCCGTGGAACTCTGCAAACTCCATGTAGGACAAACTCACAGAGATCCAAATTGAGATACATTATAATTAAACTATTGAAAGCCAAGGATAAAGGGAGAATCGTGGAAGACAGCAAGAAGAAATGGATGATTCATCAAATACAATAGATTTGTGATAGGACTATTAACTGATTTCTCAGTAGAAATATTGGAGGCCAGAAGGCAGGAATAAGATATTTAAAGTGCTGAAAACAAACAAACAAACAAACCTGTCAACCGAGATTTCTATATGCAGCAAAACCAGTCCTTCAAAAATGAGAGAGAAATTAAGACATTCCCAGATAAACAAAAGCTACATCTGCTCTATAAGAAATGCTGTGCTAACAGGGAAATTGATAACTGTAAAAACTTACATTAAGAAAAGAAAAAAAATGGAAGAAGAAAGATCTCAAATCAACAACTTTAAGGGAAGCAGGACAATTTAAACCCAAAACAAACAGAAGAAAAGAAATAATTAAGATGGGAGTTGGTGCCAAGGAAACAATCAGCAAAACTAAAAGGCAACCGACAGAATGGGAGAAGATATTTGCAAACGACATATCAGATAAAGGGTTAGTATCCAAAATCTATAAAGAACTTATCAAACTCAACACCCAAAAAACAAAGAATCCGGTGAAGAAATGGGCAAAAGACATGAATAGACATTTCTACAAGGAAGACATCCAGATGGCCAACTGACACATGAAAAAATGCTCAACATCACTCATCATCAGGTAAATACAAATCAAAACCACAATGAGATACCACCTCATACCTGTCAGAATGGCTAACATTAACAACTCAGGCAACAACAGATGTTGGCAAGGATGCAGAGAAAGAGGGTCTCTCTTGCATTGTTGGTGGGAATGCAAGCTGGTGCAGCCACTCTGGAAAACAGTATGGAGGTTCCTCAAAAAACTAAAAATAGAACTTCCCTACGACCCAGCAATTGCACTACTAGGCATTTATCCATGGGATCCAGGTGTGCTGTTTCAAAGGGACACATGCACCCCCATGTGTATAGCAGCACTATCCACAATAACCAAGTATGGAAAGAGCCCAAATGTCCATCGATGGATGAATGGATAAAGAAGATGTGGTATATATATATACAATGGAGTATTACTCAGCAATCAAAAAGAATGAAAGCTTGCCATTTGCAACTACGTGGATGGAACTGGAAGGTATTATGCTAAGTGAAATTAGTCAGAGAAAGACAAAAATCATATGACTTCACTCATATGAGGACTTTAAGAGACAAAACAGATGAACATAAGGGAAGGGAAACAAAAATAACATAAAAACAGGGAGGGGGACAAAACAGAAGAGGCTCATAAATATGGAGAACAAACTGAGGGTTGCTGGAGGGGTTGTAGGAGGGGGGATGGGCTAAATGGGTAAGGGGCATTAAGGAATCTACGCCTGAAATCATTGTTTCACTATATGCTACTAATTTGAATGTAAATTTTAAAAAATAAAAAATAAAATTAGAAAAGGGAGTTGCCATAAATAAAATAAAGAATGGAAAAACAGTAGAGAAAATCAATGTAGCCAAAAATAGGTTCTTTGAAAAGAGCAATAAAATTGACCAACTTTTATTTATATTGACAAAGAAAGAAAGAAGACTTAAATACTAAAATCAGAAATGAAAATGGGGGCATTACTACAGATTTTACTCATAGGATTATGATAGAATACTGTGAACAATTATTCACCAATAGTATAACCTAATGAAATGGACCAATCCCTAGAAAGATAACATCTACCAAGACTGAATTATAAAGGAATAAATCTTTTTTTTTTTTCCAACGTTTATTTATTTTTGGGACACAGAGAGACAGAGCATGAACGGGGGGGGGGGCAGAGAGAGAGGGAGACACAGAATCGGAAACAGGCTCCAGGCTCTGAGCCATCAGCCCAGAGCCTGACGCGGGGCTCGAACTCACGGACTGTGAGATCGTGACCTGGCTGAAGTCGGACGCTTAACCGACTGCGCCACCCAGGCGCCCCTAAAGGAATAAATCTTAACAGACTTGGAACTAATAAGTAGATTGTATCAGTAACTGAAAATTCCCAACAAAGAAAAGCCCTGGACCAAATGGTTTCACCAGTGAATATCACCAACAGTTAAAAAGAATTTAAAAAAATCCTTCTCAAAGTTTTTTTTTTTTTTAATGAAAAGGAAGGAATACTTCCAAGTTCATTTTGTAAGACTAGCATTGCCCTGACAGCAAAACCGAAAACAGTGTAAGAAAACTACAGACCAATGAATATTCCCTATGAGAGTAAATGCAAAACCTCAATAAAATAGTAGTCCAAATTCAGCAGCATATTAAAAGGATTAGACACCATAGCCAAGTGGCATTAATTCCAGGATGGTTTGCCATGTGAAAATTAACCAGTGTAATATACCACATTAATAGAACAAAGGAAAAAGCCCATGTGATTATCACAGTTGATAAAAAGCATTTGACAAAATTCTACACCTTTTCATGATTGAAAAAAATGAACAAACTATAAATAGAAAATAGAAATATAGAAAATAGAATATAGAAACATAGAAATAGAAAGTAGAAAATGTCATTAATGAAATGACTTATATGAAAAAAAACCATCATGCTCAATGTTGAAATACCTGCTCAATGGTGAAAAAAATGGAAAGTTTTTCTCCTATGATCAGGAACAAGACAAAGAGACCTGTTTTTGCCACTTCTATTAATTTTGGTCCGGGAAGTCCTAACTAGAGCAATGAAGCAAGAAAAAGAAATAAACAACATCCATATTGGAAAGGAAGAAGTGAAATTTTCTTTGTTCACATATGAGATGATCTTATATGCAGAAAACCCTAAAGATTCCACTAAAACTATTAGAACTACTAAAAATACAGCAATGTTGCAGGATGGAAAATCAGCATGTAAAAATTGAGTTTCTATATGCTAACAATGAACAATCCAAATACAAAATTAAAAACTCAATTTACAGTATCATCAAAAAGAATAAAATACTTAGAAACAAATTTATCCAAAGAGGTGGGAGACTTGTATGTGGAAAACTATAAAACATTGGTGAAGTTAACGAGACAAGATACACATAAATGCACCATCTCGTGTGTGGACAGAAGACTTATTATAGTTGTCAACACTACCCAAAGTGATCTATAGATTCTATGCAATTCAGTCAGCATCCAACAGATTTTTTTTTTCAGAAATAGAAGAGTCCATTCTAAAATTCATTTTAAGGGACCTCAGCCAGCCGAAAACACCTTCAAAAAGAACACAATTGGCAGCCTCACACTTTCCGATTTAAAAACTTACTGCAAACCTATAGTAATCAAAACAGTGTTTTAGTGGCATAAAGATAGTGGTATAGTTCAATGGAATGGAATAGAGCATCCAGACATAAGCTCTCACATACACAGTCAAATGATTTTCAACAGCAGTGTTAAGGTCAGTGGAGAAAGGACAATCTTTTTATCAAATGGTGCTGAGACACTAGATATCCACATGCAAAAGAATGAAGTTGGACCCTTACCTTGCACCATATACAAAAATTAACTCAAAATGGATCAAAGACTTAAGAACAAAAATTATAAAGCTATTAGAATAAAACATAGAAGGAAAGCTTCACAACATTGGATTTCACAGTGATTTCTTGGTTATGACACCAGAGCACAGGCAGTGAAGGGAAAAAAAAAATAAATTGGACTTGCTCAAAATTAAACTTTTGTGCTTCCAAGGACACTGTCAAGAGAGCAGAAAAGCAACCCACAGAATGGAAGAATATATTTGAAATGACGTATCTGATAAGGCATTAATATCCAGAATATATAAAAACTCTACAACCAGGGTGCCTGGGTGGCTCAGTTGGTTAAGTGTCTGACTTTTGATCTCAGCTCAGATGTTGTATTCAGGGTCATGAGTTCCAGCCCCACGTTGGGTTCCGTGCTGGGTATGAAGCTGACTTAAAAAACAAAAAACCCCACTGTATTACCTTACAACAACAAAAACAAACATCCCACTTCAAAAATTGCAGAGAACTTGGGTAGAGGAGAGAAGGTGTACAAATGGCTAATGAGCACACGAAGAAATGATCAATATCACCAATCATTAGGGAAATTTTAATGAAAGACACAGTGAGATTTGTATTTCCCTGATAAGGAGCGACGTTGAGCATCTTTTCATGTGCTTGTTGGCCATCCGGATATCTTCTTTAGAGAAGTGTCTATTCATGTTTTCTGCCCGTTTCTTCACTGGGTTATTTGTTTTTCGGGTGTGGAGTTTGGTGAGCTCTTTATAGATTTTGGATACTAGCCCTTTGTCCGATATGTCATTTGCAAATATCTTTTCCCATTCTGTTGGTTGCCTTTTAGTTTTGTTGGTTGTTTCCTTTGCTGTGCAGAAGCTTTTTATCTTCATAAGGTCCCAGTAATTCATTTTTACTTTTAATTCCCTTGCCTTTGGGGATGTGTCGAGTAAGAGATTGCTACGGCTGACGTCAGAGAGGTCTTTTCCTGCTTTCTCCTCTAAGGTTTTGATGGTTTCCTGTCTCACATTCAGGTCCTTTATCCATTTTGAGTTTATTTTTGTGAATGGTGTGAGAAATTGGTCTAGTTTCAACCTTCTGCATGTTGCTGTCCAGTTCTCCCAGCGCCATTTGTTAAAGAGACTGTCTTTTTTCCATTGGATGTTCTTTCCTGCTTTGTCAAAGATTAGTTGGCCATACGTTTGTGGGTCTAGTTCTGGGGTTTCTATTCTATTCCATTGGTCTATGTGTCTGTTTTTGTGCCAATACCATGCTGTCTTGATGATGACAGCTTTGTAGTAGAGGCTAAAGTCTGGGATTGTGATGCCTCCTGCTTTGGTCTTCTTCTTCAAAATTACTTTGGCCATTCGGGGCCTTTTGTGGTTCCATATGAATTTTAGGATTGCTTGTTCTAGTTTCGAGAAGAATGCTGGTGCAATTTTGATTGGGATTGCATTGAATGTGTAGATAGCTTTGGGTAGTATTGACATTTTGACAATATTTATTCTTCCAATCCATGAGCAGGGAATGTCTTTCCATTTCTTTATATCTTCTTCAATTACCTTCATAAGCTTTCTATAGTTTTCAGCATACAGATCTTTTACATCTTTGGTTAGATTTATTCCTAGGTATTTTATGCTTCTTGGTGCAATTGTGAATGGGATCAGTTTCTTTATTTGTCTTTCTGTTGCTTCATTGTTAGTGTATAAGAATGCAACTGATTTCTGTACATTGATTTTGTATCCTGCAACTTTGCTGTATTCATGTATCAGTTCTAGCAGACTTTTGGTAGAGTCTATCAGATTTTCCATGTATAGTATCATGTCATCTGCAAAAAGTGAAAGCTTGACTTCATCTTTGCCAATTTTGATGCCTTTGATTTCCTTTTGTTATCTGATTGCTGATGCTAGAACTTCCAACACTATGTTAAACAACAGCAGTGAGAGTGGGCATCCCTGTCGTGTTCCTGATCTCATGGAAAAAGCTCTCTGTTTTTCCCCATTGAGGATGATGTTAGCTGTGGGCTTTTCATAAATGGCTTTTATGATGTTTAAGTATGTTCCTTCTATCCCGACTTTCTTAAGGGTTTTTATTAAGAAAGGGTGCTGAATTTTGTCAAAGGCCTTTTCTGCATCGATTGCCAGGATCATATGGTTCTTATCTTTTCTTTTATTAATGTGATGTATCACGTTGATTGGTTTGCGAATGTTGAACCAGCCCTGCATCCCAGGAATGAATCCCACTTGATCATGGTGAATAATTCTTTTTATATGCCGTTGAATTCGATTTGCTAGTATCTTATTGAGAATTTTTGCATCCATATTCATCAGGGATATTGGCCTGTAGTTCTCTTTTTCTACTGGGTCTCTGTCTGGTTTAGGAATCAAAGTAATACTGGCTTCATAGAATGAGTCTGGAAGTTTTCCTTCCCTTTCTATTTCTTGGAATATCTTGAGAAGGATAGGTATTATCTCTGCTTTAAACGTCTGGTAGAACTCCTCTGGGAAGCCATCTGGTCCTGGACTCTTATTTGTTGGGAGATTTTTGATAACCGATTCAATTTCTTCGCTGGTTATGGGTCTGTTCAAGCTTTCTATTTCCTCCTGGTTGAGTTTTGGAAGAGTGTGGGTGTTTAGGAATTTGTCCATTTCTTCCAGGTTGTCCAATTTGTTGGCATATAATTTTTCATAGTATTCCCTGATAATTGTTTGTATCTCTGAGGGATTGGTTGTAATCATTCCATTTTCATTCATGATTTTACCTATTTGGGTCATCTCCCTTTTCTTTTTGAGAAGCCTGGCTAGAGTTTTGTCAATTTTGTTTATTTTTTCAAAAAACCAACTCTTGGTTTCGTTGATCTGCTCTACAGTTTTTTTAGATTCTATATTGTTTATTTCTGCTCTGATCTTTATTATTTCTCTTCTTCTGCTGGGTTTAGGCTGCCTTTGCTGTTCTGCTTCTATTTCCTTTAGGTGTGCTGTTAGATTTTGTATTTGGGATTTTTCTTGTTTCTTGAGATAGGCCTGAATGTATTTTCCTCTCAGCACTGCCTTCGCTGCATCCCAAAGTGTTTGGATTGTTGTATTTTCATTTTCATTTGTTTCCATATATTTTTTAATTTCTTCTTTAATTGCCTGGTTGACCCACTCATTCTTTAGTAGGGTGTTCTTTAACCTCCATGCTTTTGGAGGTTTTCCAGACTTTTTTCTGTGGTTGATTTCAAGCTTCATACAATTGTGGTCTGAAAGTATGCATGGTATTTCAATTCTTATATACTTATGAAGGGCTGTTTTGTGACCCAGTATATGATCTGTCTTGGAGAATGTTCCATGTGCACTCGAGAAGAAAGTATATTCTGTTGCTTTGGGATGCAGAGTTCTAAATATATCTGTCAAGTCCATCTGATCCAATGTATCATTCAGGGCCCTTGTTTCTTTATTGACCACGTGTCTAGATGATCTATCCATTTCTGTAAGTGGAGTGTTAAAGTCCCCTGCAATTACCACATTCTTATCAATAAGGTTGCTTATGTTTATGAGTAATTGTTTTATATATTTGGGGGCTCCCGTATTCGGCGCATAGACATTTATAATTGTTAGCTCTTCCTGATGGATAGACCCTGTAATTATTATATAATGCCCTTCTTCATCTCTTGTTACAGCCTTTAATTTAAAGTCTAGTTTGTCTGATATAAGTATGGCTACTCCAGCTTTCTTTTGGCTTCCAGTAGCATGATAAATAGTTCTCCATCCCCTCACTCTCAATCTAAAGGTGTCCTCAGGTCTAAAATGAGTCCCTTGTAGACAGAAAATAGATGGGTCTGGTTTTTTTTATCCATTCTTATACCCTATGTCTTTTGGTTGGCACATTTAATCCATTTACATTCAGTGTTATTATAGAAAGATGTGGGTTTAGAGTCATTGTGATGTCTGTATGTTTTATGCTTGTAGTGATGTCTCTGGTACTTTGTCTCACAGGATCCCCCTTAGGATCTCTTGTAGAGCTGGTTTAGTGGTGACAAATTCCTTCAGTTTTCGTTTGTTTGGGAAGACCTTTATCTCTCCTTCTATTCTAAATGACAGACTTTCTGGATAAAGGATTCTCGGCTGCATATTTTTTCTGTTCAACACATTGAAGATCTCCTGCCAATCCTTTCTGGCCTGCCAAGTTTCAAAAGAGAGATCAGTCACGAGTCTTATAGGTCTCCCTTTGTATGTTAGGGCACGTTTATCCCTTGCTGCTTTCAGAATTTTCCTTGTATTTTGCCAGTTTCACTATATGTCGTGCAGAAGATCGATTCAAGTTACGTCTGAAGGGAATTCTCTGTGCCTCTTAGATTTCAATGCCTTTTTCCTTCCCCAGTTCAGGGAGGTTCTCAGCCATTATTTCTTCAAGTACACCTTCAGCACCTTTCCCTCTCTCTTCCTCCTCTGGGATACCAATTATGCGTATATTATTTCTTTTTAGTGTATCACTTAGTTCTCTAATTTCCCCCCCCACTCCTGGATTTTTTAATCTCTCCTTTTCTCAGCTTCCTCTTTTTCCATAATTTTATCTTCTAGTTCACCTATTCTCTCCTCTGCCTCTTCAATCCGAGCCGTGGTCGTTTCCATTTTATTTTGCATCTCGTTTAAAGCGTTTTTCAGCTCCTCCTGACTAATCCTTAGTCCCTTGATCTCTGTAGCAATAGATTCTCTGCTGTCCTCTATACTGTTTTCAAGCCCAGCGATTAATTTTATGACTATTATTCTAAATTCACTTTCTGTTATATTATTTAAATCCTTTTTGAGCAGTTCATTAGCTGTTGTTATTTCCTGGAGATTCTTTTGAGGGGAATTCTTCTGTTTGGTCATTTTGGATAGTCCCTGGAGTGGTGCGGACCTGCAGGGCACTTCCCCTGTGTTGTGGTGTATAACTGGAGTTGGTGGGCGGGGCTGCAGTTAGACCTGACGTCTGCCCCCAGCCCACCACTGGGGCCACAGACTGGTGTGTGCCTTCTCTTCCCCTCTCCTAGGGGCGGGATTCACTGTGGGGTGGTGTGGCCCGTCTGGGCTACTTGCACACTGCCAGGCTTGTGGTGCTGGGAATCTGGCGTATTAGCTGGGGCGGATCGGCAAGGTGCACGGGGGCAAGAGGGGCAGGCTTAGCTCACTTCTCCTTCGGAGATCCACTTCAGGAGGGGCCCTGTGGCAGCGGGAGGGAGTCAGACCCGCTGCCGGAGAGGTGGCTCCGCAGAAGCACAGTGTTGGGTGTTTGCCCGGTGCCAGCAAGTTCCCTGGCAGGAACTGGTTCCTTTTGGGATTTTGGCTGAGGGATGGGTGAGGGAGATGGCGCTGGCGAGTGCCTTTGTTCCCTGCCAAACTGAGCTCTGTCTTCCCGGGGCTCAGCAGCTCTCCTTCCCTTTGTCCTCCAGCCTTCCCGCTTTCTGAGCAGAGCTGTTAACTTATGACTTCCCAGACGCTAAGTCCCGCTTGCTGTCGGAACACACACCGTCTGGCCCCTCTGCTTTTGCAAGCCAGACTCAGGGGCTCTGCTTGGCTGGCCGGCCGCCCCTCCACCCCGGCTCCCTCCCGCCAGTCCGTGCAGCGCGCACCGCCTCTCCGCCCTTCCTACCCTCTTCTGTGGGCCTCTCATCTGCGCTTGGCTCCGGAGACTCCGTTCTGCTATTCTTCTGGTGGTTTTCTGGGTTATTTAGGCAGGTGTAGGTGGAATCTAAGTGATCAGCAGGACGCGCGGTGAGCCCAGCGTCCTCCTACGCCGCCATCTTCTCTGCATATATCTACATCTTCTTTATCCATTCATCCATCGATGGATATTTGGGCTCTTTCCATACTTTGACTATTGCTGATAGTGCTGCTGTAAACGTTGGGGTGCATGTGCCCCTTCGAAACAGCACACTTGTATCCCTTGGATAAATACCTAGTAGTTGCATATTCTCTTTTTAAAAACCATCACATCAGGGGGCACCTGGGTGGCTCAGTCGGTTAAGCGACTGACTTCAGCTCCGGTCATGATCTCGCCGTTCGTGAGTTTGAGCCCCAGTTCGGGCTCTGCACTAACAGTGCAGAGCCTGGAGCCTGTTTTGGATTCTGTGTCTCCCTCTCTGCCCCTCCCCTGTTCACACTCTGTCTCTCTTTCCTTCAAAAATATATATTTAAAAAAAATTTTAAATTGTCACATCAGAAAAAATGGGCACATTGGGGTTATTTTATTTTTCCATTTATTTGAGTTTTCAGTGATGATGACCATGTTTGCATATTACTGTTCCTAGCCTCTGTAATTGTGTGTGTGTGTGTGTGTGTGTGTGTGCGCGCGTATGTGTGTGTGTGTTGCGTAGGTGTAGAATAACCTTCTGTCCTGTGACTTGCACGTGTTCTTGTCATTCATCTTTTCATTTCTGTGGTAGGTGTTTATTAATTTTTCTCTAAAGAAGTCTCATGCAGTAAAATCACTCAATAAATTGTATGTTGAGCCTAGAAACATGTTCTCTACCAAGGCCTTTTAAAACCCGTCAGCTGATATTGGACTCTAATGCCTTATTGTTTTATTATTTTTAAAATACTTTGTGCTTTAACACACACATACATATATCAATATAATATTTTGCACAGCTTGAACAATATGAACTTTCTTCTGTTAACTTTCAAAATAAAACTGCCAGTTATTTTTGCCAGCAAAAAATGGGTTTAATTGGGAGTAGAGACTTGCAACTGGGAGGAGCAAGCTATGGCAAAAACCATAGGACAGTTGAAGAACAAAGGTGAGGACCTCCCTTTTATAGAGGAAAGGTGGAGTTGGGAGGGGCTGTTGTAAACAAAAAGTCCATTGGGACTTCCAACTGGGAGTTCAAGGTATGGTAGCTTCTCATTCGCTGAGCTGTGACAGTCTCTCATTGGCTGGGCCGTTGCGGGGGGCGGGGGGGGGGGAGGTTTGTGGAGAGGTGGACAACCTTTCTTGCTCCCGCTGGAGTAGTAAAGCAGTAGCCAAACTAGTAGGGGCTGCAATTGACCAGCAGTAGTAGGGTGTGAGAGCTCCCCCTGCTGGGAGTTCCCCAACTCCATTGTAAGTAGGGTGGGGGTGTTGTGGGAGGGGGTGGTGGTGTTCCTTTTGTTAACTTTCCACACTTCCAATATTAATTTTCCACACACACACAGAAAAAAAACCATTCAAGATGAAATCTAACCCATCCCTTGGGAACAATTAAAGTCACAAAAACTGAATGTCATGAACTCTCCTTTCACTTTTGCTCTTACCGCTGTGCTCCCTGCAAGAGGGACATCACTCTGATGTGTAGAATTGTGCGGTCTTTCTGCTAATGTCACAGCTTTAGTAGTGTGGGAGCATATGAGGTTTTTTTCCTGACACAGTCTCCCTCCAGAGGGGATCAATAATATAAAACCTAAATTTTAGGTTTATTTTCCTAAAGTCACTAAGTGACTTCACATCTATAAAATGTAGCAAAGTAAGTCTTGAGTATTGTTGCACACTTGCCAGTTATCTGCCCATTATCCATCCCATCTTCCTTTCCAGGAGAACCCTATTTTACTGGAGGTGGTGGAGTGTTTAAGTCTAACCAAAACAACAGCAGCAGCACAAAATAACTAAACTACATTTCCCAGCCTGCCATGCAATTGGAGGGAAATATTTGAGAGATGAGCAGAAGAAGCTGTGTGGAGCTGCTGAGAAAGCCCTTCCAAGTGGCAAGTGTTTCGGCTTTCTTCCCCTCATGCTCCCTGCCTGGGATAGGAAGAGATGGATGGAACCCCAGCAACCACCTTAGAATCATGGGGATGATAGTCCTACCTTAGGGATGGTAGAGGAAAGAACTGGAAGGAGACTGAGTTTCTCAGAGATAGAAGAATATATATAAATTTCCTCTAATTTTAGCCTTTTTCATCTCAGAAAATAATCTTTCAGTGTGTGGAAGTGGGTATTATTGAGTAAATGGTGCCATTGTGTTCCGTTTTCTGACATCCGGGACCTCTCCAGATATCAGCCCAGTGCTCACCATCACTAAGAAGATTTTGAGCTCCTGCTGAAGAGACTTCCCATAGCCGCCTTCATGTCTTGGTTCCTCAGGCTGTAGATAAAGGGGTTTAGCATAGGGGTCACCACTGTGTACATGATGGTTGCTACCGTGTCCTGAGCTGAGAAGGAGTTGGGGGGTCGAATATATACCCCCAGGATAGTTCCATAGAACACGATGACCACAGACAGATGGGAGCTGCATGTGGAAAATGCCTTGCGCCTTCCTGGGGTGGAGGGAATCCGGAGGACAGCTGCAGCTATGCACATGTAGGAGACCACAATGAGTGCAGAGGGGGCCACAAACAGGACCACAGCACCTAGGAACACGTGCCGATTGACACGCGTGTCCGAGCAGGCGATCTTCATCAGCAGGTAGGCGTCGCAGTAGAAGTGTGAGATCTCGCGGGCACAGGAGCAGAATGTCAGTCTGTTCATGAGGAGCGTGTGGACTAGGGAGATGAGGCCAGAGCATGTCCACACGAGTGTGGTCAATCCCCGACAGAGCTGGGGGGTGATGATGGCGTAGTACTGCAGGGGCTTGCAGATGGCCACGTAACGGTCCAGGGCCATGGCAGCCAGCAGAAAGGTGTCCAGGTTGGCAAAGGAGATGAGGAAGTACATCTGGGTCAGGCAATGGGGGTAAGAGATTGTCCATGTTCCTGCTATGTGGTTGACCAACAGCTTGGGGATCAGGTTGGTGGTGAAGCAGATGTCAACAAAGGAGAGATTGGTAAGGAAGAAGTACATGGGGGTGTGCAGGCGGGGGTCAGAGCCGACGGCCAGGATGATGAGTGTGTTCCCAGCCACAGTGACCAAGTATGTACACAGGAAGAGCCAGAAGAGGATTCGCTGCTGCTCTGGGTCACCAGTGAGGCCAAGCAGGAGGAACTCGGTGACTCCTGTCCCATTCTCCTTCCCCCTGGACATCCCACCGTAGCTCGGGGAGGTGACAGGCTCCACACACAAGGGGGAGGATGAAATCCCAGCAGAGCCTGGACCTGCTGTGTGTTAAGAATCAGATCAAAGGTCATTTGTAATCATATAAGTGAGCAGAGTTTTGTACCTGTAATAATTGCTGCTCTTTATCAAGTGTTTTTTTTTATTGCGTGCCACCATACGAAGGACTTCGTGGGTACTGTCTCTCTTGGTCCCCACAAAACAGTGACTTTTATGATTCCCACTTTCAGATGCAATAACTGAGACTCAGATTAAGTAGTTTGCTCAAGACCACGTGGGTAGCAAGTGGCACCCATGATCTGAATCCGGAGCCTGTCCTGTGCCTCTCCTGTCTTGCTACCAAGGACCTACCTGGTTGGTCTTAGGTGCTGTGTGCTGGGAGCAGCGTCACTGAATCTTTGACTTTGATTCAGCTATCATGTCCTCTTCAGTTGACCAGGCCTTCCTGCCCTGGTTCTCACTTGCTTGTCTGACTGCATGTCCTGCCAGCCACATGGGACTTCATTCCCTTCTCACCTCCATGCAGGGCCTTTGCACTGGCTGTTCTTGGCCTGGCATTCTCTCCACCTGGACCTTCACATGGCTGATTTATCATCTTTGTACCTCTGCAGGAGGTTATCTCATTTGTTAGTTAACTGGTTTATAGTGTGTTTTCCCCATGAGGCTGTGCCCTTCTAAGAACATGTGTCCATGCCGCTGTCTGTTGTGTGCCCTGTGCCTGGACAATAATCAGCACGTGGTCAGTGCTCAACAAAGTAGTCAAAGAATGAACTTTCACAAAGGTGTTGCACACCAAAAATCTACCAGCGAAAGCTACACGGACATTATGCTGGATGAGAAGTGTTTTGCTGTGACTAATGAATGCATTTAGTAAATAAAATTGTGGCTTAAAGCATAACTTGAAGGGGCTGCTAAGTGAGCAGAGTGAAAAGGAGGCAGTGCTGAGTCCTAGACAAGTCCAAGGCTCTGTGTCAACAGGAATTTCCTTGACTATATGAAGGAGGAGGAATTGTGTGGTCCTGGTCTGTGTGATCCAGGACCCGTGACCACTGTAGACCAGAGGAACAAACTGGCTCTGTAAGCCAGACACAGCCTGCAGGTGTATTTATTTGGTTTAGACCCTTAATGTTTTACAAGACATCTATTTGCTGACATGTTAAAACTCAAGGGTTTCATATAAAGTCTGTATTCTACCTCTTCTTGAAAAATCAGCAGACCTGGAGATGCTGGGCTCCCATTCCTGCCTGGCAGCAATCAGCTGGGAAGGCAAACAGCTAGTATTTGCCGAGCACTCCTTCTGTTTAGCTCTGCACACAGAAGGCTCTGGTATCCCTCAGAGCCTGCCTCTGCAGTCATTCGATAAATGTCCCTATTCCACAGGAGGCGGGGGACACACACACACACAGGAGGCGGGGGACACACAGGAGGCGGGGGACACACAGGAGCGGGGGACACACAGGAGGCGGGTGACCCTCCCATAGTGGCAGAGCTAACAGTGGTCCCACTCTCCAGGCTGCCCTGTGTTAGCTGATTTTTGTCACCACGGTTGCCTTCTGTTCTGGCCCCTGGAATCCCTTGGGAAAAGTCTAGTCACTTTCCATGTGCCATCCTCTCTAGTATCTTCTAGAAGCTCAAATCTTTCTCAAGATTTCCTTATTCCCCAGGCAGTCTAAATTCTGAAGGATTTCAGAAAGCTGGGATGAAGAATTTGCACAAAGTCAGTTGATGATGAAAATCTTACTTTGATTTTAGGTTCAGAGTTGTTCGTGTCTACAATTTTAAACAGAAAATCAAATACAGCATTCAGGACTTTAGCCTAACCTTATCAGCATTACACCCTGGCCCTGGCCCTTTCCTTCTGACCCTCTTCTTCCCACTTCATGTAGTAGATGAGTCAGAGTAATTTATTTACCTATTGGCTTTGAATGATTTTTTAAAAATGTTTATTTTTGAGGGAGAGAGTGAGTGTGTGTGTGCACAAGCAGGGAAGAGGCAGAGAGAGGTGAGAGAATCCCAAGCAGGCTTCATGCTGTCCAGGACCACGCATGCTGTCAATGTGGCGTGGGACTCAATCTCACAAAGCATGAGATCATGACCTGAGCTGAAATCAAGAGTTGGATGGCTTAACTGACTGAGCCACCTAGGTGCCCCTTGGATGATTTATTTGCCAGAATCTTACATTAGATATGATTTCCCAAGATGAATTTTTGCCTCATTTTGACATTTTCAGGATGTAGCTGAATTTTTTAATAATAGAAATTTCTGGAAACAACCAGATCACCGGGTAGTTCTTTGGTCTCATTATGTTCTATAGGGAACTTATGTTGTAATCATGCTTTGTTTTGTGGGATTTGATCTGTACCATGGAGTCTGAATTCTTAAGGGACATCTTCCCCTACTTTCATACAAATTGAAGTAAAGCAAAATGGCATAAATGAGGAGACTTTCGTCCATTTGCTCACATCACCATTGGTTAGGTGCATGTGGAGCACTCAGCTCGTCCCTGTGGCGCCACCAGAGAATGGAACAGACCCTATCTTCTGGGAGCACTACTGCCATCCAGAAAGCACTTACTAAACTCAAAAATTGATACGTTTAAAGCCAAGGAGGAGCCAGTAGGATTGAGATGTCTTGGACACTAATGGCAAGATGTAAGGGAAAATGGCGCCTCGCCTGTGGGGGAGAACACTGGGGAATGTAAGACAAGAAAGAGAGACTTTTCAAAATTTTCTTTAAAATTCACATTGCCCAGTGTTTGGTTCAGGAGCTTTATATGAAAACATCAAAAATCCATTTTGTTTATATAGGACTTTGCACCATGCAGGGCCCATGTCCCATTCTCTGGAATTCTCTGCTGCTCACTGGGAAAGACAGGGACGCTGATGCCTCCTGATCCTGCTCTGGCTCACCTTTAGTCTAGAAGTGGATTTAATTCCTGAGCAAACTGCTCGTGCTCAGTTTCCTCCTCTGTACAATGGGGGCAGCCTGTGAGGATGAGGGAGAAAGCGGCTCAAAGTGCCTGGCACGGTCCTTCCATCTGACATGGAAGCCAGTGGGTGGCAGCTCTCGGTAGGTCTGTTATGCCCTTTCCTCAGAACCACGTCAGAGATCCTGTAAAATTCTGACAGAATGAAACCTGGAGGCCAGACCCTCCCCCCACTCAGAGGAGCCATTAGATGAAAGGTGGGTGATGTGGCACCACGTGTCCATGTGCTAACCTCACATCCTGGGGGATGTCTGTGTCTGAGCATCTGTGTCTGCGTCCTCCCTTCCGGCTTCCCCTGGCCTCACCTGGCTGCCTGTGCCGATCTTCATTCCTTCACTAGGTTGTGGCGCTGGCCTTCACTTCTCTCCTCCGGGACTGACTGCATGTTCCATGACTGCCCCTACCCCCCAGAGCAGAGCAAGTGCAGCAGGACTGTGGCAGGTGAGACGAAGAGATGCAGCCTCCCACCTATGGGAGAGACCTGCCGGGAGCACCGCTGCAAGTGATGGTGCTCCCACCACCGTCACCCTCAGTGGTGGGTCCCATGGTGCTCACCCTCAGTGGTGGGTCCCCACTTCTTCCCAAAGCAGCCTTCTCTTCTTTGAACCTTTTTGTTAACAATTTCTATAAGTTAGGAATTTAGGGTGACCCTGAGATTTTATCTGTGGGCCTGTAGGGTGTTACATGAAGCAAAAGATCATGCCATCGTGTGGAGGTGAGGTCCTGGTTTGGGAGCATGGAACCTGCAGTTGTCTAAGCAAGGTTGGATATAGAGCCACCGTATGAGTTCCCGGTGTGACTGAATTTTGCACTTTGTAGTTTCAAATGAGGTTAATTGATAGCATTCTTAGGTCATGATGCAATAATACCTAAAAGAGTTATGTTGATTCAAATGTATAAAGACTTTCCCATACATGACCTCACTTACCTTTTTGCAGCCCTGTGTGACAGGTCGGTCAGACAGCAAGTGTGATAATTAGACTAGCAAGGTTGGGAAGTATGCTTATGGACTAATGGGTAGCCACCTACTCAAATCTCACTGCTCTGGGGTGTGGGGACAATACCTGGGGTCCAGGGTGGCACGGTCTGTTCCCTTATCCTCGGGCTGGAACACTGTTCCTTCTATGGATGTGTAGGGATTTTATGGTCCCCACCAGAGTGAACTCCCAAAGCTCCTGATTACAGGCAGTCCACAGAGAATCTGTCTGTGTGCTGCAGATCACAAATGTATGATCTACTCCAGAGAATTGCATCCGTGCTATAGGTCAGGGATGTAAGTTTTTCCTGTTGGGAATTTTCCAGGTTAGGTCAAGGTCCACCTGGAGTATAGGTGTCCACAGATCCCCACATTCACTGAAGAGTCCTGGCTGTGTCGTTCCTCAGTACTCTCTCTGTCCCATTTTGCCTTCATCCAAGGACTGAGGAGAGAGTTGACGAATCTAAGTCCTAATTTGGAGCGGACCCACCTTATCCTCTGATTATTCTGAATATATATTTTAGGAGTTCGTTAGAATGGCACAAGATGGGGGCATCTGGGTGGCTCAGTCAGTTAAGCGTCCAACTCTTGATTTTGGCTCAGGTTATGATCTCACGTATTTTGAGTTTGAGCCCTGTGTTGGGCTCTGTGCTGACAGTGTGGAGCCTTGCTTGGGATTCTCTCTCTCTCTCTCTCTCTCTCACTTAGGATTCTGTCTCCCTCTCCCTCTGTCTCTGTCTCTCTGCCTCTCCCCGGCTCTCTCTCTCTCAAAAATGAATAAACATTTAAAAAAATGGCATGAGATGTTGGAGAACCATCCGTGATGTGATGGGGTGGAAAGTGCCAGGGAACAGAGTTTGGCAGTGGCCTTTGTCATGCTGCATCTGAGTGTTTGGGGATTAGGGTTCCTAATCTCCATGTTGTCACTGGGGTCAGAAGTCACCTTCCTTACCTCCATGGGATGGTTCGATGCACAGTGTAATCTTTTTTTTTTACGTTTATTTATTTTTGAGACAGAGAGAGACAGAGCATGAACGGGGGGAGGGTCAGAGAGAGGGGGAGACACAGAATCAGAAGCAGGCTCCAGGCTCCGAGCTGTCAGCACAGAGCCCAACGTGGGGCTCAAACTTGTGAACTGCGAGATCATGACCTGAGCTGAAGTTGGACACTTAACCGACTGAGCCACCCAGGCGCCCCAATGCACGGTGTAATCTTGGCAGCCACCATGATTTTATCTGTGACTGTGCTGAGGGAGGTACCAGGGTCCTTACTGAGCAGCGCCTGGAACTCATGTGTCCCACATCTCTCTAGCATTACCTGTACCAGTTGTAAAATGATCTTGGTCTCATTGCCAACATTCCTTCTCTGGTTATGTAATTTATTCAGTTTATTGGACACCTGCTATATGACAGGGACTGTTCCAGGCTCTACAGGAGAGAGAAGTGGAAAAGGTGTAGGCCTGTGTTCACTCTGCTTTCCCTCTAGTTGGGGAGAGGGCACAGCTTCCCACACATAAATGATTGGAATACGACATGAAATCAACCCTGGCCTCATGTCATGTCTCTGCCTACAATTTTAGGAAACTGCTCTTTGTACCAAATTCTTTTTTTTTTAAGTTTTTATTTATTTAGTTTGAAAGATGGAGAGAGAACAAATGGGAAGGGCAGAGAGAAAGAGGGGGGACAGAGGATCTGAAGCAGGCTCTGTGCTGAGAGCAGAAAGCCCAATGTGTGGCTTGAATTCACAAACCAAACCGTGAGATCATGACCTGAGGCAAAGTAGGGCGATAAACTGACTGAGCCACCCTGGCGCCCCTCTACCAAATTCTGAAAGGTATGAAATGGCAGGTCGTATATGAGCATCAGTTATGGGAAGTCTGTATTGTGCTCACATAACTTGGCTCAAAAGTGATTTGTCTATATGCAAAGACCTAGGAAAGAATAAAAATGGTCTGACATCTTACTTGGCAAATATAACAAGAAACAAAGTCAGGGATGTGCCTATATATCACTCATATCTCGCATTTAAAAATTATAAGGAGCCCAAACCAGTAGTTTCTGACTGTCAACATGGTATGTCTGAAGTTTCTAGCAAATAAAAGATGGCCTGATTTGAAAATGGGTTTGGCAAGACCCTGGTTGCCTCTGCATGGCTCACACGTGAAAAGTTCTAGATAACCAGACTTATTAGGAGTTGGAGTTCATCAACTTGACAAAAACCATCTCTCCTCTGACAAAAGGTAAATATGACAAAAGTCAGGGGCTGGAACAAGGTCATCTGCTAAAGGCTGATTGACATTGTGAAAGACAAAGTCCATGTGAAGCTTAGCTTCTGGCCTCAAGCACAGGGCAATGAGATGCTACAGGCAGGACAGTAACAATCTTTATGAGGTTGCAATACCCAGGGAAAGGCTTCAGCTCATAAGAGACAGTACCAGGCTCTCGTGGAAGGCTCCCTAGGCTGGCGTAGCCTTGGAGTAGACACTTTGAAGCACAAAGTTGGAGGGAGATGACTCCATGACGCTGGAAAACATCTCATTGCAATGGCTGTGGAATCAATGCCCTGGGGAGAGCAGTGTCTGGGGAAATGTGCTGAAAAGAGGGATATGCCTCTCTTTCAACATTCACAGAGCTGAAGGCCAACTTTTCTCTGCAAGTTGTTTCAATTGCTTGCAAAGAGCTGGCCCCTAGCGGCTAATTAGTGCTGGATGGAAGTTGCCTGTGAGGAATGGGTGGTGTCTGTTGGGAGTCCCAGCTGCAGAGAGGAGGCCCTGGAGGGTGAATTCCCAGACATAGTCCTGATTTCCTGACTGCACCCGGGGAGGCCTCTGCCAGCCTGGTCCTGCTCTGTTCTTGTGGGATTGGGCACTAGAGACCCCCAGGATGCTGAGCATTAATTTATGATCAGTTCCTGTCCTGTGAGTGCTTCATGTGCAGGAAACCACAACCAGAAATGACTCACCAATTTTCACCACAGAGCCTGCAGCAAATCTCAACACACATGTTTGTTTCTTCAGTTTGGCTCATTATAAGTTATAATTACAAGTAGGAGCCCAGAACCTTCTTTGTATCCACTCATGTGCCCAATTCAGGATACCTTGATTTTTTTATTTTTTTATTTTTTTCCTCTGATTTTTTCTATTGCGGTAAAATACACATAACCTAAAATTTACCATGTTAACCATTTTTAAGTATACAGTTCAGTGGAACTAAATACATTCATTATGCTGTGCAGTCATCACCACTGTCCATCTCCGTAATGCTTTTAACTTTGTTAAACTGAAACTCTGTACCCATTAAACACTAACTCCCCATTTCCCCTAGCCCTGGTAGTCACCATTCTACTTTCTGTCTCTATGATTTTGATTTCTCTAAGTCTTTCCTAAAAGTGAGATCATATAGTACTTGTCTTTTTGTGACTGGCTTCCTAGCCTAATGTCCTCAAGCTTCATCCATGTTGTAGCATGTGTCAGAATGTTCTTCCTTTTTAAGTCTGAATAATATTCCATTGCATACACACACACACACACACACACACACACACAAAGATATATACATATATATGTAATATTTTGCCTATCCATTCATCTTTTGGTGGACGCTTGCATTGCTTCCACAATTTAGCTGAATAATCCTGCTGTGAACACAAGTGTACAAGTATCTCTCTGAGTCCTTGTTTTCAAATCTTTGGGGTAAATGCCCAGAAGTAGAATTCCTGAATCATATGGTAATTCTGTTTCTAATTTTTTGAAGAATCATCACACTGTTTTCTATAGTGGCTGCACCATTTTACCTTTCCATCAACAGTGCACAAATGCTCCATTTTTCTCCATATTCTTTTTTTTAATGTTTATTTTTGAGAGAGAGAGAGAGAGAGAGCATAAGCAGGGGAGGGGCAGAGAGAAAGACACAGAATCTGAAGCAGGCTCCAGGCTCTAAGCTGTCAGCACAGACCCTGATGTGGGGCTCAAACTCATGAATCGTGAGATCATCACCTGAGCTGAAGTCAGATGCTTAACCCACTGAGCCACCCAGGCAGCCCTCTCCATATTCAATGTGTTTAAAAAAATTTTTTTTGCATCATAGCCATCCTAATGGGTGTAAAGTGGTATCTTGTAATTTTTGTTTCCTTGATGATTAGTGATGTTGAGAATTTTTTCAGGTGCTTATTAACCATTTGTACATGTTCTTTGTGTTGCAGGACTTTTTTTTTTTTTTTTTTTTTTTTTTTTTGTTTTTGTTTTACCTCAATACCTGGGATCCGGTGTCTCACAGCTTCAAAGAATGAAGAGGTGGACACAAAATGAGCAGCAGGCAAAAGTTTAGAATATAAGATCAGAAAGTAAGAATAGTATGAAACCTCTCTTTACAGAGAGGGGACATTCGAAGATGAATGCCTGAGGACTATAAGCAAGGGTACTTGTTTTATAAGATTCTGGTCACCCCCCACCTTCTCTTCCCCCTCGTTCCTTCTCAGGTCCTATCCTTATTGGGTAGATAGCTCTAGGTGCTGGATTGTCCATTCCTGATTGGCTCATTTCCATTGTATGAGGAGTGGTCTAGGCCATACCAGTCCTTGTGGGCTATACATTTTATGGTTACTTATTTTTAGTTAAGTTTTTAGTCAGATTCCTGAGGGAAACCCAAGAGGGAGGAGGTGGGGTCTGTTACATTCTTAAGAGGAACCTTACACCTGAGAGGGTTTGCTGTGGTCAGACACTCCCAGCACTGTTCCAGAATAGGTGTTTTTCCCCACCCAGGGATCTCAGGTCTGAACCTTTCCCTCTGTGCCTACTGAATCCTATCTCCTCCTATCATATTTGGAGAAATGTCTATTCAAGTCGTCTGCCCATTTTTGAATGGGATTGTGGGGCTGGTTTTCTCCCAGGGCTTGCAGGGGAGCAGCTGGTGTGTGTATGTGGGGGCTGTTTCTCCCCTACCCCATAGCTCCTCAGAGCCAGTCCTCAGTCCTTTGCACCTAACATGAATTCAAACTGTCCTCTTCTCATCCTGGCCCTTTCACATAGCAGTTCTGTTTCCTCCTCTAGGACCAGGGGTGGAATAGCTTATGAAGCCAACCTGTAGGTTCTAGGATGGCACTCCCCGGTGCTGAACATCACCTGCCCTGCCCCTCCTGCCATGTCTCTGGGCTTCATGCTGGGGTGCTGGGCAGCGGGAGGGAAGCCAGCTGCTGGTGATCGCTGTTGTGGGCAGCCATATATAAAGTCACATGCAGATGGCCTACCTCACTCCTTCCAGGAGTTGAAAGGATCTGATGATAATGGTGTTTATTGATGTGCATTGAGTAGGCTGGAATTGGTCTGTATTGCTAGCCCAGCTTCTGTTGATAAAGGTGCAGTGTTGTGATTTATAGTAAGAAATATATATTTGGGGGTGCCTGGGTGGATTGCTCAGTCGGTTAAGCATCCAATTCTTGGTTTTTGCTGCGGTCATGATCTCACAGTACATGGGATTGAGCCCTATGTCAGGCTCTGTGTAGACAGCACAGAGCCTGCTTGGGATTCTCTCTAGACCTCTGTCTCTGTCTCTGTCTCTCTCAAAGAAATAAACTTAAAAATATATATACTGTCTATATTTGGTCTTTATTCCTATTCCTGGCATAGAGCTCTTAAAACCCTTGGAATTTCCTATGAGGAGGGAGCTATAAAGATGCCTTTTGTTAAGCTAACAAGGTGACTTTGGGAAAGCATTTAAGGATGGGGTGGTGGTTACCATTACTATGCAATGAAGCCACCCTAAAAACCCAAAGGGAGGGGAGCCTGGGTGGCTCAGTCAGTTGGGCGTCCGACTTCGGCTCAGGTCATGATCTCGCAGTCCGTGAGTTCGAGCCCCGCGTCGTGCTCTGTGCTGACTGCTCAGAGCCTGGAGCCTGTTTCAGATTCTGTGTCTCCCTCTCTCTCTGACCCTCCCCCGTTCATGCTCTGTCTCTCTCTGTCTCAAAAATAAATAAACGTAAAAAAACTGGTTAAAATCTTCTAAAAAAAAAAAAACAAACCCGAAGGGATGAGTTTTGGAGAGCTCCCAGGTTGGTGAACACGTGGAGGTGTGTGGGAGAGTGGCCTACTCAGAGAGTGGCCCCATACCCTGCCCCCTGCATCTGTCAACCCAAATAAAGAGGTGAACTGAGACAAGCTCGAATCACCAGAAATTGAGTTCATTCAGGATAGCGGAGGGCTTGGAATTCAGGAAATGCAAGCTGCAGGTAAGTCTGTTGAGGGTTTGGGGTGGACCATATTTATGGGAAAGGTGTACAAAGAAGGGGAATCCAGTCAGAGTCCAACCAGTAAGTTCACCTGCTTGAGGACAGGGAGACATTCTAGGCAGATATGCATCAGTCAAGGAGATCAGTTTCAGTCTTCTGTTAATCAGGCATTTATGGGAAATCAGTCTCTCAGTTAAACGTTGTCATCCTGAGGACACGTGTGTGAGATTCTCCATGTCATAGTGATGAAATTTGAAGTGGGGTTTGTGAGCAAATGGCTAAGAAAAAATTCTTGAGATATCTTTGGTGCAAAAAACAGACTAAAAAGTTTTTTTAAATGTTTATTTATATTTTGAGAGAGAGAAACAGAGTGTGAGGTGGGGGAGGGGCAGAGAGAGAGGGAGACACAGATTCCAAAGCAGTCTCCAGGCTCTGAGCTGTCAGCACAGAGTCCGATGTGGGGTTCAAACTCATGAGCCACGAGATCACGACTTGAGCCAAAGTCAGACGCTCAACTGACTGAGCCACCCAGGTGCTCTCCTAAAAGATTTTATTAAAGCACAGGAACAGGCCCTGTGGGCAGGAAGAGCTACACTTGGGATTGTGAGGAGCAACTCATTATATACTTTTAAGTTTGTGGAGGGAGCGGGGATAGAGATAAAGTTAGTTTCCGAGGAATATCTGGATGCCCAATGCAGGGTCTCACAGGATTTAGCTACTGTCAAGATAAGGTTGCTTTTAGTTTTTAAGGAAGTATAAGCATGAAGCTGTTAAGGCAACCACAGACCATCTTGGGGAGTGTTAGGTGCTGCAGGTCTCTGACATCTATCAATGGGCTGCAAGCTGTAAGGGAATTTAATTTAAACTACATTTTTCTTGGCTTTGTTTCCCTCGCCAGTGGCCTCCTGTTTCCTTTTAAGTTTTTAAGTGTATTTATTTATTTTTGAGAGAGAGAACAGAAGCGGCAGAGGGGCAGAGAGAGAGGGAGGATTCACAGAATCTGAAGCAGGCTCCAGGCTCTGAACTGCCAGCACAGAGCCCCATGCGGGGCTTGAACTCACGAACTGCGAGATCATGACCTGAGCTGAAGTCAGACTCTCAACTGAGTGAGCCACCCAGGTGCCCTGCCTCCTGTTTCCTTTTAGACTGACATGCTTTCACATAGCTCTTCCATATTTGGCAGTTCCTGAGTTCTAACCCATCACAATAAACTGGTAACCTACTAAGTAAAATGTGTCTCTCAGTTCTGTGAGCCACTCTGGCAAATTAACAGAACCTGAGGAGGGCGTCATTGGAACCTCCCATTTAAAGCAGTCAGTTAGAGGGGTGCCTGGGTGGCTTGGTCGGTTAAGCGTCGGACTTCGGCTCAAGTCACGATCTCGCGGTCCGTGAGTTCAAGCCCCGCGTCGGGCTCTGTGCTGACAGCTCAGAGCCTGGAGCCTGTTTCAGATTCTGTGTCTCCCTCTCTCTCTGCCCCTCCCCTGTTCACGCTCTGTCTCTCTCTGTCTCAAAAATAAATAAACGTTAAAAAAAAAATTTTTTTTAAAGCAGTCAGTTAGAAGCACAGGTAACAACCTGGATTCATTGCTGGTGTCTGAAGCAGTCTTGGGCCCTTAACCGGTGGGATCTGATGCTACCTCCAGGGAGAAAGTGTCAGAATCGAGTTAAATTGTAGAACATCCAGCCGGTGTTGGAGAATTGCTTAGTTTAGGGATAAAACCGCACACTGGAATTGGGTCCAGAGTTTGTAAAGGGGCAGGCCCATTCCACTCTTGCTTGGCTAAGTTGCCCATCACCTATGTTAAGGTAGGTGGCTTGTCAGTTATTTCCTGAGCAATTTTGACGTTATGTCGTGAACACTGTGTAAACCCAGTGAAGAGCATAGATTGGCCCCTGATTTGCAGAAGCCGTGAAAGAGGTGGTGGACATGGAAGTGATGGAAAGAGAGAGAACCTTGTATCTGCAGATGGTTCCGTGTCTCCCTCTGGCTCCCTCCAGCTGCATGTTCGTTACCATCTCACCGTGTTGTCCTCCCCATGTCTCCTCGGCCTTCTGTGTTGCCTCAGTTTTCTGTCTTTATAGTTTTAATTAAAAAAGTTTTTTTTTAATGTTTATTTATTTTTGAGAGAGAGAGAGAGGGACAGAGCACAAGTTGGGAGTGGGGCAGACAGAGAGGGAGACAGAATCCGAAGCAGGCTTCAAGCTTCGAGCTGTCAGCACAGAGCCCGACAGAGGCTCGAACTCACGAGCCATGAGATCATGACCTGAGCTGAAGTCAGACGCTTAACTGACTGAGCCATCCAGGTGCCCCATTTATAGTATTAATTTGATATGTGTACCTGTTGATTTAATATACATACTAAATAAATATATACTTAATACATATATTCTTCTAATATTTAACATATTTAATTAAATATTAATTATTTAAATATATCAATTTATTCAATAAAATTAATTGTATTTATTATTTACATAAGTGAATTATTGTATACTATATAATAATAATTTACTGTTTTTATATTTATAAATATTGTATTTATTATGACATAAAATATTTGTATTTTATATTTTGATGTAATTATTATACAATATATTATATAACATATAATATATAAATACACAACTTATTTATTATTAAAATATTATAATAAATACATAAAAAATTAATATTAATTATACATATATAAATTCCCTTAACATTTGTTAGAAGCATAGCTGAATGGTGAAGACCATACATTCTAATCTTATACTCCCAGGGTTCATTCAACTCCCATCTTCTCCAGTTATTGTATATATTATAGTGGCTAGCTCTTTTTTTAATTTTTAAAAAGTGTTTATTTATTTTTGAGAGAGAGACACAGAACATGAGTGGGGGAGAGACAGAGAGAGAGGGAGACACAGAATCAGAAGCATGCTCCAGGCTCCAAGCTGTCAGCACAGAGCCCAACGCGGGACTCGAACTCATGAACCGCGATATCATGACCTGAGCTGGAGTCAAATGCTTAACCAACTGAACCACCCAGGTGCCCCACAGTGGGTACCTCTTAATTACTGAATTTCTTTGTGTTTCAGTTTACTCCTCTGTAACATGGAGATGATAATACTTCCCACTGGTAGTAGTTGTAAGGATTAAGTGTTTTAATGTATATATAGGAACTTAGAACTGTCTCTGGCATGTAAGTTCTCTGTGTTTGTTGTTTTCTTTACATGTACAGTATCCCATCTCCAGGTATAATCTATGTTACAATTTTTATTATTTTCACTATTTTCTCTATCTTAATGAAAAGGATGTGCCCTAGGATGACAGTTCAGTTTGCATGTTAACAGAGGGGAGAGGGAAACATGTTACCACAGGCCCTCATTCTCCTAGAGTAGGAAGGTGGAGGAGAAAAAAGGAACAACAAATCTGGTACCCAGCACTTAGGAGAGGCTTCCAAGTCCAACCAACATGGTAAAAATTTTGGAACATAATTGGAATATGTGATCCGTTCTCTGTAAAAGACAGTTCAAAACTTCTGGTAGATTGATTACTCATTTTCTGGTGCAGGTGCCATTTCTGAGGTATGGGAAAGGCAGAAGGAGGTTTCACAATTGACCTTGAAGGAGTTCAAGAGTGAGTCTACCCAGAATGCACCACACTTTGGCATATAGACTATTGTGAACTGAACATAACTGAGACCCTATGGGCTCAAGAGAAAATTTTGTCCCTCCCTTAACTATTTAGAAGAATCCAAATTGGGGTCTTTGCCCGAATTAGAGTTATTATAGGAGATAAATTTTATCTGAATGAACTGCCTATACGACAGGGCAAAAAACTAATTACCAAACATCTGTTCTTTTTATTGCCCTGTGAATTATTCTTCTCCCCTTTGAAGTCCCAGGCTCCTATTCTGTTCTTAGCTCAGGATGGCATATATACCTCATTTTTCCTTTCTGCTTTAGAACCTCTCATGTAAGTGGAATTCCTGTACATGTGAAATTGAATTTTATTTTCTCCTATTCATCTGTTTCATGCCAATTTAATTCTTATGCCAGCTGCAAGAACCTTTGAAAGGTATAGGAAAACTTTTCCTCCCAACAACCTTGATTTGAAGGCACAAATAGAAAACCAGGGCAAATAGAGGAGTCTACATGTCCATGTTCCTCCCCTTGACCCCCATTTCACCATGGTTGGACCGTGGACTGTGATTAATGCAATTATGTGCTCCTAGATTCCCAAAATGAAAAAAAGGGAGTATTCTCAATTGGGTTGAGTTGGATTAAAAGGCATATGTCTGTAGGTTGAGAAAATGATAAGAGATGAGACTATACAAACAGAGTGGAAATCATGATTTCTAAAAGCTTGTGTCTTGAAGAGAATGAGAACAAATATGATAGCAAATAGAATCTTATTATTTTCACGATAGGAGAGATATGTCCATGTTCATAACAGTGAAATAATACTGAAAGGAGGAAGGCAGTAAGGTGGAAGAGGCTCCAGAGTCAGGAGAGGTTATGGCTGGCACAGCCAGATCAGTGGGATGCCAGGATGAAATGAGATACAAGGTGTCTAGAGAGGACACCTTGTCCTTTAATGCAAAGATGTCATATGAGGGGCGCCTGGGTGGCTCAGTCAGTTAAGCATTTGACTTTGGCTCAGGTCATGATCTTGCAGTTCGTGAGTTCAAGCCCCATGTTGGGTTCTGTGCTGACAGCTCAGGGCCTGGAGTCTGCTTCGGATCCTGTGTCTCACTCTCTCTGCCCCTCCCCCACTCATGCTCTGTGTCTGTCGTTGTCTCTCTCTCAGAAATAAAATAAACATTAAAAAAATTAAAAAAAAAAAAGAAAGATGCCATTTGAGACCACACTCAGGGAAATCTTTGTAGATAAAAGGATGTGGAAGGAATTATTTCCACGAGCATATGTGTTCTTAACAAAGTTAGGATCAAGTGATGTGCTGAAAGGGTGGGGAGGCAGAAGGTGAAGGGTCTGAGGAAGGTAATGAAGGTTTCAAAAAACCGAAGCAAAGTTTACTGTGTGTCTGTAGAAGGCATTTTGAGGGCTGGGCAGGTGCTAGGGAACTGGCATTTTGACCGGTAGTGTGGTGAATTGCTCCAGCAGCAATGGGCATCTCAAAATAAAATAGAGGAAAAATGCAGAATCATCTGGAATCAGGGCAGG
Organism: Puma concolor; assembly: GCF_028749965.1. Lineage (NCBI taxonomy): Eukaryota > Metazoa > Chordata > Mammalia > Carnivora > Felidae > Puma > Puma concolor. The sequence continues at coordinate 149,432,006 of NC_141667.1, forward strand.
ATTCTGCAGGGATGTCGGGACGTTGTAGGAAGTTAGTGAGTAATCCTCCAGTTTTCTCTTCTGAGAGATGATCAGTATAAACAGGGAGCAATACATAGATTGATGGCTTTTCTTTTTGTCACTACTCCTCTAATCCATCTTCCTCTTCAATCGACGACAGCTCCACTGTTGAATTATACTGTGCACTCATCTGTGCATTCGTCAGCTCACAAATGTTTCTCTTTTTACTTGAGTGTCCTGGCTCCTACTGCTTCGATCTCTTGCAACCAGCCTATGGTATGTTTGGGGGTGTAAGGGAGGAAGAAGCAGATTTTAGATCTAAGTCATATACTCTACCCCAGTTTACTGGAGAGTTTCTTCTTCTCCTCCCCCTCCTCCATGCTTCCTCCTCCCCCTCTTCTACCTCTTCCTCCCCCCCTTCGTGTTTTTGTTTGTTTGTTTGTTTGTTTTGTTTTTTTTGGGGGGAGAGTTTTTTTCTTTGTGGTTTGGAGCACAAACGTCCTTAATGGTAAAAATGTTATTTTTCTTTCCTTTCTCGTTGCACGTTCCTCATGTGTGATCTAGACCCTGAACTTCTCTCATCTTTTTTTTTGTTTGTTTAATGTTTATTTATTCTGAGACAGAGAGTTAGAGTGAGAGAGAACCCCAAGCAGCTTCCACACTGAGTACAGAGCCCCACGTGGGGCATGATCCACGAACCGTGAGATAATGACCTGGGCCGAAATCAACAGTCGGATGCTTAACTGACTACACTACCCAGGTGCCCCTGAACTTCTCTCTTCTTTACTCCATAATCTTTCCTCAGAAACTCTGTTGTCAGGTTGAACGTGATCACCATACTGAAGGCTGCTTCCATTTATAAAATTCCTTCTTTTATTCATATAAACCTATTTACTGAGTACAAACTACACGCCAGTCTCACTGCATGCCAGATGCGCAATGATGAGTGGAAGAAACATGGTCCCTACTCATATGCACCTCCCACATTCTGGCTTCACAGGTGAGATAACACATGTTCCTGGGTGGGGGTGATCAGGGAGCTGAGTGGGGATTCTGCTTGCAAATGAGACCCAGGAGGATGCCTCTGATGATACAGGAGCACCATGCCAGTAGGCAGTGAATGTAGGACTCAGTGTCTGAGGGCAGGTATGACACAAAACACAACATCAGAAGCTTACCTAAAGGACGTTTCCCAGTTCAGAAAATAAGATTCCATCATCAGGAGAGACTCAAGCATACATTTAAAAGTCAAGGGTCTTGGGGAGCCTGGGTGGCTCAGTCAGTTAAGTGTCTGACTACGGCTCAGGTCACGATCTCACAGTTGGTGAGTTCGAGCCCGGTGTTGGACAGCTTGGAGCCTGGATCCTGTTTTGGATTCTGTGTCTCCCTCTCTCTGCCCCTCCCCTGCTCACACTCTGTCTTTCTCTCTCTCTCTCTCAAAAAATAAACAAACATTAAAAAAAATAAAAAATAAATTAAATAAAAGTCAAAGGTCTTCACTGCCCTGCAAGGATCAAGAGATGAGCAGCAGGGGGGATAGGAATGGCTGTTATGTACCCCCATCAACTAGGCACTAATTCTTCCGAGAGTCTTACAAATATTAACTAATTTCATTCTCTCAAATCTCCACGTGTCAAAGTCCTATTATTATCCCCATTTTACAGATGAGGAGACAAAGGCACGCTGAAATTATGAGACGTGGGGCGCCTGGGTGGCGCAGTCGGTTAGGCATCCGACTTTAGCCAGGTCACGATCTCGCGGTCCGTGAGTTCGAGCCCCGCGTCGGGCTCTGGGCTGATGGCTCAGAGCCTGGAGCCTGTTTCCGATTCTGTGTCTCCCTCTCTCTCTGCCCCTCGCCCGTTCATGCTCTGTCTCTCTCTGTCCCAAAAATAAATAAACGTTGAAAAAAAATTAAAAAAAAAATTATGAGACGTGATAAGGGCAGGCATGTGATCCACACAGCAGCAGAAGGCTTCAGAACCCACATTCCTCACCATTCCCCCTGTCCTGTCCCCTTCTGCCTCCCACACCACACCAGCACCTCTCAGACCCCCTGTACATTATGGTTTCAGATGAGTGCATGAAGGTAGTCCATTGAAGAAACATTGCTACAAATATCCGTTAAAGGATGGAAACATTCTAAAACTCATGGTAAAAGGCACATAATGTAAATTTTACCATCATAACTACTTTTAAGTGTGATGTTAAGTAGTACTGGATACATTCACCGTGTTGTACATCCATCACCACTAGCCATCTCCAGAATTCTCTTCATCTTACAAAACTGAAACTTTATACCTTTAAAAAAATTTTTTTTAATGTTTATTTATTTTTGAGACAGAGAGAGACAGAGCATGAACAGGGGAGGGCCCGAGAGAGGGAGACACAGAATCCGAAGCAGGCTCCAGGCTCTGAGCGGTCAGCACAGAGCCCAACGCGGGGCTCGAACTCACGGACCGTGAGATCATGACCTGAGCCGAAGTCGGACGCTTAACCGACTGAGCCACCCAGGCGCCCGAAACTTTATATCTTAAACAGTAAATCCCCATTCCCCCACCTTCAGCCTTGGGCAACCTCCATTCTACTTTCTGTCTATGAATTTGACTGCCCTAGGTAATCTCATGTAAGTGGAATCATACTGTATTTGTCTTTTTGTGACTGGCTTATTTCACTTAGTGTAATGTCCTCAAGGTTCTTCCATATTCTAGCATGTGTCAGAATTGCCTTCTTTTAAAAAAATGTTTATTTATTTTGAGAGAGAGTGAGCGAGCGAGCATATGCATGAGTGGGGAGGGGCAGAGGGAGAGAGAGAATCCCAAGCAGGATTTGTGCCTTTAGCACAGAGCCCCACATGGGGCTTGATCTCACAAACTGTGAGATCATGACCTGAGTCGAAATCAAGAGTCAGAGCCCAACCAACTGAGCCACTGAGGCGCCTCAGAATTACCTTCTTTTTAAGGTGAATAATGCTCCCTTGTATACCACATTTTGTTTATCCATTCATCCACCTTCGCCACTGTGAATAATTCTGCTGTGGACACGGGTGTATAAATATCTCTTTGAGACCCTGCTTTCAATTCTCAGATATATTCTCAGGAGTGGAATTGCTGGATCATATGGTAATTCTGTATTTAATTTTTTGAGAAGTCACCATGCTGCTTCCATAGGGGCTCTCACATCCTACATTCCCACCAACAGTACATAAGCATTCTAATAAGTGGAATTAAAAAAATTTTTTTTAATGTTTATTTATTTTTGAGAGAGAGAGACAAAGCATGAGCGGGGGAGGGGCAGAGAGACAGGGAGACACAGAATCAGAAGCAGGCTCCAGGCTCTGAGCTGTCAGCATAGAGCCCAACGCGGGGCTCGAACTCACGAACTGTGAGATCATGACCTGAGCTGAAGTCGGACACTTAACCGACTGAGCCACTAATAAGTGGAATTTTTAATTCTCCATTTTAGTCACTGTGTAAGTTCCATCCTATAGCCTGGTATTTGCTGAAATAGTTAAAGGTCCTGCCTAGTTCATGGTGGTGTTTGGAAGCTTATTGAGGACATATGAACACTTGGAAGTGAGGTTGCAATATCAAGAGAATTAAGTGGACCCATCTGCACGTAAATGTACTGGGGAGGCTGTTGCCTACGTTAGAGACCCCCTGAACTATGGCCATGAGATCTGCTCCAATTATAAGTTACAGTTCCTTGAAAATCCTCTCCTTCCCCTGCAGGTGGCTTCACAAACACTTCTAGCAGGTCCTGGCTCTAGAATTTGCTGTGGAGGTTATCAACTGGGGCCCTGATCTTTGCCCAGCAATGCCTACCACAGTGATGAGAAGACTCTGGAAAGCTTTGTGAGGTGGCGGTTTGGAAGGGATGGGATGTCAGATTACAGCCATCAGAGGCAGACCATGAGTCTGGATCTGTTACTGTAGGTGCCATCTTGCCCCCTCTGTCCAGATGGGGCACTTCTTGAGCTCTACAAGTTTCCCCAGGTGATATGGCATTCACGGACTCCCTTAGGCATGTGTTGTGGTGGAGAGACCTGGGATGCCAGAAAATTCTGTACCTCAGCATTTGACTTTCAGGAAGAAAGGAAGGGTGATTATTCACCTTAGGCTGGTTATATTGCTGTCCTCTTTTGAACCTAGCAATACCTAGTTTGAAATGCATGAATTTCACAATATTTTAAATCTATTTATAGTAAGGGCCAAGAAGGATTTTTAAAAATTTTATTGCAATAATTATCTCATTGCAATTAATTTCTACTTATTTAAAACCTAAAATGTCTCTTATTTGTTTCCATTCAGATCAACTATGGCCCCTTCGATCTCACTTTGAGTGACAAAGTCCAGTACCTATCCCCTTATCCGATGGCCCCCAAAGATGACTCCTTGCCCCAGGCCATGGGCCAACTGATGTTACATTTTGTTTTTTTTTTTTAAATTTTTTTTTTCAACGTTTATTTATTTTTGGGACAGAGAAAGACAGAGCATGAACGGGGGAGGGGCAGAGAGAGAGGGAGACACAGAATCGGAAACAGGCTCCAGGCTCCGAGCCATCAGCCCAGAGCCTGACGCGGGGCTCGAACTCACGGACCGCGAGATCGTGACCTGGCTGAAGTCGGACGCTTAACCGACTGCGCCACCCAGGCGCCCCTGATGTTACATTTTGGATGGACCTGGGTGGGACTTGCTGCTTCAGATTATATGCGAGCTGAATTGTTTCTCTGATTGGAGAGGAGAAATGGTCAAGAAAGGGATCTGTGTTGCCTTTTCAGAGACTATCTCTCTCAGTGAGAAATACCACAAGGAAGCCTTTGATAATCCATTGATCAGAGTAGCATAACCAACAGCTACAGTGGTTGTCATTCATAGAGATACAGATTCCCTGGTGACCATGAGATCTCCACGGCCCAGGATGCAAGAATAGCAAAGGTGTGGATCATCTCCCCTTACTGGGATGTTATTCTGAGGCCCATGTTTCAGAATGGTTATGGTTTTTATGGGTCTGTGATATTTTCTCATCAAAGAAGAGATCATCCTGAATTTGGGACATTCCTCAGGAGAGTCCAATCCTCTACATACCCAGGGAACATTTTTCATAAGAGTTTCTGGCACTCAGCTTTTGAGTGCTCAGAGGTTGGTGGTACCACTGGAACAATACAAATGATCCCAGAATGCTTTTTGGACATGCTTCCCCTACAGTATTTTGAAGTGACCATGTCTGCACATAGTTACATTGTCTACAGTGCTGTGCATGCTGTGGCCTGGGCTCTGCCTGGCATGTTCCTGATCAGATCAGAAGCAGGATCAATAGAAGGCATAGCCCCTGTGGTGTCTAATCTCTGGAAGATAAGATTTCCTCTGAAAGGTAAGACCTCAGGAACCAGAGCTATTTGGCTTAGAACTGTATAGTTTCTTGGTAGTTCATGATTTTTATTGTGGTAAAATACACACGACATAACATTTACCATTTGAACCATTTTTAAGTGTATAGTTCAGTAATATTAACATTTGTATTGTTACCCAGATAGCGTGGCCAAGTGGTCTAATTACATTTACGTTGTTGTACAACCATCCATCCATCTCCAGAACTTTTCATCTTCATCTCAAACTCCATAGCCATTAAACAACAACTCTCCATTGCTCTTTCTTCTTCCAGCCCCTGGCAACCACCATTATACTTTTTGGCTATATGAATTTAGCTACTTTCGTACCTCATAGAAATGGAATAATACAATATTTTTCCTTTGGTGACTGACTTATTTCACTTTGTCTTTAAGGTTCGTCCATGTTGTAGCATGTGTCAGAATGCTATTTTGAAGGTTGACTAATACTCTGTTGTATGGATAGAGCACGTTGTGTTTATCCATGCATCCACTGATAGGACGCTTGCGTTTCTTTCACCTTTTGACTACTGTAACTAATGCTACCACAAACATGGGTGTTTAATTTTCTTTTAGAGTCCCTACTTTTCATTCTTTTGGGTATATGTCCATAAGTGAAATTGGTAGTTAAAATGGTAATTTATATTTAATTTTTTGAGGAACCACTCTACCATTTTCCATAGGAACCATTCCATTTTCCAAGGCATCTGCACCATTTAACATTCTACCAGCAGTTAAACAAGAGTTTTAATTTCTCCACATCCTCACCAACAATTGCTATTTTGCCTTTTTTGTTTCTGTTTTTGGTAACAGCCATCCATAGGAGTCAGAGTTGTCCAGAATGACAGGACCAACTGAACATATACATAGAGATTTATTGCACATAAAGATATTTAATTAAAGGATATGATCCCACAACCAGCCATCTACAGGATGGAGATCTGGGAAAGCCAATGGTGTAATTCAGAGAACCAGAGGGCTGGTGATGTAAGTCCCAGTCTGAGGAAAGGAGAAGACTAATGTCCTAGATCAAGCACTCAGGCAGAGTGAGTAGGTTCTCCCTTCCTCTACCTTTTTGTTCTATTCAGGCCCTCAATGAGTTAGATGATGCCCATCCACACTGGGGAGGGCCATCTGTTTTACTCAGTCCATTGATTGAATTGTTAATGTCTTTTGTATCCTGCAATTTTGCTGAATTCATTTATTCTAACGTGTGTGTGTATGTGTGTGTGTAATCTTTAGAGTTTTCTACATATAACATCATGTCTTCCTTTCTGATTTGGATGCCTTTTATTTCTTTTTCTTGCTTAACTGTTCTGGCTAGGACTTCTAGTATTACATTGAATAGAAATGGTTAAAAAAGGGCATCCTTGCCTTGTTTCTGATCTTAGAGGAAAAGCTTTCTGTCTTTTCCACTGAATATGATGTAGCTGTGGGTTTTAAACATGTAGCCATTATTACATTGAGGTAGTTTCCTTCTGTTTCCTAGTATTTTTAGTGTTTTTTTTTAATCATGAAAGAATATTGAATTTTGTCAAATGCATTTCCTGTATCAATTGAGATGATTATGTGTTTTTCCCCGCCTTAATTTTGTTAATGTAATTTATCATAATGATTGATTTTAGTGTGTTAAACATCCTTGCATTCCAGGTATAAATCCTACTTAGTCATAGTGTATAATCCTTTTAATATGCAGTTGAATTAAATTTGGCAGTATTTTGTTGAGGAGTTTTGCATTAATATTTGTAAGGGATATTGACGAGTGGTTTTCTTGCAGTGTCTTTGTCTCTCGTTGGTATTAGGATGATGCTGACCTCATGGACAAATTTGGAAGTGGTTCTCCTCTTCAATTGTTTGGAAGAGTTTGAGGAGAATTCGTGTTAATTCTTCTTCAGATGTTTAGTAGAGTTGACCAGTGTAGGCATCTGGTCCTGAGCTCTTCTTTGCTGGGAGATTTTTGTGTTTTGTTTTTTGTTTAAGATTTTATTTTTAAGTAATCTCTACATACAATGTGGGGCTTGAACTCACAACTCCGAGATCAAGAGTCACACTCTTTACTGATTGAACCAGCCAGGCGCCCATGTTAGGTTTTTGATTACTGATTCAATATCCTTACAAGTTATAGGTCTATTCTGATTCTCTGTTTCTTCATGATTCAGTCTTGGTAGTTTGTGTGTTTGTAGTTCATTTTGAAAGCATTTGAATTTTTTTCCAATATTAATCCATATAGTTATTGCCAGTGGACTTGAATTCTCTAAAAGCCCAAGAACAGTGATTTTAGCATACTTGTTCTCAAGGTGGGGCAGTTTTGTCCCCTAGGACCCATTTGGAAATGTATAGAGATATGTTTGGTTGTCACAACTCAGTAAAGTGTGCCACTTGAGTCTAGTGGGTAAAGGCTGAGGATGGTCCAACCATCTTCTAGTTCACAGGAGAAATGTTACTAGTGGCGAGATTGAGAGGCTCTGTTTAAGTGGACACTTATATTATTGTCTTAACGAGCAACATCTTACCCTATCCACACAGGTAGAGTAGGACTCAGGTTTTTACAATATGGCTTCATAAATAGCCATAGTTGCTTAGTGCAGGGGAATATAACTCACCAATCTGGGTTAAGTGAACTACTCAAAATTTCAAAATAGAATGAAGAGATTCAGCCAGTCTGGCTGACATCTGGAACAGTTCATAAAAAATCCAGCATATTCCCATTTGCTGGGGAAGCAAAGGAAATGACCCTACAGTATGAAAGAATAAAGAAGATACACAGAGAAGACGGGAGATGAGAAATAGATAATTCTGATAACAGTGGAGTCCTAGTTTTGGTTTCTTCTTAACTCTTGCTTATATACTTTGGATCTGGGAGAGACCCTGTTAAACATAAAATAAGGCCCCCTTTTTGCTTAAGTTGGTTCAAGTGAGTTTCTGTTACTTGTAACAAAAGTGCCCTAATAGTGGTGAAGATTAAAAAAAAAAAGCAACAGATTGGAAAACAGATTCAATTAATTAATTTATCCAGCAAATATTTAGTGATCACCTGCTTTGTGCCAGAGCAGTATTATAAGAACTAATGATATAGCAGCAAGTAAGCAAAACAAAAATCTATGTTCACATGGAACTAAATTCTACTAGGATGGTAATTTTTTTTAAGTTTGATTTATTTAAGTAATCTCTGTACCCAATGTAGGGCTCAAACTCATGACCCCAAGATCTAGAGTCTCATGTTCTATAGACTGAACCAGCCAGGTGCCCCAGGACAGTAATATTTTATTTGGAGGATATGCTTTGTTTTGTTTGTTTGTTTTTGTGTATGTGTTTTGTTTTGTTGGTATTATGCTGTTAAAAGATTTAGAGGTCCTTAGTTAAGTTATTAAATCTCTCTGAATCTCTATTTCCTCAAATGACTGGTAATCACTGTAGCTACTTTTATTTTGGAATCTTGTGGCTCTTCAATTAAACTAGCTGTGAAAGATGCATCTGCCCCAGGATAATCTCTCTTAGTCCTAGAACTACTAAAAAGCTAGGATCGATGGAGCAGTGCACAGAGATGACAGTATAGTCACAAAAGTTACCTTCTCAGGCTGGAAGCTCCACGTCTCCTAAAATGCTTGCAAACTTTAGCTCATAGAGACCCAACTAATCCTGAACCATTCCACTCTCTTATGGCTGTGATTCCCTTGCTTCTTAGTGAAACTGAAATTAAGATTTCTCTTTCCATCAGATTCATGACTTTTTGAAGAACACTGGTTTCAAAAAAAGTGTGGGTGACCATTGTGTTTATAGATGAGAAAAGGAAATCCTGAGGCAAAATATTACATGAATTATGTGACATTTTGCAACAATATGGGTGAGAATAGGACAGCTCATTCTTAAAACATCATTTGATCAAGAGCGCATCATCTGGGGGTGTCTGGCTGGCTCAGTCGGTAGAACATGCAACTTTTAATCTCAGGGTCATGAGTTCAAGCCCCACATTGGGTGTGGAGCCTACTTAAAATAAAAATAAGATAAAATATTTTGGAAAGAGCTCATCATCCTTGAAGATATGTACAGTGGGCATGGATTTATAATGAAATGGTCAGAACCAATATAAACAGAAGTGCCACAACATGAAAATTAAAGAATAAGTTTAATAATTTTGAAATGCTTTTACTGAAACCCCCACACGCAATATCTTAACCATTAATCCAATGCTACTTTTTTTTTTTAATTTTTTTTTCAACGTTTTTTATTTATTTTTCGGACAGAGAGAGACAGAGCATGAACGGGGGAGGGGCAGAGAGAGAGGGAGACACAGAATCGGAAACAGGCTCCAGGCTCCGAGCCATCAGCCCAGAGCCCGACGCGGGGCTCGAACTCACGGACCGCGAGATCGTGACCTGGCTGAAGTCGGACGCTTAACCGACTGCGCCACCCAGGCGCCCCAATCCAATGCTACTTTTTTGTTCCCGAAAATTAATATCTGGCATAATATTCAGTCATGAAGTCTCTCCTATTATATGGTCCCAGTATTTGAATACATTCAGGTGTCTTGTATTACATTTCCCAGCCAATTAGTATCAAAGTTCAGAGACTTCTTTGATTCTCAGCTTCCCAGAACACATCCCAGGAGTAATTCCCCAAACTATGCCAGATTAAATGCTTATGTATTTCTACTATTGCCATACTCTGTGCCTCCCTCTGTTATGAGTGTATAAGCCCCTCATGGACTCTCTTTTATTACTGCACAGACTCCCTTCCCTGAGTGTTCCCCAAGCTGGAAAACTCGTTGGGATGGGAGCCCACCCATCGTTGGGATGGGAGCTCCATGCTCCATGCCCAGTGGGGGAGATTCCCAACATGGCAGGTAGGGGTCTGGAGAAAAATCCACCTATTTTTCTCCAATTTCCACAAAGTCACTATGGCCTAAGAGTTATCCACAGCTGTGGGAGTGACTTTCTTTGAGGACAAAATTCTTTGAGGAAAATCTAATACAAAAAAATTATGATTTTCAGGGGGGGAAAAGATGTATCAGTATAGAAATATGGTATCTGTGATATAATGGGGAGAAGGGATTAAAAATAATCTTGAACCATTTCCCCATGGTTTCAAAAGTGATTTTGGCTTTATCTTGTCCTCCTAACACTATCTTCCTAGAAAGTAATTGGGTGATGAAAAATGTGCATTGTCACTTGTATTACCAAGCAACATAGTTTTTGTTTTGTTTTGTTTTTGTAATAGATACACCCTGAATGGCAAACCACAGCTAGCCTGTGAACTACAACATGAACTACAAACACATGCTATGGAGCAGAGACCTTAGCTTCTCTGTGATGTAGCTTTTTTAACTGAATGTGTCTCTTGGGGAATCCTAGAAACAGCACCCATGATTGTTTCAAGAAGTGATTCCCTATATGCTATGTTGGGTACACCCATGCATTGGATCTCATCCCTCACAAAGTCATGCACCACTCTGGGTGGGGTGGGGTGGAGTGTGAAAGCTCTCATTCGAGATGCACCCAGTGTGGGAGTGCAGTGTTGTACACAGTCTAATGAACCTGGCACCAGGTTATGGTCTCTGAGTGTGATTGTCAGACTAGACTAAAACACTGCTGCACTAGACAGGATTGGTCAAGGCATAGCTGTCAACAGCATGAAGGGGAAGTCAGTTATTACAAGATTAGAAAAAGTAGGTTACTTAGAAACTACAGTGCCTTAGCTGGCTGGAGGAATTTAGCACTCTTCAGGACTGGCCTAGATATTCATGACGGTCCCAAGTGTAGATGAGGAATGGAACAAGAGATCTCTGAGCTGAACAGGAAGAAAGCATCATGATAGCTAGAAGTCTCCCACAGTCCTGTCGACTACTCAAATAAAGGGCCCTTTCACAGGCTTAGAATAATTTTCCATGTTGTTTTTATTTTGATTTGGTGATCAGGGAATCAAAGTCTTAACAGGCTCTTATCCCAATGCCTGTCTCCACCCACTTAGCTTTTGGGATTATTCTTTTTTTTTTTTTAATTTTTTTTAACGTTTATTTATTTTTGAGACAGAGAGAGACAGAGCATGAATGGGGGAGGGGCAGAGAGAGAGGGAGACACAGAATCTGAAATAGGCTCCAGGCTCTGAGCAGTCAGCACAGAGCCCGACGCGGGGCTCGAACTCACATACCACAAGATCGTGACCTGAGCCGAAGTCGGACGCTTAACCGACTGAGCCACCCAGGCGCCCCAGCTTTTGGGATTATTCTTAACATATATATCTTAGTCCTAAACCTAGTATTTTCCTTACTGGGAAAAAAACTAAATGCATCTAATGTTACTCTATATCAGGAACAAGTAAAGGATTCCTACATTCTCTGATTTTATTTAACATTGTACTGGAGGCACTAGCCAATGCATTAGAGCAGAGAAATCAACTGGAGACATAAGAACAAATTTAAAAAGAAGCAAAACTTATCTTTATTTGCACATCATGTGGTAATATACATAGACAGCCTCAGATAATCAATGATAGAACTGACTTTATTAAATATCAGTAAAGTAGGAGAATATTAAAAAAAATCAATGGTATTCATATACAGTCTCTAGCTAAAGGAAATAATAGGAGAGAAAAACCCCCATTTATAATAGCAACAAAGAATATTAAATAGGAATAAAGTTAACAAGAAATGTATCAAATCTATATGAAGAAAATATTAAAACATTCCTACAAAACACAAAAGTACACTTGGACTAATGGAATAGAATAACTCCATATTATAAATATTTTAGTTAAGTTATATATTTAATGAAATATCAATAAAACATCAAATGGCTTTTTAATGAACTTGGTAAGCTGATGGTGGTGTCTATATGAAAAAACACCAATGCAACAATAACCAAAAGTAAAAAAAAAAGCTTCAGGGAGGGGGGACTAGTCCTAGCAGATACTGGAATGTACCACAAAGCCTCTACAAACATACATGGTACTGGTGGAAGAACAGGCCCACAGACCAGTGGAGTGGAGTAGAAAGCCCAGAAAGAGACTCAAGTACATGGAGAAATTTGATATAAGTAGGGCAGAAGATGGATTTTTAAATAAATGGTTTTGGAACAATGGCTAGTCATTTGGGAAAAAATAAAATAAAATTCACACCTGACACCATAAACAAGAACAACTACCAAATTGGTCAAGGATCTAAATGTAAGGGACAAACCATGCAAGAACTATAAGAGAACATGCATGAAATTTTCATTAACTCTTGCCCAGGGAAAGCCTTTTGAACTATGCCTCAAGATCCAGAGGAAATTAAAAAAGACTGATAAATTTGACTACCCCTAAATTTACAAAACATTGCAAGACAAAAATCACCATAAACAACACAGAAGACAAATGGCAAACCAGGAAAAAAATATTTGCAACATATATCCCAGATAAAAGGCTAATATCCTTAATATGTGAAAATTGTAGAATATTGGGCTAAAATTCCAATTATAAAAGTAGGAAACATGTTATAAGCAGACAATTCACTCACACACATACACAGATATAAAATGGCCCTTCTCTATATGCAAAGAGATGTGATTTCACTCATAGTTAGAAATGTAGATTAAAGACAGAACTATTTCCAGTGATGACAAAGGGGTGACATGGCCACATATACCTGTGTGTAGATAACTATTATAAAAACTGGATATAATAAAAACATAATTGTTAAAGATACTTAAAAGTGTGCAGAGGCAAACACTGTCTCAAAAGCTTCTCAAAACAAAACAAAACAAAACAAAACAAAACAATCCTACAATTGGAAGAGGTAATGATGATGAATTTGCTGATTTCTGTTTGGACAGCATTCCCAAGCCCCATGGCCATGGCTAAGGAAGCAGAATGGGAATTGTAGACCTACCAGCCTAGAGTTGCCAGAGATCAGAGCTCAGGGATGAAAAGTAGCCAGAAATTTAAATGGGGGAAACCTAGAAGTGAGAGAACCACAGAGGAGTGAGAACCAAATTCTAAATATAAGCCCTGCCCCAATTCATGGGTAGCTGCTAAACTGAAATAATTATGGGAGACCCCAGGGCACATGACCAAACAAACAAAAAACATTGTGTTGGTGAAAAACGTATATTTTACAGGCTCACCAAGCTCAGAAAACTCCAAGTAGGATAAATATGAAGAAAACCATACACAAGCACATCACAGATGGACTCTTGACAACCAAAGAAAATAAAATCTTGAAAGTAGAGGAAAAATGACATGCATCTCACACAGGGGCACAACAATTTGAATTTCTACCGACCTCCGTTGGAAACCATGGAGTCCAAAAGATGGAAAGGAACAGTCTAGACTGCCAACACAATTCTACATCCAGCAAAAATACCTGCCATCGATGGAGGTAGGAAAAATACTATTTCAGGCAAAAGGAAACAAAGAGCGTTAGTTGTGAGTAGATGTGCACTACAAGAAATACCAAAGAAAGTTCTTTACGCCGAAGAGAAATGCTACCAGAGGTGACACCCAATCATCAGGAGGGGATGAGGAGCATCAGATATGATAAATGTGTGGGTAAATATAAAAGAATACATTTTCACTTAATTACTTTAAGATATACATGGTTGTGGGTGCCTGGGTGGCTCAGTCGGGTGAGTATTGGACTTGATTTTGGCTCAGGACATGATCTCATGGTACTGGGGATTGAGTTCCAGGTCTGTGGTGGTTTCTGTTCTATGTCATTCATACACTTGCATTTAGGACTGCCATTTTACTTAAATGGCTGCTTGGGATTCTCTTTCTCTTTCTCTCTGACCCTCCTCTGCTTGCTCTCTCTCAAAAATAAACATTTAAAATATACATGGCTGTTTAAAGTAAAAATTATTTGTTTCATAGGGATTGTAATACACGAATGTATAATTCATATGACCGCTATAGATTAAAGGGTGATGGGAAGAGGTAAGTAAATTTGCCCGGTTCCAGTCTCTAATTGTATTTGAAGTGGTACACTATTAACTTTAAATGGATTGTAAAGGGCTGTGTGAGTGGCTCAGTCAATTGAACATCCAACTCTTGATTTTGGCTCAGGTCATGATCCCAGGGTCATGGGATCAAGTCCTGCATTGATCAACTCAGAATGGAGCCTGCTTCAGATTCTCTCTCTGTCTGTCTGTCTCTCTCTCTCCCTCTGTCTGACCCTCTCCCCTGCTTGCGCTCTCTAAAATAAAAAAAATTAAAAAATTAAAAATAATAAATAGATTGTAAAAATTGAAGGATGTGTATTTTAACCCCAGGGAATGTTAAAAAACAATGCAAAGATCTATATGTGAAAGGCTGAGAATTAAGTTCGAGTGGAATTCTAAAAATTATTCAAGTTATACAAAAGAAAGAGGAAAGTAGGAGCAGAGGGAAAATAAAGGAAACTGAAGAGCAACCACAGCAGAAAGGACGCCGTGGTAAAATGGCAGTCCTAAATGCAAGTGTGTGAATATTGAAGGTTAATGGACTAATCCAGGGCTAATCCAAGACAAACTTTTCCTTAAAGGGTTTTCTCCTTATTCAAATGACTAGGACAGGGATGCCTGGGTGGCTCAGTTGGTTAACTTTGTCTCAGTTGTGTCTAACTTTGGCTCAGGTCATAATCTCACGGTTTGTGAGTTTGAGCCCCGCGTCAGGCTCTGTGCTGACAGCTCAGAGCCTGGAGCCTGCTTCAGATTCTGTGTCTCTCTCTCTCTCTGCCCCTACCCTGCTTTCACTCTGTCTTTCTCAAAAATAATGAAACATTTAAAAAATAAAAAAAATAATTAAAAAAATGACTAGGACATCATGTATAGTGTTGAACAGAAGTAAGTTTTTCATAGATGCCCTGCATCAGGTCCAGAAAGTTCTCATCTAATCCTGGATTCCCAAGAGTTTCTATAAGCAGTGAATGTTGATGCATGCTTTTCTTGGATCTTTTGGCCTGAAGGTATAGCTTGAATTCCACTGAACGTTTTATGTTCAGCAATCTTGCTTTCTCATCATAGCCTTCCTTGGTCATGAAAGTATTAGTCTTTTTTTATATACTGGAATTAGTTCATTAATATTTCATAAAGTGTTTTTGCATCTGCTTGCAGAGAACTTATTTTTCTACCATTGTCATCGGGTTTTGGTTTGGGGGTTGTACTATCCTCGTAAAACAAGTTGGGAGCTATTCCCGCCTCCTCTGTTTGCTAAAATCACTTGTAAAATTTTACCTCTTCCTCCTGTGTTTGACAGATATCATGTGATGAAATGTCTCTTCAGATATCTGCATATTTTCTAAATTGAAATTTTACTTTTTTTAAAACTGTTGAATATGTTATTATTATTTTTTTTTTTGAGAGAGAGAGGGCACAAGTTTTCAAGGGGCACAGAGAATGAGAGAGAGAGAGAGAGGGAATCCCACGAGGGGGACACACACACACACACACACACACACACACACACACAGGGCTCACCCGAAGTGAGGCTTGTGTTCACCTGAAGCAGGGCTCGAGCTCACCCAGCATGGGACTCGAACTCACAAGCCCTGAGATCATGACCTGAGCCAAAGTCAGATGCTTAACGACAGAGCCACCCAGGTGCCCCTACTGTTGAGTCTTTAGATATTCTAGGAAGTGGTCTGTTGTCAGATAGGTATTTTGCAAATATTTTCTCTGAACCTGTAGCTTGTCCTTAAAAATAATACAGTGGGGGTGAGTCACTCTCCATAAATGGAGGCCCGTTGAATAGCCACAGTAATTAAGACAGAGCAGTATGTCCAAAGGGACAGATATATAGGTCAGTGGAACACAAATATACCTACCTGACTTTGCCCAAAGGTACAAAAGCAATTCATAGAAAGGGTAGCCTTTTCAACAAATAGTGTTTGAGTAACTGGAAATCCCTAGGGGAAGAAAATGAACCACTGCACTTTACTCAGTAGTGAACTCAAAACAGATAAGACTTAATATAACCACAAGAAAACATAAAATGGTTAGGAAAAAGCACAGGATAAAACCGTCGGTATCTAAGGCTATGCAAAGAGTTCTGGTTTTGGCACCAAAGCACAGTTCATAAAACATGGATACACTAGACCTCATCACCATTAACACCGTTCTTCTGCAGAAACCCATGTGAAGAGATGAAAAGCCTTCCCTGCTGAATTCTTACCAACATTCAAAGAGGAATTAAGGCCAATGCTTTTCAAACTAACAAGAAAAAGAAGAGGGGGGAACACTCACCAACTCATTTTATGAGGCCAATGTGACCCCAATGCCAAAACCTAAGACATCACAAGAAAGGAAAACGAGAGACCAGCATGTCTAATACATACGGGTGCAAACACCCTCAGCAACACACTGGCAAACCAACCCACCAACACATAAAAAGAATTATACACCACGACCCAGTGGGATTTATCCCAGGAATACAAGAGTGTGTGCCCTTTGTGTGCTAATAAGCAGAAATTGAGAGCCCCTGCAGACTGATTAGGTGTTTAACAGTCTTTAATTAATTGGATGAACTCTTTGAGGGTGTGGGGGAAGCCATAAACAAATATTAGTCTTCTTTCTCCTTTTCCATTAAACACTGGGCCACCAGACTCCAGGAATGGAACGCCTTATATTCCACTGGGTTGGGGGATGAATTGTGACAGCAGCAAAGCAAACAACCACACCAGAGCTTGTGCCTAGAACGACACCTTTTGTGGGGTTCCAAGGTCTCCAAGGTGGATACCCTATAGGTAGCTCGCAACTCATGAGTGCCTTTCAAGGGAACTCCTGTGCTCAAGAGGACAGGCTGAAATGTGTAGGAAATAGCAACTCAGTTCACCCTCCCACTTATCAGTGCCCCCTGGTCAATGGATCAGACCTGTCTCATGATGCCGGGAGGTCCATCATACCTACATAGCTAATCAATCCAAAAACAAGGGGTACCTTCCTGGGAGCATTCTGGATGCTAGATGATTAACACAGCTCTGCCCGGAACTCAGGGAGGACTGAGTTTGAATTTCAAAAATTTTTAATGTTTATTTATCTTTGAAAGGGGGGAGGGGCAGATAGAGAGAGAGGGGGAGACACAGAATCCGAAGCAGGCTCCAGGCTCTGAGCTGTCAGCACAGAGGCCAACGAGGGGCTCGAACTCCCAAAGAGCAAGATCATGTCCTGAGCCAAAGCCTGATGCTTAATTGACTGAGCCACCAAGGTGCCCCTTGAATTTCAAAATTAAGATGGGGGCCCCACGGCAACACGTGGCAGATGTATAAATAGTTGTGCCAAGCCCTAGCACGTGTGAGCAGGTGTAGGCACCTTCCTCAGCTGAACTGGTTAGTAAGCTGGAGCAATCTAGTGGCATGTCATTTCAGTCTGAGACCAAACCACCCTGCTTGCTGTGCTGATTGAAAGTGTAGGTTTTATGATTATTCAGGTATGGTGAGGCAGACAAATCAGAAGATGACAGTCATTGAAAACGTAGATGGTGAGCATGATGTCAGAATAGGAAACCCTCCTTCTGCCACAGATCTAATAGCACAAGGATCAGATGCCTTCGTGAGAACTCCGGAAGCCAGTTGGGAGGTTCCTGCACCCCAGGCCAGCAGGAAACCAAGTAGGAAAATTCATTGCAGTCACTGGGTGTGGCATGATTGGGAGGAAGCTCTCAACTCCTGCCTTCTCCCAGGAGAGGGAAAGGAGTGGAATGTATGTCCAATGTTCTGAATATTTTGGGTGCAGCTAGACTGGCTTCTATCTCGCCTGAATCTAAGCGCGGATAGGATTGGGATTCCAGGTTGGGAGTGAGCAACCATTGGTATGGAGTTAACAGGGTGTGCAGTGCCATAGACAGACACTAGATGGAGCTCCAGTCCCAAGGCTCACTATAGCAACGGGGAGCCCGCAGTATCGCGGACGGACACCAGACGGAGCTCCTGAGTAGAAGCTGGCAAATGAATTCAATTACATGACATACCTAGGAAAGGCTTGAGGGGGCTCTGGAATCTCTAGCTGGGCTGGTTGGAGAAGGCACTCACAGCATGAAACCATACCACAAAGACTGGGAGAGAGGTCTGATTTTTCAAATGCTTAGTCTGCCCTCCCACTACCCCCAAAACAGGGAAACCTGGCCTCTCCAATGGAACAAATAAAATCTTCAGAAACCAACCCCAAAGAAATGGAAACACATGAGTTACCAGTCAGGGAAGTCAAAATAGTTGTCCTAAGGATGCTCAGTGAATGAAGAGAGAGCACAGATAGACAACTAAACAAAATTAGGAAAATTGTCTGTATAGATCAAATTGTTTAACAAAATATTTGCAGACTACTTTGAATTTTTAGGAAAGAAAGTGAAGGCTAGGGTTGCCTGCAAATGTTAGGATTTGAAGGTTCAAGTCCCTGCCACAGACACATTCATCTATCCACTCTTCAAGACATTTAACAAATGTTTACTGAGTCCCTACTGTGTGCTAGGCATTATGCTAGATGGTGGATATACAGCACAGACTAATTACCATTCCTGACCACTCTCTGAAGTCCATGTCTCTAATCTAGTTTTATGTTAGAAATCTTGGCTAGCAAGTTTATTAACATTTATAGGAGGAAGGAAAGGAATGTGCTACAAATCCTTTCCCATGATCCACTTCACCTGACACAGTACAAGTCATGGGGAGGTTGCTCAAAAAGCATTTATTGAATGGAAATTATTGTAATATGGAGACCACCTGAATGGGCCACTTATTTTGCTTGGATGATTTGACTGCTTGGTTAGAGTGTAGGTTAGATTTGCTTGCTCCCACAGGATGTATAGTGTCCACATCCATAAAAAAATAAACTGTGACCTAAAATTGCAGATAGTCCCAATGATCCATCCACTGGTGTTCAGTAAGTGGGAACTGGTTGATGGCCTCCCTAACAACTGAAAATGATTGATATTTCTGGTCACAGCTCTCCTCCCATTTTTAAATTTTTTTTTCAACGTTTATTTATTTTTGGGACAGAGAGAGACAGAGCATGAACGGGGGAGGGGCAGAGAGAGAGGGAGACACAGAATCGGAAACAGGCTCCAGGCTCTGAGCCATCAGCCCAGAGCCCGACGCGGGGCTCAAACTCAGGGACCGCGAGATCGTGACCTGGCTGAAGTCGGACGCTTAACCGACTGCGCCACCCAGGCGCCCCTCTCCTCCCATTTTCAAATGGTGAGTTTATTTTAACCATATCTTTCAGTTTTGAGGCACTTGGGTGGCTCAGTTGGTTTAAGTGTCTGACTTTGGCTCAGGTCATGATCTCATGGTTCGTGGGTTTGAGACCATGTCGGGCTCTGTGCTGAGATTTTGGAGCCTGGAGCCTGCTTCAGAGTCTGTGTCTCCCTCTCTCTCTGCCGCTCACCCACTTGCACTCTGTCTCTCTGTCTCTCTCAAAAATAAATAAACATTAAAAAATCTAAACATATCTTTCAGTTTTTCCCCATCCTGACATTTTCCTATTGATTGCACCACAATTGTGCTTTTATTTATTATTTTTAAAATAGTCATTTATTTATTTATTTTGAGAGAGAAAGAGAACAAGCAAGCTGGAGAGGGACAGAGAGAGGGAGACAGAGAATCCCAGGCAGCCTCCATGCTACCAGCACTGAGTCCTGTGTGGGACTTGATCTCACAAACCGTGAGATCATGACTTGAGCTGAAATCAAGAGTCTGACACTTAACCAACTGGACCACTCAGAAGCCCCCACAATTGTGCTTTTATATTATGCATTAGTATTTCTGTGCCC
This sequence comes from Puma concolor, assembly GCF_028749965.1. Taxonomy (NCBI): domain Eukaryota; kingdom Metazoa; phylum Chordata; class Mammalia; order Carnivora; family Felidae; genus Puma; species Puma concolor. The sequence continues at coordinate 149,452,104 of NC_141667.1, forward strand.
ATTATGAGAGGGAACCCTTTAGATTAAAAGTAGCTGAAGGGATATGTGATCCCCACAGGCAAGATGTGAAAATAAAACATATTTATGAGACAGTGGAAAATTTGATCATTGACTTGACAATTGAGGAAATGAAGGAGTTACTGTCCATTTCTTTTAGGTGTGACATGGTATTGTGTCCATGTTTCTTTTTTTTTAATGTTTATTTATTTTTGAGACATAGAGAGACAGAGCATGAGCAGGGGAGGGGCAGACACAGAGGGAGGCACAGAATCTGAAGCAGGCTCCAGGCTCTGAGCTGCCAGCACAGAGCCCGACGCGAGGCTCGAACTCATCAACGACGAGATCATGACCTGAGCTGAAGTCAGACCCTCAACCTACTGAACCACCCAGGCACCCCTATGTTTCTTTTTAAATAGAATCTTCTTGTTTAAAATAAATATTGAAAGGGGTGCCTGGGTGTCTCAGTTAAGCCTCCAACTTCAGCTCAGGTCATGATCTTGCAGTTCGTGAGTTTGAGCCCCACATTGGGCTCTGTGCTGACAGCTCAGAGCCTGAAATCTGTTTTGGATTCTGTCTTCCTCTCTTTGTGCTCCTCCCTCGCTTGTGCTCTCTGTTTCTCAAAAATAAATAAACGTTAAACAATTTTTTAAAAATAAATATTGAAATACTTTAAGAAGCCAATAAAGAAAACACTGATAAACTCAACTGCATAAAAAATAAGATATTTATGTTTAGGAAAAACTACCCATATGTAGAGTTAAAAGACAACAGACTGAGAAAAAATATCTTCAGTTAATTTTTCAAAAAACTGCTGCTCTCTAAAAATCAAGAAAATTAAGAAAAAGACTAACCTAAAGAAAAAGGGATGAAGACTTGATCAGAAAGATAGGTATAAATGGCCCTCTAACATACAAAAAGAAGCTGATGATAATATAAATGGAAATTAACACTGCCCAGGGGTATTCTGGGAAGATGGCAGCAGTGGCATAGCTTTTGAATTGTTCCAATTTCCCACCTAAAAACAGAACAGCTAGAAAGTAAAACCAAACAGGGGCACCTGGGTTTTTCAGTCGGTTAAGCGTCTGACTCTTTATCTCAGCACAGATCATGATCTCACAGTTCAAGAGATTGAGCCCCATGAGGGGCTCTGTGCTGATAGTGAGGAGCCTGCTTGGGATTCTCTCTCTCCCTCTCTCTCTACACCTCCCCCCTCAAAACAAACAAACAAACAAACAAACAAACTTTAAAAAAGGTAAAGCCAAACAGACATGGACACCATTTACAATCAAATTCTGTGGCAAGGTAACACACAACCTCATCAACCAATGGGATCCTATCAACATTGACAGAATACTTCAACCAACAACAGCAGAATAGACATTCTTTTCAAATGCCCACAGAACACACAGACCATCTCCTGGGCCATAAAACAAACCTCAACACATTTAAAGAATTGAATCATATTTACAGTGTGTTCTCTAACCTCTGTGGAATCAAACTAGAAATCAGTAACAGACAACATAAAAATCTCCAGTGGGGCGCCTGTGTGGCTCAGTTGGTTAAGCATCCAACATCATCTCAGGTCATGATCTCACAGTCCGTGAGTTCGTGCCCTGCGTCAGGCTCTGTGCTGACAGCTCAGAGCCTGGAGCCCGCTTCGGATTCTGTGTCTCCCTCTCTCTGCCCCTCCCCTGCTCGCACTCTGTCTCTGTCTCAAAAATAAATAAAAATTAAAATATATATATCCAGCTCTGGGAAATTAAAAAACACATTTGTAAATAAACCACAGGTCAAAGAATAAGTCTCAAGGGAAGTAGAAATTACATGAAATAAAAATAAAATACAACATATCAACATTTGTGAAGCACAGCTACAGCAGTGGTGAAAAGGAAATTTGTGGCACTAAAGCACTCATTAGAGAAAAGGAAAATTCTCCAAGTGATCATCTATCACTTCAAGAATCTAGAATAAGAAGAGCAGATGGAACCCAAAGGAAGCAGAAGGAAAAGATAATGATAAGAGCAGAAACAAAATTAAAAACAAACAAAAAAACCCCCAATAAAGTCCATGTAATAAAAAACGGATTCTTTCAAAGATCAATAAAATAGACAAACATTGAGCAAAGCTGATTAAGAAAAAAAGGGGCAATTATCCATTGCAGGAATAAAACAAGGGTATCAGTACAGATTACAGAGACATCAGAAAGATAGTAAGGGAATACTCTGGACAATTCTATCCACATAAAACTTGACAATTTACAAGAAATGGACTAATTCCTTAAAAAACCCAACAAAACAAAACAAATCTCCAGATTATCATGAATCACCCAATATCATAATTTTAAAATTAAAAAAAAATAATTATAAAGACAAAGAAATGACCAGGCTCAGATGGTTTCACTGGAGAATTCTGTGAAGCATTTCAAGAGTTAACAGCAATTCTACACAGTATCTTCTATGAAATAAAAGAGGAGGGAATACTTGCCATTAACAAATTATTGCTGGGGTGCCTGGGTGACTCAGTCAGTTAAATGTCCAATTCTTGATTTCAGCTCAGGTCATGATCTCATGGTTTGTGGGATCGACAGCACAGAGCCTGCTTGGGATTCTCTCTCCCTCTCTTTCTCTGCCCCTCCCTGCTCGTGCACACTCAACTCTTTTTTTTTTTTTTTTAATTTTTTTTTTTCAACGTTTATTTATTTTTGGGACAGAGAGAGACAGAGCATGAACGGGGGAGGGGCAGAGAGAGAGGGAGACACAGAATCGGAAACAGGCTCCAGGCTCTGAGCCATCAGCCCAGAGCCTGACGCGGGGCTCGAACTCACGGACCGCGAGATCGTGACCTGGCTGAAGTCGGACGCTTAACCGACTGCGCCACCCAGGCGCCCCTCCTGCACACTCAACTCTTAAAACAAACAAACAAACAAACAAACAAACAAACAAACAAACCATTGCTATATATAAATCAGTGATGTATAAAAAGAATTACATGATGAACAAGTGATGTATTCCAGGGATGCACAGCTGGTTCAGTGTTTGAAAATCAAAGAAGATTAAAGAATTAGTTCACAGGATTTCACAATTTATTATAAATTGGTAGTAATTCAAGACCATGTAGTACAGACTGAGTGATAGGCTTGTAGATCAATGGAACAGTATACAGAGAACATTAATAGACCCATATAAATATGGCCACTTAATTTTTGACAATACTGTAAGAGAAATGACAAGATCTTCAAAAAATGGTGCTGAAGCAACTGACATCCATAGGTATGCACAAAGATAGGGCCCCTGACCCAAATCTCACACCCAATTAAAATTTAACTCAAATGCATCGTGGACTTAAATGTAAAATGTAAAACTATAAAACTTTTAGAAAAATAGAGGAGAAAATACTCAGCTGAGATCTAGGGCTAGGAAAGGCTGTTTTTATATTTGACACCAAAAGCACCACTCATTAGAAAATTCGTAAATTGGACCTTGTCAAAATTATAAAAAACCTTTTGCTCTATGAAAGCTGATTTGAAAAGGATGAAGAGACAAGCCACAAAGAGGGAGAAAATATTTGCATAAGGCATATTCCAAAGAAGACTAGTATCTAGCATACATAAAGAACTCTTATTTCCTAAGAGTGAAAGCAAACAATCCAGTTAAAAAATGGGGAATAAGCATGAACTAACATATCATTGAAGAGGATATACACATGGCAAATCAGCACGTGAAAAGATGTCCAATATCATTAGCTGGTTGGGACTGCAAGTTGAAACCACTACTATTTTTTTGAGCCATCACTACTTTGTGATGATGTACAGAAGAAACCTATGGGTAGAGGCCAGACCCATCAAGCTAAGTCTACTCAAGTCACACTATCATGGTCTGGGACAACTGATGCCACTCACTAATGGACTATCAGAAGCACTAAAACATAAATAGGGACAGCACAAAATGCTGGCAAGGATGCAGAGAAAGAGATTCACTCATACATGGCTGGTGGGAATATAAAATGATACAGCCACCTGGAGAAGAGTTGGGGAGTTTCTTTTAAAAAAAGAACCATACACTTAGATGTTGCATTCCTAGGTATTTATCCCCCAAGAAGACTTGTGTCTACATAAAAGCCTGTAACTGAATGTTTATAGCTATATGTTTTATTCATAATGGCCCTAAACTGGAAGCAACTGGATGTCCTTCAAGGTGCAGATGGTTGAACTTTGGTACATCCATGCAGTGGAGCACTGCTCAGCAATAAAAAGGAACAAACTATTGATACATGCAAAAATCTCAATGAATCTTGAGATTATGGCTAGTGAAAAAAGCCAATCCTCAAAGGGTTACATGTGTATGATTCCATATATATAATATTCCTGAAATAACAAACATAGAAGTGGAGATGCCAGGAGTTAAGGAAGCAGCGTGTTTGAGAGGCTCACGTGTGTGGCCATAAAAGGGCAACACGAAGCATCCTAATAAAGATCCCGTATCCTGTCTGTGACAAGGTCAACATCCTATTTAGGATATTGTACTTTGGTTTTCTGAGATAGTACCATTGGGGAAACCTTGATAAAGGTTAGGAGGGATCTCTCTGGGACCTCTCTCTATTATCTGTCACAACTGTAACTACAATGATCTCAAAGCTTCCCTTAAAAAAATGGAACACAAGAAATGTGGGGAAATAAATTTCATGTACACAGTGGTTATGCCATGTGTGTGTTTATGATATCCTCAAACTGTCTCCTGAAGTAAGAAACATCAGCCTCCATCATAATGGGAGGAGCTTGAGGCTCAGAAACAAACCAAAGTTCTGTGGTCACACGGCTAGGAAATGAAGGCAGAATCGAGCAGTTCTGAGAATCCCAGGTGCCCCTCATGGAAAAGGAGACTCCATGCTGGAAACATGATGGAAAAGAACTTGGAGGGGATCACTGGGGTGTCAAGCTCCCTTCCTGCCCCTTGGCCTCTATAATTCCAGGTCCCATCCAAGCTCCAAGCACAAGGCAGAAAGGGACAAGGTACACAGTCATGCATTTATTTTGACATTTTATTTTCATTACATTGGTCTGGGAAAGGAAGGAGTCATGAATGTATAGTGTTGCACTATTCCATTGTCTTTCAAAGTAAAATTGGAATCTAGTTTCTAACTGTCTTTAATTTGGGGCTCCTCTGACGCTGATTCAGATCCAATCACTGCTGCCATACATGCTGGGAGAAAGGCAGGGAGAAAGGCAGGACATAGGCATGGACTTGACTGTAAAGGTTCATGTTCCAGGGCTCCCATGTGGGTACCTGAGGATCCTCCCACAAGATACATGTATGAGGGGCACAGCACCCCTAATAGGGATCAGGGATGGCAAAGGCATTAGGCTGGTACTCAGGTGCTGGAGGTCAGCTGCATCTGCACAGTCAGAACCAGAAAGAGAGAAAGGCTCATGGAAAAGTAATGAGGACATCACCCACCCTCTCCCTGAATCTTTGCTTATGACCTGGCCACACCTGGGAGCCATGTCCACTCTGAACAAGTCCAGGAGAAAAGTCCCTTAGCCCACTGCTTTAGGCATATTATTGAGGAACAAATAGGAGAGAGAAGCAGGTGGACACTCAGAGCAGCAAGTCTTTTGTCCTGTGTGCAGAGGGAACCTGTGGGCAGGGGCCGGTCCCATCATTCTGTCCTCCTCAGGACAGTGTGACAGCTGAGCCACCTGATGCCATTCACTAAGGGACCTTGAAGATGCATATAGAAGAGACAAACCTGAGAAGACAGTGTTCTCCCTTCTGTGTCCCACAGTACTGTGAAGGGCAGGACAAAGATTGCCTCCGTGGACTCTGGTTGGTCTCACAAATAATCCAGTCTAAACCCTGCATATGTAGGAACATCTGCAGACCTTGTCACCAGCTCTTATCTGTGCATCCATGCTAGAGACATTGGGCTGTCACTTTTTTTTTTTTAATTTTTTTTTCAACGTATTTATTTATTTTTGGGACAGAGAAAGACAGAGCATGAGCGGGGGAGGGGCAGAGAGAGAGGGAGACACAGAATCGGAAACAGGCTCCAGGCTCCGAGCCATCAGCCCAGAGCCTGACGCGGGGCTCGAACTCACGGACCACGAGATCGTGACCTGGCTGAAGTCGGACGCTTAACCGACTGCGCCACCCAGGCGCCCCTGGGCTGTCACTTTTGATGCAATGTGATTCTTCATCAACTTTTCTTCACTTTTAAGAGACTCCCATTCTTGTAAGAAACCCTGAATCTCATGGTCAACTCTAAGGCCTGGAAAGGAGAGAGGAATGTGGATGTGCTTTGGCACAACTTGCATGCACACTGGAAGGTTTCTCAGAGACTTTCCCTCTACAGTGACAGGCCCATTCAGTTATGGGGGATATAAAACCTTAACTGAGAAGCTCAGGGATTTAGCATCAACCTGTATGCTAATGCCCACACCATGCACTCGAGACAGCTCAGGAAGCTTCTGAGAGTCCGGATGCTGTTCCATTTCCATAAATTATATATCAGAGAATATTGGCAGGGCTTTGATGGTTCACTTACTGTCTGGGAGGGCTCTGCTGGGGGGGGCGCTCACATCCCACCCCTAGTGGGGCCACTCACTGCCTGTGGGGAGGGGCGGGTGGTCCCAGGACATCAAGATGCCCTGTCATCCTTGGAGCTGCCTCCATCTGGTGTCTGGGGTGAGTACATCAGGCTCAGGAAGATAAAGGAGGTGGCATAGAAAGTTTTCTCTAAACATACATAGGAGTGAGAACATTGTACCTGAGGGATTTCCCACTCTCTGAGTTTTCCCTTCCTTTACTTCCCAAGACAGAGGATCAGAAGGATCTGTAGACAGAGGATCTGTGCTATCAGCACAGAGCCCGACGCAGGTCTTGAACTCACAAACCATGAGATCTTGACCTGAGCTGAAGTCAGATGCTTAACTGACTGAACCACCCAGGTGCCCCACTTCCCAGGATTTTCTAGTAATGTCAGTCTGAAGTCACTTTCTAATTAAAAATAAAATAAAAGATGAATATTTATATGGGAGATCATTACTTATGTGTGATCAATTCAATAATTAGATGATTACAAAATTAAAAATGAAAATCATTCTCAACTCCTAAGAACTGATCTAGAAAAACTATATTCTACAATCATGAAGAATATCAGTTGCTAACTATTAACCAAGAAATTATTTCAAAATAGAGCAGAGGGGCACCTGGGTGGCTCAGTCAGCTAAACATCTGACTTTAGCTCAGGTCATGATCTCGTGGTTTGTGAGTTCAAGCCCCATGTAGGGCTTTCTGCTGTCAGTGCAGAGCTTATAATGGATCCTCCCTCCTCTCTCTCTCTGCCCTTCCCTTGCATTAAAAAAAAAAAAAAAAAAAAAGAGTGGTCCTTTTTGTCACCCTTGCATTGAACAAGTAAAAAGCCAGAGGGAGTCCTGAGCTGACAGTTTTTACACAATGGACAACACAAGCATAGGACAGTGGTCTGAAAGCAGAAAACAAGTTCTGTAACAGCCCAGCTCAGAACCTGCAGAGTTTCCAGATCTCAGAGCAAGTAGAGGGAATCCCAACAGAATCTGGGCATCCTAAGTTGAGAACTTGGCATGAAGATTGCTGGAAATCACAGTGGCAAGTACAGGACAAGGAAGCTGCATAGGGAGAGGAAGAGACAGACACACACACACACAGACAGACACACATAGAGAAAGGAAAGAGAGGGAGAGAGAGGGCATGAGCTCTGGAGATCTATAGGGAAGTCCCCCATCCAAGAACAGATGAGCCCATGAGTGGAAGGGAAATGCCTGGGCTCGGTAAGAACCATGAAAGGGAGCAGGCTGGAAAATCCCTGGGGTTGCTCAGGGCTTGGGAGAATCTGTGCCCCCAGCAGCCAGAGTGGAAAGACCCCTTAACCCAAGGGGATTCAAACAGAGTGCTCAGAAGGGTATTGCCTCAGCTGTGGGGCCAAATTATCCACAGACTGAAGCCTGTCCTGGTCCCAACAAAGATCTCAGAACAATCCTTAAAAGGATCACACCATTTTGCAGTACTTTCACTGCATCCCAGAACAAAGCCCAACATTAAAGAAACACAGAATATCCAGTACCCCAAAATGCACAGTGCGAGCATCTCCTACCTAGAATTACCGGCCACGCAACAGAACAGAAATACAAATCACCACGAGCAGAGCATCCATCAGTAGACTCAGAAATGATACAGATGGTTGCATTAGTAGAGAAAGAATATATATGAAACAGGCATGAGAATGGAGAATGTGTCAAGCGCAGAGAGGAAGCAGGAGCATTAGGAGATAATAGGAAGGTATGGAAGTTCTAAATGGAATTCTAGAGATGAAACACCAAAGCAGATACATGATCCCTTTAAAAACAGGAATTTGAGAGAGAGAGACCATCAAGCAGGGAACACCAAGCACAGAACAACTGTTAAGGTCATGGACTCAGAAGTTGCAGTGCTGGGTTCTCACTCCCAGCTCAGAAATCACAACTGTGGGTCGCTGCTCAAGGTGGTTACAGTGCCATGCCTCAGTGTCCTTCTTTGTCGAATGGAGACAGCAGTAGCACCTTCCTTCCATCTGCTTCGCAATGAGGATTAAATGAACTGATATTTGTAAAGAGGGGGGATAAGTGTGCAGGATAGGCAATTTAATGCTTGTGACAGAAAATGAGGTCTAACAATCCAGCTCTCCTCCCAGAAACACACAGGACCCAGGTCCCTTCCCAGCTTACCTCCAGTTTTTTTCCTGAGTTCTTCCATTTGTTTTGCTGCAGCCACAGGGCCTCATCCTGGGCAGGCCGACAACCAGCCCTTACTCTTATTCCCTGCTGGAATTCAGGAGAGCAGGAAGCCTCCTAATATAGAAATGGACTTGCTCCTGGCACAGTCTGAACCCATGGAGGTCCCACACTCCTAAAGGTCCTGGATGTGATCGAGTCAGATCTAGCCAACACACTCTTTTCAGGCTGACTGAAGATAAACTAATTTAGTACTTGTATTACATCTGCAAAAACTCCTAATTGGATCACCTAGACTGGAGTTTGATTGAATAACTGGGACCAGGTTAGAGATCAAGCGGGTGGTGATTCCAAGGGTCTTTGGGCCCCACGTCCCCAAATGCAAAATGAGAGGCTGTGACATTCCTACAGATGAGCCACCCTCCCCTCCATGAGTTGGCATAGGAGTCAGGGAAGTCCTTTGGGTTTGGCACAAGGACTCTGTGTGACGTTGGAGGATTGGGGGAGAACGGATTATTGAGATGGTATGGGATCTGCTTTGCAGGACTTAGGTTGAAAGAAGAGTTTCTGGATGCGAGGAGAGAGGGAGTCAGAGCTTTCCTCTTCTAGGAGAATGAACTTGAGATTTGAACATGACACAGGAGGGGAGAGGTGAGGGGAGCTTGCAGATGGACATGTGATGGTGGAGAGAACACAAGATGATCCATACCATGGGAAGGGGAGCCTGGGTGGCTCAGTCAGTTAAGCGTCTGACTCTTGATTTCAGCTCAGGTCATGATCTCACGGTCGTGAGGTTGAAACACCTGTTGGGCTCTACATTGACAGCATAGAGCCTGCTTGGGATTCCCTCTTTCTCTCTCTCTCTCTCTCTCTGCCCGTCCCCTCAAAATAAATACATAAAAAAAATCACATTCCTGGGGTGCCTGGCTGGCTTAGTCAGCAAAGCATGTGACTCTAGATCTTGGGGTTCTGAGATCGAGACCCACATTGGGTGTAGAGAGTACATAAAAATAAATAGATAAAACGGGGCGCCTGGGTGGCTCAGTCGGTTAAACGTCCGACTTCAGCTCAGGTCACGATCTCACGGTCCGTGAGTTCCAGCCCTGCGGTCGGGCTCCGGGCTGATGGCTCAGAGCCTGGAGTGTGCTTCCGATTCTGTGTCTCCCTCTCTCTCTGCCCCTCCTCCGTTCATGCTCGTCTCTCTCTGTCTCAAAAATAAATAAACATTAAAAAAAAACCTTGAAATAAAAAATAAATAGATAAAACTTAAAAAAACAAAACATTTTTCTTCATTTCCACAGATTTCAGACCTCCATTTCCAGATGCCATATGCCCAGGGAATCCCACTGCTTCCCACTCCAGGCCTGTCCTATACACTCCACCCTGATTGCCTAAGGGACCACGTTAGACAAAGACCTGACCATGTCACCCTGCCCCCCACCCCCTGAGGCTAATAAAAACCAGGTTTCCCTCTCCAGGTCAGTGCCCTTGTTATACAGCAGGCAAATAAATACAAGCTTCAGGACACCTTTCACTTCTGTGCCCAGTGGGGCTCCACGCAGGGCACCCACACCCAGCATCACCCTCAATGTAACCGCTGTTCAGGGCCTCTCCCTTTGTGTAAATGGTGGCTGCTTCCAGGCTGTTTCCAAAGCAGAAATGCAGAAACAGTTCCTAGATTGTTTTTATCACCATAACGACAGCTCTTCTGAAGCAAAAATTATTGATGTCCTATCTTCTAAATATACATATGTGCCATTAACTGTCTTGTTTTTTCCCATATGGGAATTAAAATAGTCCAGGCGCTAAGGGGATTTCCATGGACAACAGACTGAAGGGGGATCCAGCTTATATTTCCCTCAGTGTGCTCTGTGTGTGTTCTGTGTCTTTTCAGGAAATGCTTCACTCCGTGTCCACTTGACAGCTTCAGGTCAGGCTGAATTTCCTCCTGATATCTTGGTTGCAGCTACACATCTCTCAATCCCTGAATTTTTTTGAGCACAATTTTGCTGTGAGGCCTTTGTTCCTCCTGGGTAGGGTGCTCATGGCCCATCGCCCACCAGTGCCATTCATCCAGCTGGTCCTTCCTGTCACCAGATTCATCACCTGATGCCTCCTCACACGTAAGTACTGGTATTCTGTCTTCCACCTCCCCCAACGCCTGGGACAGTTCAACTTAACTTCCTGGCCAGCTCTAGCTCTGCCCCTGGTCTATAAACTCAGCAAAATAATCCATCCTGGCTGTAAGGGAATTCAGCTTTCAAAAAGCTTCCCAGGCCTGACTCAACCATGGAATCAGCTGGAAGGCATTTGAAAGGTCAGTCCCTGTGGTTACAGCTTAATCATCCTGGGCTGGGTCCGGGCGCAGAGAGCTGTCTGGGAGATTGTCAAGGCACCACCTGGGCTGAGATCTGCTGCCCCCCCCCCCCCCCAGAGGAATATGGTGCACTCGGCCATGAGCTGCACCTGAGAGCAGGGCGTCTGTGGTCCTTCCCACCTCCTGGTGTACCAGCGAGGGGAGAGACTCTAGTAAGGTCTCAGGTGGTTCTCATGCACAAGGGGGCGGAGTAGCTCCTCTTAAAAAGGGTTGGATGGGCGGGTGCTTTGCTTTTCGTCTGAAGAGGGGATGGGTAGTTCTCAGAAGCTCTCTGGGGCTGAAGACTTGGGCCTGATCTAAGGGATTTTTCTGAAGTTTCAGACTTTCAGGAGGGGTTTCTGGCTTTCCAAAGAAATGATTTCACACAACTTTAGGGCTGCTTTTCTTTCCAAGGATAAAGAAGCACAGGTGTTGAATCTTAAATCTCTTCAGCCTTAGGGAAAATCTAACTTAAGGAAAATTGTTTCACCCTTTCATTACAAAATGTTGAGTTATGAAAGTCTTTGGATGAATTTCTTGAAACAGGAAGGGAAACAGGGAAAATGCTGGGAAGAAAAGTAGTTGAGGTTAACAAGAGGGTAAGGTAGTCTTGAGTGCTGGCGTGTAGGGAAAGGCTTTCACCAAGAAGGATGGAGAGCAGGGGTGACGGCGTGAGGCAGTGGTGGCTTCTGCTGTACCAGGGAAGTGATTACCAAGCATCTTAACTTCAAAGATAAAATGGGGTCTCATCAGGCCTCTGAGTGACAGGGAAAACTGAAGAAAAATTCCCAGACAGGAAACTAAAGGGAGGTTCAGTATCCTGCTACTAAAGGAGGCCAAGCAAATGAGAAAAATGTTGGAGAGAACTTATGGTAATTCTTACTGGAACAGCATCTAGAAAAGGTGAAGCAGGTGAGGGAGAAGCTGGAGGAGGAGATGAAGGTTGTGGAGAAAATACAGTTGTTCCCACTGTTCAGGGAAATTCAGCCTTCTCAAGCCGAAGACCGTCAGTGGGATTGGAGATAAGAGGGGATTTCAACAGGGGCCTCTCCATAAGCAGGGGGCAAAGCTTCCCACCCTGGCCCATAACTTTTCTCCTTAAAGGTCAACAGGAATCTTGTAAAAGGAAGTGCATCTCATTACGATCTAGAACTGCTTTTTTCTATCTTTAAGGGAAGGAGGGGGACTTGTAAGCTGATAGTCAACAATTAAAATATTTTTTCATCAATACCAACATGAAATCCAGTTTAGGAAAAAAGGTCACAGCCAAAACTTGGGAGTTCTAGGGAATCTGGAAGGAATAGAGAGGGACTCAGGTAAAAGTGATTGGGGTTTCAACAGATAAGTAGTGATAGCCGTGTGCTTGGGTGGAAACAGTTGTCAACAAAGAGGTTGGAGAGCGAGGGGGGAAAAAAAAGGAAAACAAGGGTTTGTATGGGATCCACTGGGTGTCTGCCGAGTTCTGAGCTGGAATGAGAAGGGCTGCATCTGAAGCTAACGGGGTCAAGGAAGGGCATTGGTAACAATTACGGATGACATCAAGGTTTTAAGAAACACAAGTCAAGAGCAGAGAGAAGGGAGGTGTGCAGAGAATTTGACTTTTACCCAAACCATAAGTGGAGCAGTAGATGGAAGGGGGAGGGGGGAAGAAGGGGAGAGTGGAGGGCTAAGGGGGTCATTGACAAGGTGGAGGGGACCTAGAGGCCCTCGGGCAGGAACTGGCCTCCACCCACAGTGAGCACTAGGTACCAAGCCCTGGTTTTCCACAGAAGTACAGAGCCCCAGCATTCCCACTGGCTCTGATTTTTGGGTGCATCCTGAATTCTCTGGGGGTCCTGGTGTCCTCCACGGGGAGGGGAGGGTCGGGGGTTTAAGTCTTCCCTGTGATTGAGGCAGGCTCATCCAGCGTTCAGCCCTTGTGATTCACTGAAGGACTGGGATATTGATAACACCTGCCAAATCTCTGCACCCTAGCATCTGCTCAGATAACTGGGAGAAGGTGTGGCTGGCCTCAATTAGGGCAGTGATTCTAAAGGATTCTGGGCCTTAGACCCTCAGCTGCAGACTAAGTTGTCTTCACAAATGCACACACCTGACTTCAGAATAGTTTTTTTCTCTTAACCTCCCTGCGAGCTCCAGTCAAAAAGGACCAAGCCCCAGACTCCATAAGACTATGGAATTACCTGGGTTCCTTTCACTCTTAAAATAATTCTGGTGTGGTCTTTGCCATGGACCACAGCAATAGCATCCTCAGTGGCAACCCTTCTCCCCTGGTGTTCGATGTTCAGATGAAACCTCCTTACAGGGGTTAACTGGATAGAGGAGATAGCTCCAGGGTGGGGAGGGGCTTGGTGGTGCTACAGTCCCTGGCAAGTGTGTCTGTGCCCACACGGGTCTGTGACTGAAATGGTGGATTGTCCACATCCATGGGTCCTAGCTGTATTCCTCTGCCTGGGATTTCACACACAAATAATGGTTCTGAACCAAACTTGCCTCCAGCTGCAAACATTCTAGTCCACCCAGGGGTGAGATCATGGGGCTTGATAGCTGACCCATGGGCTGACCAAGTTCTCACAAAGCTTGTGTTCTCCATGGGAAAGCAATATTGTGCCAAGCCCTGCTGTACTAATTAACATGGCCTTATTTTAGTTCTTGGTAGGAAAGTGAAAGATAAGATGGTATGTAAGTGATCAGAATTATTCAAGAGAAAGATGGACAAGTTTTGGATTTACAGAGGAAAAGGAACAGTTTCATAAAGTTGGCCCAGGAAATGTGGATAAACAGCTTTGAGACCTAAGGTAGTTTACATTGTAAGCCATTTGGTCCTATTCACAAAGAAGCTCTGAAATATGAGGCATCAGCTATAGCCTCCCAAGGGGTAAATGAGGCCCAAGAACACTAAAGGGATTCTGTTCAAGCATCCAGAAATATGGAAGGCAAGATACTCTCCTATTGCCTCCTCCGTCTGTGAGCTTTCCTTGAGGGCAAATCATCCTCCAGCAAGGATGTTCGGAGAGGAGAGTGAGGGGTTACTGATCCCAAATCACTAAGAAGCTGAGCTCCCTCCCTGCTCCTTGGCTTTCTCCACTTTTTTTGGTGTCATTTAAGCCCTAGCCATATGGCCGAGCTATGTCCTCTAGTTAATTCCACATGTGTTTTTTTTTTTTTTCATTCCATTGGGTTTTGGCAAAAGGAGTCATAACATTCCCTGTCTCTGAAGTGGGAGTAGAACCCAGTTGAAGTTCTGGATGTGGATCCAAGGCAGAGGTGTTCTAGGTTGCTAGGTGCAGGGTCTGCTGGGAGAAAGGCAGGAGTCAAGCATGGAAATGCTATGGAAGGCTCAGGGCTCCCATCTATGTCTCCAGGATGCTCCATGTAGATCACAGGTGGGGAGGCCCATGGTAGCACCTCATGGGGAGCAATTTCCCCCTTAGTGTCAGCAGCCACTTTATAGTAGAACATTTTGATATCCTAATAACTAAATGCCCTATAGAGAATTTTCTTCACACTGATTCTCAAATGGCCCAGGCATTCAGGATCACTCCCATGGACAGCAGCTGTAGCACCTTAATGGGGTCCCTGCTCTCAATGTCCTATGTATGTAGGCCAAATGTCTTCCTAGGACCGTTCGGGGCAGACACTGTGCCAGCTTGACCCAGAATGAAGCTTCAGATCAGTAGGACAGGCACACCTACCTTCTCTCATCTCTGGACCACAGTGGGGTACAACTTTCTCTTGGGGACTTAGCTTTTCTGTGTGAAGTACTCCCTTCCCGTTATCTCCCCCCCCCCCCCCGCCCCCGTGCTATTTATCAAGCTGGTTCCTGCTCCTCCCTCAGATTTTCAGTCCTCTGTGCACAAACACCTTCTCAGGTGCTGTCTATTACTCAGTCCTGAAAACAGACTCCTGTTGTACACGTGATGTAACTCCTTGGTCAAGTCTAGACCTTCCAGTGGTCTTTAAGATCCGTGAAATCATGGATCATGTCTGTAAGCAAATTAGAATAGCTTCCCAACACTGATGCTTCAAAACTTAATAGGACCTGGAATGTTAAGTGGAATCACTTGGAGGCGTTTGTCAAAGACCAATGCCAGCGATTTGGACTGAATTACTTTGGGCTGAGGCCCACCACTTCGTATTTGTAAAAAGTTCTTTAGTTTATTCCAATGAGCAGCCTGGTAGAGCTCTATTCCCATAGAGGAATAGCGTGCATTTTGCCATGAGCTGCAGCTGAGAGCGGGGGGGGGGGGGCTCCTTAGTCTTCTCCCCATCCCCCAACCCTCCTCCCTGTGCTCCAGGGAGGTGGGGATTTTGTAATGGACTCCTTCCTGGGCTGTAAATTAGAACTCGCTGACCTTTCACGGTGCTGAGGGGGCTCCCTTCAGGGATTCTCCAGTGACGATCCAGGTGGGGTCCAAAGTGTCAGCAGTTCTGAAGGTCCCAGGTGGTTCTAATGCACCATCAGGATGGGTAAATTTGCTTCAATAGGGTCCAAATGGTCAGGCTCTTCTGATTTTGCTCCCCCTCACCCCTTGAGAAATGAAAGCATTTTATGAGAACCCAGCAGCTTGAGGCAGAGGACTGGAGCCTGACCTAGAAACTCTTCCAGAGATCTCCTCCGGAGGGTTTGCAGATCAGATAATGGGTTTGTCAAATATTCTTAGGGCTATTTGTCCTGCAGAGGTGATGTGAGGAAATGCTGTTTCACCTTGAAAGCTTATGGAAACCCAACGCTGTAAGAAATTGTTTCTATTAAAAATGCTTCCTGTGTAGATAGGTTGAAACTCTTGGCTGAATGCTTGAATACAAGGGGTGCTGTGTTAGTATCGTACAGGCAAAAGTACTTGAAGTGAATGAACATACTTGGTTTTCCTAGAGGAAGGTCTGTAAATGGCAAATTCTGGGTGAGCCAAGGGCAGATAGTTTCAGATGTGCCATGGAAGGGACTTGGAACTATTTATAGAGATAGTCGCAGGTTCCTGAATGACAAAAGAGAAATAAAATTTTTGGATTGTCAGGGGGAAAAGAGTGGACCAGAGGGGGGAAAAACAGAGGGGGAGGTTTGAGACCATTTAAGCCCAAGTGTGTGATGAGTCTGACTGAAACTGGGGACAGGGGGCTCAAACACACAGGGATGATTTCTGTGCTGAGGAGGAGCCCCACACTGACCTTCCTACTATAGACTCTCCATCCCTGTGGTGTCCAGGATGCCCCCAGGTGGCAGCTGTCACCTCCCACAGGTCTCAGGGGAAAGGGTGGGGACCAGGAGTTTGACTTTTGGGTCATCCAGTTCCTACCTTGGTCAGGACCTGGTGAATAACTCCTGACTCCTTGGATGCAACCAGGAATCTGAAGGCAGCAAGTTGTTTGTGGAGGCCTCTGGGTGAATGGGTAGGTAGGAGATAGGGTATCTAGCCTGCAATCCGTGCAAGTCCTCGCACACCCCTACTGCCCCATCCTGTGATCCAAGAAAAGAAAATTGAGCCCTGGTGCACCTGGGACTGCTTTTGTTTCCCCTACTGTGCCCTGAAGGAGGCTCTTGGAAAAGCCTCCCAGGGTGAGCACATAGAGTCCAGTCTAACCAGTGTCTACCTCCACAGATGCCCTGGGGGTGGGGCCCCCAGACAGGGTGGCTGAACATAAGACCGAGAAGATGTACCTGCAGCCACCCCTGTCCCTGACTAATCTATGGGTGTATTGCCCACCCCCTGGTTCTAGCAGAGTCCCTCTGCCTGGGGTTTGACACCCAGACAGAGGGTCTGAGTTCCTGGAATGATCACTTTTGGATCTATGGTTGCTCACAAGCGCCCTCTAGTGACCATGCGGTTAGCTAAGTTCTCACAAAGTTCATGTTAGCAGGAAGACAGTTACTTGTCCAGGGACTGAATCCTAATTGTTTGGGTTAAACTTATTAGTAATAGGAAAGTGAACCGTTGGGTGTAATGATAGTTTTGAAGAGAGAGACTAGAGTAAGCTGGGATCTATAACGGGATGAAATTTAACTTACACTTCTTGTGAGGCATGTGGAGAAATGGATGTAAAGACCATGTGATCTCGACATACGTGCATGGGTGTACACATGACATGGAAATATTCTAAGACTATTACAGCACCTTCAGCTCAATATTGTAGGAGGATGATGCCAAGAACTTCCAAATGAAGGGACAAGGCTGTCCTCCTAGAAGACTCTGAAGGCAGGATATAAAGTGTTCTCTCTGATGTAAAAGTGCCCCTTGAAGGCCAATGAGCCTGTGAACACTAACAATGAGAATGCCGGAGAAGGGTGGCCAAACTCAAGGCCCTGGGAAGCGGAGACCACTCCCAGTTCTTTGGCTTCCTTGTCTTTCTTATACAGGGAGAAAGATCAAAGTTGTCCATTCCAAAGTTTATTCATGACCTCAACCTAGGGGAAGGAAGAGTTCATGCATACAGGGGACTGTGTTAATATCTTGTCTCCCCACTGGAGTTAGGATCAATGTTGTAGAGGATCTTGAAGTTTCCAGATATGGTTCAGAGTTTGTAACGGATCTATCTAGATCCTGTGGAGAGATGGGACCTTCTCTTGAGTAAGTTGAGGAGACGGGCTTGAAGGTGACAGGGGAAGGCTCAGGCCCTGAGTGCCTGGCCAGGTTCTGGAGGTCCTCATCACATATCACTTTCCTGGGCTGCCTGAGCCTCTTGGGCATCCTGGTCATGTTTAAAGTTCATATTCCAGAGCATATAGCAGTCAAGGTCAAACTTCCCTCAGCCAAAGCAGCCCCTGTAACCCCAGGGCCTATAGTCCAGGAATGTGACCCATTCCACTGGCTTTGGGAACTTTACAAAGGTTGCAAATTGGAATCCCCAGCTGGAATAGGTGACAGGTGGCAAACTTGCATGACCTTGTTTTCTTTCAACCTTGCAATGAAGTGTTGATCTACAAAGCCTTCTGTCAGTAGTTCATTTGTCTACTGATGACCTTCTGGGTGTGACAGAGCTCTGGGATGCAGTGGGACTTCTGATGGCCAAATGGGAAGGATGGACCAGAGAGATTCCACCTGCCTCCAGGGTTCGTGAGGTTCTGGATCCACTTGCCCAAGTCTCCCAGTGTCCGCTCCTCAACTGCCAGTCATGGTGTGTGTGTGTGGGGGGGGGTGTCCATGCTGCTCCTCACTTTCCACGAGGCTGCTTGTGTGGGGTTGAGTTCAGAGGTCCTTGGAAGTAGCTGTGACTTTCAGCCTCTCTCTCAGCTGGGACTGTGTGCTGAGCTGAGCGCTGTGTCCTGGTGGATTCTAAGAGCTGCCTATGGATGGAGTCAGGGCCAACCAGGCCACTGTCCCAGTTGGTTCATCCAGGTTTGGGAGCCTTTGTTCTCTTATGCCATCATCCCACACCTGCACCTGAGCTAGGCTGTGTGTGGAATTCTGGGAGAAGATGTGCTGTGGTCTAGAGATTTCCAGGGTCACATGGTAAACCATCTTTCAGTGAAACAATTCCCAAATCAGGCTGAAATTCCAGATCTGTAGATTTGACTAAAGCAGATATTTTGAAGGCGTTGTCAAAGTTTGTGTATATCCGTTGGCTCTGGCCAGCATTTTCTCTAATAGGTATGGAAAGCTCACCCTTGATTGGTCAAGTATGGATGGGCCAACTGAGATCTCTGGTGGTTTTAAAAACCATAAAGGAGAACTTCTGTCTCACCCGCCTGGTCGAGTCATTCCTATCCACAAAGCTGTGGTTAATTCAAGGACTTAAGCTTGGAGTGCCTGTCTTAAATCACAGGTGCCCCTAAACTAGCTTGATTTGAGGGCCTTGGAGGTGTGCCTGATGACAATGTGGCCAGAGGTTGCAGAGCATCATTGAGCCTCATGCCTCTACCCAGAGATTGAAAGATTGGGGTATTTTCCAAATGCATACCCCTGATTTCAGAATTTTTTTCCTAGCTGAGACTTTCCATGCAAGTGGGAAGTGCAGAAACACCAGCCTATGTAGAACTCCTAACTTAGCCGATGGTTCTTCAGTCAGTAATTGAGATAGTTCTGGCATTAAAGGCTCTCCGCATGGGTATCAGTAGTACCATCCTCACTAGCAACCCTGCATGTCTTGTCCTTAGTGTTAGACCAGTCCTCCTTATACGAGTAACTGGACAGAGGGTCTTGTCTCTGTGGGGAAAGTCTCTGATCAGGGTGGTCGAGCACCAGTTCCCAAGGCTGTCATTGAGTGATCTGTGGTGTACTTCCCAGGGCGGCAGATCCTAGTGTGACCCTTAGCCTGGAATTTAACACCCAGATCAGAAGTTGTTAACCAACCCCAGATCTGGGTGCAAATGTTCTTTTCTGCCCCAGGTTGAGAGGATGAGGTCATAGAGGGCACCCCATCAGGCAAACTGAGTTCTCACCAAGCTTCTATTCTCTGTGGTAAAGGAATTTTTGCACACAGTCTCCTCTGGATTGTTTGGTCTTATTTCAGGTATTGTTAGGAAAGAGAAATAAGGTGAGTGTGTACATAGATGTAGATGTTTGAAACTGAGCAATTGTTGAAGACCAAACTTGAGTCTACTCAAGGGGATGTGTTCATTTGAAGTTGTCCCAGAAAATGTGGAGAAACAGGTCTAAAAAATACAGTACAAACACATATTAATATGAATATCTAGAAAACTATGCTAGGTACTTGTAATGCAAGAAGTGAGAAGTAAGAGCTGTACATTAGATGGAAGGAATGAGGCCCAGGAACCTGAAAGAACAGCCATCTGATCCCTCAGGCAGGAAAGGCTAAAGGCAGGATTCTAACTCTCTCCTCTATGATCTGAAAGTCCCTATGATGCGGAAGGAGTCTCCATGCAGGAAGAGCAATGGAGGAGAGGGAGAAGAATGATGGGTCCCAAGGCCCAGGAAGCCGAGTTTTCTTCCTGCCCTTGGTCTCTGTGTTCTACCTGAGCCCCAGGGACAAGACATAGCTAGAGGTCTTTTCATTCCATTACACAGCAGCAGGCATGGCATCCCTTGTGTCAGGTGCAGTAGGCTTCAGTGTTCAAACTGTCTTAAACCTCAGTCATAAAAAGTGGCTCACTGCTTCTGGGGTGGGGTCCACTGGGGTGGAGACAGGAAATGGGTGTGGAGATCCCATGAACAGTTGAGAGGGCAAGGATCCCATCCAGGGACCTTAGGACATTCATGTAGATCACATGTTGGGGGGGGGGGGCATAGCATCTACTCATAGGGAACAATTCCTGAACTCCCTTCATCCCTCACTCACAGCTTCAACTTAAGCAGAAATCTGATCCACCATCACACATAGGGGGCATAAACTAGATCTGTTTCCACACTAGAAATAAAAAAAATCCAGGAAGGTCTGTCTCAAGGGTAGCATCCATAGCATTCTGATGGGAATCTTTCTCTCACCTTCCTGGTGTGCAGACCAAGCCTCTTGGTTATTCAGGACCACAATTTGTCTTCCATGTTTGTCCACTCGATAGATCTGGCTGAATGAATTTCCTCAAGTACCCATGCTCCAGCCACACTGATCTGCACCATCCTGAGTACATTGAACTTCTTTTGTCTTGGGAGCCGTGCTCCTTCTGTTAGCTGCACATCACCCTCCATGGCTATTCACAAGCTGGCTCCTACCTCTGAGGTGTCCATTGTCTTGCACATAAAGTTCTTCCAGCAGATGATCCCTCTGTAGTCTGTTCTTGACCTCACCAAACACTTAGAAAATTCTACATAAGTCCTGGTCAGTGAGATGGTAGATCGTGTGTGCAACTGAATTCAGCTGCAGACTCCTTCCCAGTCCTGAAGTGACAGTGGATTCCCCTTTTCAAAAGTCAGTCCCTTTGGGGACTTCAGTACATTGAGGGTGAGGTCCAAGAACTGACATTTTTGAAGCAGCTGGGTGATTTCAACATGTAGCCTGGGTGGAGATTTCCTCCCATAGAGGAATGGTATGTACCCTGTCATGAGCTGCACCTGAAAGCAGGGGCCTCCTTGGCTTCCCCACCTCACTGTGCTCTGGGGCACTAGGATTTTAGTGAGTCACACTGAGGCTGTCAATTAGAACTGCCTGGAGGGGGTCTCCCAGTGCTGATGAGGTCCCTTCTTCAGGGAGTCTGATGTGATGATGCAGGTGGGGCCCAAGTAGCAGTTCTGAAGGTCCCGGCTGGTTCTAATTAGCCCTCTGGGTGCAGTAGCTCAGTGTCAAAAAGATCAGACTGTCTGGTTTTGCTTTACTTTCCTTGTTTTTTCTCTCCGAGAGACTGAATAGAACTTCATAAAGATCAGAGCAGCTCAGGGAAGAGGACGAGGGCCAGACCTGGAATTCTTCCTGAGACTGACTCTCTCAATTGGCATTACATTTGACGAAGTGACTTTTCAAATGTTTGTAGGGCTGTATGTCCTCAAGATGACATGTGAGCAAATGCTCCGATTCATCCTCAACATTTATGGTAAGTCCTCACTGTAAGCTAAACACTTCCACCTAGTGTAAAACAATTCCAGCAAAAATATAGGAATTTCAGTTAAACGTATTTACACAGAACGTATTTAAGTTCGTGGCTGAATACTTGAACACGACGGGGCACTGTGTTAGTATCTTACAGGCAAGGTACTAGACATGAATGAATCTACTAGGTTTTCTTCATGGGTCAGAACTGTGGGTGCCTGGGTGAGCCCAGGACAGTGGCTGATGTGTGATAGAAGTGACTTGGAGGCATTTGGAGAGGAGTCACTGTATATTCTTGGATGACACGAGGAACACTATATTAAGACTGTTGAGAAAAGAAACTGGAGCAAAGGGAGAAACTGAGGGATTTGCTGGTCCCTAAAACCCAAATGTGTGAGTAGAGGCTGAATGTAGGTGAGGTGGGCCTGTCAACAGGTGGCTCAGACACGGGGACACTCAGGGCAAGTTCTAGCCTGACCCTCTTTCTAGAGGATCCCTGATTCTCCCCTCTAGACCCTCGAGCCCTCTGCTGTCCCTGTGCCCCCTGGTGGTGGCTGGCATCTCCCTAAGGTCTCAGGAAAGGGTGGGGACAGGTGGCTCTTAGTGCTGGGTTATCTTGGTCCTACCTTGTTCAGAGCAGCATCATGTTCACTCCTGACTCCTTGATACCTCATGAAATCTGAGGGTAGGAAGATGTCTCTTGAGGCATCTGGGTGGATGGGTAGGTGGGTGGGGGTATCCACCTGGCAGCCTTTTTACAGTCATCAGTACCAGGAGAAGGGACCCCGGGTCCTGGTGTACCTGCAGCAGCTGCCTTCTGTGCCCTGAAGAAGGGTCTTTGAAATGCCTCCTGGGGTGAGTACGTAGAGTCTTGTCTAACCAGGTTCAGGCACCTTGTCTATCTCCACAAAGATGCCCCCAAGGGAGGGGCTCCCACCAAGGTGACTGCACTTAAACCGAGCTGATGTGCCTGCAGCCACCCCTGTCTGACTGATCTATGGGTGCATTGCCCACCTCCCTGGTCCTAGCAGAGTCACTGCCTGGGTTTTGACACCTAAGATGGAGGGTTTGGGTTCCCTGGAATGTTCATTTTTTTGATCCATGGCCACTCATATGCTCCCTCTAGTGACCATGACGTCCTCTCAGTTCTCACCAAGTTTGTTTCTGAGCAGGAAGATCCTATTAGTCCAAGGACTGAATCCTAATGTTTTGGCTAACCTCATTAGTAATAGGAAAGTGAATTGTTGTGTGTAAAGATAGTTTTGAAGAGAAAGACTAGAGTTAACTGGGATCTATAACAGAATTCACTTACACCTCTTGTGAGGCATGTGGAGAAATGGATGTAAGACCATGTGATCTCAATGTGTACACGGATGTATACCTGACACAAATATTCAAAGAATGACTCTTGTAGCAACTGCAGCACAATGTTGTAGGAGGATGAGGCCCAGAACTTCTAAATGAAAGGTCAAGGTTGCCCTACTAGAAAATTCTGAAAGCAGGGTTGAAAAGCTATTCTCTATGTACAAGTTGTTTCTTGACGATCAATGGGCCTGTGAGTACTAAGAATAAATGGTCACAATTCTCCCCCTGCTATCTCAACCTCAAGGCCCCTGAAAGCTGAGCCCCTCCCAGCTCAGAGAAAGATCAAAGTTGTCTGTTCCCATTTCAAGGTTTATTTATGACCTTGGCCTTGGGGAAGGAGTTCATTTGTATAGGGGGCTGTGCTAAATTGAGTTGGGATCAATGTTCAGAGGATCTTAAAATCTCCAGATCTGGTTCAGAGTTTATGAAGGATTTATCTAGATCCTGTGGTGAGATGGATCTTCTCTTGGGTGAAGTTGAGATGGGCTTGAAGGTGACAGGGGAAGACTCAGGCCCTGAGTGCCTGGCCAGGTTCTGGAGGTCCTTATCACACATCACTTCCTGGGCCGCTTGAGCCTCTCAGGCATCCTGCTCACGTTTAAAGTTCATATTCTATAAGGAGTCCAGGCCAGACTGCCCTCAGCCAAAGCAACCCCTGTAACCCAGGGACTGTAGTCAATGAATGTGACCCATCCTCCTGGCTTTGGGAACTGGCAAAGGCAGCTGGTTCCATGTTGGAATCCCTAGCCTGAAAAGGTGACAGATGGCAGACTCACATGACTGTTTCCTTTCAACCTTTCAGTGAGGTGTTGAGCTACCAATAATGAAGGTTTTGTAGATCATTTGTCGACTGATGGCCTTCTGGGATGTAGTGGAGATTCTGATGGCCAAATGGGAAGGATGGACCAGAGAGATTCCACCTGCCTCCAGGGTTCGTGAGGTTCTGGATCCACTTGCCCAAGTCTCCCAGTGTCCGCTCCTCAACCGCCAGTCATGGTGTGTGTGTGGGGGGGGTGTCCATGCTGCTCCTCACTTTCCACGAGGCTGCTTGTGTGGGGTTGAGTTCAGAGGTCCTTGGAAGTAGCTGTGACTTTCAGCCTCTCTCTCAGCTGGGACTGTGTGCTGAGCTGAGGGCTGTGTCCTGGTGGATTCTTTTTTTTTTTTTTTTTAATTTTTTTTTCAACGTTTATTTATTTTTGGGACAGAGAGACAGAGCATGAACGGGGGAGGGGCAGAGAGAGAGGGAGACACAGAATGGGAAACAGGCTCCAGGCTCCGAGCCATCAGCCCAGAGCCTGACGCAGGGCTCGAACTCACGGACCGTGAGATCGTGACCTGGCTGAAGTCAGCCGCTTAACCGACTGCGCCACCCAGGCGCCCCTGTGTCCTGGTGGATTCTAAGAGCTGCCTATGGATGGAGTCAGGGCCAACCAGGCCACTGTCCCAGTTGGTTCATCCAGGTTTGGGAGCCTTTGTTCTCTTATGCCATCATCCCACACCTGCACCTGAGCTGGGTTGTGTGTGGAATCCTGGGAGAAGGTGTGCTGTGGTCTAGAGAGGCTAGGGTTTCTGGAGTCACATGGTCAAAGGTTGG
Organism: Puma concolor; assembly: GCF_028749965.1. Lineage (NCBI taxonomy): Eukaryota > Metazoa > Chordata > Mammalia > Carnivora > Felidae > Puma > Puma concolor. The sequence continues at coordinate 149,476,578 of NC_141667.1, forward strand.
GGCATTTTCACAAATACACACCCCTGATCTCAGAATTTTTTCCTTGCTGTGAGGGGTTCCGTGCAAGTGGGAAGTACAGAAACCCCAGTCTGTGTAGAACTCTTAAATTAGCTGATGGTTCTTCACTCTAGAACTGAAATAGTTCTGACATTAAAGATTCTTCTCATGGGCACCAGCAGTAGCATCTTCACTGTCAACCCTGTGTGTCTTGTCCTTGGTGTTAAATTAACCCTCTTTATATGGGTAACTGTACACAGGAGCTTGTCCCTGGGTGGAGGGAGGTCTCTGATTAGGGTGGTGGTTTTTCCAATTCTGGTCAGATGTTCCTGTACCCATGGCTGTCATTAACTGATGTGTAGTAAACTGCCCAGGGCAGCAGATCCTAATGTGACCCTCAGCCTGGGATTTAACATGCAGGTCAGAAGTTGTCAACTAACCCCAGCTCTGGGCTCAAATGTTCATTTCTGCCCCAGCGATGAGATGATGGGTGCCTTCTATGACCCATAAGGCAACTGAGTTCTCACCAAGCCTATATTATCCATGGGAAAGATATTTTTTTCGAATACCCCAATCTAGTGTTTGGTTACTTTAGGCATTGTTAGGAAGGTGAAATAAGGTGGATGTATATAGATGGATGTTTACCTGACATAATACTTTGAGTCTACTCAAGAGATGGAATCATCCAGTGAACTTTTTCAAGGAAATGTGGAGAAAAAGGTCTAAAAGATAAGGTACAAATAAACATGTTATATTAAAACTTATAAACTACACTATGTAGTTCTGAAGTGAGAGACGGAAGCTGTACATTAAATGGAGGGAGTGACGCCCAGGAACCTGAAAGAATAGCCATCTGATCCCTCAGGAAAGGCTAACGTCAGGATTCTTACTCCCTCCTCTAGGACTTGAAGCCACCATGATGGGGAAGGAGTCTCAATGCAGGTAGGGCAATGGAGGAGAGGGAGAAGAATGATGGGTCCCAAGGCCCAGGAAGCTGAGTTTTCTCCATGCTCTGAGGTCTGTGTTCTGAGTCCCAAGCACAAGACAGAAATAGATGTCCTTTTATTCATTCACACAGATTTTCATGCCATTGGATATAGAGACCAGAAGTGGCCATGGTATCCCTTGTGTCAGGTGCAGTAGGCTTTTATGTTCAAATTATCTTAAAGTTCAGTCCTAAGCAATAGCTCACTGTCTCTGGGGTGGAATCTGCTGAAGAGGAGATAGGAAATGGGTGTGGAGATACCATGGACATCTGAAGGTATAGGGATCCCATCAGGGACCTTAGGATGTTCATGTAAGTCACATGGGGGGGCCCACACCATCTTCTCATAGGGAACAATTCCTGAATTCCCTTCATAGCTCACTCACAGCTTCAACTTAAGAGAAATCACCATCACTCATACAGGGTGTGAACTAGATCTGTTTTCACACTAGAAGTAAAAAGTCCAGGCATGGAAGGTCACTCAAGGTCAACAGCCACAGCATTCTGATAGGGATCTTTCTCTCCCTGTCCCTGGTATGCAGACCAAGCCTCTTTCTTAGGCTATTCAGGACAGGAATTTCTTTTCACATCTGTCCACTCGATCAAGCTGAATTTCCTCAATCATCTGTTTCAGCCACACTGAGAACATCAAACATCCATACTGCACCATGCTGAGAATATCAAGCATCCTTAGGTCTTGGGAGCTGTGCTCCTTCTGTGTTAGTTGCATGTCCCTCTCCAGGGCTTTTCATCAAGCTGGCCTCCTACCCCTGACCGAGGTGTCTGTTGTCTTGTGCATAAAGGCTTTCCAGAGTGCACTCATCATAAGTACTGTCCCTTAGTCTGTCCTTGACCTCAGCCAACACTTAGTCAATTTCAGTGTAAGTCCTTGGTCAAGTCCCCTTTCCCACTCGCTGTCTGAGGTCAGTCAGAGCAGGGATCATGTGTGTGAGTGAATTCACCTGCAGACTCCTTCCCAGTCCTGAGGCGACAGTGGATTCCATTTTTCAAAGGTCAGTCCCAGTGTTGGATAATTCAGTACCTGAGGGTGAGGTCCAGGAACTGACATTTTTGAAGTGTCTGGGTGATTTCAGCATGCAGCCTGGGTGGAGATTTCCTCCTGTCAAGGAATAGCAAGTATCCTGTCATGAGCCGTATGAGAGCGGGAGCCTCCTTGACTTCCCCACCTCACTATGCTGCAGGGGTTGGGATTTTAGTGAGTCACACTGAGACTATAGATTAGAACTACCTGAAGAGGGTTTCCCAGTGCTAATGAGGTCCCTTCTTCAGGGATTCTGATGTGATGATCCAGGCGGGACCCAAGTAGTAGCAGTTCTGAAGGTCCTGGGTGGTTCTAGTATGTGCTCTGAGTGCAGCAGCTCAGCCCCAGGAGGGTCCACTAGTCTGGGTTCTTTACTTTCCTTTTTTCTTCTCCTGGGAGACTTGAGAGCTTTATAAATGTCAGAGCAGCTCAGGGAAGAAGACGAGGGCCAGACCTGGAATTCTTCCCGAGACGGACTCTGCATTTGACGAAGTGACTTTTTAAAGGTTTGTAGGGGGGCGCCTGGGTGGCGCAGTCAGTTAAGCGTCCGACTTCAGCCAGGTCACGATCTCGCGGTCCGTGAGTTTGAGCCCCGCGTCAGGCTCTGGGCTGATGGCTCAGAGCCTGGAGCCTGTTTCCAATTCTGTGTCTCCCTCTCTCTCTGCCCCTCCCCCGTTCATGCTCTGTCTCTCTCTGTCCCAAAAATAAATAAACGTTGAAAAAAAAATTTTTTTTAAAGGTTTGTAGGGAAGTCTTGATCATGTGAGAAAATGCCATTGTTCAGCCTTAAAGCTTATGGCAAATCCTCACTGTGAGAGAAATGGTTTTACTTTTTAGTGTACAATATTTTTAGCAAAAACATAACTTCAGTTAAATACTTCCTGTATAAACTTAAGTTCTTGGCTGAATACTTGAATACAAGGGTCACTGCGTCCATATCCTACAAAGTACTAGATTTGAATGAACATGGTAGGTTTTCCTAGAGGAGAGTCTTCATGGGTCAGAACTGTGGGTGCCTGGGGGAGCCCAGGACAGTGGCTGAAGTGCCATGGTCATGACTTGGAGGCATTTGGAGAGGGAGTCACTATGTATTCCTGGATGACAGGAGGAACATTATATTGTAAGACTGTCGGGAAAAGAAATTGGAGCAGAGAGGAACTGAGGGATTTGCCGGTCACTTAAATCCAAGTGCTTGGGCAGAGGCTTGAGTGTAGGTGAGGGGTGGGGCTATGGACAGGAGACTCAGACATCAGGACCAAGTCTGTGCTGAGGGGAGCCCCATCCTGAACCTCTGCAAGGAGTCTTCTCTCTCCCACTGTAGACCCTCGAGCCCTTTGGTGTCCCCTGGTGATGGCTGGTCTCTCCCTCAAGTCTGCAGGTAAAAGGTGAGGACCAAGTGGCCCTGACTTCTGGGTCATCCAGGTGTGAGCCTGGGTCAGACCAACATCATGTTCACTCCTGACCAACAGATGCTTCATGAAATCTGAGGGCAGGAAGTTGTCTCTCGAGGCCTCTGGGTGGATGGGTAGGTGGGTGGGGGTATCCACCTGGCAGCCTTCTTAATCACTCCCAGTACCAAGAGAAGGGCCCCCAGGTTCTGGTTCTGTAGTAGCTGCCTCCTGTGCCCTGAAGGAGGGTCTTTGAGAGGCCTCCCAGGGTGAGCACAGAGCCTGGTCTATGTTCAGGCACCAGTGTCTACTTCCCCAGACCTGCCCCAGGGGGAGGGGCTCTGAGACAGGTTGACTGCACCAAAAACCCAGCCGATGTGCCTATAGCCACCCCGTCTCTAACCTATGCATGCATTGTCTAGCAATGGTCCTAGCGGAGTTCCTCTGCCTGGGTTTTGACACCCGAGACCAAGGATCTGGTTCCTTGGAATGTTCATTTTTGGATCCATGGTCGCTCACAAGCATCCTTTAGTGGCCTTGAGGCCAACTCCATTCTGCAAAGTTCATCTTCTGAGCAGGAAGACAATATTTGTCTAAGGGCTGAATCCTAATTTTTTAAGACCAAACTTTCATTTGAGAAGTCCTTGAAATGTTAGTTTCCTGGATGGGGTTACAGAAGCTTCCATTCATGCCACCACAGCAAGAATCAAGAATTCTGAAAGTTGAAGCAATTTACCTTTTTGGATACATAACTTATTAAAGCATGTCAGAAAGTGCAGAAATAGAGGCATTCAACAGAGCAAAATCAAGCAATGGGCTGACTTGTCCTAACAGAGTAGAGAAACTTTCTAGCTAGAGCTCAGTCCCAGGAATGAGATCTGCCTCAGCCAGAGAGAGGTTCAGACATGGGTTTTGATGGATTCTTATTACAACTAGTCAAAGGCAAGCTCAAAAAAACCAAGGTTCATATTTCCCCATGAGTGCAGTTGGCTCTTGGACCAACAAAGAGAACCTTTGGTGACTTCTCACACGTAGGCTGAGCAAGAACCCAGTGACAGGCCTTAGCTAGTGATTCTGACTCCAGGCTGACCTCTCTGGGCCTGTGCTCTGAGATCCTAGGCAGGATGGCCTGGAACTGCTCTTGTACCAATATCTCCACATCTCCTTTGTGTGAATATCAGGTCTCAGCCACTGTCTAGCAAACTCCTAGAGATGTCTGAGGACCTCCCTGGGCCCAGCTGTGTCCTCAGAGCAGAATTTCCTGAACTTCTGCCTGGAAGCTGCAGCGTTGGGTGGATTCCTTTCTGGAATGGTCTCAAGGTCTTTGGTAGAGTCTTCATCAAGACTCTGCTGGAAGGCTTTTGGGGAACCTGGACTTGGGGAGATATTAGCACAATTTCTAACTCCTCCGCCATCATCTCATCTGATGGTGACCTTATTTTCATTCTGGTCTTCTATTTGTGTCTCTAGGTACTCTTCAGTCTCCATTCTGGGACTTTGGCAAAGGATGTCTCAGACTCCTGTGCAGGTGCCACATTGGAGGGCAGGGGACAATGGGAGTGGGTGCACCTCACAACCAGACTCGAAGCCCAAAATCAATTGAGACAGACACACACACGACTCCTAATGGTTTTGAGTGAAGTTAATGACATGAAAGTGAAGTGTCTTGTGTAATGATTCTTTTGAAGAGAAAGACCAGAGTAAGCTGGGATTTCTATCAGGAGGAAATTTCATTGACGCTTCTTGAGAGGCATGTAGAGAAATGGATATAAGACCTTGGTGACCTCGGCATACATGCATGGATGTTTACATAATACAAAAATACTTGATTGAAGCAGCAGCTCAGTGTCCTAGGAGGCTGAGGCCCCAGAACTTCTAAATGAAAGGTCAAGGCTGTGCTCCTACAAAATGCTGAAGGCAGGATCGAAAGGCTGTTCTCTCTGATATACAAGTTGTTCCTTGAAGGTCAATGAGCCTGTGAGCACTTAGAATGAATGGCCACACTTCTCCCCCTGCTATCTCAATCTCAAGGCCTCAGGAAGCTGAGCCCCCTCCCTGTTTCTTAGCTTCCCTGTCTCTTGCCACCTATCCTGGCTACAGGGGGAAAGTTCAAGGTTATTTGTTTCCATTTCAAAGTTTATTCATGACTTTGGCTTTGGTGAAAGAAGGATTCATGGGTATGGTGGACCATACTAATACCTTGTCTCCCCAGTGGAGTCTGGATCAATGTTCCAGAGAATGTCAAATCCTTCAGATCTGGTTCAGAGGGAGGGGAATTTGGGTCCTGCTCCCTAGGTGAGCTGAGACTTTCTCTTGTGTAAGGTTGAAGAGATGGGCTTGAAGGGGAGACTCAGGCCCTGGGTGCCTAGCTGGGTCTTGGAGGTCCTCACCACACATCTCTGCTGGGCCACTTGAGCCTCCCAGGGGCCCTGGTCATGTTGAAAGTTTAGGGTCCTGAGCTATGTAGCAGTCAAGGTCAGACTGCCCTCAGCCAGAGCAGCCTCTGCATCCACCAGGCCTGCAGTTCATAAATGTGACCCACCCCACTGGCTTTAGGGTCTTGGCAATGGCAGCTGGTTCCAAAGTTGGAATCCCACATGAATATATGGCAGGCAATAGGCTCTCATGACTTTGTTTTCCACTTGACCCTCAGGTGTGTCCTGTCCAACCTTCTCTCAGGCAGTGTTCATGGAATAGACTGCTGCTGGCCTTCCTGTTGTGACAGAGCTCTGGGAGGTACTGGGATTTCTGAGGTTGGATCTTGAACATGGGTGAGAGAGAGTTCACTTGCCTCTTGCCTTCCTCAGGTTCTGGGACCACTTGCTACATCTGCAAGCCCAAGTCACCCAGTGTCTGCTCATCAGCCCCCAGTAGCCCTGGGGGAAATTTCCAGGTTCCTCTACACTTTCCCCAGGGAGGCTGCTTGTGTGAGGCTGAGCCTGAGGTCCCAGAGTGTAGAGCCATCAGCCTCCCTTCCCCTCTGCTGAGAGCTGTCTCTGGATCTCAAGGATGTTTCCTGGTGGATTTCCAGTGCTGCCTGTAGATGGAGTCAAGCCCTACTCAGCTACTGTCCTTCTTGATTGTCTCTAGGATTGAGGCCTCTGTTCTCTGCCAGTCCTTTCACACCTGTACCTGAGATGGTCTTTCCCAGGAAAACTGGGAGATGATGTACTGTGAACCCAAGAGAAGATGGAAGTTTCCAGTCACATGTTAAAACTTCTTTCAATGAAACCTTTCACACTGAGGATTGAACGTTCTACATCTATAGACTGGTCTTCAGAAGGATACAGTTTGGAAGTGTCCTCAAAGCTCCTTTATAGACACTTCTTTGGCCAAGAGATGTCCTACTTTTCTCTGATGGATAGAAATCTCACCCAGGATTGGCCTAGCATGGGTGACCCCATTGAGATGTGTGTGGCTGTTTTGATGAAAATGTCCTGTGGGCTTCATCACCTTCTTGGGGGCAGTGCCCCTTCTAGAAGATCCTGCAATATTTCTTGTTCAGGAGGTGCCACCTGAGTGGGGAAGTAGGGTACCAGTCTGTCCATATGGTCTCAATTGCAGATCCCATTTGACATCTGCCTAACCCCAGTGAGTGCTCCTTGGCCAGTTACATCATTCTGGGTTATCTTACCCACCCTCCTTTTGCTCTAGAGAAAGGTGGGATGAGCAGTGCCCCTGATCTTGGTCATCAGGGGAACACAGGACTGTGGCCAGCCTGCAGTAGGCTGCATCCTTTATGATGTCATAAGGTACAGAAGCCTGCATATGGTACAGAATTGTCCCTGGGGTCCTGTGGCAGATGAGGGGAAAAAGAGAGCAGCAGGTGGGTGGGTGTCTGCATCAGGAGAGCCCACTCAGAATGACCCCATGTTATATGGAGAAACCTCAGGGATACAGTGCCTGGATCATTAGGGGTGCCTGGGGATGCTGCCTCTGTACAACCTTCGCAGGAGAGCCTCAGAGGGCATGTCTGGGTACCAGGAGCCCAGGGGCATCTGTTCCAGCCCAGTGGGCCCAGCTTGCCTGGAGCTTGACTCATGGGCAAAGGACCACTGAGCCTAGGTCTGAGCTCCCATGTTAACCCAGGTACATGGAGCACTTTTCTGGCTGTAGCTAACCAACAGATCACCTTAGGAATTTGGATCTCTTCAGAAAGTGTCCTTTGGGGAGCAGGACTTAAGTGCAGACAAATGTGAGAAAGATGATAGATTCTAAGTCAGCCAAGTGCCTGATTCCATGTTGTCCCTTAGCCTGTATCTACTCTAGGCTCCCCCTCCCCCTGCCCCAGGATCCAGGTAGGAAGAGAAATCCTCTTACTGTATTTCAAATTATATTTTCTGCTACTGGGTTTGGGGATGGGGAGTATTAGAGACTACATGACTTTTTTTTTTTTTTCCTTAGGTCCCTTTTCCAATGGTAAGTCCTTAATCAGATTCAAGGTAGTGGAGGTTCCTGGTAGTGGTAAAGGATCCTCTGTGCAGGAGCATATGATGGAGAGAGGGTGACAGGGTGATGGGTGCCAGGTCCACAGGATACAGAACTGCCTCCTTGTCTCCTGCCCTCCCTGTATTTTAGCACCCTCTCTAGCCCCGGCTATAGGCTGGGCCTTGAGGTGATCCAGTTCTACTTCAATTCTTCATTCATTGGTTTTAGAAAAGGCAGGGAGTCTTAGAATCTCTCCTATGTCTAAATTATACCCTGGATCCCAATGAAATTTAAGTCCAGGATCTGAATTGTAATCAGGGAAGATGAAATGTCTGCTGGGATTTGGGAGCTATTGGGAGAGAGGCAGGAAAAGGCATGGTCATGACCACGTAGGGCTCAGGGATCAGGCCTTCCTGTGGGACCTGAGGATGTTCCACATAGATGACATCTGGGGTTACCCACATCACTCCACAAATGGAAGGTGGGTAGTGGTCCAGTATTGGAGTTGGGAGGCAGCTGCACAGCTCTTGAAGGCTTCACCCACTTGATCCCTGAATCCTTGTCTAGGGCCTGGCCACTTTGATGGGCCATGTCTACTCTGAACAAGTCCAGGGAAAAGTCCTTCAAGGGCAATGGTTTATAGGAAGGTTAACACACACGAATGAAGCTAAGTTATTAAAAACAAAAAACCTTTTGGGCACATTCACCAATCACCCCCCTTCTGGGTCTAGCAGCCTTCTGGGAATTGTGGAGAAAGCAGCGGGAATGTATCCTCGTGTAAAAGAGTTTGAACTTAAAACCAGACATGTACATCTTACATTTGTGGCTCCAACTGCATCAGCTTCCATCGTCATCTTCATATACAAATCTTTCTTAATGTGTCTTTTTGGAAGAGCAGGAGACCAAGCACAAGCCAGGGACAATGGGAGAGAGAGGGAGACACAGAATCCGAAGCAGGCTCCAGGCTCTAAGCTGTCAGCCCTGACCCTGATGTGGGGCTTGAACCCATGAACCGTGAGGTCATGACATGAGCCTAAGTTGGATGCTCAACTGAGTCACCCGAGTGCCCCTACCCTCTTCTTTAGTCCTGTTCTCCAGGTGACCAGCTCGGCCTTGTCTGTGCTTGCTGTGGTTCTCTATCCTCCAGGCATCTTGGTGCAAAACAGCCTGCAGCCCTGGGCAAAGCTCTGGTCCTCTACTGGCTGTATTTCCCTCTGGGCATCAAAGTCCCAGTGAACTAAGGGGCCCTCCCTGTGCCCTGCAGCATCTGCTTTAATCCACACTCTGTATCACTGTCCACAGCCCTGTCATCTTTCCTGTCTGGGTACCATGATGCTAAGTGTTCATCATGCCAGAGAAATCTCCTAGCTGCCTCTTTTCCTCTGGTTCCAGAATCTTTCTTCTGTTGGTAGAACCTGGCCAGGAGCTTGCTGTGTATAATCTGAAATGAGCCCATGTGTGGGAGGGTAGGGAGAGACTGAAGAATGAGCAGGTGACTCCAGATGGTGGGGGGGCAGGTTTAATATGCAATGGAACAGAGATGAGTAGCCTGTCTCAGGTGGTCCCAAGATGAGTAGACTTCCTGCACAGGACCACCAAATCTTAATGGCTTACACAGAGGCCTTAACTGGGGTCAGGCATGCATACCATCCTGATCATCTCCATACCTCTCACTGTCTCAAGGGTATGTCCTTGGAACAGACCTGCAGTGGGGACAGCAGGCAGGATGACCATGCTAAGGACATAGGTGGCATGAGGAGGCTTGGCTGCCCGGCCACTGGAGGGTCAATGGGGGCCACTCTTCTTGATTCTCTCTTCTGAGACCTTCCCAGCCAGCAGGCCCAGGGAACTTGTTTTGGGTGAGCTGATAATCCTCCATGCAGACCAAGGATCTTTGACCCCCATCATGGTCTCCTTGTCCACTTTGCTCCTCTCAAAGGAGCTGTACCACTAACTTCCTCTTCTCTCTCTTGGTCCAGGTCTGGGTCTAGTCTAGCTCTCATTCTTGACATGTGTCTCATTGCAGTTCTGACATAGGTCATGAAGTGCACATTATCTGTAATGACTTCTAAAATAATGTGTCAGCCTCTTTATCCCTCATCTTGAATTTTTCCTTTTGGCTTGATCCTGGTTCAGGGCTAATGGGATCCAGGTGACCAATTAATGACATGGTCACCTGTGTGCAGTGCAGACCAGCTCTCCATGGTGGGGGTGTCTGCCTTTGGGGAATGTCTGAGACCAATCCTCACTTCTCACAGCACAGTATAGACCAAGGGGCCCCATGGGACCAGCTCATTCATGTCCTGGGCCTGGCTCCCCATGTGGTGAGCACAGGGGCTCAGAAGGGTTTTAAATTCCATCTTCTATTCAGGATCCTCATCTTTCTGTAGTTACATCTGGATTTTCCATCAGATTTTCCAGTTCTTTGCCTTGGCTGGAAATCATGACTCAAACCATCTGAAGAAAAGCAAATACAATCTTTGCATAAAATTGTGAAATAAAGTGAAATCAGTCTAAGTCATGGTACTAAACCTGAGCACAGACCAATGTCCATGTTAAAGGGACCCAGTCCTCCAACCCCAACAAGAAAAATCCCCTATGCTTCTGTGTGTCTAAAATCAGCAGGAGGGTGCTAGGGTGGCTCAGTCGGTTGAGTGTCTGACTTCAACTCTGGTCATGATCTCATGGTGTGTGGGTTTGAGCCCCGCATCGGGCTCTGTGCTGATGGCTCAGAGCCTGCAGCCTGCTTCGCATTCTGTGTCTCTCGCTCCCTCTCTCGCTCCCTCTCTCGCTCCCTCTCTCGCTCCCTCTCTCGCTCCCTCTCTCGCTCCCTCTCTCGCTCCCTCTCTCGCTCCCTCTCTCGCTCCCTCTCTCAAAAATAAACATTAAAAAAATAAAAATAAAAGCATCAGGCACACTACCCACTAGAAGCCAACAGTGGGAAATGACAGTGGGTAGAATCAGTAGGGAAGGACTTGAAAGCCTCTCTGGTAAACAGACTGTTGTGGTCAAGCATGTAGGGAAAGCATGAGTACAGGAGGTAGGACAAGAACATCAGGACCTAAATGGAATGGTGGAAATGCAGAATAGTGAGGGAGCCCACAGACCAGAGCAGACACACAGTCCCCTTAACATTAGGAATGTTGCAGGACCAGCCTGTTGCAGGGAGTATGGCCGGAGTCTCAAAAGATGAGTCTGCAAACAAAGTGCAGTTAAGTAAAGGTCCTCATGAGTTGGGATGAGGCCCTGGCTCCAGAATGAAGCTTCTTTTTATTAGGATAATTGCTAAAGACTACGTGCATAAAGTCAGCTAAGCAAGTGTGTTAATCGGTCTAATGGTTTAGCTTTTCAAGGTTGAATTTTGAGTTAATTGGTTCCTATACCACTAGGAAGGGTCAGGTGTGAAGGAGGATCCAGCCCTGGACAATGTTAATGGCTCTAGGCGTTCCTTACGAGTGAGCCACAGCTGTGTTCAGCTGTGTAAACATGTCCTAAGGCCTTGCACCTTATCCAGCCCTTCCCTTTTGAAGTCTTTTCCTTTGATGCTTCTCTCCTGCATCACCAGCCCAGGAAGGTTTCAGGAGCAGCATGTAGCAGCTTCGTGTGACTCTATTCCCAGCTTTGAGAAGTGCAGCTGGGTCAAGGAGGCTACCACGCTGCTGTGACATTGCATAATAGCACCGTCCACCAGGCATGTCTTAAGGATCAAAAACCTCCGTATTTGTGAAATACAGAGAACAGAGCATGGCATGTAATTCTCAGTTGGGAAAATTCTTGTGTAATGAAACGAAAGACCATCTACTTCCCATCAACACACAGGAAGCTACCTTCTTGAACATGCCTTTTTCCTTCCTGAGTTTCCCTGTGATCTATCTCCTTGCAGCAACTAGGCTGCCTCTGAACTCAGCTGGCATGCGCTTCACTGTCCAGCTGGAAGTTTGGGAGTCAGAAGGTCCCCAGTATAGAAACGTGTTTGTTCTCCTCAGTGTCCGGCTGTCTCTGATGCAAATGGAGGTTTAGCCACTACTAAAGGGCTTGGATGTGATTTAGTAGACCCATTCTGTACACAGAGTAGCCAGGAAGCTCACAGTAAGAGGATTCCCTCCAAAACCAGTGCCACACTCGGGGAGTGAGCCCTGGTCATCAGGACCTCCACTCCAGTGAGAAGGTCTAAGAGGAATCTCAGCACTCCTACGTGCCCCAATCTGGGATCATCTTATGTTCTCCTGAGTCCTGGCATCTTGCACTACAAAGGAGAACCATCTCCCCCAACTGAATGAGTCGGCCCAATCCCCAAAGACTGGTTAATTGAAGGACTTATGACCTGGAGTGTATCTTTTAATCACAAGTGCCCTAAACTAGCATTTTATTTGGTCCCGGGGAGAGGGTGTGCCTGATCACAATGTGGACAGAGATGGTGGAGCCTCATTGGGCCCCATGCCCCCACCTAGAGAATCAGTTTGGGTAATTCTCACAAATGCACACCACTGATTGCAGAATTCTTTTTTCCTTGCTGAGGGTTTCCAGGCTAGTGTGAAGTACAGAAACACCAGTCTGTACATAAACATGAAATTAGCTGATGGTTCTTCACTCTGGAATTCAACTAGTTGTGGCATCAAGTTGGGCTTTTCCCATGGACACCAGCAGTAACCTCCTGACTGGCAACCTTACTTGTCTTGTCCTTGGTGTTCAGACCAATGCACCTAACACTGATAAATGGACACAGGAGCTTGTTTATGGGGGGGCAGGGGGAAAGGCCCCTGATCAGAGTGGTCATGATCCAGTCCCGGTCAGATGTGCATGTACCCAAGGCCGTCAATGACTGACATGTGGTGCACTGCCCAGTGCAGCAATCCTAGTATGACCCTTGGCCTGGTTTTTAACAGGTCAGAAGTTCTCAGTCAACCCCAGCACCAGATGGGAATGTTCATCTCTGCCCCTGGGGTGAGGTGATGGGTGCCCTCTGTGACCCATCAGGCAACAGAATTCTCACTAAGCTAATATTTTCCATGGGAGATCAATTATCTGCAAATACCCTCATTCCTGTTGTGCCTTAACTAGGTATTGTTAGGAATGTGAAATGAGTGGTGTATATATAAACGTACGTGTTCATACCTGACAGATTGTTCAAGACAAAACTTTGAATACATATCCTCTTGAGTAGATTCACTTGGATCAACATGTGTGAGGAAATGTGGAGAACAGGTCTTTTAAAATAGGAAAATTTAGAAAACTATGCTAGGTACTTTGATTGGAATGTGAAAAAGTGTCTACTGGGGTGAGAATCAGCAGCTGCACAATAAATGGAAGGAACCGGACAGAACAACCATCTGGTCCCACAGGCAGGAAAGGCTGAAGGCAGGTTTCCAACTATCCTTGATCTGAAAGCTGACATGATGGGGAAGGAGTCTCTGTGAAAGAAAAGCAATGGAAGAGAGGGAGGAGAATAATGGGTCCCAAGGCACCAGGAGGCTGAGTTTTCTCCCTGCCCTTGGTCTCTGTTTTACCTGAGCCCCAGGCACAAGACAGAACTAGATGTCCTCTTACTCAACTATGCAGCTTTTCATTCCATTGGGTATGGGGACCAGAAGCCATGGCATCCTTTGTGTCAGGTGCAGTAGGCTTTGACCTTCAAGTTGTTCAACTTCAAGCAAGACTCTTCTTAGTCCTCAGTGGTGGCTCCCTGCCTCTGGGGTGGGGTGTGCTGAGGAAAGACCAGAATTGGGTGTGAGGATGCCATGGACAGCTGAGGCTATAGAAGTCCAGTCAGGGATCTTAGGATGTTCATGTAGATCACATGTCAGGACTTTACAGCATCTCCAGCAATTCCTGAGTTCCCTTTATCCTTCACTGTTTCAACTTAAGCAGAAATCTTGAAACCCACCATCACACATAAGGGGCGTGAACTAGACCTCCTTTTCACACTAGAAGTAAAAAGTCCAGGCATGGAAGATCACTTTCAAGGTCATCAGACATAGCGTTATGATGGGGAACTTTCTCTCACTGTCCCTCATGTGCAGACCAAGCCTCTCTTGTTAGGCTACTCAGGACAGTGATTTCTCTTTTCCATGTCTGTCTACTCGATAAGTTTTTGAATTTCCTCGATTATCTGTGCTCCTGCCACACTGATCTTCTGCACCATCCTGAGTACATTGAGCAGCATCCTTTTGTGAGCTAGGCTCCTTCTGTGTTACTCATCACAGTCACCCTCCAGGACTAGTCAGCAAGCTGACACCTACCCCTGACTGAGGTGTCCGTTGTCTTGTGCATAAAGGCCTCCCAGAGAGTGCACTCATCATAAGTACTGTCCTCTTAGTCTGTTCTTGACCTCAGCCAACACTTAATATACTAATTCCAGTGTAAGTTCTTGGTCAAGTCCCCCTCGCCCCCCTGCTGTCCAAGGTCAGTGAGATCATGGATTGTGTGTGCAAGTGAATTCAGCTGCAGACCCCTTGCCAGTCCTGAGGCAGCAGATTTCCCCTTTTCAAAGGTCACTTTCTGTGTTTGGCCCTCAGCCCAAATGTACAGAAGTCTCAAGGATTTAGATTTTTGAAGTCTGTGGGAAATTTCAGCATGCAGCCTGGGTAGAGCTCTACTCCTACAGAGGAATAGCATGTATGCTGTCATCAGCTGTACCTGAGACCAGGGGCCCCCTTGGCTTTCCTCGCCTCACTGTGCTGGAGGGGCAGGGATTTTAGTGACTCACACTGAGGCTGTCAATTAGAACTACCTGGAGAGGGTTTCCCAAGTGCTGATGATGGTCCTTCAGTGAGTCTGATGTGATGATCCAGGCAGAGCCCAAATAGCCAGTTCTGAAGGACCCGTGTCCTTCTAATGTGAGCTCTGGGTGCAGAAGCTCAAACCCAAGAATCCAAATATTTCAGGTTTTCTCCCTGGGAGAATGAAGAGAGCTTTATGAACATCAGCTCACAGAGTACAACAAGAGCCTGACCTACAATTCTTCCTGAGATGGACTCTAGAGGGATATTGCAGTTGAAATAACTTCAAATGTTGGCAGGTCTGTCTTGAGAACATGTGAGGAAATGCTCTTGTTCCACCTTAAAGCTTATGGCAAATCCTCACTGTACCAGAAATGGTTTCTCTTAAGTGTAAAACCATCTGGAATGGCAACTTGAAATGGACATATTTCTGTGTAAGTACACTTAAATTTTGGGCTGAAAACTTGAATGCAAGGAGCACTGTGTTAGTATCTTACAGGCCAAGTACTTGAAGACAAGGAACACATTAGGTTTTCCTGGAGGAAGGGTTTCATGGGTCAGAACTAGGGGTGTCTAGGTGAGCCCAGGAGAGTGGCTGAAGTGTGATCCAAATAACTTGGAGGCATTTTTGAAGATGGAGTATTGTAGATTCCTTAATGGCATAAGGAAAATTTCTATTTCAACCCAGACCTCAGGTCAGGGGGACAACTGAACAGGGAGAGAAAACCTGACTGGAAGAATGTTTGAGACCATTTTAACATCAGTGTATGATGAGAAGCTGACAAGTCACTAAGACCGGGACTGGGGACAGGGGGCTCAGACACACACAGTGACCATGACTGTGCTCAGGGCGAGCCCTCCCATTGAGGCAGCCTTGCCTCCCCCACTGTAGACCCTCCAGCACTTTGGTGTCCCAGGTATCCCTTGGTGGTGGCTGGCAAGTGTTAGGGAAGGTGTGGGAACCAGGTAGCCCTGAGTGCTGGGTCCTTCAAGTGTGAACCAGCCCTTGCTCCTCAAATCCTTCAGGAAATTTGTAGGCAATGAGTTGTGTCTGGAATCCCATGGCTTGGGGAGGGGTCCAGGCTACAGCCACAGTAGTTATGAGACCCATATAACAGCCAAGGTTGGGGCATCCAGATCCTGGTGCACCTGGAACTGATGCTTCCTTTCTGTGCCCTGGAGGAAGATCTTTGAATGGTTTGGCAGGGCAGGGACCTGGAGCCCAGGACTAGTTGGGTTGAGCTAGCAATGCCTCCACTTGCTCGGAGATGCTTCCAGGGGTAAGCTCAGAGACAGTGACTGGACTCCTAATCCTTGCACATATGTCTGAGCCCATGCTGATTGCTGGCTCACCTGTGGGGGGATTTCCTACTCCATGGGTCCTAACAGAGTCCCTCTGGGCTTTGACACACAAGACAAGGTCCAAGTCTTTGAAGATGTTCCTTTTTGGATGCTGGCCATTCACAGGTGTCCTCTAGTGATCACTAAGCCAGCTCAGTTCTCCTGCAGTTTATGTTGTGCATAGGAAGGGAATATTTGTCAAAATCACTAGGATTCAGTCTTTTGACTTTACTAGTGATGAACTGTTTAATAATGGCAGCTTTTCAAGAGAAAGGTTTGGGTAAGTTGGGATCTAAGTTGGGAGAAAGAACTCCTCCACTTTCCAGCAGAAATTGGAGAAACACGTGCAAGACACATCGTGACCTCAACATATCCTATATACAATTGTGCATACACAACACCGAAATAGTCCAATGAGACAGATTATTTAAGAGACCTCAGCTCAATGTTAATGAGAGAATGAGGTACGGTACTAGTAAATGAATGGTGGTTGCTGCCCTGCTGGAAAATGCAGAAGGTGGGATGGAAGAGCTATCCTCTTGGAATGTACAAGTTACCCCTTGGAGGTCCATGAGCCGCTGAACACTAAGAATGAATGAGATAACAACCAAAGAAGGGTGTCCATCTCAAGGCCCTAGGAAGCTGAGTCCCCTCCCAGCTCCTTGGCTTCCTATTCTCTGGCCAATCATGGCCACCAAGGAGAAGGAGATAAATGTTGTCTGTTACCATCTCAATTCTATTTCATGACATTGGCCTGGGGAAGGAAGGGATGCTTCCTGTAGCATCTATTTCATGGTTACAGGGCACTGTGCTAACACCTTGTCACCCCAATGCAATTGGGATCAGTATTCTGAGAATCACAAAGCCTCTAGAGCTGGTTCAGAGTTAATGGAGGTCTAGTCCATGAGGAGAGATGGGGACATCTCTTGGTGAAGTTCAGGTGATGGTCTTGAAGGTGACCAGGGAAGACTTGGGCCCTGGCTGCTTGGCTAGGTCCTGGAGGTCCTTGCCACACATCACTTCCTGTGCTTCCTGAGCCTCTAAGGGTCCCTGGTCATATTTAAAGTTCAGGCTCCTGAGTGAAGTAACAGTCAAGGTGAGACTGCCCTCAGCCAGAGCAGCCCTTGTATCCACAGGAGGTGTGACCCACCCCAGTGGCTTTGGGAACTTGGCAAAGGCAGCTGTTTTCAAAGTTGGAATCCCACACGAATACGCTGCAGGTGACACAGATTCATGAGTTTTTTCCTGCTTTGCAATGAGGTGTTAATCTGCAAAGACTTCTCTCAGTCAGCATTTGGTCATTTGTCTGCTGATGGCCTTCTGGGTGTGTGACAGAGCTCTGGGATGTAGTGGGATTTCTGATGACAGATCTTGAAGATGGGCCAGAGAGATTCCACCTGAGTCCAGGGTTAGTGAGGTTCTGGATCCACTTGCCCAACTCTCCCAATGTTGGTTCCTCAACCCCCAGTCATGGTGTGGGAGGGGGGTGTGTCCATGTTGTTCCTCATGTTCCACGGGGAGACTGCTTGTATGGGGCTACTTCCATAGATCCCAGGATGCAGCTAACTTTCAGCCTCCCTTCCTCTCAGCTGGAACTGTGTCCTGAGTTGAGGGATGTGTCCTGGTGGATTCCAAGGGCTGCCTGTAGATAGTCAAGGCCAACCAGGCCCCTGTCCCAGACAGTTCATCCAGGTTTGGGACCTTTGTTTTCTTATTCCATTGTCACATGCCTACAGCTGAGTTGGGCTGTGAGGGGAATCCTGGGAGAGGGGGTGCTGTGGTCTAGGGAGGGTTTCCAGAGTCACATGGTCAACTATCTTTCAATGAAACAATTCTCAAACCAGATTGAAATTCCAGGTCTATAGACCTGACTAAAGAAGCACATATTGAAGGTGTTGTCAAAGTTTGTGTATATCCTCTGCTTCTGGCCAGAATTCTCTCTAATGGGGATAGATAGCTCACCCATGATCAAGTATGGATGAACCTGGTGAGATCTCTGGTGGTTTTTAAAACTACAAAGGAGGGGAACTTCTCTCTTGCCCACCTGATTAAGTCAGCCCAATCCACAAGACTGGTTAATTCAAGGACATGGGACTTAGAGTGTGAATCTCTGTAATCACAGGGGCCCCTAAGCTAGTGTTTGATTTGGTCCCTGGGAGAGTGTGTGCCTGATCACAATGTGGGCAGAGATCGTGGAACATTGTTGGGCCCCATACCCCCAGCTAGAGAATGAAAGTTTAGGGCATTGTCATAAATGCATACCCCTGATTTCAGAATCATCTTTACCTTGATGAGGGTTCCAGGCTAGTGGGAAGTGCAGAAACACCAGCTCTTAAACTAACTGATGGTTCTTCACTCTGGAATTATAATAGTTCTGGTGTTAAGAGCTTTTCCCATGGGTACCATCAGTAGCATCCTTACTGGCAACCTTGGATGTCTTGTCCTTGGTGTTAGACCTGTCCTTATGTGGGTAACTGGACAACATACGGGCTTGCCTCTGGGGGGAAGCCTCTGATCAGGGTGGTTGTGTGCCAGTACCCAAGGCTGTCAGTCACTGATGAGTGGTGCACTGCTCAGGGCAGCAGATCCTAGTGTGACCCCCAGACTGGGATCTAACATGCAGGTCAGAAGTTGTTAATCAACCCCTGCTCTGGATTCAAATGTTCATTTCTGCCCCAGGGGTGAGATGATGGGTGCCCTCTATGACCCATCAGGCAACTGAATTCTCATCAAGCTTCTATTCTTTGTGGGAAAGGAATTTTTTGCACATAGTTTCCTCCGGATTGTTTAGTATTACTTTAGGTATTGTTAGGAAAAAGAAATAAGGTGTATGTACATAAATGTAGATGTTTGTAACTGAGAAATTGAAGACCAAGCTTGACTCAAGAGAATGTCCATTTGAAGTTGTCCCAGGAGATGCGGAGAAAGAGGTCTAAAAGCTATTGTACAAATAAACACATATGTTAATATGAGTATCTAGAAAACTATGCTCAGTACTTGAAATGCAAAAAGTGAGAAGCAGCAGCTGTACACTAAATGGAGGGAATAAGGCCCAGGAACCTGACAGAACAGCCATCTGGTCCTACAGGCAGGAAAGGCTAAAGGCAGGATTCCAACTCCCTCCTCTATGATCTGAAAGCTGCCATGATGGGGAAGGAGTCTCTGTGCGGGAAGAAGAGTGGAAGAAGAGAAGAATGATGGATCCCAAGGCAGTAGGAAGCCAAGTTTTCTTCCTGCACTTGGTCTCTGTGTTCCACCTGAACCCCAGGGACAAGACAGAACTAGAGGTCTTCTCATTCCATTACACAGGAGCAGCTAAGGCATGGCATCCCTTGTGTCAGGTATAGTAGGCTCTGATGTTCAAACTGTCTTAAACTTCAGTCATAAGAGGTGGCTCACTGCCTCTGGAGGCAGTCTTCTCAGGAGGAGACAGGAAACAGATGTAGAGATAGCATGGACAGCTGAGGTTTCATGGGTTCCATTGGGGACCTTAGGATGTTCATGTAGATCACCTGTAAGAACCCCACAGCACCATCTCCTAGGGAACAATTCCTGAATTCCCTTCGTCCCTTACTCATAGCCTCAACTTAAGCAGAAATGTTACACTCAGCTATCACACATACAGGACACGAACTAAATTTGTTTCAACATTAGAAGTAAACCAAAGCCAGCGGGATAGGTCAAATTCATGAACTGAAGGCCAGGGGGTTACAGGGGATGCTTTGGCTGAGGGCACTCTGACCTTGATTGCTATATGCTCTGGAGTATGAACTTTAAACATGACCAGGATGCCTGAGAGGTTCAGGCGCCCCCAAAAGTGATGTGTGGTGAGGACCTCCAGGACCCGGCCAGGCACCTAGGGCCCTGTCACCTTCAAGCCCATCTCAACTTCATGCAAGAGAAGGTCCCATTTCTCCATGGGATCTAGATAGGTCCTTCATTAACTCTGAACCAGATCTAGAGACTTTAAGATCCTCTGGAACATTGTCAAAAGACTGAATCCTAGTGATCTTGATCTTAGTAATAGAGTGATGGATTGTTTAATAATAGTAAATTTTCAAGAGAAAGACTAGGGTAAGTTGGGATCTAAATTTTGGAGAAAAAAACTCATTGACTTCTCACCAGAAATTGGAGAAAGAGCGTGACCCTGAAACATCAAGGATACGGGTGCGCATATACAACACAAATATTCTTATAAGACAGATTACTTAAGGAGCTTCAGCTGAATGTCAATGAGAGGGTGGAGGTGCAGTACTGGTAAATGAATGGATGATGCTGTCCTGCTGGAAAACGCAGAAGGCAGGATGGAAGAGCTATCCTCTCAGAATGTGCAAGTTACCCTTTCAAGATTCATGAGCCTGACACTAAGAATGAATGAGATCGCAGCCAAAGAAGGGTGGCCATCTCAAGGCCCTAGGAAGTTGAGTCCCTTTCCAGCTCCTTGGCTTCCAGTTCTCTCTCCAATCATGGCCACCAAGGAGAAGAGGATAATAAATGTTGTCTGTTTCCATCTCAATTTTACTTCTTGACCTTAGCCTTGGGGAAGGAAAGGTTTCATTGTTACAGTGGACTGTGCTAACACCTTATCACCCCAATGCAATTGGGATCAGTATTCTGAGAATCACAAAGCCTCTAGAGCTGGTTCAGAGTTAATGGAGGTCTAGTCCTGCTCCTGGGGAGAAATGGGGGCATCTCTTGGTGAAGTTCAGGTGATGGTCTTGAAGGTGACCAGGGAAGACTTGGGCCCTGGCTGCTTGGCTAGGTCCTGGAGGTCCTTGCCACACATCACTTCCTGTGCTTCCTGAGCCTCTAAGGGTCCCTGGTCATATTTAAAGTTCAGGCTCCTGAGTGAAGTAACAGTCAAGGTGAGACTGCCCTCAGCCAGAGCAGCCCTTGTATCCACAGGAGGTGTGACCCACCCCAGTGGCTTTGGGAACTTGGCAAAGGCAGCTGTTTTCAAAGTTGGAATCCCACACGAATACGCTGCAGGTGACACAGATTCATGAGTTTTTTCCTGCTTTGCAATGAGGTGTTAATCTGCAAAGACTTCTCTCAGTCAGCATTTGGTCATTTGTCTGCTGATGGCCTTCTGGGTGTGTGACAGAGCTCTGGGATGTAGTGGGATTTCTGATGACAGATCTTGAAGATGGGCCAGAGAGATTCCACCTGAGTCCAGGGTTAGTGAGGTTCTGGATCCACTTGCCCAACTCTCCCAATGTTGGTTCCTCAACCCCCAGTCATGGTGTTGAAGGGTGGGGGGTGTCCACGCTCCTGTTCATGTTCCACGGGAGGCTGTTTGTATGAGGCTAAGTTCAGAGGTCCTAGGAAGTAGCCTTTACTTTATGCCTCCTTTACTGTCTGCTGAGACTGTGTCCTGAGCTGAGGAATATGTTCTGGTGGATTCCAAGGGCTGCCTGTAGATAGTCAAGGCCAACCAGGCCACTGTCCCAGTTGATTCATCCAAGTTTTAGGCTTTTGTTCTCTTCAGCCACCACACAACTGCACCTGTGAGTAGAATCTTGGGAGAGGATAGCTGTGGACTAGAGAAGATGGGGTTTCCAAAGTCCCAGGTCAACTATCTTTCAATGAAACAATTCCCTAATCAGGCTGAAATTCCAGATGTAGATTTGACCAAACAAGCACCTGTTTTGAAGGTGTTGTCAAAGTTTGTGTGTATCCTCTGCCTCTGGCCAGAATTTCCTCTAATAGGGTTAGAAAACTCCCCCATTTTTGGTCAATTATGGATGGACCCAGTGAGATCTCTTGTGACTTTTAAAAAGCACAAAGGAGGAGAGTTTCTGTCTTTCTAGTTGAGACAGGCCAGTCCACAAAGTCTGTGGTTAATTCGAGGACTTAGGACTTGGAGTCCATCTCTGTAATCACAGCTAAACTAGTGCTTGTTTGGTCCCCAGGAGCGTGTGTGCCTGATCGCAATGTGGACAGAGATCGTGGAACAACGTTGGGCCACATGCCCCACCTTGAAAACGAAAGTTTGGGTAATTCTCACAAATGCACACCCCTGATTGCAGAATTCTTTTTTCCTTGCTGAGGGTTTCCAGGCTAGTGTGAAGTACAGAAACACCAGTCTGTACATAAACGTGAAATTAGCTGATGGTTCTTCACTCTGGAATTCAACTAGTTGTGGCATCAAGTTGGGCTTTTCCCATGGACACCAGCAGTAACCTCCTGACTGGCAACCTTACTTGTCTTGTCCTTGGTGTTCAGACCAACGCACCTAACACTGATAAATGGACACAGGAGCTTGTTTTGGTGGGGGGGAGGCCCCTGATCAGGGTGGTCGTGATCCAGTCCCGGTCAGATGTGCATGTACCCAAGGCCGTCAATGACTGACATGTGCACTGCCCAGTGCAGCAATCCTAGTATGACCCTTGGCCTGGTTTTTAACAGGTCAGAAGTTCTCAGTCAACCCCAGCACCAGATGGGAATGTTCATCTCTGCCCCTGGGGTGAGGTGATGGGTGCCCTCTGTGACCCATCAGGCAACAGAATTCTCACTAAGCTAATATTTTCCATGGGAGATCAATTATCTGCAAATACCCTCATTCCTGTTGTGCCTTAACTAGGCATTGTTAGGAATGTGAAATGAGAGATGTATACATACAGGTATGTTTTGTACCTGACAAATTGTTCAAGACAAAACTTTGAGTACATATCCTTTTGAGAAGATTGACTTTGACTTTGTCAACATGTTTGAGGAAATGTGGAGAACATGTCTTAAGAAAATTTAGAAAACTATGCTGGGTACTTTTATTGTAATGCAAAAAAGTGTCTACTTGGGTGAGAAGCAGCAGCTGCACATTGAATGGAGGGAATGAGGCTCAGGAACCTGACAGGAAAGACATCTGATCCATCAGGCAGGAAAGGCTGAAGGCAGGTTTCCAACTCTCTGGTCTGAAAGCTGCCATCATGGGGATGGAGTCTCCATGCAGGAAGAGCAATGGAGGAGAGAGAGAATGACGGGTCCCAAAGCAGCAGGAAGCTGAGTTTTCTCCCTGCCCGAGGTCTCTGTCTGTGTTCCTCCTGAGCCCCAGATAAAATACACAACTAGATGTCCCTTTTCTCTATTACACAGCTTCTTTCATTCCATCAGATATGGGGACTAGAAGCAGCAATGGCATCCCTTGTGTTAGGTACAGTAGGCTTTGACATTCAAACTATTGAAGTTCCAGGCTCAGCCTAGTCATATAAAGTGCCTGACTGCCTCTGGGGTGGAGTCTGCTGGAGAGGAGACAGGAAATGGGTGTGGAGATACCTTGGACAGCTGAGGTTGTAGGGGTCCCATCAGTGATTTTAGGATGTTCATGTAGATCACACGCTGGGGGCCCACACCACTCCTCATAGGGAACAATTCCTGAATTCCCTCCATCCCTCACACACAGCTTCAACTTAAGCAGAAATCTTAAAATCCAATGTCATACATATGGGGCATGAACTAGAGGTTTCCATATTTAGAAGTAAAAAGTCCAGGCACGGAAGGTCATTCTCAAGATCAACAGCCACAGCATTATTATGGGGATCTTTCTCTCACTGTCCCTGGTTTGCAGACCAAATCTCTTTATTAGGCTATCCAGGACAGTGATTTCTTTCCATGTCTGACCACTTGTTCAGGCTCAACTTTCTCGATTATCCGTGTTCCAGCCACACTGATCTTCTGCACCATCCTGAGTATATCGAGCATCCTTTTCCTTTGAGAGATGCGCTCCTTCTGTGTTAGTTGCACATCACCCTCCAGTGCTATTTACAAGCTGGCTGCTACCCCTGTCTAGGGTGTCCATTTTCTTGTGCATAAAGTCCTTTCAGAAGGTGAACCCCTCAGTCTGTACTTGACCTCACCCAACACTTAGTAAATCCCACCGTAAGTCCTGGTCAGTGAGATCATGGATTATGTGTGCAAGGGAATTCAGTTGCAGACTCCTTCCCAGTCCCGACAGTGGACTCCTCTTTTCATAGGTCATTGCCAGTGTTTGGCCCTCAGCCCAAATGTACTGAAGTCTCAAGGATTTATATTTTTGAAGCATCTGGGTGATTTCAGAATGCAGCCTGGGTAGAGATTTCCTCCCATAGGGGAATAGCATGTATCCTGTCATGAGCCACATGAGAGCAGGGGGAATTCCCTACCTCAATGTACTGCAGGGGCTGGGATTTTAGTCACACTGAGGCTGTGGATTAGAACTACCTGTAGAGGGTCTCCCAGTGCTGATGAGGGTCCTGTCTTCAGTCAGTCTTATGTGATGATCAAGGCGGGGCCCAAATAGCAATGGTTCTGAAGGACCTGGGTGATCGGAATTTGTACTCTGGGTGCAGAAGCTCAGCCTCAGGAGGGTCCAATCAGCCTGGATTTTCTGTTCTTTTCTTCCAGGGAGACTGAAAAGAGCTTTATATCAGAGCAGCTCAGGGAAGAGGACAAGGGCCAGACCCAGAATTCTTCCTGATTGACTCTAGAGGGATATAACATTTGATCAAGTGACTTTTCAGATGTTTTTAGGGCTGTCTTCTTGAACATGTGAGGAAATGTTCATGTTCTGCCTTAAAGCTTGTGGCAAATCCTCACTGTAAGGGAAATGTTTTACACTTAAGCCATTTTCAGTATAAATGTAAGGACAACCTGTAATGGACACACTTCTGTGTAAATACATTTTAGTTCTTGTTGAATACTTGAATACAAGGGGCACTGTTTCAGTATCCTAAGGCAAAGTACTAGATGCAAATGAACATAATAGGTTTTCCAGGAGGAAGGGTTTCAGGGGTCAGAACTGGGGGTGCCTGGGAGCCTAGGACAGTGGCTGAAGTGCCATGGAATTGACTTGGAGGCATTTTGGGAGATGGAATCACTGTATATTCCTAGATGGCACGAGGAAAGTTTATATTTCAGTAGAGACTACATGTCAGGGGATAACTGAGCAGGAAGAGAAAACCTGATTGAGAGAATGCTTGACACCATTTTAACCCCAGTGTGATGACAGGATGACCCATCACTAAGATGGGCTGGGGACAGAGGGCTCAGACACACAGTGACCACATCTGGGGACAGGGGGCTCAGACACACAGTGACCACATCTGTGCTCAGGGTCAGGATGAGGCTTCCCCCCCACCCCCCGCCATTGAGGCAGTCTTGCTTTCCCTGCTGTAGAACTATCAGCCCTTTGGTGTCCCAGGAACCTCTGGTGGTGGCTGATACCTCCTCAGATGTCAGGGAAGGTGTGGGGACCAGGTGGCCCTGACTGGCGGTCATCCAGCTGTGAGCCTGGGTCAGACCAGCATCATGTTTGGTCCTCCCTCCTCAGATGCTTCAGGAAATCTGTGGGTAGCGAGTTGTGTGTGGATCCTCTGGGTAGATGGTGGTTTGGGAAGGGGCCCAGCCTACAGCCGCAGTAGTTAAGAGACCCATGTATCAATCAAGATTGGGGAATTCCGATCCTGGTGAATGTGGAGCTGATGCTTCCATTCTGTGCCCTGGAGGAAGATCTTTGAACAGCTTGGCAGGGTGAAGACCCAGAGCCCAGGACTAGTTGGGTTCAGCCAGCAATGCCTCTACTTGCTTGGAGATGCTTCCAGGGGACAAGCTCAGAGACAGTGACTGGACTCCAATCCCAGCACATGTGCTTGAACCAATGCTGATTGCTGACTAATCTGTGGGGGGGATGCCAACTCAGTGCATCCTGGAGAGTCCCTCTCTGGGCTTTGACACACAAGACAGAAGTTCCAAGTCCCTGAGGATGTTCCTTTTTGGATGCTGGCCATTCACAGGTGCCCTCTAGTGACCACTAAGCCAGCTCAGTTTTCCTGCAGTTTGTTTTGCATAGGAAGGCAGTATTTGTCAAAAGACTGAATCCTAGTGACTTTGATCTTCTAAGTAATAGTGATGAATTGTTTAATAATGGCAGCTTTTCAAGAGAAGGGTTAGGGAAAGTTGGGATCTAAATTGGGAGAAAAATTCATTGATTTTTCAGCAGAAATTGGAGAAACAGATGCAGGACACAACATGACCTCAACATATCCCATATGCAGGTATGTATCCACAACAGGGAAATAGTCCAATGAGACAGATTAATTAAGGGACCTTAGCGCAATGTTAATGAGAGGGTGAGGCACACTACTGGTAAATGAATGGCCGATGCTGCCCTGCAGAAGGCAGGATGGAAGAGCTATCCTCTTGGAATGTGTAAGTAACCCCTTGAAGGTCCATGAGCTTCTGAGCACTAAGAATGAATGAGATAGCAGGAGAAGGGTGTCCAAATCCAGGCTCTAGGAAGCTGAGTTCCTTTCCAGCTCCTTGGCTTCTCATTCTCTCTCACCAATCATGGCCACGAAGGAGAAGGAGATAAATAAAGGTTGTCTGTTTCCATCTCCAGTCTGTTTCATGACTTTAGCCTTGATAGGGAAGGAAAAGTTTCATGGTTACAGTGGATTGTGCTATAACCCACAGTGCAATTGGGATCAATATTCTGAGAATCTCAAAGCCTCTGGAGCTGGTTCAGAGGTAATGGAGGTCCAGACCTGCTCCTGGGGAGAGCTAGGGGCATCTCTTGAGTGAAGTTCAGGAGATGGGCTGGAAGGCGACTGGGGAAGACTCAGGCCCTGGGTGCCTGGCTGGGTCCTGGAAGTCCTTGTCACACACCACTTCCTGTGCTCCCTGAGCCTCTGAAGATTCCTGGTCACGTTTAAAGTTGGGGTTCCTGAGTGAAGTAGCAGTCAAGGTGAGACTGCTCTGAGCCGAGCAGCCCCTGCATTCACAGGGAATGTGGCAAAGGCTTTGGGAAGTTGGCAAAGGCAACGGTTTTCAAAGTTGTAATCCCATGTGAATACACTGAGGGTGACACAGGCTCATGAACTGGTTTTCTTTTTTTCTCTTTGCAACGAGGTGTTAATCTGCAAAGCCTTCTCTCAGTCAGCATTTGGTCATTTGTCTGCTGATGGCCTTCTGGGTGTGTGACAGAGTTCTGGGATGTAGTGGGATTTCTGGTGACGGATATTGAAGATGGGCCAGAGGGATTCCACCCACCTCCAGGATTCGTGAGGTTCTGGATATACTTGCCCAACCCTCCCAGTGTCGACTCCTCAACCCCCAGTCATGGTGTGGAGGAGGGTGTCCACACTGTTTCTCACTTCCATGGGGAGGCTTCTTGTATTAGACTGAGGTCAGAGGTCCTGGGAAGTAGCTTTGACCTTCTACCTCCCTTCCTCTCTGCTGAGACTGTGTCCTAAGCTGAGGGATATGTCTTGGTAGATTCCAAGGGCTGCCTGTGGATGGAGTCATCGTCTCCCTGGCCACTGTCCCAGTTGGTTCATCCAGGTTTGGGGACTTTGTTCTCTTCTGTCATTGTCACACACCTGTACCTCTGGAGCTGGTTCCTGTACCTGAGCTGGGCTGTGCGTGGAATTGGTCTAGAATGACACTGGGGTTTTCAGAGTCACATGGTCAACCAGCTTTCAGTGAAACAATTCCCAAATAATGCTGAAATTCCAGATCTGTAGATTTGACTAAACAAGTACATATTTTGAAGGTGTTGTTAAAGTTTGTGTATAGGCTCTGCATTTGGCCAGACTTTCCTCTAATTGGGTTATAAAACTCCCCCACGATTGGTCAAGAATGGATGGACCCAGGGAGATCTCTTGTGGTTTTAAAAATCACAGAGGAGAGCTTCTGTCTCACCCTCTGGGTGAATTGGCCAGTCCACAACGACTGTAGTTAATTCAAGGTTTTAAGACTTGGAGTACATCTCTGTAATCACAGAGGCCCCTAACTAGTGTTGTATTTGGTCCTGGGGAGAGTGTGTGCCAGAGACCGTGGAGCATTGTTGGGCCCTATGCCCCCATCTAAAAATGAAAGTTTGGGGCATTTTCACAAATGTACACCCCTGATCACAGAATTATTTTTTCCTTGCTGAGGTTTTCAGGTGTGCAAAGTGCACCAACACCAGCCTGTACATAAATGTGAAATTAACTGATGGTTCTTCACTTTGGAATTAAAATAGCTGTGGCCTCAAGGGCTTCTTCCCATGGACACCAGCAGTAGAATCCCCTGGGCTTTTAGTCACAATGAGGTTGTAGATTAGAACTACCTGGAGAGGCTTTCCCAGTGCTGGTGAGTGTCCTTCAGTGAATCTGATGTGATGATTCAGGCAGGGCCCAAATAGCCATTCTGAAGGACCCATATGATTCTAATGTGCACTCTGGGTTGAGAAGCTCAGCCTCAAGAGGCTCCAATCAGCCTTGTTACTTTTTTTTCCTCCTTGAGCGACTGAAGCACTTTATAAATATCAGAGCACCTTGGGAAGAGGACAGGGCCAGGCCCAGAATTCTTCCTGAGGTTGACTTGAAATGCATGACTGCATTTCATGAAGTGACTTTTCAAATGTTTGTAGGCTGTCTGTCTTCTTGAGGACAAGTGAAGAAATGCTCTTGTTCCACCTTAAAGTTTATGGCAAATCCTCACTGTAAGGGAAATGGTTTCCCCTTTTAGTGTAAAACAGTATTGTCGGCAAAAGTACAAGAATTTCAGTTAAACGTGTTTAAGCAGAAGGTATTTAAGTTTTTGGCTGAATACTCAAATACAAGGGGCACTGTATTAGTATCTTACAGGCAAAGTACTAGACCTGAATGAACATATTAGGTTTTCCTGGAGGAAGGTCTTCATGGGTCAGAACTGGGGGTGAACTGAGCCCAGAACAGTGGCTGTAGTGTCACGGAAGTGACTTGGAGGCATTTGAGGAGACGGAGTCACTGTATATTCCTGGAAGGCAGGAGGCAAATGGTATTGTAAGACTGTCAGGGGAAAAGAAACTGGAGCAGAGGGAGAAACTGAGGAATTTGCTAGTCACTTTTAAACCCAAGTGCGTGAGCAGTGCCTGAGTGTAGGTGAGGTGGAGCTGTGGACAGGGGTCTCAGACACCAGGACCAAGTCTGTGCTCAGGGCTCCGAACCTCAGCCTGACCCTATTCTAGAGGAGCCTTGCCTCTCCCACTGTAGACCCTCCAGCTTTTGGTGTCTCTGGTGCCCCTGTGGTGGCTGGCACCTACTACAGGTCTCAGTGGAAAGGGTGGGGATAATGCGGCTCTTACTATTGGGTCATCCAGGTCTAAATGTGGTTCAGAGCAGCATCACATTTACTGGTGACTTAACTGATGCTACATAAACTCCAAGGGCAGCAAGCTGTCTTTTGAGGCCTCTGGGTGGATGGGTAGGTGGGTGGGGGTATCCACCTGTCAGCCTTCTTACAGTCACTCCCAGTACCGAGAAGGGACCCTGGGTCCTGTTGTACCTGTGGCAGCTGCCTTCTGTGCCCTGTGACTTGGAGACTCTTTGAAAGGCCTCCCAGGGTGAGCACATAGAATCTAGGTCTAACTAGGTTCAGGTACCTTGTCTACGTCCACAGACCTGCCCTGGGGAAGGGGCTCCCAGACAGGATGACTGCATTTAAAGCCAGCAGATGTGTCTGCATCCACCCCTGTCTCTGGCTAACCTACGGGTGCATTGCCCACCCCCTGGTCCTAGCAGAGTCCCTTTGTCTGGGCTTTGACACCCAAAACAGAGGGTCTGGGTACCCTGGAATGTTCATTTTTGGGTGCCTGGCCACTCACCAGCGCCCTGTTGTGACCATGAAGTCAGATCCATTTTCACAAAGTTCATATTCTGAGCAGGAAGACCATATTTGTCCATGGATGGAATCTGAATGGTTTGGACTGAACTTATTAGTAATAGGATAGTGAAGTGTTGTGTGTAATGATTTTGAAGATAAGGACTAGAGTAGTTGAGCTACTCTAACAGGAGGAAAGTTTAACAGGAGGAAAGTTCACTTACTCTTCTTGTGAGGCATGTGGAGAAATGGCTGTCATGCCATGTGAACTCAACATACATGCACGGATGTATGCATGACAGAAATAATCTGAGACTGGGCTGCAGCTGCTTCAGTAGTCAATGTAGTAGGATGATGAGGCCCAGAATTTAAGTGAAAGGTCAAGGCTGCCCTCCTAGAAATAGCTGAATGCAGGATTGAAAGTCTGTTCTCTTATGTACAAGGTGCCCCATGAAGGTCAATGAGCCTGTGAACATGAAGAATGAATGACCTCCCCCCTTCTCCACCTGCTATATGAATCTCCAGGCTTCAGGAAGCTCAACCCCTCCTAACTCCTGGCTTCCATGTCTCTCCTCCAACCCTGGCTACAGGGAGAAAGGGATGGAGGTTTTCTGTTTCCATTCCAAGTTTATTCATGACCTTGGCCTTGGAAGAGGTAGGGTTCCTGGGTAAAGGGACCATGCCAATACCTTGTCTGCCCAGTGGAGACAAGATTAATGTTCCAGAGAATCTCCAAGTCTCCATATCTGGCTCAGCATGAGGAGAATATGGGTCCTGTACCCCAGGAGAGCTGCAACCTTCTCTTGGGTAAAATTGAAGAGATGGGCTTGAAGGTGATGGAGGAAGACTCAGGCCCTGGGTGCCTAGCTGGGTCCTGAAGGTCCTCACCACACATCTTACTGGGCTGCCTGAGCCTCTCAGGGGCCCTGGTCATGTTGAAAGTTCAAGGTCCTGTGCGATGTAGCAGTCAAGGTCAGACTGCCCTCAGCCAGAGCAGCCCTTGCATTAACTGGGCCTGCAGTTCATGAATGTGACCCATCCCACTGGCTTTAGGGTCTTAGCAATGACAGCTGGTTCCAAAGTTGGAATTCCACGTGAATATATGGCAGGCAATAGACTCTCATGACCTTGTTTTCCACTTGACCCTCAGGTGTGTCCTGTCCAACCTTCTCTCAGGCAGTGTTCATGGAATAGACTGCTGCTGGCCTTCCTGGTGTGACAGAGCTCTGGGAGATACTGGGATTTCTGAGGTTGGACCTTGAACATGGGTGAGAGAGAGTTCACTTGCCTCTTTGCCTTCCTCAGGTTCTGGGTCCACTTGCTACATCTGCAAGCCCAAGTCACCCAGTGTCTGCTCATCGGTACCCTGTTGCTACAGGGGAAATTTCCAGGCTCCTCTATACTTTCCCCAGGGAGGCTGCTTGTGTGGGGCTGAGTTCAAGGTTCCAGAGTGTACCCTTAGCCATCAGCCTCCCTTTCCCTCTGCTGAGAGCTGCCTCTGGATCTCAGGGATGTTTCCTGGTAGATTTTCACTGCTGCCTGTGAATGGAGTCAGGCCCCACTAGGCCACTGTCCTTGTCCATTACCTCCAGGATTGGGGCCTTTGTTGTCCTTCTGCCAGTCCTTGCACATCTGCTCCTTAGCTGTCTTTGACAGGAAAACTGGGAGAGGATGTACTGTGAACCCAAGGGAAGATGGAAATCTCCAGTCACATGTTGAAACTTCTTTCAGTGAAATCTTTGACACCAAGGGTTGGATATTCCATGCCTATAAATTGAACTTAAGGATAAATTTGAAAGTCCTAAAGTTTGTTTATATCCTTTTGGCCAAAGGAGTATCCCATTTTCTCTAATAGGGATAGAAAGCTCACCCAGGATTGGCCTAGCATAGGTATTCCTGTTGAGATCATGGTAGTAGAACAGTGTGGTAATGATCAGGCCTTTGCTGCTGGTATCAGAGGATCACCCACATAGACCACATTTGGGGAGAGATGCACAGTGCTCCTCAAATGGAAGTGGGTCATGGTCCAGGACTAGAGCTGTACCCTGAGATGGGTGGTAGCTTCCTTTGCACAGGAAAGACCCAAGTAGTGAGAAAGGCACATGGATTGCTCTTGAGGGCATGCCCACCTTCTCCCTGAAACTTTGCTTAAGGCCTGGCCACTCCCATGGGCCACGTCGCTGAACAAGTCCAGAGGAAAAGTCCTTCAAGATCAATGGTTTATGGCAAGCTGAGACATTTCATGAAACTAAGTTATTAAAAACAAAAAACTTTCTATACATATTCACAACACCCTGCCCCCCAGAAGCCTTCTAGGAATTGTAGAGAAAACATTGAAACATATCCTTGTGTATATTAGCTTGAATTTAAAACCAGAGATAGACTTTTTTTATTTACTTTTGAGAGAGAGCATGAAAGGGGAAGGGGCAGAGAGAGAGAGAGAGAGAGAGAGAGACAGAATCTGAAGTAGGTTCCAGGCTCTGAGCTCTCAGCACAGAGCCTGAAGCGGGGTTGAACTCACGAGCCATGAAATCATGGCCTGGGCTGAAGTCAGACGCTCAACTGAGCCACCCAGGTGCCCCAGAGATAAACATTTTTGCATTTGTGACTTGAACCTCATCAGCTTCCATTTTCTTCCTCTTCCTTAGTCCCTTTCTACAAGTGGCCAACTTAGCCTTGTCTGTACTTCCTGCAGTGTGTCTGGTTCTCTATTCTCCAGGCATCTTGATGCAATAATGGCTTGCAGCCCTGGGCAAAGCTCTGGTCACAGACTGGATGTGTTTTCCTCTGGGTATCAAAGTCTCAGTGAACTAAAAGGCCTTTCTTGTGCCCTGGCGCATCTGCTTTAATCCACACTCCACATCACTGTGCACAGCCCCATCCTCCTTCCTGTCTGGGTACCACACTAAGTGTTCCTCACGCTAGAGAAATCTCCCAGCTGCCTTTTTGTCCTCTGGTTCCAGAATCTGTGCCTTCTGTTGGTGGAACCTGGTCAGGAGTTTGCCGTGTGTAATCTGAAATGAGTCTTTATATGTGGAGGGCAGGGAGAGATTGAAGAATGAGCAGGTGACTCCAGATGGTGGGGGACAGGTTTAATAAGCAATAGAATATCTATAGGAGGCTTGTGTCTGGTGGCCACAAGACGAGATCTCTGCTTAGGCCCACCAAATCATAAAAGTATACATAGGGGCCTAACTGGTTTCAGGCACGCATACCATCCTGATCATCTCAAGAAGCCTTTGTTCTCTCCAGAATATGTGTTCAGAACAGCCCCCAGAGTTGGGACACTTTGCAGGCATCCATACCAAGGATCTGGGTGGGTGGGGGGAGGCTGCAACTACCTAGGGCCTGTTGGAGGGCCAACTGGAGGCCACTCCTCTTACCACCTCCAACACCTTTCCAGCCTGCAGGCCCAGGGAACTCTTCTTGGATGAAGAAACTCTTCCCCTCTCCATGGGCTCCCTGTTCACTTTGTGCTTCTCAAAGGCGCTGTACCACCTGTTTCCTCTTCTCTCTTGTCCAGTTAGGTGTAGGTGTACCTCCCTTTCCTGACACCTGTCCTATTCCTTGTCCTGTGGTGTACCAGTTGTGGAGGGCACACCATCTTGAATGACTTGCAAAATAATGTGTCAGCTTCAGAAGGTTGTTTCTTGGCCAGCTCATCTTTGCCCTTTTTCATGAATTTCTTGCAGCTGGGAACTGCCTCAGGCAGCAGAGGGTGTGGGTGAGCTTGCTGGTGACCGTACCACCTGTGTTGAGTGGTGAGGGGCCTCTATGGTGGGGCAATTGACCTTGCTGTGGGTGGGGGCAGTGGGGATGTCTGTGAACACCCTTTTCCCCCTGGTCCATCATGTGGCCTGGCAGCACCAGCTCATTCCTGTTTTGAGTGCATTTGCTTCAGTGGATTTTTCCTTAAGTTCTTCCTGCACTTTGACATTATTGGAAGTCCTAGATCAGACCATCTGAAGCAAAGCAAAATACAGTGTTTTCAAAAAACAAAAAGGTGAAATAATCTGATTCACAGTATAACTTTACCACTGAACAAAGCCAATGTTAAAGGCAATAAAATATCCAAATGCCAACAAGCAAAAGGCCAGAAGCTGACTTGTATCTAAAATTGGCAGGCACACAACCCATGACAAGCCAACAGTGGGAAATGACAGTGTGTGGAATCAGTAGGGAAGGACTTGAAAGCATCTCTGGTAAATAGACTGCTGTGATCAAGCATCCACAGAGTATGAGCACAGGAGGTAGGACAAGAACATCATCAAGATATAAATGGAATATTGGAGATGCAGAATAGAGTGAGGGAGCCCACAGATCACAGCAGGTCCACAGTCCCCTTAACATCAGGAATGTTGCAGGACCAGCCCAGGAAGGTGTCAGGAGCAGCATGTAGCAGCTTTGTGTGCTGGGGCCTCACTGCTGAGTCTGTCTCCAGCTCTGAGAAGTGCAGCTGGGTCAAGGTGGCTAACACCTGCTCTGCCAATGAGGGTAGTAATAGCACCACCCACCAGGCATGTCTTGAGGATCAAATGCATCCATATTTGTAAGGTACAGAGAACTGTGCATGGCACATATTTCTCAGATGGGAAATGCCGGTGTAATGAAAAGATCTACTTCCCATTAACCCACAGGAAGCTACCTTCCTAGATGTGCCTCCTTTTGCCCTCTTGGGTTTTCCCTGCGATCCATCTCTCAGCAGCAATGAGGCTGCATCCAGGACTCGCAGAGCTGGCACACACTTCTGTTTTGCCTGAAGTTTGGGAGTCAGGCAGTCCCAAATGTAGAAATGTGTTTGCTGTGCTCGTAGTCTGGCTGTCTCTGATGCAAATGGAGGTCTAGCCATTCCTGAAGGGCTTGGATGTGATTTAGTTAGACCCATTCTGCACACAGAGTTGCCAGGCAGCTCCCAGTAGGATGATTCCCACCAGACGATGGGAAGCACTAGATGATTGCATCCAGCACTGGGAGTGAGCCCTGGGCATCAAGACCTCAGTTCCAGGGAGGAGATCTGAGATGAGACTCAGCACTCCCATGTACCCTGACCTGGTATCATCTTATGATCCCCTGAGTCCTGGCATCTTGCACTGCAAAGGGGGAGGACTATCTCACCCACCATCATGTCAACCCATGAATCCAGTGGTTCACTTAAGGGCTTGGGACACAAACTAAACCTGGGGAAGACACAAGAAATGGGTATGAACATACCATGGACAGCTGAGAGTGCAGGGATCCCATTGCAAACCTTAAGGTGTTCAAAAAAATCACATTCCAGGGAGCCCACAGCATCTCTTCATAGGGAGCAATTCCCGAATTCCCTTCATCCCTCACCCACAGCTTCAACTTAAGCAGAAATCTTTAAATCCACCATCACGCATATGGGGCATGAACTATATATTTTCAAGTAGAAGTGAATAGTCCAGGCATGAAAGGTCACATGGAAAACAGCCATAGCATTCTGATGTGGACCCTACTTACTGTCCTTGGTGTGTAGACCAAACCTGTTGGGTCAGGACAGTGGTTTCTTCCTCCATGTCTACCTGATCAGATCAGGCTAATTTTTCTCCACTATCCATGCTCCAGCCACATTTCTCTTCACCATCCCAAGTACCTGGAACATGACTTTGCCTCTGGGGCTGTGCTCCTTCTGTGTTAGTTGCACATCACCCACTGGTGCTATTCATCTAGCTGGATCCAACTCCTGGCTGTGGAGTCAGTCACCTTGGGTGTAAAGGCCTTCCCAGGAGTGACCCCCTCTCTAGTCTGTGCTTGACTTCACCCAACACTTGGCAAATTCCCGTGTAAGTCCTTGGTCAAGTCCCCTTCCCTGTCTGTTGTCTGAGGTCAGTCAGAGCATCGATCATGTGTGCAAGTGAATTCAGCTACAGACTACTTCCCAGTCCTGAAGCAACAGTGGATTCCTCTTTTCAAAGAACATTGCCAGTGTTTGGCCCTCAACCCAAATGTACTGAAGTCTCAAGGATTGGTCTTCCTCCGCCTTCCTCCCTCCGCCTTCCTCCCTCCGCCTTCCTCCCTCCGCCTTCCTCCCTCCGCCTTCCTCCCTCCGCCTTCCTCCCTCCGCCTTCCTCCCTCCGCCTTCCTCCCTCCGCCTTCCTCCCTCCGCCTTCCTCCCTCCGCCTTCCTCCCTCCGCCTTCCTCCCTCCGCCTTCCTCCCTCCGCCTTCCTCCCTCCGCCTTCCTCCCTCCGCCTTCCTCCCTCCGCCTTCCTCCCTCCGCCTTCCAAAAAAGTCTGTGGGTGATTTCAACATGCAGTCTGGGTGGAGCTTTTCTCCCGTAGATGAATAGCATGTACCCTGTCATGAGTTGCACCTGAAAGCAGGAGCCTCCTCACCTTCCCCACCTCACCATGCTCCAGGGGGCTGGGTTTGGGTGAGTCACACTTGGCCTGTCAATTAGAACTACCGGAAGAGGGTTTCCCAGTGCTGAGGGGCCCTTCTTTAGTGAGTCTGTGATGATCCAGGTGGGGTCCAAATAGCAACAGTTCTGAAGGTCCCAGATGGTTGTAATGTGCCCTCTGGGTGCAGCAGCTCAGTCTCAAGAGGGTCCAAACAGCCCAGTTTTTCTCTGAGAGATTGAAGACCACTTTATGAACATAAAGTAGCTTAGGGAAGAAGATGAGGACCAGACCTAGAATTCTTTCTGAGATTGACTCTGGAGGGATATTGTATTTGATAAAGTGACCTTTCACATGTTTTAAATTTTTTAAATGTTTATTTTTGAGACAGCATAAGTGGGGGGGGGGGCAGAGAGAGGGAGGGAGATGCAGAATCTGAAACAGGCTCCAGGCTCTGAGCTGTCAGCACAGAACCTGATGCAGGGCTCAAACCCATGAACTGTGAGATCATGACCTGAGCCAAAGTTGGACGTTCAACCAACTGACCCACCCAGGTGCCCCTGACTTTTCACATGTTTTTAGGTCTGTCTGTCTTCTTGAGGACATGTGAGGAAACACTTGTATTCCACCTTAAAGCTTATGGAAAATCCTCATTGTAAGGGAAATGTTTTACACTTAAGTCATTTTTCAGTATAAATGTAAGGACAACCTGAAATGGACACACTTCTGTGTAAATACACTTAAGTTCTTGGCTGAATACTTGAATACAGGGGGCAATGTGTCAGTATCCTACAGGCAAAGTACTAGATGTGAATGATCATAATAGATTTTCCTGGAGGAGGGTCTCCAGGGGTCAGAGCTGGGGGTACCTGGGAACCTAGGACAGTGGCTGGAGTGCTATGGAAGTGACTTGGAAGCATTTTGGGAGATGGAGTTACGGTAGATTCCTGGATAACAGGAGGAAAACTTATCTCTGGGAGTACAGGTCAAGGGGTAACTGAACAGGGAGAGAGAACCTGATTGGTGGAATGTTTGAGACCATTTTAACCCCAGTGTGTGATGAGAGACTGACAAGTTACTAAGACTGGGGCTGGGGAAGGGGGCTCAGACACACACAGTGACCATGTCTGTGCTCAGAGTGAGTGCACCCTGACCATCTCGTTGAGGCATCTGTGCCTCTCCCCACTGTAGACCCTGCAGCCCTTTTGTGTTCCAGGTATCACTTGATGGTGGCTGGAACCTTCAGGTGTCAGGGAAGATGTGGGGACCAGGTGGCCCTGACTGTGGGTCATCCAGCTGTGAGCCTGGGTCAGACCAGCATCATGTTTGGTCCTCCATCCTCAGATGCTTCAGAAAATCTGTGGGCAATGAATTGTTCTGGAATCCTCTAGATGCGTGGGGGTTTTGGAGGGGCCCAGCCCACAGCCACAGTAGTTAGGAAACCCACCTATCAGCCAAGGTTGGGGAAACTAGTTCTCCCCACTCCTGGGGAGAACTGGGAAGATCTCTCGAAGTTCAGGATATGGGCTTGAAGGTGACCGGGGAAGGCTCAGGTGCCTGGCCTAGTCCTGGAGGTCGTCATCACACATCACTTCCTGTGCTCCCTGAGCCTCTGGGGGGCCCTGGTCCTGTTTAGATTTTAGGGTTCCTGAGCAAAGTAGCAGTTAAGGTGAGACTGCCTTCAGCCAGAGCAGCACCTGCATCCAGAGGATGTGACAAATCCCAATGGCTTTGGGAACTTGGCAAAGGCAGCTGTCTTCAAAGTTGGAATCCCATGTGAATATATGGTAGGTGACAGCAACCCTGGTGACATTGTTTTTTCTACTTTGCAATGAGGTGTTGATCTCTAAAGCCTTCTCTCAGACAGCATTTTGTCACTTGTCTGCTGATGGCCTTCTGGGGGTAACAAAGTTCTGGGATGTGGGATTTCTGACCAATTGAAGATGGACCAGGGGGATTCCACCTGCCTCCAGGGTTAGTGAGGTTCTGGATCCACTTGTCCAACTCTCCCAGTGTTGACTCCTCAATCCCCAGCCATGGTATGGAGGGAGGATGTCCATGCTGCTCCTCACTTTTTACGGGAAGCCTGCTTGTGTGGGGTTGAGTTCAGAGGTCCTGGGAAATAGCTGTGACTTTCAGCCTCCCTCTCAGCTGGGACTGTCCTGAGCTGAGGGATGTACTGGTGGATTCCAAGGGCTGCCTGAGAATAGTTAGGGCCAACCAGACCACTTTCCCACTTGGTTCATCCAGTTTGGGGCCTTTATTCTCTTCTGCCATTGTCACACACCTGCACCTGAGCTGGGCTGTGAGTGGAATCCTGGGAGAGGGTGTGCTGTGGTCTAGAGAGACGCTGGGGTTTCCAGAGTCACATGGTCAACCAGCTTTCGATGAAATAATTCCCAAATCATGCTGAAATTCCAGACCTGTAGATTTGACTAAAGAAGCACATATTTTGAAGGTGTTGTCAAAGGTTGTGTATAGGCTCTTCCTTTGGCCAGAATTTCCTCTAATAGGGTTAGAAAACTCACCCATGACTGGTCAAGTATGGATGGACCAACTGAGATCTTCTGGTGGTTTTAAAAACCACAGAGGAGGAGAACTTCTGTCTCACCCTCTGGGTGAGTTGTCCAGTCTACAAAGACTGGTTAATTTGAGGACTTAGGACTTGGAGTACATCTGTAATCACAGGAGCCACTAAACTGCATTTGATTTGGTCCCTGGGAGAGGCTGTGCCTGATCACAATGTGGGCAGAGATTGTGGAGCATCGTTGGGCCCCATCCTCTCACCTTGAGAATGAAAGTTTGGGGCATTTTCACAAATGCACACCCTTGATTTCTGAATCCTTTATTCCTTGCTGAGGGTTTCTAGGCTAGGGCAGAGTGCAGAAACACCAGCCTGTATATAAATGTGAAATTAACTGATGGTTCTTCACTCTGGAATTAAATTAGTTGTGGCATCAAGTTGGGCTTTTCCCATGGACACCAGCAGTAGCATCTTCACTGACAATCCTGCATGTCTTGTCCTTAGTGTTCAGACCAGCCCTCCTAACTTGGGTAACTGGACATAGGGTCTTGTCTCTGGGGGAAGGCCACTGATCAGGGTGGTCATGCGCCAGTACCCAAGGCTGTCAATCTATGGTGTACCGCCCAGGCCAGCAGATCCCCGTGTGACCCTCGGCCTGGGATTTAACACACAGTTCAGAAGCTTTCAACCAACCAGCCCTAGGTACAAATGTTCATTTGTGCCCCAGGGGTGAGATGATGGGTTCCCTCTATGACCCATCAGGCAACTGAGTTCTCACCAAGCTTATATTCTCCATGGCTAAGATATGTATGTATGTATGTACACATACATACATACACACACATACATACATACACACACACACTCAGGTGTTTTCTTATTTTAGGAATTGTTAGTAAAATGAAAAAAGGAGTCTACATAGGTGTATGTTTGTGCCTGACAAGTTGTTCAATCAAAACTTTGAGTCTACTCAAAAGGATGTGGAATCACCTGATGTTTTTCGAGGAAATGTGGAGAAACAGGTCTAAAGGGTACAGTACAAATGAACAACTATGTTATGTGAAAACTTATAAAACTATGCTTGGTACTTCTATTGTAATGGCAAAAGTGTCCACTGGAGTGAAAAGCAGGAGCTGTACCTAAATGGAGGGCATGCGTTCCAGGAATCTGGAATGCAAAACAGCCCTCTGATCCTGTAGGCAGGATTCCAACTCCCTCCTCTCTGATCTGAAAGCTGCCATGATGAGGAAGGAGACTCCGTGCAGGAAGAGCAATGGAGGAGAGGGAGGAGAACAATGGGTCCCAAGGCACTAGGAAGCTGAGTTCTCCCTGACCCTTGGTCCATGTTCTGCTTGAGCCCCAGGCACAAGACAAAATTAGATGTCCTCTTAATTATACAACTTCTTTTCATTCTACTGGGATTGGGGACAAGATGTAGCCATGACATCCTTTGTGTCAAGTGCAGGTGGGATCAGCTTTCAAATTAAAGTCAAAACTCGGCACAGTCATCAGAGGTGGCCTCTGGGGTAGGATAAGTGGAGAGGAGACAGGAAATGGTTGTGGAGATACCATAGAGGGCTGAGGGTGCTGGGGTCCTTTCAGGGACCTTATGAAGTTCCTTGTAGGTCACATGTGGTGTGGAGGGCCCATAGCATCTCCTAGGAAACAATTCCTGAATTCACTTTATCCCTCATTCACAGCCTCAAACTTGTAATTTTAGAGTATAAATAAGTAGCATGACCTGGATGTTTTTTCCACACTGTCACAGACTGGAGTTCTCTCTTGCCTAGCAAGAGAGTGGATACAGAGTTGAATACGAGAGAGGCTAACGTCTGGGAGGAGACCAGAGCCCTGAACAGAGGTTTTGTCTCCGTATTTTTTTGAGCTCACAAGATATTACCCACGTGGTGAATGTGAAGAAAACAAGATCTTACACACGTGAACGTGGAGAAAACAATCAAAGTAATCATTAACTTGTATATGTAAGAGTGAAGGGTGTGGGGAGTGGAGTTGGTGATCAAAGTACAGTAGTATTTTGGCATCAGCTGCTAAGTGATTTCCTGCAGGTGATAAAACAAGTTACTCATGATCCCATTACACTATCTCGCTCGTTAACCTTGGGTGCTTTTGCCCCCTGGTGGCGACTTTCTGTCCTGAGCTTTTTATAGACCTTATTTCCCCACACCACACTAGAAATGTAGACATTAAAAGTCACTCCAATGGTGGGGCGCTCAGTCAGTTAAGCATCTGGCTCTTAGTTTCGGCTCAGGTCATGATCTTCCCATCTGAGTTCAAGCCCCACATCAGGCTCCACACTGATGGTGTGGAGACTACTTGGGATTCTCTTTCCCTCTCTGCCCCTCTCTGGCTCATGCTCTCACTCTTTCTCTCAAAATAAATAAATTAAAAAGTCAATCCAATGGAAAACAGCCATAGCAATCTGATGGGCACCCTGTCTACATGATTACTGGTATGTGGGCTACACCTCCTTGTTTAGCTCTTCAGGACAGCAGTTTCTTCCACATACCCTTGCTAGATCTTGCTGATCGTCTTCTACTCTCGTGCTCCAGCCATGCTGATATTCTGCATCATCCTAAGTACTTCGAGCATGCTGTTGTCTCAGGATCCCTATGCCTTCACCCAGCTGGAATCT
Source organism: Puma concolor (assembly GCF_028749965.1). Lineage (NCBI taxonomy): Eukaryota > Metazoa > Chordata > Mammalia > Carnivora > Felidae > Puma > Puma concolor. Next base: position 149,517,608 of record NC_141667.1, read on the forward strand.
ACTCCAGACTGAGGTGTCAGTCATCTTGTGCATAAAGGCCTTCCAGATGGTGTCCCCTTATAGCTGTTGCCCCCGTACTCTTTCTGTGACCTCAGCAATAGTTAGTAAATTCTAGTGTAATTCCAAGGTCAAGATCCCTTTCCCACTGTTGTTTAAGCTCAGTGAGATCATGGATCGTGTGTGCAAGTGAATTCAGAATAGGTTCCTAGTGCCTGGTGCTACAGTGGACCCCTCCTTTCAAAGGTCAGTCCCAGTGCTTCAGACTAAGGAATGTTGGACTGAGGTCCAGGCATTTGTTTTCTGAAAAATCCCATGGGTGATCTCAACATGTAACCTGGGTGGAGATTTACTCCCTAGAAACACATCATACATCTGGGTTTGAGCTTCACTTGAGAGCAGGGGCCTCCTTGGTCTTCCCCATCTCACCGTGCTGCAGGGGACTGGGATTTTAGTGAGTCATACTGAGGCTATAGATCATAACAACCTGGAGAAGTTTTCCCTGTGCTGAGGAGGGTCCCTTCTTTAGTGAATCTGATCTGATGATCCAGGTGGAGCAACAGTTCTAAAGGTTCTGGGTGGTTCTAATGTGCACTCTGGGTGCAGAAACTCAGCCTCAAGAATGTCCAAGCAGTCCCTACTTTGTTTTTTTTTCTCCTTGAGAGACTTGAGAGGTTTATAAAGATCAGGCAGCTTGGGGAAGAGGACTAGGGACAGACCTAGAATTCTTCCTGAGGTGGATCCTGGAGAGAGATTGCATTTGAAGTGACTCTTCTAATGTTTTTAGGGCTGTCTTCTTGAGGACGTGTGAGAAAATGCTCGTGTTCTGCCTTAAAGCTTATGGCAAATCCTCACTGTCAGTGAAATGGTTTCACTTTTTAGTGTAAAACCGTGTTTTCAGTATACATACAGTAATTAGTTAAACATTTTCTATGTAGATACATTTAAGTTATTGACTGAATACTTGAATACAAAGGGCACTGTGTTAGAAATTCTCAAGCAACCCCAGCTTTGGGTGTAAATGTTCATTTATGCCCCAGGGGTGAGGTAATAGTTGCCTTCTATGACTCATCAGGCAAAGGAGTTCTCACAGAGCTGCTTATTCTCCACAGGAAAGGAACTTTTTTGCACATACTCTATTCTGGATTGTTTTGTGTTATTTTAAGTATTGTCAGGAAAGAGAAATAAGCTGGGTGGGCCTACATAGATGTAGATGTTTGTAATTGAGCAATTGTTGAAGATAAAACTTGCGAATCTATTCATGGGATGTATGTTCACTTGAACTTGTCATGGGAAATGGGGAAAAACAGGTCTAAAAAATACAGTACAAATAAACACATATGTTAATATTAAAACGTATACAGCTGCACTAGGTACTTCTCTTGTAATGCAGGAAGTGTCTACTGGAGTGAGAAGCATAATGTACATTAAGTGGAGGAAATGAAGCCCAGGAATCTGACAGAACAGCCATCTGGTCCTACAGGCAGGAAAGACTGAAGACAGGATTCTAGCTCTCTCCTCTATGATCAGAAAGCTGCCATGATGGGGAAGGAGTCTCTGCAGGAAGAGCAATGGAAGAGAGGGAGAAGAATTATGGTCCCCAAGGCACCAGAAAGCTGAATTTTCTCCCTGCTTCTTAGTCTGTGTTCTGCTTGAGCCCCAGGCACAAGACAAACTGAGGTCATCTTGTTCAATTACACAGCAGCAGGCATGGCATTCCTTGTGTCAGGTGCAGTAGGTTTTGATGTTCAAATCCTCTAAATCTTCAGTCATAAGAGGGTGGCTCACTGTCTCTGAGGTGGGGTCTGCTGGGGAGGAGACAGGAAATGGGTGTGGAGATACAATGGACAGCTGAGGGGGCAGGGGTCCTATGAGGAATCTTAAGATGTTCGTGTAGATCACATGCTGGGGAGCCCATAACATCACCTCATAGGGAACAATTCCTGAATTCCCTTCATCCCTCACTTGCAGCTTCAACTTAGAATACTTAATCCACCATCACACATATGGGGCATGAACTAGATGTTTCCACACTAGAAGTAAAAAGTCCAGGCATGGAAGGTTAACAGCCACAGCATTCTGATGGGGATCTTTCTCTCACTGTCCCTGGTGTGCGGACCATGCCTCTTTGTTAGGCTATTCAGGACAGTGATTTCTTTCTTCAATGTCTGTCCACTTGATAGATCAGGCTGACTTTCCTCAATTATCCATGTTCCAGCCACACTGATCTTCACCATCCTAAGTACATTGAGCATCCTTTTGTCTTGGGAGCTGTGCTCCTACTGTGTTAGTTATGCATCGCCCTCTAGGACTATTCATCAAGTTGGTCTCCTATCCCTGACTGAGGTGTTGTTTCTTTTGTGCATAAAGGCCTTCCAGGGAGTGAACTCATAAGTACTGTCCTCTTCTTCTGTCCTTGACCTCAGCCCACATTTGGTAAATTCCAGTGTAAGTCCTTGGCCAAGTTCCCTTCTCCCCCTGCTATCTAAGGTTAGTGAGATCATGGATCGTGTATGCAAGTGAATTCAGCTGTCCACTACTTCCCAGTCCTGATGGGACAGTGGATTCCTATCAATGGTCGGTCCCGGTGTTTGAGACTTCAGTACATTGGGGTTGAGGTCCAGGGATTTATATTTTTGAAGTCTCTGGGTGATCTCAGCATGCACCCTGGATAGAGCTCTATTCTCATAGAGGAATGCATGCACCCTATCATGAGTTACACCTGAGAGCAGGGCTCTCCTTGGCCTTCCCCACCTCACTGTGCTCCAGGGAGCTGGGCTTTGGGTGAGTCATACTGAAGCTGTTGACTAGAACTACCTGGAGAAGCCTTCCCAGTGCTGAGGAGGGTCCCTTCAGTGAGTCTGATGTGATGATCCAGGCGGGGCCCAAATAGTGGCAATTAGAACCCAGGTGGTTCTAATGTGTGCCCTGGGTGTAGAAGCTTGGGTTCTGCCAGCTTCTCTTTACTTTCCTTGTTTTTTTATCCCTGAGAGACTGGGTGTCCTATGATTCAGATGTTCTTCCTTTTTAAGAAGTCACTGAGTTCTCTAAGTCTTGTATCGTGAGTTTTTGCCTTTGTTTCCTTTTTTTTTCTTCATTCTCCATAATTTAATCTTCTATATTGTTCGCTGCTTTATTTTGTCCATTCTTGCCATCGTGGCGTGCATTTGAGATTGCATCTCAGTTATAGCAGTTTTAATTTTGGCCTGATGACATTTTCACTTCTTTTATCTCCGCAGAGGGGATTTTCTGGTGTCATCTATGCTGTTTTCAACCTCAGCTAGTGTTCTTATCATGGTTCTAAATTCTACTTGAGACATCTTATATCTGTGTTAAGGCCTGGGCTGTCATTTCTCTTGGGGTGAATTCCTTTGTTTTGTCATTTTGGAGGAAGGAAAAACATAAAAGCAACTAAAAATTAAGAAATTAAAAACAAAACAAATCAAAGGACACTAAATCCTAGGGGTGTTTTAGTCTGCTTGTTGAAAAAAGCTTGATAGAATAGAGAAAAAAGGGAAAGGAAAGAAAAAGGTAAGAAAAAAATTAAAAAATATATATATTAGAATAAAATAAAATGAAATACAATAGAAAATCTAAAATGAAGTAAGTTTTTTTCCCCTGCATCCAAGGAAGAGAAAGAAGAGGAAGAAGGAAAAACAATTTAAGCAAAAACCTAAGCAAAGCAAGGAAAATGAACAAATAAATGAACCAGCCAACAGAATGAAACCCGAATGATGTTACATCCAGTTTCTCCTAGAACTGAAACTATTAGCACTGGATGGTCCACTATAGAGTCCATCAAGCAGATGGAGTGACTTGTGCTGGTCTTCTGGGGGGTGGGCTTGGAGAGTGTAGTTGTGTGTGTGTCCGAGGGGGGGTTGATATATTGGCTCTGTTCTCCACTAGGTGGTACTGCTTGGCTTACTGGGGTGGATCAGTATGCCTATGCACATGCGTATGTGCAGGAGAGGTGGAAATGGCTTCATCCAGCTCCCTAGTCTCTGGTGCAGGAACTTTGTACTCACTGACCTCCGATCAAGCACCCCTCCTTTGTTTCAGGCCTCTATCCACTCCCTGGCTTTACCCTGTCTGACCAAGCCATCTGCCTCCCAAGTGGCACCTCCCTCCAGAATTTTATACCAGATGGGGTTGTGTTTCAAAACCCCATACTTGAGAGAACTCTGTGGCTTGGACCTGCTGTGATTCTCTGGAGGAGCGTCTTGCTGAGCAATGACCAGTGCTGGCTTGCCCCAGAAAACATTTGTGTGATTTCAGAGTGACAGAGGTTCAGAGATTATGGCAAATCACAACACAGAGCCGGTGCCACCACACTCTGGCATCTTTGTCCCAATACCAGCAATCATGGCTGTTCCTTGGGGTCTGCTGGGACCTTTGCCTGTGGGAGGTTGTATGGCCTCTACCAAATGCACTCCAAACAAGGAAACTGCTTCTCCCCATGTGGCATGTAGACCCTTCAGACCATGCTTCCTCACCAGAGCACCACCAGGCACTGAGCTCTGGAACTTCAGACTCTGTGTTCCACCTTTTATAGAAGAATCCTGTGGTATTGAAACCTCATTTCTTCCTGTAAATGGTTTTGGGGAACCGATTACTTGTTCAGTTCCCTGTGAGTGTTTTCACTCTCTTCAGCTATTTTGGTGGGGGGAGTGCTTTTCTTGCATGATCCCGATCTACCGCATTCTCCCCCTTTCTCTTTCTCTGTCCTCTCTCTGCAAAAACCGCTCCCTACCCTCTGCGGCTTTTCTCTCCCCCAGTTCACCTGTCTGCATCCACATAAATGCTGAGTTCTGTGCTCAATCTATGCAGATTGTTGCATTAATCCTCAGATCAATCTGCTAGGTGTTCAAAATGGTCTGAATTTAACTGAATTCAGACCATTTAACTGAAATTCTTACATTCTTGCTGAAATTGTAAGAATTTCAGTTAAATGTATTTACAGAGTATTTAAGTTCTTGGCTGAATACTTGAATACAAGGGGCACTGTATTAGTATCTTACAGGCAAGGTACTAGATGTGAATGAACACATTTAGGTTTTCCTGGAGGAAGGTCTTCATGGGTCTGAACTGTGGGTGCCTGAGAGCCCAGAACAGTGACTGAAGTGTCACAGAAGTGACTTGAAGGCATTTGAAGAGATGGAGTCACTGTATGTTCCTGGAAGGCAGGAGGAAAATTATATTGTAAGGGAAAAAGAAATTGGAGCAGAGAGAGAAACTGAGGAATTTGTTCCTCACTTTAACCCAAGTGTGTGATAAGAGGCTGAGGTAGGTGAGGTGGGGCTGTGCACAGGGGTCTCAGACACACAGAGGGACCATATTTGTGTTCAGGGTGAACCCCAGACTTACCCTCTTCCAGAGGAGCCTTGCCTCTCCCATTGTAGGACTCTCCAGCCCTTTGGTGTCCCTGGTGCCCCCAGTGCTGGCTAGCACCTTCCTCAGGTCTCAGGGGGAAGGCTGGGGACAGGTGGCTCTTAGTGCTCGGTTATCTTGGTCCTACCTTGGTTAGAACAGCATCGTGTTCACTTCTGACTCCTTGATGTTTCATTTCTAACAGCATCTGGTTGTCTCTTGAGGCCTCTGGGTGGACCACCTGGCAGCCTTCCTACAGTCACCCCCAGTACCAAGAGAAAGGACCCTGGGTCCTGGTGTACCTGTAGCAGCTGCCTCCTGTGCCCTGAAGGAGAGTCTCTGAAAGGCCTCCCAGGGTGGGCATGTAGAGTCCAGTCTAATCAGTTTTAAGTACCAGTGTCTATTTCACAGACGTGCCCTGGGGAAGGGGCTCCCAGACAGGGTGACTGCACTTAAACCCAGCAGATGTGCCTGCATCTACCCCTGTCTCTGACTAATCTATGGGTGCATTGCCCACCCCCTGGTCCTAGCAGAGTATCCTCTGCCTGGGTTTTGACACCCAAGACAGAGGGTCTGTGTTCTCTGGAATGTTCATTTTTGGATCCATGGCCACTCACAAGCATCCTCTAGTGACCACGAAGTCATCTCAGCTCTCAATAAGTTCACATTCTGAGCAGGAAGACTATTTGTCCAAGTCCTAATGGTTTGGACTAAACTTATTAGTAATAGATAATAAACTGTTTGATTTTCAAGAGGACTACAGTAAGCTGGGATATATATCGGGAGCAAAGCTCATTGTGAGGCATGTGGAGAAACAGATGTAAGACTATATGACCTCAACATACGTGCATGGGTGTATACGCGACACAGAAATATTCTACTGAAGCAGCTGCAGCTCACTGTCATAGGAGGATGAGGCCCAAAACTCCTAAATGAAAGGACAAGCCTGCCCTCCTATAAAATGCTGAAGACAGGATTGAAAGGCTGTTAACTCTGATGTCCAAGTTGTTCCTTGAGCCTGTGAGCACTAAGAATGAACAAGATAGCAGGAGAAGGATGGCCAATATGAAATCCTCAGGAAACTGAGCCCCACCCCACCCAACCCCCACTCCCAGTTCTTTGGCTTCCATGTCTCTCTCCTCCTATCTGGCTACAAGGAGAAAGATCAAGGTTGAGTGTCCATTCCAAAGTTTATTCATGACCTTGACCTTGGAGAAGGAAAGGTTCATGGTTACAGGAGACTGTGCCGATACTTTGCCTCCTGAACGGAGTCAGGGTCAGTGTTTCACATAATCTCAAAGTGTCCAGATCTGATTCAGAGTTAATAAAAGATCTATCTAGATCCTGTGGAGAGACGGGAGTTTCTTGTGGGTGAAGTTCAGGAAATAGCTTGAAGGTGACAGGGGAAGACTCAGGCCCTGGGTGCCAGGCTGGGTCCTAGAGGTCCTCATCACACATCACTCACTAGGTTCCCTGAGCCTCTCAGGGGTCCTGGTCATGTTTAACGTTCAAGGTCCTGAGTGATGTAGCAGTCAAGGTCAGACTTCACTCAGCCAGACTGGTCCCTGCATCCACAAGGCCTGCAGTCACCCCTGCACAAGGCCCCACATTCACAAGACCTGAATGTGACCCATCACACTGACTTGGGATCTTGGCAAAGGCAGCTGGTTCTAAAGTTGGAATCCCAGGCGAATATACAACAGGCCATATAGACTCTCAGGACCTTTTTTTTTCCCACTTGGAAAGTAGGTGTGGATCTTCCTGGCCCACTCTTAAGCAGTGTTCCTTCAGTTGTCTGAGGATGGCCTTTCAGGTGTGATAGAACTCTGAGATGTAGTGGGATTTCTGATGATGATGATTTCACTTGCCTCTTGTTTTACTGAGGTTCTGGTTCCACTTACCTTCTCTTCAGTCCCACATCACCCAGTGTCTGCTCAATAGTCCCAAACATGTTGGGGGGTGTTTTGAGGGTGCTCCCCACTTTCCACAGGGTGGCTGCTTGCATGCGGCTGAGCTTGAGGTCTGGGAGTGTAGCCATAGCCATCAGCTCCCTTCCCCTCTGCTGAAAGCGGTCTCTGGAGATCAGGGATGTGTCCTGGTAGATTTCCAGGGCTGCCTGTGGATGGAGTCAGGCCCAACTAGGCACTGTCCTTGTCAATTATCCCCAGGATTGGGGCCTTTATCTTCTATGCCAGTCCTTGCACACTTGCTCTTGAGCTGGGCTTTGACTGGAAAACTGGGAAATGGTATGCTGTGGACCAAAGGGAATAGGGAAATTTCCAGAGTCTCATGTTTATACATGTACCCATGAACTCATCTACAAACCAGGATTGAAATTCCACATCTATAAATCTGACTTAATCTGGATACATTTAGAAAGTGTTCTTTTTTTTTTTATCTATATATGAAATTTATTGTCAAATTGGTTTCCATACAACACCCAGTGCTCATCCCAAAAGGTGCCCTCCTCAATACCCATCACCCACCCTCTCCTCCCTCCCACCCCCCATCAACCCTCAGTTTGCTCTCAGTTCTCAACAGTCTCTTATGCTTTGGCTCTCTCCCACTCTAACCTCTTTTTTTTTTCCTTCCCCTCCCCCATGGGTTCCTGTCAAGTTTCTCAGGATCCACATAAGAGTGAAACCATATGGTATCTGTCTTTCTCTGTATGGCTTATTTCACTTAGCATCACACTCTCCAGTTCCATCCACGTTGCTACAAAAGGCCATATTTCATTTTTTCTCATTGCCACGTAGTATTCCATAGTGTATATAAACCACAATTTCTTTATCCATTCATCAGTTGATGGACATTTAGGCTCTTTCCATAATTTGGCTATTGTTGAGAGTGCTGCTATGAACATTGGGGTACAAGTGCCCCTATGCATCAGTACTCCTGTGTCCCTTGGATAAATTCCTAGCAGTGCTATTGCTGGGTCATAGGGTAGGTCTATTTTCAATTTTCTGAGGAACCTCCACACTGCTTTCCAGAGCGGCTGCACCAATTTGCATTCCCACCAACAGTGCAAGAGGGTTCCCGTTTCTCCACATCCTCTCCAGCATCTATAGTCTCCTGATTTGTTCATTTTGGCCACTCTGACTGGAGTGAGGTGATACCTGAGTGTGGTTTTGATTTGTATTTCCCTGATAAGGAGCGACGCTGAACATCTTTTCATGTGCCTGTTGGCCATCCGGATGTCTTCTTTAGAGAAGTGTCTATTCATGTTTTCTGCCCATTTCTTCACTGGGTTATTTGCTTTTCGGGTGTGGAGTTTGGTGAGCTCTTTATAGATTTTGGATACTAGCCCTTTGTCCGATATGTCATTTGCAAATATCTTTTCCCATTCCGTTGGTTGCCTTTTAGTTTTGTTGGTTGTTTCCTTTGCTGTGCAGAAGCTTTTTATCTTCATAAGGTCCCAGTAATTCACTTTTGCTTTTAATTCCCTTGCCTTTGGGGATGTGTCGAGTAAGAGATTGCTACGGCTGAGGTCAGAGAGGTCTTTTCCTGCTTTCTCCTCTAAGGTTTTGATGGTTTCCTTTCTCACATTCAGGTCCTTTATCCATTTTGAGTTTATTTTTGTGAATGGTGTGAGAAAGTGGTCTAGTTTCAACCTTCTGCATGTTGCTGTCCAGTTCTCCCAGCACCATTTGTTAAAGAGACTGTCTTTTTTCCATTGGATGTTCTTTCCTGCTTTGTCAAAGATTAGTTGGCCATACGTTTGTGGGTCTAGTTCTGGGGTTTCTATTCTATTCCATTGGTCTATGTGTCTGTTTTTGTGCTAATACCATGCTGTCTTGATGATGACAGCTTTGTAGTAGAGGCTAAAGTCTGGGATTGTGATGCCTCCTGCTTTGGTCTTCTTCTTCAAAATTACTTTGGCTATTCGGGGCCTTTTGTGGTTCCATATGAATTTTAGGATTGCTTGTTCTAGTTTCGAGAAGAATGCTGGTGCAATTTTGATTGGGATTGCACTGAATGTGTAGATAGCTTTGGGTAGTATTGACATTTTGACAATATTTATTCTTCCAATCCATGAGCAGGGAATGTCTTTCCATTTCTTTAAATCTTCTTCAATTACCTTCATAAGCTTTCTATAGTTTTCAGCATACAGATCCTTTGCATCTTTGGTTAGATTTATTCCTAGGTATTTTATGCTTCTTGGTGCAATTGTGAATGGGATCAGTTTCTTTACTTGTCTTTCTGTTGCTTCATTGTTAGTGTATAAGAATGCAACTGATTTCTGTACATTGATTTTGTATCCTGCAACTTTGCTGAATTCATGTATCAGTTCTAGCAGACTTTTGGTGGAGTCTATCGGATTTTCCATGTATAATATCATGTCATCTGCAAAAAGCGAAAGCTTGACTTCATCTTTGCCAATTTTGATGCCTTTGATTTCCTTTTGTTGTCTGATTGCTGATGCTAGAACTTCCAGCACTATGTTAAACAACAGCGGTGAGAGTGGGCATCCCTGTCGTGTTCCTGATCTCAGGGAAAAAGCTCTCAGTTTTTCCCCGTTGAGGATGATGTTAGCTGTGGGCTTTTCATAAATGGCTTTTATGATCTTTAAGTATGTTCCTTCTATCCCGACTTTCTCAAGGGTTTTTATTAAGAAAGGGTGCTGGATTTTGTCAAAGGCCTTTTCTGCATCGATTGACAGGATCATATGGTTCTTCTCTTTTTTTTTGTTAATGTGATGTATCACGTTGATTGATTTGCGAATGTTGAACCAGCCCTGCATCCCAGGAATGAATCCCACTTGATCATGGTGAATAATTCCTTTTATATGCCGTTGAATTCGATTTGCTAGTATCTTATTGAGAATTTTTGCATCCATATTCATCAGGGATATTGGCCTGTAGTTCTCTTTTTTTTACTGGGTCTCTGTCTGGTTTAGGAATCAAAGTAATACTGGCTTCATAGAATGAGTCTGGAAGTTTTCCTTCCCTTTCTATTTCTTGGAATAGCTTGAGAAGGATAGGTATTATCTCTGCTTTAAACGTCTGGTAGAACTCCCCTGGGAAGCCATCTGGTCCTGGACTCTTATTTGTTGGGAGATTTTTGATAACCGATTCAATTTCTTCGCTGGTGATGGGTCTGTTCAAGCTTTCTATTTCCTCCTGATTGAGTTTTGGGAAGAGTGTGGGTGTTCAGGAATTTGTCCATTTCTTCCAGGTTGTCCAATTTGTTGGCATATACTTTTTCATAGTATTCCCTGATAATTGTTTGTATCTCTGAGGGATTGGTTGTAATAATTCCATTTTCATTCATGATTTTATCTATTTGGGTCATCTCCCTTTTCTTTTTGAGAAGCCTGGCTAGAGGTTTGTCAATTTTGTTTATTTTTTCAAAAAACCAACTCTTGGTTTTGTTTATCTGCTCTACAGTTTTTTTAGATTCTATATTGTTTATTTCTGCTCTGATCTTTATTATTTCTCTTCTTCTGCTGGGTTAAGGCTGCCTTTGCTGTTCTGCTTCTAGTTCCTTTAGGTGTGCTGTTAGATTTTGTATTTGGGATTTTTCTTGTTTCTTGAGATAGGCCTGGATTGCAATGTATTTTCCTCTCAGGACTGCCTTCGCTGCGTCCCAAAGCGTTTGGATTGTTGTATTTTCATTTTCGTTTGTTTCCATATATTTTTTAATTTCTTCTCTAATTGCCTGGTTGACCCACTCATTCGTTAGTAGGGTGTTCTTTAACCTCCGTGCTTTTGGAGGTTTTCCTGACTTTTTTCTGTGGTTGATTTCAAGCTTCATAGCATTGTGGTCTGAAAGTATGCATGGTATGATTTCAATTCTTGTAAACTTATGAAGGGCTGTTTTGTGACCCAGTATATGATCTATCTTGGAGAATGTTCCATGTGCACTCAAGAAGAAAGTATATTCTGTTGCTTTGGGATGCAGAGTTCTAAATATATCTGTCAAGTCCATCTGATCCAATGTCTCATTCAGGGCCCTTGTTTCTTTATTGACCGTGTGTCTAGATGATCTATCCATTTCTGTAAGTGGGGTGTTAAAGTCCCCTGCAATGACCACATTCTTATCAATAAGGTTGCTTATGTTTATGAGTAATTGTTTTATATATTTGGGCGCTCCGGTATTCGGCGCATAGACATTTATAATTGTTAGCTCTTCCTGATGGATAGACCCTGTCACTATTATATAATGTCCTTCTTCATCTCTTGTTACAGCCTTTAATTTAAAGTCTAGTTTGTCTGATATAAGTATGGCTACTCCAGCTTTCTTTTGGCTTCCAGTAGCATGATAAATAGTTCTCCATCCCCTCACTCTCAATCTAAAGGTGTCTTCAGGTCTAAAATGAGTCTCTTGTAGACAGCAAATAGATGGGTCTTGTTTTTTTATCCATTCTGATACCCTATGTCTTTTGGTTGGCACATTTAATCCATTTACATTCAGTGTTATTATAGAAAGATATGGGTTTAGAGTCATTGTGATGTCTGTATGTTTTATGCTTGTAGTGATGTCTCTGGTACTTTGTCTCACAGGGTCCCCCTTAGGATCTCTTGTAGGGCTGGTTTAGTGGTGACAAATTCCTTCAGTTTTTGTTTGTTTGGGAAGACCTTTATCTCTCCTTCTATTCTAAATGACAGACTTGCTGGATAAAGGATTCTCGGCTGCATATTTTTTCTGTCTAGCACACTGAAAATCTCGTGCCAATTCTTTCTGGCCTGCCAAGTTTCAAAAGAGAGATCAGTCACGAGTCTTATAGGTCTCCCTTTATATGTGAGGGCACGTTTGCCCCTTGCTGCTTTCAGAATTTTCTCTTTATCCTTGTATTTTGCCAGTTTCACTATGATATGTCGTGCAGAAGATCGATTCAAGTTACGTCTGAAGGGAGTTCTCTGTGCCTCTTGGATTTCAATGCCTTTTTCCTTCCCCAGTTCAGGGAATTTCTCAGCTATTATTTCTTCAAGTACCCCTTCAGCACCTTTCCCTCTCTCTTCCTCCTCTGGGATACCAATTATGCGTAGATTATTTCTTTTTAGTGTATCACTTAGTTCTCTAATTTTCCCCTCATACTCCTGGATTTTTTTATCTCTCTTTCTCTCAGCTTCCTCTTTTTCCATAACTTTATCTTCTAGTTCACCTATTCTCTCCTCTGCCTCTTCAATCCGAGCCGTGGTGGTTTCCATTTTGTTATGCATTTCGTTTAAAGCGTTTTTCAGCTCCTGGTGACTGTTCCTTAGTCCCTCGATCTCTGTAGCAAGAGATTCTCTGCTGTCAGCTATACTGTTTTCAAGCCCAGCGATTAATTTTATGACTATTATTCTAAATTCACTTTCTGTTATATTATTTAAATCCTTTTTGATCAGCTCATTAGCTGTTGTTATTTCCTGGAGATTCTTCTGAGGGGAATTCTTCCGCTTGGTCATTTTGGATAGTCCCTGGCGTGGTGAGGACCTGCAGGGCACTTCCCCTGTGCTGTGGTGTATAACTGGAGTTGGTGGGCGGAGCCGCAGTCAGACCTGATGTCTGCCCCCAGCCCACCGCTGGGGCCACAGTCAGACTGGTGCGTGCCTTCTCTTCCCCTCTCCTAGGGGCGGGATTCACTGTGGGGTGGGGTGGCCTGTCTGGGCTACTTGCACACTGCCAGGCTTGTGATGCTGGGGATCTGGCGTCTTAGCTGGGGTGGGTAGGCAAGGTGCACAGGGGCAGGAGGGGCAGGCTTAGCTTGCTTCTCCTTAGGTGATCCACTTCAGGAGGGGCCCTGTGGCAGCAGGAGGGAGTCAGATCCGCTGCCGGGGGGTTGGCTCCGCAGAAGCGCAGAGTTGGGTGTTTGCGCAGAGCGAGCAAGTTCCCTGGCAGGAACTGGTTCTCTTTGGGATTTTGGCTGGGGGATGGGCGGGGGAGATGGCGCTGGCGAGCGCCTTTGTTCCCCACCAAACTGAGCTCTGTCGTCAGGGGGCTTAGCAGCTCTCCTTCCCTTTGTCCTCCAGCCTTCCCGCTTTCTGAGCAGAGCTGTTAACTTATGACCTCCCAGACGCTAGGTCGTGCTTGCTGTCGGAACACAGTCCGTCAGGCCCCTCCGCTTTTTGCAAGCCAGACTCGGGGGCTCTGCTTGGCCGGCGAGCCGCCCCTCCGCCCCGGCTCCCTCCCGCCAGTCCGTGGAGCGCGCACCGCCTCGCCGCCCTTCCTACCCTCTTCCGTGGGCCTCTCGTCTGCGCTTGGCTCTGGCGACTCCGTTCTGCTAATCCTCTGGCGGTTTTCTGGGTTATTTAGGCAGGTGTAGGTGGAATCTAAGTGATCAGCAGGACGCGCGGTGAGCCCAGCGTCCTCCTACGCCGCCATCTTCCTTCTCTCCCCCCATTTAGAAAGTGTTCTTAACGCTCATTTGTAGCCTCTTCTTTGGATAAAGACTTGTCCTCTTTTTCTCTAATATGGATATTAAACTCACACCTGATTGGCCTAGCACAAGTGATCCCAGTGAGCTGTGACTGTTTTTATGAAAAGGTCGTGGGGCCTCCTGACCTCCTTGACCTTCTAGAGGGTCCTCCAGTGTTTCTTCTTCAGCAGTTACCCCTTACTTGGGAAGTAGGGTACCACTCTGCCCGTATGGTCTGACTGGCAGAGACCACTTGACATCTGCTTAGCCCCTTCTGAGTGTTCCTTTGCCTGTTCTCCTACCTTGAGGTATCCCAACCACCCTCATTTCCTGGAAGAAGGCAGGATGAAACATGCCCTTAATCTGGGGTTATCATGAGGTCATAGCACCCTAGCCAGTCTGGCCATCATGATGTCACAGGACATAAAATTATCTGTACAGGCCTGTGGCAGATGGGAAAATGTGAGTGGGTGGCTACCTGCCTCATGAGATCCCACTTATGATGGCCTCAGCCTGCATAGGGGAACCCAGGAATGCAATGCCTGGATCCCTTGGGGGTGCCTGGAGCTGCTCCCATACAAGCCCTATATAAGAGTCTCAGAGGGCTGGGCATGGTTGGGCACCTGGAGCCCATGGGTATCTGCTCCAGTCTCTAATGGCCCCAGGCTGACTTATGGGGAAACAGCCACTGAACCTAGGTCTGAGCTCCTCAATCACTGTGAGGTATGCTGGGCACTTTTCTATCTGTAGCTAACCAACAGATAACCTTAGGTATGTGGGTCTTTTTCTTTTCTTTCTCTCTTTTTTTTTTTTTTTTTTTTTTGGAAAATTATCCTCCAGTGAGCAGGATTGACAGAGGAATGTGAGAAGGATGACAGACCTCAAATCAGCCAATAGCCTCATTTCACGTTGTCCCTTGGCCTGTCTACTTTGGGATCCCACCACCTCCAGGGTCCAGGTAGAAAGAGAGGAGGATCCTCTTACTGGATTTCAATTTGTATTTTCTGCACACAGGGTTTGGGGAGTAGCAAATAGATGACTGTGACTTTTGTTTCTCTCAAGCTGAATCAAAGTCTGATTTCCAATGGTTAACTCCTTGATATAAAGTTCAGGGCACTTGAGGTTCCTGGTGATGGTAAAGGATCCTCCCTGAAGGAACATGATGGAGTGAGAATGACAGGGTGACTGGTAAGAAGGACCAGGCCCCCAGGATACAGAGCTGCCTCCCTTTCTCTTGCCCTCCCTATTTTAAAAATCTATTTTCCAAATGTTATTTTTATTCCAGTATAATTGCCATAGTGTTAGTTTCACATGTACGATATAGTGATTCAGCAATTCCATAGTAACCCAGTGCTTATCATGATACATGTACTTTTAAAAAATTTTAATGCTTATTTTTGAGAGAGAGAGAGACAGACAGACAGAACATGAGTGGGGAAGAGAGAGGGAGACAAAGAATCTGAAGTAGGCTCCAGGTTCTGAGCTGTGAGCACAGAGCCCAATGCGGGGCTCCAACCCACAAACTGTGAGATCATGACCTGAGCTGAAATTGGGTGCTTAACTGACTGAGCCACCCAGGCGCCCCATGATACCTGTACTCTTAATCCCCATCACCTATTAACCATTCCTCCCACCCACCTCCCTTCCGGTAACCATCAATTTGTACTTTATACTTAAGAGTCTGTCTCTGATTTCGCTTCGCATTATATTCTAGCTCCATCCATTTGTTGCAAATGACAGATTTCATTCATTTTTATGGCTGAATGGTATTTCATTGTATGTGATATACATATATACACACCATCACCTTTATCACATCAGTTGATGAATGATTGGAGTGATTTCATAATATGGCTGTTGATAATGCTGCTATAAGCATAGGGTTACATATTTGGATCAATATTTTTATCTGTTGAATAAATACCAGTAGTGCTATTATTAGATCTTAGTGTACTTCTATTTTTTATATCTTCCACAGTGGTGCACCACTTTGCATTCCCACCAACAGGGCAAGGGGATTTCAGTTTCTCCACATCCTCATCAACATTTGTTTCTTGTATTGTTGATTTTAGCCATTCTGACAGGTGTGAGGTGATATCTTATTGTGGTTTTGACTTGCATTTCCCTGCTAAGTGTTATGCATCTCTTCATGGGTCTATTAGCTATCTGGATGTCTTCTTTGGAAAAGTGGCTATTCATGTCTTCTCCCCACTTCTTAACTGGATTATTTGGGGTTTTTTTGGTGTTAAGTTTGGTAAGTTCTTCATAGATTTTTGGATAGCCCTTTATCTGATATGTCGTTTGCAAATATCTTCTCCCTTTCTGTAGGCTGCCTTTAGTTTTCTTTATTTTTCCCCCCACTGTGCAGAAGCCTTTTGTCTTGAAGTCCCAGGAGTTCACCTTTGCTTTCATTTCCCTTGCCTTCGGCAATGTATCTGGTAAGAATTCGCTGTGGCCGAGGTCAAAGAGAATACTGCCTGTGTTCTCCTCTGGGATTTTGATCATTTCCTGTCTCACATTTAAGTGTTTCATCCATTTTCAATTTCCTGTGTGTGGTATAAGAAAGTGATCCAGTTTCATTCTTCATGTTGTTGCCCAGTTTTCCCAACACAATGTATTGAAGAGATGGTCTTTTTTTTTTCCATTGGATATTCTTTCCTGTTTTGAAGATGAGTTGACCATATAGTTGTGAGTCCATTTCTAGGTTTTCTATTCTGTTTCATTGGTCTATGTGTTTGTTTTTATGCCAGTACCATACTGTCTTGATGACTACAGCTTTGTAATATAGCTTGACATCTGGAGTCATGATGCTTCCAGTTTTGTTTTCCTTTTTCAGAATTGCTTTGGCTATTTGGGATCTTTTCTGGTTCCATACAAATTTTAGGATTGTTTCTTCTAACCCTGTGAAGAATGCTGGTGGTAATTTTATTGGGATTGCACCAAATGTCTATACTGCCCCAAACAATCTACACATCTTAACAATGTTCTTCCAATTCATTAGCATGGAATATTTTTCCATTTCCTTGTGTCCTCTTTAATTTCATGTCCTTTATAGTTTTCAGAGTACAGATCTTCTACATTTTTACTTTATAAATTTTTCGATGTTTTACTTATTCTTGAGAGAAAGACAGCATGAACAGGGGAGGGGCAGAAAGGGAGACACAGAATCCGAAGACAGGCTCCAGGGTCTGAGCTGTCAGCACAGAGCCCGACATGGGGCTTGAACCCACGAGCCATGAGATCATGACCTGAGCTGAAGTCGGACGCCCAATGGACTGAGCCACCCAGGTGCCCCTGGATCTTCTACCTCTTTAGTTAGGTTTATTCCTAGATATCTTATTATTTTTGGTGCCCTTGAAAATGGGATGGATTCCTTGATTTTTTTTTTCCTGCTGCATTATTGGTTATAGAAGTGCAACAGATTTCTGTGTGTTGATTTTATATGCTGTGACTTTGTTGAATTCATGTATCAGTTTAGCAATTTTTTGGTGGAGTCTTTCCTATTTTCTTTGTAGAGTATTATGTCATCTGCAAATAGTGAAAATTTGACTTCCTCCTTGCCAATTTGGATGTGTCTGGCTGAGGCTAAGACTTCCAGTACTATATTAAACAGTAATGGTGAGAGTGGACATCCTTATCTTGTTCCTGACTGTAGCAGAAAACTTTCAGTTTTCCCATTGAAGATATTATCAATCGTCAATAGGTCTTTCATATGTGGCCTTTATGATGTTGAAGTATGTTCCATCTATCCCTACTTTGTTGAGGGTTTTTATCAAGAATTGAGGCTATATTTTGTCAAATGATTTTTCTGCATCTATTAAGAGGATCATTTGGTTCTTACCCTTCTATTAACGTGGTGTATCATGTTGATTGACTTGCAGAACCACCCCTGCAACCCAGGAATAAATCCCACTTGATTGTGGTGAAGAATTCTGTTAATGTACTATTGAATTCAATTCGCTAATACTTCATTGATAATTTTTACATCCATGTTCATCAGGGATATTGTCCTGTAATTCTCCTTTTTAGTGGGGTCTTTGGTTTTGGAATCAAGGTAATGCTGTCCTCATAGGAAGAGTCGAAGGACAACTTCTAAACTCAATCTTTTTTGAAACAGTTTAAGAATAGGTTTTAACTCTTCTTTAAATGTCTGCTGGAATTCCCCTGGGAAGCCATCTGGCCCAGGACTCTTGTTTGTTGGGAGATTTTTGATTACTGATTCAATTTCTTTGCTGGTTATGGGTCTGTTTAAAATTTTCTATTTCTTCTCGGTGCATTTTTTGTAGTTGTGAACTTCTAGGAATTTGTCCATTTCTTCCAGATTGCCCAGTTTGTTGGCATGTTTCATAGTATTCTCTTACTGTTTGTATTTCTGTGGTGTTTGTTGTGATCTCCCCTCTTTCATTCATGATTTTTATCTATTTAGGTCCTTTCTCTTTTCTTTTTGGTAAGTTTGGCTGGGGTTTTATCAATTTTGTTAATTCTCTCAAAGAACCAGCTCTTAGTTTCATTGATCATTTGTTTCTATATCATTTATTTCTGCTCTAGTCTTCATTTTCCTTCTGGCGTGAGGCTTTATTTACTGGTCCTTTTCTAGCTTTCTTAGGTGTAAGGTTAGGTTGTGTGTTTGAGACCCTTCTTGCTTCTCAAGATAGGCCTGTATTACCATATGCTTCCCTCTTAGGACTGCCTTTGCTGCATCCTAAACCATCCTCTCACTTTTAATCTGCAGTTGTCTTTAGGTCCGAAATGAGTCTCTTGTAGGCAACACGTAGATGGATTTTTTTTTTTAATTCATTCTGCCACTCTGTCTTTTGATTGGAGTGTTTCGTCCATTTAAATTCAAAGTAATTATTGATATTCCCATTTTGTGTTTTGTAGTGTTTCTCTGATCCTTTCTTGCTCTTTCGTGGTTAGCTCTCTAGTGATATACTTGGATTTCTTTCTCTTCTTTGCATATCTATTACTAGGTTTTGATTTGTGGTTATTAGGTTTGTATGTAACCTCTGCAATAGCAGTCTATATTAAGTTGATGGTTGCCTGTGTTTGAACCCATTCTTCACTCCTCTCCCCTCCACATTTTAGGTATCTGGTGTCATATCTTATTACATGAATGCCTTGAATTATTTTTTACAGAAATACTTACTTTTACTGTTTTTTTGTTTGTTTGTTTTACTTTTCATACTGACTTACGGTCTTTCCTTTCCACTTAAAGTCCCCTTTAATATTTCTTGTAGGGCTGGTTTAGTGGTCATGAACTCCTTTGACTTCTGTTTGCTTGAGAACTCCATCTTTCATTCTATTCTGAATGATAGACTTTCTGGATAGTTTTCTTGGCTGCAAATTTTTTTCCTTTCAGCACTTTGAATATATCCTGTTACTCCCTTCTGGCCTGCAAAATTTCTGTTGAAAAATCTCATGATAGCCTTATGGAGTTTTCCTTATATGTAACAGTCTTCTTTGCTCATGCTGCTTTTGAAATGTTTTATTACTTTTTGCCATTTTAATTACCGTGTATTGGTGTGGACCTCCTAGGGTTGATTTTTTTTTTTTTGCAGGGGGAGGGAGGGAGGGGTG
Source organism: Puma concolor (assembly GCF_028749965.1). Taxonomy (NCBI): domain Eukaryota; kingdom Metazoa; phylum Chordata; class Mammalia; order Carnivora; family Felidae; genus Puma; species Puma concolor. Next base: position 149,536,890 of record NC_141667.1, read on the forward strand.
ATCTCTATGCCTCTTGGATCTGGATAGGTTTCTTTCCAGAGATTAGGGAAGTTTTCAGTGACTATTTCTTGAAAATTTCGCCTCCCTTTCTTTTTTCAGGGATTCCTTAATGTGTATGTTATGCTTGATGGAACCACGGAGTTCTCGAAGACTATTCTCATTTTGAATACTTTTTTTTTCCTCTCATTGGCTCAGCTTGATTTCTTTTCATTACTCTATTTTCCAGGTGGTCATTAATTCATTTCTCTGCTTCTAGCCTGCTATGTATTGAATGTGTTTTAAATTTCATTTATTGTGTTAATCAGACTAGCTTTTAAAATCTCTTTGTGAAGAGTCTCACTAGTGTCCTTCACTCTTTTCTCAAGTCCAGTGAGTATCCTTATGGTCATTACTTTAAATTTGCTATCAGGCATATTACCTATGCTGGTAATATAGGTCTCTTGCTATCATTTTGTCCGGTTCTTTCATTTGGGACATATTCCTTTTTCTCATTTTACTTGCGTGTCTTTTTTTGTGTTAGGAAAGTCAGCTGTGTCTCCTGCTGTCAAAGGTGATGGTCTTATGAAGAGGTACTGTAGTGCCCTGCAGTTCAGTGTCCCCTGTTTCCCCAGGACCTGGTGCTGTAGGGAGTGTCTCCTCTATGTTGTGTATGTTCTGTTGTTGGGTCCTGGCCTCTTTTTCCTTCAGTGCAATTGTTTACAGAGGATCTCTCTGCCTGTTGTGGGCAGTGTTTAGCTCCCAGCCAGATGGGGTACATTGAATAATGTGCGTGCTGGTTTGCTTGTGAAATGTGACCTGCCAGAACCAAGGCCCTACAAAAGGTGCAGGTGCAGAGACCTGGTGCTGGCAAGATTTGCACCAGTCTTTTGGGGGATGGGGCACACATTGCCAGGACTGAGGTATGTGTGACTGACTGGAATGGGAAGATCTGCCAAAGCACAGGGTGGGTACAGCTTAAGTAGCAACTTAAGTAGCGAGTGTTGGTGCCCTGTTGGTTCCTCTAGCTGGCTCTGTGTGCAGAGTGGGGAAGTGGTGTCTGCCTCTCCAGGCCTCACACTGATAGGAGTAAATCACCCTCCCTCCTGTCTGCCGTTTGGGTTTTTCAAATTGCTGCTTCCATGCTCTATTTCCCAGGCCGTTTGTCCTGCTGTCTCTTTAAGGGAGGAGACTCTGCTTCCTGATGCTCTCAGAGCCAAGCCAGCTGATTTTTAAAATTCTAGGCTTTAAGTCCTGCTGGTTCTAAGAATTCATTAGGTTAAGCCCGTCTCACTTTCAAAGCCAAATGATCTGGGGATTCATCTTCCTTATACAGGCTTGCTGGTGTGATACTGTTTTTCACCCTTCTGTGTCACTGGCTCCCTCTCCATTGGAGATGGCCATGGTCCTTTGGCTCCCAAACCCATGTCTACCCTTCTCTACCCTTGTTGTGGTCTCTTCTCTACCTGTAGTTGTGGAGTTTGTTCTGCCAGTCTTCAGGTCACTTTTCAGGTAATTTACACTGATGTGAGTGTTACCTAGTTCTATTTATGGGACGAGGTGAGCTTAGAGTTCTCCTATTTTGCCATCCACACACACAGCACCCCACTATCCCTATCTTTTTTTTGTTTTGTTTTTAGATCCTCTCCAAGCCCTGGCTACAAGGCAAAATCAGAAGATGATTTATTTACATATCCACTGTCTATTGGATTTGGGGAAGAGAAGTTGGGATCTCTCATTTTTCCAAATAGATTCCAGTGCAGGATGTGGATCATACCAGGGGAGATGGACTATGCTGCTGGGGTATGGGGGCTCCTGAGAGAAAGGCAGGAAAGGGCATGGTCATGACCATGCAGGGGTTTGGGATCAGGCCTTTCCTGATGGTACCTGTGGATGTTCCACCTAGATCACATTTGGGGTAATGACCGCACTCTCCAAATGGAAGGTGGGTGATGGACTGGAGCTGGTACCTTGAGATGGGAGACAGCTGCATTTGTAGGGAAGACCTGAGAGAGGGATAAAGGCACATAGAGAGCTCTTGAAGGCACTACTTACCTTCTCCCTGAATCTTTGCCTAAGGCCTGGCCACTCCTGTGGGCCATATCCACTCTGAACAAGTCCAGGGGAAGAGTCCTTCAAGGCCAATGCTTTATTTGGCAGGTTAATACATCTTCATGAAACTAAGTTATTAAAAACAAACAAAAAGAAACTTTTATGAATGTTCACAAACCCTTAGCCTTCTGGGAATTAAAAAGAGAGCGGTGGGAATATATCCTTGTGTAGATTAGTTTGAATTTATTTTTTTAATGTTTTATTTTTGACAGAGCACGAGTGGGGGAGGGGCAGAGAGAGAGGGAGACACGGAAACCAAAGCAGGCCCCAGGCTCTGAGCTGTCAGCACAGAGCCCAACGTGGGCTCAAACTCATGGACCATGAGATTGTGACCTGAGGCAAAGTCAGAAGCTCCACTGACTGAGCCACCCAGGCGCCCCAGATTAGTTTGAATTTAAAGCCAGAGATGAACATTTTGAATTTGTGACTTAAACTCCATCAGCTTCCATCTTCATCAGCTTCTTCCTTAGTTGTCTTCCTCAGGTAACCAAAGTCAGCCTTGTCCCTGCTTCCTGTCAAGTGCCTGGTTTTCTGTCCGGTAGACCTCTTGGTACAATAATGGCCTACAGCCCTGGACAAAGCTTTGGTGACCAACTGGCTATATTTCCTCCCAGGGTGTCAATCCTGTGAAATCAGTCTGATTTGCAATACTTCACTAGAAAACAAAGCCAATATTATTTAAGGGCACCAAATTCTCCAAGTCCCAACAAGTAAAATATCCAATGCTGACTTCTAAAATCAGCAGGCACACAACTCCCTACAAGCAGAATCAGTGGGAAATGACATAGGGTGGAATCAGTAGGACTTGAAAGCTTCTCTGACCACAGCAGTCTATTTATCAAGCATGTAGGGAAAGCATGAGCACAGGAGGTAGGACAAGAACCTCATCAGGACTTAAATGGAATATTGGAGATGCAGAATAGAGTGAGGGAGTCCACAGATCACAGCAGGCCCACAGTCCCCTTAACATCAGGAATGTTGCAGGACCAGCCTAGGAAGGTGTCAGGAGCAGCATGTAGCAGCTTTGTGTGCTGGGGCCTCACTGCTGAGAGTCTGTCTCCAGCTCTGAGAAGTGCAGCTGGGTCAAGAAGGTTACCACCTGCTCTGCCAATGAGGGTAGTAATAACACCACCCACCAGGCATGTCTTGAGTATCAAATGCATTCGTATTTGTAAGGTACAGAGGACTGTGCATGGCACATATTTCTCAGTTGGGAAAATGCTTGTGTAATGAGATAAAAGACAAGTGACTTCTCGTCAACACACAGGAAGCTGCCTCCCTGGTACGTGCCTCCTTTTCATTCCTGAGTTTTCCCTGTGATACATCTCTTGGCAGCAACTAGGCTGTATGCAGAGCTCATAGAGCTGGCACTTACTCTGATTTTTCTGGAATTTGAGAGTCAGGAGTTCCTGAGTATAGAAATGTGTTTGCTGTCGGCATCTGGCTGGCTGTTGCAGGTGGAAGCCCAGTCACTAGTAAAAGTCTTGGATGTGATAGACCTGTCCCGTGCACAGAATAGCTGGTCAGCCTACAGTTAAGACAATTCCCTCTAGAACCAGTGTTGTGCCCTGGGAGTGAGCCTCAGTTCCAGGGAGAAGGTCTGAGAGGAGTCTCAATGCTCCCAGGTGCTCTGATCTGTGCCCATCTTTTGTTCCCCTGAGTACGAGCATTTTGCATTGCAAAGGAAGAGAACTTCTATCTCATCCACCTGACTGAATCAGGCCAATCCATGAATCCTGTGGTTAAGGACTCAGGACTTGGGATACATCTCCTAAATCATTTACCCTGAACTAGGTTTTGACTGGGCTCCTGGGAGAGGGTGTGTCTGATCACAAATAGGGCAGTGATTGCAGTGTTCACGGGCTCCACTCTCCAGATTGCAAAATGAGCGGTTATGGTGTTGGTAGAAATGCACACCCTGATACCTGAAGTCTCTATTTCCCTGAGATTTCCAGGATTTTGACTCTATGATCTATGATCTGAAAGCTGCTATGATGGATACGCAGTTTCTGTGCAGGAAGACCGAAGACAGGGAGAAGGACGATGGGTCCCAAGGCATCAGAAAGCTGTTTTCTTCCTGCCCCTTGGTTTCTATGTTTATGTTCCCCACTCCCCAAGCCCCAGACAAAACCAAGAATTAGATGTCGTCTTGTTCAATTATGCATCTTACTTTCATTCTGTTGGGTTTGGGGCCATGACCTCCCTTGTCAAGTGCAGTGGGGTTCAATGTTCAAATTGTCTTAAAGTCAGGGTCAGAATAGTCATCAGAGTGGCTGACTGCCTCTCGGGTGGGGTCTGCTGGGGAAGAGGCAGGAAATAGGTATGGAGATACCATGGACAGCTAAGGGGGCAGGGGTCTCCTCAGGGACCTTAGGATGTCCCATGTAGGTCACATGGGAGGGCCCACAGCATCTCCTCATAAGGAACAATTCCTGAATTCTTTTTATCCCTCACTCACAGCTTCAACTTAAGCAGAAACATTGAAATCCTAGAACATAAATACTTAGTATGAACTAGTCTTTCTACAGTAGAACTAAAAACTCCTGGTATGAAAGGCCACCCCCATAAACAGCCATAGCATTCTGATGGGGACCCTGCTTACATGGTCCCTGGTATGTGGACCAAAATCTTTGAAACTTTCCAGGACAGCAGTTTCTTTCTTCCATGTCTGTCTACTGGATAGATCAGATCAGGCTGATGTCCCTCCATTATCCATACTCCAGGCACAGTAATCTTCTGCACTATCTTTAGTATAGGGAGCTGGCTTTTGCTCAGCAGCTCTGCTTCTTCTGTTTTAGTTGCACATCACCGATCAGGGCCATTCATCAAGCTGGCTCTTCCCCCTGACTGAGGTGTCTATCACCCTGTGCATAGAGGCCATCCAGACTGTGACCCCTTATAGGATGTCCCCGCCCCCCCCCCCCCCCCCCCCCAGTCTGTCATTGATCTCAACCCACACTTAGGAAATTCCAATGCAATTCCTGGTCCCCACCCCTTCCCCTGAGACCTGTGGGAGGTACCAGATGCCACTAGGGGGCACTAGGGACACCAAAGGGCTGGTGGAGGGTCTATAGTGAGGGAGGCAAGGCTCCTCTAGCAAGGCACCCTGTAGTCTGGGTGAGGCTTCCTCTCAGCACAAAAGAAGTGGTCAAGTCCACTTCTCCCACTGCTCTGCAAGGTCAGTGATCTCTTGGATTATGTCTCTATGTGAATTCAAATGCAGAACAGCTTCTCATCCCTGATGCTACAGTGGACTTCTTTTCAAAGTGTTTCAGGGCTGTTATGTTGTGCTGGGGTGCGGGGATTTGTATTTTTCAAAAGACTCTGAGTGATGCAGTAAGGGTGGAGATCAACTCCCTAGAGGAACATTATGTACATTGTCATAAGCTGCACCTGAGAGCAGGGCCTTCCTGGCACCTTCCTACCTCACTGTGCTCAAGATGGGCAGGGACTTCAAGAACTGATCACACCTAGGCTGTAGATTAGAATTAGTGTATCTGGCAAGGCTATCCCAGTGCTGGTGAGGGTCCTTTCCTCAATGAGTCTGTGATAATCCAGCTGGGGCCCAAATATCAGCAGTTCTGAAAGTCCCAAGTGATTCTAATGTACAATCAAGGTAGCAAGGCTCAGCTGCAAGATGGTTCAAAATGGCCAGGTTTTTACTTCTTTTCTTTTTTTGAGAGACTAAAGAGGTTTGTAAGAATCAGAGCATTTTGGGAAAGAGGATGAGGGCCATACCTAGAAACTCTTCTTGAGATTTATGCTGGAGGGGTGTGTGGATTTGATGAGAATGTGTGTTTTTAGAGGTCTCTAAGGACATGAGGAAATGCTTGTGTCTAGCTTTAAAGCTTATGGCATATGATCACTGTAAAGGAAATTGTGTGTCTTGCCAATGTAAAATAACATTTTTAGTAAAATTATAACAACTTGAGCTAAAATCTGCCCGGGTAAATCCATTTAAGTTCTTGGCTGAATACTTGAATACAAGGGGGCACTGTGTTAGTATCTTACGGGCAAAGCACTTAAAGTGAATGAATATATTAGATTTTCCTGGAGGAAGGTCTTTACAGGTCAGAACTGTGGGTGCCCGGGTGAGCCCAGGACAGTTTATCAAGTGCCATGGAAGTGACTGGAAGTGTTTGGAGAGATCAAGTCACCTCATATTCCTGGATGGCAGAAGGAAAATCCTATTTCAATAGAGACTAAAGGTCAGCGGTATAAGGGGGGCAGAGAATAAAACTGATTTGGGTTAAAATTGCCTCAAACATTGTCTCAGTGTGTGATGAAAAGCTGAGTGTAGGTGAGATGAGGCTGGGGTCAGGGGATTCAGACTCACAGAGGGACCACTTTTGTGCTGAGAGGGAGCCTCACCCAGACTAGAGGGTGCCTTGCTAAAGGAGTCTTGCCTCCCTCACTATAGACCCTCCAGCCCTTTGGTGTCCCTAGTGCCCCCTGGTGGCATCTGGTACCTCCCACAGGTCTCAGGGGAAGGGGTGGGGACCAGGTGGCCTTGACTGCAGGGTCATCCAGGTGCAAACCTGGGTCAGAGTAGCATCATGTTGATTCCTGCTTCCTTGGATTCTTCTTGAAATCTGAGGGCAGCCAGTTGTGTCTAGAGACCTCTAGGTGGGTGGTGGGTCAGGGAAGGGTACCAGCCTACAGCTACTGTAGGTACAAGACCTATCTATGAGCCAAGATAGAATACAGGTCCTGGTGAACCTAGGGTTGATGCTTCCTTTCTGTGCCCTGGAAGAAAAATCTTTGAACAGCTTGGTGGGACAAGTACTTGGAGCCCAGGACTAGTTGGGTTCAGCCAGCAATGCTTCCACTTGTTCAGAGATCCTTCCAGGGGGACAAGCTGAGACATGGTGACTAGACTCCAGTCCCCCCACATGTATCTGAGCCCATGATGATTGCTGACTAATCTGTAGGGGGCTTGCCCACTCCATGGGTCCTAGCAGAGTCCCTCTCTGGGCTTTGACACACAAGACAGAGGGTCCAAGTCCCTGAGTATGTTCCTTTTCATATCCTGGCCATTCACAGGTGTCCTCTGATGACCACTAGGCCAGCTCAGTTTTCCTGCAGTTTATGTTCTGCATAGGAAAGCAATATTTTTCAAAAGACTGAATCCTAGTTGATTATGATCTTCTTAGTAATAGAGTGATGAATTGTTAATGGCAGCTTTTCAAGAGAATGATTCAGGTAAGTTGGGATCTAAACTGGGAGGGGAAAAAATTCACTTCTCAGCAGAATTGGAGAAACAGATGCAAGACACAGTGACCCAACATATCCAACATACAGGTGTGCATACACATAGCACAGAAACAGTCTAATGAGTCAGAGTATTTAAGAAACCTCAGCTCAATGTCAATGAGAGGATTAGGCACTCTACTGGTAAATGAATGGTCGATGCTGCCCTGCTGGAAAATGCAGAAGGCGGGATGGAAGAGCTATCCTCTTGGAATGTGCAAGTTACTCCTTGAAGGTTCACGAGGCTCTGAGCACTAAGAATGAATGAGATACCAGCCAGAGAAGGGTGACTGATCTCCAGGCCCCAGAAAGCTGAGCCCCCTCCCAGCTCCTCGGCTTCCCAGTCTCTCTCCTCTAATCACGGCCACCAAGGAGAAGGAGATAAAGCTTGTCTTGTTTCCATTGTAGATTCTATCTCATGACACTGGCCTTGGGGAAGGAAGAGTTCATGGCTACAGGGGACTGTGCTAATATCTTGTCTCTCCAATGGAATCAAGATATTCTAGAGAATCTCAAATCCTCCAGATCTGGTTCACAGGAGAATTTTAGTTCTGCTCCTGGGGAGAGCTGGCAGCTTCATTTGGATATAAACTCAGGAGATGGACGTGTTGGTGACTAGGGAAGACTCAGGCCCTGGGTGCCTGACTGGGTCCTGGAGATCCTCATCACCTATCACATACTGGGTCCCCTGAGCCTCTGAGGGGCCCTGGTCATATTTAAAGTTCAAAGAACAGAGCGAAGTAGGAGTCAGGGCCAGAGTGGCCTCAGCTACGGCAGCTTCTGCAGCTATGAAGACTGCAGTCCATGAATGTGACCCATCCCACTTGCTTGGGGAACTTGGCAAAGGCAGCCGATTTCAAAGTTGGAATCGGGAGTCTGAGTACATTGCAGGTGATGCAGACTTCATGACCTTGCTGTTTCCACTTGGCAATCAGGTGTCCCCTGTCCAGCCTTCTCTTAGGCAGTGTTCATTGAGTTGTCTGCTGATGGCCTTCCAGGTGTGACAGAACTCTGGGAGGTAGTGAAATTTCTGGCCATGGACCTTGAACATGGGCCAAAGAGATCCCACTTGCCTCTTGCCTGAGGTTCTGGATCCACATGCCTCTTCAGACTCAAGTCACCCAGTGTCAGCTCATCAGCCCCCAGCCATGTGAGGGTTGGTAGTTTCCAGGCTGCTCCCCGCTTTCCACAGGGAAGCCACTTGCATGGGGCTGAGCTTAGAGGTCCTAGAATGTAACTGAAGCCATCAGCCTCCCTTCTGAGAGCTGTCTCTGCAGCTCTGTGTCCTGGTGGATTTCCAGGGCTGCCTGTGGATGGAGTGGACCCAACTCGACCACTGCCCCTGTTGATTCTAGGATCAGTGCCTTTGTCCTCCTCTGCCAGTCCTTGCACACCTGCACCTGAGCTGGGCTTTGACTGGAAGACTGGGAGATGGTGTGCTGTGGACCAGAGGGAAGATGGGTGAGTCTAGATTCACGTGTTCAAATAACTTTCGAGAAAACCATTCACAAACCTGGATGGAAACTCAATGTCTATATATTGGACCACATTTTGAAAGTATTCCCAAAGCTTCTTGATAGCCTAGCCTCTTTGGCCAAAGAAGTAACCTATTTTCTCTAATATGGATAGATTTGGTCTAACATGGGTGATCCCAGTGACATATCTGCAGTTGTCTTTAAGGATGGGTCCTGTGCACTTCATTGGGCAGTGCCCCTTCCAGAAGTTCCTCTAGGGTTTAGTATTCAATAGGTGCCACCTGACTGGGGAGGTGGGGTACCACTCTGTCCATATGGTCTGTCTGGCAAAGCCTGGTTGGCATCGGCTCAGCCCAGTGAGTGCTCCTTTGTCAGGTCCACTTCCTGGGCATATCTCACACACCCTGGTAGGTTTCTAGAGGAATGTGAATGAACTCTGGCTCATCCTGAAACACAGCACCATGGCGAACCTTTGATACTGTGAGTACATTCCATACTATCACATGATGCAGAAATGTCCCTGGGGTCCAGTGGCAGATAGGAAAAAAGTGGTTCAGTGGGTATCTGGATTTTAAACCTCACCTCAGGATGTCCCAAACTTGCATAGGGGGTCCTCAGGGATGCGGGGCCTGGATTCCCTGGTGGTGCCTGGGGCTGAGGCTTCTATACAGTCTCTGCAGAAGAGTTTCAGAATGCTAGCCATATTTGGGTACCTAGAGTCTACGGGCATCTGTTTCAGCCTCAGCCTCTTTTCAATACCCCTAGCAAGCCTGGAACCTGACTCCCTGGGAAACAGCCACTAAGCCTCAATCTGGGCTCCCCTATCAGGGTGAGGTACACTGAGCAATTTTCTTATCTTCTGGCTTCCTCAGAATTAGTGCCTCAGTTGGTCCCAATCTACTTGGACTTCTTGGTCCAAGTAATCTGAAGTTCCATATACAGAGGGCAAGGAGAGATGGAGAAAAGAGGCAGACCACTCCAGATAGTAGGTAGCAGGTTTAATAAACAAGGGAACATATATGAGAGGCTTGTTTTAGGTGGCCACAAAACAAGTAGATCTCTGCACCCACCTGACAAATGTTTAAAGTTTATAGAGAGGTTTTAACTTGGTTCAGGCATGTATGCCATTTAATTGTTCTCAACACCTTATACTCTCAAAAGTTATGTCCTTGGAACAGCCCCCACAGTGGAGACACTAAGCAGGGTGTACATTCCAAGGACAAGGGAGGAGGTGAGAAGGCTTTGACTACCTAGGTACTGGTGGAGGGTCAACCAGGGGCCACTCCTCTTGATCCTCTCCCCCAACATCTTCCCAGCCAGAAGACCCAGCAAACTTTTTTTGGATGGAATTGTTCAACTCCCTGGCAGACCATGGACCCTTTTCCATGGGTTTCTTGTCCACGTTGTGCTTCTCAAAGGAGCTAGACCACCAATTTCCTCTTTTCTCTCTTGGTTCAGCTCTGGGTCTAGTCTAGCTCCCATTCCTGACATCTGTCCCATGCCAGTCCCAAGGCATGTTGGTCACAGAGGGCACATTATCTTCAATGAGTTTGAAAATCTGTCAACCTCTGGAAGTTTCTTTTCCAGCTCCTCTTTATCCTTCATCTTGACTTTTTTTTTTCTCTTGGGGCTAGGATCCTGCCTTAGGTAGTAAAGGGTCTCTGAGCTCGCTGAGTGTCACCTGTGTTCATTGTGCATTGGGTCTCTGTGGTGGGCCAGTCTGCCTTGCTGTGGAGGAGGCAGGGGATGTCTGTATGAGCACTCTCCTCTGGGTCCATCATGTGGCCCAGTGGGACCAGCTCATTCCTGTTTTAAGTGTGGCTCCTAAAGAGCATGTGGTAAACACTGGATCCCGGAGGTGTTTTAAATCTTCTGTTCAGGATCCTCACCTTTGTGCATTTCCCCATGTGGATTTTCCATCAGTTCTTCCTGCTCTTTCACTTTCCTGGAAGTCCTAGCTCAGACCATCAGAAGCAAAGCAAAATACAATGTTTTCACAAAATTGTGAAATCAGTCTCCTTCACAGTACTTCACTTCACCACAGAACAAAGCCAATATTATTGAAAGGCACCAAATTATCCAAGTCCCAACACGAAAAATCTCCTATGCTGATGTGTGTTTAAGATCAACAGGCACACAACTCACTACAAACAGAATCGGTGGGAAATGACAGAGGGTGGAATCAGTAGGGGACTTGAAAGCATCTCTGATAAATAGACTGCTGTGGTCAAGCATGTAGGGAAAGCATGAGCACAGGAGGTAGGACAAGAACCTCATCAGGACCTAAGGGGAATGTTAGAGATGCAGAATAGAGTGAGGGAGCCCACAGATCAGAGCAGACCCACAGTCCCCTTAACATCAGGAATGTTGCAGGACCAGCCCAGGAAGGTGTCAGGAGCAGCATGTAGCAGCTTTGTGTGCTGGGGCCTCACTGCTGAGAGTCTGTCTCCAGCTCTGAGAAGTGCAGCTGTGTCAAGGTGGCTAACACCTGCTCTGCCAATGAGGGTAGTAATAGCATCGTCCACCAGGCATGTCTCAAGGATCAAAAACATCCATATTTGTAAAATACAGAACTGTGCACAGCACATATTTCTTAGATGTAAAAATGTGTAATAAGATAATCCAGCTGTCTTTCCATAAAGCCACAGGAAGCTGCCTCCCTGGACTTCCTTCCATTTTTTAGTTTTCCCTGTGATGCAGCCCTGCTGCTGCCTGGAGATGCATTTAGGGCCCTTCGAGCCCACACTCTGATTTTCTGGAATTTAGGGAGTCAGGAGTTCCCTAGTGTAGGAATGTGTTTGTCCTCTGTCCTTTTGTGTTGGCTGTCTCTGTTGCAGGTGGAGACCCAGCTGCTAGTAAAGGGCTTGGATGTGATTGAGTTCGACCCATCTCACATGCAGGCAGAATGGTCAGCCCGCAGTAGGATGATTCCCTTCAGAACCTGTGTCTGCCCCAGGGGTGAGTCCTGGGCATCAAGACCTCAGTTCCAGGAAGAAGGTTTGCGGGTGGTGGGGGGTGTCTCAGCACTCCCACGTGCCCTGATCTGGACCCATCCCTGAGTCTTGGTATCTTGTACTGCAAAGGAGGATTTTTATCTCACCCACCTGAGTCAGGCCAATTCATGAGTCCAATGTGGTTAACTTAAGGACTCAGGACTTGAGTGACATCTCCTAAATCACTCGCCCAATCCAATACTAGTTTATGAGGTCCTATAACAGAGAGGGTGTGTCTGACCACAATGAAGGCAGTGATCGCAGAGCAATATTGAGCGTTATGTGTTAACTGCAAAAGTTCTTGAGGCAAAAGCGTGCTCGATGTATTCAGGAAGACATTGCCTTGGAAACTTTGCTCCTTCTGTGTTAGCTGTTCATCACCAACAAATGCCAGTCATTGAGCTGGCTCCTCTGACTCAGGTGTCAGACACCTGTGCATAGAGGCTTTCTCAGAGGACACCCTCCTAGGCACTGCCCCCTCGTTCTGTCCTGGGCCAACTCTTAGTAAATCCCAGTGCAGCCCCTTGGCCAAGTACACCTCTCCCACTGGTCTCCAAGCTCAGTCAGATCATGGATCATGTCTGTAAGTGAAATCAGATGTAGAATGGTTTCTCAGCCCTGATGCCACAGTGGACTTCTTTCTTAAAAGTCCATCCCAGTGTTTCAGACTTAATTATTTTGGGCCTGAGGCCCAGGGATACGTGTTTGTAAAAAGTGTCTGAGTGATCCAACACAGTCTGGGTAGAGATCTCCTTTAGAGGAACATACCTTCTCATGAGCTACACCTGATCCAGGGGCCTCCTTGGTCTTTCCCACCCCACTGTGCTGCAGGAAGGATCAGGGAATTTAGTAACTGAGTCCCACCCAGGCAGTAGACTAGAACTGCCTGGAGAGGCTTTCACAGTGGTGATGGGGTCCCTTTGCAAGTGATTCTGATGTGATGATCCAGGAAGGATCCATAGTGTCAGTGCTAAAGGTCTCAGGTGTTTTTTTAAAAAAAAATTTTAACGTTTATTTTTGAGACAGAGACAGAGCATGAACAGGGGAGGGGCAGAAAGAGAGGGAGACACAGAATCGGAAGCAGGCTCCAGGCTCTGAGCCATCAGCCCAGAGCCCGACATAGGGCTCAAACTCACGGACCGCAAGATGGTGACCTGAGCTGAAGTCGGACGCTTAACCTACTGAGCCACCCAGGCGCCCCAAGTCTCAGGTGGTTTTAATCCACAATCGGGATGGAAAAGCTCAGCTTTAAAAGGGTTCAAATGGTCAGGTTTTTCTGTTTTTGTTTTTCTTGAGAAGTTGAAGAGTTTTATGAGAATCCCTGTGACTTGGGGCAGAGGACTAGGGCCTGACCTAGGAACTCTTGAGACTGAGACTGAGATGCCCCACCGGGGGTGGGGGGAGGGGCTCAGACAGGTGGCTGCTCTCAAGTCCCAGCAGATCTTCCTGCACCCATTCCAGTCACTTATCTGTGAATAAACTGCCTACCTCATCAGTTCCTAACAGAATCCCTCTGTCTGGCCTTAGACACACTAGACAGAGGCTCCTGTCCCCAAGAATGTTCATTTTTTTTAAATGTTGCCATTCATAGGCACCCTCTAGCAACTCTGTTCTCTCAAAGCTTATAATCCTCATGGAGCATTTGTCAAAGGACTACAAATCTTTTCTTTTCCCAAAGGATTGCAATTCTAATTATTTTCTAATTTTTTTTTTTTTGGTAATAGAAATGTGATTGTGTATAATAAAGTTTTTCAAAAGAAAGACTAGCTAAGTCAAGATTTTCTACAAAAACACTCATTTTGATAGGTTTCTCCCAGAAAATGTACAGAAATAGGTGTAAGAGATGGTGAATTTGCAATATAAGAGATACAAATACTTATAATATTATCCCAAAGCTTCTGCTGCTTCTAGAAATTTCAGTTCCAATTTGAAATGGTTTTGAGGATCAATAATGTTAAAGGAAGATGCTGCTTCTGCTAGAAAATGCTGAAGGCAGGATTGAAGCCTCTCCTCTCTGAATGTACAAGTTGGTCACTGGGCCTCTGAGCACTAATAATAAGAGAGTGGGGAGGGAGGGATGGGCATATCTCCAGGCACCTGGAATCTGAGCTCCCTCTCTGTCCCTTGGCCTCTATATTTTTTTCTCAGTATAATTCTGGGTCCCACCCAAGCCACTGACACCAGGATGAAAAGTGATGAGGGCCATTTCTTACAATTTCACATGATATTTTCATGACCTCGGGTTGTGGAAGGGAAGGAATCATGTGCCTAGGAACTGTGATTTTTCAACTGTCTCAAGTGCAGACAGCATCACATTTAAATGGTCTTTAAGTTCAAGACCTGATTCAGAGTCAGGAGAGGTCCACATCTTCTGCTGGGGCATGAGGTCTGCCAGCACAAGTATGGGAAATGAATGCAGAGATGACCAGGCAGGACCCAAAGTTCATGAAACCCATCTTAGTACTTGGATGTCTTCAATATATTTCACTTGTCAGGGGACTCGGAGCTTGACATTGGAATGTGGATGGGCTTGGAGCTGGTCCTGGGAAGGAGAAGGTCATGTGCACAGGAAATTGCTGAGTGGAACAGACCCCTTCAGGGCTGGCTTAAATGGCCCACCCTCTTCCTGGATCACTGCCTCTGAACTTGCCTTCCACAGGGGCCATGAGGTCCTCAGCACCATTGCTTTGGGCCCCAGTTATAGAAGGACAAACTCTGTGATAAGTCCTTTCCAGTCTCATGAAGATGGGACCACGGGCAGAAGCTGGTCTTTTAATTCTGCACTCTGCTCAGGGCACAGTGTGATGGCTGGCCCAGCCCATGTTGGTCACTTAAGAGCCATAAAGTTCAATACAGAAGAAACCTACCTGAGACCTAGGGTCTACTGCAGGGCTTCTCCATAACTATGGGCCAGGGTTCATTTGTTGGCCTTCTGTATAGTCCCATGTAAGTCCTACAAAACCATCAGCATCTGGGGACACCGTTGCCAGCTCTTCTCTATGGCCCTGGGCTTGGGCACAAAGGAATCATCTTTGTCAGGACAGGATTCTTCTCCTTTGTCTCAAGATGAAACTCATTTCCAAAGATTCCCTATTCTTGTAAGAAACTCTAGGTTTCCTGGTCTCTCCAAGGACTGGTCTAGAAGGGACAGAGAAATGTGGATGCACCTTGGCATGACTGTGTATCTGAGTGGTTTTCAGAGATTCCCCTTCTACACTGACAAGGTCCACACATGCCTTTATGTCTGCTGGTGGGAGATGATAAATCTTTAAATAGGAATGTCAGGAACTGGCATCACTAGGAGAAACAATGTCCAATACCTCTACTCACGGGTATGTCAGGAAGCATCTCTGTGCCTGGATATTGCTTAATAATGAATAGAAGTCTGAAAGCCTTCAGTTAATTGTAATTACTGATCTAGAAGGGATCTTCCTTTGTTTCAGGGAGTGTCAACTGTCCTCATGAAAGGCCTTGTTCTCCTTTAGGTCGCCAGGATTTTGTGGACGAAGTCAGAGCTCCAGGCTCTGTGGAGCCACAGGCCTGTCATCCTCGCAGCTGCCCTGTGGGCTGGGAGAGGAACTTAGGGCTGATGAAGGTGTTGAGGCTAGGACTGGAAATACAGAGAGAAAAAAAAAGTGTCTGTTCAATTGTTGTGACCACAAAGAAAACCTTGTTTCTTTTTCTTCCATTCTGTGTTAGAATTTTTTTAAGCTTATTTGAGAGAGAAAGGGGGGAGGGAGGGGGGAAAGAGGAGAATCCCAAGCAGGCTCTGTGCTGCCAGCATGGAGCCCAAAATGGGGCTTGATCTCCTAACTCTGGGATCATGAGCCGAAATCCAGAGTTGGATGCTTAACTGACTGAGCCACCCAGGGGCCCCTATGTTAGAATTTTAGATTTCTGTAAAGAGTCACCTAATGTAAAAAATAGATTGTTTAACATGAAATAGCAGATTCACAGGCAAGCCATTATAAATTAAAATATAATATTGAAAATAATGACTTTATTAACACTAAGAACTGAGAAATGTGTCATTTTAAAGTAATGAAGAACCTCAGTCCCAAGTTAGGAATCAATAATTTACCTCAAAATTCTCACAGAGCTTCCCCTTCTGCCTATGATGCAATAACAAGATCCAGGTTCCCTCCAGCATCAAACACATAAAAAGCCAGATGAATGACATTATCTGCATGTCTCAGACACTGGGCAAAAAGATGAAGGACAGTATCCGGAGGCAGGAAGCAGGTTGGGGTGCCCAGCTCAGAGCCTGCTAAGCTTCCAGGATGCAGTGAGGAGGGGATCCAGGCAAAGAGTGGGGGGAGGTCTCCCTAAAGTAAGGAAATAGGGATGAGAATATGAGGAGGGGAAGGCAGCCGGGAATCCAAGAACAGACTTACAGAGGAGAGGAAGGAGTGGCTGAATTGGGGGGTGGGGGTGAGGTTGAAGAGCAGCCAGGAAGAGGGGTCATTGAATTATCTTCAGGTATAATGGTTAGTGCAAATTGAAAGATAAATTCATTTTCTGGTGCCAAACAGGAAAGATACTACCCCTCCTTTTTCTTTCAGAGCATTTTTTAAAGAACACCTGTATCTGCAAATTCTTTCTCTGTCCTTTGGTATATAATATTTTTAAAAGCAAAATAACCTTCTTGCCAGCTTTTCATAGAGTACCTGGGAGCCATCTCTATGAAACTGCATTTCACACAGAGTGTCCTTCTAACTTCAAATATGCCATTGAGAAACTTCAGAAATTATTCACACAGAAAGTCTTCTTAATTGTAATCAAGGAAGGTGGAACCCCCTATGCCACCATCATCCTGGGAGGGTAGAGCCTTAACTCCAGCAGGTGCCTGGCTCTAACACACAAGCATACCTCTTAAAATATTAAAAATTATTTTTCCAGGAGAAGAAGATGGCAGCAGAGTAGGAGGACCCTAGGCTTGTCTCATTCCACAAACACAACTAGATCAAATCATCCTAAATACCCAAGAAATTGACCTGAAGACTGACAGAACAAATTCTACAATTAAAGGGGGGAGAGGAGACCATATAGAAGAAGGCAAAGACTTAGACAAAGTGCCAAGATGGAGGAATCCATCCCAAATGAAAGAACAAGATAAGGACATGGCCAGAGATCTATGTGAAACAGATATAAGTAACGTGGTTCATGGATAATTTAAAGCAACAATCATAAGGATACTCACTGGGCTTGAGAAAAGAATGGAAGACATCAGTGAGACCCTTACCACAGAGATAAGAGTTAAAAAAAATCAGAAATGAAGAATGCAGTGAATCAGACTGGAGATGCAATGAACAGCAGTCTGGAAGAAGAATGAATAGGTGATATAGAAGAAAAAATAATGAAAAATGATGAAGCTGAACAAGAGAGAATTATGCAACATGAGAATAGACTTGGGAAATTCAGTGACTCCATCAAACAAACATAATAACATTCATATTCTAGGAGTCCCAGAAGAAGAGTGAGAAAAGGGGCCAGAAAATGTACTTGAAGAAATAATAGCTAAAAACTTTTCTAATTTGGGGAAGGAAACAGATATCCATATCCAGAAGGCACAGAGAACTCCCATCAAAATCAAGAAAAGCAACCCACATTAAGGCATATTTGTAAAACAAAGTGATTAAAAAATCTTAAAAGCAGCAAGACAAAAGAAGTTCTTAACAAGAGAAAACCCCATAAGGCTAACTGCAGATTTCTCAACAGAAACTTGGCAGGGAATGGCATGATATATTCAAAGTGCTGAATAGGAAAATACAGTAGCCAGGAATACTCTACCTAGAAAGGCCTACTCATTCAGAATACAGAGATAGTGTGTCCCAAATAAAAACTAAAGGAGTTTGTGACCACTAAACTAGCCCTACAAGAAATATTAAAGATGACTACATGAGTGGGGGGAAAAAGAGACCAAAAGTGACCAAGACAAAGGATCAGAGAAAATCTGTAGAGACCACAACAAAACAAGTAATAAAATGGCAATAAATAAATATCAATTATTTTGAATGTAAATGGACTAAGGGCTCCAATAAAAAAAAGGGTGTCAATGGTAAGAAAAAAAGACCCATCTATATATTGCCTACAAGAGACTCATGTTAGACATAAAGACACCTGCAGATTGAGGAAGTTGAGAAACAATTATCATGCAAACGAATGTCAAAAGTAATACTTAACATCAGACAAACTAGACTTCTTTGTTATTGTTTTTTTCAACGTTTATTTATTTTTGGGACAGAGAGAGACAGAGCATGAATGGGGGAGGGGCAGAGAGAGAGGGAGACACAGAATCGGAAACAGGCTCCAGGCTCTGAGCCATCAGCCCAGAGCCCGACGCGGGGCTCGAACTCACGGACCGCGAGATCGTGACCTGGCTGAAGTCGGACGCTTAACCGACTGCGCCACCCAGGCGCCCCTTTTGTTATTGTTTTTATTCTGCTTTGGTATCAGCGTTAATACTGGCCTCATAGAATGATTATGAATGTTTCCTCTATTCCAAATTTGTAAGATTTTGATAAATATTGTCATTAATTTTTTTTGTTTTTTGATGTTTGGTGGAATTCAATGAAACTATGTAGTTTTAGATTTTTTTTTTGTCCTGGGAGATGTTTGATTCCTAATTCAACTTTCATTCTTGCTACTGATGTAAGATGATTTCCTATTTTTTGGATTCAAGATTCATGATTCAACCTTGGTAACTTGTGCATTTTTAAGGAATTATCTGCTTTTTTCTGAAGTTATCTTGGTGTGATAACAGATTACTATAAACAGTATTATACTATGTATTTCTGTGGTATCTGTTGTATTGTTTTCCATTTCTCATTGTTTTTTGCAATGTAAAGAATTGCCAATTAAAAAAAAACTGGCCATTACTTTCAATATTTTATTTATAAAAAAAATATTTCCCCTTCAGTAAAGGTAATTAAACATAAGTGGTAACGCAAGTCACCAGGTGAATTTAAGGTGAACTATGTATAGGGCACCTGGGTGGCCCAATTGGTTGAGATTCTCTTTCTCTGTCTCTCTCTCTTGCCCTCCCTAACCCTCCCCAACACTCCCCTGCTTGCACTGTCTCAAAATAATAACCATTAAGAAATTAAAAAAACCTGTGACAAATGGTGCTGTCAAGTCTTCTTGCTTGAGAACCAGCTGTGCTTTATCTTGAGAAAATGTGATGCACTGGGTTGTCATTCCCTGGCTGAATAAAAGGGTGGGATTCCTTCTGTCTTTGCCATCTTATTAGTGGATTGTCTGTGATTATTGTCTGGTTTAAATGTATTTAATAATTTCAGGTTTTCTCCCACCTTTGGTGGATAGATTGGTGTGGCAAGAGATCTTGTTCTTAACTATTTCTTCCCATAGGAAGTGGATATCCTTGTGCTAGGGGGAGCCCAATACCTCAGCAGCAGAAACTTTCCCCTCCTTATGCAGCAGCCAAGGCCCAGCACCCAGGAAAGGAGGCCACCACCTGCAGTGGAGTCCCTGCTGGAGCAGATCCCCTGAAATGCAGCCTGGAGGGGCCCTGTCTCCTCCTCTTCCTGGCTGTTCGCCTCTTGTTGCTCCACAGCAGACCTCTGGGGCCATTGGTGTGGTCCCCTTGATTCTTGTGGTAACAAGATGCTGCTGCTCCTGTTGCTTATAACAACACCATGAACATTCATGGGTATGATTGGAAGGGTATGGAGAAACAGAAAATGAAGATGTGAAGGGTGTGTGTGTGTGTATGAAAAGTCACATGCATATTTTATAATGTATACCAAACATGAAGTTCATTTTGACAGAACTTAAAGACTCTTAAGATTCTTTATGGAACTGAACTACTGACAGAATGTCCTGATGTTAGTAGCATTTGCTAAGTCTTGTGAAAATAGGCCAGGTTGGCATAGTGTATGTTGGTTTCTTCCTTGTATTTTTACTTGTACCTTTAACCTTCTCCAAACTCCTCACCAAAGACAGAGACCTGTAATTATGGTCATGTCTTAACTGTGCCATTGAATGGAGAATGTATCAACTCAACTTATTTCTTACCGGTGCTGGAGGCTCTGAACAGCTGTCACTTGTCGGAAGTTGTAGAGCTTAAGTAGTGCCCTCATCTGGCCAGATAAGGGCAATGGGTTCCCTCCCATGACAGCTGCTGACTTGGCCTGCCTTGGGCAGCTGTAACTGGGGACAGTTGGATCTCCTCCAGGAAGCCACCTTAGGGAGTTCTCCAAGGTCCCACTATCCCTGGGGAATCTCAAATGTTGGGCAAAATATGGCCTCTAATGATGTCTTCGACAGCAAATTCTAGAATCAGAGCCCTGTGGGGACTGTTTGTAAAGCCACCTGCCGGGAAAGGAGGGAGTCATCCATCAATCCACTCTGGGATTTCATGGTACTGTTGCCTTGGTTTGTTTTAGGATTTTTTTTTTTTTTTTGAGAAATTTTAGGTTTACAGCAAAATTGAGTGGAAGGTATAGAGTTCTCATATGCCCTCATGCATGCATAGCCTTCCCTACTACCAACATATTGTACTGAATCTGTAGATCAAGTTGGGAAGAATTCTTGACACTATGGAGTCTTCCTATCCATGAATAAAGATTGTCTAGTTCATGGATTTCTTTCAATTTTCTTTAGTTCATGGGTTGTACCCCTATCTGGCCAGATAAGAGCAATGGGTTCCCTCCCATGACAGCTGATTTGGTTTGCCTTTGGCAGCTGTAACTGGGGCAGCTGGATGCCCTCCAGGAAGCCACCTTAGGGAGCTATCCAAGGTCCCACTATCACTTTATTCTGTGGTAGGCATTGTAACCTTTATTCTGTGATATACTATCATCTACTATAACCTTTAGATAATTTTTTTAAAAAATGGCCCTACTATGAAATCCTTTTTTTTATTTTATTAATAAGTTTTATTAATAAGTTTTATTAATAAGTTACATCCACACATATACTCTTCCCATTACCTGTACCTCTGCTCCCACCCTCACTCCCTGTAAAAGTAACCATTATCAGTTTTGCATTGATTTTTTTCCTGCCATTTGTGGTTTTAAAGTATATGAATGTATTCTTAAACAATAAAATATTCTTTCACCTGTATTAAAAGGATATACTTATCATGTTGTATGAATAAGGATTTATTCATTTAAAAAGTTTTTGATATATTGCCATATATTTCAGGTGTGAAACATGATTTGATATTTGTGTATCTCATGAAATCACAATTCTGGTTAATATTCATCACCATACATAGTTACAAATATATTTTCCTTGTGATGATAACTTTAAAGTCTACCTTCTTAGCAGTATAATACAATGCAGTAATACAATGGAGTAACATGATGCAATATGTATAGTCACTATACTGAATATTACGTCCCTCAGGACTTATTTTATAACTAGAAGCTTGTATGTTTTAACCCCCTTCATTTCACCCACCCCAAAATCCTTGCCTTTGAACAGATTGGCAATCACTATCTATCAGAATTGGTTTTTTCTTTTAAGATTCCATATATAAGTGAGATCATACAGTATTTATCATTTTGGACATCCACATACAAAAGAATAAAACTGGACCACCCTCTTACACCATACACAAAAGTTAATGTATTAAAGACTTGGAGGGGGGCCTAGGTGGCTCAACTGGTTGAGCATCCAACTCTTAATTTCAGGTCAGGTCATGATCTCAGAGTTTATCAGATTAAGCCCCACATCGGACTCTGCGCTCACAGCATAGAGCCTGCTTGAGATTCTCTTCCCCCACCCCCTCTCTCTCCAAATGAGGAAATGAAAAAAAAATGTGGAATGTAATACCTGAAACCATAAAACTAGAAGAAAACAGGCAGTAAATTCCTTAACATTGGTCTTAGTGGTGACTTCTTTCCCCCTTTGGATCTGACACCAAAAGCAAAGGCAATAAAAGCAAACACAAACAAGTGGAGCTACATAAAACTAAAAAGCTTCTGCATAGCAAAGGAAACCATCAGCAAAATGAAAACACAACTTATGGAATAGAAGAAAATGTTTGCAAATCATTGTTCATACTCTCCATGGGAGCTTCCTGGGTGAAATCTGAAATGGGGCCCTATGTGCAGAGGGTAGGGAGAGACTGAAGAAAGGCAGGAAACTCCATCTTGACAGGTGGCAGGTTTCATAAGCAAGGGGACTTGCATATGAAGCTTGTCTTGGGTGACCAGAAGATGAGTAGATTTCCACATCTGCCCATTAAATCTTAATAGTTTATATATAAGTCTTCACTGAGTTCAGTCACTGAGACCATCTCAAGGCTATGTCCTTGGGGTGGATTCTGGGAGCAGGGAAGGTAAGCGGGCTGCACATTCCAAGGACACGAGGTGCTGTGAGGAGCCTCCAATTTCCAGGTCTAGCTCATGGGTGTAATCATTTCAATGACATCCTCTAACAATCCAACACTTGTGACCAACTCTTATAATCTCACACTTCTCTTGTGCAGTGTGTCGAGTGATCAGCAATGTGTCCTGTTCCCAATATAAGGATGCCTGGGTGCTCGAATGTCTGTAATCTGACATTTGTAATTTGAGGTAACCTATGAAACCCATTCCAAATCTGGCATCGCCACCATGGCTCTGATGGTAATATTTATAGGGCCATTATGGTCAGCAGTATAATGGGCTGCCTGTGTAGTTTGACAGAAAGGATACCAATGCCCAGTCTTATTGATGGTGTGTACCACAGACCAAGTTTCTGGATCAGTATAGGTAATATTGGATGAACTAAGAGTACTAGTCCCAGCTCATTTGTTCTCAATGTACTGTTTTTGACCCTTCCAATTCCCTACCTAGAGTGGCGATACCCATCTTGGTGAGCTACCCACATAATCAACATCCGGGCTGATTTCTTTGTCAGGAATATGATTGAGCCCACTGTAGAAAGGAATTGTCAGGTGCCTATCCTGTAACTGGATGCCATAGGAGCAACAGAAGTATAAGGCTGAAGACTGGTACCATTGACTCTTGAACAACACAGGTTTGAACTGCAAGGTCCGTTGATACACAGCCTTGTTTCAACAAATGCATTGGAAAACTTTTGGAGATTCGTTACAATTTAAAAAAAAACTTGCGGATGAACCATGTAGCCAAGAAGCATTGAAAAAATTAAGTTAGGTATATCGCAAATGAGTAAGATATTTGTGGACGGCACCTCATTTTATCACTACTGTAATATATATAAAATCTAAGAAGTTAAAAATCCATCAAAACTTATGTACACAAACACTACCAGACAGCATATGGTGCCATTTGCAATTGAGAGAAATATAAAGATGTGGTATTAAGTTGTAACTGCATAAACTTAACTTTAGTATACTGTACTGCTGTAATAATTTTATAGCCACTTCCTGTTGCTATCGCAGTGAGCTCAAGTGTGGTGAATATCTGCTTAAAATGCCATGTGACACTAATCCACGTCGGCAATTTAACTCTGCAATAAATTGTGTATTGCACTTAAAAGTGATCTCTTGTGTTTCTTGCATATTTTTCATTGGGTTTAGTGCACTACCATAAACCTCAAATAACACCATGGGACCCATATCAAGTGCTACTAGTGATGCTGGAAGAAGCAGAGAAAAGTCACGACATTATAAGATTAAGGTGAAATGCTTATATGCACCAGATTGAAGTTTACACCTGCAGTTGCCCACTATTTTAAGGTAAATTAATCCAGTGTGAGGACTTCTGTAATAAAAGGAAGTTCGTGAAGCCACCACTGCAGCTGCACCAGCAAACACAAAATCCTTGAACTTTTTGGTAAAATATCTCTTGTCTCATACTGAGGGTGCAGTATTTATGTTGGTGCAGAATTGCTACAAGAAAGGCATACCTATAGATTCTAATATTATCCCAGAAAAAGCAAAGTTATTGTATGACAACTTAAAGCAAAAAGCAGGTAAAAAGATATAAAGGTAAAAAGATAGGATATAAAGCTGTAGAATTTAATGCCAACAAAGGATGGTTTGACAATTTTAGAAGTTTGGCTTTAAAATGTCAAGAAAATAGAAGAAGCCACTTCTGCCAACCAAGGGGCAGCAGACAAGTTTCCAGATGCCATTAAGAAAACCATTGAGTAGGGGCATCTGGCTGGCTCAGTTGGTGTAGCCTAAGATTCTTGATCTCAGGGTTGTAAGTTCGAGCCCCAAGTTGGGTGTAGAGATTACTTAATAAAATCTTTTAAAAAGTCATTGAGTAGAAAGGATATATTTCCTGGACAGGTTTTTTGTTTTGTTTTTTTTTTTTAGTATGAAATTTATTGTCAAATTGGTTTCCATACAACACCCAGTGCTCATCCCAACAGGTGCCCTCCTCAATGCCCATCACCCACCCTCCCCTCCCTCCCACCCCGTCAACCCTCAGTTTATTGTCGGTTTTTTTTTTTTTTAATTTTTTTTCAACGTTTTTTATTTATTTTTGGGACAGAGAGAGACAGAGCATGAACGGGGGAGGGGCAGAGAGAGAGGGAGACACAGAATCGGAAACAGGCTCCAGGCTCCGAGCCATCAGCCCAGAGCCCGACGCGGGGCTCGAACTCACAGACCGCGAGATCGCGACCTGGCTGAAGTCGGACGCTTAACCGACTGCGCCACCCAGGCGCCCCTATTGTCAGTTTTTAAGAGTCTCTTATGGTTTGGCTCTCTTCCTCTTTTTTTTTTTTCTTCCCCTCCCCCATGGTCTTCTGTTAAGTTTCTCAGGATCCACATAAGAGTGAAAACATATGGTATCTTTCTCTGTATGACTTATTTCACTTAGCATAACAATCTCCAGTTCCATCTGTGTTGCTACAAAAGGCCAAATATCATTCTTTCTCATTGCCTACCCCAATGTTTATAGCAGCACTTTCAACAATAGCCAAATTATGGAAAGAGTCCATCAACTGATGAATGGATAAAGACATTGTGGTTTATATACACAATGGAATACTAATTGAATTTCTTTCTTTATTCTTTGCATATTAGTGGTTTTTGACATAGGTTTCCAAATCTGGTATATTTGGTTCCATAAATGTAAGGTTTTACAGAGCTCTATTCTAAGCCTTCTGTTGTTTACATTTAGCAAAGAGTTTAAATATATATGTAAATTATCTACATATACATATATGTTTCTCAAAAAACATCCAAGACTTTAAATATGGATTGTACATTGAAAAATTTTAAATTTCATTGCCAGCCTGTCTTGAATAAGGTCTAAAATTATATTTGTAACTAGCTATGGGACATATGCAGTATGCTATACTGCTAATACAACAGATTTGCAAGTAAAATGCTAATTTTAGGCCTACAAATAGAGACGTTCTAGGGAAGATGTAGAGATACCTTCCCAGATTGCTTCTCTCCCTTCTATTTCTACTGCACTCACCACCTCTGTGAGAACCATTCAAATTCAGAGCCCAGTCTCTAGAGTTCACGTAAACTTATCTAAACCACTCAGGACCTGACAAGTGGCTTTATACCCTGACCTCTGTCTGGTTGTATGGTGGGTATCATCTCAGCTGTTATTCTCTGAAAGTGCAGCCAAACTGAGTGGCCCTACAATTTTGAAGTGAAGGCAACAGTCCCCAATCAGCATGTTCATGTGAATAACTGGAAATCAATGCTATTATTTTCATATCCTTAATAAGCCCAATGAAAATGCTATATTCCAGCCATCTCCTTTTTATGTTCTTGACCACAGGAAGATTTTTATGTTTTTGACCACAGGAAGGTTTTTTTTTTAAGTTTCTTTGAGAGAGCGAAAGTGAGACAGAGTGCACGCACATGAGCAGGGGTGGGGCAGAGAGGGAATCCCAAGCAGCTCCGTGCTATCAGCACAGAGCTTGATGCTGGGCTCCAACTCACAAACCAGGAGATCATGACCTGAGCTGAAGTCAAGAGCTGTATGCTTAACCGACTGAGCCACCCAGGTGCCCCAAGGTTTTTTTTTTTAACTACAAACTACCTGACTCCTCTGCCCCAGAGAATTCAGGACCAAGGAGAGCAACCAGGTGGGGCACTCTGTGAAAGGGACACTCCTTACAAGTTGGCTCTGATCCCAGGGCCATCATCCCTGATCCTTCACTGAGAGGATCACTCAGACTCTGGAGACAGAAGGACCAGGTCTGTGGGTTGTGCTTATGGGCTCAAGGAAACCCCAGGTCCCCACCCTCCCTCCCCCAAAGACAACCCAATCTCCCAGGAGTGCCCTGAGCCGGACTGGGTGGATACAGCCAGGGAAAAGGCTGAGAGAAGTTGAGGAGCTCCCCCTGCCCATGGCTTTGTTGACTGTCACTGTGCTCACCTAGATCCTGCTTCTGTTTCTGCTCTTGGGGCAGGACTGACTTTCAGCACCCTGAAGGAGCTGGGATGGTTTGTGCCTTCAGCTTTGCATTTTAGGGTCATGCAGAATTCAAAGATGGCTGTCGCAGACTACAGGGTACAGAGAAAACTAGTGCTCTCCTAGATGCTCCTCCAAGTGCTGGGAGGAAAACAAGCCCATTCAATAAAAATACCAGAGACACACACTTATACAAAATACACACAAAGTGTCTAAACAATTTCCTGCCAGTAAAGCTGCTCACTTCAACTCATAGGAAGGGGAAAAAAATCCACAATCACCAGGTTCCCATCCCTGGAGAATCCAGAGCTGAGTTGCTAGAAGCAGGGTGACCTCTGCACTGCACACTCCATGCTAGGAACCCACAGGGACAGGAGGAGCAGAGAGTATCAGTGCAGCTTCCTTCCCTTCCCAGACCCTGGGCTCTGCATCTAGAAAAGCAGGAGCGACTGACAGTAGCTCCAGCTGCTTCCAAAGAGACTTCACAGGAGATGGTCTCACTGGGCTGGTAACCCCTGCACTGGAATGTTGAACACAACTGAGGAAACAGGGACTTGCATCAGTCCTGTGGGACCAGGACAGTTGTCAAGGGCCAGAGGGCTATTATGAGACTTTGCTTGTGCTTAGAGAACACTCCCAAGGGCACTTGCTCTGGGGAATAGGTGAACCAAGCTGCCTCTCCCACCCACCCTGGTAGTGTTTCTACCTGCTCTGGGCAGAGTCACTCTTGGCTCTGAGATCAGTCCTGCCAGGGCACTGCACCTGCATTCCCAACATTTCCTGGGAGTCTCCTTTCCCTAGCCTTTCTTCCCTCACTGGTAACCCTGGGGACATAGGTAGGATGCTCTGTGTTCCCTGTATTCCCCACCACTCCCAATGGTGGAGCATGCTGACCCTGGTCTTCTTGAGCTTCGGTGACTCAAGAGGTTTTAAGAAACATCTGTATAGGAGTGACAAAGTCAAAGAGATTTTAGGGTGGCCTAGTCTCCCGAGATGGGACCCTAGAACACAATGGGCCAAAGTCCTGCTCTTGGAAACTAAACACATACAGGGACTCTTCCTCTTCCAAGACTAGGCACCACAGGGTCACACTGAGCTTCAGCCCTCCTGGACCACTATGGAGAAGTCTGCAAGCCATTTCTGCTTATCTCTGCAACTTGGGAGAAGTTCAAAATGACACTCCAAGACAATAAGCCTGGTCTTACAGGAAACTGAGAGGTACATAAAAATATTCAAAATGGTTGTCTCATTCCACCAGTTGCCTTTTAAAACAAATTTACAGTCATTTTAAGGGTCTTAATACTTATTAGACAAGAGTTCAGTGGAAGGCAGGAGGAAAAGGTTCATGAAATGTTTTCCCTGGTATCGAACACTACAATTTGGTTTGGTTTTTATGACTGCCTGGGGCCCCACATGCAGCCATACAGGAACCTCAGTCCTTTATCCAGCATGGAAGCTCGCTCTTTGGGAATTGGGGAGAGTCTTCCTGATGCTTCACAGGGGCCACATTCTAGGGAACCTTGTGAGGATAAGCTCCCTCCCACCTGTCATCCACTACTTGCTTTTTCCAGTGTTTTTTAAAATAAGGTAATAATAATTTGGCTTTCATAAATTTAAGTTCACTAATCACTAATTTCCATAATATTCTTTAGAAATGATAAAGTAGAATATAGCCAAATGGTAGCATTAGTATCAATGCTAATATAAAATGCTAATAACAACACTAAGAATTATCTGCAAGGTTAACATCATACTTAATGGTGAAAGACTGAATGTTTTCCCTCTAAGAACAGGAATAAAATAAAGAGAGAAACAGGGGATCTCCTTATCTATTTATTTTGGAGAGAGTGCAAAAGTGGGGGAGGAGAAGAGAGAGAGGAGACACAGAATCCCAAGCAGGCTCTGCACTATCAGTGCAGGGCCCAATATGGGGCTCCAACCCACGAACTGTGAGATCATGACCTGAACCGAAGTCATGAGTTGGACACTTAACTGACTGAGCCACCCAGGTGCCCCTCACTGCTTCTCTTTAACACTGTACTCCAGGTTCCAGCCAGAAAAAGAGAGAGTGGGGAGAGTGGGGGGTAAAGAGAAGGAAAGGGTAGCATGGGGAGAGACCAAAAAAAAAAAAAAAAAAGAGAGAGAGAGAGAGAGAGAACAAAAAAAAAAAAAGGCATTCAGGTTAGAAAGAAGTAAAACCATCTTGGGGTGCCTGTGTGGCTCAGTTGGTTAAGCGTCCGACTTTGGCTCAGGGCATGATCTTGCTGTTTGTGGGTTCAAGCCCCATGTCGGTCTCTGTGCTAACAGCTCAGAGCCTAAAGCCTGCTTCAGATTCTCTCTCCCTCTCTCTCTACCCCTCCCCTGCTCATGCTGTCTGTCAAAAATAAGTAAATGTTAAAAAAAAATTAAGAAAACCATCTCTATTTGCAGATGGCATAATTTTGTGTATAGTAAATCCAAAGGAATTTTTCAACGTTTATTTATTTTTGGGACAGAGAGAGACAGAGCATGAACGGGGGAGGGGCAGAGAGAGAGGGAGACACAGAATCAGAAGCAGGCTCCAGGCTCTGGGCCATCAGCCCAGAGCCTGACGCGGGGCTCGAACTCACGGACCGCGAGATCGTGACCTGGCTGAAGTCGGACGCTTAACCGACTGCGCCACCCAGGCGCCCCTAAAGGAATTTTTAAAAAAATATGAGAATAGATGATTTCAGCGAGGTTGGAAGGTACAAGATTATATATAAAATCAGTTGTATTTCTTTAAAAGTAAGAAATTTGAAAATGAAATTAAGAAAGCATTCACTTACAGCAGCATCAAAAAGACAGGTGTAAAACCTGTATATTGTGAACTATGAAACACTGAAATTAAACAAAATTAATAAAATTCAACCAAAACAATCTAAAAAAGAATAAAGTTGGAGAATTCATGTTTCCTGATTTGAAACTTACTACAAAATTATAGTAAGACAGAGTGCAGAGTTAAGATGGGAGAGTAGTAGGGGACCCTGGGCTTGCCTCATCCCTGAAACACAGCTAGATTAACATCAAATCATTCTGAATACCTAGGCAATCAATCTGAGGATTAAGGGAATAATCTGCACAATTAGAGGGGAGAACATGGCAGGTACAAGGTGAGGGGATGTGAGTTGGGGGAGAGAATAGCCATAGTGCCACAGAGAGGGAGGGAAGTCTTTTCATGCAGGAGAGAGGGAGAGAGAGGGAGAGGGAGAGAGAGGGAGAGGGAGAGAGACAGAGAGGGGGAGAGAGAGAGAGAGAGAGAGAGGGAGGGAGGGAGAATAGTGCCTTGGGTTCATGCAAGAAAAACACTCCCCAAAAACCAATGACTGGGGAATCAAGAGAAGCTGACTACCGTAAGATTTTACAAGCAGCAGAGTTCAAATTCTGAGGTTTGAAAAGTCCTCACCATTTGCCAGAGTCAAGCCAGAACAGCAGTGGTGCTCCTGGGGAGAAGGATGGTGGAGGCCCGGGAGTGGACAGTGTGGTATGCAGATCCCCTGGGAAGCACTGGGAGAGAATGTTCCCCTTACTGGAGTGAATTTGGAAGAAGGTATATTGCCTTTCCAAGGACAAAAGATTCAGTGGGAGCCACCGAGTGGCTCTTCATCAGCAAAGGACATAAGTTTGCACAAAAGGCAGATAACCTGCTCGCTGGTTTTGGCTGTGCTTCACCATAAACTCCAGGCACATCCCTGGCTGTGTGATCGCTTTTCTGGGACAGAACGGTGCCAGGCACAGTGCTGCAAGACTCTCCTCCAGAGGAGGGGAACGAATCTGTGCCTCACCAGCTCTTTTAAGATTTCGAGTTTTGAATCCCAGCTGTGTGCCAGAGATAAAACACAGGAGAGCTATGGCACCGGGTGTGTTGACAGTCTGGGCACAGGCAGTTTGAAGGCAGGGATCTGATGGAAGCCTGGGATGCAGGAGGGGAGACTGTTCGCTTGTCTTTGAGGGTTTCCTGAACAGCAGGGGTGCAAGCTCCCCTCCCTAGGGACAAGAGAGCAGGGTGACACCATCTTCTCCCAGCCCACCAGCATGGCCCATAAGCTGGAACCACTTATCCCAAACCCCACCACCCTGAGCCCTGCAGGGCATCTTTACAAGGGCAGGTCTATGAGCCAGATCACAGGCCTCTTGCATGTACCAAGTCAACTGACCATAGAGTGCTCCAAAGCATCAGGTTCAGTTCTGATAGAAATAGGACTAAGCTGGGATGCTTGGGTGGCTCAGTCCGTTGAGCGTCCAACTTCAGCTCAGGTCATGATCTCACAGTTCATGAGTTTGAGCCCCGCATCAGGCTCTGTGCTGACAGCTTGGAGCCTGAAGCCTGCTTCCAGTTCTGTGTCTCCCTCTCTCTGTCCCTCTCCCCCTCACGCTCTGTCTCTTTCTCTCAAAAGTAAATAAACATTAAAAAATTAAAAAAAAAAAAGAAATAGGACTAAGCTTTTTTTCCCTCCATCTTTGGAATCAAGCTTATAGTTTGTTTTTTAATTTCCTTTTCTCTTTTTTTGGATCAGGCTTCTTTTTTACCCTTTCTTTCTCTTTGGAATCAGGCTTATAGGTTTTTGAGTTTTTTGTTTGTTTCTGTTCTTTTTACTTTTCTTTTTGGATCAGACTTTTCTTTAAAAAAATCAGGCTTATTTTAAAAAACAAATCAAAGCACACCTAGTTAAAGGTCCAAACACTCCCCACGGCAAGCAGGGAGGAGTTCTATAGAGGACTGGCCAGTGGGAATAGGCAGCCATATCACAACAGCAGAGTGCACACAGCATACACCAGAAACACTTCCTGAAGTGCCAAGCCCTGGACAGTCTTACTATAGAAGTATTCTCAGAAGCAGGAAACATAACAAGCTTTCACAACACACAAAAGACAGAAACCTAGACAAAATGACAACAAGATGGGAGGAATTCTCCCCAAAAGATCAAGAGGAAATCACAGCCGGGGATTTGCCCAAAATAGATATAAGCAATATATCTAAACAAGAATTTAAAGGAAAAGTCATAAGAATACTAGCTGGGCTTGAAAAAAAGCAGAAAAGACACCAGAGAAACCCTTGCTGCAGAGATAAAAGATGTAAAAACTAGTCAGGCCAAAATAAAAAAATGCTATAACTGAGATGCAAAACCGACTGGATATAATTACAATGAGGACAGAAGAAGCAGAGGACTGAATAAGTGATGCAGAAGATAAAATTATGGAAAATAATGAAGCTGCAAAGAAGAGTAAAAGAAAACTATTAGATCACGAATATAGACTTAGGGAACTCAGTGATTTTGTGAAGCACAAAAGTATCTACATCATAGGAGTACCAGAAGAAGAGTGGGAAAATGAGGCAGAAGATTTATTTGAACAAATAATAGCTGAGAACATCTCTAATCTGGGAAAGGAAATGGGCATTCAAGTCCAAGAGGCACAGAGAACTCCCCTCAAAATCAACAAAAACAGGTCAAAACCAGGACATATCACAAGCGAAACTTCCAAAACTCAAAGATAAAGAGAGAATTGAAAGCAGCTGGGGACAAAAGGTCCTTAACACACAGGGATAGACACATAAGGTTAGCAGCAGACCTGTCCAGAGAAACTTAGCAGGCCAGAAGGCAGTGGCATGATATATTCAAAGTGCTAAATGCACACACTAAAATATGCAGCCAAGAATACTTTACCCAGCAAGGCTGTCATTCAGAATAGAAGGAGAGATAAAGAGTTTTCAAGACAAGCAAAAATTAAGTAGTTCATGAACACTAAACCAGCTCTGCTAGAAACATTAAAGGGGACTCTTTGGGTGGGAGAGACCAAAAGCAACAAAGACTATAAAGGAACAATCTATAGGAACAGGCAATACAATGGTACTAAATGCCTATCTATCAATAATTACTCTGAATGTAAATGGGCTAAATGCTCCAATCAAAAGACATAGGTTGTCAGAATGAATTTAAAAAACAAGAACCATCTATATGCTGCTTACAAGAGACTCATTTTAAACACAAAGACACCTCCAGATTAAAAGTGAAGGGATAGAGGGGCAGCTGGGTGGCTTAGTCGGTTGAGCGTCTTGTGTTTAGCTCAGGTCATGATCTCAGAGTTTGTAGGTTCGAGCCCCACATCAAGCTCTTTGCTGACAGCTCAGAGCCTGAAGCCTGCTTCAGATTCTGTGTCTCCCTCTCTCTCTGCCCTTCCTCTGCTCGCACTCTCTCTGTCTCAAAGATAAACATTAAAAAGATTTTTTTTTAAGTGAATGGAGGGATGCCTGGGTGGCTCAGTTGGTTGAGTGTCTGACTTCAGGTCAGGTCATGATCTCACAGTTCATGAGTTCGAGCCCCACGTTGGGCTCTGTGCTGACAGCTTGGAGCCTGGAGCCTGCTTCCGATTCTGTGTCTCCCTCTCTCTCTGCCCCTCTCCCGCTCATGCTCTATCTCTCTCTCTGTCAAAAATAAATATACATTAAAAAATAATAATAAATAAAAAAAATTTTAAAGTGAAGGGAGGGGCGCCTGGGTGGCTTAATTGGTTGAGCGCCTGACTTCATTCAGCTCGGGTCATAATGGGTTCGAGCCCCACATCAGGCTCTGTGCTGACAGCTCAGAGCCTGGAGCCTGCTTCAGATTCTGTGTCTCCCTCTCTCTCTCTGCCCCTCCTCTGTCTGCACTCTGTCTCTCTCTCTCCACAATAAGTAAACGTTTAAAAAATTTAAAAAAATAGTGAAGGGATAAAGAATAATTTATCACACTAATGGACATCAAAAGAAAGCTGGAGTAGCCATACTTGTATCAGACAAACTAGATTTTTTTTTTAATTTTTTTTTCCTCAATGTTTATTTATTTTTGGGACAGAGAGAGACAAAGTATGAACGGGGGAGGGGCAGAGAGAGAGGGAGACACAGAATCGGAAACAGGCTCCAGGCTCCGAGCCATCAGCCCAGAGCCCGACGCGGGGCTCAAACTCACGGACCACGAGATCGTGACCTGGCTGAAGTCGGACGCTCAACCGACTGCGCCACCCAGGCGCCCCCAAACTAGATTTTTTAAAGTATATTTTATTTATTTCAAGGGAGAGAAAGCATGCATAGGAGGGGCAGAGAGAGGGAGGGAGAATCCCAAGCAGGCTCTGCACTGCCAGCATGGAGCCCAATGTAGGGCTCGAACCCACAAACCATAAGATCATGACCTGAGCCAAAATCAAGAGTCAGATGCTTAACCAACCAAGCCACCCAGGTGCCCTGAAACTAGGTTTTAAACAAAGACTGTAAAAAGAGATGAAAATATCAAATAAAGGGGACTATCCAACAAAAAGATCTAACAATTGTAAATATTTATATCCCCAACTTGAGAGAAGCCAAATATATAAATATATAAATCAATTATATATAAATCAATTAAAAACTTGAAGAAACTGATTGATAATAATACCATAATAGTAGGGGACTTCAACACCCCTCCTACAAAATAGATCATCTAAGCAGAAGATCAACAAGGGAGCAATGACTTTGAATGACACCCTGGACTGGATGGACTTAGGTATATTCAGAACATTTCATCCTAAAGCAGCAGAATACACATTCTTTGCAAGTGCACATGGGACATTCTCCAGAATAGATCACATACTGGGTCACAAATCAGGCCTCAACCAGAACAAAAAGATTGAGATCATACCATGCATATTTTCAGACCACAATGCTATGAAACTTTGAGTCAAACACAAGAAAAAACTTGCAAAGACTAAAATTACATGGAGGTTAAAGAACATCCAACTACAGAATGAATGGGTTAACCAGGAAAAAGGACATGAAGAAATAAAAAAAAAAATACATGGAAGCAAATGAAGATGAAAACACAACAGTCCAAAACCTTTGTGATGCAGCAAAGGCAGTCATAAGAGGGAAGTATACAAAAATACAGGTCTTACTCAAGAAGCAAGAAACGTCTCAAATATGCAACCTAACCTCACACCTAAAGGAGCTGGAAAAAGAACAGCAAATAAAGCCGAAAACCAGCAAAAGGTAAATAATAAAGATTAGAGCAGAAATAAATAACCCAGAACAGATCAGTGAAACTAAGAGCTGGTTCTTTGAAAAAATACAATTGATAAACCAGACTTACCAAAAAGAAAAGAGAAAGGACCCAAATAAACAAAATCACAAATGAAAGAGGAGAGATCAAAACTAACACCACAGAAATACAAACAATTATAAGAGAATACTATCAAAAATCACACGCCAACAAACTGGGCAATTTGGAAGAAGTAGAAAAATTCCTAGAAACATATAATCTACCAAAGCTGAAACAAGAAGAGATAGAAAATTTGAACAGACCTATAATCAGCAAAGAAATTGAATCAGTAATCAGAAATCTCCCAGCAAACAAGAGTCCTGGGCCAGATGGCTTCCCAGGGGAATTCTACCAAACATTTAAAGAAGAGTTAACACCTATTCTTGTGAAACTGTTCCAAAAAATAGAAACGGAAGGAAAACTTCCAAACACACTCTACGAGGCCAACATTACCTTGATTACAAAACCAGACAAAGGCCCCACTAAAAAAGGAGAATTACAGACCAATATGCCTGATGAACATAGATGCAAAAATTCTCAACAAGATACTAACAAATGGAATCCAACAGTCCATTAAAAGAATTATTCACTATAATCTGGTGGGATTTACTCCTAGGCTCAGGGCTGGCTCAATATCTGCAAAGCAATGTGATACACCACATCAATAAAGGAAAGGATAAGAACCATATGATCCTCTTAATAGATGCAGAAAAAGCACTTGACAAAATACAGCATCCTTTCTTGATAAAAACCCTTAAGAAAGTCGGGATCAAAGGAACATACTTCAACATCATAAAGGCCATATAACAAA
The DNA here is from genome assembly GCF_028749965.1 of Puma concolor. Lineage (NCBI taxonomy): Eukaryota > Metazoa > Chordata > Mammalia > Carnivora > Felidae > Puma > Puma concolor. Next base: position 149,571,897 of record NC_141667.1, read on the forward strand.
AGACCCATAGCTAATACCATCTTCAATGGGGAAATACTGAGAGCTTCCCCCCTAAAGTCAGGAACACGACAGAGATGTCCACTCTCACTACTGTTGTTCAACATAGTACCGGAAGTCCTAGACTCAGCAATCAAACAACAAAAAGAAATAAAAAGCACCCAAATCAGCAAGGAAGAAGTCAGACTTTCACTATTTGTAGATGACATGATACTCTATGTAGAAAACCTGAAAGACTCCACCAAAAAATTGCTAGAACTGGTACATGAATTCAACAAAGTTGCAGGATATATAAAATCAAAGTACAGAAATCTGTTGCATTTCTATACACCAATAAAGCAGCAGAAAGAGAAATCAAGGACTCAATCCCATTTACAATTGCACCAAAAACCATAAGATGCCTAGGAATAAATCTAACCAAAGAGGTAAAAGATTTGTACTCTGAAAACTATAGAACGCTTATGAAAGAAACTGAAGAAAACACAAAGAAATGAAAAAAACATTCCATGCTCATGTATTGGAAGAACAAATATTGTTAAAATGTTTATATTAGCCAAAGCAATCTACACATTCAATGCAATCCCTACCAAAATAACACCAGCATTTTTCACAGAGCTAGAACAAATGATTCTAACATTTGTATGGAACCAGAAAAGACTCCAAATAACCAGTCATGTTGAAAAAGAAAAGCAAAGTTGGAGGCATCACAATTCCAGACTTTAAGTTGTATTACAAAGGTGTAATCATCAAGTCAGTATGGTACTGGCAAAAAAAACAAAAAACAAAAAAAAACAGACACATAGATCAATGGAGCAGAATAGAGAACGCAGAAATGGCCCCACAACAACTATATGCTCAACTAATCTTTGACAAAGCGGGAAAGAATATCCAATGGAAAAAAGCCTCTTCAACAAATGGTGTTGGGAAAACTGGACGGCAACATGCCGAAGAATGAAATTGGACCACTTTCTTACACCATACACAAAAATAAAGTCAAAATGGATGAAAGACCTAAATGTGAGACAGGAAACCATCAAAATCCTAGAGGAGAACACAGGCAGCAACCTCTTTGACCTCAGCCATAGCAACTTCTTACTAGATGCATTGATGAAGGCAAGGGAAACAAAAGCAAACAAGAACTATTGGGAGCTCATCAAGATAAAAATCTCCTGCATAGTGAAGGAAACAATCAACAAAACTAAAAGGCAATGAACAGAATGGGCCAAGATATTTGCAAATGTCATATAAAAAATACACTTATCATGATAAGATAAAATGATTGAAAATAAAAGAAAATAAAAATAAATACCAAGAATTGTGAGAACTTACTGAGTGTGTTTGGGCTGGGGTAGGTGACTCTTTGCTGACCTAAATAGCTCTCCAGATATCTTGAGACATTTGTTCCTGCCATGGCCAGGCCATCCTCAGTGAGCAGTGGTGTAAAACCATACAGCAGTTTCAGTAGGAGAAAGTCATCTGTTCCTCCCAGCGAGGCTTCTCCTCATGGGCAGAGCAGTCCACCTGGTCTGTCAACACTGGTGCTATCATCTGCTAGCTACATGCCCTTGGGTGAAGGGAACCAAGCCAGCAGCTGATACCCAGATTTTACTTGGAAGGAGTGACTCCACAGAGAACCAACTGGTAGAAAGGTCCACTTCAACTAAATTTGGACTTTATTTCTTCCATCTCCCCTTTGCCTTGAACAACAGTGTAATTTATCATTGGTTTGGAGTAAGTTATTGCTTTAATGGCTAATTAAGAGACATTATCCTACATACCACTGGCTTGTGAAATGGTACTATTATAAATTATAATTCCTGCAGTGAACCTATGTTAAATATACTGGCAAAGACAAAAAACATATCATGTATTATATAATTCCATTTATATGAAATGCAAATAGACAAGTTTATAGAAACAGGAACTAGACGGGTGACTAGGGCTGGCAGGGCATGGATAGTGACTGATATGAGAGTTTCTGTTAATTGGTGTAGGGTTTCTTTCTGGGGTGGCGAAAATATTTTTAAAGTAGAGTCTGGCCATATTTTGCACAACTCTGTGAATATATGAGATGCCACAGAATTTGACACTTTAAAGAGTTCATTTTATGGTATACGAATTATATCTCAATAAAGCTTTTTTATCTTTTTTTTTAAATGTTTATTTTTTGAGAGATAGAGCACAAGCTGGAGGGGGGGGGGATGGGGAGAGAGAGGGAGACACAGAATCCGAAGCAGGCTCCAGGCTCTGAGCTGTCAGCACAGAGCCCGACGTGGGGCTCGAACCCACAAACCGTGAGATCATGACCTGAGCTGAATTCTGAACTTAACTGAGCCACCAAGGCGCCCCAATAAAGCTTTTTTAAAAAACACAATTGGAGTGCCTGAGTGGCTCAGTTGGTTGAGTGACTGACTTCGGCTCAGGTCATGAACTCATGGTTTGTGAGTTCGAGCCCTGTGTTGCTCTGTGCTGACAGCTCAGAGCCTGGAGCCTGCTTCGGATTCTGTGTCTCCCTCTCTCTCTGCCCCTCCCCCACTCATGCTCTGTCTCTGTCTCAGAAATAAACATTAAAAAAATTAAAAAAAAAAAAAACACAATTGCAGGACACCTGGGTGGCTCAGTCAGTTAAGCATCCGACTTGGGCTCAGGTCATAATCTCACGGTTGGTGGTTCCAGCCCCACGTCGGGCTCTATGCTGACAGCTAAGAGCCTGGAGCCTGCTTCAGATTCTGTCTCCCTCTCTTTCTGCCCCTTCCCCGCTCATACTCGCTCACGTGAGCTCTCTCTCAAAAATGAATAAATACCTAAAAAAAAAACCCCAAACCACAATTGCTGTGTGGCATCTGGGTGGCTCAGTCAATTAAGCATCCAACTCTTGATTTTGGCTCAGGTCATGATCTCACAGTGGTGACATTGAGCTCCGCATCAAAGCCCCTGCTGTGGAATCTTCTTAAGATTCTCTTTCCTTCTCCCCCAGCCCCTCTCCCCTGCTTGTTCATGCTCACTCTCTAAAAAAAACAAAACAACCCCCCCCCAAAACCCAAAACATAATTGTTTAAAATTTTCACCAAATTTAAAAGAATGACTTTGGGTTTCTATTATAAAACTGTTCTATTAAGATGCTGGGCTAGGAACATAAATCACCCATAACACTTTAATTGTTATAACTACGTATTTTAATGTGCTTGGCACAAGGGTAAAGTCAGGAATTCAGTGCTCTAGCCTCTGCTCATCTATTTAAATCTTATTTCCACACACTAGTTTCATTACATTAAAGTCTAATGAGTAAATGGTCATCTATTTCTTCTTGCAATTAATTTTTAAAATTATTTTTTAAAGTTTTCAGTGTCTGTAGGACATTGAAGAGGAAATTGTGTGTGTGTGTGTATGTCTATACATGAGACATCACAGAGGTCTCATCTCTAAGGGGTGAAAGGTTAACTGGTTGAGACAGCCTCTAAAAGAAATGCATGTCTGAGTGACTGGGTTCTAATCCCAGATCTATCATTGATTACCTGTGAAGGCTTGAGCAAGTTATTATGCTCCCCATGTCCCCATTTCCTCATCTGTAAAAGACAGTGATGATTCCATTTGTCTCCCAAGTTACCCGAGGACTGAGTTACCCGATAAGAAGCACCTGGCAAACTCTTGCTCAATAAAGTGTTGCTATTATTAGTAGTAGGGGTCCTGCTTAATTTATTTATGTATTATTTCCTGCACTCTTTATAGTCTTGTCACTCACTTGATATTCATCAGAAGCTGATTTCTTTAAAGGTGCCCAGACAATGTATAGTTACTCTTAGCTTTGATGGTGAGATTGCTGAGAATCAGAAACTTAAAGTTCCTGACATAGTTCCTAACTCACCAAGCTTGCTTAGAACCCAGGCATTTTGAGTTTTAGTCCAGAGATTTTTTTTTTCATGTTTTCCCATTAGTCCATTTTTTTGATTGCCCCATACTCAGTAATAGGGAAATGGAGAGGTGGTCAGGAGCAGAGAATTTGTTCAGGAGGGTATATAGAGCGGTTCACTCTCTCTTTGTCAGTGCTTCCATGACAGAGGATGGGGAAGTGAGGACAGGGTCCCAGTGGGGAAAATGGGGGGGGGGGGTGAGGGGAGACATACAAATGAGAAATGATGCGGGAGTTGCACGGGGCGTTAGGTTGAAGGGGTTATACTACCAGCTACAAGTAGTTTCTCAAATGCTCTTTTTAAAAAATTTTTTTTTTCATTTTATGCAGTTTGAAAGAGAGAGAGAGAGCACAAGTGAGAGAGAGGGGCGGGCGGAGGGAGGGAGGGAGGGAGGGGGAGGGAGAGAGAGAGAGAGAGAGAGAGAGAGAGAATGAATTCCAATCAGGCTCCATGCTCAACACAGACCCCGACGCAGGGCTCAATCCCATGACGCTGGGATCATGATATGAGCTGAAATCAAGAGTGGGACACTGAACCAACTGAGCCACCAAGGTGCCCCTGAAATGCTCTTTTTATCAAAAACAAAAAATTATAATATTATAAAAATTATCAGCCATAAGTTTAAAAGCTGTCAATGAAACACATTTTAAATGAGTATTTCTGTGTAATTTAGTGAGTGTTTAGTGTTTCATTTTTTTTTCTTTCCAGGCTTATTGAGGTATAATTAACAAATCTAAAAACTATATTTAGGGTGTACAAAATGATTTAATATAGGTATACACTGCAGAAGGATTACTACAATCAAGTAACAAATCCATCACTCACATAGTTACCATTTTGTGCGTGTGTAGTGAGAACCCTTAAGATCCACTTTCTTAGCAAATTCCAAGTATACAATACAGTATTATTATCTAAGATCACTCTGCTAAATATTAATCTCATTAATATGAGATGAGATTACTCATCTCATATGCCATGCTTGTATAAATGTACATGAATTCTAATCCAAGTATTGATGGCTGATTAATGGTTAATGGGTTAACTAACCATTCCCTTGAAACTTCTAATTTTTAGTGAATTATATTAATGCTTCATGGGGCCTTTGGGAAGTGATAAAGTCATGTGGGGTAGGTTCTCATGAATGGGAGTAATGGGCTTAAAAAAGAGTAGTCATGAGAGGACACAGTGAAAAAAACAGCTGTCTGTGAAGAAGCAGATACCAAATTCACTAGATACCCAATATTCTGGTTCTGTGATCTCAGACTTCCCAGCCTCTAAAACTGTGAGAAATAAATGTTTGTAAACAAACAAACAAAAAACAAACAAGAAATCTTAAATGAACCCTCAAACTGTTTTTTGTTGTTGTCATTGTTATTTGACTTGCTTTCTCCTCCTTATGATAGATTCCTTGAAGTATTCCATGAAAGAACATGAATATTTATGACCATTGCTACATATAACCAAGGGACTTTTCAAAAGGGTTGTGTTAATTAACATTATCATCAATATAGGCAAGACTATAACAGTTTTACAGCACCACTATGCATACTGCATATTGTCATTAAAATATATTTTCCTACCAAAAATAACAAAACAGTACCTCCTGGATTCCCCTTTAAACTCTTTTGATTATTAGTGAACTTCAACATTTTCCTGCATGATTTTTCCTTCATTATGAATTATTTTTCATTGTGTAGGGCAATGCCATGCATGACAAGACAGCATTTCTGGCTCCTGGGCTACAGATAACAATATCACCCTCTATCTTGGTCAGTGTGGCAGCCAAAACTCCCCCATATATCTTCACATGTGGCACATGTACTTTTGTGAGATACCAACCATTGCCTGCTGATCTAGCTTAAGATCTGGACCAAACATAGGCCTAAGTATCTATTCCAAGCCTTCTTTTCCTTGAGTTCTACTCTGGTTCCAGTATGGCCTTCAGGGGAAGAGGAGACCTCTTGCCAATAAAGAATTAATAAGGCACCTCTAAGAAAAAATGTCTTTGTAACCTCATTGACCGGTTTGTCCTCTGACACTTAGAACAGATTCTGTCCTTGGTTTTCACCAATATTAGAACTTCTCTCAGCACAGCGGCGCCTGGGTGGCTCGGTCGGTTAAGCGTCCGACTTCTGCTCAGGTCACGATCTCATGGTCCATGAGTTCGAGCCCCGCGTCGGGCTCTGTGCTGAGAGCTCAGAGCCTGGAGCCTGTTTCAGATTCTGTGTCTCCCTCTCTCTCTGCTCCTCCCCTGTTCATGCTCTGTCTCTCTCTGTCTCAAAAATAAATAAACGTTAAAAAAAAAATTAAAAAAAAAAAAAAGAACTTCTCTCAGCACAAAAACAGACACTTAGGTCAATGGAACAGAATAGACAACCCAGAAACAAGACCACAGTTATATGGTCAATTAATCTTTAACACAGGAGGAAGGAATATCCAATGGGAAAAAAAGTCTCTTCAACAAATGATGTTCGGAAAACTGGACAGCAACATGCAAATGAAAGAACCTGGACCACTTTCTTACACCATACACAAAAATAAATTCAAAATGGATTTAAGACCTAATGTGAGATCTAAAACCATAAAAATCCTAGAAGAAAGCACAGGCAGAAATTTCTCTGACATTGATGGTAGCAACATTTCTCTAGATAAATCTCCTGAGGCAAGGGAAACAAAAGCAAAAACAAAATATTAGAACTACATCAAAATGAAAAGCTTCTACACAGAGAAGGAAACAATCAACAAAGTTAAAAGACAACCTACAGAATGGAGAAGATGTTTACAAATGACATATCTGATTTGGTTAGCATCCAAAATATATAAAGAACTAATAATGCAACTCAACACCCAAAAAACAATCCAATTTAAAAATAGGCAGAAGGTATGAATAGACATTTCTCCAAAAAAGACATCCAGATGGCCAACTGATACATGAAAAGATGCTCAACATCACTTATCATCAGGGAAATGCAAATCAAAACTACAATGAGATATCACCTCACACCCGTCAGAATGGCTAAAATCAAAACCACAAGGAACAACAGATGTTGGTGAGTATATGGAGAAAAAGGAACATCCTTCCAGTTGATGGGAATGCAAATTGGTGCAGCCACTGCAGAAAGCAGTATGGAGGTTCCTCAAAAAGTTAAAAGTACAACTACTTATGATCCAGCAATCACACTACTAGGTATTTACCTAAAAACTACAGAAGCACTAAATGAAAGGGATACATGCATCCCTGTGTTTATTTCAGTATTATTTACAAGAGACAAATTATGGAAGCAGCCTAAGTGTTCACTGATAGATGAATGGATAAAGAAGATGTGGGGTGTGTGTGTGTGTGTACATATATATATATATATATATATATATATATATATATTCATATGTATATATATTCATATGTATATATATAATATGGAATAATATAATATGGAATATATATAATATGGAATGTTACTCAGCCATACAAAAGAATGAAAAGTTGCCATTTGCAACTAAATGGATAGAGCTAGAGAGTATAATGCTAAGCCACATAAGTCAGAGAAAGACAAATACCATATAATTTCACTTATATGTGGAATTTAAGAAACAAATGAGCAAAGGAAAAAAAGAGAGAGAAGATGCAGATTCTTAACTATAGAGAACAAACTGATGGCCGCCTGAGGGGAGGTGGGTGGGGTGGTGGGTTAAATAGGTGATGGTGATTGCAGTGCCTGGGTGGCTCAATCAGTAAGCATCTGACTCCTAGTTTCAGTTCAGGTCATGATCTCATGGTTTTGTGAGTTCAAGCCTTGCATGGGGCTCTGCGCTGGCAATACAGAGCCTGCTTGGAATTCTCTCTCTCCCCTCTCCCCAACTCACGCAGTCTCTGTCTCTCTTAAAATAAATAAATAAACTTTTAAAAAAATAGGTGATGGGGATTAAGTAGTGCACTTGTGATGAGCACTGGATGATGGATGGAGGCTGTGAATCACTATATTGTACACCTGAAATTAATATTACATTGTATGTTAACTAACTGGAATTAAAATTAAAGACTTAATTAAAAAACTAAAAATTTTAAAAAGGAACTTCCCTTCCCTGGAGGAAGCTTTGAGCTCCCCTAGAGAATGAGCAGGCTCAGCCAGAGTCTGTTTCTCACTCCAGGCCAAAACTTGGTATCAGAAAAAGGAGAGTGGCTCTAGGGGAGAAGACAGGGAAGGAGAGCAGGTTGGGGACTGGGATTCAGACTGACAATCCACATGTCAGCCTTTAGGTAAAAATTGCTTACACCACCCTGATCTCCAATATGAATGTAATTCTGCCCTTTCCAAACCAAACGCATTAGAGCCTTAACCATAGTCTTTCCACATTATACAAACCCTTTTGCTAAAAGGCAGTAAAATTCCTTTGTTAGCTTACATGAACACTATTCTCTTCTGCTCATTTTTCATGGATCCAAAATTCTTTTGTGGGGTATCTATCCACTCACGTCTAACTTTTTAAATCAGAGTTATGTTTTCCTAACACAGCAAAGGTGCTACAGGAAAGCATAGATTTTGTTTCAGTAAGTGGAGGTCCAGAGTTATTGGATTACAAGAGATTCCATGGCAATTAATTCCTTTAAATTCCAAAATAAAGACTCAGAAATTATTTTTAAAATCTACCAGAATTCCAATTTCAATTTCAACTTCCATCCTCACAACAGGAAAAAGCTGAACACACTGGAATTCAATGAGTTTTCTTAGATTCATTAGAGAATTAAGGTCACAGGACACACTGCCACCCCAAAATCTGGACAAATCTGCACATACAGAGAATCCCAGGCACGATCGGTTTGCCTGATCTTGTAGTGTAGGAACTGTACTGACAGGACTGCTAGGATTTATAGGCACACATAAATGGAAACTGATGAACCCCATGCCGAGTGTGGTGGGCTAGACTGAGAGTTTAAAGCTCCTGGGAATCCAGTCTTTGAGGGGCCCTCAGACTTTCATGGGTTTTATCTCCAGGAATCCCACCAGGTTCTCACAGAGAAGAGAGAAAAATCCTCTTATGTTTTGGGCAGAGGGAGGGGAAAGTAACCATTTTGAAATATGGGCTTTGTCCATAGCAAAGGCATACACTCTAAGGGAAGTCACTTTGCCAGAACCTTATGTATATTTTTAATTTTTTATTTAAATTTCAGTTAATATATAGTGTAATATTAGTTGCTTCAACATTTCCATATATCACCTGATGCTCATCACAATAGGTGCCTTCCTTAATCCCCATCACCTATTTCCCCCCAATCCCCCATCCACCTCCCTACCAGAACTTTATTTGATCTGAGAGAAGGACGATTAAGCAACTCCAAACATTTCTAGCTTTCCTGCCTCATATAAGGGGAGGAGGAAAAAAGCTAAGAAATGCTTCTAAAGGTCACAGCAACACAATGGGGGAGGGGGGAAAATAAGAAAACTGAAGCCTCTGGCAGTTACAACTATAGCAAACAGTAAACATACCCCCCAAGGCCCCCCCCAAAACTTCACACTAAAAGTCAGTTACTTCAGTTTCTATGACCTGATACATCAAGTCTGGCTTTCAACAAAGCTATAAAGTCCTGCTACAGGCTATAGAAATAGTCTGAAGAGACAAAGCAAGCATCATAACCAGACTAAGATATGATATATTTTTATATTCTCAGTTAGGGACTTTAAAATAACTATGATTAATATGTTAAGGACTCTGATGGAAAAAGTAGGTAACAGGCAAGAACAGATGGATAATATGAGCAGAGAGATGGAAGCCTGAAGAATTGAAAGGAAACAGTATTTGGGACGCCAGGGTGGCTCAGTCAGTTAAGCATCCAACTCTTGATTTCAGCTCAGATCATGATCTCAGGGTCATGAGATAAAGCCCTGTGTTGGTGTCTGTGCTGGGCGTGGAGCCCACTTAAGATTCTCTCTTGGGGCACCTGGATGGCCCAGTCAGTTAAGTGTCCAACCTTCAGCTCAGGTCATGATCTCACAGTTCATGGATTTGAGCCCTGCATCAGGCTCTGTGCAGACAGCTCAGAGCCTGGAGCCTGCTTCAGATTCTGTCTGTCTCTCTCTCTCTCTCTCTCTCTCTCTCTCTCTGCCCCTCCCCTTCTCACTCTCTGTCTCTCTCAAAAATAAAATCAACATTAAAAAAAAAAAGATTCTCTCTCTTCGACGTGTGTCCAATAAATAAATAAATAAATACATACATACATACATAAATAAAACTAGAAATAAAAGACCCTGTAAGAGAGATTAACAGAGGTGAAAAAATAATCAGTGAGCTTAAGTCAATAGAGATGTCTCAAGCTTAAATGCAAAAAAATTTTTTTTTAAAAACAGAATAGCTATCCAAGAACTGCTGGACAAAAAGTCCAGCTATACAAAAGTATAACATTCACATAATGCTCCAACCTAGAGATCTAGGGTTACTGAATGGATAAAAAACAAAAAAAACAAAAACAAGATACATCTATATGTTGCCAAAAAGAGACTCACTTCAGACCTAAAGACACACAGAGACTGAATGTGAAGGAATGGAAAAAGATATCCCATGCAAATGGAAGGGAAAAAAAGCTGGGGTAGCAATACTTATGTCAGACAAAAAAGACTTTAAAACAAAAATTGTTACAACAGAGAAGGAAGGGAATTTCATAATGAAAAAGGAATCTATCCAACATGAGGATATAACAATTGTAAATATCTGTGCACCCAACATAAGAGCACCTAAATGACACATTAGACCTGGTGGAATGAACAGATATATCTAGAACATTCCATCCCCAAACAACAGAGTACACATTCCTTTTACGTGCACATGGAACATTCTCCAGGAGAGATCACATGTTAGGCCACAAAACAAGTCTCAATAAATTTAAGAAGACGGAAATCATATCAAGCATTTTTTCCAACCATACAGTAAGAAACTAGAAATCAATTACAAGGAAAAAGTGGAAAAAAAAAAAAAAAACAACAGGCAGAGGTTTCTAAATGGGTCAATGAAGAAATCAAAGAGGAAATTAAAACCAAACCTACCAACCAAACAAACCAAAAAACCCACCACGGAGACAAGTTAAAATGGAAAAACAATGGTTTCAAATCTTTGGGACACAGCAAAAGCAGTTTTAAGGAGTTGATAGTGATACAGGCCTACCTCAAGAAACAAGAAAAATCTCAAACTAGCATTCTAACTTTCCAAGTAAAGGAAATAGGAAAAGAAGAACAAAGCTCAAAGTTGGAAGGTAGGAAATAATGAAGATCAGTGTGGAAATAAATGAAAAAGACTTAAAAGGAAAGAGAGAAAGAGAGAGAGAGAGAGAAAGAATCAAAGAAAGAAAGAATCACTGAAACCAAGGCTAATTCTTTGAAAAGAAAATAAACCAAATTGATAAACCAGACTATTCAAGGCAAAAAGGAAGAGGAACAAATGAATAAAATCAGAAATGAAAAAGAAGTATCAATACCACAGAAATACAAAGGATTATAAGAGACTTCTACTAAAAGTTTATGCCAACAAAGTGGACAACCTACAAGAAATGGATAAATTCATAGAAACATATAATCTTATAAAACAGAATCAGGTAGAAATAGAGAACAGATCAATTGGTCTGAACAGGCCAATTACTAGTAACAAAATTGAGTTAGGAGTAAAACAAAACAAAACAAAAACAAACAAACAAAAACAAAACAAAACAAACACTCCAAAGTCCAAGACCAGATTGCTTCACAGGTGAATTCTACCAAACAATTATAGAAAAGTAATACCTACCGTTTCCAACTATTCTAAAAAATAGAAGACAAAGAAAATCTCCAAATTCAGCACTACCCTGATACCACAAGCAAAGACACTACAAAAATGTCAAACTACAAGCCAATACCCTTGATGAACATAGATGAAAATATCTTCAAGAAAATATCAGCAAACTAACCTGAAATACACATTAAAAGATTATTCCAGGGATGCAAGTATGTCTAATATTTGCAAATCAATCAATGTGATACATCCAATTAACAAAATGAAGGATAAAAATCATATAATCATCTCAACAGATGCAGAAAAAGCATTGACAAAATTCAATATGTGTTCATGATATAAATTGTCAACAAACTGGGTATAGAAGGAATATACCTCAACATAATAAGGGCCATATTGCAAACCTACAGCTACCATCATACTCGATGGTGAAAACCTGAAAGCTTCTTCTCTAGGATCAAGAACAAGCAAGTCCACTCTTGTCACTTTTACTCGATATAGCCTAGCCACAGCAATGAGATAAGAAAAAAATAAAAGGCATTCAAATTGGTAAAGAAGTAAAACTATCACTATTTGCAGCTGATACTATATATAGAAAACCATAAAGACCCCACCAAAAAGCTACTAGAAGTAATAAGTGAGTTCAGTAATGTTGCAGATACAAAATTGATATATGGAAATCTGTTGCATTTCCATACACTAATACAAAAGTAAAAGAAAGAGAAATAAAGAAAACAATCCCATTTATGATTGCACCAAAAAGAATAAAATACCTAGGAATAAATTTAGCCAAGGAGGTAAAAGACATACTCTGAAAACTATAAGACATAGATGAAAAAAATGAAGTCAGCACAAATGCAAAGATATACCATGCTCATGGAATGGAAGAGTTTATATTGTTAAAATGTCCACACTACCCTAAACAATCTAAGGATTCAATGCAAAAGCCCTATCAAAATTCCAATTATATTTTCATGTAACTAGAACAAATACTTCTAAAATACATGTAGAACCACAAAGAACCCTGAATAGCGAAAGCAGTCACGGGAAAGAACAAAGTTGGAGATATCACCACCTTAGATTTCAAACTACACTACAAAGCTATAGTAATCAAAACATTATGGTCCTAGCACAAAAACAGACATGCAGATCAATAGAAAAGAGAGCCCAGAAATAAATCCACACTTATATGGTCAATTAATCTATGACAAAAAAAGGCAAGAATCTACAATGGGAAAAGACAATCTCTTCAATAAATGGTGTTGGGAAAAGTGGACAGCTACATACAATAAAATGAAATTAAAAAAACAAAAAACAAATGAAATTGGACCAATTTCTTATACCATACAATTAAATTCAAAATGGATTAAAGAGTGCTCGCTTCGGCAGTACTTATTCAAAATGGATTAAAGACCTAAATGTGAGACCTGAAATCATAAAAGTCCTAAAACAAAGCATAGAGCAATAATTTCTTTGACATCAGCCTTAGCAACACTTTTTTGGATATGTCTCCTTGCACAAGGGAAACAAAAGCAAAAATAAACTGTTGAGACCACACCAAACTACAAAATGTTTGCACAATGAAGGTAACCATAAACAAACTGACAAGGCAACCTACTGAATGTGATAATTAATTAATCTGGTAGGGGATTAATATCCAAAATATATAAAGAATAAACACACACAAAAAAAGCCCACAAATAATCAGATTAAAAAATGAGCAGAGTAACTGAATGAACATTTTTCCAAAGAAGACAAACAAATGGCCAACTGACACATGAAAAGATGATCAACATCATTATCAGGGAAATGCAAATAATTTTGCATAAATGCAAAAATGTCATAAGGAATAAGATATGGAATTGGGAATATTCTTATTAAGGTACCCCCACTACCCATGAAGCAGTCTAGTGTTAGCTGAAAGTAGACATATATTAGCTGAAAATGTATATTTCAAATTTAGGGCAACATTAAAAATTTTAAAGAAGTATGCTAAGGAGAAAAAAAATGGAATCATATAAAATGTTCAATTACGACCAGGGAAAGCAGGGTTGCCTGGGTGGCTGTCAGTTAAGTATCAGAAATTCATTGATTTTGGCTCAGGCCATCATGTCATGGTTGTGAGACTGAGCCCCGTGTTGGGCTCTGTGCTGGATATAAAGCCTGCTTAAGATTCTCATTCTCTTTCTTTCTCTCTCTCTCTCTCTCTCTCTCTCTCTCTCTCTCTCTCTCTGTGTGTGTGTGTGTCCCTCCCCTGCATGTGCACACATGCTCTCTCTCAAAATAAATAAATAAACTTAAAAAAAAAAAAAACAACAGAGAAAGCAGAAAATGAGGGGAATATTTTTTATTTTTTTTTTTAAATTTTTTTTTTTCAACGTTTATTTATTTTATTTTTGGGACAGAGAGAGACAGAGCATGAACGGGGGAGGGGCAGAGAGAGAGGGAGACACAGAATCGGAAACAGGCTCCAGGCTCTGAGCCATCAGCCCAGAGCCCGACGCGGGGCTCGAACTCCCAGACCGCGAGATCGTGACCTGGCTGAAGTCGGACGCTTAACCGACTGCGCCACCCAGGCGCCCCTTAAATTTTTTTTTAACATTTATTTATTTTTGAGACAGAGAGAGACAGAGCATGAATGGGGGGAGGGCCAGAGAGAGAGGGAGACACAGAATCTGAAGCAGGCTCCAGGCTCTGAGCTGTCAGCACAGAGCCTGATGCGGGGCTCGAACTCACGGACCATGAGATCGTGACCTGAGCGAAGTCGGACGCTCAACCGACTGAGCCACCCAGGCGCCCTGAGGGGAATATTTTTTAAAAGAACAGATAAATAAACTTAAAAAAAAAAACAGAGAAAGCAGAAAAAGAGGGGAATATTTTTTAAAAGAACAGATATAATAGATGAAAAACACTTATAAACATGGTAAATATTAACCCAACTATACCAATTACTTTAAATGTGAGTGGCCTAAATATACCAATTAAAAGACAGAGACTGTCAGAGTAAAATAGGAAAAGACCCACTATATGTTGTCTACAAGAAACCCACCATAAATACAAAGACACATATAGATTAACAGTAAAGGGATGGAGTAAGATATTACCATGCTAAGTCTAATCAAAAGAAAGATGGACAAGCTATATTAATTTCAAAGCCAACTTCAAAACAAGGGATTTATAAGAGACAAAGAGGGACATTACATCATGATAAAGAAATCAATTCTCTAAGAAGACATAATAATAATCCTTAACATGCATGCACCTAACAACAGAGCATCAAACTATGTGAGACAAAAACTGATAGAATTGCAAAAAGAAATAGACAAATTCACTATTATACTTGGAGACTTCAAAACATCTCTTTATAAGTAACTGACCTATCCAGTTGGTAGAAAATAAGTGAGAACAGGGTTTAACTACATAATACCACCAATCAATTGGACATCTATTTGACATCTATAAAATATTTTATCCAACCACAGCAGCATACACATTCTTCTCAAGCTCACTGGGAACATTCACCAGGATATTTCACATTCTGGGCCATAAAAACACCTTAACAATATCTTTAAAAAAATTGTTTTTAATGTTTATTTATTTTTGAAGGAGAGAGAGACAGAATCCAAAGCAGACTCCAGGCTCTGAGCCCTCAGCACAGAGCCCAACATGGGGCTCGAACTCACGAGCAATGAGATCATGACCTGAGCCAAAGTCGGACACCCAACCAACTGAGCCACCCAAGCACCTCCTTAACAATGTTTTTAATTGAAAATCATACAAGAGTGCAGTCAGACTACAGTGGAATTTAACTGGAACTCAGTAACCTAAAGATAGCTGGAAAATATCAAAAAAATTAGAGATTAAACAACACACTTTTAAATAACACTTGAGTCAAAGAGGAAACCAAAAGAGAAGTTTCAAAATATATTTAACTCAGTTAAAATGAAAATACAACATAGTAAAACATGTAGGCTTCAGTAAGAGCAATGCATATTAGGGAAATTTATAGCAATTAATCCATACATTAGGAAAATAATTTTTTTAATTAGAAAATTAAAATTTCTTTTTTTAAAAAAAAAATTTTTTTTCAACGTTTATTTATTTTTGGGACAGAGAGAGACAGAGCATGAACGGGGGAGGGGCAGAGAGAGGGAGACACAGAATCGGAAACAGGCTCCAGGCTCTGAGCCATCAGCCCAGAGCCTGACGCGGGGCTCGAACTCACGGACCGCGAGATCGTGACCTGGCTGAAGTCGGACGCTTAACCGACTGTGCCACCCAGGCGCCCCATAGAAAATTAAAATTTCTAAAACCAATAATCTAAGTTTCCACCTTAGAAAAACAGAGGAAAATGAGCACTATAAATTCAAAGCAAACAGAAGAAATAATAAAAATTAGAACAGAAGTCAGTGAATTTGAAAACAGTTAATCACTAGAGAAAAATCAATGAACACCAAACATTGGCTTTTTGATACAACTCTATCAGGGTTAACCAAGAAAAAAAAAAAAGAGAGAGAAATCATAAGTTACAAATACACAAATACTGGAAATGAAAGGGGGTCACCACTATTGATCTCACAGACATTAAAATGAGATATTACAAATAATTCCATGCCCCCAAATTTAATAGATTCAATAAAATTCTTTGAAAGAAACAAAACTCATGTAATAGAGAATTTCATAAAGAAACTGAAACAATAATTAATAACCTTCTAAAAAGAGAGCAACAAGCAGATGGTTTCACCAGTAATGGCTTTACCACACAATTGAGAAAGAAATAATACCGATTCTCTACAATATCTTCCAGAAAATAGCAGAAAGAACTCTTGCTAACTCATTCTACAAGGCCAGAATGACCCTAACAACAAAAACCATATGAAGACTTTACAAGTAAAGAAAACTACAGACCATTATCTTTCACGAACATAGTTGCAAAAATCCTCAACAAAATGTTAGCAAATGAATCAAAAAATGTAGGGGCGCCTGGGTTGCTCAGTTGGTTAAGTGTCCGACTTCGGGTCAGGTCATGATCTCAAGGTCCAGGAGTTTGAACCACTCGTTGGGCTCTGTGCTGACAGCTCAGAGCCTGGTACCTGCATCAGATTCTGTGTCTCCCTCTCGCTCTCTGCCCTTCCCCCTCTCATGCTCGCTTGCTCTTTCTCTCTCTCTCAAAAATAAACATTGGGGGAAAATTTTTTAATGTATTAAAAATTATACATCATGAATAAGTGGGGTTTATTCCAGGCATGCAAGGCTGCTACAATATTTGAAAATTAATGTAATTCATCACATCAACAGGCTAAAGACGAAAAATCATACGAAGCACATATGTATAAATGCATAAAAACCATTTAAAAAATCCAACACTCATTCATGATTAAAATCAACAAGAATAAAGGGGAACCTCCTCAACATGATAAAGGACATCTATGTAAACCTACAGTTAACAACACACTTAATGATGACAAACTAGATACTTCTAAGACTAGGAAGGGACAGATACCCACTCTTATGACTCCTATTTAACCTTGTTAAAAAATAAAATTAAAGAAGACACATTAAAACTAATACTACAGAGGGATGCCTGGGTGGCTCAGTTAGTTAAGCATTCGACTTTGGCTCAGGTCATGACCCCACATTTTGTGGGTTTGAGCCACACGTCAGGCTCTGTGCTAATGGAGCACAGAGCCTGCTTCAGATTCTATGTCTCCCTCTCTCTCTCTCCACCTCCCCTGCTCTCTCTCTCTCTCTCAAAAAAAAAAAATTAAAAGAAACCTGATACTACAGAAATACACAGGATCATAAAAGAGTACTGTGAACAATTACATAACAAAAAATTGGATAACCTAGAAGAAATGGATAAATTCCTAGAAACTTACAACCTACCAAGACTGAATTATGAACAAACAGAAAATCTGAACAGACAGTGCCAAAAGAGACTGAATCAGTGAGCAAAACCTCCCAATACATAAAGCCCCTGGACCAGATAGCTTTCCTAGCTAATTCTAGCAAATATTTAAAGAAGAATTAATGCCAATTCTTCTCAAGTCTTCCCAATTCATATTGGGAGGCCAGCATCACTCTGATACCAAAGCCAGATAAGGATACTACAAGAAAATTATAGACCAATACCAGTGATGAACATAGATGCAAAGATTGTCAACAAAATATTAACAAACTAAATTCAAATGTACATTAAGAGGATTATCCACCAGGACCAAATGGAATTTATTTCTAGGATACAGATGCTTGGTTGGAAGAGCATGTGACTCTTGATCTCAGGGTTGTGAGTTTGAGCACCATGTTGGGTGTAGAGATTACTGAAAAGAAACAAACAAAAAACATTAAAACAAAAAACAACAACAATAACAAAAGGAATTCTGACGGTCCTCTTGAATAAGGTAGAGGAAAAGCAGTCCAGCAAGAAAGGAGAAAAACCTCTTCTCTGATGGCTAGCCCTCTGTCTGACATCCCAATTTCCCTCTGGGCCCTTTAGCCTTCCTCTGAGAGTAGAGAGCAAAGAAAGAGAAAATACAGGTTTCTCTTATGAAGAAGGAAGAGGAGTAGAAGGAAAAGAAATAAAGATGTTACATAAGAAGGTTGTATATACGGACTTCAAGCTGTATTATAAAGCTGTAATCATCAAGACAGTATGGTACTGGCACAAGAACAGACACTCAGATCAATGAAACAGAATAGAGAACCCAGAAATGGACCCACAAATGTATAACCAACTAATCTTTGACAAAGCAGGAAAGAATATCCAATGGAATAAAGACAGTCTCTTCAGCAAGTGGTGCTGGGAAAACTGGACAGCAACATGCAGAAGAATGAACCTGGACCACTTTCTTATACCAGACACAAAAATAAACCCAAAATGGATAAAAGACCTCAATGTAAGACAGGAAGGCATCAAAATCCTCGAGGAGAAAGCAGGCAAAAACCTCTTCAACCTTGGCCGCAGCAAGTTCTTACTCAACACGTCTCCAGAGGCAAGGGAAACCAAAGCAAAAATGAACTATTGGGACCTCATCAAAATAAAAAGCATCTGCACAGCAAAGGAAACAATCAGCAAAACTAAAAGGCAACTGATGGAATTGGAGAAGATATTTGCAAATGACATATCAGATAAAGGGTTAGTATCCAAGATCTATAAAGAACTTATCAAACTCAACACACACAAAAAACAAAGAATCCAGTGAATAAATGGGCAAAAGACATGAATAGACACTTCTCCAAAGAAGACATCCAGATGGCCAACACATGGAAAAATGCCCAACATCACTCATCATCAGAGAAACACAAATCAAAACCACAATGAGATACCACCTCACACCTGTCAGAATGGCTAACATTAACCACTCAGGCAATAACAGATGTTGGTGAGGATGTGGAGAAAGAGGATCTCTTTTGCACTGCTGGTGGGAATGCAAACTGATGCAGCCACGCTGGAAAACAGTATGGAGGTTCCTCAAAAAATTAAAAATAGAACTACCCTACAACCCAGCAATTGCACTACTAGGTATTTATCCAAGGGATACAGGTGTGCTGTTTCAAAGGGGCACCTGCACCCCAATATTTATAGTAGCACTATCCACAATAGCCAAAGTATGGAAAGAGCCCAAATGTCCATCAATGGATAAATGGATAAAGAAGATGTGAGATATATACACACACACACACACACACACACACACACACACACACACACACACACCTCGAATGGAGTATTACTTGGCAATCAAAAAAGAATGAAATCTTGCCGTTTGCAACTACATGGGTGGAACTAGAGAGTATTATACTAAGCGAAATTAGAGAAAGACAAGTATCATATGACTTCACTCATATGAGGACTTTAAGGTACAAAACAGATGAACATAAGGGAAGAGAAGCAAAAATAATATAAAAACAGGGAGGGGGACAAAACATAAGAGACTCTTAAATATGGAGAACAGGGGCGCCTGGGTGGCGCAGTCGGTTAAGCGTCCGACTTCAGCCAGGTCACGATCTCGCGGTCCGTGAGTTCGAGCCCCGCGTCGGGCTCAGGGCTGATGGCTCAGAGCCTGGAGCCTGTTTCCGATTCTGTGTCTCCCTCTCTCTCTGCCCCTCCCCCGTTCATGCTCTGTCTCTCTCTATCCCAAAAATAAATAAACGTTGAAAAAAAAAAATATGGAGAACAAACAGAGGGTTACTGGAGGGGTTGTGGGAGGGGGGATGGGCTAAATGGGAAAGGGGCATTAAGGAATCTACTCTTGAAATCATTGTTGCACTATATGCTAATTTGGATGTAAATTTAAAAAATAAATTAAATTAAAAAAAGGAATTGTGTATATAGCATTGGTGAAAGAAAATGTAAACAAACAAAAAAACAACTGTGGCTTCTTATTTACTCATAAAATTGAGAACACCAACGAAATTGACAACATGGAAGAAAATACATTCAGAAAGAAGCAACGTTAAAACAAAAAATAAATAAAATGGAACAAAGAATAATACCCCAAAAGCTTTGAATCTAGATGGTTTTACATTTTAGAGATGATTTCCATTGCATACAGAATTTTTTTTTAGAAAAAAAACACAAAAGATGTATATCGATCTAGCTCATTATGCAAAGGAATCTATACCTGAACCTGATAAAGAGGAGGAAAAATATCCCAATAAATAAAATCAGATAACCAAATAGAATCTTAAGTATATTAAATAATGACTAATACATCACGTTGGATTTATCCACAGTGGGTCCACTGTGAAGGATTCTATATTACGTATGATGTTAAATGGCAAAACAGGAAAAAGATCCATTTAAATTTAAGTCCTTGGTTGAAACCTCATACATTTTCCTACTTTATGTATAAATGAGCACGTATATATACAAATATCACTAACATGACTAGGATGACGTTTCCCTTCACGTCAAACAGTATCTAAATTAAAGCAAACCCTTGGTGTTCAAACACTATTGGTATCTCCACACCACCTGCGCAAAATCAGGTTGCTTTATTAACAACTTTACGCCACCTGGTTCGAGAAGTGTTTGCCAATGCAGTTAAATTTGAAACCCCAAAAGAGAGGTAAATGTCTTGAACTTTTCCAACACTACTGGAAAAAGGAACACATACACAAATATGGTTAAGAATTCAGAAGACGGTTCAGCAAGGTGACTGATACATGAATAAGCAGAAGCTTTCCTATTTGTGACTAATAAAACAATCAAGACAATGTGGTGGAGGGAGGCAGAAGGGCATCGTATTAACGTAGCAACAAAAGCAAATCCCTGGGAGTAATTTTAAGAAGCCACGTGAGAAACTTACAAGCGTTTCCTGAAAATTAGAAAGCATGAACCAGATAAGCAGACACGCGGCAGCTGTTCCAAGACGGCGAGACTCAGAGACTCAGTGGCTTTGCCTCTGAAATGGGACAGGCATCCTCAAGGTCAGTAGAGGACTGAGGGACATCAGAAGGGCCCTCCGGAGTTCCGGTTTGGAGCCCATCTGGGCGGGAGTCTCTCCCCTGCTGCTCCGACGGGCTCTACCAAAGCCTTTCCCCGCGAGATCCAAGCCTGCCGCCTTCTCACCAAGACCGCAGCTGAATCAACCCCAGCGAACCAACTTCTTTCCAAGTCAGAGGCTGCTCCCCTAGGCAACCGCGTGTAGGCGGAAACGCCGCGGAGCATCCTGGGGATTGCAGTCCTTTTGCGCTCTGGTGACTGACGCTCACCTGGTCCGCAGAAGGGCCGGCTCTGGGGACGAGCTGGTCTGGCCCAAATCCCTCCAGCTGTAGAGCCGGGGCAGGGTAAAAAAAAAAAACAAACCTCTCAAGTGATGGGTTCACTGGTTCCAGTGTCTGCTCTCAAGGGGCCAGGGTTGCTCTGGCCCAAGTTCATCTGTGGGTGCGGTGTGGTCTGCGAGTGTGCAGGAAACACCAAGTACGTTGAGAGAAAGCAAAATTTGTTCATCAGCCAATCAACCCTCACGTTTCCAGATCTAGGTTCTCAGAGTGCTGCTTACAACTCTTCATCAGCTTGTCAATATCTACAAACAAACAGCCTGCAGAGACTTCCATTAGAATTGCACTGAATCTCTGGATCAAATTAGGGAAAACTGACCTCAGAATATTGAGTTTTCTGAGCCATGAAAATGGTATCCTGTATACTTAAGTGTTATCTAGTTATGTTCATTAGAATTTTATAGTTTTCAGGGGCGCCTGGGTGGCGCAGTCGGTTAAGCGTCCGACTTCAGCCAGGTCACGATCTCGCGGTCTGTGAGTTCGAGCCCCGCGTCGGGCTCTGGGCTGATGGCTCAGAGCCTGGAGCCTGTTTCCGATTCTGTGTCTCCCTCTCTCTCTGCCCCTCGCCCGTTCATGCTCTGTCTCTCTCTATCCCAAAAATAAATAAATGTTGAAAAAAAAAATTAAAAAAAAAAAAAGAATTTTATAGTTTTCAGCATACAGATCCTGCACATATTTTATTAAATTTATACCTAAATACTGAATTTTGTTGTTACCATTTTAATTTAAAAAAATTTTTTTAATGTTTATTTATTTTTGAGAGAGAGGCAGAGTGCAAGCAGGGGAGGGGCAGAGAGAGAGGGAGACACAGAATCCAAAGCAGGCTCCAGGCTCTGAGCTGTCAGCACGGAGCCCGAAGCGGGGCTTGAACTCACTAACTACAAGATCATGACCTAAGCCCAAGTGGGATGCTTAACTGACTGACCCACCCAGGTGCCCCAAGATTTGTTTTATATATATACATGTGTATATATAAAGAACTTTCCTGAAGGACACAAGAGAAGTCTGGAAAAAATGTCAGGACACATCTGCGTTTGGATAAGACAATTTAACATTTTAAAGATATCAATAATCCTTAAATTTTTGGCAATTAAAACCCTATGGTAGAGGTGCCAGAACAGACAAGCTAATTGATGGAAGAGAATTAGGTGCTATAGCTGTCCTGTATATATATGAGAACTTCACGTATGAAAAAATAGGACTTTACAAATCAGTGTTAGACTATGGGATGGATTATATTGGTAAGACTGGCTAGCTGGTCAAAAGGAAATTACGTGGCTATTTTGCATGACTGAGCATCCTAAAATAAATTTCAGGTGATTCAGGGTATAATATATTTTTTAAATTTTTTTAATTTTTATTTATTTTGAGAGAGAGACAGAGTGCAAGCAGGGGAGGGGCAGAGAGCGATGGAGACATGGAATCCAAAGCAGGATTCAGGCTCTGAGCTGTCAGCACAAAGCCTGACGCAGGGCTCAAACTCACAAACTGTGAGATCATGACCTGAGCCAAAGTCAGACGCTCAACCGACTGAGTCACCCAGGCACCCCAGGATGTAATATTTTTGACTCAAATGGTGGAGAAAATGTGGGTGAAGCCAGTAAAAACAAAGGGAGATGTCTCCCCTGGGGTTCCTCATCCAAACCACACAATACAGAGAATGAACTGGGTGAATACTTTCTCAATTCTACATAATCAGTACTATTCTAGGTGCTGAAAACAGAAGTTACATACAATTGATACCTACAGCATTAGAGCATGGGCTTACTACTCTCACAAACCCTTGCTTAGAAAGTCTAAAACACAAAAGAAAACTACCCATTAAGAATCTATGCACAATATAATTGCAAATATGTACAGTACCTTAAAAAGGCCTACAAGGAGAACTTTACAGAAGGAAAGTGGGCTAGGCTCTGTGTTAGGCCAACCAGACAATCAAAACATTAGGCTACAACAACAAACTGCAAATCCTTTGTAATGTAAATGATTGAATACATTTTGTTAATATGTTTTTGTTCCTGTATTTTGCTATTAAAATTTTTTATAACATTTCCAAGACAAAAAATTACAAGTTTATGCTTTGAAGAATTTATGTAATTAAAATTTCACTAAACTGGGGTCCCTGGGTGGCTCGCTCAGTTAAGCATCTAACTCTGGCTCGGGTTATGACCTCATAGTTCATGGGTTTGAGTCCTGCATTGGGCTTTGTGCTGTCAGCTCAGACCTGGAGCCTGCTTCAGATTCTGTGTCTTCTTCTCTCTCTGCCCCTCCCCTGCTTGTGCTCTGTCTCTGTCTCTCAAAAATGAATAAACATTAAAAAAAATTAAAAAATTTTTATCACTAAACCAATCTTTCTAGTTTAGGACTTATTTGGGTTTTGACACTGGAGTTGCACCGAGTAAGCATCAGAAATGTAAGATGCTTAAAAATTGCTACACTACTCATCCTGGTTGGGGGCTTGGGTTTGGGTGTTCTTTGGTTTTATTTTAACTTTTCTTTTCAAATGTAAAAGCCTTAAATGTACTGTAAACCTCAGATTGTTGTAAGGCTGGGTTGAGGTTTGTGTACTGTGGCTTGGATGCAGCAGTGGTTGGTCATGGAATAAAGAACGCATGGATCAGAACAACAACAACAACAACAACAAGTGAAAGGCTAAAACAAAAATAACAAATGGCAAAAAACAGCTGCAACACATATGACCAGATAGTTATATCCCTACTGCACAAAAGCCTCCATCGCTAATAAAAGAGGACTCTATCAATACATAAATGCCTCCAAGAAGTGATGCAGAAAAAATATAAATTGCCAATAAGCATGAAACTGTTTAACTCTCACTAGCAGTCGATTAAACGAAAACATACAAATAATCACCAAGGAGACATCACTCTCAGTGAATAAAAATGTCAAAAATGGTAAAGGCCAACAAGGATGGGCTGAAACCAACACTTGGGTACTTTTGGGAGGCATGTAAACTGGTATGATGTTTCTGGAAGGCAGTCTGGCCCAAGGGCATAGTTACATGGGAGAGCAAAAGTATAACAAGGAGGTTTTACTCCAGGCTTATATATAAAACTACAAATAACATGAATATCTAAGCCCTTGGGGCTTATGTACTCAGAATTTTTCTATAAGTTTAACAGTAAGCGAGGTAGGCTTATGTACAAGTAAGTAAATTATGAGTAAAATAAGTACATTATTAGCCATATGGTATATAAATGGTGCCACCAGCTAGGTCACACCACGTTTCTATTAGGAGGGCTCAGGTCAGGGCACTTCACCGCTGGTTTTTTTCCTGGGAATGACCTCTTGCGAGCCTTAAGATTCACAATGGCATTTTGGAAAATCAGCCCTAAATCAGATGTTTCTTCTCTATCAGCAACCACATATGTTATGACATGCGGTCGATTAAATTTTTTTTTTTACATTAATTTATTTTTGAGAGACAGAGCACAAGTGGGGGAGGAGTGGAGAGGAAATGAGACACAGAATCCGAAGCAGACTCCAGGCTCTGAGCTGTCAGCACAGAGCTCGAAGCAGGGCTCGAGGCCACCAACCATGCGATCGCGACCTGAGCCGAAGTGGGATGCTTAACTGACCAAGCCACTCGGGCGCCCTGACACGTGGTTGATTTTAAGAGTCAGGTTGAAGGTAACGTTGGAGACTCAGATCTTATTTTTTTTTTTTTTATAAGACATTGGAGAGCGGATCTGTGATGATCAGATTTGCAAGGTCT
This sequence comes from Puma concolor, assembly GCF_028749965.1. NCBI lineage: Eukaryota > Metazoa > Chordata > Mammalia > Carnivora > Felidae > Puma > Puma concolor. The sequence goes on from NC_141667.1 coordinate 149,597,079, forward strand.
GGTGGCAATGGGAAAGGCTGGAGCTAAGGGAGTTATTGAGGAGGATTAGTTAGAAGATATGGGGCCAGGAAAGATGAAATTCAAGAGATCTTTCTAGAACATTAATGAACAAAAGTTAATGACTGATTTGGGTGGTGGGAGTGGGTGATGGGGGAAAGAAGAGCAGGTAGACTTTAAATCAAAAGCCGTATTGAAATCAGTTAGAAACTGCTGGGTGCAGATCTTCAATTGTGATGTCAATTAATGAAGCCCCGAAAGTTGTATCACGTTCACTAATTTCCATTCACCAGTGGCAACAATTGCTTCCATCGTCAATACCACCCTTCTACCTGGTTACCTCCACTGAGCATTTTATCTGTATCTTCTAATAGACTCACCTCCCCACATTCCCTCAACTAATCACCTCAGGATGCCTTCTTCAGATCTCCCATTTTTAAATTCCTATCTCTGAGCTGCCCATCACCAAATTTCTACTTGATCCTTAGAAGGAGGGGAAGCCACCCAGCTTTCCCTGAGTTTCACCAGGGCCACAGGCTGGGAGATTACCTTATCAGCTCCTGTTCAACCTTAGTTCCAGGACTTTGGTGGCTCAAGGCTAAGGGGAAGCATAGCTGGGGGTGGGGGGCAAGGCAGATGACCAGTGGGAGTTGGGTGCAAGGCGGGGTACCAGTCTTCAGACTGGTGGGGCCGAGCAAAGGAACTGCCTGTGGAGGGCTGAGAGGGAAGGGCATGGTTGTAGGGGTGAGGGAAGCAGGTCATGGGTGCAGGTGGTGTTGGGTAGGAGTAGGGGCAGGCAGGGGACTCGGGCAAGAAACCAGAGAAGGTGGCAGGAGACAGCTGGGCCAGTGGCTGGAGCAGTGACCGCTCTTGCTTCCTCTGCTTAGCTCTGCGGTTCTGGAACCAGACCTGAGGAAGGGGAAGAATAGCCACATCAACGCCTCCCTCTCAAATAGGTGGCCCTGTCACATCAGAGCCCCCCTCCCCTTCAATGACAGAAGCTTCAGGTACAGAGCATAAGCCTCTCTGACCATGCAGAGGAAGTACAGTTCTTTCCAAAGGCATAGGCCAGCTGGGCCTAGATTAACAAAGCAAGACCAACACCATCACTCCCAACCTGTGTCTAAATTTGCCGTACTATGAATTTGGGTGAATTAAGAATATCAACTTCCAACACGAAAGAGATCAATATGACACGATGGCATCTTCCCTCCACAGAGAATAGGAAACTTCCCCTAGGATTATTAGAGACGAATTTTATTGTTATAGACAGCTGGATTTAGGGTGGCGGCTTTATACTTAAGATGATTTCTATGGTTCGGATGAAAGGCACATCAGGCTGGCTGAGTCTCAAGGCCATGGTTAGGGACAAGGGTACATATGCATGCAAACACTTAAGATTGAATTTCTGTTGGAATTCACATCACTATTTTTAAAAATGTTTTATTTATTTTTGAGAGAGAGAAAGAGTGGGGAAGGGGCAGAGAGAGAGGGGGGGACAGAGGATCTGAAGCAGGCCCTGGGGCTTGAACCCACAAACCATGAGATCATGACCTGAGCTGAAATCAAAGGCCAGAGGCTTAACCTACTGGGCCATCCAAGCACTCAGGATTCACATTCCTATGAAGGTTGAGGGTAGGGTGTTGAAAATCAGGTTAGAGCTTAGGGTTATATTCAAGGGACAGTCTAATTTTAGGTGAGGTTATGTTGACTGCTGGGCGAGGCCATGTTCTGGGGAACGTTTAGGTTTGGGTTATAATGCCATATGAGAATTTATGCCCCAATAGCTCCTGAGCACCAAATCTACATTTCTTCCCAGGAAAAGTGGGGGATCCTGGGGCATCACCTGGATTCTCGCCTCACTGAGGCCTGTGTCCCGGGCGAGGCCCTCTCGGGCCCAAATGTCAGGGTACTGATTCCTCCCAAAGGCTGCCTCCAGCTGTTCCAGCTGCGCTGGGCTGAAGGTGGTTCGGTGGCGGCGCCTGGAGTGCGGGCGACCCCTCTGTGCACCTTGTGGGGAAAGCCGTGGTCTCCGCACTCCTACACCAGAGAGGTTCCTGTAGGGCCGAGGGCTCATGTCTGAGGATGGAGGGGAGGGGAGAGGTTGTGTGGGGTGGACCCATCCGTCCATCCGGAATCTCGGATGCCGGTCCGCCCAGATCCCCTTTGCCTTCCACCCCCCAAAACCCCTCAGCTCTGGTAAGGAGCTGGATCCGGCTCCGCCTGAGCCCCCACTTCATCTCTGAGTGCGCTTATCCTGGGCTCTCCACCTACATTGTCACCCCTGAGCCTCACTTCTCACCCTGGGCACTTCTGCCTCCTGTAAGTCCAGGCCCATGGAACATTCCCATGCAACACGTGTCCCTCCGTGTGCCTTTCGCCTCTCTGGGAGCATGTACTGTCCTCCTGGGTCTCACCCTCTGGGGCTCTTATTTGCTCTGACACAGTAACAAACTGTCCGGGTCTGTAGGACACCTGTGACTTGTTTCCTGCTCTCAAGGCTCATGTTCAACATCTACGTTCCCTAGACTGCTTCCGTCCTCCTCCACCCTTCTTCACCTGGGAAGATGAAACATTCCTCCCTCTTCCGCTCAGACACACCCTCCCCTCACCTACATTTCATCTTCTCCCCTGGCCCGGCCCTGGCCCGGCCACCAGGCTGCAGGAACCTGAGCTCGTGGGAAAGGCTTGCCTCTCCTCCCTGCAGGCTCACTAAGCCCCCACACTAATTAGTCTGAGAGCCAGCCGGGGAAGAGAGGACACGGAGCGAAAGGAAACACCTGGAAGGCACACACTGAGAAAAGGAGATGTCTGGAGCTGAGGCACCCATCCCCATGGGGACCGAAGGAGCAGCTCCCACCGGGGGCTCAACTGTCCACCTTGGGGACACACGCGTTGAGCCACTGGTGGTCCCCTGCTCTCTTGGGATCCAAAGCCCTGGCCCCTCCAGATTCCCATCTCAGAGGAGGCAGTGCAGTGGGCAAACCACGAGGTCAGGGATGAGGAGCCAGATTTCAGCTTCACCTCTGCCCCACCACCATGTGTGCTGTTCAGCAGTCCATCAATGCCAAGGCTGCGGATCCAGTCTGTCAAACGAAGACATTGTCCCTCCCTGTGCTTGCTAAGATGCCCAAGGTTTTTTAGCATTCTGGGGGCTGATTTTTATCTCCCCTTCTTGCCTTCCTTGTGGGGAGCCATGCCCTCCCCCCAGGAGCCTAAGCGTGGAGCCCCCTCACCTGCTGCCTCCTCAGGACCACCCCAGAGATTCACTCACCCACCGTGGAGGTCAGAGTCCCAGTGGCGGGGTAGCCCTCGGGCCAGAGGCTGCTGCAAAGTCGCCCCTTCTTCTGCTTACCCTGCTCACTCCTCCCTTCTGCTTCCATGGCTAACAACAAAGATCAAAAACAGTCCAGGTTCCTGTGTCCCTGAGTCTCTGAGCCTGGGTCAGTCTTTCTCTGGTTCTGTCGTTCCTCTCTCTGCCTGTTTATCTCGCTCCTTCTCCCTGTGTTTATGCCTCTCACTCTCTGGATGGAAATACAGATGGATATCTTTGTCCTTCTCACTGTCTCCCCTGTTTTCTAATTTTTTTCCCTAACTCCCCATTTCTTTGCTTGAGTATCATAGCATTCTCTCTGCCTTGCCCCGACCCTGTTTCTCTGTCTTGGCCTCTACTTTCCACTGTCTGCCCCTTGTCTCTCTCTCCCTTTGCTCTCAGCTGCCTACTTTCCCAGCCTGCAATCCCACACCACCTCTTTCTTCCTGAGCCTTGGAGGAGTGACCTGCCCCTCGCCCCTGGGGGCCCATCCAATCATTGCCTGGTCACCAGAGCCCCCTTCGTCAGGGGAGGATCACAAGCCGGATGAGGGAAGGTGCTCAGTTGGAGGGTCCAGGGACTGGGGCCAAGAGCTCGTATTCCCAGAGGACCAAGTTCTTTTGTCCTGTTAAATCCCCTCCTGGGAGCAGGCAGGTTAAGAAGAAAATGCATTCCTCCTAAGACCCTTCCCCAGAACCCCACCGTGGGGAGAGGGGGTGCAGGATTGTACCAGAATGAGGGCCAGGAGTAGGGCCTGCCTGGCATCTCAGCATGTGGGTGAATATCCAAGGATCTGTTTCCAGGTAACTAAAAAACTAAAAGACACAAGTGCATTCTGGCCCCTCCTTGATACCCTGATTCTCAGAATATACTAGACACACCCTCCCCCACCTCAGGACAACCTCAACCATGGGCTGAATCTCCAGGACACCATAGTTCTCAAGGGCTGTCTGCTTTCCTCTCCCAAATGTCACCTCCTCACTCACTCAGAACCCCTGGGACTCCAAGACCTTCCAGGGTCACGCAGACATTCAGAAAACCCTGACCCTCGAGAGCCTTGGAATTCTGGGTACATCCTGACTGCTTGGACTTTAGGACTCCACGAGGCACTGAGATGCCCACGCCATCCTGACATTCTGAGTCTTCAAGGAAATGCTGAAGCACCTAGGATCCCGGAGCAGTCAGGAAACCCTGACACCCACAATATTCTGCTTCTTGAGATCACTTAGACCCAGAAAGTACATTCTGACATCCCTAGGGGATCCTGACCCTTTAAAGACAACCTGATACCCCAGGACTCTAGGATACTCTAGGACGCACTGAAACCCAGAATGTTCTGCCTCTACTAGAAGATCCCTCTAACCCTGCCATGAGGTTCTAACTTCTCAAGACACCCTACCCCTCATGGAAGGGACAGTCTGAATCACCACGGTCATGCTTATCTTTCGCACACATCCTTTTAAAAGCACCCTGACAATTTAAGACCAAAAAAAAAAAAAAAAAATTCTCTAGGATCTTGATGCTTACAGTATGGTCCACAATCAGCAGCATCAGCAGCACATGAAAGCTTCTTAGAAATGCAGAATCTTGGAGTCCACCTTAGTCCTACTGAACCAGAATCTGCATTGTAACAAGATCCCCAGAATAAATGGGTATCCATTTATTTTCACCAGCTCAGGCTGCCATAACAAAATACCAAAGGATGGGTGGCTTAAACAGTAGACACTTCTCAAGGTCTGGAAGCTGCAAAAGCCAAGGTCAAGGTGTCAGCTGATTCAGTTCCTGGTGAAAGTTCTATTCCTGGGATGTAGACAGCTGTCTTCTTTGTCTTCACATGGCAGAAATAAAACCACCTTTGGTCTCTCTTCCTCTTCTTGTATAGATACTAATCCCATCATGTGGCCCTTGCCCTCAAGATCTCATCTAACCCTAATTGCCTCCCAAAGGCCCCACTTCCAAATGACATCACATTGGGATTAGGGCTTCAACACATGAATGGAGGTGCAGGAGACACACAAACTTTTGATCCATAAGAGCATTAAAGTTGAGAAGCACTAATGGAAGACACCAACCTTTCTCCCTCTACCCCAACATATACCATGACCTCCTGGAGCAACCCAAGCCCCCATGACATTCTGATCTCCCAAGACCCAGTAACATGTATTCAACTTGAACCTACAAGCAAGTGCTGAATTCTAGTACATCCTGCAGCCTCAAGATACCCTAACTCTACAAGGAAACTGACCAGCTATCTAGTACAGCCTAATTGCCCCCAGGGTACTCTGATATTACAAAGAAACTCTGACCCATTACCCCTGCTCCCCAAAGACACTGAGACACTGCAAGTTTGACTTGACATTTCAGAGAACCATAACCCCTCAGGGGGCTGGAAGGCTTAGAGGCATTTGGTCTTCCAGGGCATCCTGATTCCAACCCCCAATCCTGACCCCCAAGGAAGCCTGACACCCAGGATCCTCTCACCCCACAAGAAGGAGAATAGTGTGGAAGGAAGGAGTATAAGTTCGGAAGCCAAACTGTCCCAGGTTCGAATCCCAGCTGTACCACTTGCTAAGCTATGTGATCCTGGGCTCATTTCTTTTTTTCTTTTTAATTTTTTTTTTAACGTTTTAATTTATTTTTGAGACAGAGAGAGACAGAGCATGAATGGGGGAGGGGCAGAGAGAGAAGGAGACACAGAATCGGAAGCAGGCTCCAGGCTCTGAGCCATCAGCCCAGAGCCCGACGCGGGGCTCGAACTCACGGACTGTGAGATCGTGATCTGAGCCGAAGTCGGATGCTTAACCGACTGAGACACCCAGGCGCCCCCTGGGCTCATTTCTTAATGTCTCTGTGCCTCTGCTTTATCATCTGGGGAAAGTAATATGGTTGATTCTCTTTATTTGAGGTAGTTCTGTTTCATAAAGTCACTACGAACACTGAATTAGTGGATGTTGAACCATAACTCCAAAAAATAGGTTTCCGAGAGCCTCTGCCCACATTTTCATCACCTGATCCATACATAACCTTGTTGTATGTGTTTCTGTTTAAAGATATCTTAGTTTAATGTATATTGCCAACTTATTAACGTTGAACCCACGGCCAATGACACTGTGACTCATGCCTGAACGAGGGTTGTCTAACACATGTATTTTCTCCCTGAAGCACATCATGGCTTTCCTGCACTTGAGAACACCGGACAGCACTTCAACACTATGCTTGGAAGCTGCTTTAACAGCGAAATTACCAGGAAAAGCACAAATATGTGAGAAATGGCAGCACTTAAGAGACCGCAAAAAGACATCTATTTACAGTATGACAGTTAAAACAGGAAGCCAGAGTAGTTGCTCTGTTTGACCTCAGCTGGGAACGCGGCAGCTCAAAGTATTTGCCTCGCTGCGCACGCGCATTGCTGCAAATGACCATCCAAGTGCCAAAGCGTGCTGCAAAAGGGTACTGACCTTGGGGTTTCAAATAACCTTCAGTGACTTCCCAAATGTGGGATCCACAAAAAATGAGGATCCACTGTACCTACGTGGTGAAGACGCAATGATTGAGAGTTAATGGAAGAGAAGCATTTAGGACTGTTCCTTGAACATAATTAACACAGGCAAAAATGTTACTTTATTGTCATTCTAATTTTACTACCATCCCTAAGAGCCTCCAGCCCTCAGAGTCATTCTGACCTTACCTGATTCCTGAGTCCCTAAGGCACAGGGTTGAATTCAGTCTCTCAGACACATGAGCCCTCCAAGAAGTTTTGACTTCTGTACCTTATAGTCAGCATGATAGCCTGAATTCATGATGTTCCTCACAACCTTTTAGGACACCCAGAACCTAGACCCTGGACATGTCCAGACAAAGGCGTGGTGAGGTTTGGGACACTCTGACCATATAAGATATTCCCTTACCTTAGGGCGCCTGGGTGGCTCAGTCAGTTAAGCATCCGACTTTGACTCAGGTCATGATCTCACAGTTCATAGTTTGAGCCTTGCATCAGGCTCTGTGCTGACAGCTCAGACCCTGGAGTTGGCTTTGGATTCTGTGTCTCCCTCTCTGTCTCTGCCCCTCACCCACTCGTACTCTGTCTCTATCTCTGTCAAAAATAAATAAACATTTTTAAAAATTTAATAATAATAAAAAAGGATATTCCCTGGCCTCAAAGGATCCAGACACTCAAGGGAATCCTGCCCTCTAGTCCATTCAGAAACACCCCCCCCCCTTGCTCTTATCTTGCAAAGGGCATGCTGACACTGAAAAACCACCCAGCCCCCAAAGCCCAACCCAGGAGATATTCTCTACACACCAGCTGACCCATAGGACATTTCGACCAAGTAAAGACATATCCTGATCTGCTTAGGCACCCTGACCATGTGATGCCCACTGGTACTCTAACCTTCTCAGGTACTCTGACTCTCTCAGTCCCCGGCTTCTCAATAGGTACCCTACTCACTGCCACTTCCCCCTCCCTCCCACACACAGACAGCCCACCAGGACCTCCCAAATCCATTAGGTGATAATTCTTCTTTAAAAAATTTTTTTTCATGTTTTTTATTTATTTTTGAGAAAGAGAGAGAGATAGAGCACGAGCAGGGGAGGGGCAGAGAGAGAGAAAGACACAGAATCCAAAGCAGGCTCCAGGCTCTGAACTGTCCGCACAGAGCCCTACATGGGGCTCGAACTCAAGAACCATGAGATCATGACCTGAGCTGAAGTAGGACACTTAACCGACTGAGCCACCCAGGCACCCCAAGAACAGTCCTTTTAAAATGATAAGCTTCCTGTGCCAGGCTGCCAGTATGAAGTAAGGAGTTCTGCTTAGAAGCAGTGTCTTCGGGGCGCCTGGGTGGCGCAGTCGGTTAAGCGTCCGACTTCAGCCAGGTCACGATCTCGCGGTCCGTGAGTTCCAGCCCCGCGTCGGGCTCTGGGCTGATGGCTCAGAGCCTGGAGCCTGTTTCCGATTCTGTGTCTCCCTCTCTCTCTGCCCCTCCCCCGTTCATGCTCTGTCTCTCTCTGTCCCAAAAATAATAAATAAACGTTAAAAAAAAAAAAAAAAAAAAAGAAGCAGTGTCTTCAAGATGGGCTCACTCCAGCTCCAGGCAGATCACCAGAGTTAAAGACCCTTGTTAAAGGTGGTAAGTCAGATTTTATCCAGAACCACTGGAATAGGTGTAGGGACCACTGCAATGGGACTTCACAGTGGGGGAGAGAGAGTGGGCTCAAGGCCAAATTCAGCATGGGCAAATGGGAATTTATATCCAAGCAGCAGAGTGGAGGGCAGCAAATGGAAAATTGCTAGGAAGAAACCTCGGGGGTCGTGAGTGGGAGATTCTAGCTAAACTGACCTAACAGGATCCTTGCTGAAGACAGGCCAGTGTGATCAGACATCATCTGGGAGATGATGAAGGATGAGGAATCCTATCAGATTTGGAGGGTGACAGGATATCAAGGTCCGGGAGTTCTGGTTAGACTGACTTTGCAGGTTTCTTGAGAAAACTGGCTTTTATAAGGAAGTACACAGATGGGCCTAGAAGAAGGTTCATGGAGCAGGACTAAGGTTTGAGTCTATGTCACCAGTGAATGGCCTGGGTATCAAAATATCTAAATATCTGCAATATAGGTGGGGTCCCCATCAAGATTTTGGTTTTATAGTAAAAGACAGCTGGATAAAGATTCAGCAAAAATATTTCTGTGGGAAAGACGGTGATTCAGGCAAAATTAAAAAGAATTTTAGAACTTGAGGTGTCAGCTTAGAGCTCTAGAGACATGCATTCCATCCATGGTCATAACAATAACAACAACAAAAGGTGGACAGGCAGAAATTAATGACTTCTTGAGAACCCATCCGAAAACTGAGGTCACCACTGATGGCGCAAACAGCCATCTTGAAATCTGGGGAGAGAGAGTCACCTTCAATGAGACACGGAACCTGGGACATTTTCTTTACCTGGGACAGAAGTTGCTGCCCTCCTCATAAGCCAGTCAAAACATTAAACTAGAATTTTTTATGTGATGCTAGAGGCCGAGGGTAGGCTAGCTCAAGAGTGGGAAGCTCCCTGAGGCCACAATCATGGGAGGAATTCCTACTTTGTCATAGGCTTTTCTTCCAGGAACCCCACCAGGCTCTCCCAGGGAGGATGGGGACAATCTGGAGAGAGCTCCCCTACGGTGCTGTCTTGGAAAGGGGAACAATTACCATTGCAAAATTTGCCCAGACCAATTCCCTTATGGAAAAAAAAAAGAGTCTTAATCTGCAGGGGAAGGACACCAGCTGAGGGCATTGATGAAATCCACTGCAGCTGGGGAGATAAACTCCACTCAGACCTAACCCCCATCTCACCTAAATTAACAAAAGGAGCCTCAAGGCATAAAACTGGTAAGAAAGATAATTGGACTTCAGGGAAAGCTCTAATCCTAGAGGAGCAGAAACACTGTGACTAGATCACCCAAACACAGACCCACTGTGTATTCCAAGCACCGAGACTTAATCTCAACATTAGAGAATGCCCCCTGATCTTCCTTTCCCCATTATCATGGTAACAAACCTCCAATAATAATAACTGTGGAGGGGCACCTGGGTGGGTCAGTCAGTTAAACGTCCTACTTTGGCTCAAGTCATGATCTCACAGTTCATGAGTTTGAGCCCCACATCAAGCTCAGAGCCTGGAGCGTGCTTCAGAGTCTGTGTCTCCCTCTCTCTCTCTGCCCTCCCCCACTCACACTGTCTCTCTCTCTAAAAAAAAAAAAAAAAAAAAAAAAAGAATAAAAACATTTAAAAAAAGCAATATTTGTGGACTACAGGTGGGAGAGTTCAAGGGACAGACTCTCTCTGGGGATCCACACAAAAGGGATTCCAAGAGGTTAGACAAAAACAAAGAGACTAGAGAAATTTAAAGTTTCTAGTTCCCCTAACAACAACAACTTTCAGAACAGGTAATCATTGGGAAAACAAATCTCAAACACAACCTAGCTTGTGGCTAGATTAACATAAATCCTCATACTAACAGCCTATTACCTCAGTATTTACTACTTTATACAACACAATCCAGCTTTCAATAAAAAGTTACAAAGCATCCAAAAAGCAAGAAAAAAACACAATGTGAAGAGACAAAACAATGATCATAAACAGACATAACATAGACATTAGAAGTATTAGAGAGTTTAAGATAAATATGATTACTAAATTAAAGGTCTAATGGAAAAGGTAGACAAAATGCAAGATCAGATGGGTAATTTTAGGAGGCAGATGGAAACTATAAAGAAGAATCAAATGGAAGTGCTAGAAATCAACACACAGTACCAGAAATGAAGGATGTCTTTGATTATCTTATCAGTCAACTTGATGCAGCTAAAGACACAATCAATGAACTTAAAGACAGGATGATAAAAGACTGAAAAAGATAAAGGAATGAAATAAGTGTCCAGTAGGAATGTTAAAGCAACTATTTCAAAAAGGAAGGGACACATGATATCAGTCAGAAACCTAGGTCTGCACAAAAAAATAAAGAGTGCTGGAAAAGGAGTAAAGTGAAGGCAAAGGCGTCTTTTTTTTTCTTATTTTTAATTGCTATTAAAGATAGTCACTTGTTTAAAGCAACAATAGTAATGGTGTATTTGACTGCACATTTTATAGCATGGAAATAACTACATGGTTACATAAAATGTTCTCTTATGATTTAAATCTCTTTAAAATATAGTCGTTAAAACAACAATATTAACAATGTAGCATGGGGCTTATAATGTATGTAAAAGCAAAATGTATGACAAAGATCAGGAGAGAAGTGGAAGTACACTGGCACAAGGGTCTTGTATTATGCATGAATTAGTCTTGTATCAATTTCACGTAGGATGTGATAAGGGAAAGATGCATATTACAAACTGTGAAATGCTGCTTATATTAGAAAAGAAAAACTATACATACATAAAGTCACCACCAATTACACCTTATCTTACAAGTTTATCACTAATACCTCAATAAAGTTGGACAAGAGAGAAAGAGAGAAAGGTCTCAAATCAATCACCTAAATTTTATCTTAACAAACTGAACACATGAATGTCTAGTTGCGGACATTCTGCAAAGTAAGCAGAAGAAAGAACATAATAAAGATCCGACTGTTGACAAAGATTTTTCCCTGGACCAATCTTTAGGCTCTGGAACCTTCTCTTAGGCCCACTTGTGTACTTCCTTCTAAAATCCAGTTTTACAAGAACCAGGCACAGTCAGTTTAAACAGAATCTCCCACCCTCGATATCTGGCCACTCCCCATAACTGGTAGGGTTCCTCATCTTCCATTATCCTCCAAGTGAGGTCTACTCACTCTGGCCTGTCTTGAGCAAACAATCCTGTTCGGTCGGTTGAACTAGAATCCTGTTCAGTCGGTTTGTTTGTTTATTTATTTTAATGTTCATTCATTTTTGAGTGAGTGAGAGAGACAGAGCATGAGTGGGGGAGGGGCAGAGAGAGAGGGAGACACAGAATCCAAAGCAGGCTCCAGGCTCCAAGTTGTCAGCACAGAGCCCGACGCAGGGCTCGAATCCACGAACTCTGAGATTATGACCTGACCTGAAGTTGGATGCTTAACTGACTGAACCTCCCAGGTGCCCACCCCCCACCCCGTTTGCTCAGCTTAACTAGAGTCCCCCATTACACCTGGTGTCTCCTCTTAGCAATTTTCCATTACTGCCCTTCATCTTGCTCCTTGACTATAAATTCCCACTTGCTCATGCTGTATTCTGAATTAAGCCTGGCTCTGTACTGAGGATTCTATCCCCCTATTGTAATAATCCTGAATAAAATCTGTTTTTGCCACTTTAATTAACATCCAGTTCTGATTTTTTCTTTGACAGTGTGAATCCATGAAATAGAAAACAGATAGGTAACAGTGAGAATTAATAAAACTGAAGGCTGGTTCACTAAGAAGATGAAAACACCAGTAAACCTCTAGCGAAGTCAATCAGGAAAAAATAAGACAGAAATGACTAATACAAAGAATGACAGAGGTAAATCAGTATAGATTATACAGATATCAAGTGGATAATAAGAGATTATTATGAACAACTTTATTCCACTAAAGTTGACAAATTAGATGAAATGGACAGTTTAAAAATTTTTTAATGTTTATTTTCGAGACAGAGAGGCAAAGCATGAGCAGGGGAGGGGCAGAGAGAGAGGGAGACAAAGAATCTGAAGCAGGCTCCAGGCTCTGAGATGCCAGCACAGAGCCTAATGTGGGGCAAGACCCCACAAACTGAGATCATGACTGGGGCCAAAATTGGACGCTCAACCAACTAAGCCACCCAGGTGCCCCAATGAAATGGACAATTTTATGAAAGACAATCTATCAAAGCTCACTCAACAACAGATAACTGAACTAGCTCAATACCTAATTAATAACGGAATTTGTAGTTAAAAATTCCCCCCCCCACACACACACACAAAAACACTTAATGCCCAGATGGCTTCAACTGCTGAATTCTATCAAACTTTTAAGAAATGTATAATAAAACCCTACACAAATTCTTTCAGAAAATTGAAAAGATGTGAATGCTTCCCAATTCATTTTATAAAACATTATAATAACAGACCAATGTCCTTTATGAATACAGATTCAATAATCCTAGACAAAATTTTAGAAACTCAAATCCCATCATATCTAAATTGGATAATACATATGACTATATGGGCTTTACCCCAGAATGCAAACTTGGATTAACATTAGCAATTCAATCCGTATAATTCACTGTATTAATAAAGTAAAAAACAGGGCACCTGTGTGGCTAAGTCCATTAAGAGTCCAATTTCAGCTCAGGTCATGATCTCCTGGTTCATGAGTTCAAGCCCTGCATGGGGCTCTGCGCTGACAGTGCAGAGCCTGCTCGGGATTCTCTCCCTCTGCCCCTCCCCCACTTGCCAGTGACTGTGTGTGTGCACGCTCTCTATCTCAAAATAAATTTTAAAAAACTTAAAAAAAATACAAAGTTAAAAAGGAAAACGATCCCAATAGCCCTAGTAAATGCAATAGACAAAATTCAGCATACATTCATAATAAAACCATTCAATAAAATAAGAACAGAAGGAGATTTGCTCAACTTGATTAAAGTCACATATGAAAAACCTACAGCTAACATCATACTTAATGGTGAAAGGGTGACTATTTTCCCCTTAAAATCAGGAATAAGACAGGGATGTATCTTCTTACCACTTCCATTCAATATTGTACTGGATGTTCCAGCCAGTATAATGAGGCAATAAAAAGAAATAAAAATGTGATGTAATTGGACATATATATTTAATCTTCCTCCCTAGTTCCTGGCACATGAACTTTGAAAACCATTGGGATTTCCTGAGTGATGGGGATGAAAGGACCATATTTTGTTATGCATAATAATCCCCTTGGATATTACCTAAGTGCATGCTAATGAAGTGACCCTTGGTGTGCCCCAAGATAGCCTCCAGATGGGGGCTGGTTGCCAGAGGAACCAACTAGGTCATTAGACAGTTGAAACCTTTTTTTAAAAATGTTTATTCATTTATTTTGAGTGAGAGGGGAGGGGAGGGGCAGAGAGAGAGGGCAAGAGAGAATCCCAAGCAGGCTCCACACCGTCAGCACAGAGTCCCATGCGAGGCTTGAACCCACAAACCATGAGATCATGACCTGAGCCGAAACCAAGAGTTGGATGCTTAACTGACTGAGCCACCCAGGTGCCGGACAGTTGGAACTTTTAGCCCCAGATCCCCAACTCCAGGGAGGGAGGAGTCACTAGAGATTGAGTTAATCACCAACGGCCGATGATTTAACCATTCATGTCTACATAATGAAGTCACCATAAAAATTCCTAAACAACAGGATTCAGAGAGCTTCAGAGAGCACCTGCGTGTCAGGAGGGTGGCACACCCCAAACTCCATGGGGGCAGAAGCACCTGCATGAGGGCCACCCTTGACCTTTCCCTATGGTGCTTCTCCATTTGGCTATTTATTTGTATCTTTTATAATGTCCTTTATAATAAACCAGTAACAGTAAGTAAAGTGTTTCCTTGATTTCTATAAGCCATTAGAGAAAATTATCTACCCTGAGGAGGAGGTCATGGAAACCTCAATTTGTAGCCAAATTAGACAGAGTGCGGGTAACCTGGGGACCAACTAATTGTAACTGGCATCTGAGGTCAGCCTTGTAGGACGGAGCCCTTAACCTCTGGGGTCTGTGCTAGGTCAGGATAGTGTCAGCACTGAATTTAATTATAGGACACTGCGTTGGTATCCTGAGGGTTAGGTTAGAGAACTGGTCGTCAGTGTGGGGCGAAAAAAATAAAAAACAAGACAAAACCCATACACTTGTTATCAGAAGTGTTGTGAGCAGAAAATACCTTCATTAAAACACAACTGGATTAGAAAGACAGAAGTAAAATTGCCTGTGTGAGTGGAAACAATAATCATTCGTGTAGAATTTCTGGTGGAATTATAAACAATCTACTAGAGTTAATTTCACAAAGTTTCAGGATTCAAGATCAATATTTTTTTTTTAATTTTTTTTTTCAATGTTTATTTATTTTTGGGACAGAGAGAGACAGAGCATGAACGGGGGAGGGGCAGAGAGAGAGGGAGACACAGAATCGGAAACAGGCTCCAGGCTCTGAGCCATCAGCCCAGAGTCTGACGCGGGGCTCGAACTCACGGACCGCAAGATTGTGACCTGGCTGAAGTCAGACGCTTAACCGACTGCGCCACCCAGGCGCCCCCAAGATCAATATTTTTTAAATCATATAAAAACAAATAATAAAAAATTCAAATTAAAAATCAGTACCACTTAGAGTAACATAAAAATATGAAATATTTAGGGGTGCCTGGGTGGCTCAGTTGGTTGAACATCGACTTCGACTCAGGTCATGAATTTGTGGTTTGTGGGTTCGAGCGTCACATCGGGCTCTGTGCTGACAGCTCAGAGCCGGAAACTTTCTTCAGATTCTGTGTCTCCCTCTCTCTCTGCCCCTCCCCTACTCGTTCTCTGTCTCTCTCTGTCTCTGCCTCTCTCTCTGTCTGTCTTTCTCTCTCTCTCTCTCAAAAATAAATAAAACATTTTAAAAAGTGAAATATTTAGTGTTTAAAGTTGTCAAAAATATGAGCAATCTGTACACTAAAAACTAAAAATAACATTCATGAGAGAAATTAAAGAAAACCTCTTATTTAATTTATTTTTTTAGAAAACCTTTTAAAATGTAGAAATATTCTGTACTCTTAGGCCAGGAGACTAAATATTGTTAAGCTGTCAATTCTTAATTGATAAAATTCCATGCAATCTCAATCAAAACTTCACCAGGATTTCTCATAGAAATTGCCAAACTGATATCATAATTTATATAATAATTCAAAGAACCTATGTTGTCCTGAAAGGGTACTAGCTGTAAAGGGAAATAAGAAAACCTTTAGGATGATGGAACCATTTTGTACCTTGACTGTGGTCATGCACATGAGTATCAAAAGTCATCCAAGTGTACCCTTAAATGAGTAATGTTTATTGCCTATCAAATATAACTCAAAATAAGAAAGAACTAATTTTGGAATAGGGAAAGAATAAAGGCATAAAAATCAAACAAATGAAAAACTAGGCAATGATTAATTTCAGGGACATTCAAAAGTTGTACAGGAAAATAATTAAGATAAGTACACCAACAGTGAATAACAGAGTCAGAATGTCAATAATAAATACTGGCATGCCCCCAAAATGTGATGTGCCTGTATTAAAAGGATTTCAGGAAGAGGAAATGGGACAGTCACCCTTTCAAATGGGAAGAGGGTATAGATAAGATTGCAAATCAAAAATCAAAGATAGCATTATAGGGGTGCCTGGGTGACTCAGTCAGTTGAATGTCGGACTCTTGACTTTGGCTCAGGTCATGATCCCAGGGCCATAAGATGGAGCCCATGCGCAGTGTGGAGCCCACTTGGGATTCTCTCCCCCCCGCCCCAAATAAAACAATTTTAAAGAAGCATTATATACCTGAAACTAATGTAGCATTGTGTGTCACCTATACTTCAATAAAAAGTAGCATTATAGGTATACTATTCAGAAAAATATAAAAGTGCTTACACTGGGCAGTGGGACCCAGGGGTGGAGAGATGAACATTAGGGAACTGGGTTTTCCATCTAAAGACTTGTTTAACTTTCAAAGCTGTACTAATATATTTATTTGACTAAAGTAATTTAAAAAATAAAATGCTTGAGGGGTGCCTGGCTGGCTCAGTTGGTAGAGCACACTACTCTTGATCTCAGAGTCATGAGTTTGTGCCCCATGTTGGGTGCAGAGATTACTAAAAAAATAAATTAAATAAACTTTTAAAAAATGCTTCACCAAATACTTGATTTATTTATTTTTTATATTCATTATTAACAAGAGCATTGAAGGCCATTTTCCCATAGGTTTTTATATTAATGTTCTCTTTAATTTATAAATTATTTGGTTTTAATATTCTTTTTGATATGAAAATTGTAAACAATGCTTTAAACTTTATCAACTGGACACTTCTTTTTACATTTGGATTTTTGGTTTCCAATTTTTGATTATGTAATGGAGACTGTAAGAGAATGTAGCCTATAAAATCACTGTTTGGGGACTCTGTTAATAGCTTTTGTGGTAGCCTAAAAATGGTCACTATTTGTGATTGTTCCTTGGGCTTGAAAAAGAATGTGTAATCTCTATTTCCAGAGTGGAAATGGATGTATTTTAAATCAAAATTTCTTCACTGTTTAAACAAAATCTCTGCCATTATGAGCTTTTGCTTTATGGAAACTATTGTTACATTGCTTCATTTGATGTTTCATTTGAGTTTCTATGAGTTTTTCCTCTATTATAAAATATTACTCTTTTATGATTTATGCTTCTGGCTAACTTCATTACTGCTTTATCTGTAATTAATCGTGTCACTCTTTTTCTCTAATTTTTTACGTAAACATCTCTGGCCAACTTCATATTTGTGTACTTTTTAAAATTATTTATATAGTTTTAAAGGTTTTTATTTTTTAAAGTAATCTCTCCACTTAACATGGGGCTTGAACTCACAACCCCGAGATGAAGAGCTATATACTCTATGTACTGAGTTTGCCAGGTGCCCCTCTTTTTTCTTTTTTTAAAAGGTGAGTTTTGTGGGGGCATCTGGGTGGCTCAGTCGGTTAAGCGTCTGACTTCAGCTCAGGTCATGATCTCACGGTTCGTGAGTTCAAGCCCCACGTTGGGCTCTGTGCTGACAGCTCGGAGCCTGGAGCCTGCTTTGGATTCTGTGTCTCCCTCTCTCTGCCCCTTCCCAGCTCACACTCCGTCTCTCTCAAAAACAAATAAACATTTAAAAAAAAATTTTTTTTAAAGGTGAATTTTGAAAACTCACCTTTTAAAAATTTTGCTTTTTGGGGGCACCTGGGTGGCTCAGTCGGTTAAGCGGCCGACTTCGGCTCAGGTCATGATCTCGCGGTCCGTGAGTTCGAGCCCGCGTCAGGCTCTGTGCTGACAACTCGGAGCCTGGAGCCTGTTTCAGATTCTGTGTCTCCCTCTCTCTGACCCTCCCCCGTTCATGCTCTGTCTCTCTCTGTCTCAAAAATAAACGTTAAAAAAAATTAAAAATTTTGCTTTTTGTAGGACATACAAATGGAAACTTAGAAATACACACTCAAATTCCAATAGCCAGTAGATAACTATTTAAATGACTCCATACACAGCCCATACCCACTATACCCTACCCTCTGTCTTCAGGCAAATATCTCTAGGTGGTGCCTCTGATTTCCTGTGCCAGGGATACAGTCACTATTATATGTTAAAATACAGATTTGAGGTTCTGCTCTTAATATTCACTTTCTTAGGGGGGCATCTGGGTGGCTCAGTCAGTTAAGCATCTGACTCTTGATTTTGGCTCAGGTCATGATCTCATGATTGTGAGATGGAACCCTGCATGAGGCTCCATGCTGGGCGTGGAGCCTGCTTACAGTTCTATGTCTCCTTCTCCCTTGGCCTCTCCCCTGTGCACATTCAATCTCTCTCTCTCTCTCAAAACAAAACCCATAATTAATTTCTTAGTACAAACCAACAGATCAAACTTTGTATTTGAAAGAAGAAAGAATCCAGGGTCCTAAAACCTTACAGATTATACAAAAGAGTCAGTTCAGGGGCAAAGTGTACAGAACAGAGATGCTACCAATGTATGTGGGCCAATTTCACTGGTTCTACAATTTTTCTTCAGGTCTATTTTGGGCACAGAACAAGATACAAGGTGACACAGGCAGGAGAGGAGACATTCTTGAGGCAGTGGGAAGCATCAAGTCTGAGCCCTAAACGGAGTTCCCCTCAAGCAGAGATAGCTGTGTCCAGAGAGAATAGGAACAGAGTGGTTGGTAAGTGCCCCTCTAGTGGAGCCAGGGGGAATCCACCCTGGGGATGCCCAACCTTGGCAACTATGGCTGCCCTGGTCCCTAAGGGAGTCTCAACCTCCAGGGAAGGAAGATCTATTTATTTGCTCCCAATCATCCAAGCCAGACCTGAGAGAACCACATTATCTATCTAACTCTAAATATTCTCCTCCAGTGAGAACAGGTTCCTCAGTCTTCAGCCCTGGCTGACACTGTTGAATCAATCATCCAGGGTCAAGCAAGGAGCCAGTGGAGATGGGGGTTCCATGACCACATTTCACAGCAACAGAGAACAGCCAGGTAAGAAGGGCTGGAAAGCAGGTGTGGGCACGGGACCTCCAACAACTGACAGATTCACGTGAACATAAACATATAGATTTACCTTTGGAATAACAGACACGTAAAATCCCTCTGCACCTGACCAAGCTCAAAGGGGGCATGTGTCCTGGTTTGACATGTACAAGTCTTTCTCTTTTCAGGATGTGCTGCCCACTGCAGGACAGAGCAGGCACGTTTCCAAGGAGGACGTAGGAAAGCAGCAGTGGGAGACGAAGGAGACAGCTCAGGTTAGTGGCGCTAGGGTCAGTGACTGCAGGCTCTTAAAAGAGCCCCACAACAGAGAGTCTTCTGGCAGACATTCGAGACCCTCCCATGCTGTCCCTACTCTGCACCTTTCTGCCAGTTGCTTCCTTGTGTTTGTCCATCCACTATTGTCTATGACCACGTAATTGAGGTATCCCAGAAGGAGAAGCTTCTTGGATGCCACAAAGAGCCCCACAGAGGGGAGCTGGCTTGGGCTGGGGTCTGGGCGCTCAGCAGCTCCGGTTTTGAGGTCCAGGAACACAAACCCTCAATGCTGAAGACCAGATGTCTCAGAGACAGCCACGTGCTACCGAGACTCAGAAGAGATTAGTGCAGGAAACCAGGCATCCACATAGGTAAGTTATATAGGGGTGCCTGGGTGGCTCAGTTGGTTAAGCATCCATCTTTGGCTCAGGTCATGATCTCACAGTTCTTGAGTTTGAGCCCCGAGTTGGGTTCTGTGCTGACAGTTCAGAGCCAGGAGCCTGCTTTGGGTTCTGTGTCTCCCTCTCTCTCTGCCCCTCCCCTGCTTGCACACACACTCTCTCTTTCTCTCTCAAAAATAAATAAACAAAATCTTTTTAAAAAGATTAGTTAGCACTCTTTTGTTAACAGGAAGCTGCATGGGAGATTGAATGAATATTCACGGGGTGGGTGGTGAATATCCATTCAGAGTAAGAGGAATTGCCATATCACCTACTCACTGTGGAATCTCCACCTGCTGGGGTTTAAACCATGAAACAAGAGATTATTTTTTCTAGTAACTGATCTTCTATTGGCGGGTCTCCTAAAAACATCCTGGCCAGATTCATTCATTTTAAGCCATTGCATACTATAAAAATGGTGCTTTTAAGTGGTCAAGAACAGTCTAAATCTTCGATCTCTTGTGTTCTACTCTCTCACGATGTGCCTTGGCTTGGAGTACGGAAGGGGAGGGGGATACTGGTAGATGTACTCTTCCTGATTTGGAGAAAGAAAGAGAGGGGGGAAATCTAGTAGGGGTACTCTCCTTGACCAAGTAAGGGAGCTGTCTCTCCTCTGTTCCTATTTGCTGCTCTTCTGGCTTGTCTGTCTTACTTATGGGCTTTGTTGTTGTTGTTTGTTTATTTTTGAGAGAGAGAGAGAGAGAGAGAGCACGAACAAGGGAGGGGCAGAGAGACAGGGGGATAGAAGATCTGAGGAAGGCTCTGCCCTGACAGCAGTGAGCCCAACTCAGGGCTCAAACTCAGGAACTCAGGAACCATGAGATCATGACCTGAGCTGAAGTTGGATGCTTAACCTACTGAGCCACCCAGGTGCTCCTCACTTATGGGCTTTTATCTCTGTGGGCTGCTCATAGGGGATTTTCCAGGGATTACCAAAGGGTCTCAGAGCGGGCTCAGAGAGGGTCAGAGAGGGTCTCAGAGAGGGTCTCAGCTCTCACTCAATCCCTGTAACCTCCCGCCCCTTCCCCAGTCCCACCCAAACGGCGTTTATGTTGCTGAAGAGCTCCCCTTTCCTGGAAGGCACAGATTTTGTCCTATGAAGTAGCTGTCCCATGTCTTCCACAGGGGCCACCAGCGCTCAGGGAACTCACACGTCCTTGCAATGGCACACAGCTAGCTTCTCTGCCAGCCTTCTTCCTTCTCTCCGCTCTCCCATCTCTGCCCATTTTCTCTTCCCTGCTCTGGGAGAGGGAGGGCTGATCAGCAAGCCCATATGCCCAGTCAGGAAACCAATGGATGGTCTCCCCACGGTACAAGCATCTCCAGTCTTTGGTGGGACTTTTTTGGAGGTCTCCACACTCAGAGTTGGGGACCAGGAAGCCCACCTCCCTCTCCCTGTGGGGTGTAATGAGAGGGCACAGACTTTCTTCAGAATCATTGCTTTTTCTGCTCTCATCTCTCTCACGACAGGACTTGGGGGTTTGGGGGCAGTATTAATTGTGCTCCTGATAGTATTATCCCAGCAAACACTGGCAGCAGGAGCTAACCCTAATGCTGGCAGATTTCCCAGCACAGAGTTTGGGTTATTTAGAGCCTACTGACCTAAAAGGCCCTTATGGACCTTTTCCACAGTTCCCAGACAAGAGGAAAAGCCTCACTGCCATCCTGCTATACCTCTTCCAGCTTTTACTCCCATTTTCATTATGGAGAACAGCCTGCAATTAAAACCAGAATATTCACATGTGCTGTTCAGACACAAGGAAAAAAGCTGCATAAATACAACTTTTTTTTTTTTGTTATAAACAACTATTTGAGTGAGATCGAACAATTCTTTTTTTTTTTAATTTTTTACGTTTACTTATTTATTTTGAGAGAGAAAGTATAAACAGGGGAGGGGCAGAGAGGAGGAGAGACAGAATCCCCAGCAAGAGTCCCTGCGATCAGCACAGAGCCTGAAGCAGGGCTGGAACTCACAAACTGTGAGATCAAGACCTGAGCCAAGATCAAGAGTCAGATGTTTAACCAACTGCACCACCCAGGCGCCCCAGGTTTGGGTTTTCCTTGACGCAAGCCCTGCCCTCCAACTTCTACGTCCCCCATTAGGCATCCTTTCCCTGGAGCGCCTACTTTCAGTAACTCTGGCTACAACCTGGTACTGCCTTTCTACACTTTTATCCTGTGATATGACTTATGAGAAAATGCCTTCAGATGTCAGAATTTTACAATGGTTTTACTAATTTAACTCTGAAAGTGCTAGGACACTTCACTGTTGCTATACTACAAACATCCTATAACCAATCCCCCTAAAATTATACCTGTAACATCTGTTGCCCCAGCCAGTCAAGCCACTTAACCTGTGAGTCTCCTCCCTTTCCTCCTTCTGCTTACCACCCCAGGTTTTAGTTCTTAATCAGGAAGGCCATGTCCCATCCTCTTTACCATCCAAACCCTGAATTCTTCCATGGCTATCACAGCCACAGTGCTTTATCTGACTCCTCCTGCCTATACTAATTTCTTCATGCTAGGAATGTCACTCAGATATACCCCATAATTTCACCCTAGGAACTTGCCTTTCTCTTCAAAAATAATACCAAGTGCCACAATCCAGCTGATTGCATTTTGGCTAGCACAAGAGGGAAAAGAGGTCTCTTTGCAAAATCCTGTGCACAGCGACCTCACCAGCACACTTAGCTTATCTAAGCCAACAGTTGTGAGCAATAGCAAGGATGTTTTGATGCCATGTGGTCACAACATTGAGGACAAACTTCCAGGCACATCCTTCAAAGCCTAAAAGTAGAATAATCCTGGGAAAATGTAGGAGACATCCAGAAAGAATTTGAGGGAGTTGTATACAGTAGCATTTTATTCAGGTGTCGTTGACTCTAAGTCTAAAGTTCTCTTTTGGCCAGCAAAAGAGCAGACGCAGGATTAAAGTGAGAGATGGCTAATTTCCGGGAAAAAGACAAGAGCCCTGAATAAGGGTCCTTGCCCCATATTTATTCAGATCAGAAGGCTTACAAACGTGATGGGCATGTACAAAAAGACAAAGAAACTATGGACATTAACTTGGGGACGTGAGGGAAAAGGGGGTTTTGAAGGTATACAGTGTTTGGGGTTTGGGTCAATATAAAACAAAATCCGGGCACTGGACAGATGGGGAGATGGTTGTTAACAGCAGACAAGAGGCACCGTGCCTGTGTATCTTTGCTAGTCTAGGGGATGAGACAGGGGGAATAACTACAGGGTTAATAAGGCACCCTTTCTTTTGTTAACCATCTCCACTCTGGGCTGTTTTGCCTGCAGCGCAGTGGTCCATAGTCCAATTCACCAATTTACCTAACCTGGTCCTATCCTCCTGTGAAAGCAGCTTTTCGCTATAGTACTAAATTTGGGGTGCTTTCACCCTGAATATCTAATCTTGTTTATTTCATATACCTATGTATTGGGCACCTTTGCACCATTCTTATTTTAGGCCTTTGCCTCTCCCTCTCTATTCTGGGGGCTCTGCACCTCCTCTCAATTTTGGGGTGCCTTTGCATATCCCAATTCCTGGAACCTTTGTGCCTCCCTATTCTCGGGGTGTCTTTGCAATTCCCTATTCTTGGGGTGCCAATCTGGTTTACCCAAACTCGGGTGTGAGCATTTTATGACTTTATAGTTCTTTATGGATTCCTAAGCTTATCCCCCACATTCAGGTAAAAGAACTTGTGGCCTTGAACAAATGGTTAAATCTCCTGGCTTTATTTATTCCTTCTGTTTGATGAAGCTGGTTATTCCTAAAACTTACAGATGTTAATAAGGATAAAGCGATGAACTACATGTAAAGAAGGAGTCTGGATGCCTGGCTATGTTGGTTGTTTTTTTCACTTGGTTGTATTCTCCATAAATGGTAGTTAATCAAAATGTAGAGGTAAAACTAAGGAGGAGTTTGAAGAAAAGGGAATTTAACTGTTTTAGGACTGTAAATGTTATGAGTTCTGTCATTCTAATGTGCTATTACTGAATCTCTCTGAGTCTCAGGGTTTTTATCTCTGATTCCTCTTCTCAGTCTTCCTATCTATGAATGACTGAATTCATCATTCATAAACTAAAAAACTATGTGTGGGAAAATAGCTCCACATACCGGATATTCATTGAATGTTAGTGAAGTATGAAGTAAGCTGTATGTAATCAAAGATAATAAACATAAATTAAAATTATGGAAATTAACCAGCTATTTACTTCAGGAAAGCTAACTCTGTAGAATTATCTAATGTGTGTTATCAATGACAAAACCAGTATCATAAAAAATTTACTCAAATGATGATGTATTATTGTTTATCTACTTTTATATTTAAAGTGAGATTAATTAAGAAGTAAACTTTGGATCTGTTACCATTAAAACATTACAATCTCTAAACGGTAAATGGAACTCAATTAAACATTTCCTTTTACTTAAAAAAATTTTTTAATGTTTATTTATATTAGAGAGAGAGAGAGGGAGAGAGAATGAGAGGGGGAGGGGCAGAGAGAGAGGAGGACAGAGGATCTGAAGCAGGCTCTGTGCTGACAGCAGGGAGCCTGATGCGGGGCTTGAACCCATGAACCATTAGATCATGACCCAAGTTGAAATTGGACACTTAACCGACTGAGCCACCGAAGTGCCCCATATTTCCTTTTATTTCGACCACATTTTCTCCCCTGCAGACATGGATAGAGACAACCAGACTACGGTCACAGAATTCCTTCTCCTGGGACTCTCTGGGCAGTCAAAGCAGGAAGAGATTCTCTTTGGGCTGTTCTTGTGGATGTACCTGGTCACCATCATTGGGAACATTCTCATCATCCTGGCCATCAGCTGTGACAGTCATCTCCATACCCCCATGTACTTCTTCTTGGCTAACCTCTCCTGCATCGACATCTGCTTTTCATCAGTCACAACCCCCAAGATGCTGCTGAATCACATACTGGGAAGCAAGTCTATCTCTTATGTGGAATGCATGACCCAGATCTACTTCTTCATCACTTTCATCAACATGGATGGGTTCCTTCTGAGTGTGATGGCCTATGACCGTTATGTAGCCATCTGTTGCCCACTCCACTACAGCATGATCATGAAGCCCAAACTCTGTATCCTTCTGGTGGTGGTCTCTTGGGTCATTACAAACCTGCATGCTCTCCTACACACTCTTCTCATGGTCCGACTCACCTTTTGTTTCAACAATACTGTGCATCACTTTTTCTGTGACCCCTATGCAGTTCTAAAGCTGTCTTGTTCTGATACCTTTATCAATGAGTTGATGGTAACCATTGCAGGTGGGCTTATGTCGATTACACCATTCACATGTATCACTGTTTCATATGCCTATATCTTCTCTAACGTGTTAAAGTTTCCATCTCTTCAGGGAATAAGGAAAGCCCTATCCACATGTGGATCCCATCTCACTGTGGTGTCCCTCTTCTATGGGGCAATCCTGGGGGTCTATATGCGCCCTTCATCCTCCTACTCAGTCCAAGACACAGTGGCCACTGTCATCTTCACAGTGGTGACTCCCCTGGTCAATCCCTTCATCTATAGTCTGAGAAATCGTGACATGAAGGGAGCCTTAAGGAAGCTAATTATTAGACCAGTTTTGTCAAGACTCTAGAATTAGAAAATTTTAGAGCCAAAAAGCCTACTGGAAATTATACATTTCTTAATTTTGCAAAGGCTACCGAGGCCCAGACGGGTGCAAAATCCACCCATAACTATTTCTCTAATTAGTGACCACAATCATGCTTTAAAATGAGGCTGACAGGTACTCATAAGTCATAAAATCATTCATTTGTTACCTATAAGAAGGGCTGATCCTGTGACCCTCCTTACACAGATAAAAACTAGACTGAGGCCTGGGTGAATTAGATGATTGATCCCAAGTGATACCCAGATGCATTTTCTTAAGGGTGAGCCTAGAAATGTTATAAGATGCTGGCCACCACGATGGACTGGGAATTGTGAATGACTTTAGACACAGGCTTTTTAGAGTCAACTGCTGTACATGGTCTCCATGTGAAAAGTGAAGAATCCATTTAGACTGATTTGGGTTTGAGATCTCAGAAGCAGAAAAACCTGAAAACAGGCTATCTATGGCAACTGAGAGCTACATGGGTCAACTCAAGTTTCACCAATCCTGCTCACTGATAATAAGTCAAATTACAACTGACAGTGAGTGATTCCAATATGGGAAGGAGTATCTCTGTATTATTTCACTTAGCTCTCACACAACCTCATGAGGTGATACTACAAATATTCCTATCGTTTTATGAGGAAACTGGGTCCTAGAGAAGTTAACTTGGCCAGGTCCTAGAAAAGTTAACTTGGCCAAGCCCATACAACAAATGTTTGGAACCAGAGTGATACTGACCACTTCCTCTCAAAGTATTTGGTGATTTTCGTTTTTACTTTTGTTTGTTATAATGATTTTTATCATTTTTAATTTGCATATGGAAAATTGACCACTTTTTGATATACAGTTCTATGAGTTGTAAGACATCTACAGGTTTGTATAACTACCATAACTAGTAGGATAAAAGAACAGCTCTACTACCTCAAATAGTTCCCACATGCCATCCCTTTATAGACAAACTCTCCCTCCACTCCTAACCCCTGGCAACTATTGATTCTCCACCTCTTGAGTTGTGCCTTTTCCAGAATGTCATATAGTTGGAATTATAATATATGTAACCTTTTCAGTCTTGCTTTCTTTCATTCAACAGATTCATCCATGTTGTTGTATATATCCATAATTTTTTCCTTTAAAATTTTTTTTCTAATGTTTATATATTTTTGAGACAGAGAGCACGAGCATGGGAGGGGCAGAGAGAGAGAGAGAGAGAGAGACAGAGACTGAAGCAGGCTCCAGGCTCTGAGCTGTCATCACAGAGCCCAACGTGGGGCTCGAACTCATGAACCATGACATCATGACCTGAGCTGAAGTCGGATGCTTAACCAACTGAGCCACCCAGGCACCCCAGTTTGTTCCTTTTTTATTGCTGAGTAGAATTCCATTGAATGGGTGAAGCTACTGTAAAAATTAGCATACAGGCTTTGTGTTTCTGTTCTCCAGGTAAATACCTAAAAGGGAGAATCCCGTGTCATACGTAACTCCATATTTGAATTTGCAAGAAATTACCAAGCCATCTTCCATCATGGCTGTAATGTTTTGGATTCACACCTGCAATGTAGGTCTAGTTGCACCACATCCTCACAAGCATTTGGTGTTAGTGTGTAATGCTATTTCAAAGGGATCTAAGTTTGAATTTTTCTAATTGCTAAGGGTGTTAAGCAACTTTTCATGTGCTTATTTGCTATCTACATATCTTCTTTGGTGGAATGTCTGTTCAACTCCTTTGCCCATTTTTTGTTGGAATAATTCGCTTTACCTTTGAGTTTTGGATGTTCTGTATATATCCTAGATAGAAGTCCTTTGTTAGATGTGTGATGTCCATATTTTCCCCATAGGTACCTGTACCTGGCTTTCCATTCTTTTAACAGAGTCTTTTGCAGAGCAAAAGTCTTTAATATTGATGATCACGAGTCACTGTTATAATTTTTGCTTTCATCCACCATACACATTTAAAGAACAAAGGGTAGAGAAATTCTCTATTATATTTACTCAGATATTTACTATTTTTGTTCTTATTTTTGATTACAGAAGCACCAAATTCCCTTCTGGTACTAGTTCCCCTCCACTTTAAGAATATTCTTTAGCATTTTTTAAAAAAGACCAATTGGTGAAAAATTAATTCTCAAAGAATGGAATAGAAATGAGTAACTATTTTCAACTGGATGATAATAAAAATAAGTTATATCTTTATATTGTATCTATACGACATGATTGATGTAAGCTGAACTTACTGTGGAAATCATTTCATGATATACGTAAATCAAACCATCATGCTGTATGCCTTAAACTTATACAGTGATGTATATCAACTATTTCAAAATAAAACTAGAAAAAAAGAGAGCATGTGTTTGCTTCCCAATTTGTCATTAAATTAGAATGGATTTTTACGAGGTAAAAAAAAGGAAAAGAAAATAAATTGTATCATAATGTGTGGGATGTTTAGAGGGAAATTTGTAACTTTAAAATGATACAATAGAAAAAAAAGGAGTAAAGTTTGTAATCAATGATCCATGCTTCCAGCTTAAAAATATAGGGGCAAAAAAGAATGCAAAATATATCCAAAAGAACTAGAATGAAGGAGATAATAAAGCCGAAAACAGAAATCAGTGAGATACAGACTAAGAAAAGAAAATATAAAATGAAAAGTAGGCTCAGTTAAATTACGCATTTGTTAACCCTAGCAAGATTAATTACAAAAAAAAAGAGAAGGGCGCCTGGGTGGCTCAGTCGGTTGAGCGCCCCGACTTCAGCTCAGGTCATGATCTCACAGTTCCTGAGTGCGGGCCCCACGTCAGGCTCTGTGCTGCCAGTTCAGAGCCTGGACCCTGCTTCGGATTCTGTGTCTCCCCCTCTCTCTGCCCCTCCCCTGCTCATGCTCTGTCTCTGTCTCAAAAATAAATAAAAGCATTAAAAAATTTAAAAAAAGAGAGAAAACACGTTATATAAGGAATAATAGAGTTAATATAACTACACATCCTGGAGACTTTTGAAGGAAAATAAAGAAATATCAATTAAAACTCTATGCTAATAAGTTGGCAGCTT
Organism: Puma concolor; assembly: GCF_028749965.1. Taxonomy (NCBI): domain Eukaryota; kingdom Metazoa; phylum Chordata; class Mammalia; order Carnivora; family Felidae; genus Puma; species Puma concolor. Next base: position 149,625,470 of record NC_141667.1, read on the forward strand.
AGGTAAAAAGGACAAATTCCAGCAAAATATATATATATGTATATATATATATATATATATATATATATATATAGCTTACCACAACAGATCCAATAAAACAAAACTATTAACAGCTCTATTTCTATTAAAGAAATTGAAATCTTCATTAAAAATTTTCCAAAAAGACGGGGCGCCTGGGTGTCTCAGTTGGTTGAGTGTCTGACTTCAGCTCAGGTCATGATCTCGCGGTCTGTGAGTTCGAGCCCCGTGTCAGTCTCTGTGCTGACAGCTCAGAGCCTGGAGCCTGCTTTGGATTCTGTGTATCCTTCTCCCTCTGCCCCTCCCCTGCTCATGCCCTGTCTCTCTCTGTGTGTGTCAAAAATAAACATCAAAAAAAATTTTTTTTTTAAATCTTCCAAAAAGAGGGGTGCCCACATGGCTCAGTCAGTTAAGCTCAGGTCATGATCTGAATTGTTGACAACTCAGAGCCTGGAGCCTGTTTCGGATTCTGCGTCTCCCTCTCTCTCTGAACCTCCCCTGCTTGTGCTTTCTCTCTCTCTCTGTTTCTCTCTCTCTTTCAAAAATGAATAAACATTAAAAAAATTTTTTTTAACTTTTCCAAAAATAAAACTCCATGTCTAAATGGTTGTGCTGGTGAATTCCATCAAACACTGAATGAAAAAACAATATTGGTATTCTACAAACTCTTTCAGAAAATACAGGAAGATGGAATTTATTCCCACTCATTGTATTAGGCCAGCGTAAGTAACTTTGATACTCAAATCTGACAAATACATTACAGAAAAGAAGAACCTCAGACCAATTAATGTAACTATCATATAAATGGACTAAGGAATAAAAATGATATGATCTTATTAGTTGATGCAGAAAAAGCATTTGACAAAATTCAAAACCCAATTAGCTCAGTGAATTCCAAATAGAAGCGAAGTCCCTCAGTCTGCTACAGGCTTCTACACAAAGCCTAAAGCCAATACCACATTTCATGGTTAAAGACTAAATGTTCTCCCCTCTAAGACTGGGAACAAGGCAAAGATACACACTCTTACCACTCCTATTCAACATTGTACTGGAAGTCCTAGCCAGTGCAGTGAAGCAGGGGAAAAAAATACATACAGATTGAAAAGGAAGAAAATAAAGCTAACCCACTGGTAGATAACATTACTGCCCAGAAACAAAATTCCAAGAAATATACAAAAAAAAATCTCACAAGAAAACAAAAAACTCCTAGAACACAGTTTAGCAAGGTCATCGGATACAACACATAAAAATCAATCAGATTTCTATATCTCGGCAATGAATAATTGGAAATCAACAATTTTTAAAGTATTATTTATAATATATCAAAACACATGAACTACTTAAGTCTAAATTTTAAAACATATGCCAAGTCTTTTTTTTTTTTTTTTTTGAGAGACAGAGAGAGCTAGCATGTGAGCAACATGAGCAGGGGAGGGGCAGAGAGAGAGGGAGAACAGAGAATCCCAAGCAGGCTCTGGGCTGTCAGTGCAGAGCTTGATGCAGGGCTTGAACCCACGAACCATGAGATCATGACCTGAGCCAAAACCAAGAGTTGGCCACTTAACTGACTGAGTGCATGCAAAGTCTCTATGCTAAAAACTATAAAATGTTTTTGAAAAAAATCAAAGAAGACATAGAAATGGAAACTATCACAATGTTTACAGATTGGAAGACTAAATATTAGAAAGAAACCAACTGCTCTCCAAATACCCTACAGATTTATCACAAGTCAAATAAAAATATTTGATGGACTATTTAAAAATTTTTTTAGAAATTAACAACTGCTTGTAAAATTTATATGCAAGGCAAATGAACGATTTTGAGAAAAACAAAGTTGAAGGATTCACACTACCTGATTTCAAGACTTAACATCAAGTTACAATAGTTTTGACCAGAGCATAGACACATACATTAATGGAACATGATAGACTCAGAAATAGACCCACTCATCTATGTTAAATTGATTTTAGAAAAAGGTGCCAAAGCAATTAAATGTGGAAAAGATAATCTCTTTAATAAATAAACTACAATATTTTAATAAACTGCAATATTTTGATAGGCAGAGTAAAAAGAAAAAATTAAACAGATCCTTATCTCACATGATACACAAAATTAACTCAATATGGATAATGGACATTAATGTAAAACAAAAACTATAAATTTCTAGGGGAAAACATAGGAACAAATCTTTGTGATCATAGGTTAGACAAAGATTTTGTAGGTCTGACAACATAAGCATGATCCATAATGTGATTTAAAATTATAAATCAGACTTGAGAAAAATGTAAAATGTTTGCTCTTTGAAGATACTTTTAAGAAAATGAAAAGATGAGCCACAAACTCAGAGAAAATATTTGCAAATGCTACATCTGATAAATGCTTAATAAACACAATATGTGAAGAAGTCTGAAAATTTGAAAATAAGAAAACAGCTCAATTTTTCAAATGGGTAAGAGATTTGAATAGACCACTTGACCCCAGATGATGTATGGGCAAAAGATGCCCTGCCTCATTAGTATTCAGACTTGCAAATTAAAACCGCAATGAAATCACTCTACGTGCCCTTTAGATTGCTAAAAACCAAACCCTGAAAAGATCATGGATGTGCAGAGCAATAGCAACTCACTTTCATTGCTGGTGAGAATGTAAATGGTACACCTACTTTGGAAAATGGAGTTTCTTAAAAAGTTATACATACACTTGCTTTATTAGTCAGGTGTGCTGCCATCACACAACACCACAGACTGGGTAGCTTAAAGAACAGAATTTATTGCCTCACGGATCTGGAGGTTATGTGTTCAGGATCAAGGTTCCAGCAGATTCAGTGTCTGGGGAGAGCCATCTTCTTGGCTTGCCCATGACTACCTTTCCACTGTCCTCATATGACCTTTCCTCAGTGCCTCTGTGCAGAAAGAGGAAGAGAGTTCTTTGGGGTCTCTTTTTCTAAGACAATAATCCTATCAGAACAGAGCTGTAATCTGGGGTGCCTGGGTGGCTCAATTGGTTAAGCATCCGGCTCTTGATTTCAGCTCAGGTCATGATCTCACGGTTTGTGGGTTCGAGCCCCATGTTGGGCTCTGTGCTGACAGCTCAGAGCCTGGAGCCTCTTTGGATCCCCTGTCCCCCTTTCTCTCTGCCCCTCCCCCACTCACACTCTGTCTCTCTCTCTCTCTCTCTCTCTCTCAAAAATAAACATTAAAAATTTTTTTGAAAAAAACAGGGCTGTACTCTTGTGACCTCATTTAACCTTAAGTACTTGCTTAGACACACACACACACCCCCAAATACAGCCACAGTGGGGTTAGGGCTCCAACATATGAATTTGGGGGACATAAACATTCAGTCTACAATACTCCTAGATATCTATTTAAGTAAAATAAAAAGCTATGTTCAGAAAACCCTGTATACAAACAACTATAGTGGCTTTATTCATAATCCATCAAACAGAAAACAGTGCAAATGTCCTTGAACTAATGAATGGATTAACAAATGCTGGTACATCAAAACAATTAAATATTACTTAACAGGAAAATGAACAGCAATATTGATATACTTATATCATGATTGCTGGGGGCTGGAGTTTGGGTAGGGGTTACCTACAAAGGGACACAAGGCAATTTTGAAGGATGATTAAACCGTTTGGTATTTTGATTATCATGGTGGTCACAACACTAGATGCACTTGTCAAAAACTTGCAGAACTGTACTCTAAAATAGATTATTTTTACTCTATATAAAGTATACTTAAATTTAAAATAATCAAGCAAAAACTCATTTTCTTTCTGTATTATATTTGTTGAGTTCTAATTTTATTATTTTATGACCAGAGAATGTGGTCTCCAAAGTTTAGATTTCAGAAAATTTTTAAGAGTTTTATTTTAATTTTTTAACGTTTATTTATTTTTGAGAGACAGAGAGAGACAGAGAATGAGCAGGAGAGGGGCAGAGAGAGAGGGAGACACAGAATCCAAAGCAGGCTCCAGGCTCTGAGAGTCAGCACAGAGCCTGACGTGGGGCTAGAACCCACAAACTGTGAGATCATGACCTGAGCCAAAGTCGGACACTTAACTGACTGAGCCACCCAGGTGCCCAAATTTTCTTATAACCAATAAGATATTCAATAATAGTTAATATTCCCTGGGTTTAGGGAATTATTTATATATAATTAATATAAAAATGTTATGTATGTGTAATTGTGCATACGTGTATATATACTTACTTAAAATTACTAGATCATACTTTAAATTTGGTAATTCAAATCTCTGATTAACATGAATTTTGCCTACTAGAATCATTAAGTTTTGAGAAAGGCATAATAAAGTATTTTAATAAAAGTGTAATTTAGTAAATTTTTTCTTGTAGTTTTAAGAGCTTTTGACTTTTTCTGTTATGGTGGTTGTTACATTTTTCATACAGTTTCTTTTTTTTTTTTTTTAATTTTTTTTTTTTTCCAACGTTTATTTATTTTTGGGACAGAGAGAGACAGAGCATGAACGGGGGAGGGGCAGAGAGAGAGGGAGACACAGAATCGGAAACAGGCTCCAGGCTCTGAGCCATCAGCCCAGAGCCTGACGCGGGGCTCGAACTCACAGACCGCGAGATCGTGACCTGGCTGAAGTCGGACGCTTAACCGACTGCGCCACCCAGGCGCCCCCATCATACAGTTTCTTAATTGGTTAAATGTTTATGTATATTATGTATTTGATCATCACAAAGCATGCCTCCCACTCTCTTCCTGTCACTGATTTCCTAGACAGACAACAGACTAAGAAAGGAGGATGTGAGTATCCAAAATTGTGTAACAAGTATTGGAACAAGATTCCAATCTCTCTCATTCCTATTTTTTGTGTCTGGACAGAATATGAAAAACAAACACTTAAAATGTGTGTCTCTATGGGGAATCCACCCTGGGGACACCCAACCTTGGCAGCTATTTCTGCCCTGATCCCTAAGAAAGTCCTAATCTCCAGGGAAGGAAGATCTGCTTGTTTGTTCCCAATCATCCACACCAGACCTAGGAGAGCAACAAAGATTCCTCAGTCCTCAGCCCTGGCTGACACTTTTGTATCATCCAGCGTCAAGCAAGGAGCCAGTGGAGATGGGGGTACCATGACCACATCTCACAGCAGCAGAGAACAGCCAGGTAAGAAGGGCTGGAAAAGCAGGTGAGGGCATGGGACCTCCAACAACAGATTCACGTGCACACAAACACTCAGATAAGCAGATACACGAAATCCCTCTGCACCTGACCAAGTTCAAAGGGGGCATGTGTCCTGGTTTGACACATACAAGCCTTTCCCTTTTCAGGACGTGCTGCCCATTGCAGGACTGAGCAGGCACGTTTCCAAGGAGGACGTGGAAAAGCAGCAGTGGGAGAAGAAGGAGACAGTTCAGGTTAGTGGCACTAGGGTCAGTGACTGCAGGCTCCTAAAAATCCTGTCCAGAAGCTCAGGCCAAGAGCTGCCCCTTCCTCCCCACAACAGAGACTCTTCTGGCAGACATTCAAGACCCTCCCATGCTGCCCCTACTCTCTACCTTACCTCCTCCCACTATATCCACTCATAGTAAGAGGAATTCAGTGGGTGACTACTAAAATGTGGCTGGTTTCCTGGGGAGTCTCAATTTGAAGCTTTAAAATGGGAAATTCTTTTTTTTTTTTTTTTTTTGGTTGTAACCTACATTCCCAATGCTGGAAGTGGGAAACTACAACAAGGAAGCATGGGATACTCTGAGCTTGTTTTACTCACTATTTGGCCTTTGTAGCAATTCAAAGATGACAGGAAGAATCTCATTTGATATCCTGTTATCCCTCTTTTTTATCTTCTCCTCTGTTTCCATTATGGGAAACTATCTGTCTTTGAGACCAGAATATTCACACCCACTGCCCAGCCAGTCTCTTGTCTTCTTGATGACGGGTCTCCCTCACCCCTCAACGTCTCCAGTCCACATTAACCAGGTTCCTTCTGGAGCATCTTCGAGCTTCTGTCTAGTACTCTTTTACCTACCTGTGTCCTCGGAAATAGTCCAGGTAAAAAACAACCTCCAGTCTCAGCACTTTTCCCTTGATTTTATGGATTGAAATCTCAGTGGCAGGCACCTCACTATGGAGATTTTCCATTTTATATATATCCTACAACCAATTCCTAGGAATATTCCCTACAACATTCTCTGGCCTAGCCATCAAGTCATATCACAAAGCAGTTCGTGCCTCTCTTTCTTCCCTTTGCCTCAAGCCTTTGTTCTCATGACTAACAAATGCACTCCCTCTCCTTCACTATTTCAATACCATAAATTCTTCCAGGGACATTTCATTCACAGTGCTTTACTTGACTCCTCCCTCCCTATAATGATTTCTTAGTGCGGGGATTATCTGCTGGAGGTACCACATGAATTTGCTTTACCAATCAGTAAATCCCTTTTGTCCAATAGCAAAAATAATCTGACTAAATTATTGTGTGTGTGTGTGTATACATATATATACACACAGTAAAACCTTGGTTTGCGAGCATAAATCATTTCAGAAACATGTTTATATTCCAAAGCACTCATATATCAAAGCGAATTTCAAGAACCGTTGGCTCAGTTGTGATCATGTGACATTTGGGTTTATGCACTACTTGTATTGCAAGACATTGCTCCTTTATTAAGTTAAAATTTATTAGAAATGTTTGCTTGTCTTGCAGAACACTCACAGAACAAATTACTCACCATCCAAGGTTACACACACACACACACACACACACACACACACACATACATATATACACACATGAGTGTATCACTTTCAAAAATATATCTGTCTTTGTTCTTCTATCAGAAATCAGATGAATGTTTCACACAGCAACCTGAACAGTGTGCTTAGGTCAGCCTTCCCAACAGCTGTGATCTATGCTTAGGTCAACTTAAAAGCAGCTAAAATTTTAGGGACAAACCACCAACTAGGTCTTTCAAAACCAACAAATTTTCCATAATTTGGGAAAATATAAATGCCACAGATAACATTTGCAGGTTTGTAATACAGCATTTAGTACAGAACCTGCCACATGGTTAAGTTTTTACAATAAATGGTTAGCGAATCAAAAAAAGACCATACAGAAAAAAGCATTTCACCCAATTTGGATATCTAACTTGTCTCATGAATTTGGAAATATCACTTAACTGCCCTGAGCCTCAGTTGTTTTATATGTTAAGTGAAATAAAATATCTCAATTATTAGATGAGGCTAAATACCATACATGAAAGTATCTGTATATGGTACTCAGTAAATAAGAGTAGAATAAATAAAACTATAGCCTCTGGTAATTCAACACTCTTAAATTAACCAGGGTTTTTCTGTAAACCTGTAATAGTAAAGTGTGAAAAAGACTATTCAGCTTTAGGTAATTCTCAACCAAATGGAAAAGTGGTTCCAAAATATATTTGCTCAAATGTTGACATATGATCTAACCCTATGATGATATTTTCTCCCCTGCAGACATGGATAGAGACAACCAGACTACGGTCACAGAATTCCTTCTCCTGGGACTCTCTGGGCAGTCAAAGCAGGAAGAGATTCTCTTTGGGCTGTTCTTGTGGATGTACCTGGTCACCATCATTGGGAACATTCTCATCATCCTGGCCATCAGCTGTGACAGTCATCTCCATACCCCCATGTACTTCTTCTTGGCTAACCTCTCCTGCATCGACATCTGCTTTTCATCAGTCACAACCCCCAAGATGCTGCTGAATCACATACTGGGAAGCAAGTCTATCTCTTATGTGGAATGCATGACCCAGATCTACTTCTTCATCACTTTCATCAACATGGATGGGTTCCTTCTGAGTGTGATGGCCTATGACCGTTATGTAGCCATCTGTTGCCCACTCCACTACAGCATGATCATGAAGCCCAAACTCTGTGTCCTTCTGGTGGTGGTCTCTTGGGTCATTACAAACCTGCATGCTCTCCTACACACTCTTCTCATGGTCCGACTCACCTTTTGTTTCAACAATACTGTGCATCACTTTTTCTGTGACCCCTATGCAGTTCTAAAGCTGTCTTGTTCTGATACTTTTACCAATGACCTGATGGTATTCACTGTGGGTGGACTGATATTTCTGACACCATTTACATGTATCATCATTTCATATGCATATATCCTCTCTAATGTACTGAAGTTGCCATCTGCCCATGGAATAAGGAAATCCCTGTCCACATGTGGATCCCATCTCACTGTGGTGTCCCTCTTCTATGGGGCAATCCTGGGGGTCTATATGCGTCCTTCATCCTCCTACTCAGTCCAAGACACGGTAGCCACTGTCATCTTCACAGTGGTGACTCCCCTGGTCAATCCCTTCATCTACAGTCTGAGAAATTGTGATATGAAGGGAGCCTTAAGGAAACTGATCTCAAATTCTAGAAAATTTTAGAGTTTAGAAGATTTTTGGCTATCATACATTGTTTCATTTTATAAACAGAGAAACTGAGTCCCAGATAGATATAAACTCACTCATGACTATTCCTCCAATTAATGATACATGATCATGCTCATGCTTTTAATATGAGGCCAATAGTTGCTTGTAAGTCCTAAAACTGTTAAGTTTGTTAATTATAAAAAGGGCTCATTCTAAACACTCATTTTACCAACAACCAAAAACTCAGGACAAGACACATTTGGATAGTTTTGGGATGATTCCAGCAACCCCATGAGACAGTGGCCACCACAATGGTCTGGGAATTTCAGAGGACTTTAGAGCTGGCTCTAAATCAATGCCCTCTTGGCTTCACATTAGGAGATGTTAAAATTATCCCCAATTTACTGAGTCACAGAAAGGTTATCATTACCAAGGCTGTACAACTAGTAATTGTTGGTTACAGAATGGTCCTGTTGACTCTCAGGGTCACTAGTTGTTACTGAGTTAGGTAATTTTCCCTCTATCCTAGGCTCAAGTCAATCTCCCAACCTCTTACAGTTCAGAACCCTACCTGTACACTACTCTCCCTCACTACCATTCTAAATTTTTGGTCCTTTTTTGCTCAGAAGGGAGTCAGGAAACTTCAGATAGTAGCTAGACTTCCTCATGGAACTCTTGGTATCCCTTCAAGTCAAAATGGTCTAAGGGAAGGGGTACCTGGGTGGCTCAGTCAGTTGAGCATCTGACTCTTGATTTTGGTTCAAGTCATGATCTCATGGTTTGTGGGATGGAGCCCTGCATTGGGCTCCATTGTGCTGACAGTGCAAAGCCTGCTTGGGATTCTCTCTCTCCCTGTGTCTCTGCCCCTCCTCTGCTTGCACTCTCTCTGTCTCTCTCAAAATAAATATATAAACCTTTTTTAAAAATGGGCTAAGGGAATTAGGATCCCTTGATGCTGAAGTGTCCAGAGTTACTATAGCATCTTAGGGACATGAAAATATGAATTAATTATAGAATTTGGATTGGGACCCAGGACTTCTGATTCAAAGCCCAGTTTGTTCTACTCCATGGGGCCAAGTGTCCAGGAGTCCTAGCCTCTTCTCCTACTCTACACCTGAGGGTTCAGAACCCACAAGGAAGTTCCCACCTCCTCTTTCTTGGTGTCCAGAGGGCACTCATCTAATCTCCAGTGGCCAATCTTCAATATTCCTCCCCTCACTGGCCTTCTTGCCCTCGCTTCTCTCCTTTCGCAAACTCCTCCAATCTCCAACCCCCAAACTCCAATAGGACTGAGTGCTAATCAGTACTCATTGTTCTCACAATCCACTCCTTTCTGACTTGGTCCTAACAGTGACCAACTCTTACCTTGACCACAGCAACAGCCTTATGGTAAATCTGACTGCCCCCTGCTTCTCCCTACACATCTACCCTGCACACAGGATCTGTCTGATCATCCTAAATCACTGATTGTATTTTTTCAGTCAGTCCTTATATAAAATATTGAAGAGGCCAGGATAAATCCAAATATTACCTTCAAATAAAATGTCTAACATGATTTGGCCTCAAGCTATACCTACAATTTTGTCATCAACTCACATATTCATCTGTTCCATGACTTGTCTCTCCTATTTTCCTTCTCTTTCCTTCCTTCAGTCTCTGCTGGAAGACTCCCCAGATTTTTTTAAGACTGGAATATTTGTGCATTTCCCTGAACCCATTTACTGATCACATCCCACAGACATTTATGGAGCACACAATATAGTGCTTCTCAGATATAGCATGTGAACTTCCTAATGTATGTTGGTGCTGGTGGAAACCTGACTATATGTGGTAAACCTGATGTATCTTCCTGAACTAGGAGTTTGACTTTAGAAGTAGTTTAGTGCAAATGTTCGAGATATAAGAGACCAACATTGGTGTTTAAGGTTATAGGACCATTTTAGGCTCATCATATTTTTGCATTGCCCATATCTATCTGCATACATGTCTCATATGGTTATTACCCAATGTACTTATTCAAGAAAGTACCATAGATTATGCATGGGCATATCCCCTACAATGCTTAGTAGACCTTTTCTTCATCCCAAATAATCATGTATTGAAAAATCATTGATGATGTGGTAGGCAAGTGTAATGGGAAACTGGAAAGTGGACATTCCTAGACACAAAAAATCAGAGTAGTAGAATTTACATCTAGGGATCTAGAATACTGACAAATTTACTCTGGAACATGGAAACGTTTCACTGAATTCTAGGACCCAAAGAGGCATCAGGGTTGAATGGAAAGAGCCATGTTTTGGGGTATGGTTTTATTCCTCAGTCCCTCTCTCCCTCAACTTTCAGTCAAAGGTTGGGTATGAGAAGGAGGATGAAGACAGAGGGAAGTCAGTGAATGTACTAGGTGGTACAGACTCTGATCACTCTGTATCCACATGGTTCCCATCAATTCATCTTAGGGCAGAAGCCATCATTCACCATACAGCAAATTTGCCTTCAAGGGGAAAAGAATCCTCTAAAATATCAGCGTCATGGTGTGAACAGACAGAGGAAAGGCCTTGGTCTGGGTCACACTGGCTATGGTATGAGAGGTTATATGCTGGTCAATTTACCAGAGCCTCAGAACTTTAATCTTCCTACTTCTGCAGACCACCTTCTACTGAATCTTCACTGGCTCCCTGCATTACTTTTCACGGGCCTACTACATAAGGGGACTGTAGGGGAGACAGTAAAAGGAGTTTACTCCAGGGGCCTGGGCAGAATCAGCCTTTATTGTGGTGTCTTGCATGTGAGGCACCCATAGGATATGAACTCATGAAATTCTGAACTCATAAATTAAAGCTCAGCATCATCTGGGGCCTCTAATGCCCTCTCCTCCATAGAACCAGATGCAGGACCAGGCTGGCAGAGTCCACCCTGGGTGCAGTCAGGAAATCAGGACTGTGTCTGGGAATTCACCCTCCAGGGCCTCTTCTCTGCAGGTGGGACTCCCAGCAGACACTATCTCCCTTCCTCACAGGCAACTTCCATCCAGCACTAATTAGCCACTAGGGGCCAGCTTTTTGCAAACAATTGAAACAACTTGGGTAGTTGACTTCAGCTCAGTGAATGTTGAAAGAGAGGCTTATCCCCCTTCCCAGCATATTTCCTCAGACACTGGCCATTGCAAATGAGATGTTTTCCAGTGACATGGGATCATCTCCCTCCAACTTGTGCTTCAAGTGTCTGCTCCAAGGCTACGCCAGCCCAGGGAGCCTTCCAGGAGAGCCTGGTACTATCTCTTATGAGCTGAAGCCTTTCACTGGTATTGCAACCTCATAAAGATTGTTACTGTCCTGCATGCAGTATCTTGTCTCCCTGTGCTTGAGGCCAGAAGCTAAGCTTCACATGGACTTTGTCTCTCACAACATCAATCGGCCTTCAGTAGATGACCTTGTCCTTTTATCCCATGAATATTAAAAACCAGTTTGGCCTAACTGATGAATTCTGATTCCTAATAAATCTAGTTATCTATACTAACTTTTCACGAGGCACAAAGAATCAGTATCTTGCCAAACCCATTTTCAAGACAGGCCATCTTTTATTTGCTCTAAACTTTAGGCATATCATGTTGACGGCCAAAAACTACTGGTCCAGGCTTGTCTTAATTTTAAAGCTTTTAAAAAAATTTTTTAATGTTTATTTACTTTTGAAAGAGAGACAGAGAGACAGAGTGTGAGCAGGAGAGGGTCACAGAGAGAGAGAGGGAGACACAGAATCTGAAGCGGATTCCAGGATCTGAGCTATCAGTACAGAGCCCAACATGGGGCTCGAACTCACAAACAGTGAGATCAGACCTGAGCTTAAGTCGGACACTTAACCAACTGAGCCACCCAGGTGCCCCAAGGTGTCTTGATTTTTAAATGTGAGATACAGTGATATGTAGGAAGATCCCTGCTACTGTATTGTGAAAACATCTGGCAAGAAGGATGTGACATTATTTTTATTCTTTCTTAGGTCTTTGAGTATAAACAAATAAATAGCTTTTAAGCCAAGTTATTTTAAGCAAGCACAATACAGACTTCCCATAACTGATGTTGATATGCAATCTGCCATTTAATACCTTTTAGAATTTAGTTGAAAGAGCAGTTTCCTGAAATTGTCAGCAGACATGACATGAGGTATAAGAAAGTAAGGAAGGGGCACCTGGGTGGCTCAGTCAGTTAAGTGGCCGACTTTGGCTCAGGTCATGATCTCACAGTTCGTGGGTTTGAGCCCCTCGTCGGACTCTGTGCTGACAGCTCAGAGCCTAGAGCCTGCTTCAGATTCTGTGTCTCCCTCTCTCTCCCTCTCCTGCTTGTGCGCTCTCTCTCTCTCAAAAATGAATAAACATTAAAAAAGTAATAAAGTAAGGAAAAGCTTAAAAAAAAAAAAAAAAGATGGGAGCATGACAAAGAGACATAGCAGGCAACAGAAAGAGCTCCCAAAGACCAACACTAGAACAAGTCAAGCAACAAATAAATAAAGTAGTACTGCATTATAACCCAAAGTATAAAGTAAATAAACATGAGTCCATACTAATAAAAACAAATGATTGAATATACAAATAAATGGGGGAGAAGGGGTACATTTTTCTTACAGAAAAACTCCAAGTATTATATGTAGATACTTCTCCCACCCCAACTTGCCAAAAGGTGGAAGTTAATCCTCTTCCCCCTCCTTCATGGTGGCTGGACTTAGTGACCTACTTCCGAAGACCAGAGTACAGAAAAGGGAAAACAGTAACTTTAAAATACAGAAACCTGACCATGATACTACCTTAACCAAGTAATCAAGGTTAACATCATTCAAAGTCACAATGATATCATGTGCTCCCTATATGACATGATGAGAAGGGTCCTCCACCTCTGTGGGATTCTTCCCCCAAAGCCATAATGATAGCCTAACCATGAGAAAATTTCTAAAACCCAAAACTGAAAGGCATTGTACAAAATACCTGACCAGAACTCTTCAGAAGTGTAAAGGTCATGAAAAACAAGGAAAGACTGAGGAGCTGATACAGATCAGAGCACACATAAATGAAATAGAGACTAAAGAAAAAACAATAGAAATGACCAATGAGACAAGAGCTGATTCTTTGAAAAGAGAAACAAAATTGATAAATTTTTGGTTGGACTAATGAAGGAAAAAAGAGAGGACTCGAATAAATAAAATCAGAAATGGAAGAAAAGTTACAACCAACATAACAGAAACACAAAGGATTATAAGAGACTACTATAAAAAATTATATACCAAAAAATGTGCCAAACTAGAAGAAATGAGTAAATTTCTAGAAACATAAAATCTTCCTAGACTAAATCAAAAATAGAAGATCAATCTGAACAGACCAATTACTAACAAAAATTGAATTTAAAAACTTCCAACAAACAAAAGTATAGGACATTTATCCTAACATTTAAAGAAGAGTTAGTACCTATCATTCTCAAAGTATTCCAAAAATGTGAAGAGGAAGGAATGCTTCCAAACTCATTCTACAAGGCCACCATTACCTTGATATTAAAACCAAACAAAGATAACACACAAAAGGAAAATTACAGGCCCATATCCCCAATGAACATAGATGCAGAAATCCTCAACAAAATATTAGCAAACTGATTTCAACAATACATCCAAGGAAGAGTATTACAGATCCTTACAAGGATCAAGTAAGATTTATTCCAGGGATGTAAGAATGGTTCAATATCCACAAATCATTCAACATGATATACCATATTAATAAAAAGAATAAAAATCATATGATGACCTCAACAGATGAATAAAAAGTGCTCAAAAAGTGGGTATAGAGGAAACATACCCAAACATAACAAAGGCCATATATGACAAACCCACGGCTAACATCATACTCAATGGGAGAAAACTAAAAGCTTTTCCTCTAAAATCAGGAACGAGACAAGGATGTCTACTCTTGCCACTTACACTGAACACAGTTTTAGAAGTCCTAGCTACAGCAATCAGACAACAGAAAGAAATAAAAGGCATCCAAATTAAAGAAGTAAAACTGTCACTATTTTCAAATGACATGCTATATATACAAAACCCTAAAGACTCCACCAAAAAAGTTTAGAAATAATAAATGAATTCAGTAAAGCTTCAGGATACAAAACTAATATACAGAAATCTGTTGCACTTTTATACACTAATAATGAACTCTCAGAAAGAGATTAAGAAAACAATCCCATTTACAATTGCATCAAAAAGAATAAAATATCTAGGAACAAATTTAGCCAAGAAGGTGAAAGACCTGTACTCTAAGACTATAAGACAATGATAATTAAAATTGAAGATGATATCAATAAATGGAAGGATATACTGTAGATTAGATTCATGGATTAGAATAATATTGTCAAAATGCACATACTACACAAAGCAATGAACAGATTCAATGCAATCCCTATCATTTATCACAGAAGAAGAACAAATAATCCTAAAATTTGTATGGAACCTCAAATAGCCAAAGCAATCTTGAGAGAGAACAGAGGTGGAGGCATCTCACGCCCTGATTTCCAACGATATTACAAAGCTATAGTAATCAAAACAGCATGGGACTGGCACAAAAACATAGATAAAATGTAGATACACAGATAAATGGAACAGAATAGAGACCCCAGAAATATCCCACACTTATATAGCCAACTAATCTTCGATAAAGGAGGCAATGGGGAAAAGACAGTCTCTTCGATAAGTGGTGTTCAGAAAACTCAACAACTACATGGAAAAGAATGAAACTGCACCACTTTCTTATACCATATACAAAAATAAACTCGAAATGGGTTAAAGATCTAAGTCTAAGGCTGGAAAACTCTTGGAAGACAACAAAGGCAGTAATCTCTTGGACACTGGTCTTAGCAATATTTTTTTGGATTTGTCTCCTCAGTCAAGGGCAACAAAAGCAAAAATAAACAAATGGGACTCCATCAAACTAAACACATTTTTCACAGTAAAGAGAACCATGAACAAAATGAAAAGGAACCTACTGAATGGGAGACAATACTTGCAAATAATATAACCAATAAGGGATTAATATCCAAAATATATAAAGAACTCACACAGCTCGATATCAGAGAAACAAACAATCCAATTTAAAAATGGGCAGAGTACCTGAATAGACATATCTCTGAAGAAGATAAATAGATGGCCAATGGACACATGAAATGATGCTCGATATCACTAATTATCAAGGAAATACAAATCGAAACCACAATGAGATATCACTTCACACCTGTCAGAATGGCTATTATCAAAAAGACAAAAGCGTTGAGAAAAGGGAACCCTATGCTCTGTTGGCAGGAATGTAAACTGGAGCAGCCACTGTGGAAAACAGTACAAGGTTCCTCAAAAAATTAAAAATAGAACTACCATGTTATCCAACAATTCCACTTCTGGGTATTTATCCAAAGGAAAAAAACCCCATTAAATAAAAAAGATATATACACTCCTATGTTCATTTCAATATTATTTACAATAGTCCAAGAAATGGAAACAATAGATGAATGGATAAAGACGTGGTATACACATACAATGGAATATTACTCAACCACAAACAAAATTGTGACATGGATGGATCTAGATGGCATTATGCTAAATGAAATAAGTCAGACTAGATTTATAATGATATGATCACTTCCTTATATAAACATTGCACAACTAACTGCTATACATCTGAAACTAATATAATATTGTATGTCAACTATACTTCAATTAAAAAAAACCACACAACTAGTAACTACGTACACCTGGGAAAATCTTTTTTTTCAGTGTTTTTTTAACTTATTTTTTAAAATTAACCTATTATTTTATTTTATTTTATTCTATTTTATTTAAAATTTACATCCAAATTAGTTAGCATATAGAGCAACAATGATTTCAGGTGTAGATTCCTTAGTGCCCCTTACCCATTTAGCCCATTCCCCCTCCCACACCCTCTCCAGTAACCCTCAGTTTGTTCTCCATATTTATGAGTCTCTTCTGTTTTGTCCCCCTCCCTGTTTTTATATTATTTTTGTTTCCCTTCCCTTACGTTCATCTGTTTTGTCTCTTAAAGTCCTCATATGAGTGAAGTCATATGATTTCCGTATTTCTCCGACTAATTTCACTTAGCATAATACCCTCCAGTTCCATGCACGTAGTTGCAAATGGCAAGATTTCATTCTTTTTGATTGCCGAGTAATACTCCATTCGATATATATACCACATTTCCTTTATCCATTCATCCATTGATGGACATCTGGGCTCTTTCCATACTTTGGCTATTGTGGATAGCGCTGCTATAAATATTGGGGTGCAGGTGACCCTTCTAAACAGTATACCTGTATCCCTTGGATAAATACCTAGTAGTGCAATTGCTGGGTTGTAAGGTAGTTCTATTTTTAGTTTTTTTGAGGAACCTCCATACTGTTTTCCAGGGTGGCTGCACCAGCTGGCATTCCCACCAACAATGCAAAAGAGATCCTCTTTCTCCACATCCTTGCCAACATCTGTTGTTGCCTGAGTGGTTAATGTGAGCCATTCTGACAGGTGTGAGGTGGTATCTCATTGTGGTTTTGATTTGTATTTCCCTGATGATGAGTGATGTTGAGCATTTTTTCATGTGTCAGTTGGCCATCTGGATGTCTTCTTTGGAGAAGTGTCTATTCATGTCTTTTGCCCATTTCCTCACTGTATTCTTTGTTTTTTGGGTGTTGAGTTTGATAAGTTCTTTATAGATTTGGGACACTAACCCTTTATCTGATATGTCATTTGCAAATATCTTCTCCCATTCTGTCAGTTGCCTTTTAGTTTTTGCTGATTATTTCCTTCGCTGTGCAGAAGCTTTTTATTTTGATGAGGTCCCAGTAGTTCATTTTTGCTTTTGTTTCCCTTGCCTCCGGAGACATGTTGAGTAAGAAGTTGCTGCGGCCAAGGTCAAAGAATTTTTGCCTGCTTTCTCCTCGAGGATTTTGATGGCTTCCTGTCTTACATTGAGGTCTTTCATCCATTTTGAGTTTAGTTTTGTGTCTGGTGTAAGAAAGTGGTCCAGGTTCATTCTTCTGCATGTCACTGTCCAGTTTTCCCAGCACCACTTGCTGAAGAGACTGTCTTTATTCCATTGGATATTCTTTCCTGCTTTGTCAAAGATTAGTTGGCCATACGTTTGTGTCCATTTCTGGGTTCTCTATTCTGTTCCATTGATCTGAGAGTCTGTTCTTTGCCAGGGAAAATCTTTATGTACCCATAGTCATCTGCAAATCCTTGAAAAACTTATGAAGGCTACACCAGTGTGTACAGAATGTTTTCAGCAGCAGGATTTTTTTTGAAAAGTTTTTTATTGTGGTAAATTACAAATATAAAAATACACAATACAATTTACAATCTTAACTACTTTTCAGTGTACAGTTCTGTAGTCTTAAATTCATTCATAGTGTTATGCAACCATCACCACCACCCATCACCGCAACTCTTCATCTTGCAAAACTAAAATGCTGTACTGGTTAAACATTAACTCCCCATTCCTAGCCCCTGGTAACCACCATTCTACTTTCTGTTTCTATGATTATGACCACTTTAGGTACCTCATGTAAGGAGACTTATAGGTTACTTGTCTTTTTGTGACTGGCTTATTACAGCAGCATGTTTTCTTCACAATTATTATTACTCTTATCAGGCAATGAAAAACAAAAAACCTTGGGACAGAGTCAGTATTTAGCCCATTGAGAGCCATTTGATTAATGCAAGACAAAGGAATTTTAGTTAGTTTTCAGTTTGTTTCCTGCTTCTTGTTCCTCTGTTTCTCTTTTCTGGTCATTTCGTGGGTTACTCTTAAGATTTTCAGATTTCCATCCTGATTTATAGAGTGTTTTAGAGTGTATCACTTTGTAGTTTGTTTTTTTTTTTTTTTTGATGGTTGCTCTAGATATAACAATATACATTCATAACTTATCAGTCAGCCGAGTGCAGAAACCTTACTTCCATGCCTCCTCACTTTTAAAATATAATTAAGTATTCCCATTATATACATCAAGAATGTCAAATGGTGTTATTTTTGCTTCAACCATCATGTCTGACGTAAGAAACTCATGAGTAGGATAGTGTATTTTATAGTATCCGTTTTTTTTACCCCCCCCTTAAAAGCTTTTTAAATGTTTATTTATTTTTGAGAGAGACAGAGTGCAAGGGGGGTGGGTCGGGGTAGAGAGAGAGGGAGACACAGTATCTGAAGCAGGCTCCATGCTTTGAGCTGGAATCACATGAATGAAATCACATACAGGGAGATCATGACCTGAGCTGAAGTCGGATGCACGCTTAACTGACTGAGCCACCCAGGTGCCCCAATCCCCCATCCCTTTTTTAATCCATTTTTATGTTCTTTTCTTTCATCAGTTTCAAGCCTTTGTTGTTGTTACCATTTACTTCGTTTAAAGTATTTCATTCAGTTATTCTTTAAGGGTGGGTTTGCTGGCAATCAATACTCTTAGTTATCTTTTGAAAATGTCTTTATTTCCTTTTTATTCCTGAATGATATGTTCACTGGATATAGAATTGATTGTTGACAATTCCTCTCATTCCACTTGAGAAACATATGCTATTTCCTCTGGCTTCCATGGTTCAGATCAGGGCAAGGG
This sequence comes from Puma concolor, assembly GCF_028749965.1. NCBI lineage: Eukaryota > Metazoa > Chordata > Mammalia > Carnivora > Felidae > Puma > Puma concolor. Next base: position 149,644,515 of record NC_141667.1, read on the forward strand.
GGTGTTTTTTCCACTGGTGTTTGAAGTAAGGTGGGCATTACCAACAAAGTTCTCTGTTAGGCCACCCTTTTCCTGGTTTTGACAAGGAGGAACAGGCTTAGAGCTTTTTTGGTCTGTGTCTGTTGGAGGTTCTGGTATGGCAGCTTCTGGAACACATTAGCAGAAAGATACGGGAGAAGATAAGAAAAAACAAAGGGAATTTATCACCATGTTGCTCCTCAGCCCTGAAGTTCTTACAATTTGCCTTCTTCTTTTCACATTTCAGAGTCTTCATATGCTTGTTTATTGTTTGCCCAGGATTTTTCAGTTGTAAGAGGAATGACTTAGGAGGAATGGTGGTCATCTGTTTTGTCTCAAACCCCTGATACAGAGTTTTTCCCAACATTTTATTATGAAAACTTTCAAACACAAAGATGAAAGAATTTTATAGTGAACACCCATATACAATCACCTAGATTCTACTATTAATATGAGAAGGGGTCTACTTCTCAACTTGGGTAGATGTCTTTAGAATTAGGTGTTGGGGTGCCTGGGTGGCTCAGTTGGTTAAGCACTCAACTTCAGCTCAGGTCACAATTGCATGGTAGGTGAGTTGGGGCCCTGCATTGGGCTCTCTGCTGTCAGGTAGAGCCTACTTAGAATCCTCTGTCTCCCCCACCCTGCCCCTCTCTGTATGCACACTCTCTCTCTCAAAAATAAACATTAAAAAATTTTTTTTAATTATTTTTTATAAATTTTATAAATTATATATAAATTATTTTTTAATTATGTTATTGTTGGATTGTATGTTCCAATTGCCTTTCTGGATATTTCACATTTTTAAAAGTATGAAAAAATATGATTCTACTTTTGTTTCATACACACAAATGTGTGTAAGCACACACAGTAGCATATATGAATAGACGTAGTGTTTCTTTATTAATATTTCTTCATTCCACATACTATGTGTAAACTTTTTATAATTTTATTTTCAAAATCAGGTAAACAACAAAGAACGTCTCTCTTTACAAAACTTGTGCATATGCAATATACCAAAATTTTGAAAACTTTTTTTTTAAACGTTTAGTTATTTATTTTTGAGAGAGAGAGAAAAAGCATTAGGGGAGGAGGAGCAGAGAGAGAGACAGAGAGACAGAGAATCCCCAGCAGGCTCCACACTGATATGGGGCTCAAACCCAGAAACTGAGATCATGAGATGACCCAGACTTAAGATGTTTAACAGACTGAGCCACCCAGGCCCCCTTGAACATTTCAATATAAAGTACATATACAAGCAATTAAAATTGGAAAATATTTAAATGGTTCGATAAATAAGAGATCATATTTAATTTCACAAGTACTCAAAATTAGATATAAAAAATTTGGCCTACTGAATAAACAAAAGCTTTTTCAAAAAAAATGTTAAAAAAAAAAACAGAGTAGGCATGGATGCTAGGCACAGCACATATTGTCACCAACTGCTTATGGAAATAAAAACTGTAAAATCTTCCAGGAACGCAACTAGACAATGGGCTTAGAATTCCACCAGTCTTTGATCCAGTAACTCAAGAATTTTAAACTAAGAAAACAATCTTCAAAGATATAGGTACAAGAATATTAATGGAGCAAAAAACTGGAAATAATATAACAATAGGGTTAAATAGAGCTTAGTTCAATACACGTAACTAAAAAAATTTAATTAGTCGTAGTGGGATGCGCTGAAGCCATTCAAAATAGTACTGAAGGAGACTATTTATTGGCAAATTCAAATGCTCAAACCACATTCTCAAGCAGGGAAAAACCCAACAATTGCTATCTGCAAGATTCCATTTTGTTAAAAGGAGGTCAGCAGTGATTGAGAGATTAACATGGAGTTTAAAGGGCTGTTAAAAGATGTTCACCAAATCGTTAACCTCTTCTGTGTACTGGCATCAGGTGCAAACCTTCCAAATGGGACATATTCCTAGTACGAAAAAAAGGGAGAAAAGGGAGGGAAGGAAGGAAGGAAGAACGAAAAGATAGCCTTTGACTTCTCTGCACCTAGAATGCCCCTACCCTCCTTCACTGCCCCGTAATCTTCCCTCCATTGCCTCTCCTGGAGGGCTGCCAGAGAAACCCCACTCTTCCAAACCCACCCAGATCCCCCGACCCTGCTTTCCTTTCGCTGTTTTCCATAACGCGTATTTTCTAAAATGTTATATAATTATGTTCATGGCTTATTGTCTGCTCTGTACCAACTTCCCCAAAAGTTCTCGAAAGCAATGATCTTTGCTTTGTTCACCAACTGATTTCCAACCAATGGTGTTTGGCACGTAGCAGGTGCTAGATACCATGCGGTTGAATCACTGAAGGGAAAATACGTTTGTTCTCGGCGGTTGTCTACTTGCCTTACTATCATTTACCCAGATGCCCAGCTTCAAGGCACCGCCTTGGCGAACCTACGCTTGCATTCCGTGGTACTGGAAGACACAGCTTCGCAGCTCAAGGACTGTGACCCCCGAGCCCGGAAGTGGGATCTGGGCACGTGACAGGCTATCGCGCAGAACTACACTTCCCAGAACGCTTGGGTCCTCGCGTGAACTACATTCCCCAGAGGCCTTAGCGGCCGTCCCTAATTCACCCCCTGCCCGCCTCTCTGGACACCCGGCTTCAGCAGCAAGCGGCTCCGGGCCTCAGGTCCGCGCAGGCAGCGCCCAGGCATCTCCAGGGGAAGGATTCCGACCCCGGGTTGCTGTCCGCCGAAGCAGCGCTGGAGCCTCAGCCTGCGGCGCACGGCCGGGGAGGCGCGGTGCCCAGAGACCCTGAGGTCTTGGCGAGGTGAGCGGCGGAGGGTCGGCGGAATGAGGGAGGGAGGACCGGGGCCTCGGGAGGATGCGGCGCCGGGGCGCGGGGCACAGGCCCGGGAGGCGCGAGCGGGGTCTTTGTAGTTGTGGGCGGGCCAGGGGCCGGGCACCCCCGATGTGCCCGCCTGGCACCGGCCGTCCCGCGGTCGTGCCCGTGACCTCGGCAGGTCGGACACTTGTCCCCACCGGCCCAGGCCCCCCTCCGCTCCCTCCCAACCGGTTTCCAGAGTGCTACCTGCCCAGCTACCGGTTGTCAGCAAACGTGAGGAATTGTGTTTCCTCCCCTCCCCGGCGCCACTGCCCTCCGGGCGGCGGGCGCAGAGATGCGTTTTCCGCCAGAAGTGAGTTGTCCGCTTCCCCCGACGGCAGATCCTGGACGGGAACCGAGGTTTTCGGTTTCTGTGCCTGTTCTCCAGATAGCAGCCATAGGAAAACTGATGTCATCCCTTTCCGAAGCGGTTTTCTCCAAAAATCTGGAGATTCCTTGACAGGAGGGGGGTTGGGTGGGGAAAGCTTGAGGTGGAGAAAAGTTGTCCCATGCAGGAAGCGAGGTTGGGGCAGGTGTTCTGGAGGCGCGTGGTATAGATCCCGGTGCACCCTCCCTGGCTGGGTGAACTGGGGCAAGGTGCTCCCGCTCTACCCTCGATTTCCTGATCTGTAGAATGGGGGTGCTGACAATGGCAGCTGTGCTGCTGGACTAAACCGGTGTTGGCAGTCCCTGGCATGCGGTGAGATTCAGTGAGTCGCTGCGGCTGCTGATAAAGTCCTACACCCTTTTTCTCTGAGCCAGAGCGACCCGGCACTTCTCTGGTCCTGTCTGCTCACAGCTCCGTATTTCCCTCTCTGGGGGCACATGGGGTCATTCTCAGGTGGTGTGAGGATTTCAGAGTTGGTGATTCTGAGGGGTTGGAAAGCAGAAGGGGCTTCTCCCTCCTGGCTCCCTTTTTCTTCTTTCAGATCTGCCTTCTGGAGACTCCACCCATCCTAAGGAAAGAGCCCAGAAAGAAGATATGGCTATTGGACAGAGGGAAGCGAGGCCTCAGGTGAGTTCATTGCCATCTCAGATCTTAGAGACAGATTGATTGATTGATTGACTTTCTTTTTTTTTTTTTTTTAAATTTTTTTTTTCCAAACGTTTATTTATTTTTGGGACAGAGAGAGACAGAGCATGAACGGGGGAGGGGCAGAGAGAGAGGGAGACACAGAATCGGAAACAGGCTCCAGGCTCTGAGCCATCAGCCCAGAGCCTGATGCGGGGCTCGAACTCACGGACCGCGAGATCATGACCTGGCTGAAGTCGGACGCTTAACCGACTGCGCCACCCAGGCGCCCCTGATTGATTGACTTTCTTACTTACCCACCTGGGAACTGAAGTTCCCTACTCAGTATAATCTTCTCCAGGGGTTGGAGCCCAAGCCCTTTTCTCTTTGAAGAGTTGGTCCACCCTGGTGGATGGCAGATTGTGTAGGGAATGCTAACCTCCTACCCGCCATGTCCAGCGTTTCTCTTTTCTTTTCCTAACAGACACTCTTTTATTCATTAATCACAATATACTGTCTGATTACTAACTTGACAGGTAGATGTCACATGGGGACAGAACAAACATGCACACTTGGCAGTTCCTTTCTGGCCTTGCTTCCTTGGCTTGCCCTGGTCTCCCTCCCTACCTTTGACTTTTCTTTATGATACCTTCCCTAGGCTCTTCCAGACCAGTGTTTTTTTCTCTCTCTTAACCTTTTGGATCATGTGCCTTGCTTCTGCACTCTCTTGAAAACTGTTCTTGACCTGCCATTTTCATCTTCATGTTGTGGAACAGGGGAGGGACCCCATCCCAGGAGGCCCGTGCATGAACAAGGAATAGCTGTGTTGGAGGGGACACAGTTGGAGAGGTCTCTTGACTGCGAGGGCAGAAAGATGACTCCTCAGGAAGCAGTGGCGAGGATTTCGTGGGGTATCAGTAGTGGAGAGGCAAGGTATCCAGTGGCTGACAAGTGGGGCTTTTAAGCCAGACTGCCGGATTTGAACCCATCTCCTTGGTTGTTGTCTCTGAGCCTTGGACAAATAGCTCCATCTCTCTGTGCCTGTTTCCACACCTGGAAAGTGGGGATCACAACCATGTCTACCTCATAGGGCAGGTGAGAGGATCACGTGAATTCAAGTGCATGGAAAGTGTTTAGATCAGGCCGGGCCCTCGCAGATGGTCACTGTGTGGCAGCTCTGGGAGCTGATGATGTTACTGCAGTAGTAATATCAGTGCTGACAGACGGGAACTGCCATCCAGTGTTTCCAGGACCCGGGAGATACGGGTCCTTCCATGACTCACCTTCACCTGACAGTAGCAGTTAATGTCCCGTGGGGGGACTTCCTGAGGGCTTTGCCTTTGTTCTCACTCTCCTGCCTGTGCAGCAATTATCATACCCATTTTATTTTATTTATTTATTTATTTATTTAACGTTTATTTATTTTTGAGACAGAGACAGACAGAGCATGAACGGGGGAGGGGCAGAGAGAGAGGGAGACACAGAATCGGAAGCAGGCTCCAGGCTCTGAGCCATCAGCCCAGAGCCTTACGCGGGGCTCGAACTCACAGACCGCGAGATCCTGACCTGAGCTGAAGTCGGACGCTTAACCGACTGAGCCACCCAGGTGTCCCATCATCCCCATTTTACACATGAGGAAATGGAGGCTCAAGGAAGCCCGGTGACCTGAATTCAAACCCAAGTGTGTCTGGCCTCTGGGTTCATGCTCATTACTGTCCAGCCATTCCCCTGGTGCCTCTCTCAGAACTCAGGGCAGACCCAGCCCCCGTGTCACCGCCCTTCACTGTGACATTGTGTTTTGGACCCATGAAACTCGCTAGTGTCTGATCTTTGGGCTGAGGCCTGCCATTGCACGTTCCGGCTGCTTTTCTCTAAGGCTTTCCTCTTCCATTCCATTGGAGCCATGTTACTCTTTTGGCCAGAATCTTCTCCATCCCTGTGTGTGAGTGAATCCTCGTGGCATTCTCCCTAACCTCACCTGCCACCCTTTTGTCACCTGCACGGGCTTGTGTGTAAAAGTCAGTGACAGGGTGTTTAAGAGCAGAGAGAGAATATACCGAGTGCTGGGTTAAAGGCAGACTTGAATTGTTGTCCTGCCTCTGCTACTAAGAAAGTATGTGACCTGGGTCTTGACTGCCCTGGAACTTCTGGTTCTCGTCCCTAAAATGAGGATTGAACTGGGAAATGGCATACAGGCCTGTCCAGCTACACAGTTTCCTTTCATTGAGCAAATCATTGCACACGGTTTTCTTCTGGTCTGTCAGTTGGATCGTAAATTCTTATGAGGGCTAAGATTATTTCTATATTAACTATTTCTAACTATATTAACTATTTCTAAGTTACCTTATTATGCATGTATTGCATGCTCATGTTTAAAATTTCAGAGAATAGGGGCGCCTGGGTGGAGCAGTCGGTTAAGCGTCCGACTTCAGCCAGGTCACGATCTCGCGTGTCCGGGAGTTCGAGTCCCGCGTCAGGCTCTGGGCTGATGGCTGAGAGCCTGGAGCCCGTTTCCGATTCTGTGTCTCCCTCTCTCTCTGCCCCTCCCCCGTTCATGCTCTGTCTCTCTCTGTCCCAAAAATAAATAAAAAAACGTTGAAAAAAAAATTTTTAAAAATAAATAAATAAATAAATAAAATTTCAGAGAATAGGCGTGCCTGGGTGGCTCAGTCGGTTAAGACTCCAACTTCGGCTCAGGTAATGATCTTGCAGTTTGTGAGTTCAAGCCCCACGTTGGGCTCTGTGTTGACAGCTCAGAGGCTGGAGCCTGCTTTGGATTTTGTGTCCCCCTCTCTCTCTCTGTCCCTCCCCTGCTTGTACGCTCACTTGCACTCTCTTTCTCTCTCTCAAAAATAAATAAACTTTAAAAAAATAATTAAATTTCAGAAATAAAAAATATATACATAAAGAAGAAAGTGAAATCACTCTTAACGCAGCATCGAGAGATGGTTGCTGTCACCCCTTTGGTATATGTCCATCAGAATCCTTTTCTATTCACTTTTGTGTTTTGTTTATGTATGTATTTATATGTACATAGGTATGCATCTGTTTTACCATTTTAGCTTTTTTATTGTAATAAAATATACATGACATTATCACCTTAGCTTTTTTTGCATGTATAATTCAGTGGCATTAAGTACATTCACATTATTGTGCGATTATCACCACCATCCATCTCCGTTGTATAGATTATCCCATTTATTTCTTAACCTCATGAGGTAGACATTGAGAGGCAGTATTGCAGAGTTGTTAAGAACGGAGCCTTGGACGTCCTCCAAATTGCAAGTCTACCTCTACCTCTGACCAGCTGTGATATTGTGATTCATAGTATGAAATATATATTTGGTCTTCATTCCTGTTCCTGGCACATAGGAGATTATAAGGGTTTGGAAGCTAAATGATGAATAATAATAGTTGGTTTTTATTCTTGAAATAACTTCAGAGCAACAAAGGTGAAATTGCTGTGTTTTGTTACTCATAACAAGCCATTTCAACCAAGCCAAAGTTGATATGAATGAGGTGACTTTTGAAAAGCCTCTAAGGATCCAGTCCAATCAGGGGAACCAACCTTGATTAGAGGGTTCGATCTTTCAGGCTCTCTACCCCAACCCAGGGCCATTCATGCCTATGTAATGGCCAGTGATTTGATCCATTGTGCCTATGTAATGAAGCGGCCATAAAAACCCAGAAGGACAGGGTTCGAAGAGCTTCTGGGTTGGTGAACAGTTGTCGGTGGGGAGAGTGGTGCATCCAGGGAGGGCGTTGAAGCTCCACACCCTTCCCACATACCTTTCACCTCTTTCCCGGGTCTGTTCTCAATAATATCCTTTTGGAATAAACCAGTAATCTATTAAGTAAATGTTTTCCTGCATTGTGGCACTTTCCCTGCATTTACCACTTGAGCAAGTTAATTAAACCTGAGGAAGGGAGTGGTGGAAACCTGTGCAATTTATAGCCACTTGATAAGAAGCACAGGTTACCATCTGGACTTGGGATTGGCATCTGAAGTTGAGGCAGTTTTGTGGACTGAGCCTTAACCTGTGGAATCGGGCTCTCTCTCCAGATAGATGGCATGAGAATGGAATTAAATCGTAAGACACCTAGCTGGTGTCACACAATTGCTTGGCGTGTGGAAAACACACATGTCTGGTGTCAGAAGTAAAGCAGTATTGTAGTATTGAGAGTCGGTACACAGGGGGAGTGAGTCTTCCTCTATACCAGCTGTTCGGTTTGGACAATTTTCTTTTTTTTCTCGTGTAAGATGGGGGCAATATAGTACCTATTTTATAGAGTTGTTGTAAAGATAAGTATTTACACTAAAAGTTAATACAAATCTCTTAAGAAGAGCTTGGTCCAAAGAAAGCTTTCAATAAATAATAGCTATTTAGGTTTCCATTATTATTGTCCTCTGGCTTCAAGACAGTGTCTCAAGTTAGTTAACCTAACTTAAGCCTGCAGTGATTTTATCAGTAACATCATGATAAACACCTTGGAGGTCCATTTTTGCACACTGTTCATTGTGATGCAAATATAGTAATTGGTAAGTTAAAAGATCCACACATTTTAAGTCTTTAAATATCTATTATCAAATTGTCATCAGAAATGTTATTCTAATTAACATTCTCACTAATGTCCTTAATTCCTCCCCACATGTCCTTACAGTGTTTAACACAGGGTCTGGTTAACAATTCATGCTTTCATGAACACTTCAGTATATATTTGTCACTGGCCTTTTGTTCATTAAACAAATGACCTGAAACCTTCAGAAACCAGAATAACATCAGAAGCGTTTCATGGGAGCCCATCTACCCCCCACTGCCACCTTCTTCACTCTGTGTGATGGGAGGTCCTGGGTGAGCTGGGATGGCTTGTCATTACAGGTGTCACTGACCTTCGAGGATGTGGCTGTGCTCTTTACGCGGGAGGAGTGGAGAAAGCTGGGTCCTTCTCAGAGAAACTTGTACCAGGACGTGATGCTGGAGAACTATAGTAACCTGGTCTCATTGGGTAAGGAAATTTTCTCTGTAGATAAAAAAAATTCAGAAATTAGGATAAGTCAACACCTGCTTCCCAGGATAAAAGCCATGGGTCATCAGGAACTTTTAGCTGAATTTTGCCTTAAGACTGTACAAATTGTTAATAACTATTAAAACTTTTTTCCCCTTATAGGCATGGATCTCTCCCATGACAGGACAACTGACATACTTTTATGTTAGAAGTTCCCTCTTGGTTAGGCCACATTTTCCCGCTATAGGAGTTTCTGTGATTTGTTTGCTTGGCTCACAGCAGACAGCATCCATCAACCTACCACTGGCCTTTCCCAATTCGCTTTTACATCCCAATGAGCATTGTATGATCCATCTTTGAAAGGGAGTCAGATAGTGTTTTCTCGTTTAAAAAAACTAAAAAGAATCTTTTTTAATGTTTATTTGTTCTTGAGAGAGAGAGAGAGAGAGAGAGAGAGAGAGAGAGAAAGTGAGCAGGGGAGGGGCAGAGAAAAGGGGGACACAGCATCTGAAACTGGCTCTAGGCTCTGAGCTGTCAGCACAGAGCCCTGTGTGGGGCTTGAACCCCAGAACCATGAGATAATGACCTGATGCGAAGTCAGATGCTTAACCTGAGTCACCCAGGCATACCTAAAAACATTTTTTTTTAAGTTTATTTATTTATTTCGAGATAGAGATAGAGCAAGTGGAAGAGGGGCAGAGAGAGAGGGACACAGAGAATCCCAAGCAGGCTCCATGCGTCAGTGAAGAGCCTGACGTGGAACTCGAACTCACAATCTGTGAGATCATGACCTGAGCTGAAATCAAGAGTTGGATGCTTAACCAACTGAGTTACCCAGGCACCCCTGTGTTTTCTCATTTTAAACAGGGGACTTGGTACCTGTTCACAAATATGTAGTCTGTACATCTAACATAGTCCCTCTTCTGTAGAAAGCCCTTGATACTCCATGAATCAAAGCTGCATATTTATCATATTTCTCTAACATACAATTATTACATAGGTATGTCCTAAAGGTCACTTGCCTTTTCCCTCATACATGCCCTCACATCATGGGGACACAGCGGGAGCACCCCCCAGAATCTCTTTGTACCATCCTCTGAGTTTTCTACATAGATCTGTGATGCTTCTTTGAGTCAAAACAAAGACTTGGGTTTTTTTGTCTCATTTTATTTTTCTTTTGTTTGTGTATGAGCAGGACTCCTGTTTTCCAAACCAAAAGTGATCTCCCTGTTGCAGCAAGGAGAAGATCCCTGGAAGGTAGAGAAAGAAAGTCCTGGAGGCCCCTCTCTAGGTGAGTGGCTGGGACGGAGGAGCCCGGGAACTGCTTTGGGCAGCAGTCTGTTTACTAAGTGACGGTGGGGCTTGGAGATGTTGGTTGGGGAAGTTTCTCTGTCCTCAAGAAGTGGCGGGGAGGGGACACTAAGGCCCCAGACAGGAGCCTCCTCTTATTCTGCAGGAATCACTTCCCAAGTGAATCTCTCGGGATCTCCTCTTATTCTTTCCTGTTCTCAGAGGAGGGCGGCACATCAGGTATTCAGTCAGCAAACAGTGTATTTGAAGAGTGGCAAAGAATTCATTCTGATGGAGGCTCAGGGGATGCATGTGAGACAAGGAGCTGAGAAAGGAAAGGGTGTCAGAAAGCTAGCAGGGGCCATGTTACAATGTGCTTCAACAAGATTCTTGGAGATGGACTGTCCCATGGAAAGAAAGGATTTTAAGCAGGAGAATGATACGGTGTTGGTGTTTTAGAAAAATTGGCCTAAATCTGAAACAATGTAGAGGTCTTCCAATAAAGGCATGGCTTAAGAAGCTGTGGCAAGTCCCTTGCCCTGGCATGGAGCGCCACGTCAGACAGAAGAGCACGCTGGTGTGGCCAGAGCTCCAGGGCAGGTCACAGAGCATGATGGTGATGTGCCCCCATTTGTGTTTAAGGAAAATTACGTGGCTGTTTGTATGTATAATATGTGTGGAAGTGCAGAGAGAAAGGTTAGGGGACACACCTTAGCTGGTAACAGTAGTCCTGCTTGGAATGGAATCGAGAATGGGGGCGGGGGTGGGGATCAAGAATGGGCAGGATGAAAGAGGGCTTTATTTGTGTGGAATCTGAATATTTCACAGAGAATACATTCATGGAGCCCTTATGTAATTTGAATTTAATAAGAATGGTCACCTTGGAAGAATTGTGGGGAATAGATTTAAAATGAGGGAAAACGTGATGTGGAACCTTCTGGAGACACTTAGTCATGTAGGCAAGATGTTCCTAGTGGGCTCCAGGAGGGAGGACGAGGGGTCCCTTTGTTAAGGGTGTAGCTGAGTTCGCTGTGGGATGGGTCTCGCTTGAGGCACAGGTGGAATGCTTCAGTAGAGACGCTGGTGGACAGTTGATTGAGGTCTGTGGCGACTCAAAAGGGATGTCAGGGAGCTATGGGTACAAAGGTGGCATCTGAAACCTTGAACTGACCAGGTGAGGGCACAGGGTACAGGACAGAATACTAGGAAACCTCACCATTTACGAGGTGGGTTAGGAAAGAAGAATCTGGCCAAGACTGAGAAGTCATCAGAGGAGAGGAACAGGAGAGGCTGCTGTCGTGGAAGTTTGCGACAGATAGTTGATGAATGTTGGGGGGGTGGGGGGTGCTCGGCCTCTGGAGCATCTGGGTTCAAACCCTCACCCATGGCTTTCCTGTCGGTAATAAATGGTGAGTGAGCTGCACCCTAGGCACTGGCAACGTTACATTGGCAGAAAGACACAGGTCCCGCTGGCTGCAGGTCAGGGTCGAGTAGGGGCACAAGTGTTCAGGAACTGAGTGCAAACAGGGTGTGAAATGACAGCTGGTCAGGCCCCCACCAGAAAGATGCAAAGTGCTGTGAGAGCTTGTGGCCAGAGGGGACGGGCCCAGCAGGAGGGGGGATGGGTGCAGCAGGAGGGAGATGGCTCAGCGGGAGGGGTGGGGTGGGGGGTGGGGGGTAGAGCAGGAGGGCAAAGGTGCAGGCGGAGCGTGCCCAGTGGGCAAAGACTTCCTGAGGAGGTGGGATCTGAGGATGCAGAGAAATAGTCCAGGCACAGAAAAGGGCATGTGTTTTGTGCAGAGAAAGGAAGCCAGCAGGTGCTGATGGGAGCCAGGAGAGAGCAGCAGGGACCAGATCCCACTGAGCCAGGGAAGCCCGGACACAGGATTTGGACTGTGTCCGAGAGCCACGCACAGTTCCTGAGGAGTCAGAAGTACCTGGCCATGGACCCGGGTTTACCCTCTGCAGAGATCAGCCTGCAGCGGACAGGGAGCCTGTTGGCATGGAAGTGGGGACTGGTCCCGGCTGTCCTCAGGTCCACACGAGTCAGTGACGGCCCCCCATGCTGTGGGCCCCACAGAGGACCCGCGGGATAGGTGGACTCCTTCTCCAAGTCCCCAGGTAAGGGGAGCCTTCTTCCTGCCATAGGTTGAGGTTTTTGATGTGGGAACCACCCTTGTCTGTATTTCTATCTTTTTAACTTTGATTTGGAAGAAGGACACAAATTCTGTGGAAGCTGGTAGAGGCCACCACGAAGTGATCAGAGAATGCAGGCCATCAGGTAACCAGGTGGGGTTGAGGAGGGTCCTCAGTCCCACTGTTGGGTGTGAGCCGGGTCTGGCATGGAAAGTCAGAGGAAGAGCAGGGCTCCCTTTGCCCTGACCTCAGGAGCCTCTGATCCATTAATGAATCTGAGTGAAGTGAGTATTCGTTCAGTTAAGGGGAATAGATAGTGTGACTGGAGTCCAAAGCTGTCCTGAGAGGCTCTGGGGCCAGCGGGTGGTGGGGTAGGAGTCCAGTCAGCCTCCTCCTCCATTCTGGGGAGACGTCCCTGAGGCTAGACCATGGGTGGACGTCTGACAGACATAAAGACATCACAGCTGACCAGTATGTGGGTGTCTCTAGATGGGATGAACCCCCTCTCTTCCCTCAGAGGTGGAAGTCACATGGGCCACCCTGGGAGTCTGGGCATGTGGCTGTGTCTTTCCTGTACCCCTGGGGGGTCAGGGGGCTCCATCTGTCTGGACCGAGGTGACCTCAGAGCAGCTTCCCCTCCCAAGGGCAGCTCACTCCCCAGCGAGCACGGGTGAGGGAGCCGGTGTTCATGGGAGTGCCTCAGCTTGTTCACTCTAGACCCAAATCAAAACCTTCCCCTTGGGCAGCCAGTGATGGAAAAGCCTGTGCTCCCAGGGTAGGACTCCTAGAACCTCTAACTGCCTCCAAATATCCTCTTTAAAAAAAAAAAATTACTTTTATTTCAATACTATTCACAAATAGGAAAAACAAAACAAAAACAAACTGTCATCCCAGGTATGTATGCTTTGAGAGATGGAAGGAGATGGCATGCAGGGTGTGTGTCTCTTCTGAGTCTATGAGCCTAAATTGTAATCACTGAGGTTGTGCTCTTCTGGAAGAGTTGTAATAAGGTGATACACATCATGAGTTTGCTTTACACCCAAACGTGGAACTATTCTTGAAATCTAAAATTCAAAAAATGCAGGGAGGGGTACCTGGGTGGTTCAGTGGTTGAGCTGGCTCCTGATTTCAGCTCAGGTCCTGATCTCGTGGTTGTGAGATCGAGCCCTGCGTGGGGCTCCTTGCTGAGTATGGAGCCTGCTTGGGATTCTCTCTCTCTCTCTCTCTCTCTCTCTCTCTCTCTCTCTCCTCTCCTCTCCCTCTCTCTGCCCCTCCCCTGCTCGCTTTTTCTCAAAATAAATAAATATTTTTAAAAATTCAAGAATGATCTAGGTAAACAATTACCTCCAATGAAAATATGTTCTTCTTTCCCCATCATTTTCTCTTTGTTATCTGAACGCAAGAAGCCTTGTAGGGTGGACTGAACCTGGGCCACGTGGTCAGCCAGGGGGCCACCTGGGAGTTGCCTTCCACCCACCAAGCTGTGCTTGGACTGTCCCTGTACAGGGGGCAGGGGGCAGGGGTCTTCTAATTTGCACGAAAGTGCTGCCCTTAGCAGCCTAGTGACCCAGCAGGTGGTGGTTTAAAGAGTGAATCTCTTAAGAGGTAAAAGCAGAGCCCAGGTCAGTATGTTCAGGTCAGTCTTCTCCTTGTTCCTTTCCCTCCCTAACAAGACCCCTGCATGGCCCTGCACCTCTCTACTGCCACCAGCATCTGTTCTTGTAGCTGCCAGAATGCTCTATTAAAAGGTAAATCAGGTCATCTCACTCCCCTGGGCAAAACTTCTCCAGGCTTCCTTCTTGATGCTTACCTTTCAAAGAGATGGCTCCCAGCCTCTTAAGAACATCTTTGGGTTATAATGTTCACAGAGGCTTTACAAGATTTATATACATATCCTATCAAAAGCATAGAGAAAGGATTTACAAATACAAATTTTCTCAAAGAAATGCTTTAAGAAAAAGGTAAGGACACATGGTTCCCTTTTGAGGTGCTGCCACACTATTTTCCAGAGTGTTTGTACTCCTTGACATTGCCACCAGCTGTGTATGTAGTTAGCTTCCAATTTATCCACAGTGTTGACAAAACTTTCTGTCATCCCCTGATGATTTTTTTATTATGGTACAAATGTAAAATTTACCACGTTAACCATTTTTAAATGTACAGTTTGGTGGCATTAAGTTCATTCACGGTGCTGTGCAACCATCCCCACCATCTAGCTGCAGAAGTTCTTCATAATCCCTGAATTGTCCCCACTAAACTAATTCCCCATCCACCTCTCTCCTCATCCTCTGCTAATCACTGTTCTATTCTCTGTCTCTCCGTGTTTGACTATTCTAGGAACCTTACAGAATTAGTATCCTGTAACACTTGTCATTTTGTGTCTGGCTTATGTCACTCCACATAATATCTTCAAGGTTAATCCATGTTATAGCATCTGTCAGAACTTCTTTTCTTCTTAAGGTTGAATAATATTCTGTTAATATGGATATACCACATTTTGTTTATCCATTCATCTGTCACTAGAAATTTGAGTGTTTTCCATCTTTGGCTATTGTGAATAACACTACTGTGAACATGGATGTACAGATACCTCTTTCAGTCCTTGCTTTCAGTAATTTTGGGTACATAAGGAGTAGAATTGCTGGATCACACAATAATTCTCCACTTAACTTTCTGAGGCACTGCTGTATTGTTTTCCACCATGGCCCCTTTCATTTTTATTCCCACCAGCAATGTGTACGTGTTCCAGTTTCTCCATATCCTTGACAACATTTATTTTCTGGTTTGTTGTTTTTTAATAATAGCCATACTAATGGGTTTAAAGTGGTATCTGGTGGTTTTGATTGGTATTTCCTTACTGATTAGTGATGTTGAGTGTCTTTTCATATACTTATTGGTCATTGGTATATCTCCCATAGAGAAATGTCTGTTCAAGTCCTTTGCCCATTTTGTTTTTCTTTTCTTTCTTTTTTGTAATTCCAGTATAGTTCACATCCTTTGTTGTATTAGTTTGAGGTGTACAATATAGTGATTCAACAATTCTGTACATTACTCAGTGCTCATCAAAAGTAAGAATAGTCTTTAATCTCCATCACCTATTTCACCCATCCCCCTCACACCTCCCCTCTGGTAACCATGTTTTCTCTACAGTTAAGTCTGTTTTTTGGTTTGCCTCTTTTTTTCTTTGTTCATTTGTTTTGTTTCTTAAATTCCATACATGAGTGAAATTATATGGTATTTGTCTTTCTCTGACTTCTTTCACTTAGTATTATACTTTCTAGCTCCATCTATGTTGTTGCAAATGGCAAAATATCATGCTTTTTTATAGCTGAATAATATCCATTGTATGTATATATATGCCACTTACTCTTTATCTGTTCATCAGTTGGTGGACACTTGCTTTGCCCATTTTTGAGTTGTTTTTGTTTTTGTTTTTGTTTTTTTTACTGTTGAGTTGTAGGAGTTCTTTGTATATTCTGGATATTAATCCTTTATCAGATATCAGATTAGCAAATATTTTCTCCCCATTCTGTATGTTACCTTTTTATTCTGCTGATAGTGTTCTTTGATGCACAAAAGCTTTAATTTTGATGAAGTCCAATTATTTGTGCCCTATCTCAGAAATCATTGCCAAATCTAATATCATGAAGTTTTTGCCCTGTTTTCTTTTAAGAATTGTATAGTTTTAGGTTTTCAAGTGATAGATCCATTTTTGAGTTACTTTTTTGTGTGGAGTTGTTAAGGGCCTAACTTCATTTTTTTGCATGAGGATATCCAGTTTTCCCAGCACCATTTGTTGAAAAGACTGTCTCTTCCTCATTGAATGGTCTTGGCATCCTTGTCAAAATCATTTATCCTATATGTGAGGGCTTATTTCTGGATTTTGTATTCTATTCTATTGGTCTATATGTCTGTCTATGCCAGTACCACACTATTTAAATTACTAATAAGTTTGTAATAAGTTCTGAAATCACTATACTTTTTGTAATAAGTTGTGATACCCCAACTTTGTTCTTCTTTTTCAAGATGATTTTGGCTTTTCAGGGTCCCTTGAGATTCCATATGAAGTTTAGGATGGGTTTTTCTATTTCTGCAGAAAAAAAAAATACAGCATTGGAATTTTGATAGGGATAGCACTGAATCTGTAGATCACTTCAAGTAGAATTGCTATCTTAATAGTAAGTCTTATAATCCATGAACACCTGGTGTCTTTTCATGTCTTTTTTTACTTTCTTTCTGCATTGTTTGTAGTTTTCATTCTGTCACCTCCTTCTTTGAGTTAATTCCTCAGCATTTTATTCTTTTTGATGCTATTGTAAATGAAATCATTTTGTCTATTTTCCTTTTGCATTGTTCATTGTTAGTGTATAAAAACACAGGTGAGTTTTGTGTTACTACTGCTGCTTTGCTGAATTTGTTTATTAGTTCTAACAGTTTTTGTGTGGAATCTTCAGGATTTTCTACGTATAAGATCATTCCATCCATGAGTGAGATAATTTTATTTCTTCCTTTCCAATTTGGTATCTTTTAATTATTTTTCTTCACTGATTGCTCTGGCTAGAAATTCTAACACTATGTTGAATAGAAGTGGTAGCAGTGGACATCCTTGCTTTGTTCCTGATCTTAGAGGAAAAGATGAGTTTTTCATATGTGGCCTTTATTACCTTGGGGTAGTTTCCTTCCATTCCCATTCCCCTTTTATCACAAAAAGGTATTGAATTTTGTTAAATGCTTTTTCTGCATCACTTGAGATGATTGTGTGGTTTTACCCCTTCATTCTGCTAATGTGATACATTACAGTAATTGGTTTTCATGTGTTAACCATGCTTGCATTACAAGGATAACTCTCCTTTGGTCCTGGTGTATAATCCTTTTATTATTATCCTGAATTATGTTTGCTAGTATTTTATTGAAGATTTAAAAGTCAGTATTCATAAGGAATATTGGTCTTCAGCTTTCTTGTAGTGTTTTTGTTTGACTTTGTTATCAGGGCAATGCTGGCTTCATAGAAAAAGTTACAAAGTGGTTCCCTCCTCTTCAGTTTGTTGGAAGAGTTTGAAAAAGATTGGTGTTAGTTCTTTAATATTTGGTAGAATTCACCAGTGGAAACCATCTGGAGCAGGGCTTTCCTTTGTTGGAAGGTTTTTGAATACTGATTCAATCATCTTACTAGTTATCTATCTATTCAGATTTTCCTCTGAATAGTATAAATTTTCCTCCTAGCACTGCATTCCATAAGTTTTGATAAGTTGTGGTTTCATTTTCATTTGTATTTTTAATTTCCTGTGTGATTTCTTCTTTAACTCATTTCTTTAAGATCGTGTTGTTTCATTTACACATATTTGTGAATTTTCCAGGTTTACTTCTGTTATTGATTTCTAACTTCATCCCATTGTGGTTGAATACCTGTGTGATACCTGTATCTTTAAATCTGTTGAAACTTGTTTTTGGTGTAACATATGGTCTACTCTGGAGGATGTCTCGTGCATTTGTGAAGAATGCGTATTCTGTTTTTGATAGATAGCACATTTTATATGTATCCATTAGATCTAGTTGGTTTATTGTATTGTTCAAGTCCTTTATTTGCTTTCTTCTTTTCATCTGGTTTTTGTTTCTTGTTGAATATGGGGTATTGAAGTCTCCAACTACTATTGTATAACAATTTCTCCCTTCAGTTTTGTTAATGTTTCCTTCATGTTTTTTGAGGTGTGTTACTAGGTATGTAAATGCTTACATTGTAATATCTTCTTGCTGAATTGAAACTTTTATGAATATACTTTATCCTTCTCTGTCTCTTGTAAGTTTTTTTCTAAACTTTATTTTGTCTGATACTATTATAGCTACTCCCGCTCTCTTTTGGTACTTCCATGTATATGAAGTATCTTTCCATCTTCTCACTTTGAACCTATTTATTTCTTTGGATCTAAAACAAATCTCTTATTCAAACAAAAAACAAACTGAGAAACAGAGAACAAACTGTTGCTTGAGGTGGGTGGGAAGAGGGGTGAAATAGATAAAGAGGATCAAGAGTACAACTATCTTATGAGCACCGAGTAATGTGTAGAATTGTTGACTCATTATATTGTACACCTGAAACTATATGTTAATTCTACTTCAAGAAAAAGAAAAAGAAAGAAATGAGCCTTTTAGACAGCATATAGTTAGGTTATGGGTTTTTTTTTTCCCCATTCTGCCAATATCTGTATTTTGAAGTAATTACTGATATGGAGAGACTTACTTCTGCCATTTTGCAGTTTGTTTTCTAAAACATTTTATCGTTTTGTCCCTGGTTTCCTGCATTATTGTCTCCTTTTGTGTTTAGTTAATTTTTTGTAGTGAAATATTTTAATTCTCCCATTTTTAAATATATATTGTATTTTTTATTACATTGCAATTATGTTTAACATCCTAAACTTATAACACTCTGATTTGAATTTATACCACCTAAAACATTTTATCGTTTTGTCCCTGGTTTCCTGCATTATTGTCTCCTTTTGTGTTTAGTTAATTTTTTGTAGTGAAATATTTTAATTCTCCCATTTTTAAATATATATTGTATTTTTTATTACATTGCAATTATGTTTAACATCCTAAACTTATAACACTCTGATTTGAATTTATACCACCTTAAGTATAATAATGTACAAAATCTCTGCGTCTGTACACCTGTATCCTCATCCCCTTTTCAGTTATTGTTGTCACAGATTGCATCATTATGCATTGTGTGCCTTAAAAACACAGCCTTGTATTTAAATACATTTAATTTTTAAATACATTTGTCTTTTAAATCATGTAGAAAATAAAAAGCAGAGTTATAAGCCAACATTACAATAATACTGGTTATTATATTGACCATGCATTTACCTTTACCAGAGATCTTCATTTTGTATCACTTTGCCTTGCATCCTTTCATTTCAACTTGAAGGACTCCCTTAATAATTCTTGCAAGGCAGGTCTAGTAGTAATAAACCCCCTCAGCATTTGTTTACCTGGGAATATCTTAATTTCTTCATCATCTTTGAAGGGCAGTTTACCAGATGGAGAATTCTCTGTTGAAAGTTTTTTCCCTTTCTTTCAGCACTTGGACTAGATCAACTCACTACTTTCTGGCCTTTAAAGTGTCTGATGAGAAATTTGATAATCTTATCAAAGATCCCTTGTATGTTATGTGTCTTGCTTTGTTTTTGCTGCTTTCAATATTCTCTTTTTGGCTTTGGGTTTTTGACAGTTTGGTGATAATGTGTCTCAGCGTTGGTCTCTTTTGAGTTTATCCTTTTTGGAGTTCATTAAGCTTCACAGATTTGTAGATTCATATCTCACATCAAATTTGGAAAATTTTCAGCCATTGTCTTCAAATGATCTCTCTGCCCCTTTCCTTCTCTTTCCAGGACTTCCACAAGGCTATTTTGGTCCACCTGAGGGTGTCCCACAGGTCTCTTAGGCTCTGTTCACTTTCTTCAATACTTGTTGTTATTCTTCCTCAGACTCAGTAATTTTAATGACCTATCTTCAAGCTTGTGGATTCTGCCTGCTCTAATCTGATTTTGAATCTCTCTAGTGAAATTTTCAGTTATTGTACTCTTTGACGCTAGTATTTCTTTTTGGTTTCTGTCTTTTCTATCTTTTTATTGATATTTTCATTTTTTAAATCATCTTCATGACTTTACCCATATCTTTCCTTAGCTCTTGAAAACTATTTAAAGTTTAAAAGTTTTTGTGTAATATGCCCATCATCATCTCTTCCTCATAGATGTTTTTTGTCTATTTTGTTCCTTTGAGTGAGTCATATCTTATTTTTTTAATGCCTTGTGAGTTTTGTTTGTGTTGAAAATCGGACATTTGAATTTTATAATGTTGTAACTCTAGGAATTAGATTCTCCCCCTTCCCAGAGTGATTTCCTTCTCATACATTTCCTCCTTTTCACAAGGATAGGACTAGCTTAGCTATTTGATAAAGCCTCTTCCAGGCCTGAATCCCCTATGATTTACTGTAGTGTCTGAATACTTTTATGTCACAGTAGCATGGAACATTAGAGAACAGCCTAGATTTTTAGCTGATAGAGAATCAGCTTAAATATCACCGAATTTTAGTTTTAGGAAAAATTGGTTTTATTTCCAGCTTTATTACTATTAGGTATTTGAGCTTGTGTAAATCGCTTAATCTTTGAGTCTAGTTTTCTTAGGAAATGAAAATATTATGCTAAATGATTTCCAAGTTTGTAGCTAGTCCTAGAGTTCTGTATTTGTACAAAATTGAAATATTCTATTGTGCTATTGCTGGGGAATACAACCAACACTTTTGAAGCTACTAATTTTATGTTGAGCTTTAAAGTCCATAATTGTTATCTTGGAAAATAATATTTGACCTACAGTATGTCCACATAAATTCAAGAAAATCACTTTATAACAGGGAAAAATGGTAGCTGTGTGTGTGTGTGTATGTGTGTGTGTGTGTGTGTATCTTCATATATACAACTGATTTTTTGTTGTTTTTGTCAGGTGTCTCTGTGCCATGGACCAGCCTGAGATATAAACTAAAGGTTTTCTCATGTCTTTTCTGAGCCTTTGTCTTTCCCTTGGCATGTATGATGACTTTCTAAATTCCCCGTGTATGCAGTTACTTTTGAATTTCCTTATACTTAAATATGTGGTTCCCCAAAGTAGGAAAAAGGTAACATGCAAGTGGGAGAGGGTAGGGGGAAGACAGACATGGGCCCTGAAATTCCCTTGCAGCTGCTTCAGCTAGTGGGGCAACAATGGCAGCTTGCCTTTCTGTCTGTACCTCCATGATCCCAAGCAATAATCCTCAGACAGAACCCAGATCTACAATAATTGGAGAACAAGGTTCTTGTCATCCTGGCTCCTGCAAGCCATCTAAAGAATGCCAGTACAGCTGCCTGCCATGGGGCTGGAGGCTGGGGCATGGGTAGCTGCTACTGACTGAAATTAAACTGCAAGTTCCTGATCAAGCCTTCCCTTAGAAGCTGCCAGCCTTCAAATAGATTCCACAGTTTCAAAATCCTTCCATCAGTCAGATTCTGCCAGTTCATTCGTTGTATAGGTAGGGAGGCAGAATCCTAGAGCTTCCTACTCTGTAATCTTCCTTGATGTCCACTTTTCCCTCTTTTTTTTTAAAGATTTTATTTTTAAGTAACCTCTACACCCAACCTGGGGCTCAAACCCACAACCCCAAGATCAAGAGTCACATGTGCCACCAACTGAGCCAGCCAAGCACCTGCACTTTTCCCTTTTTTAACTCACATTTTACAAGTTTTAGTATTTTCTTTCTTCTTTCTCAAGTAATGTTGAAGATGAAGACTTGGATAGAAATCTCATAGTTATGAAGTTATTTCTTATCATTTGGGGAAGCAATTTTGTTAATTTGCTTGCACTGAGCTATCATTGTCTTCAGTTATCCAGAAAGCTTTGGTATTTACTATTTATTTTTTTAAGTTTATTTATTTATTTTGAGAGAGAGAGAAAAAAGTGGGGGGGGGGCAGAGAGAGAGAGGGAGAGAGAATCCCATGCAAGCTCCGTGCTGTCAGTGGATAGCCCAACACAGGGCTCAATCTCACGAACCATGACATCATGACCTGAGTCGAAACCAAGAGTTGGATGTTTAACCAACTGAGCTACCCAGGCACCTCAGTATTTACTATTTAAAGATAAGTTTTATAATTCTATAAGTATTCTAATTTTCTACTTAGGAAGTATGTTTTTTAAGTAAAAGTATTTTTTTAAGATCTTGTCTTTTGTATATTGATATTTTTTTTTTTAATTTTTTTTTTTTTTAAACGTTTATTTTATTTTTGGGACAGAGAGAGACAGAGCATGAACGGGGGAGGGGCAGAGAGAGAGGGAGACACAGAATCGGAAACAGGCTCCAGGCTCCGAGCCATCAGCCCAGAGCCTGACGCGGGGCTCGAACTCACGGACCGCGAGATCGTGACCTGGCTGAAGTCGGACGCTTAACCGACTGCGCCACCCAGGCGCCCCTGTATATTGATATTTTTAAATTCAGGTGTGGAACACTGACTTTTAAAATTGTAGGTCTCAGGGTGCCTGGGTGGCTCAGTCGGGTAAGTATCTGACTCTTGGTTTTGGCCCAGGTCATGAGCTCATTTATGGTTCCTGAGTTTGAGCCCCACATTGGGCTCCATGCTGACAGTAAATAAAGTTGCAGGTCTCTTATTAGATATGATCTTTAAGAGGAAAAAGATTAATCTATTCACTCCTATTGCAATAAATAACAGAAAGTGGAAGAAGAGTTAATTTTTAGTTTTATTATGGAAAGTGTAAACATGGGAAGGTAGGAGTGGTAGAAAGGGTAGGTGCTAAAGCACAGGGCAGCCCCACAACAAAGAATTATCTATCCCCAAATGTCAGCTGAGGTTGAGAAATCCTGATCTCTACACAGGATTTAAAATATTTTTATGTATTTTCTTTAAAATATCTTTATATTTTTATAACAATAAGTTGGTCCATCCAAGAATAGAAGAGGTCATTCCATTCGTTCAGAGGTACTTTAATGTCATTCAAGACTGTTTTCAAATTTTCTTCATAGAAGTTTTTTTACATTTCCTGTAAATTCATTCCTCTAATCCTTTGTTAGGGTCAGTGAAGGTTATTGTCTGTAGCATGTTAATTTTCTATCCTGCTACATCACTGACCAAGTTTTTATTGTTGGTTTCCTGGAGTTAAGTAGATAGAGTATAATATCAGCAGCAAATAGGGTTAGTTTACTTCCTCTTTACTCATCCTTGTGCATCTGATTTTTCTTATGTAACTGTATTAATACAATACAACACAATACAATACAATACAATACAATACAATACAATACAATACAATACAATACAATACAATTAAGTGAATACAATAAAGTGAAAATAATGGGCATCCTTGTCTTGTTCTTGATCACAGTGGAAATGTGTTTCTTCATTAAATAAGATACTGGTAGGGGCGCCTGGGTGGCTCAGTCAGTTAAGCGTCTGACTTCGGCTCAGGTCATGATCTCACTATTTGTGAGTTCGAGCCCTGCTTCAGGCTCTGTGCTGAGAGCTCAGAGCCTGGAGTCTGCTTCATATTCTGTGTCTCCCTCTCTCTCTGTCCCTCTCCCACTTGCACTCTGTGTGTCTCTGTCTCAAAAATAAATAAACATTAAATATTTTTTTAAAAAGATACTGGTTTTAGGAGTAAAATATATGTATTTTAGCATGTTGAGAAAGTATCCCTAAATTCTTATGTTCTTCAATGTTTTTACTACTGAATTTTTTTGAAGGCTTTCTCATTGTCTCTGAATATGCTCATAATTTTCTCCCTTAGGTATATAAATTAAAATATATACTGCAGTAAGTGGTATAATAAAGGGAATGGAGTGTGAAAGGGTACTGGAGCCTCCAGTGAACCCAGTGCCTGCGGCACACAGGGTACACAGGGTACACAGAGGAGTTAATGCTGGAACTGAGTCTGAAGGCTACAGAAAAGTTTGGAGGGATGACATTCAGCAGTAGAAATAATTGCATTAATGAGAACAATGTCATGGAAATAATGTATAAGTCTGTCATAGGCTTTGGATGCCAGACCGCATGTCCTAATCCTCCAATCCTGCCTCTCCATTCATTCTCCTGGTCACTTGTACACTCTCACCTTACTTTTTTTTTTTTTTTTTTATAATGTTCATTTATTTTTGAGAGAGAGAGACAGAGCGTGAGCATGGGAGGGGCAGAGAGAGAGGGAGACACAGAATCTGAAGCAGGCTCCAGGCTCTGAGCTGTCAGCACAGAGCCCGACACGGGGCTTGAACCCACGAACCATGAGATCATGACCTGAGCCGAATTTGGATGCTTAAGCAACTGAGCCACCCAGGCGCCCCACCTCTCAGCTTCCTTAAATGAGCTTCTTTGATTTTTTTAGTCACCCTTGTCCTTTGCCATCATCCATTATTATTTATTTTTTTCTCTTGCTAGGAAGCCAGAAAGCAAGCCCTTATTTAGGTATCATTAACATTTATTCTTTGTACACATTAAGTTTCAGCCAGTCATGTGAATCATAAGCATTTTTTTTTTCCAGGATATAAGAGCAGTCCTAAAACTACAAAGTCAACTCAAACTCAAGATTCATTATTTCAGGAGCTAATAAGGAAAAGACTCAAAAGGGATGAACCCTGGAATTTCATATCAGAAAAATCCTGTGTATATGAAGACAGATTAAAGAAACAAAAGGACAAAAATGAAAGTTTACAAATAATTTCAATCACCCATACAAAACTCCTCACTGTAGAAAGAAGCCATAAAAATACTGACTTTGGCCAAAATTTCAGCCTGAGATCAGTCTTTGTGAAGCAACAGAGGGTCGCTAGAGAAAAAACACCCTCAAAATATGAAATACAAAGAAATAGCTTCAAGCAGAATTCAAATTTACTTAACCAACCAAAAATCAAGATAGCAGAGAAACGCTATAAATGTAATATATGTGAAAAAGCCTTCATTCACAATTCATCCCTTCGTAAACATCAGAAAAACCACACTGGAGAGAAATTATTTAAATGTAAAGAATGTTTGAAAGCCTTTAGCCAAAGTTCAGCTCTCATTCAACATCAAAGAACTCATACTGGAGAGAAACCCTATATCTGTAAAGAATGTGGGAAAGCTTTCAGCCATAGTGCGTCCCTTTGTAAACACCTTAGAATCCATACTGTGGAGAAATCCTATAGATGTAAAGAATGTGGTAAATCCTTCAGCAGGAGATCTGGCCTTTTTATACATCAAAAAATCCACGCTCGAGAAAATCCCCATAAATATAATCCGGGTAGGAAGGCATCCGGCCTTCCTGGATGTCAGAGAATTCACCTCAGAAAGAAGTCCTATTTATGCAATGAATGTGGCAACACCTTCAAGTCTAGTTCATCCCTTCGTTATCATCAGAGGATTCACACAGGAGAGAAACCTTTTAAGTGTAGTGAATGCGGGAGAGCCTTCAGTCAGAGCGCATCTCTTATTCAGCATGAAAGAATTCACACTGGAGAAAAGCCCTATCGATGTAATGAATGTGGAAAAGGTTTTACTTCGATTTCCCGACTGAACAGACACCGAATTATTCATACTGGTGAGAAACTGTACAATTGTAATGAATGTGGTAAAGCCTTAAGTTCCCACTCGACGCTGATCATCCATGAAAGAATTCACACTGGAGAGAAACCGTGTAAATGTAAAGTGTGTGGGAAAGCCTTCAGGCAGAGTTCAGCCCTCATTCAACATCAGAGAATGCACACTGGAGAAAGACCCTATAAATGCAACGAATGTGGGAAAACATTCAGGTGTAACTCATCCCTTAGTAACCACCAGAGAATTCACACAGGAGAGAAACCATATCGATGTCTGGAATGTGGGATATCTTTTGGCCAAAGTGCAGCTCTTATTCAACATCAGAGGATTCATACAGGAGAAAAACCCTTTGAGTGTAACACATGTGGGAAAACTTTCAGACAGAGCTCATCACTTATTGCCCATCAAAGAATTCATACTGGAGAGAAACCCTATGAATGTAATACATGTGGCAAACTTTTCAGCCAGAGGTCATCCCTTACTAATCATTACAAAATCCACATTGAAGAAGATTCCTTGAAAGTAGATTTGCATGTGTGCAAGCCTTAAACCAAAGCTCATCACAAGATACATATTTGAGATTGATTTAATAAATGTAATGAACATGAGAAAACTATTTTAATTTTGTTTTCATCAGATATTAAATTCTAAGGATAAAAAGCTTTGAGTATGTAATGAGTATATGGAAAACTTTTGTACCTTTTTGTCACTTTTGAAAATATCCCAAGACAAGTAAATCACAGTTGCAAATACTGATTTTAACCACTTGGAAGATAAAAGATGGGGATTTTTCTATCTCTTTATAGAGCATTATACACTATATGTGATAGGTAAACATGAGAAAAATCTGGGGGTAGGAATTCTGGGTTTCTCAAAGACATCAACTGTATGAGCCAGTAGCAAAAGATAATTGATCTTAAAATATATGCACATGTAGACCAAATAATAGATAAAAAACAAACTGCAAACTACCTCAGTCTCTGGAATTTGCCTTTTGCAAAACTGTTGTCAAACGTTCTGCATGGTTTTCATTAAAAAAGAGAAAGGAAAAAAAAAACCCTGTTCTCTTACTCCTTTATTCTTCTAGTTATTTCCAAACTACATCAAGAGTCTCTCAAAATTTTTAAAACAATTTCTTTTAAAAAAAGTTTTTTAACATTTATTTATTTTGGAGAGAACATACAGGTCATGAGCGGGAGATGGGCAGAGAGAGAGGAAGACACAGAATCTGAAGCAGGCTCCAGGCTCTGAGCTGTCAGCACAGAGCCCAACGCAGGGCTCAAATCCACAAATTGTGAGACTGAGCCAACCAGGTGCCCCTAAAACAATTTCTAATTTTGTTCTCAGAATTACTTCTTAGTCGCCTTGAAGTCATTTATTATTTAACTGTACTTGCTGTGTTCTGAACAGCATGTTAATTTAAGTAGAAAAAAATGTACTTTTTTAACTTCAAGGTTAATAGCTTCAGAGTTAAAGCTATTAATATTTTTTTTAGTTGGCTGCAAAAGAAATCCTAAGAAGTAATTTAAAGAACATGTCACTGTGGCAACATCTTGAAAATGAATCAATCTCATGAAATAAAAGCATGTTTTCCCTACTTGATCTTTTCAAATTAAAAAAAAAAAAAAGACTGCAAAGGCAAATAAAGGAAATAATTCTAAGCCTTAGAAATGGTTTGCTTAATCCCAGGTTTGAGCCAAGCACTATCCTGGGCGCTGGTAATTATACAGGAAAGAGAAACAGTCCCTATCTTCAAGAAGTCATGAATTGAGAGGATGGGGTTGAAGGGAATAGTGAATAAATATGCAAATTATCATAACATTGAGGTATTTTTCACAGAGAAATAGAGGTTACAATGATACTGTGTTACAGAACATCTTATAGAGATTTAAACAGGATTCAGAAAGAAGGGACAGAGCCTAACCAAGGGACCTTGACCATATACAGTGACCTATATGACAGTGATGCCTGAGCCCAGTTTTGAAAGAATAGCAATTCTCCAGAGAGTGAAATAAGTACTCCCTTAAAAAAAAAAAATTATTTATTTTGAGAGAGCACATGCTTGAAAGCAGGGCAGGGACAGAGAGAGAGGGAGAGAGAGAATCCCAAGCAGGCTCTGCGCTGCCAGTGCAGAGCTTGATATGGGGCTTGATCTCACAAAAGGTGAGATTATGACCTGAGCCGAAATCAAGAGTCAGGTGCTTAACTTCTAAGCTTCAGTCTGTTCAGTTATCTTCGACCTCCTAAACTCATTCTCCACACATTATCATCAGAGCAATTTCCCTTACATATAATCTTTAATTGGTTCTATAATTTCGGAATCAAATTCAAATTCCTTTAGAATAGCAATTAAGACCTTTGGTCTTAATTGGCCTCTGCCTTCTTCTCAAGCTTCAACCTCTGTCATTCTCATTATTTAATGTTCTACAAATGTGCCATGCTATCACCCACCTGTACATTTGCGTATGTGGCTCCCTCTCTTTGAAGTACTGATCTCTCTCACTCAGGGCGCCTTTATGTTTGCCGGTGGGAGATGATAAATCTTTAAATGGAAAGGTCAGGAACCAGCATCACTGGTAGAAGTAACATCTGATCCCTGTACTCAAAAACCTGTCAGGAAGTATCTGTGTGTCTGGATATTATTCAGGTTCAGTAATGAATGAAAAAATCTGAAAACTGACAGAACGAAAGGATTTTAACTAAAGAATTCCTGGCCCGGAAGGGCTCTTCCTTTGCTTCAGGAAATGTGATATCTGTCCTTGTAAGGAGCCTCATTTACCAGGCTACTGACCAGGATTCTGTGGGCAAAGTCAGAGTTCCAGATACACAGAGTCACAGGCCTGTTATCCATGGAGCTGCCCTGTGGGCCAGGACAGGAACTTAGGGCGAGGAAAGGTCCTAAGCCTGGGGTGAGAAATATAGAAAAAAAGAAAATGGATGTTAGATTGTTGTGATCAAAAGGCTGCTCTTGTCCCTCAGTTTCTTTGTCTTCCTTTGTTGCCTTAAAATTTTTAATATTTCATTAGCATAATACCCATCCATGTTGTCACAAATGGCAGCAGTTATCATCCTCTTTATGAATGAGTATAATCCATTGTGTATATATGCCACATCTTTCTTATCTATTCATATATCAATGGTGGACACTTAGGTGGTTTCCATATCTTGGCTATTGTAAATAATGCTGCAATAAACATAGGGGTGCAGGGGCACCTGGGTGGCTCAGTCAGTTAAACTCATTCAGCTCAGGTCATGATCTCGTGGTTTGTGGTCCTAAGCCCCACATCTCGCTCTAAGCTGACAGCTCGGAGCCTGCTTGGGATTCTCTATCCCTACCCCAACTTGTGCTTTCTCTCACTCTCTCTCAGAATAAACTTAAAAAAAAAAAAAAAAAAACCATAGGGGTGCATATATCTTTCAAATTAGTGTTTTTGTGTTCTTGGGGTCAATATGCAGTAGTGGAAATATTGGACCATATAGTATTTCTAACTTTTGAGGAAAATCCATATTGTTTTCCACAGTGGCTATGCCAACATTCCCACCAACAGTGTATAAGGGTTCCTTAAGTCAGACTGAGAAATACAAATACCATATGATTTCATTTATATGTGGAATCTAAAGAAACAAAACCAAAAACAAATGAATAAGCACAGAAAAAGCAGAATCATACCTATAAATATAGAGGACAAACTATGGGGGGGGCACAGGTAAAATGGGTGAGGGAGAGTGGGAGGTACAGGCTTCCACTTATGGAATGAATAAGTCACAAGAATAAAAGGTACAGCATAGGGGGCACGTGGGTGGCTCAGTCAGTTGAGCATCCAACTTCAGCTCAGGTCATGATCTCAAAGTTCATGGGTTCAAGCCCCATGTCCGGCTCTGTGCTGACAGCTCAAAGCCTGGAGCCTGCTTTAGATTCTGTCTCTCTCTGCCCCTCCCCTGCTCATGCACTGTCTCTCTCTCTCTCAAATAAACATTAAAAATTTTAAAGTACAGCATATGGAATATACTCAATGATAAGGCAATAGCATGGTATTGTGACAGATGGTAGCTACACGTGTGGTGAACATAGCATAATGTATAAATTAATCACTATGTTGTACACCTGAGACTAATGTAACATCTGTCAACTATACACAAGTTAAAAAGAAAGATTCTTAATAATTCAGTTGAGTGACCTAATCAAAAAAAAATAAAAGATATTTTAACATTAGGTAATCCATTAATGTCTTACCTGTGAATTTGTTAAAATATGGGAGATCACGGTATTGAAAATAATAATCTAATGTTTTAAGAACTAAGCTAGTAATATGTCATTTTAAGGTAATAAAGAATCTTGAGCTTCCCCTTCTGTCTGTAATGAAGTCACAAGATCCATACTTCCTTCCAGCATCAAATGAGTAAAAAGCCCAATGAACTACAATGAAGCATAACGACAGGAGTGCAGGGCGCTGTCTGGAGGCAGGAACCATCCTGGCTGTCCCAGCTCAGAACTTCTGGAGCTTCCAGGATGCAGTGAGGAAGGGATCCAGGCAGAAAGCAGGGGTCCCCCTGAGTTAAGGAAATAGGGATGACAATTTGAGAAGGGAAAGGCAGCCTCCGGTCCAAGTATTAAGGAGGTATGTATGTACTTGCTGCAACAAGGGGGCAGTTTTTAAAAAAGCTCAGAAGAGTCTGATGAGAGTGTGGTAAAGGAAAGAATCTGTTAGCGTGACTGGCCCAGTCTCTAAATAGTACCTTTACCTAAATTTTTAAAGAAGTTTCTGATCTTTTAAAAAAATGTCTAGGGGCGCCTGGGTGGCGCAGTCGGTTAAGCGTCCGACTTCAGCCAGGTCACGATCTTGCGGTCCGTGAGTTCGAGCCCCGCGTCAGGCTCTGGGCTGATGGCTCGGAGCCTGGAGCTTGTTTCCGATTCTGTGTCTCCCTCTCTCTCTGCCCCTCCCCCGTTCATGCTCTGTCTCTCTCTGTCCCAAAAATAAATAAACGTTGAAAAAAAAAATGTTTTAAAAAAAAAAATGTCTACTTGGCATTGTTATGAAATTATGTGGTTTTTCTGATACCAGTTCTTTGAAACTACTTTTGAAACTACTTTCGAGACTACTTTATAGCCTAGCATGAGGTAATTTTTTAAAATAAAAGTGTTAAAAATGTGTTTTCATTAATTTTGGAATTTCTATATGTCTCTACATTAAATCAAACATTAATTTTGCTGTTCAGAAATTCTATATACTTGGTGACTTTTTGGGGGGGAGTTGGGGATCAGCTTTTCTATCAGTTACTGATAATAATAAGTTAAAAATATCTCTGTAATGGATTTGTCAATTCTCTTGTCAATTTTTGCTTTATATATTTTGAAGCTACATCATTAAATACATGAGTTTATTAATATTTTCTTGGTGAATTAACTTTTTATTGTTATGTAATTACTTTTCCTACTTCTAGTAGTGTTTTTTCTTAACGTGTTATTTTGCATTTAACCAAATGTAGCCACATGAATTTTCTTTATTTGCCAGGTGTATCTTTTTCCATCTTTCTACTTAGAAGATGTGTGTATCCTTGTTTTAGCAGATATCTATATTTTTAAAAATCTAGTCTTACAGTATTTTTAATTCGAAAGTTCATTCCATGTGCATATCTAGTAGTTACTGATAGACCTAGGTTTATTGCTACCATCTCCTTATGTACATTTGGTCTAAAATTTTGTTCTGGGTTGTTAGTTTTTTTTGTGGATGTAGTTCATGTCATGTCATGTCATGTCATGTCATGTCATGTCATGTCATTTGTCTTCCCTCTTCCCTGTTCCATACCCTCTGCCTACTTGTTTGGAAATTGCACGCTTTATGTTTTGAGTTTTATCAAGGACCATTTCTATACCAGAGCAACTATGATGAATATGTTCATGTAGTTGCTAATGTAAGAATGCCCTGTAGTGGTGGATAAACTGTTGGTTCAAGGTATTTGTCATACTGTAATGACATATTTTTTACTTAGTTTGGTACTATCTGCATTACCTTACTTAGCTTGGATAAATGAATCGTGAAGACTTTCATATTTTTCAACATTTTGCAATAGTTGGGGCTGCTCTCAAAGGAAATAAAGTTAGTTAAATAAAGACACTAGTTAAAAGTAGTAAAGAAATATTTTATTCAGTACTACTGCAATAGGGGAGAGAGGCTTCAGTAAAATTGAACTCCACTCCCAATACAGCAAAGACAGCTGCAGATTTACAGCAACAAGTAGAGTAAGGGGATCATGGATGGAAAATTACCAAAAGGAGACAGCAAAGTTGGGGGATTCTTGCAAACCTGTCTCAATAGGATTCTTGCTAAAGGCAGGACAAGAATGTAAACATCAAGAGTAGAGGATAAGGAACTTGATCATATATCAAGAATGGGGCTTCTACCTAAACTGACTTAGCAGGATTCTTGCTAAAACTAGGGCTCTGCAGGACAGGGATTGGGCCCAAAGATGTGGCCTAGAGGACTCAGAGGGAAATGTCTGAAGTTTGGTCAAGTCTTTGTCACAGCAGTAGAAAGAGACAGAAGAAACTAGCAGTTATCTTTATAAAACGAAATATTACAATCTACACTACCATATTGATCTCCTGAGCTACCAAATGTCATCTATTTCTCCAGTGTTCCAGCTGAAACAACTCTGGCCATATATTTAACTGGAGATTTTTGCTGCATTCTACACTGTGCTAATCTTGAAGCATTTAGCATAGCGCCTGACACTGAGCTAGGGTTGGGGGCACCTTAATCACCGTTCACGTAGTGCCCACTAAGAATGCGGCAAGTTACTACCTTCTGACAAACTTTGGAAGAGACTGGTTATTTCACACCAGAAAAGTGAGACTTATTTAAGGTTCTCTTCCCCTTTCTCCCCTACGCCTGAGTTAGGCACCCACAGGCTCTAACGAGGAGGGGTTTCCTTGGGGTAGCGGGGGTAAGGTCGCCACACAGTCCCCACCCAGCTTCTCAAGACAAAATCTCCCTAACGTGAGACAACGCTGCTGGAAGCCACCACGGTCCTACAGTCGAAGGCGCCCCACCCTCCCGCGGGCTCGCGCCTGCGCACTCACTCCGGCGCCGCATCCCTGCGGCCTTGTGGGAAATGTAGTCCGGCGCCCCGGGCGTAGGCGCCGGGCAGGACTGCGTGAGCACTAGCTGCTGCTGCCCTGCTCGGAGAGGGAGAGGGTGAGTGCGGGGCTGCGGCGGGACCGGCCGGATCGGGCTGGCGCCAGGCGGAGACCCAAGCAGCAGGCGGCCGGGACTGCCTGGCGAGGCCCCTGAGGGGCGGGGCCGGAGGTGGATGGGCCCGGGGCAGCGCTCTCTCCGTCCAAGCGCGGCGCCGGGCCGCTTGCTCCAGGTGCGCCCTCTCTCGTCCCGGGAGCCCGGCCGGGTGGGAATACCTAGAGCTGAGGGCCGCCACCTGTCAGGAGCGGCGAGGGCGGGGAACCTGGTGCGGCCCCCCCGGGGGGCCAGTGAGGGGCCGAAGGCTCTGGGAGTCGTTCGCACGCTGGGTTCCTCCCTGCCGGCTTTCTCCGGGCCCCGCTTTAGAAGTCTCGGGGGGATGCTGCACCCGGTGCGTGGTCTGGGGGCTCCAGCACCTGCCCTTTGTGTAGACCTCGTCTCGCGGACGCGCCCTCTATGGTTCCCGATTCCGAGCGGTGCTGGCGTGGGCTCCCCTTGACCCATCTCCTCTAGGAATGGGGGGTGGGGGTGGGCAACCCCGTGCAGATTTTCTATTTCAGGAAGTCCTTTTCTTTCCTTTTTTAAAGCATTTTTTTCTCCTCCTCCCCCATCCCCCAAAAAGAAAAAGTTCACTATAGGAAAACTAGAAAATTCAGAGGAGCATAAAGGAAAAAATTACCTGAAAACTGCATTTTGGCGTGTATATATATGAATATTGAAATGCTTTGTTTTTACACAAAGATGTGGATTTCAGTATCCTTTTCTCCATTTACTGTTAATGAGTTTTGTGGGGCCTTGGGTGGCTCAGGTCATGATCTCCCGGTTCTTGAGTTCGATCCCAATGTCGGGCTCTGTGCTGACAGCTCAGAGCCTGGAGCGTGCTTCAGATTCTGTGTCTCCCCCTCTCTCTGCTCCTCCGCTGTTCACACTCTGCCTGTCTCTCTCTCTCTCTCTCTCAAAAATAAATAAACATTAAAAAGGAGTTTTGAAATACATTTGGAAGGGTTTGAAGTGCACGAATGTTAAGCTTCGCGATTTTTTACAAATGTTTTTGTGTAAGTACCACTTGAGCCAAGTGGATAAACTTTTTACAAAACATTTTTTGAAAACATCTAGTTATACTAATGTTTAAAAACAATTCTCATTTTAAAGGGTGTGAGAAAAAGTATGTTTGTGCCCTATTCACTCCTTCCTTTAAGCCTCTGTAGTCTTTCTCAGCTTTTTTTTTTTTTTTGTCTTCCTCATCTGTTATAAACAATATAGGCCATCCCTGTCTCATTCTTTAAATCTCTTCACATGAAATTTCTGGGTCATACTGTAAGGCTTTTGATACCTCCCACATCTTATTCTCTCCAGAAAGGTAGCAGTTTGTAAACATTTGCAGTGTGTGCCTGATGGACCCACATCAAGTCTGGGTGTTCCTATACTCTAACTTTCTGAGAAGGTTGTTTAAATTTGCATTATGAACACTAATGAATATTTTTATGCAATCTGAGTTTTGTTTTTAAATTTTGTATGATACAGTGTTTTCTAACTAGGCAGAAATGTTACATTTTCATATGGTTAGACATGAAAACCATCCCTTCAAGTCTGTGTCAAGTCTGTGTTTGGACATCATCTATCCCATTATGATCACAAAAAGTTCATCTGTACTTCTAGTACTGTAGCTTCATTTTATGTGCAAACTTTTATTTTCCAAATGGTAAGCCCTTATTCTAAGTCCTAGTTCATCCTTTTCTCACTGATATGAAATATCACTTTTTCATATCCTGAATTCTTATGTGTAAAATTTTTTCTGAGCCATTTGTGTTGGAAGGGTTTTAATTTGTTCTACTGACCCTTTTCTCGGCTAGACTATAATCTGTGAGAGAGAAAATTTATCTGGTTTACAACTGTATTTGTAATGGTATCTCTCCCCTAGGAATGGTACCTGGTAACGCAGTTGGTGGTCAACAATATATCTGGTAAATGACTCAGCCTGTTCCATAACACTGTGCTAATTACTGTAGCTTTATAGATATCTGGTGGACAGGTCCTCCCTCATCATTCTTCCAAGTGTTTCCTGGCTGTTGTTAAACAATACAATTAATTTTTTTTAAAAACCTCTTTTCCATAATGATCTTTAAAATACGATTACTTGGTATAACTTGGAAATATGTGAAGTTTATAAATTAATTTCAAAGAAGTGACAACTTAAGGATACTGTGACATCCTATCCAGGAATGTGGTATGTCTCTCTATTCATCCTTCTTTATGAATCTAAATAGCTTAGTAAAATAAATTTCATAAATAAAAACTCCAGTTTTTCTTAAGTCAATACCACACATATCTTATTTGGTTTCTCTGTAGGTATTTTATTTTTTGTTGTTGCAGGAGCCTCATTTCTCATGGTTTCTTTTCCTTCCCTCAGCTCCGTCTCCTCTGGATCCTGCCCATCCCCTAGGAAGGGTCCCACAGGAAGGAAAGAGAAGGCAATGGCTGCTTGGCCTCTGCCACTGGGAACTCAGGTAAACTCCTTCTCTCTGAAACCTCTCCCTTACTCCCTACTACTTATTCCCATACTGTACCTGGGCTTCACTGCAGAGGACAGGGCTACAGAAATCTCTAAATCTGAAAATTTCCCACATATCCCCCATTAGTGTCCCTCAGCGGGAAGCCCTCATTCAGCTGGAAGCCCTGGACTGCTGGGCTTTTGGTGGCGCTCAAGGGTCACAAAAGGAACGAAAATCATATGAAAATTGGTCTGGGTTTACGGACTCTCAGGGAACGTAAAAGAAGTCACTTCTCTACAAGATACAGTCATGATGACCGTACGTGAATAGGATAATAAGAACAAGTATGGCTAGGTACCCAGACTGTCAGTGTCCCAAGACCTGGAGGAGGACATCAGTGTGGCAACCGGGAGAAGTAAGGTTGGATAGGGATAACTGGAGAAGATTTGCTGTGATGGAGTTAAAGTGTCCCAAGATTAAATCCTGACTCTACCATTAATAGTTGCATTGTCTTGGATAAGTAACCTGACTTCCCTGAAGTTCCTAATGAGGATGATGGAAATAACCACACTAACTGATCCTTTGCCACATACTTGACATTCTTAAGCATTTCACCTGGTTGATTTCGTTTAATAATATGTACTTCCTGCGTCTGTTGAAACATGAAAGAATGTAAGTAGAAAGTGCCCAGCGTAGTTACTGGAATGTTAAAGGTACTCTCCGTAAGGCATTCCTAGCATTATTCCAGCTTGGTGGAGCAAATGTGGCAGTGACTGGTGGTGAGAAGGAATCAGATACAAAGTTTGGGGTCAAATGCCAGGAAGGAGGAAGGAGTTTGTGTGTATGCTAGGCATGGGGGTAGAAGAGGAGGAATTTTTTTTTCAATATATGAAGTTTATTGTCAAATTGGTTTCCATACAACACCCAATGCTCATCCCCAAAGGTGCCCTCCTCAATACCCATCACCCACCCTCCCCTCCCTCCCACCCCCCATCAACCCTCAGTTTGTTCTCAGTTTTTAAGAGTCTCTTATGCTTTGGCTCAAAGAGGAGGAATTTTGATAAGAGAGGTGGCATGTTCCTAGCTTTCTTAGGAAGAAGCAGTGTCCCAACAGCTAAAAGAAATCATGCAGGGGCACCTGGGTGGCTCAGTCGATTGAGTGTCTGACTTCAGCTCAGGTCATGATCTCACAGTTCATGAGTTCAAGCCCTGCTTTGGGCTCTGTGCCGACAGCGCAGAGCCTGGAGCCGGCTTCAGATTTTGTGTCTCCCTCTCTCTCTGCCCCTCCCCTGCTCGTGCTCTGTCTCTCTCTCTCTCTCTCTCTCTCTCAAAAATAAACAAACATAGAAAGAAAGAAAGAAAGAAAAAGAAAGAAAGGAAGAAAGAAAGAAAGAAAAAGAAAGAAAGAAATCATGCATGAAAGAGTAGTGAGAAGCCCAGGGTTTTTTGTTTTTTGGGTTTTTTTGTGTTTTTTTTTGCCCTGCGAGATTGCTTGCAAATGGAACCTGCTAGTTTTTACTAGAACCTGGAGGTGTTGCTCCTCTGGAAAAGGAATAAGATATTAGGGGGACTTGGTCCAGGAGACCCTAAGTTTTGTTTTTGTTTTTTTTTTCTTTTTAAGGTTAGGCTTGTGTAACCTTGTCTCCTCCAATCCCACAGGACTTGTGTTTTGTCTGTTCATAAGATCAGATATGTCGCTTATTTATCAAAGGAACCAGTTCAAAGAAGGCTTCGTGAAGACAATTATTAGCTGTTGTGATTTCTGTTTCTGTACTACTTTCTCTCCTTTGTATTGTCAAGCTCCATTATAAAAGGCTTCATAACACACCAAAATCTAGGCAGGAGAAAGACGGAATTTCTGGAAAAGAAGGTTTAAAGGGGGAGTGTTCAGAAGATTTTGGTTGATGAAGGTTGTGATTTGGTTGTCAGTAGCCTTGATTCTATTTAGTTAAAACAGTGTTAAGTTTTAAAATCAGCTTTTTTCCCAGGTATAATTTATATAAAATAACCCGTTTTAAGCATATAATTCATTGAGTTTTGACAAACTTGTGCACCAACATAATCACTGCCCCAAACAAGCTAGACAACATTTTCATCACCTCAGAAAGTGTTGTCACCACCATCCAGTACATCCCCTATGCCAGGCAATCACTGGTTTGATTTCTGAATATTTCAGTAGGTGTTTCCTAGAAACAAGCTCTTGTTTTATGTAACCAAAATACAAGTACTGAATGAGGAGATTTACATGGATACAGTGCTATTAGCTAATCTGCTAACCTTACACATATTTTCCCACAAATGTCCTTTGTCTGGTCCAGAACCAATCTCGATTACAACTGGGATTCAGCTGCTACATCTCCTTAGCCTCCCTTATCCTGGAACAGCTCCTCAGTCTTTGTCTTGGATGACCATGACACTTGGAGTTGGGACGCATCAGTGCGTCTTTCCCCTATTGGCCAGAGATGTGACTGTGAATCGCACAAATATGACTCATATTTGCCCTTAAATTTTATCTTCTTGGGGCACCTGGGTGGCTCAGTCGGTTAAGCGTCTGACTCTTGGTTTTGGCCCAGGCCATGACCTCACGGTTCGTGGTTCAAGCCCCGCATTGGGCTCTGTGCTGACAGTACACAGCCTGCTGGCAATTCTCTCTCTCCCTCTCTCTCTGCCCCTCCCCTACTTGTGCGTGCATGCTCTCTCTCTCAAAATAAACTTAAAAATAAATTTAATCTTCTTTTTCTGAATATAAATATTAGGCATGTAGTTGTAAAAAAAAATTCTTAAGGCTATAATATATAATTACAGGTCTCAAGCCCTCAAAACTAAGCATTCTTCTGGCCTTTTAAATACCTATTTACATCCTTTGTCCAGTTTTATACTGGGTGGTTTATGTATAAAAGAAGCCTCTTATGTAATGTGGATACTAATCCTTTGCCATAAATCACCAATATTATTTATTCCCTGTCATTTTTCTTTTATATCTGTTTATAACATCTTCTGCCAGAAATCAGTTTTGGAAGTTTTATGCAGTTAACTTTCCTTTTCCTTTGTTTGGCTTTGGAATCAGGCTCTGAAAGGCTTTCTGTATCCTAAGATTATATAAATATTCTTCTACATTTTCTATTAGTTTTATCATGTTAAATTTACATCCTTGGGCTATATGGAATTTATTGTATATAATGAGAGATTGTAGTCCAACTTCATTTAAATTTTTTTTTAATGTTTTATTTATTTTTGAGAGAGAGAGAGAATGAGAGCACAAGCAGGGAAGGGGCGGAGAGAGAGGGAGACACAGAATCCGAAGCAGGCTCCAGGCTCTGAGCTGTCAGCGCAGGGTCTGAGGTGGAGCTTGAACTCAAGAGCTGTGAGGTCATGACCTGAGCTAAAGTCAGACACTTAACCGACTGAGCCACCCAGGTGCTCCTAGTCCAACTTCATTTAAAGATGTGGTGAAGCATTTCATCATCCATTCGCTAAACAGGGATTGAGCACCCGCCTACCACATGTTATGTGGTTACGCTCCGAAGAGAGCAGTGAATGAGTCAGGATGGGCCCCTTTCTCCTAGATCCTGTCTGGGCACAGCAATGAAGAAGAAATAATCACTGAGGACACTGTTAGGTGCTGTGGTGGCCACCCAGCAGGGCGGCATGGTGGAGTGTGATGTCAGTTTTAGCTAGGCAGAGCCGGAGTGGCACCTCTGAGGAGCTGGTATTCAAACTGATGTAATCTACTCAATAATGTACTTATTCTCCATAGATTTGAAATCCTACCTTTAATGTATATTCTATTTATACATATGTTATAAAAAGTATATGTATGTGTCTGTATACACACACAGGTTTTTCTGGACTCTGTTCTATCGCTCTCTGTTATAGTACCACACTATTTTATTTGTTTAGAATTTATTTTGTTGAAGCAATCCCCCCCCCCTTGATTTTCTTTTAAAAATTCTGGTTATTGGACTATTCATTTGCATTTACCTTTATAGTTGAAATTTATTATCACCAGGTTCCAACAGTAACTGTTAAAAAATATGCAATTCTGATTTGAATTCCACTAAATCTATATCAATTTGAGGAAGACTACCATTTTTTACAATGTTTATTCTTCCTATTGAATAAAAATACTACCCTTCGTTTTATTCAGACCCTTCATTATGGCTTTTGCTAAGGTTGATCACAAGGATCTTACATACTCCTATTAAGTATATTCTAAAGTTCATTTTTTTTTTTTGCTATTGTGATTGAGATTTAACCATGATTGTGGTTTTTTTTTTTAAGTTGGATTGCTAAGAATTATATCTGAAAACATTTCGTAGCTGTTGTGACTCAAACTTCACTATCATACTTTCTTTATAAATTATACTTTCATCATTAAAATATCCCTATTCATTCCATTTGATTCTTAACGTTTTCAAAGAATAACAATATCAAAAAGCCTGTGTTTTTAGGTTTAAGAAAGCTTTTTCATGAATGAGATAAACCCATGAATCTGCTTATTTCAAACACCATGAGTTACCCTGTGCTTTTAACGTGCTGGGGAAGAAAAAGACCCATATGGAGTGGAAAGGAGAAAGGGAAAAACATCTGAAGGGATTAGCAGCAAATATATTTTATGGACGACAGAGATTAACAACAAATATATTTTATGAACAATATCATTAAGTTTCACTTTGGCCTTTTAAAATGCTCTTTTGTACTTATCTAAATCAGTCTTCATGAGTCCTTTTATAGTTCAGGGATCCAGAGTGTTTCGTAGTAAAGACAAGCTCTGTGGCAACTTGGGAGCTCTGCTCTTCGGGTGACAAGAATACAGGGAAGTGGGGAAGACCGGTGTATAGCCCATAGGTGTCTGAATCTGAGCTTCTAATTTTGTCCAATATATTCAGCTAACAAGACAATTTATTGAAAAAAAAGTGGATTAATTTTTGGAAAGAGAATGTCCTATTTCTGATGTTACCTTCTTTTACAAAGAAGGGGCTTATGTTTTGTTTCCACATATATTCTACCTTATCTGCTATTTATATGTTCTCTTCCTTGTTTCTTCTTTTTTCTTTTCTCCTTGCTGTCTTTTTATTTGCATTTGCTGTATCTTGTCTCTATCCCCCTACATAATTATTTTTTAACTTTGTGTTTTAGGTCTATCTCTTGTATGTGCTAGATTTGAAACCAACTTGAGAGTTTTTGTCTTTTTAAAAAAATTTTTTTAAGTTTATTTATTTATTTTGAGAGGCAGAAGGACAAGAGAGCATGAGCTGGACAGGGGCAGAGAGAGAGAATTCCAAGCAGTCTCTGTGCTGACACATTACAGAGCCTGATGTAGGGCTCGAACCCACGAATCATGAGATCATGACCTGAGCCAAAACCAAGAATCAGATACTTAACCAGCTGAGCCACCCAGGTACCCCAAAAGTTTTTGTCTTTTTAATAGAGAAAGTCAATTTGTTTACGTATGTTGTTATACAAGTATCAGGTCTTCTTCTGATTATTTAATTATCGAGGTGTATTATGCTTTCTTGTGTCCTTTTTTTTTTATAACATTTATTTATCTTTGAGAGAGAGAGGAAAAAAAGCGTGAGTGGGGGAGGGGCAGAGAGAGACACACACAGAAGCTGAAGCAGGCTCCAGGCTCTGAGCTGCCAGTACAGAGCCTCATACGGGGCTTGAACTCATGAACTGTGAGGTCATGACCTGAAGTCAGACGCTTAACTGACTGAGCCACCCAGGCACCTCTCTTGTGTCCTTTCTTCACATTTGTTAAACTGATGATTTTTCTTGGTTGGTTTTTTTCCTTTCATAAAATGGAAGTTCTGTCTTGTAATTAGATCCTACTAGTAGCTATCTTTATATTTCTTGACAATATTTGTGAGTGGTTTTTAACAGTTTGTTTAATGTTGACATATTCATTAAATAATTAGGAGAAAATGAGGAGGTAGAAAGCAAATGAACTCTGCCTCTGTTTTGACACTTTTTCTGGAGATTTACAGCCAGCAGGATGTAAAACACACAAATTTTTTGGACGTCGGTTCCGTCCCATCTGCGGTCTCTGGGCCTTTTATGCCCTCTGCCCACTTACACAGCACAGCACCTCGTCGACTGTTTTATTCCCATTATCTAGTCCCTACTTCTTTCCATACCGTCTTCTTTCATCTTTTTCAGAGAAGTTTGAAGTAATTTCATGTAGCTGCTTCTTATTCCTGATCTTCCATT
Source organism: Puma concolor (assembly GCF_028749965.1). Lineage (NCBI taxonomy): Eukaryota > Metazoa > Chordata > Mammalia > Carnivora > Felidae > Puma > Puma concolor. The sequence continues at coordinate 149,685,812 of NC_141667.1, forward strand.
TAGCGCTTCATCCACTGTAAGCTGACTTCTGCCTTCACCACTCTGTGGAAATTAGCTAATTTTCCAACCAGCAGCTCTCTTTTCAGTCATCATTCTGTTTGACCCACCCCTTCCTCCCTGAAACTCTCTCTCCTCCTACCTGAGTCTCCTTCCCTCTCAATCCCTCCTCCCACGCCCCCTTCCCCCACTCTCTCTGATGGGGGTTGGTTGCAAGGGTTCTTTTCTTGGCTGCCTTCTCTTCTCACAACACAAGGAGTTAGATGTAGATGGCCTTTGGTTTGAGCCCCAGCTGTGTGATCTTGGAGATGTGATTTAACCATTTTCATCCTCAGATTTCTCATCATAAAATGGTGGCTTTAGTGCTATCAGTCTAACAGGCTGTCATATGGATTAAATGAGGTGAGGTGTCAGACACACTTGTTAGTGCAAAACTCAGGATGTTAGTGCTGCCTTCCTATGTTAGTCAGGGTTCTTTAAAGAAACAGAACCCAGAGGATATACATAGATACAGAAAGAAGTTATAAGGAATTGGCCCAGGCGCTTAGGGTGGCTAGAGTCCCCACAGTCTGCCCTCTGCAATCTGGAGGCCTAGGAAAGTCAAGGTGTATGTAGTCCTACTACAAACCCAGAGGCCTGAGGTCCAGGGGACTGATGCTCTAAGTCCTGGTCCAAGTCTGAGGGCTCAAGAGCTATGAAGGCCAGAGGAGGAGGCTGTGTCAGCTCGAGCAGAGCCAGCAAATTTGTCCTCTCTTAGCCTTTTTGTTCTATTTGGGCCCTCAGTGAATTGGATGATGCCCTCCCACATTGCTGAGGGCTGATCTTTACTCAGTCTACTGATTCACTGGGAGCGCCCTCACAGAAACACATGGAAATAATGCTTTACTAGCTATCTGGGCATACCTTAGCCCAGTCAAGTTGATACATAAAAGTAACCATCATGTGAACTCATTCAACAGATACTGAATGCCTATCCCGTTTTGCTTCCTAGTCTAAGGGCTAGGGAACTAGGCTGAAATGGGCTTATAAATTTGAAATGCCATTTCCAAGTCAAGCTGGGTGTTTTATTGGTCCTCTCAACCATGTTCTAGATGTACCCTATTTGTACACGTTTTCCCTCCATTAACTGGGATTCCTGCCTATATTGTAAAGCCTGAAATTCCATGTGCTGCCTTGACAACTTTGAGCCTCATGGGGGCTCCAGAGACCTAGCTATGAGTTCCCTTGGTCTCCTTGCCCCAACCCAGCAGGAAAAGCACCCTACTCAGCTAGCTCTCCCCTCGGCCTGACCAGGTGCACTCCTCCCTCCCAGTGAAACCTAATGGGTTTCACCTCCCTACCAGCCCATGCAACTGTTCAAACAAGCCAACTGCATCTTCCCACGGTTACCAAGGGTCACCTCACCCTCTTGTCGCTACACAGCCTGTCTCCCACAGCCCCTGCTGGTTCACAAGTGCAGCCCCTGCGTGGCCCTGCATGGTGGGTATTTCCTCCTTCCCCAGGCTATGAGTTACTGATAAATTGCTGTCAGTCTTTCCCATCCAGTGCTGGGTGTCATGTGTTCACTCATCTTGTGCTATTTAAGGAGCAGGATCCCTCTTTCACTAGTGGGGTAAATGGGAGGTGATCAGAACACCACCTACTTTTCTCCAATGGTAATCTAGAGCAGCCTTCTGTATGTTTCCTGGTTATTCCCTAATACCTCCTCTTCCTGTCCTTAAATGCCAAAGCATTTTCTATATTATACGTATCTCTGATTATTTCATGATAATGCACATTTTTATTTAGTTTCTTTTGGCAGATAATACATTTTTCTCACAGATCTCTTTATCCTCTCCCTTCTAATGCTGCTTGTTTTTGCACTTCCCTCAGGGGGATTTTATTGGCATAATCCTTTGAGCATGAATTTATAGTTTCAGGAGTCAGTGACATTCAAGGATGTGTCTGCAGATTTCACTTGGGAGGAGTGGCTTCGTCTAGATTCTGCTCAGGGGAATCTGTATGGGAAAGTGATGCTGGAGAACTACAGGGACTTGGTTTCACTGGGTAAGGACCTCTTCTCGGAACTCAAAACCTCCCTGCTGACAGCCTTCCCCACCTCCTGACACCTTGTACAACCAATGAAATTCAGGAATCTGCACTTGTAGTCCTGCTGTTATAGGTCACTGTTTTAGGGTGTTCTCTTTGGATGTGGGCTGGAAAATGGAGCCGTCAGAAGGCCTGAGGGGGAAGGGACAAGGACAGGTGCTGGGAATGGTTTACTCCATTCAGAACCCAAATTTAGTGTCTCCTCCCGAGCAGGGCATCGGCTTTCCAAACCAAATGTGAGTTCTCAGCTGGAACTGGAGGAACTGAGCCAGGTGACAAAAGAACTTCCAGCGTGCCTCTCTCCAGGTGAGTATCGGGTGGCAGGAACTGGCTGCCTGAGTGTGTCCCCCAGAAGAAATCACAGTGGAGCTCCCTGGGTCTCTAGGAGAGGCTGCACCACCAACATGTATTCTCTCAAATGCCTCCACCTTACTCATGTTGCTCATCCTCTTGCAAAAGTCCTTACCAGGGAGGGAGGGAATCCTGGATGAGGATTTAAATGAGTTATTATATTCGTAGCACTTATTAATTGCCTTGAACATCAGCAAATGTTAGCAATTATTATTTCCTCTTCTGTCTTCATCTGTACTCCGAGTCCCTTTCTGGCTGTCTCTATATTCTCTCTCCTCTGTTTCCTGAGTCTTTCAGCCATACCCTGTATCCATAGCTTTCTTTTCCCTCATTCATTTAAAACTTTGTCAGCCTTTCTAAAGGAAACTAACGTAGAGTTGCATACTTGTATATGTGTTTATAGTCTTCATTTAAAAACAAATGAAGATGACTTTAGCCTTGTTATTTTCACTAGTAACCTCACATCTTACATATTCCCTTTCTTGTTCCTAAATTTTTAATCTGCATCCGGATCTTTCTCCTCTAAGCATTTAATGCATTTAGTCTTTGTTATCTGGTTTCTAATCCCCATTACAACTGAAATTTCTCTGTTAGATGTTATCACTTTTTCTGAAAAAAACACATTTTACACACTTTTATTCTCTACTCAATATGAAAGCATTTACCACTTCTTCTTAATATATTTTTTAAATTAAAGAGATAGACACATATTTTTTGATCTCTGGATAGTGTATGGCTATCATGTATAAAGCAATAAAAAATCAGTAAAATAACATATTGATAGGAAAAATAGAATCTTCTGAACATTGCTGGTTTCCAGTTAGCTTTCTGTTCTTTAGAACAGGATTTTAAAGAATCACTGGTTCAAAAGATGTATTTTGTAGGGCTCATGCTACATACTGCACAATTTTGGATATTTTATGATCCCTTAAGGTAGCTTTAAGTGCCTTTACTATATAGATTTCTGTGGATTTGATTACTATTGCTATTTTTTTTTAAATTTTTTTTTTTTCAATGTTTATTTATTTTTGGGACAGAGAGAGACAGAGCATGAACGGGGGAGGGGCAGAGAGAGAGGGAGACACAGAATCGGAAACAGGCTCCAGGCTCTGAGCCATCAGCCCAGAGCCCGACGCGGGGCTCGAACTCACGGACCGCGAGATCGTGACCTGGCTGAAGTCGGACGCTTAACCGACTGCGCCACCCAGGCGCCCCTAACTATTGCTATTTTTATTTGTTCTTATGTAAATGACCTATTTATTCAACAAATATTTTGTGAGCACTAGGCCCTGGCCCTAGCACTGTGGTTATGGCAATAAACAAGACAGGTGGTTTCCCCATGGAGCTTATTAGTCTAGTGGGAGGACAAAAAATTAGTAAGGAAATAAAGTAGGGAGGGAGAAGGGACAGGAAAGGAAGGAGGAATGAAGGGAATGAATGACTTAGAGTCCCGGTGCCATGTGGAAAAAGCAAGCAGCATAGGGGAACTAGATCAGGTAACAGAAGCTGTGTTTTATTTATTTATTTATTGGTGGTTTTTTTTAGTTTTTTTTTAATGTTTGTTTATTTTTGACAGAGAGAGAGAGAGAGAGAGCATGAGTGAGGGAGGGACAGAGAGAGAGGGAGACACAGAATCCGAAGCAGGCTCCAGGCTCTGAGCTGTCAGCACAGAGCCCAACACGGGGCTCGAACTCACAGACCGCGAGATCAGGACCTGAGCCGAAGTCGGACGCTCAACCGACTGAGCCACCCAGGCTCCCCAGTACTTATTTATTTAATGTTTATTTTTTTTTGAGAGAGAGACAGAGTGGGGAGGGGCAGAGAGAGAGGGCAGACACAGGATCTGAAGCAGGCTCCAGGCTCTGAGCTGTCAGCACAGAGCCCGACTCGGGGCTCAAACTTATGAACCTTGAGATCATGCCCTGAGCCTAATTTGGACACTTAACCGACTGAGCCACCTGGAGCCCCACAGAGGCTCTGTTTTAGAGGGAGTGATCAGAGAGGGTGGATATTGAACACCAGCGAGGGGGACAGAAAAGAGTAGTCAGAGGAGGAGGAGAGAACTTATGGAGAGCCACGGGAAGAGAGAAGCAGCGGGAGTGTGCAGGTGCGCTCTAAGAACTGGAGGGTGCTGTGGGCCTTCGCCATAAGGACGCTGAGGATGTGGCCTTGGGGAAGAGCACTTGTAGTGCAGAGGGAACTATGCTGTGGGTAGATGAGTAAAGATGTTTCAGACTGTCATTTCAACAGTTAACTTTAGAGGAAAAGGAAGAAAGGGCAAGAGCTGAAAGAAGTCAGAGGTCAAGTGCCTCTGGTTTGTTCACCAGCGAAGAGACTACTGTGTATTTACAGGAGCAGAGGGGAGAAACTGAAGACCCAGAAAAGTGGAGCAAGAGAATGATAACCAGAAAACTGGTGTGCAAATGCCAGGTCTGCTTTTTTCCAGGTTTTCTTCGATGTTACTGCCAGATTAAGTGACCATTTAGTCTTCTTATCCTGTCCAAAATCAAGACAAGAAAGCGTCGAGGACGGGGTGCTGTATTCGGCTCTTGCCCAGCCACCATGACTCACTCCTCATAACCCTACGGGGTAAGTAGTGTCAGCCCCTCTCCAAGTGCAAGAGATGGGCTCAGAGGGGGGATGACATGCCAGAAGTTGAACACCGGATTCTTATTTTGTTTTGTTTGTTTTTGCCTTCGGGTTTAATGCTAATTCTAAAAAAAAAAAAAAAAAAAAAAATCATAACTTTCTTTCCTTGCCTTGCTGTCCCTTCTTATTTCCAAGTATCTAGCAAAAATTGAACTTCTACATCCTGGCCCAACTTTCCTTTTAAATTTTTTTTTTTTTTTTTACATTTTATTTATTTTTGAGAGAGAGAACGCAAGTTGGGGAGAGGCAGAGAGAGGGAGAGAGGGAGACACAGAATCCGAAGCAGGCTCCAGGCTCTGAGCTGTCAGCACAGGGCCCGACGTGGGGCTTGAACCCATGAACCATGAGATCATGACCTGAGCCGAAGTCAGATGCTTAACCGACTGAGCCACCCAGGCACCCCCCAACTTTCCTTCTAGATGATCGTTTTGCTTTTTTGTACTAAGGTTTTCATCTATACAGTTGGTACTTCATCATTAGATTTTGCCTCTTAGAAAAGCTGAGTAGAAAATGTAAAGACAGAAATGCTGTTCCTAAAGACAGCATTATTGCTAGTAAACTTGTTAATGTTGAAATAGATGGGAATTATTAGTAATATGGAAAGCAGTGAATTTTTAGCCTCTAATCAGTGGTCATTAGACTTAACTCCGTTGGTGATCAGTTATGAAGGAAACAAATAAGAACATGTGTGAAGTATTAGAAATCTATCATCAAAGATTATGTCTATAAAATAAGAAACTGGGATTCTGTAATATTTTAAGATCTCCAGGAAGCTACCCTTTACTACCCCTAAACATAGAAACTTATTGTGTTTTATACACGACTTTGTATCATTCTCAGAAATATGCCGTGTGCGCGCATACGTCTGCGTGTGTAAACACATGTACACATACACACAGAATTTATATACTGTTACAGAATCCGTATTTACCTTCATGCTAATCTGATCTCCCTAATGTTTAGTACAAATGCATTGTCTTTGCCTCCGTTAGTAGGAAAACTAATCTAAAAGACCATAATAAGTGTAGGAGTATCTATAGTTCATTGATCCTCATACAGGGCAGGCCCACCCCTGCCTCAGGACCTCTGCACTGGTGTTTCCTTCTGTGTGGGATGCTCTTCCTTCAATAGTCCTGTGGCTCCCTCCTTAGCCCCTAAAGTCTTGGCTTCAGTGTCCCCTTTTCTTTGTGGCCTTTCCTGAAAACTCTATGCAAAATTGTAAACCTTTGCCCTCACTCATCAAGTTCCCTGTTTCCATTTTATTGCTTTTCTTTTTTCCATAAGGTATGCCAATAAACTCCTAAGTATTTTACTTATTTACTATATTGACTGTCCTTCTTCCTCTCACGAAAACATAAGTTTCCTAAGGGCACAAATATGTTTTGTTCATTATTATATCCTTAGCACCCTAATCAGCACTTGGCTCAATAAATATTTCTTGTAGGACTGATTAATCATGTTCAGAGGATCAATCTGGCTGCTATATGCGAATGCACTGCAGAGTAGGAAGTCCAGTCAGGTGAAAAGCCAAATAGTTTGGTTGAGTGGAAGGAGTAGCTTAACTACTACGTAGGGGATAGAAGATAAAAAGAAATGGACTTGCCCTAGGAAGAGCGAGACCTGCTGCCCAAGTGCTATACCCACCCCAATTCTCTGCAGGCTCTTGGCCTCTGCTGTGGCCACTGTCAGCCATAAAGACTGAAGGATCTATATTCTCCCAAACCCTTTGGTCCTAGGGACTCTTGTTCATGTCCTGATGAGTACCAAAATTATATAAATCCTATAACTAGACATTCTAAGATCATAAGAGAGTATGAGCTATCACTTGAAAGCCCTGTTTAGGAAAAAAAGGAAAGGAAGAGAGAGCTGTATATTGTTTCACATGAAATAATAATGGTAATGATAACAGCTAACAATCAAAGAACTCTTATCCTGGCCAGGCATATCACTTGTGCACATTACAGGACCCTTATTTAATGAGGTAGCAAAATAGCAAGCATCTGAAACCTCATCCAATCTTGGACGAGCTGCAATGGGTTTTTTTTCTTTTTTAGTTTATTCATTTAATTTTAGAGAGAGAGAGAATTCCAAACAGACTCCACACTGTTAGTACAGAGCCCGATGTGTGGCTTGAACTCACAAACTGAGATCATGACCAGAGCTGAAGTCAAGAGTCGCTTGCTCAACCGACTGAGACACCCAGGTGCCCTGGAAAAGTGACAGTTTTTGATCCTTAGTGCTCCAGTCCCAACCCCTCAACGTTTCACTAATTCTGAGTAAAGCTACCCTAACAATTTTCTTTCCATGGAGACAGTTGTGAGACCTGGGAAAAATAAAAATTTCCTCCCCTCTAAGTTGCCTAATGTATTGGTCACACTTTGGGAACAATATTAAATAGTAATCATCCTTTCCTTGATGGTGTTGTTAGTATGAATTGTAGTAGGTTTTGTTTTTTTTTTAATGGTTATTTTTGAGAGACAGAGACACAGCATGAGCAGAGGAGGAGCAGAGAGAGAGGGAGACACAGAATCCAAAGCAGGCTCCAGGCTCTGAGCTGTCAGCATAGAGCCTGATGTGGGGCTTGAACTCAAGAGCCGTGAGATCATGACCTGACCTGAAGTTGGATGCCTAACCGACTGAACCACCCAGGCGCCCCTGAATTGTAGTGTTTTATGTGTATGCTTGGGTACATTACTTATAATTTTGTTTTTGAATCGGGATTGGATGTTGGACATTATCAATTACTTTTGAAGCATCCATCAGGTTGGTCACATGTCCTTTTTCCCATGACCTATTAATATATTAACAGATTCCTAATAGTGAACATTCTGGAACTCCTTGGATAAATCCTTTGTTCAAACTGAATATTTAAGTAGTATTTCAGAAATGGTTTAGGAGTACTGTAATTACTACATCTTTCATATTTAAGAATGTTTTGGTTTTCTCTACACATGTATAGAGTACTAGCCATGTGGAATTCTTGAGTCACATCAGTCTTTCCTCAGTCCCTTGTAGACATGGCTTCACTGTCTTCTGGCATCCTATGTTCTTGGAGAGAACTCTTAGGCCAGTTATTTATCTATTATTTTAAAATATTTATTTATTTTTGAGAGAGAGCACAAGTGGGGGAAGGGCAAAGAGGGGGGGAGACACAGAATCCGAACGAAGCAGGCTCTAGGCTCTGAGCTCTCAGTGCAGAGCCTGATACAGGGCTCGAACTCATGAACTGTTAGATCATGACCTGAGCGGAAGCTTGACACTTAACCAACTGAGCCACCCAAGCTCCCCTCTTAAGCCAGTTTTTAAAAAATTGTTGGTAGTCCATTTTTTTTTCTACAGCAAATCTCCAGAATTAACTTTAGATCTCCAAACCCCATGAAAAAATACTGAATCTTACTGTTAAGTTTTCTGCAGTACACAATGGTGTTTCATCTTAAAATTATTATTTTCCAAAACAGCAAATATTTTGTTCTCATTTGTTTTTAGAAATGTCATACAGAACATGTAAAATGCATGTACTATTTAGCAAAAACCTACATATGCTTCTAATCCCTTTGTAAATGTTAACTAATTTTTGTTCTTACATCCACACTATGCAATAGGTGCTATTTAACTGATGAGGAAACAGGAGCACAGATAGGTTAAAAATAACCTGCACATGGTCACACAGCTAATGGAGCCAGGTAGTCTGGCTCCAAAGTTGTTGTCTTAACCATTATGCCATGTTGCTTCTCTCTATAGTTCATAACAATAAAGATGAATGAATAATAAGGAAAGCAAACACCCACACACTAGAACCCAGATTTGTAACATTGCTAGTATCTTAGGAATGCTTTGTGTGAACCTCTCCATTTATATCCTCCTACCTCCACCCAGAACATAACTACTGTTCTCACTTTGGTGATAATTCCCTTTCCTTGCTTTTCTTTACAGTACTGCCATCAATAAAGGAATCTCTAAATGATACAGTTTAGTCTGTTTTTCACATTTACTTAATTGGACTCTTACTATATATATTTGTGTATAGATAAATTATTCATTCATTCTTTTTGTTATATGTACATATCTTATTGTTAATGTTCACTGTCGTAGTTGGGGCTGCTATAACAGAATACCATAGACTTGGTGTCTTAAACACCAAGTGTTTCTCATAGTTCCTAGAGGCTGGGAGTCTGAGATCAAGGGGCCAGTGTGATTGGGTTTCCAGTGAGGGCCCTCCTCCTGGCTCATGGACAGCTGCCTTCTCACTGCATCCTCCTGTGATAGAGAGCAGAGATAGAGGAGGCAGGCTCTGTTGTGTGTGTCACTTTTTTTTTTTTTTAATTTTCTTTTTAACATTTATTCATTTTTTGAGAGACAGAGTGAGACACAGAGTGTGAGCAGGGGAGGGGCAGAGAGAGAGAGAGAGAAACACAGAATCTGAAACAGGTTCCAGGCTCTGAGCTGTCAGCACTGAGCCCGATGTGGGGCCTGAACTCACAAACTGTGAGATCATGACCTGAGCTGAAGTTGGACACTTAGCCAACTGAGCCACCCAGGCGCCCTGTGTGTGTCACTTCTTATAAGGGCTTTCCCCTCATGAGTTAATGACTTCCAAAGGCCCTCTTAGTATTATCTCACTGGGGATTAGGCTTCAACACATGAATTCTGAGGAGATACAAACATGAAATCCTTAACATTCCCTGATTTCTACTGTTATATATGTTTGACAGTTTAGTTATTCTGTTGTTGGTGGGCATTTGGGTTGTTTCCATTTTTGCTATTGTGTACAGTGTTACCTTAAAACTTACGAATTGTGATATACCTTTGCAAGGTAGATTAAGTGTATGTACCTACTAGTGGGTTTGCTAAATCATAGTCTTTGTACCTGTTCTAAGTTACTAGGTAGTGCTAAACTTTTTCAAACATCTGAACCAAACTGCATTCCCACCAGTGGCATGTGAAAGTTCCCATTACAGCACATTGCTAAAATCTGAAGATATCAGTCTGTATTTTTTCATTTTGTTACTCAGGTGTATGTGGTAATCATATCTCACTGGCATTTAATCAGCCTTCCCCTGGTTACTGTTGAGATTGGGTATCTTTGCTAGTTTACTCACCGTTATGGTTTCCTTTTCTTAAGTGCCTATTCAAGTCTCTTCCCCATTTTTGTGGCAGGCTTAGTGTTATGTTTTATAAATCTAGGTTCTAGTACTGTATGGGCCAGGTGTTGCAAAGATCTCCTCCCAGTATGTCAGTGTTTTTCATGTTTTCTTTCTTTTGATGCCTTTGAACCAAATTTCCAAATTTGCTATGTTTTGTGTATCATTTATCTTTGAGGGCAGTTCTGTCTGGAGTTTGTATTTGTCTAAAAGTGTGAATGGATCCTCCTTTGCCCTTTATGTTGTTTATTGGGTAGCACTTTGTTCTCAAAGAGCTTTAGTTGGACAGCTGGATAGGATAATGAAGTGGGGTAGGAGGCAGTTCATGTGTTGCCTGTTGGTATTTCACACTCAGATAGGTCCTTTCTGGGGTTACTTGGTGGTGTGTGTGTTTTAGAAGTAGAGCCTGTGTGGCTTTCCACTTTTGTGTGTGTGTGTGTGTGTGTGTAAGCAGGTGAGGTTATAAGGAGGAGGTCCAGTTAGTGCATACCTCAGGCTTCATAGTAAATTCTCCTGCCCACAGGCCTTTGGTTTGTTGATTCAGTATTGATCTTGGTTCTGGTAATTTTGGTCAAGCTGACAACTGATTCTCAGTTTGTAGTTTCCTGTCCTCTGCTCTCATTGTCCCAGGCATTTTGTCTAGGATAAGAAGTGGGTTCTGAGAAAATAAAGTCTTAGTGGCCACAAGGTCCTTCCTTTTAGCCTGATCTCAAGCAGCTCAACAGATCCTACTTTGCCTTTCCCTGACACCAGTTCACATCTTTAAGGAATGGATATTTAGGAAAGGGTAGAGCCCTTTCAGCCCCTCTTACCTAAAGAGAATGAGAAACTTATAGCCTGTTGAAAGTTGGTGGGAGTGGGGGATAACCCTTAGATTGTGTCATTCTCCCTTTAATTTCAAGTAGGTTGTGGTATTTTATGTTCCAAACAAGCATATTCCCTAAGGGTAGTTTATGTGCATTATCTTACTTAATCCTCATCATATTATTTTTATTTTTTATCTGTGAAAACTCAAACCCAGAGAATCAAATAACTAGTTAAAATGGTAAGTTAATAGCTAGGCTTTAAACCCAAGTTATGTCTGACTCCAGAGCCAATAATCTTTTGCTGTGTCACACTGTGATGTTGTACAAAGATTTAGCGTCAGAACTAGAAACAGCATTCAGGAGAGAAGAAACTGCTGGTGGAAATACCAGGTACAATGTGGCAGGGCTTTCTGATCTGCTTCCCGCGCCCCCCCCCCCCCCAATCCCAGCTTGTCTGTATACTTCCCTTCATTGCATCTTCATTATTCAGCCTTGTCCAGTGGTCAGTGATTTCAGTGTCCATCCCTGCTGTATACATAGGCTCACTCTTTTCTGTGCTTACCACCTCCTCTCATTCTCCAGTTATTTATGGACTGGTTCACTGTTCCTTCCCTATGTTTTTCTTCCCAGTTGTAGGGACATCTTTGAAAGCTCTCACATGTGCCCTATAGTTATTCACAGTTTCATTCTCTTATTCCCACCTTATACAGTTTTTAGTTTCCCAGCACAGAAACCAATGTGGATTTGAATTTTTTATTTTTTTCAGATTGGAAGACAAGACTTGAAACCAAAGAGTCAACTATAAAGCCTAATACTACTGAAGATATAGCTTATGGGGTAATAATGGAAAGGGAAGGTCTCTGGCATTCTTCTTTAGGGGAAACCTGGGAACCTGATAATTGGTTAGATGGGCAACAGAAAAACCAGGATAGACCTCTGGGCCAAGTGTCAGTTACTCATGAAGAAACCCTCACTGAGAGAAGGACATGTGGAGGTAATGAATTTGCAAGATGTTCTAGTCAGGGGTCAATCCTTGATATAAAACAAAGTATTCCTGTGGGAAAAAGGCCCCATAATCAGAATCCACACAAAGAAGACACTAAACAGAATTCTGAATTAATTAAAACTCAAAGTATGTTTGTTGGAAAGAAAATCTATGAATGTAATGAATGTAGGAAAACCTTCAGCCAGAGCTCATCTCTTCTTAAGCACCAGAGGATTCATACTGGGGAAAAACCCTATAAGTGTAATGTATGTGGGAAGCACTTCATTGAACGCTCCTCCCTTACTGTACATCAAAGAATTCATACTGGAGAGAAACCCTATAAATGTAATGAATGTGGGAAAACCTTCAGTCAGAGCATGAACCTTACTGTTCATCAACGAACTCATACTGGAGAGAAACCCTATCAGTGTAAAGAGTGTGGAAAAGCTTTCCGTAAAAATTCATCCCTTATTCAACATGAAAGGATTCATACTGGAGAGAAACCCTACAAATGTAGTGAATGTGGAAAAGCTTTTACCCAAAGCATGAATCTTACGGTGCATCAAAGAACTCATACAGGAGAAAAACCCTATGAATGCAATGAATGTGGAAAAGCCTTCAGTCAGAGCATGCATCTTATTGTACATCAGAGAAGTCATACTGGAGAAAAACCCTATGAGTGTAGTGAATGTGGGAAAGCCTTTAGTAAAAGCTCAACTCTTACCCTGCATCAGCGAAATCACACTGGAGAAAAACCCTACAAATGTAACAAATGTGGGAAATCCTTTAGCCAAAGCACATACCTTATAGAACACCAGAGACTTCATTCTGGAGTAAAACCTTTTGAATGTAATCAGTGTGGGAAAGCTTTCAGTAAGAATTCATCTCTTACTCAACATCGGAGAATTCATACTGGAGAGAAGCCTTATGAATGTATGGTATGTGGAAAACATTTCACTGGGAGATCTTCCCTTACTGTACATCAGGTTATTCATACTGGAGAGAAACCTTATGAATGCAATGAATGTGGAAAGGCCTTCAGCCAGAGTGCATACCTTATTGAACATCAAAGAATCCATACTGGTGAGAAACCCTATGAATGTGATCAGTGTGGAAAAGCCTTCATTAAGAATTCATCCCTAATTGTGCATCAGAGAACTCATACAGGAGAGAAACCCTATCAGTGTAATGAATGTGGAAAAGCCTTCAGTCGGAGTACAAACCTTACACGACATCAGAGAACTCATACGTGAGTTAAGTTTTCACTGGACCCTTCACTAGGATTAACTGTTCAGTGATAATAGTCATGTAACATAGAAACCTCATAAATGTAATGACTGTAGGAATCTTTCAGTTGAAGTATAAATTACTATATCAGATAATACAGACCACTGCAGGAAAAACCATATAAAATAGAAAAATCTTAATTCAGAAAGTAAAACTTCCTCCTTTACATCAGAAGGTTTAAATAGCTCATGTTCTAAACGAGGATTTGTGTTGAAGATAAGTTCTATTGTGTCATACTGCAGATCTCCTTTGGACATCAGAGACTTCACACTGGACAGAAAATGTGAGAGTGCTTAACTGGACAGCTCAAAGACCTGGTATGTAGTCCTCATCTGCCACTAACTTGGACAAGTCACCTACTTTCACCAGGTCATGGTGTCCTTATTTGGTAAATGAGGGATTTTGAATTTAGAAGGTCTCCAGAATCCTGATTAGTTCTAAAATGCTATAAATATAACCAATATTGGGAAATCCTTGACCTTTTACCATGTTATATATGTTATCTAGATGCTCCTAATCTGCAATCTGGTTTCCCTGGATGTTTTGAGTCAAAAGTCTCTACCTCTACCAAATGCTATTATTATCCCTCCATTTCCCCACCCCCACCCCCCACTGTTATTTTCTCCCTAAAACATAGGTTGATTGCTACTGGGTGATGAAATAACTGTACAGATCTTAATGCCATAGCATGCTGTTTTGAGTTCTCAATTAAGTCATTAAACTACTGTTAAATAAGCTAATTACAAAACAGTGTAACTTAAATATAGTCTCTAAGTACATAGGACTCAAATACATATCTTTGTATCATAGTCTATCAAATTGGAAAGGAAAGGATGCTAAACACTAATAGACATGAAAATTTGACATAGTAATGAAATCTTTACAACTCAAAACATATTCAGAACAGTCATAGGTTTTATAGATCTACAGTGATGACAGCAGTTAGGACAATTTCATTTATTTCATACACAATAAGTGCTAGATATGTGATAGACATGATCAGAAAATCAGACTGGGGAAGGTATGTTCTTTGCTTTTCAAGGGCTAAACTAAGAAATTCGCAGTGGAGGAGAGGAAAGGAAGAATTCAAGCAATAAGGAGGCAGAATCTGGATAATGTGGTAATTGATGGAATGTAGGAACTTGAATTTATTTGGGTGGATGTAGTGCCATAATTAAGAACACATAAAGTTGACTGATTCTGTGGGTCAGTGATAAGTTCAGTCTGGGGGATTTTAAACAATCTGTAGGTATCCAAGTGAAGATCCTGACAGACTAAAATAACTAGCAGGGTGGTGATGAAGGATACTCTGAGCATACTGTCATCAAACAGGGTAAGTGGAGGAAGTAGAACCAGTAGGAGATAAGAGGAAACAACAGCCAAAAGAAAAATGAAAAACAGAAGGAAAAATTAGAAGATGGTGGCACAGAAGTCAAAGAATTTTGTGTAGGGTAAGAATAGTTAATATTTTCAAATGCTTTGGGGGGTTAAAGTAAGATAAAAATAGAAAACGACCTTTGGCTTTGGTTATTGATAACCTGTTAAATATTAGTAGGCTGGAGAGTGAAAAGGACTTAGTATCTTGACTGAGAAAGACATTTAGAAAGATAACTAGAGGGAGATTGGGTTGAGAGAGTATATCTATCAGAAGAGCTTTTTGGCTACAAATACTAGAAAGCCCAGTTAACAATCCTTACAAGCAAACAGGGATTTTTTTTTCCTCACATAACAAATCTGGAAGTAGGCTGGCATTGTTTCAAAGACAAAATTAATTCAATGCCTTGAGTTTCATGGCTTTTCCATCAGGGTTATATGATGGCTGTTCTGCTTCAAGTAAAACATCTGCATTCAAGGCAGGAAGATATGGGAAGCACCAGCAACATCTGTGCCTTTTGTCAGGTTTTCCCAGAAGCCCCTCAGCAGACTTCGGCTTACATTTCATTGACCACAGCTGTGTTATATGGAGGCCAGTCGCAAAGGAGGCTGAGAAAATACTCTTCCAGCCTCCAAAGTGGAGGTAGGCAAAGAAAAGGAGGTTGGAGAAAAGTGTTGATTTAGCCAATGAACAGTCTGCCAAGAGTGGGTTTACATGATCACTGAAAAGAAGAGGTATGGGAGAGTCAAAGGTGCAGAAAGGAGGGAATGGGCAGCTCAAAGTGGGAAAACAAGATTGGGGCAGAGGTAGAAGCTATAGAAATGTTTTTCAACCTTTTTCAAAAGGAAGGAAACTTTCACTGGGAGAGGTGGGAATCAAGAAATGATGGGTGCAGAAGATGTTTGTGGGTGACAATGGAGGAGGTTCGCTATGGATGCTGAATCCTTGGGCAGTTCAGTCTCTTTGGGCTATGTGACCTCTACAGTCTAACTCTTAGAACAAAGACAAAGGGGGACTGAAACACTAACCTGTATCCTCTGAAACTCAGATCTTTAATATTTGTCCCTTACACTTAGTTTCCTCCTTTTCCCTTCACTTATTTCTTTTTCTAAAGGAGGCAGAGAAGAGATGAGTAGAAAATAGATGAAAATGATAAAGACAGCAGCAAAACAAAGGGTCAGAAGGAGGCACGGGACAAGGGGAAAGGGAAAAATGAAGTGTATTGAAACCTAAGATGGATGCACTAGTTCAAAACGTGGTAAAATATTAACTTTTAGAGGAAGCAGCTGGAGAAATGGGTCAGCCAAATGGAGGTCTCGCTACTTTTTCAGGAGTTTTGGAAGTCTTAGGCCCTCAGTCATGCTGGGCAGCCAGTAAGGAGGACAGCCTTTGGTTCGCTCCTCTATCATCAGGGGCAGGACTCCCGGTTCCACTTACTGGGCATGAGAGCTTGGGCAAGACACTTAACATCTCCATGCTTCACTCATTTGCTAGTAGTGCAAACTCCATAGCTTTGGATTACATTAGATACTGATGTAAAGTGCCCAACATATTGAGAACATAGTTCTCAATAAATCTATTATTATCATCCTCATATCCTGAAAACAAAATAACATTCAGACTCCTTAGCATGGCATCGAGAAAATTATCTTAGAATCACAAGACTCAAAACAAATGCCTTGTAGAAAGATTATAGAACTGTGGGAGGCTGTCCCTCCCTGGGTCGGTTGTAACAGCCTCCTAACTAGTTTCCCTGTATTTGCGTTCTAGCCTCACCACAGTCTCTTCTCCCTACAGCTGACCAGAGATTCTTTCAAAATGTGCTCAACCACATCACTCTTGCACAGACTCCTTCAATGGCTTCCCATCACACATAGAACAAATCCAAAGGTCTTGGATGGACTTCAAGGTCTCTAGTACCCTTCAAACTACCTCTCCAACTCTCCCTTGTTCACTCTATGCCCTCTCCAGTCCCGTTAGCCTTGCAAAGCCTCAGGCCCACCAAGCACACTTCTGTCTCTGGACAGCGCTGTCCCCTCCCCCTTGGATGGCTCTTCCCCAGATAGTCACATGGTTTCCTCTCTCGCGGTATTCACATCTCTGCTCAAATGTTACTTCCTCAAAGAGAATTTCCCAAGACACTACTTAAAATAATCCCAGTCCCCACCCCACTGCCACAGGTTCACTGCGTCGTCACTACCTGGTAAGTATTTTTCTATGTTTTATTGACTACTTCCTCTCGACTCCAACCTGCGTTAAGTGCAGGTTTTCGCTGCTCTTTCCCCAGCCCCTAGAACAGTGCCTGACGCACAAGTGCTCCAGAAGTGTCAAGAGGATGGAACCTTCCATAAAGCCCCAAACAAGATCCTGTGGTGTCACACAAGTCACTGACACTGCTTCCTAAGAGGTGGCCGACAGTTTCCCAAACCCCAGGTCACATTTTTGGCGCCGTTTAAGTCACCACCGACAACGTTAAAACCTCCTCTTTCCATCCCGAGCTCGGTGGAAAAGCGTATTCAAAGGCAACGAAATATCTGCAATGGGATTTTCTATCCATCACCTCATCCCTGCCCGCCCCCACAGACATAACCCCCACCCCGGCGTCCGACACCGTCTCCTCGGCCTCTGGCTCCTTCCTTCCCCGACGAGTCGCTGACACCCAGGTCGGCTCTACCTCCTCGGCGTTTCTCCCGCGCTACCGCCCGGGTCCCAGCCACCGTCCAAGGCAGCCGGCCCCGCATCCCGCCTGCCGCCCCTACCGCGCCCCGGCCCGGTCCCTGGGGCGCAGTCCCGTCGCCTCTTCAAGTCGTCTCCGCGCGGTCCTCCTACAGGAGGGCGACTTTGCGGCTCCTCACCTCCTACTCCATCCTTGGGGACCGTCCCCGACCCTCTCCCCGCGACCGACCTACTTTAGCCCGTCGTCAACTTCTCGCTGTCTTTACGTTCCAACGCGTTATTTCAGAGCTGAAGCGGACGCTGACTAGAACAGAACGAAAGTCGCACGGGCAGGGTAGCGCACAGGGAATAGCTGCGCTAAGGAACCGTGACGCCCCCGCCGTGGCCCCTGGGAAATGTAGTTTCAGCACTGAAAGCGGCCAGTCGTGGTGTTGATGGGCGAGGCCGTGTCTGCGCAAGCGCGCAATATCACTTTCTGCGCTTGCCGCCGCTTCGCCCTCTGGGAAGTGGAGTCTGGGAAGCCAGAAGGTAGCAGCCCTCTGACTTGCGGGTGTTCGGGTCCGCAGCTTCCCGGGCAACGCGCAAGCGCAGTTCCGAACCGGGCTGCCAACTCCAGCTCATTGTGTTCCGCCTGCGATGTGGCGGTTGCGGTTTCTCGCCACGGGCAGTGGCTTTTCAAAGGGCAATCCGGTGGTGACCAGGCACGGTGGCCAAAGCCGCGTCGGAGAGCGGGCGCGGCTGGGGGCGGGTGGGGGGAGGGAGATGGCGGTGTTCGGGGCCGGGTGGAAAGGGCGGAGGGAAGGCCGAGTAGGTACGGGTCGTAGCCCCTTCTGGAGGACGCCGATCTGGTGCCCTAAACTTACCGGGACGTACGGCTGAGGTTTGATCCTAAGAGGAAAAGGGAGGATGGCCAGGTGTGGGCTCTTGGTTTTAGAGTCCGAGTCTGCAAGTGCATGTACAGGAGGATGCAGTTAGGGCCTCTGCGTGGGTCTCGGAACCGACTCCAGGAAGCCCATTCTACCTGCAGGGGTGGATGTCCCCAGGGTGTTTCGGAGACCTGTCTGCGAACTCTCCGAGGCCGGGGCAGCCGCAGCAGCGGCTCCTTGGGAGCTAGAGGGTGGGTTGTATGAAAGAGATTCCTAGCCGCCTACCCCCCCCCGCCCTTCCCCCCCCACCCCCAGCCACACAAATACACTGCTTCTCGCCCACCTTTGGCTCTTTGTCACCCAGACTGGGTCCCTGAAGGGGAGAGGCCTGAGGTCAGAGAGAAGGACTTGGCCTAAGAAGCCTTGACAATGGAGATCCAGCCTTCTTACCTTGCCTTTTGCGGCAATCCTCCCTCCCAGGGATTAGGCAACCTTCCGGGCAGGAGAGAAACTTCTGTTGAGACCTCTCAGGGCGAAGGCCAGAGGGTGGGTAGAAAGATTGAAATCTGGAGGGTGACGGGTGCTTTCTGCAGGGAACAGCCAATGTATTTAAGATACGGGAGGGAAAATGTGGAGGATTTGATCCAGATGCTGACGGAAGGCGTCGGGGGGGGGGGGGGGTAATGGCTGCATGGGAAGGGATTCCCTTTGCAGCAGAGGCCAGCAGAAGTATCCTCAGAAGGAGAGAATTAGGAGCTAATAGAGACTAAGAATCTACTGCTTCAGGGTAACAGAATTCCTAGGATGTGAATGCTCCCAGCCTCACTCAGGACTGCGGTGTGATCTCTTTTAACCCAGTTTTCCTCATAACAGGTGTGTAGAAATTTCTCGCTTAAGTCCCACTCTGCCAGTCCCTAAAAGGGCTTATCAGAGAAGGAATGGCTGTCAGGCGCCTGCCAACCATGGTCCAGGTGAGTGGGGAGTTGCTCTGGGGTTCCCCCCCTCCCCCGAATTGCCTTAAAAGTTTTTTCCTTTAATTTTTTTTAAATGTTTATTTATTTTTGAGACAGAGAGAGACAGAGCATGAGCAGGGAAGGGGCAGAGAGAGAGGTAGACACAGAATCCCAAGCAGGCTCCAGGCTCTGAGCTGTCAGCACAGAGCCCGACGTGGGACTCAAACTCACAAACTGTGAGATCATGACCTGAGCTGAAGTCGGACGCTCAACCGACTGAGCCACCCAGGCACCCCTTAAAAGTTTTTAATGTAGAGGTTTGAAGAGTATGGGCTTGTTTTTTGTTTGTTGGTTTGTTTTTTTTTTACCCTGACCAGGACCTTTTCTCTTAATCCAGTCTCAGATGGAGGCCTGACCCTGTTGCCCTTTTTTCCCTGGCCCCCATGTTGGGCTCATCCAAATGGGTGAGGGAGCTAAGTCACTTGTTCAAGTTCACATTAATGACACACCCTGTAATCTGTACTCTTTACACTAGCAAGGAAGAGTAGGGGTCAAAATGGTTTGTTGTTTTTTTTTTATGTTTATTTATTTTTTTAGAGAGAGCAAGCCAGGGAGGGGCAGAGAGAGAGGGAGAGAAATCCCAGATAGGCTCCACACTGTCAGTGCAGAGCCAGATGTGGGGCTCAAGCCCACAAACTGTGAAATCATCACGTGAGCCAAAACCAAGAGTCAGACACTTAACCCACTGAGCCACCCAGGCTCCCCGGGGTCCAAAGTGGTTTTAAAGGTAGTACCTAACACAGGAGTTGAGTGAAGAGAGAAATTAGAAGACTTTCTCGGGGAAGGGACTTACTCTTTTCTTTTTTAATGACATACGTTTTTTATGAAGTCATTCAAAAGATACATTTTCAATTTCAGTAAGTTACGAAAACACTTAGAGCAGGGCCAGCCTTCTTAGAACAAGGATATGGACTCTACCACTTTGAAGGAGATAACCTTCATTTGAATGTATAAAATCTGTTGACTTTGGTAAAATCATTCTAATTGCCTCACATGTTTAAGCCTGTCCGGAGCTGGAATCCTTGGCAGAAAACACTGGAAGAGGTGAGCAGCTGGTTGAAGGTGCTGTGTTCAGTCCCGTCATGGCTCACTGGCTGTTCACCCTGCTCCTTCTGGTTTGACCTGTCCCTTAGCACCCCATCTCTGGTACCACTTTTTTCTTGAAGCCTATCTCTGTGGTGCCAATCCACTATGATAATTCCCTTCCCTGACCCTTTCCTCAAATGCATTGTTGGTGTCACACAATTTATTTCGTATTTATAGGCTGCCTTAATTTGGTTGTCATTCAGTAGACCTGTATTAGGAATGTAAAATGTGCTGGGTATTATGTTATTATGACAGTGATGAAAAAGTACACAGTGGTCCCTGACAAGTTGGTTCATGGGTTCAATCCAACAGGTGTGCAAAGCTCTGGGTACAGGTAATGAAAACCGAAGTCAGACTACCTTAAGCAAAAGCAGGCCTGTACTGGAAGGATACTGGGATTTCTCCCAAGTATTTCTCCACATGCAAGGAAACGACTGGACTTATTAGGCTATGGAGGTAGGGTCTACAATAATCAAAAAGTCCTTTCTCTGGGACCCTTGGCTTTCTTCTCAGGGCTTCTGTGTAACTCTTTCTCAGTGCACACCAGCTCTCTTGGCTTCTCAGCCAACAGTTTCTAAGGAAGGCGCTCTTTGTGATCAGAGGGGACAGGGTCACCTTGTCCAGAATGACTGTTTCTATGGGAACCATGTATGTGCCTGGGGGTGAGCAGCTGAAGACAAGCAGGTGTTGGCTAAGCAATGTATAATAGGGGCTGGGTACATGGGCTGTGTTCTAGAAGACATGCCAGGAAGACAAGAGAGATGTGGAAATTGTCCATAGCTGCTCGGAGCGAACAGTCCAGCGGGGGAAGCCGAAAGTAAATGAAAACTCACAATAAAGCAGGACAGTGCTTTGCTGTGCCTGCACCAGTGATAAAGGGGTTGAAGAAGGCCATGCCCAGGAAGTAATGTGGAGGCTGAGCCTGAATAGGATTTGGTCGTGTGGTAGGGGTGGAGGCAGGGCTGGGCAAATTGAGGGAAATGGGAGAAAATGTTCATGTCAAAAGGGACGGCAAGAGGGTGCCTGGGTGGTTCAGTCAGCTGAGTGTCCTGACTTCAGCTCAGGTCATGATCTCACGATTTGTGAGCTTGAGCCCCACATTGGGCTCTGCACCTACAGCTTGGAGCCTGGAGCCTGCTTTGGTTCTCTCTCTCTCTCTCTCTCTCTCTCTCTCTCTCTCTCTCTTCTCCCCCCTCTTTCCCTCTCCTTACCTCCCTCTCCCCCCTCCCTCCTCCCCTGCCCTGCTTGTGCTCTGTCTTTCTCTCTCTCTCTGCCCCTCCCCCCGCTTGTGCGTATACTCTCACTTTCACAAAAATAAACTTTAGAACTTTATTTAAAAAAAAAAAGGGAACAGCAAGTCTGAAGTCTCAGTGCTGAGGAAGCATAGAAGCATATCTTCTTCACAGTACACATTTCTGCAAAGCAGGAAACAAAGTCTGGTAAAAGCCTAGCCCCTAGGAGCCCCTGAGGAAATGCTCATGTTGTCACAGAGCCCCAGCCTGCTCTATGCTAACGGTCCTGCAGACCTCAGCCAGCTCCTGGGGCCTGCCAGGCTCAGCATTTCTCAGAGAGCCATAGGAGGGGTAGCCGCAGGTCACCAGGGATGGGTTTGCTGTTACAGGAATCAGTGACCTTCAAGGACGTGGTCGTGCTCTTCACCCAGGACGAGTGGGCACAGCTGAGCCCCACTCAGAGGGCCCTGTACAGGGATGTGATGCTGGAGAACTACAGCAACCTGGTCTCGCTGGGTAAGCAGGGGCCTCCGAAGGCTTATCTTCACATTTAGAGATCTCTTGCAGACCCTTATAAACTCTTAAACTGGTTCCATCCAGAACACTGGACTGGGAGTGGGCTGATTGAGGATGTTATCTTCAGGGCACTGCATGCCTACCCCTGGTGTCCCAGGTACATGACTGTTTTGTTGGAGTCTAAGTGCAGATGCTTCAAAGGTGACTAGGTTGAATCCTCTCTCCCTTTCAACAGGGAGAAGGACATGGGACCAGATTGTGTTGGGCCCCAGCCATCTTTTCTTCCTCCTGGGAATTCATCTGTCCCCTGGCCTTCCTATTGGGTCACCTTTTCCAGGAAGTCCCCAGGACCAGATCTCCTTGCAATGATATTATCGCTGGTATGAACAGACGTGGTCTCTTTTTCCCCTCAAAAACAGGACTCTTAGGACCCCAACCAGATGTGTTGTCCCAGCTGGGAAAAGGAGAAGAGTGGATGCTGGAGGACACCTCTGCAGGCTTCTGTCTTGGTAAGAACCATGCACGTGGGGGGCTTCAGGAGGAACTCAGCAAATATTCCAGGCCTGTGGACTGAGAAGCAACATCTTTTCCCTTCTTGTTCACCTCAGCATCTTGTTGCCCTGTGGGCGCATGGACCCTCCCATCTGTGAGTTTTCTTCTCTCCCTATTTGGCATAGATCAATAGCCTCCAGTTTGGAAAAAGTGTCCATTGTAATCTGGGCAGCTCCCTGCATGACACACTCACGTGTCCTTTTGTCTCGTTTAGCATCGAATGGTGAAGTCTGCTCACCGACGTTTCTCCAGTGACGGTTACACGCAGCAGGGCATCTTCTGGTCATATGGGCCAGTTAACCACCTGCCTTCTGAGGCAGCTCTTCTAGCTAACCATTGCACACTTCTTCCACTGCCTTCATATCTGTGCACCCATGTGCACATATATTCAACCAGTGTTTAATTATTCTCTGCCTTTTGCCAGCACCACACTGGGTCATAAGCACCATGAGAGTGAAGCCGGGCTTATATCACTCACTTGGCACTTAATAGGTGGCATAGACTTGTAGCCTTTGGATACAGAGAACATGACAATTAAGTGGTTTCTGCTTGTCTTAAGGAGCCCTTTGGGTCTGGTAGCTTAAGAGCAGGAACAGGGGTGCCTCTCCTTGCTCCTGAATATTCTAGAGAGCATATTGCCTTATCCAAGACGTTACGACATTTCACTTTTAGCTAGCATTTTATAGGCTGGAAAATGTTCTTATTTATTTTATTTTTATTATTTTTATTTTTATTTTATTTTTTGGGGGGTGCCTGGGTGGCTCAGGCGGTTAAGCGTCCAACTTCGGCTCAGGTCATGATCTCGCGGTTCGTGAGTTCAGGCCCTGCGTCGGGCTCTGTGCTGACAGCTCAGATCCTGGAGCCTGCTTGGGATTCTGTGTCTCCCTCTTTCTCTGTCCTTCCCCCACTCGCAGTCTGTCTTTCTCTCAAATAAACTTCAGTAATAAAAATAAATTTTTTTAAGTTTATTTTCAGAGAGACAGAGACAGTGCAAGTTGGGGAGGGGCAGAGAGAGAGAGGGAGACAGAATCCCAAGCAGGCTCCGTACTGCCAGTGCAGAGCCTGACACAGGGCTCGATCCCACCAACCATGAGATCATGACCTGAGCTAAAGTTGAGATGCTTAACTGACTGAGCCACCCAAGAGCCCCTGGAAAATATTTTTTTTTAAGCCTTTGTTACTGATTTATCACCCAGCAAAAAAGGCAGGGATTTATAGCCTACACTAAATAACTACACCTGAAATGTCTAGGACCCAGTCTATTATAGAATTTAAATGTCTTAGCTCTAAAACTCAGTTGTCTAAAAAAAAAAAATCTTCTAAGTTACTCCAGTAGCATTCTGAATTTGTATGTTCTGTTATAACCAAGCTAAGGCATTTTTAATATTTCATTCTGTATTGTATAAGCAGTGTTCTAGCAAAATAAAAGGGGGTGGGGAATTAAAAGAAATTCATCCACTGTCCCACCACTCTGGCCTAACAACATCATCCATTCTTTATTCATCGTTACGACTAGTTCTTTATTGTACTTGCTAGGGGTGGGAGGGGATTAGGAATATGAAGGATTTTCATGCCTAGAAGTCAGGTGTGGGTAATGATATGAAAAACCAGGTGGTCATGGGTCAGGCCCTCCCAGGTGCCTTTCCCGACCCTCTGGGTCTAGCACCTTGTGTTTCTGAATTGCCTGGACATCCCAAACCCGGAGCCGATTCATGGGGGATGACCAGTGGCTAGCCAGTCAAACATGGAAAGAAGTGTTATTTTATGTTTCCCAATAAAGTTTTATAGCTGTTCCTCTCATTATCTATTGAAGACATATTTTTACTTTTGAATAGAACCATCTTCTCTTTTGTTCTTTAACCAGAAATTGCTGCTACCAAGAGGTGGTAGTCCTTTCCAAGTATTTATTGCCCTCCTGTGACTCTCTGATTATTATTCTTAAAGTGTTCATTAGATCATTTTTAATTTGGGTTTTTCTTATTTCTGTTTCTGTTGATAATGACTATGACTTCAGAAACCATATGAAACAGTGGTATTAGGTTCATCTCTCATTTTGTAGGAATTGGATCTAGAACTTGTCCATTTCTGCACCAAATTACCGTTGGTTTAGAACAGACACTTTCCAGTTGTAATGCTTCTGATAGATTTTATCCCCTCTGGGCCATGAGCTAGTGGAGGGAGAAGAGAGCTGGCATTTGAGCAGCTGGGACCATCACTGTGCTGGGTGTTTTCTGAGGGAATTTATATGAACGCCCCATTCAGTCCTCACAACCTGTGAGGGAAGTATGATTAACTGCACTTACAGAAAACCAAGCCTCAGTGTGGTTAGTTCATTTGGACAGATTTAATGTTGCCGTCTCCTGGCAAGTCAGGATTGGGGTGAAGCCATCTGGCTCTCAAACTTCTTTTTCCCCCTTCTCCAAAATAGCTTCAGTTACCCGGAAATTGTTTACTCAGTAAGTCTAAATAAAACTACCTGATCCCTTAATTTGGGTAGTGTGTTAATAACTTCCTACAGTTTGTATTTATTAATCTGTTTAGATTTCTTTCTGTTACATCAGTTGTACATTTTTACCAGTTAGTTTTAAACTGTCTTTTTTTTTTTTTAGCCGTGAAGCGTATTTGTTTACAATTGGCCATAGGATTCGTCTATAATTTTAACACTTTATACGATGTTCTCTTGCATGTTTCCAATTTTATCTGCTTTTTTCCCTCTTAAATTTGTTGGAATTTTTTTTTTCAGGGAACCAGCCCTTACTTATTACTCTTACAGGTTGTTATTTTATTTCTACACTTGTTATTATTTCCTTGTTTTACTTAAAATAAACATATTTTGGAGCACCTGGGTGGCTCAGTCAGTTTAGCGTCTGACTCTTGGTTTCAGCTCAGGTCATGATCTTGCAGTTCGTGAGATGGAGCCCCGAGTAGGGCTCTGTGCTGACAGCATGGAGCCTGCTTGGGATTCTCACTCTCCTTCTCTCTCTCTCTCTCTGTCCCTCCCTGCCTCGTTCTCTGTTTCTCTTTCTCAAAATAAATAAACTAAAAAAATAAAATAAAATAATATAAAATAAGCATATTTTGCTTACTGTACATTATATACACAAAAGAGAATATGTGGTATTTTTTAAAGTTTGAAGAAAAAAGAAATGACACCCATATCCCACTGTCCAACTTAAGAAATAAAACGTAGGGGCACATGGGAAGTCCAGTATGCCCCGTGTCACTGCCCCTTCTCCCTTCAATGTCAGAGAGAGCCACTAGCTTGAATTTTCCACCAGCAGCTCCTGCGCTGTTGTTCATGGTTTTACCACATTTATCTGGAGCCCTGAGCAATGTTATTTAGCTTTGCGTGCTTTAAAGTCTGATATATGGGGACACCTGGGTGGCTCGGTTGAGTGTCCGACTTTGGCTCAGGTCATGATCTCGCAGTTCGTGGGTTCGAGCTCCTTGTTGGGCTCTGTGCTGACAGCGTGGAGCCCACTTCAGATCCTCTGTCTCTCTCTGCCCTTCCCCTACTTGTAGCTCTCTCTCAAATTTTTTTTTAATTCAAAAAAATTTTTTTAAGTTTGATATGTGTATTGTACAGTTTCCACAAGTTGGTCTTTTTAAACCCTTATTGAGATGTGTACTTCTGCACTTTGATATTCAATGATGACACCTTAAATTTATCCATTCTGTTACTGGTAGACCTGTGGGTTGTTTCTAGACTTTGCTGTTTGGAATAATGCAGACTGAATGTTCTTATACATGTTTCCTTATATACACGAGCCTTCACTGGGAGTCTTTTTAAGGTGTATGCACAGGTGTAGAAGTAGTGGGCTTAAGGGTACATGCTTCTTCAGCTCTTCGAGACTATTCCAGATTCCTGGTTAAGTTAGTTGTTCCAGATTATACTCACAGTTCAGGCAAATTCTTGTGACTTTACTTTCTTGCCAAAATTTGGAACTGGTAGACTTTTAAAAATTCTCCTAGCCCCATTCCTGCAAACTGGTATCTCCCTGTGGTTTTGATTTCCATTTCCTTGTTTACTCGTGAAATTGGAAGTCTTGGGGCGCCTGGGTGGCGCAGTCGGTTAAGCGTCCGACTTCAGCCAGGTCACGCTCTCGCGGTCCGTGAGTTCGAGCCCCGCGTCAGGCTCTGGGCTGATGGCTCAGAGCCTGGAGCCTGTTTCCGATTCTGTGTCTCCCTCTCTCTCTGCCCCTCCCCCGTTCATGCTCTGTCTCTCTCTGTCCCAAAAATAAATAAACGTTGAAAAAAAATTTAAAAAAAAAAAAAAGAAATTGGAAGTCTTTTCGTGTGTTGATAATTTGTGCTCTGAGACTTACATATTCATATTCTTTGCCCATTTTTCTATTACAGTTCATCTTTTTCTTAGTCATTTGTAAAAAGTCCTATTTATTCAGGAATCAAATAAGTGTGTCACTTTATAGCTTATCTTTTTCTTTGTTAACAGAAGTTCTTAATTAACAAAGTAAAATATATCAGTCTTTTGCCTTAATGGTCTTTTTCTTCATGCTTTTTGTGTTGTGTTTAAATGATCCTTTCTACCCTTAGATCCATTAGGGAAGGACTGGGTTGAATGGAAGCATGAATTTCTAATAATATTCAACTTTCGTCTTTTTTTTTCTTTCTGTTGAAGTCTTGTGAGAGGTTTGCTTTTTAACAGACTTTTTTTTTATGTTTATTTTTGAGAGAGAGAGAGAAAGAGAACAAACAGGGAAGGGGCAGAGAGAGGGGGAGAGATAACCCCAAGCAGGTTCCACACTGTCAGCACAGAGCCCAGTGTGGGGCTTGAACCCCACAAACCGTGAGATCATGACCTGAGCCGAAACAAAGAGTAGGACAGCTAACTGACTGGGCCACTCAGGTGACCCTTTAATAGACTTTTTAATGAATAAATGTTTGACTCTGCTGGTCCTTTCTATTTTATCTTGATCTATTCATTGATTTTTTTTTTTTTTTTTTTTTTTTTGCCCAGTATTTCTATCTTTTGACTTCATTGGAGTTTATTCTGTTCTTTATTTTTAGTAGTAAGTTTTATCACAGTAATGCACGCATTTAATGAAACTATAGTTTTTATTACAAAAAACAGTGACCCCTTTTCCCTATTCTCCCCACTGGATAGGTAGCCACTTTTCTCTTCTTTTAGCCAATTATTTGGTGTAATTGCTTCCAAATAATGACATTTCTGTTATCCCTAACCTAAGAGTTCCCTCTGACCTCTTTGCGGTTAACTCCCCGCCCCCCCCCCCCTCCTGCCCCATCCCTAGGCCCTGGCAACCAGTCATCTGCCTCTGCCGTTCTGAGTTTATCTTCCCAGGATTTCATGCAAATGGGACTCTACAGCATGTTCTCCTCTGTGTCTGACCGTCACTTAGCAAAGAAGCTTCGAGATTCCTCCTTGCTGTTTCAGATGTCAGTAGTTCTTTGCCATCACTGAGTTAGCACTCTGTCGTCTGGAGATAGCACTGATCATTCATCACTGGTGAACATTTGGGTGTTTTCAGGCTTTGGCTAAGGCTGCTGTGAACATTCTGGTACAGAGGTTTATGTAGATGTCTTTTTTTTTTTTAAGTTTATTTATTTATTTTGAGAGAGAGAGAATAGGGGAGGGGCAGAGAAAGAGGGAGACCGAGAGAATCCCAAGCAGGCTCTACACTGTCAGCAAGGAGCTGGATGCAGGGCCCAAACCAAAAACTGCGAGATCATGACCTGAGCCGAAGTTGGACGCTTAACTGACTGAGCCACCCAGATGCCACTGTGTGGATGTCTTTTAGTTCATATGCTCTTGGTGGACATATGTTTTCACTAAGGGACGTGCCTAGAAGCAGGAATCCTGGGTTTATAGAGTTTAAAACCATACTTTGCCGGGGCGCCTGGGTGGCTCAGTCAGTTAAGCATCCAATTCCAGCTCAGGTCATGGTCTCATGGTTCGTGAGTTTGAGCCCTGTGTTGGGCTCTGTGCTGCCAGCTCATAGCCTGGAGCCTGCTTTCGGATTCTGTGTCTCCCTTTCTCTCTGCCCCAACGCCCTCCCCCCCACCCCCCCACCCACCCGCTGCCCCCTGCTAGTGCTCTGTCTCTCTGTCAAGAATAAATAAAACATTAAAAAAAATTTTTTTTAACTATACTTTGTCCTTTTTTAACATAGGACAATGCAGCCAGGTTAATTCAGCCCACCCTGAAGTGACCTGGGCCTTGATGAGAGCAGATTCTGTGTGCTCATATCTTCAGTGGGTCCAGTCTCTCCTCACTCAGTTCATCTTCAGTGTGGTAAAACTTGGGTGCATTTGACTCCTCTCTTGATTAGATGAGTGTTCTCCTATAACACTAAACATTAAGAAGACAAATACTCTCTTATATATAGATGATATGTTATTATTATCACAGTTGAGGAGAGGCTTTAATAGATATCACAATTCAAAGAAAGCCGGCAATTGGTTATTTTTGGTGACCCACAGTATCTTTTTTGAAAACCATCTGCCAGATCCTTTTAAGCAAACATTTTTTGAATACCCAGAAAAATACACAAATTTTAAGTGTAAAATTCAGCACATTTTTGCAGTGTAAATATTGTATAACCAGCACTTCTAAAAGAAATAGAATGTTACCAGCATGTTAGAAATCTCCCATCCCCTCTATTTCTTTCTAAAGATAACTACTACCCTGACCATAGCTTTGTTTGGCCTATTTTTAAAGTTTATATAAGTGGAATCATACAGTATGTGCTCTTCTGTATCTGGCTTCTTTCCTTCAGCAGTATGTTTGCCATTCATCCATGTATAGCAGTGGTTGGTTCATTCTCATTGATGTACAGTATTTCACTGTGTAAACTTACCATTCCTATTTTCTACTGTTGCTAAACATTTGATTTCTAGCCTGGAGCTATTACGAATAGTACTGCTTTGAACATTTCTATAGGTCTTTTAGAGAATATATGTATATATTTCTCTTGGGTATATATAGGTAGGAGTACTATGTTCATGAGTATGAAGGCTTTAGTAGACACTGCCAAGGAGTTTTCCAAAGTGGCTATCCTAATCTGTTCCTCAACCAGCAGTTTTTGAGCGTTCCCAGTATTGCCATTTAAACATTTCTTCTGCCACCCTAGAGGATATATGGAGTACCCAGTTGTATCTCAACTTACGACTGATGAAATTGATCATCTTTGCTATTTTTTTAATGTTTATTTATTTTTGAGAAAGAGAGAGAGAGACAGGTCATGAGCAGGGGAGAGGCAGAGAGAGAGAGGGAGACACCAGAATCTAAAGCAGGCTCCAGGCTTTGAACTGTCAGCACAGAGCCTGACACAGGGATCACACAAACTCACAAACTGTGAGATCATTACCTGAGCCAAAGTCAGATGTTCAACCAACTGAGCCACCCAGATGATCGGGGATCTTCTTTATTTTTAATCTCTTTAATATTCTCTTTTGTAAAGAATAAGTCTTTCCCTTTCTATATAGCTGTCTGATCTTTTCTTAATGATCGATAGGGTTGCATATTTGGGATTTGAGTCGTCAAATGTCATGTATGCAAATATATATACTTCCCACCTTGAATAATAGTGTCATTTGATAAACAAGTTCTAAATTTTTAAGATAGTGCAGTTAATCAGGATATGGGTTTTTGTGGTTTTGTTTTTCTTTTTGTCCCTTGTGGTTAATGCTTTTTGTGTTCTATATAAGACCTTTAAGGCCATGAACATCTTTGTTTTCCTGTAGCAGCTGTATTCTTTCGTCTTTCATACTTAGTTCTGAAGTCAATGTGGAAGATTTATTGTTCGTTTCTCATATGGTATCCAGTTGACCCAGGATGGTTTACTGAAAAGACTATCTTTCTCCCACTGTATTGCAGTATTTCCTTTGTCACACATATGGCGACTACATTGTGCATGAGTCTGATTCTGGGTTCTGTAGTCTCTTGAATTTGTCTATTTGTACATAGGTCTGTTTCTAGACTATTCTGTTTCATTCTTTTTTGTCATATCTTGTGCCAATACAATAATGTCTTAATTACTCTAACATTATGATGAGTCTCACACTTGATGATGTAAGTCCTCCAGCTTTGTTCTTTTGTTTGCTTTCAGAATTTTTGAATTGACTTTTCAATTTCCACAAAATTCCTGCTGAGATTTTAATAAGAATTGGCCTGACTCTGTAGACTAAATGGGAAGAATTGGTAGTATGCCATTCTGTGACTATGTTGTATCCCTGTATTTGTTTAGATTTTCTTTATAATTTCTCTGAAAT